>NW_027362768.1:50912300-52112300 GCF_046119375.1 Phyllobates terribilis | reverse complement strand
AGGATTTTGTGCCCACTAACAACGGGTACTGCGCGCCTGAAAAGAGACTGTTTCACTGTACTAAAGATGGCGCCCGCCCCAGAAGAACGAGCGCCATAATATGCGCGCCAAAAGACCACAGGAGGCCGCCTCCCATCGTGGGCCAGGTCCCAGAATGGCACCAAAGAAAGAGCCCGCCCCCAACAGCCATGAGTACGGCTGTGGAAATGTCCGTCAATGTGGGGGGCTGCCCCTGAGAGTGATTGTCAGCAGAATGCCCCAGGACCACCCCCCATGGGGGCGGAAAGAGAAGAAAACTGCGGGGCAGGGGGTAGTCTGGATCAGTCTGGCCAGGCTGCACCCAGAGATGGAGAAAGGAACCAGCTCCAACACCTTGGCAAGGGGCCTGCTGCAGGCCGCATCACCATGCAGCTTCACAGAGCTGCTAGCCCACCTCCCCAAGGAAGACCCTGAGTATGCGTGGGCAGCGCTGGAGGAGCTGGGCCGGAGGATGGTCCAGGCGCAGCAGGACGTGGTTGCCGGGTGGAAAGAAGAAATGGCCCGGCGGGCTGTGACCCTGCAGCAGGAGGCGCCGTCAACATCCAGCAGCACACCAGCCACCGAGGGCAGTGAAGACAGAGCGGAGGCTGAAGACGACGCCGCGGAGGAGGCCGTGACAGCAGAGGCAGGTAACGGAGACGCCCCTACCCCGAACCCTGGGGCCGCCGACCTGCCCCTGCACCCTGTTGCGGAGACCAACGAACCTGGACCCGCCGTCGACACCGTGCCTCCACCGCCACCAACCGGCCCCCAGGCCGTCAACGCTGCCAGTGAGCCCCACCCCACGACGTGCCCTCTGACCCCGGGCGTGTTCAGCAGACCACCATCGCAGGCCCGGCCGCAAGGCCTAGCGCCCCCGGGCGCCGCTGCCCCGTCGGAACCCCCTGCTCCCGCTGTATCACCCCTGGGTGCAACTAGGAAGCGACCACCGCAGGCCTGGTCGCAAGGCCGCGTACCCCCGGGCGCCGCCAACCCGCTCGCGCCCCCTGCCTCTGCAGTACCACCACTGGGCGCAGATCTTTTCGCCCAACATACCAGTCCGGATGGGCTTCCTTTCATCTGGCCCCCCGAGTATGTTAACCCCCGCCTTCGGAGGAGCCCGCCCGCGGAGGTTGGAGTATCATCTGAGCCCCTCATACCTGCTCCGGCGCCTCAGGAAACCCCCCAGCTGCCGTTGGAAGACTCCCAGTTTGAATGGGACCCCACTGGGGAGGACCTGATGGGGTTCACACAGGAAACACGGGCGGACGCAGCCGAACGGCGGGAGGCCTGCCACCAACAGCTAGAGATGTTTGAGAGGGAGCAGCGAGAGCGGCGCATGAAACATGAGAAGCTGCAGGTCCAGAGCGCAGAGCTGAAGATGAAGGCTCGGCGAGACCCCCGAGCTGCCCGCAGTCCCCGAGTCACCGGGACTGTTGTGAAGTTTCAGATGGAGGGCGGCTGGGGTTTCATCCGAGACCCTGAGACCATCAGCGACGTGTTCGTGACGAGGAGGGATGTAGAGAGCCACCTGCCAGAAGGTCATCGAGGGCGGGATCTATATCCAGGGGATGTGGTGTCTTACACCCGGCACCAAGGCGTGAAGGGATGGTACGCCCTCCACGTCCACAGAGTAGTAGAGGAGGAGGAACAGCACTACTCGGACTCTGAGTACCAAGAGGGCACGGACGGGCCTGAAGATTATGAGGAGCAAGGAGTGGCTGGAGGGTATCGCTACCAGTAAACAGTAGCATACCAGTGTAAATAGTTACCCGTCAGGGTACAAAGGAACTGTTTGGGACTGTTTCAAATAGAGTGTGGTCCCCGCTGGGACTGATATAGGACTGTTTGACTGTTGCCCTATCCCCTAGGTAACAGGCTGAGGACTGTGAGCAGCCATTCCCCCTTTTCAACCGGCCGAGGACTGGGAACAGCCAATCCCCTGTAAATAGTTGCGCTTCCTAAAGCGCCCCCTACTGGTTTTATAAAAAAGACTGCAACGTCTACCTCAAGATAAATCTGCTGGACTGTTGCATCTTTAAGAAGAAAGAATACCTGGTCGCAAGTTGCACCGCGGCCATGATCCAAGAATACAAGAATGTGCTTTACTTAAAAATGTTTGACATGAGAAAGTTTTATATGCTGCTAGGTGATAATGCAAGAGTTTTATAAGATATTTTATACAAAAGAGTTCGGAAGTATTGAAAATGTTTTTTTTTTATAATGCCTAGTGAAAAGTGTGTCCCATAAAGGGAACTGAACTGTGTCGTCCGTTTCTGAGGCTATGTGCCCACGATGCAGAAATGAAGCAGAAAATTTCTGCATCTCCCTGGCAGAAAAAACGCATACAGATTGTGCATGCGTTTTTCCTGCAGAATACATGCGGATCCACATGCGGATTCACATGCGTTTCCGCATGCAGATTGACAAGCGCTTTCCAGGCGATAGCATCACTTGGAAAGTGCTTGACAACTAGGTCACACTGTATAAATCCATGCAAACAGCATGGATTTATACAGTGTGAATCGTAAAAATTAAAACAAATAAAGCTATACTCACCCCCGAGGCCCCGGTGTGTGCTGCAGCGCTGCTTCCTGGCTGGTTCCCGGCTGCCGGCATATCGCGAGACAGAGAGGTGAAGGGCCTGCGGTCACATGACTGTGACATCACCGCAGGTCCTCAAGCGATGCCGGCATTCAGAGAGAAGCCTTCGGAAAGGTGAGTATAAACTTTATTTGTTATTTTATTCTTTTTTTACAGGTACAATGGTACCCAGGTCTGGATGAGAGTCTCCTCTCCTCCAGAACTGGGTACCATCCGCACATAGAGACGCATAGAAGCCGCTTGTACAAATCTACAGTCACGGTTTCTATGCGTCTCAATGCAAGTCAATGGCGGGAGTTCCGCTGCGCTTCTGCAAAATTAAATGACATGCTGCGGATTTTTGTACGCAGCATAAACGCTGCGGAAAAATCCGCAGCATGTGCATAGAACATGCGGAATCCCCTTGGGGACCATGAGGTG
This sequence comes from Phyllobates terribilis, assembly GCF_046119375.1. Taxonomy (NCBI): domain Eukaryota; kingdom Metazoa; phylum Chordata; class Amphibia; order Anura; family Dendrobatidae; genus Phyllobates; species Phyllobates terribilis. Next base: position 52,109,258 of record NW_027362768.1, on the reverse strand, counting down.
CGGATTACCTAGCGTTTCACAAGCGTTTATGCTGCGGAAATTCCGCAGCATAAACGCTTGAAAAACGCTACGTGGGCACCCAGCCTAAATGTGAAAAGTTTTAAAAAGTTTTTGCATGTCCTGTAATTAACTGTTTTTGCTCTTTTCCAGCCCGAGGACGTGCTGTGATTTACCAGGGGGGAATGTAGCGCCCCGAGGGTTCGGCCGCTACAGGGGTATTGCACCTCTGCCAGAGGTGTGGTATTCCACTCCCGGGTAAGGATGGAGTATGGACCAGGGCTCAGTTAGCTGCATGCAGCACACACACCCCATTTCCGAGGGACAGCTCTACGGTGCTCCCACTAGACAGAAGTGCAGGCACGACCGACTATGTCCCTGTCTGGAGTGTGGAGGGGGGTGGAACACCCAGTGCTGTAGGGGCAGATAGGGGTTGGTTCCTGAGCGTAGGAAGGAGCCCATTGGTTGCTGGTCACCTGGGCTCATGTTTCTAGAGGGAGGTATAAAAGGTGGGCACCATCTTAGTTCTGGGTCAGTTCAAGCAGGAGGAGAAGAGAGAGAAGGAGTTCGGCCAGAGAGGGCTGACAGGGAGCTGTGGCTCAGTCTGGGCCCAGCTCCATGAGGCAGGCCTGAGGAGAGGGCCAGGAACAGAAAGGAACAAGAACAGAAAGGAACAGAAACAGAAAGGAACAGCAAAGAAAGAGAGGAAGAAACAGAAGGGCTCAGGAACAAGAAGGAAGAAGGGACCCTAAGAACCCACAAGAATACAGGGTGAAGGGTCAGGCAGATTAAGGGTGCCGGATCCCAATTTGGTGGAGGAGAAACTACCCTCAGCCAAAGACCGGACGTCGTGATCATTTATTGGTGCGACACCTCATCAAACCTGCTAGGAAGGCACCATATAGGACAGCGGGGAAAGGGGCCCACGTTTACCCGCACAAGTCCGCGGCAGCTGGACAAAAGTGGGTCACTGGTGAGGCAGGCCAGAGGAAGGATTGAAGGGGGTCCTGAGCCATACTCCTGAGCTGCCTGGGAGTTGACCGAGCCCCTCACCTGGTGGACGCAGCACGGCTCGGGCAGTCATTGCCAGCTGAAGTGACTTGGATATTAACCGTGAGTAAAGGCCCTGGACTGCAGTACGTTGTCTGTGTGCTTTTTTCGCTCCTCCGGCACTACCAGTACTGGGACTCTCACTACCATCACTCCCACCATCCACTACACTGCCCTGGGGCTGCACTCTTCCCGTTGGGAGTCACACCATCCCAGCTGCATACATCATCAGCCCCAGCGGTCTGCCCTGCAGCGGCGGTTCCTAATAACCGCAAACCACGGGTGGCGTAGTCGGACATAATCATCAGCGCATAACGGACTACCACTGGCCTGACCACCCTGAGCCACGGAAACGGGTTGCCACTACTACTCCCATCGTTCCCCTACTGCCCAGATCCGAGTGCCCCATGGCCCAGGGGGCGAGTCACAAGCTCAAGTATGCAGTCAGCCACCCACCCACCCACAGGCCGCAAAACTAAACTTCCACATTTCTGGACTGCATGCTCTTAAAATATTGCCTTTTAGGCTTGTAGAGGCGGAAGCTTTCCACATCATAGCGGCGGCCGGGTGTCCATACTCGGTCCCCAGCCGCCACTATTTCTCCCAGTATCATCTCTGCCTTCCACAAGCGCAGGTCCCAGAAAATTACCCATGCCCTTCCTAGTGCACTTAAGTGGGAAGGACCGCCTAACCACAAACACGTGGACAAGTGAATGTGGCCCGGGACGGTACATCTCACTTACAAATCACTGGGTTAATATTGTGCTTGGTCTCCTAGACAACGAGAAAATTATTCGTGATGAGGCCATCCATCTCCTTAGCTTTTTGCTACTTGGAATGCAAGCGTGAGTATGCAGCCAAACAGACACAGACCCACCCACAGGCCACAATACTAAACTGTCACATTTCTGGACTGCTTGCACTTGAAATGTTGCCTTTTAGGCTCGTGGAGATGGAAGCTTTCTACAATTTTATGGTGTCCATACTCGGTCTGTGACGCCTCGCTCCCGTTCGCTGGCCCTACCCTGAGAGATGGGGGTACTCGGAACAGGGCCTCCTGGTGTACGGTGGATGCAGTCGTGGCCTAGGCCTGGCCCGTGCCCAGGGTCGTTACAGTAAAAATAAGGGCCAGGAGGGACGGTGGTAATCGAGGGGATATAATGACTACGCCACCTGTGGTGCCTGGTGATTCGCTACCCGCGCTGCGACAGTCCTCTGAGGCAGGATGTCTTGGCAGCAGAAGATGGTACTACTCCCCATAGGCGGAGCAGAGCCTCAGGGCAGAGAAGACGGATCAGGGGAGTCGTAGTGGGTGGTGCTGTGTGGTGTCGCGCTGAAATAAGGGACCGGAGGCAATGGATGCGATCTTCCAAGCTTTACTCACGTTGTTAGGTGTCAGCTGAAAGGCTTCTCCTTGCTCCTCACGGTGCGCTGCGGTCACGAGGAAGGGGTTTAGCACACTCAGGGTAGTTTGGGTGCATCAATCAGGACCCCCTGCACCAGAGTGTTGCTAGACTTTCCACTAGGTCCTCTCCTGTCCGTACGTAGTGCGTGCTACAAGGCTGGGTCTCCCTCTGGCTATACACAGAACAAGGGTACGGGTGGCGACTCCTCTCCGCCCATTACCCGGTGGGATCCTCTAAGCCTCCGGGCTTTTCTGACTAGGACATGAAGTAGCAAAGCCAGATATCGGGGGCCGGTACCCCTTTTGCAGCAGGAGTCCCTCTGACTAGGCCAGAATAGTGAGGACAGGTGGCATATGTCGCTCCATCTGCATCCCCCTGGGATCCTTTTGCCTGTGGAGCTTGTCTCCTCTGCTCCCCTCCAGGCCTTCTTAGGTAGGGACCTTGATCGGGTAGAGACAGCCGTTAACTCTAGCCCGCTCCTCGCCTCAAGGCCAGAGAACAAGGACCGTGTATCTTCAATCAGCTGCAGGTTCCACCGGAAAGCCACGTTCAGTGATGAAGACCACAATCAAAGGACCTTGAACTTAAGATGGCCGTTGATTAAATATGATTGAATGAGTGTAACCTAAAGTGCGTCCTCCACCCTCACCCACTACATGGTTCCCCCTATCTTTTGCTTCCCCCCATCTCCTCTATCCCGGCTGGGCAGCACTATGGTGCCTTAAAGCCCCCCTCAGGACAGGAGTGGTGTAGTGTTCAATGGATGGCTGAGTCCTGAGAGGTGCTCCACCCTTACCTCGGAGAGGAGATACCACACCTCAGTCTGAGGTGCAGTACCCCTGTGGCGACTGAACCGTCAGGGGCGCCACACAGTCCTTAGCCACCACTATTTCTCCCGGTATCATCTCAGTTTTCCACAAGCGCGAGTTCCAGAACATTACCCGTGCCCTACCCATTGCACTTAAGTGAGAAGGACCGCCTAACCACAAACACATGGACAAGTGAATGTGACCAGGGACGGTTCATCTCACTGACGCATTCCACTGGAAGCCGGGACCCAGTAGGACCCTGGGACGGAACACATCCTACGCAGAGGATTGCGGGCCCTTGATCATTCAGGGTTGCCCTTACATTCTACAGCTCCTGCACCACCTCCTCCTCCTCTTCAGCCTCCATCTCCATCACTTGATTCATTTTTTCAGGACATATTCCAGATTATTTACTTAAACTTCGTGTGTGGCAATAACAATAAGCAGGACTGTATGCTTAGGCGACTAACCACACACCATTACAGAGTTGTTGAAAGCTGTATCAGAGAACCTGGTGGCTACTCTGAAGCTAGGCAAGCTTGCACACGTACCATGCCTGGCCCATGTGTTCAACTCAGTTCTGTGGTTTCTCAAAATCTACCCAGATCTTCTAGAGTGGCTTGTGAAAGTACGCCACGTGTGTGCCCATTTCAGAAAGTCAGCTACAGCTTGCGCCGCCCTCGCAGGGCTTCAGCAGCGTTTGCAGCTTCCAGCTCACCGACTGGTGTGGTATGTGACTATGCATTGGAAATCAACATTGCAGATGTTTGGAATGATTTTGAGCAGCAGAGAGCAGTTGTTGAGTACCAGCTTCAACACATCTGTCGGCATTCAGGTCAGCATCCGCACATAAGAGCTGATGAATGGGCATGGATGTCTGACATCTGTGCCGTCCTCCAAAACTTTGAGGACTCCACCAAGATGGTGACCGGTGATGATGCCATAATTAGCATCACCATCCTGCTTCTCTTTCTACTGAAACCGTCGCTGCTCACAATTAAAGAGGAGGCATTGCAGGTGGAGCAAGGAAGTATACAGGGTGATGCTACTCAGCCCAGCCTCATCTCATCTCAACGTGGATGGAGGAAGAGAACATAGACAGTCATACTCTTGGTGAGAACAGGGAAGTCTTGGCTGTTGGTAGTCTGGCACACAAGGCTGACTTTATGTTCCACTGCCTTTACCGTGACCATCGCGTTGTACACATTTTGGGCATTACAGAAAACTGTCAGGGCACGAGATAGTTCTTGGAGATGGAGGTGTGAGGCTTATAATTAAAGAGGATGTCAGTCTTAGATCAGTTGCAGAACGGAGGGCACGGGTCTGGTGATGATACACAGAAATGAGGGATGAGATAAAGGTCGGTGCAGAACTGGGGACAGCTTGGTGGGTGAGAGAGATGAGTTTGTATTGTATTCTGTAGTGATTGTTTAACCTAACCAGTGCAATAACTGGCACAGAGTAGAGGCATCGGTGAAGCGGCTTAATAGAAATACGACCATTGCTGCTGCATTCAGAAGGGATTGGAGAGGAGACAGTTTGTTTAGAGAGAGACCAATTAGAAGAGAGTTGCAATAGTGAATAAAAGCGACAGTAAGAGTTTTTGCATTATCAAAGGTAAGAAAAGGTCAAATTGTGTAGATATTTTTAAGGTGCAGGTGAGCGAGTAAGTGATTTTCCATGTTGAATAAAGGAAAGTTGTGTGTCAAATATGACTCCAAGTCAGCATGCATGCCGAGTGGGAGTTATGGTGGCACCACCTAAAGGAAATTGCAAAGTCAGGTATAGTTAGGTTAGTAAAGGGAGGAAACCGAAGGAGTTCATTTTTGAAGATATTAGGTTCAGGCTCTTGTTGAAGAATTATAAAAAAAAAATAATTCCCATCTGACAATGCTGGCGGCAGATGTCACAGTCAGACAGTTCATTGGACAACCAAGGAGTACAAGCGAGGGTGACAAACCAGATGTGGCAGAGGCAGGAGAATGCTTTCAAAGGTCTGGGACAGTTTTATTAGACCCTCCCAGGGCCCAGGTCCTGATACACGGGGTACTCTGACAAGGAGGGAAAAGTTTTGGAAGATGCTGAAGGACTACCTTGGCGACCATACTAGCGTTCTCCATGATTCCTGTCTGTCTCTGTGCTTTACAACTGTTGGTTATCCAAGCTGGACATGTGGCATGAACTGTCTTTCTAGGACTTGGAGGTCCTGGCTAGTGATGAGCGAACGCGCTCGCCACTACTCGGTACTCGCCTGAGCATAATGGTGCTTGTCAAGCTCGGCGCTCGTCGAGTATTTCTGAGTTGCTCGGGCGGGAACTCGGGTCCCCTCCCTGCATGTTTGGCACTCTTTAGAGAGCCAATGAACATGCAGGGATTGCCTGCCATGCACTGTAGTGCCGTAGCCATGTTGGTTGTGGGCATTACAGTGATTGGTTGGCCGCACAGCGTCATCAGGTCTATATAAGACCTGGCGCCGCCATGCTCGTCACAGTCACTCCGGATAAGACAGTGTAGGGAGAGGTGCTGCTGTGTCAGGGAGAGATTTCATCGTTTATTAGGTAGTGTAGGGAGAAAAACCGTACATTACACATATCCATCTTAACAAACAGTCCTTTTGAGGACTTACTAATCCATCTGCAGAGATATCAGGCAGGCAGTGTATATAGGCAGGCAGGTAGGGTATATAACAGACTGCAGTGCACATAGGACAAGAGGCTCCATTCCAGTTCTGCCTTCTGCTGCTGTTTCTAGAAATAGGCCCCGGTCTCAGGGGCCAGGAATAATTTTTTTTGCATCTTAATCCTCATAATTTACTTAAAAAGCAATCCAGAGAACACATATTTTCTGCGCCATTTGTTTGTTGGCACTGCAGAATACAGCCAGGTCCTTTCCATATTACAGCGCTAAAAATCCAGCTATTTAAATCTGTGCTTTCTCCGTCACACGGATTACATATACGTTTTCAGAAAATACTGCCATTTCTGGCCTCCATTAAAAAATTTTTAAAGACATTTGTTTTTATTATTGGAGTCTGTGGAGCTGGATCATCGTCTTTCCTATTACCTGTCTACTGAGCGCAAGCAGCAGCGCTGATCACGGATCCCGGAGACACCCAGCTGGTTCATGGAGGTGAGCTGTTTTTTTTTCTTTTCCCTTTCCATTTCGTGACTCTGCCACTATGCTCCTCCATATCGCCTAAGATTGGACTACTTATAGTTTTTTTTTGGGGGGGGGACACAGTGGATTTTTTATTACAATATACATAACGCACCAAAGGAGTGTTGTTTTTTTTTGGACATGGATCCTTTATATGAACATTCACGCAGAGAGCGTGCTGCTAAAGTCTACACTATTTACCCTACTAAACCAGATTTACCCACAGATGTGCACAATCTAATTATGGGCATAGAAAAACTCTCTTTGAATGAAGCCAAAACATGGTGGGACCAAACAACTTTGAATAATTATATTGAAAAAAAATGATTCCACGTGGCCTACGCATCAAAAAAATCCTCACTGCCGTTTATTGTCCACAATTTGTTACTGAATGGAATGCTATTCTATCCACTTGCTCCCTTCAACTTATTGAACTTATTTTAAAATACGAGACTGAACAATTAAAACACACACAGTGTGAAATAACTATATTGACGGAGAAAATGAAAACAGTAATCCCACGGAAGATTTTGACATTTTTCAAAAAAACCTTAAAAAAAGGCGATTCTATTATTTGTACTAAACTAAAGAAATTCAGCCGTGACACAATAGATTATGAGAAAGATCAGGTATATGAGTGGGGCAGATCGGAACGCCCTAAAAAACTTCCTAAATCCATTTTAAAACGCAGTGGATTTAGGACAGGTTCCACACCTAGATCTCAAGTCACGTTTTCCTCATCTGAATTTGAATCAGATAATTCTACTGATGCCTCTGAGGGGGATCTAGTGAATGTAAAACCCCAATATTATTACTTTAAAAACAGCGAGTTTAAAAAAACGGGGGAGAAGAGCAAGTCGCAAGCACCGGAAAAAATGTGGAATCAATCAAACATCGACTCCGGAACAGGAGCTGATTCCAACACTAGATGTGGTTAATTTATCATCCACTCCCCTCACTACTGCTGAACATCGACTGCTTTCTAAGGGGTTAAATTTTGCTGTCACAAACAGCAAACTTGATATCTTTTCTATCATCAAAGATATTAACCGTTTTGTGAGAGACCATTTAAAAACATTTCTGGTCAGATGACTCACAAATTCAAACACTCCCTCAGAAACATACCAATCTGTACAGGGCTTTAAGATTTACAGAACAACTTGCACTTTCATGCCTAACAGATCTCAACTCAGAGAAAACTCCTATTCAGGATTTATCTTCCATCTCCTCATTCCGGACCAAAAATTCACAGTTTTATCCAGTACAAACACGTAGAAAATATAGAATGTGACTTGAAAACATTACAGTAGAAACCCATGCAAAATCATAGAGATAAGTGCAACTTGTCCAGAATTGAAAAACTTGCCTTAGGCTGACTTCACACGATGCGTATTTAATACGTTTCCGCGGCGTTTTTGCAGTTGCGTAAATGCCGCGGAAACGCATGAAAAACGCATGGTAGAAGGGAAGCAATGTTCCCCAATTGAAATCCGCATGTGCTGTGCCCATGATGCGCATTTTTCCGCAGCGTAAACGCTGCAGTCAAAAATCCGCAGCATGTCAATTAATTTTGCGGAAACGCTGCTCTTTTGCCGCCATTGACTTGCATTAGACCGCATGGAATCCGCATCACTGTATATGTTGATGCGCTTTTCATGCGGTCTAATGTGCGGATGGTACCCGGGTGTGGATGAGAGGACTCTCATCCAGACCCAGGTACCATTAAAAAAAAAAGAATAAAATAAAAAATATATATATTCTCACCTTCTGACGGCCCGCGCAGCGCTCCTGCTTGGTTCGCGGCACTTCGGGGTTGAATGAAGAAGGACCTTCGCTGACGTCAGAGTCATGTGATGGGTCACGTGACGCTGACGTCGGAAGGTCCTAAAGTCTTCACTGCCGGCAGCCGGGACCGAGCGAAGCAGGACACCGGGGGCCATCAGAGGGTAAAGTATATATTTTTTTTTTATTTTTTGACATTCACACACTATATAAATCCATGCCAGTTGCATGGATTTATATAGTGTAAAGTTGACAAGCACTTTCCAAGTGATGCTAAAATCGCTTGGGAAGCGCTTGTCAACCCGCATGCGGAAATGAAAGTGAAGAACGCTTCATTTCCGCATGTCCCTGGCAGGAAACCGCATATACAATCCGCATGCATTTTTTCCTGCCAGAGAGATGCAGAAACGCTCAGGAAAAAATCCTGAGCATTTCTGCATCGTGTGCACATACCCTTAGACAATCTTTCCAAAAGAACAGACATTGTGATCAAGATATCGGACAAGGGTGGATCAGTGGTGGTCTTGAATAGTGAGGATTATGTCCTTTCTATTAATAACATGTTGCAAGATCACAATATATATACCATTCTTTCCAATGACCCAACGGCATTTTTTCAGGAAAAACTCATCAAATTAGTACAAGAGGGCTTTTCTTTGGGCTTTTTCACTAAAAAAAGAATCAGAATTCCTCATTGTGGATTCTCCAACTATTTCCATCTTACATGCCTTACCTAAGACTCACAAGAATGAACGACCACCACCCATGCGCCCAATTATTTCAGGAACTGGCTCGCTGGGAGAAAGATTAGGTCAATGGTTGGACTCTGCTTTAAAAGCCACTTGTCATGCGTATTCCAGGTCAGCTTGAGGACTCATGCGACGTCCTTAATTTATTTGATAATGTTACCTGGTCAAATTCATGGTCATGGCTTAGTTGTGACGTCACAGTACTATACACTAGCATTCCTCACCACATAGCAATCTCTGCCATAGATCACCATATGTTCAAATATAGTTCTTACTCCCATGAACTTCAGTCGTTCATTAAAACAGTTTTATCTTTTCTATTAAACAAAAAACCTGGCACTCAAATAGACTTGAAGATTTCTTAGAGGATTTTTTTAAAAAATAATATTTAATGATAATGTAGTACAATAAGCAGACGTTTCGGTCCCACGGACCTTCATCGGTGTACTATGACAGAAAATAATACAAAAAAAAAATAATAAATCAATAGACAATAGTAGACATGCAACATTTTGCAAAAATAACAAGCATAGTGAGCAAAAATCCAAAGAAAATCAAAATAAATGGTCATGGATACATGGCATAGGGTTAACAACAAGGGGAACCGGATGGGAGAGAGGGAGAGGAAGGGGCTGGATGTAAATGAAAATGGAAATGTAATAGAACCTACCAGAAGAGAGGAGAAAAGCTGGGAAGAAAAAGAACAAACAGAGTATAAGTATCTGTAGACGTAACAATGGCAGAACACAAGAAGGGAGAGAGAGAACAGCTGTTACCTGTAGGGTATGGTAATAAAGAGTGGCTGTCACGAGGAAGAACGCGGTATTCACCGCTTCCCTATCATCCCGGTCTTTTATACATTGCCTAAAATTCATAAAAATCTGGAAAATCCCCCAGGCCGTCCCATCGTGGCCTCCACAGAATCAATTTTATCTCCTTTATCCATTTTTTTGGAAAAAATCCTGACTCCGCTAGTCAAAAAAACAAAATCGTTCATCCTAGATACTGGGGCTTTTCTCACTACCATTCGAGACATCAAACAGACAAATCCTGATTCCCTGTTGGTCACACTGGACGTGAACAACTTATATACATCTATACCACACGTAAAAGGGATCCAGTGTGTCAAAAAATTGTTAGCAGATTCAGAGACACCGGCTGAAGTCAGTCACCTCTGTCTTGATCTCCTAAACTTGGTGTTAACAAAAAACTATTTCCTTTTCCAGGACACTTTCTTTTTACAGAAACAGGGTACCGCTATGGGATCTAATGTGGCCCCACCATATGCAAATTGCTACATGGCCACATTCGAGGAGGAGGTGATATACACCCATCCTCTCTTCCAGATTCACTCCGTAGCCTGGAAACGCTACATTGATGATATTTTTTGCATATGGGAGGGGCCTCCTGAAACCCTTACGGAATTCTTTGGATCTCTTAATTCAGCCTGGGAGGGCCTTCATTTTACCATCACATCAAATAAAGATTCCATCAACTTTCTAGACACGACTATCATCAAAGATGAGTTGGGTTTTCTCTCATCTGACCTTTACGTCAAACCTACTGACAGAAATGGTCTTCTACATTTCTCTAGCTCACATCCTAGATCCATATTCTCCTCAGTTCCTAAGTCACAATTCCGCCGTGTTCAGCGTATAGTTAGCAACCCTTCCATTCAAAGCCAGAGACTACATGAGATACAGAATAAATTTGTGGATAGAGGATACCCGATAGACACCCTATCTAAAGCATTGGAGGGAACCACTCCACCCCGATACCCATCCAATAACCGTATCCCATTTGTACATACCTACCACCCCATGACTTTCATACTACACAGGAAAATCAGACAACACTGGAACATACTTCAAACTGCATACCCCTCTGTCCCCGGTTTCACAGTCCCCTTCTTACCTTGCTATAAAAGGGCACCCAACATCCGGGATCGACTGGTACGTGCCGATATTGGCACCACAAACACCAGACCGCGACAAAGATTCCTGTCCACACCAAAAACGGGGACCTTTCCATGTCTCCAGTGTTACCAGTGTAACAACATCATCAGGGGCAGTACTTTACATCATCCACAATCAGGAAAACAGTACAGGATCAAAGATTACTTTACCTGCAACTCTTCTTATGTCATTTATGTCATTAAATGTCCCTGTGGCCTTATATACGTCGGCGAAACAACCCAACCTATCAAAGATAGAATCTCTAAACACAAGTCTACTATACGCTGTAAAAATCTATTTCTACCCATCCCGGCACATTTCACATCAGCAGGACATTCAATATCGCAGCTCAAATTCCAGGTCATAGAACAAGTTAACCCCCCAAGGCGTGGAGGGGATCGTGTTCGCTTGTTGAAACTCAGAGAGGCATACTGGATACATGAGCTACAGTCCCTGTCCCCGAAAGGTCTCAACAGAGAATATGATCTCTGTTCATTTATATGAGTACCCCGATTTCTGTATTAATATCATTTTGTGCATATCCAATAGTCAAATATCCACTTGACTATAATCTCCTCTTTCTACTATGTCATTATATACAGTCTGGTTTTGTTCTGACCACTTTTACATGTATTCTTAAGGCTATAATATTACATGTCTTTTGTTATTCCATGTCTGGAGACTTTATGGTTCCTATTGTAGTGTATACATTGTTGTACTAAATTTACTATATACTTATGCTTATTTTTGTTTCCCTAGATGCCACCCCAATGATGTTCCTACTCCTCCCTCCCACCCTTCCTGCATCCTTCCGCTGGATCTCCTCACTGCATCTCTCTCTGAACACCTTGAACCGCACAGTGGAACGCAACCACGCGTCATTTCCGGTCACGTGACCGGCATTCAGGCTTCAGGACCTGACTGACGTCATTTCCGGTCTTCAGGTCCTGCGGCGCTATCCCCTATCGCTCACATTCACTCCACTGTCACCAATGATTGGTTCTTGGCCCCTATACGACCTCCCCCTTTCCTTATATATACTCTCCTCTCTCCCTGTACACCTACAGCCTAGAACAAGCGGTGGATACCGCGTTCTTCCTCGTGACAGCCACTCTTTATTACCATACCCTACAGGTAACAGCTGTTCTCTCTCTCCCTTCTTGTGTCCTGCCATTGTTACGTCTACAGATACTTATACTCTGTTTGTTCTTTTTCTTCCCAGCTTTTCTCCTCTTGATTTCTTCTGGTAGGTTCTATTACATTTCCATTTTCATTTACATCCAGCCCCTTCCTCTCCCTCTCTCCCATCCGGTTCCCCTTGTTGTTAACCCTATGCCATGTATCCATGACCATTTATTTTGATTTTCTTTGGATTTTTGCTCACTATGCTTGTTATTTTTGCAAAATGTTGCATGTCTACTATTGTCTATTGATTTATTATTTTTTTGTATTATTTTCTGTCATAGTACACCAATGAAGGTCCGTGGGACCGAAACGTCTGCTTATTGTACTACATTATCATTAAATATTATTTTTTAAAAAAATCCTCTAAGAAATCTTCAAGTCTATTTGAGTGCCAGGTTTTTTGTTTAATATTACGTCGGGCTTGCAACTCTACCTGAGCACCTCACTACTCCAGGAGTGTGGTAGTTTCTCTATTTTTTATCTTTTCTATTAACACATAATTATTTTATGTTCAATGGGAAATTTTTTCTCCAAACTGGTGGAGTTTCTATGGGGGCTATATTTTCCCCTTCGGTTGCTAATCTTGTTATGGCTTGGTGGGAGGAATGCTATGTGTACAGTGCCCATAACCCATTTTGTACATCCCTCATTTATTACTCAAGATTTATTGATGATATTTTAATGGTTTGGGGGGGAAACATGGATGACATTCCAGAATTTATATCGTATTTGAATAATAATGAATTTAATTTACGATTTACATATACCATCAACCGTAACTCTATTACATTTTTGGACTTAGAACTAAATGGCCAAAATAATGAACTAATCACTTTGAAAACATTCAGGAAACCCACATCAGGGAATACAATTTTGCATGCTCACAGTTTTCACCCACCCCATGTCCTAAAAGCCATTCCAGTAGGAGAAATTACTAGAGCTAGGAGGAATTGTAGTGATTCCATTTCCTTCTCAAAAGAATGTACCTCCATTAATTCTAGACTATCAAGTAGAAATTATCCAAAATGGACCTTAGATAGAGCAAGAAAAATAGTAGATTTTAAATCTAGAAGCAATCTCATTACTAAAAGGAACCACCACAACAACACCAGCTCTTATATTCCATCATTAGTTCTCACCTATAACACTCATTTTTCTGCAATATCTAATATAGTAAAACGCAACATAGATATTCTGAGAGAGGATTCAGTCATGAATGCAATATTAAAGGACGGAATTAGGGTAGTTCCACGTAGAGCACCAACAATAGGCAACAAAATCTCTCCAAGTTTAAACAGAGGAAAGCCCATCAAAATGACTGGTAACTGGCTATCAACTAGTGGCTACCATAAGTGCGGTTTCACAAACTGAAAATCTGGTTTCATCAAAAAAATTAACATTTACGGATAAAAATAATTCCAAGGTGTATCCAATAAAAGGGTTTCTGAATTGTAACACTGATTATGTTATTTACATGATTGAGTGCACTATTTGTAATCTAAAATATATCGGATCAACTACTAGCAAATTCAAAGTACATCTGAGGGAACATTTATATGATATTTCCCATCAGTCTAATCGTAGTATGTCTGGTGCTTCCAGACATTTTATTAATTGTCATAATAAATGCACTAAAGGCCTATTAGCTTATGCTATAGAACATGTTCCCCTCCACATCCACGGCGGAGACAGACAAAATACTCTCAGAAATAGGGAGGCGTTTTGGATTTTTTTATTGGATACTAGAATTCCCTCAGGCTTAAATTATAGAAAATAATTCATGTTACATTACTGACTTGGTGTCTCATTCTCGTTTTTAAAAATTCCCGCTGCTTTTTAATTCACTACTCTTACAAAAAAAAATATTTTCTTTTCTTTGCAATCTTGGGTTGTTACACACCTGCAGCACCTTTCTTGATTAGTGCCAGCATATGAAGGGTTCCTCCCCCTTATGTCTGACACTTAATCATACCAAGTTTAAGAGCGGTCTTTGCTCAAAACGCGTCTGATAGCGCACCCCTCCTTCGTGCCCCTGTGTTTTCCCTTCTATTATTGTTCTTCCACCAGCTGGAGTTACATTATCGCTATCTGGATATTTTTAAAAAATTCTAAATAAAAGACATTTGTTTTTATTATTGGAGTTTGTGGAGCTGGATCATCGTCTTTCCTATTACTAAAGTTTTTGACACTGGTTTGCTGTTTAAAACAGTTACCTACAGGACAGGTATTCAAAACTGTTTTCTCTCTGTCACACGGATTACATATACGTTGTCAGAAAATACTGCCATTTCTGGCCTCCATTAAAAAAAAATTTCAGTGTGTCAGTGAAGCAATTTACACCAGATTGCTCTTCAAAATAGTTACCTACAGGCCAGGTATTTAAAACTGTGTTTTCTCCGTCACACGGATTGCATATACGTTTTCAGAAAATACTGCCATTTCTGGCCTCCATTAAAAATTTTTTTCAGTGTGTCAGTGAAGCAATTCACAGCAGTTTGCTGTTCAAAATAGTTACCTACAGGCCAGGTTCGCTCCAAACTCAGTCATTTGTAGTGAGCGTGTAAGATACTGTCCTCCATTTAAAATGGGCAAGGCATGTGGCAAGGGACGGGGAACTGGACGTGACGGTAATGGTGCATGCAGAGGCCGAGGACAAGGCAGTGGGCAAGCCGAAATTGTGCCACAACAAACACCCATATCTTCTCGCCTGACCTTCTTGTCCCAATTTCTAGGGGACCACAGCACACCACTATTGAACACAGAGCAGTGTCAAAAGGTTGTTGGTTGGATAGCGGATAATGCTTCTGTAGCGCCCTGAGGGCTCGGCCGCTACCGGGGTATTGCACCTCACCCAGATGTGTGATATTCCACTCCCAGGTAAGGATGGAGTGTGGACCAGGGCTCAGTTAGCGGCACACACACATACACACCCCATTTCCGGTGGACAGCTCGACGGTGCTCCCAGCTGCGGGCACAACTGACCATGTCCCTGGCTAGAGTGGGGAGGGGAAAGAGAACCCAGTGGTGTAGGAGCAGAAGGGGGCGGTTTCCGGAGCATAGGAAGGAGCTCATTGGGTGCAGGTCACCTGAGCTCAGACACAGAGAAGCAGATAAAAGGTGGGAACCATCTTGGTCAGAGAGTTCGGAGGTCACTTCAGTCAGAGCAGAAGGGAGAGAGAGCTGACAGGGGGCCGCGGCTCAGCCTGAGCTCAGCTCCACGAGGCAGGCCTAGAGAGAAGGCCGAGGCCAGAGAGGAGAAGAGAAGAAGGAGAAGGAAGGAAGGAGAAGAGACAGAGGAGTGGAAGGGCTCCATAAACAAAAAGGCAGAAGGGATCCTAAGAGAGCAGAATGGCAAGCAACCATTGCATACCCCATTATACCGGGTGAAAGGGTCAGGCTGTGGAAAGGTACCGGATCCCTAAATTGGTGGAGGCGAATCTACCCTCAGCCAAGATCCGGAGGTTGTGACCATTTATTGGTGTGACCACCCGCTAAGCCTTCTAGGAAGGCACCATATAGGATAGCGGGAAGTGAAGGCCAACGCTTACCCGACACGGTCCGCGGTAGCCGGACAGAAGTTAGGACACTGGTGGGGCACGAGAGGCCAGAGAAAGGACAGAAGGGGGTCCTGTGCCATACTCCTGAATTGCCTGGGGGTTGACCGAGCTCCTCACCTGGTGGACGCAGCACTGCTCGGGTAGTCCTTGCTGACAGAAGTGACTTGGATAACAACTGTGAGTAAAAGACCCTGTACTGCATCATTGGACTCTGTGTGATTTCTGCTGTGCAGGCACCATCACCCCCAGCATCCCCTTACACTGCCCTGAGGCTACACTCTTCCCGTGGGGAGTTATCCTACCCCTGTGCTGCACACCAACACCAGCCTCAGCGGTCTGCCTTGCAGCGGCGGTTATCTCTGACCGCAATCCACGGGTGGTGTAGTCGGACATTCAAAACACAAATCTATAAATAGACTGCCACAATTTGGTCTGACCACCCTGAGCCACGGGATCGGGTTGCCACTACTACCCCCATCAGCACCGTACACCAGAAGGCCCGGTTCCGGGTACCCCACGGCCCAGGGGGCAAGTCAGCTTTGGTGTAGTCGGCAGGATTGTGCCACAAACGGGTATTGTGTGCCTGAAAAGAGACTGTTTCACTGTATTGAAAATGGTGCCCGCCCCGGCAGAACGGACGCCATAATGTGGGCGCCAAAAGATAACAGGAAGCCACCTCCCATCGTGGGCCAGGTCCCAGAATGGCGCCAAAGAAGGAGCCCACCCCCAACAGCCATGAGTGCTGCTGTAGAGATGTCCATCAACGTGGGAGGGCTGCCCCTGAGAGTGATTGTCAGCAGATTGCCCCAGGACCACCCCCAACAGGGGCGGAAAGAGAAGAAAACCGAGGGGCAGGGCGTGGTTTGAATCAGTCTCGCTAGATCACACCCGGAGATGGAGGGGAGCACCAACTCCAGCACCCTGGCAAGCGGTCTGCTGCATGCTGAGGCGTCCCCGTACAGCCTCACGGACCTGATGGCTCAGCTCCCCACAGAAGACCCTGAATTCCTGCGGACAGCGCTGGAGGAGTTGGACCGGAGGATGGTCCGGGCGCAGAGGGAAGTCATCGCTGGATGGAGGGAGGAGATGGCCCGACGGGTCACGACCCAGCAGCAAGAGACGCTGCCAGCACCCGGCAGTACGCCTGCCCCCGAGGACAGAGAGAGGAGACCGGAGGCTGAGAACAGCGCTGCCGCGGAGGCAGGTAAGGTGGACACCCCTGCCCCGGGTCCTGATGCCGTAGGCTTACCCCTGGATCCCGCCGCGGAGCTAGAAGTCCCGGGAGCCGCTGCAGCTTCCACGCTCCCGCCGCCGGCACCCAGGCCCCAAGCTGTGAGCCCCGTTGCCGGATCAAGCCCCAGGCTGTGCCCCCCCACCCCGGGTGCGGTAAGAAGAGGCCCGCTCCAGGCCCGGTCGCAAGGCCTGACCTCCCCAGGCGACTCCCAACTGCGTGCGCCACCGGTCCCGAAGCCACCACCCCTTGGGACTGACTTGTACAGCCAGCTCGCCAGACCCGATGGAGAGCTGGTCCCTGTACCAGAGGGATGAGTTCACCCCAGTCAGCGGAAAAACCTGTCCACAGTGGTCGAGGCCCCGCTTGCTCCGCTCTTGCCCCTACCACAGCCAGTCTCCGTCTCTCAGCTCCCGGAGGAAGAGGTCCAGATAGGATGGGACCAGACCGGGGAGGATGTGATGGGGTTTTCACAGGAGACGCGGGCGGCCGCAGTCCGCAGGGGAGAGGCCTAAAAGGGTGGTATGCCCTCAATGTTCAGAGGGTGGAGGAGGAACAGTACCAGGAGCATTGCTACCCAGATGACCCGGACGGGTCTGGAGAGTATAGCGAGGAGGAAGAAGGTGGGCAAGGAGGACACCGCTACTAAGGAGCGGCAGCATACAATGTATATAGTTACCCGTCAGGGTAAAGAGACTTTTACATAGAGTTACCCGGTAACGGGTCAGCTAAAGCCGGCTGAGGACTGGAAGCAGCCAACTTAGTGAACTATCCAGCCGAGGACTGGGAGCGGTCAATTCTGTAAATAGTTGCACTTCCTAAAGTACCCCCTACTGGTTTTATAAGAAACTACAACAACTGACCTCAGAACAAAAACCCGTTAGAGGTGGCCGAAGACGAGGTCCGGCTGCTGGATCAGCTATGCCCTGCAGCCACCCCAGGACCTACGTTGAGGGTTTACGAACGGGTCCCTCATGTTTGTGTTTACAAGCTTGCATTTTATAGAAAGATGGACGCACTGTGACCAGCTAACAAAAGTTTTATATGAAGAATGTTTATAAGAAAAATGTTTTACATGTGACAGATGTGGTTATAAAAGTGAAAAGAGTTTTATAATGTTTTATATATGAGAAGAAAAGTCTTATAATATTGCTGAAAGAAAAAAAATGTGCCAGTAATGTTAAAAGAGAAAAATTGCCTCCCGTAAAGGGATGAGTAATAATGGTTAATAATTTTATACATGAATGCATTCTAAAAACTTGCATGTTTTTGAATTGTCTTTTTGCTCTGTTCCAGCCCTAGGACGTGCTGTGGTTTACCAGGGGGGAATGTAGCGCCCCGAGGGATCGGTTGTTACAGGGGTATTGCACCTCACACAGAGGTGTGATATTCCACTCCCAGGTAAGGATGACCGCAATCCACGGGTGCGTAGTCACAATTTGGTCTGACCACCCTGAGCCACGGGATCGGGTTGCCACTACTACCCCCATCAGCACCGTACATCAGAAGGCCCGGTTCCGGGTACCCCACGGCCCAGGGGGTGAGTCACTTCCAGTCACTTAGCCACCACCACCACCGTGTCTTCCACACGGTGAAGTCTCAGTAGCCGTGAGACTGGACCGCATATTCCTCACCCTGATCCTCCTTCCTCCCACCATGCCGAGTACCCAGAGACAACTGATCCCACACTTGGACACTCTGAAGAGCTTTTCACTTTTCCATTTATAGATTCGGGCTTCTCGCCCGGTCCACTTGAAGCGGGGCAAGAGGAGATCGCGTGTAGAGATGCCCAAATATTTGAGCAGCCACGGTCACACGAAGGCGACGGTGGGAAATTGTCACAAGAGGTGGACGATGATGAGACACAATTGCCAGAAAGTCAGGAGGAGGACCAGGGTGCGGAAGTGGAAGACGAGGTGGTGGACGATATAGTAACTGACCCAACCTGGCAGGAGGACATGCAGAGCAAGGACAGCAGCACGCAGGGGGAGGAAGACAGAGCACCCCAACCGGCAGGAAGAAGCAGTGTGGTGGCCGCAGACAGAAGGCAGGCAACCGTTCCATGTAACACCAACACATAGGAAGTTGCCAGTACAACTGTTAGGTCTTCCCGATGCTGGTTGTTTTTTAAAGACTCTGCAGATAACCCCAAAATGCCATTTTCACCACCTGCCAGATCATCATCAGCAGGGGTGGCAAAATGACCAGCCTGACCACCACCAGCATGATCAGGCACAAGGCAGCAAAGCACCCGACTTTGTGGGCCGAACCCCAGGGTCCAGGAACAGTGTCTGTGGGTGGCACCATTGCTTCTTCCGCTGTTGAGGATGCAAGCCAATCCCCTGTCCATGGTGCATGCGAAGATGCCTCCTGCCCTGCACCTGTCGTTGCACACTCTCAAGTAGCAGCATCAGTAAGCACATCTGTGTCCTTGTCCCAGTGCAGCATTCAGTTGTCCATACCCCAGTCCTCGGAATGCAAGTGCAAATATGCAGCCAACGCCCCACAGGCCACACTACTATATTCTCACATTTCCTGACTGCTTGCGCTCGAAATGTTGCCTTTTAGGTTCGTGGAGACGGAAGCATTCCGCAACCCGATGGCGGCAGCTGTCCCTCGGTACTCGGTCCCCAGCCGCCACTATTTCTTCCAGTGTGCCATCCCCGCATTACACAAGCACGTGTCCCAAAGCATTAGCCGTGCTCTCAACAACGCAGTTACCGGTAAAGTCCACCTAACCACGGACACGTGGACAAGTGCTTGTGGGCAGGGATGGTACATCTCGCTGACTGTACACTGGGTTAACATAGTGGAAGCCGGGACCCAGTCAGACCTTGGGACGGAACACGTCCTCCCGATGCCAAGGATTGTGGGCCCTAGGTCAATCAGGGTTGCCCCCAAGGTCTACAGCTCCTGCACCTCATCCTCCTCAGCCTCCTCCTCCTCTTCAGCCTCCATCTCCGAAATGACCACATTAGTCACAAGCTGGAAGCACTGCAGCACTGCCTCGGCCAAGCGTCAACAGGCTGTGCTGAAGCTAATATGCTTAGGTGAAAAACCGCACAATGCTGAAGAGTTGTGGACAGCTATGAAAGAGCAGGCAGATCTGTGGCTCACACCGCTGAACCTACAGTCAGGCATGGTCATGTGTGACAATGGCCGGAACCTGGTGGCGGCTCTGATTCGATTCGAGCTCACAAACGTACCATGCCTGGCCCATGTGCTTAACCTCGTGGTTCAGCAGTTTCTCAAATCCTACCGGATCTGCTTGTTAAAGTACGTCACCTGTGTGCCCATTTTAGAAAGTCAGCAACAGCTTCCGCCGCCCTTGCAGTGTATCTGCAATGTTTGCAGCTTCCGGCTCACAGACTGGTGTGTGATGTCCCCACGCATTGGAACCCAACACTGCAGATGTTGGGAAGGATTTCTGAGCAGAAGAGGACAGTTGTTGAGTACCAGCATCAGCAAGTCCGTCGCTGTTCAGTTCAGACTCCACACATAAGACCTCAGGAGTGGACATGGTTGTCAGACATATGTACCATCCTCCAAAACTTTGAGGACTCCACCAAGATGGTGAGCGGCGATGACGCCATAATTAGCATCACCATCCCGCTTCTCTGTCTTCTGAAACACTCTCTTCTCACAATCAAAGAGGATGCATTGCAGGTGGAGCACGATGAGATGGAGCAAGGAACCATACAGGGTGATTACACACAGCCAAACCTCATCTCATCCCAATGTGGATTAGGTGACAATGAGGAAGAAGAGGAGGAGGAGGAGGAAGGAGAGGAGCTAGTTTCATGCACTATAGACAGTACTACCTGCACAGCTGTCATACCGTCTGTTCAGTGTGGATGGCCAGAGGACAGAGAGGAGGAGGAGGAGGAGAGCATGGTCAGTCATCCTCTTGGTGAGGACACGGAAGTCTTGCCTGTTAGTAGTCTGGCACGCATGGCTAAGTTTATGTTATGCTGCATTTCCCATGACCCTCGCGTTCTCAAAATTTTGGGTGACAGCCATTACTGGTTGGTGACACTTCTAGACCCACGCTACAAGGAGAACTTTATATATCTCTTATTCCTGAGGCGGACAGGTCTACAAAAAAGGGGCTGTACCAGAAGGCCCTAGTTGCGGAACTATTAAAAAAATTCCCATCTGAAAACGCTCGTGGCAGAGGGCACACTTCGTTGGACAACCGAGGAGTACAGGCGAGAGAGACACAACTTCAATCCAGCAGAGGCAGGGGAACACTGTCAAAGTTCTGGGAGAGTTTTCTCAGACCCTCCCATCGGACAGGTCCTGAGGCGCGGGGTACTCTCACAAGGAGTGCAAAGTTTGGGAAGATGCTGAGGGAGTATCTTGCCGACCGTGCCAACGTCCTCCGTGATTCCGATGTGCCTTATAATTATTGGGTATCCAAGTTGGATACGTGGAATGAACTGGCTCTCTATGCCTTGGAGGTCCTAGCCTGCCCTGCCGCCAGTTTTTTATCAGAGTGGGTTTTTAGTGCCGCTGGTGGAATTATAACTTATAAGCGCATCTGCCTGTCAACTGAAAATGCTGACAGGCTGACTCTTATAAAAATGAACAAGGGCTGGATTGGGCCTGACTTCTCAACACTACCGAATGATAGCAGCGTAATATAAACTCCAATCCAGTGTCTTTTCTTGAGAGGTGTATTCCCATGCACCTTTTCACATCCACACATGGGTATACGCTTCCTGATTTTGGCTATTTGCTCTTGTCCTCCTCCTTCTCCTCATCCTCCACCACCATATCACCAGGGTGACAGTGGTCTGTGATGCAATACCCACCTAATTTTTCTAAAGGGTGTTTATGATGCCCGTAAAAAAAATTTTTGATACAGTATGTTCATGTATACCCCCCAGGGGTAAATGTTTGTCAGCCCATACACTTAGTGCATGGGCATTACAAGTATAGGAGGCCCGCTCCTTTCTAATGGGAACATTTTTTTATGAGGCCCTCCTCGACCTCTCTTCCATGGGGCATTGAAGTGCCTCCAAATTTTTGGCAGCCCTTGCATTCACTTCATAGGCCAACACTATGGGAGACTCTCTCCTTTCTAATGGGAATTTGTCGTTACTGTGGCCCTGCTCTATGTGTCTTTAAATTCTTAGTGGGGTTTTTCCTAAAATTGTCAGCTGTTGGACTCACTGCATACGCTATAACTGTATAGCAGACTCTCTCCTTTCTAATGGTAACATGTCGTACTTGTTACTGTGGCCCTGCTCCATGTGTCTTTAAATTCTTAGTGGTGTTTTTACTAAAATTGGTCAGCTATTGGACTCACTGCATACCCTATAACTGTATAGCAGACCCTCTCGTTTCTAATGGGAACATGTTGTACCTTGTTACTGTGGCTCTGCTCCATGTGTCTTTAAATTCTTAGTGGGGTTTCTCCTAAAATTGTCAACCGTTGGACTCACTGCATACCCTATAACTGTATAGCAGACCCTCTCCTTTCTAATGGAAACATGGCGTACCTTGTTACTGTGGCCCTGCTCTGTGTGTCTTTAAATGCTTAGTGGGGTTTTTCCTAAAATTGTTAGCCGTTGGACTCACTGCATACCCTATAACTGTATAGCAGACTCTCTCCTTTCTAATGGGAACATGTCGTACCTTGTTACTGTGGCCCTGCTCTGTGTGTCTTTAAATTCTTAGTGGGGTTTTCCTAAAATTGTCAGCCGTTGGACTCACTGCATACCCTATAACTGTATAGCAGACTCTCTCCTTTCTAATGGGAACATGTCGTACCTTGTTACTGTGGCCCTGCTCTGTGTGTCTTTAAATTCTTAGTGGAGTTTTTCCTAAAATTGTCAGCCTTTGGACTCACTGCATACCCTATAACTGTATAGCAGACCCTCTCCTTTCTAATGGGAACATGTCGTACCTTGTTACTGTGGCCCTGCTCTATGTGCCTTTAAATTCTTAGTGGGGTTTTTCCAAAATTTTGGCAGCCCTTGCAGTCACAGCATGGGCATTACCACTTATAGGAGACCCGCTCCTTTATAATGGGAACATTTTTTTTACTGAGACCCTCCTCTATGTCTCTTCAAAGGGGTATTGGGTTGCGTCCAAATTTTTGGCAGCCCTTGCAGTCACTGGATACGCAATAACAGTATAGGAGACCCTCTTGTTAATAATGGGAACAACAAAGCATAGCCGGCTGATGGCTCTCTAACAATAGCTAGGGCCGACTGATGGCTTTTTAAGAATAGTAAGGGCTGTCTGATGTCCCTATAAAAATAGGCTTTATGACTTTCAGAGTCCCTCCATCATAAATAAAACAGGACGTGTCTGATGATGTGTCACACACCACATTGCCTGCTAAGCTTGTAAAATGTTAAAATTACATTTCCCGGTGAATGCATTTGTCTTAAAAAAAAAACTTAAAAAAAACAAAACAATAGGATCTTTCTTTAGTATAAAAAACAGCGTCACCAATTTAACAACAATGTAATCACATTGTTCAGCTCATACACCTCCTCCTCCATCTCCGAAATGACCACATCAGTCACAAACTGACAGCACTGCAGCACTGCCTTGTCCAAGCGGCAACAGGCTGTGCTGAAGATAACATGCTTAATGCTTAATTGACAAACCGCCCAGCGCTGCAGAGTTGTTGAAAGCTGTAACACAGCAGCCTGATCTGTTGCTCTCATCGCTGAACATACAGCCAGGCATGGTCGTGTGTGACAATGGGCGGAACCTGGTGACGGAGAAATGACAGCCGGGGTAGATACGGTTTCCCTCTATGCCAGTCCTTTCACCGAGCTAAAGAATATGGCTGTGGTGAAATACAACTCCCACTGAGAGGCTATTTCAGATTGAAAAACATTGTGCCCACCAGAGGATTTGATACTGAGGGCTAACCTTTCTCCCCCGCTCCAGAGCTCCATAGCAGCTGCAAAGTTAGCGCTATCATGAACTTTCCTGAGGTAGAAGCTAGTATCGGGAAATATCGGATCGGATTGGATCGTACCGATACCCCAAAAATATCGGTTATCGCCGATTCCGATACCGGAAGCGAATGCAAGTCAATGGGACACAAATATCGGAATGAAAATAAACCCTTTCTTTCCTTGTAGGTTAATTCTACATGAAGGAAAACAACTAAGAATAATGTAGAATGTATTGCAGGAGGTGGAGGAGACATTAAAGGCATAGAGGTTTGGCCCAATCAAATGGAATAGCAGGAATTAATATTTTTTTTAAGACGTTCGGAGTTACAAAGATATTGACTATGTTAAGCTTTTTTTATATTTTGTCAGATATTTATGTTTCACTACTTCCATGCTCTTCACCTTCTTTTTTACTTCTCCCACACTTTCTCCTTCATCATCCTCAGCAGCAGCATCTTTTTCATCAACTTCTTCTTCACCTTATTCATCATCTTCTTCTTCACCTTCTTCCTATTATTCTTTTTTTTTACATTCTTCATATTCTTCTTATTCAACTATTATTCTTCCTCATATTCTACTTCTTCATCTTCTTCATATTCTTCTTCTTCATCATATTCTTATTTGTGACAGGCATTCCTGTAGTTGTTATCTATAAAAGTTTGAAGATTACACCTTCCTTTCTGCCTGTCACAAAAGATTTACAACAGGATTTGTCCGCGTTCAGTTTGGCCTGCAGCAGCAGGTATTTTCCAGGGGCACCACGAGGAGCAACGGACTCACCCCCATACACTGCTTAGTTTTCTTCTGCTTATAATTTAGATAATATCTTTTGCTCTGATTTTTAGTCTTATGCTTAATGTTCTTCTGGTTTTTGTTCTACAGCTTCTTATTCTTGTGCTTCTTGGTCTTCTGTCTCTTGTTCTTCTGTATCTTGGTGGTTGTCTTCTTGTTCTTTGTCCTCTTGGTCATCTTCTTCAGGGTCATCTTCTTGGTCTTTTTTGGGGTGGTCTTCAGGGTCGTCGTCTTCAGGGTCATCATCTTCGAGGTCCTCGTCTTCTTCGGGGTGGCCTTCAGGGTCGTCGTCTTCAGGGTAGTCGTCTTCGGGGTCCTCGTCTTCTTCGGGGTGGTCTTTAGGGTCATCGACTTCAGGGTCGTCGTCTTCTGGGTCCTCGTCCTCTTCGGGGTGGTCTTCAGGGTCAACGTTTTCAGGGTCGTCATCTTCAGGGTCCTTGTCCTCTTCGGGATGGTCTTCAGGGTCGTCATCTTCGGGGTCGTCGTCTTCGGGGTCGTCATCTTCGGGGTCGTCGTCTTCTTTGGGGTGGTCTTCAGGGACATCGCCTTCAGGGTCATCGTCTTCGGGGTCCTCGTCTTCTTCGGGGTGGTCTTCAGGGTCGTCGTCTTCAGGGTCATCGTCTTCGGGGTCCTCGTCTTCTTCAGGGTGGTCTTCAGGGTCGTCGTCTTCAGGGTCGTCATCTTCGGGGTCGTCGTCTTCGGGGTCGTCATCTTGGGGGTCCTCGTTTTCTTCGGGGTGGTCTTCAGGGTCGTTGTCTTCAGGGTCGTCATCTTCGGGGTCCTCGTCTACTTCGGGGTGGTCTTCAGGGTCGTCGTCTTCGGGGTCCTCGTGTTATTTGGGGTGGTCTTCAGGGTCGTCGTCTTCAGGGTCGTCGTCAGGGAGATCAAGAGTGATAACCAAAAATCATTAAAAAACTCTTGAACTTGGAAATGTAGCAGAAGGTATAAGAATGCTGAGGAACTGCGAAGAACTAGCTGACGGCACAGGAACCCGGATGGGTAGCAGAAGGTACAAAAGCCAATGGAACTACCGAGGACAAGCTGATGGTACTGGAACCCGGTTACTAAGCAGGAGGTACCTGTGCCAGAAAGCACTACCAAGGACCAGCAGACGTTGGTGGAACTCGGATACCGAGAAGGAGTCACCTAAGCCAAAGGCACTGCCTGGAACCAGCTGATGTTACTGGTACCCAAGGGGACATATTCAAGATTGACTTCCAAAGAACCAGCTAATGGTACTGGAACTCAGATAGGCAGCAGAAGGTACACATGAAAAAAAAAGTTGCAAGGCCGCGAGCCGGCCGGAGTTACCGAAACCCACAGTCCTACAGGGGGTGCTTGTCGTATTGGCACTATGGAACCAGCCTTCATTGCCAGATCATGCAGCCCACATAGGAGTCACTTAAACTGCAGGCACCATAGAGTCGGCTAATCAGACTGCAACACGACAGGACAACGTATTGGAGGCAAAGTGACGTTGACACTACCCGGAAACAGCTGGTGTGCTGGAACCAGGCTGGGCAGGAGGGAGTACCCGTGCCAAAGACACTGCTGGGAAACAGCTGACGATACTGGAACCCGGATGGGTAGCAGAAGGTACAAGAGCCAGAGGAACTACCGAGGACCAGCTGATGGTAATGGAACACGGTTACTAATCAGGAGTTACCTGTGCCAGAAAGCACTACCAAGAACCAGCAGACGTTGGTGGAACTCGGATACCGAGAAGGAGGCACCTAAGCCAAAGGCACTGCCTGGAACCAGCTGATGTTACTGGAACCCAGGGGGACATATTCAAGATTGACTTCCAAAGAACCAGCTAATGGTACTGGAACTCAGATAGGCAGCAGAAGGTACACATGAAAAAAAAAGCTGCAAGGTCGCGAGCCGGCCGGAGTTACCGAAACCCACAGTCCTACAGGGGGTGCTTGTCCTTTTGGCACTATGGAACCAGCCTTCATTGCCAGATCCCGCAGCCCACATAGGAGTCATCTAAACTGCAGACAGCTTAGAGTAGGCTAACCCGACCGCAACACGACAGGACAACGTATTGGAGGCAAAGTGAAGTTGACACTACCCGGAAACAGCTGACGTGCTGGAACCAGGCTGGGCAGGAGGGAGTACCCGTGCCAAAAACACTGCTGGGAAACAGCTGACGGTACTGGAAACCGGATGGGTAGCAGAAGGTCCAAGAGCCAATGGAACTACCGAGGACCAGCTGATGGTACCAGAACCCGGTTACTAAGCAGGAGGTAGCTGTGCCAAAAAGCACTATCAAGGACCAGCAGACGTTGGTGGAACTCGGATACCGAGAAGGAGGCACCTAAGCCAAAGGCACTACCTGGAACCAGCTGATGTAACTGGAACCCAGGGGGACATATTCAAAATTGTCTTCCAAAGAACCAGCTAATGGTACTGGAACTCAGATAGGCAGAAGAAGGTACACATGAAAAAAAAAGTTGCAAGGCCGTGAGCCGGCCGGAGTTACCGAAACCCACAGTTCTACAGGGGGTGCTTGTCCTATTGGCACTATGGAACCAGCCTTCATTGCCAGATTCCGCAGCCCACTTAGGAGTCATCTAAACTGCAGACACCTTAGAGTCTGCTAACCCGACCGCAACACGACAGGACAACGTATTGGAGGCAAAGTGACGTTGACACTACCGGGAAACAGCTGGCGTGCTGGAACCAGGCTGGGCTGGAGGGAGTACCCGTGCCAAAGACACTGCCGAGAACAAGCTGATGATACTGGAACCCGGATGTGTAGCAGAAGGTACAAGAGCCAACGGAACTACCAAGGACCAGCTGATGGAACTGGAACCCGGTTACTAAGCAGGAGGTACCTGTGCCAGAAAGCACTACCAAGGACGAGCAGACGTTGGTGGAACTCGGATACCGAGAAGAAGGCACCTAAACCAAAGGCACTGCCTGGAACCAGCTGATGTTACTGGAACCCAGGGTAACATATTCAAGATTGACATCCAAAGAACCAGCTAATGGTACTGGAACTCAGATAGGCAGCAGAAGGTACACATGAAAAAAAAAGTTGCTAGGCCCCGAGCCGGCCGGAGTTACCAAAACCCACAATCCTACAGGGGGTGCTTGTCCTATTGGCACTATGGACCCAGCTTTTATTGCCAGATCCTGCAGCCCACATAGGAGTCATCTAAACTGCAGGCACCATAGAGTCGGCTAACCCGACCGCAACATAACAGGACAACGTATTGGAGGCAAAGTGACGTTGACACTACCCGGAAACAGCTGGCATGCTGGAACCAGGCTGGGCAGGAGGGAGTACCCGTGCCAAAGACACTGCCGAGAGCCAGCTGATGGTACTGGAACCCGGATGGGTAGCAGAAGGTACAAGAGCCAATGGAACTACCGAGGACCAGCTGATGGTACTGGAACCCGTTTACTAAGCAGGAGGTACCTGTGCCAGAAAGCTCTACTAAGGACCAGCTGACATTGGTGGAACTCGGATACCGAGAAGGAGGCACCTGAGCCAAACGCACTGCCTGGAACCAGCTGATGTTACTGGAACCCAGGGGGACATATTCAAGATTGACTTCCAAAGAACCAGCTAATGGCACTGGAACTCAGATAGGCAGCAGAAGGTACACATGAAAAAAAAAGTTGCAAGGCTGCGAGCCGGCCGGAGTTACCGAAACCAACAGTCCTACAGGGGGTGCTTGTCCAATTGACACTATGGAACTGGCCTTCATTGCCAGATGTCGCAGCCCACATAGGAGTCACCTAAACTGCAGGCACCATAGAGTCGGCTAACCCGACCGCAACACGACAGGACAACGTATTGGAGGCAAAGTGACGTTGACACTACCCGGAAACAGCTGGCGTGCTGGAACCAGGCTGGGCAGGAGGGAGTAACCATGCCAAAGACACTGCTGGGAAACAGCTGACGGTACTGGAACCCGGATGGGTAGCAGAAGCTACAAGAGCCAATGGAACTGCCGAGGACCAGCTGATGGTACTGGAACCCAGTTACTAAGCAGGAGGTACCTGTGCCAGAAAGCACTACCAAGGACTAGCAGACATTGGTGGAACTCGGATACCGAGAAAGAGGCACCTAAGCCAAAGGCACTGCCTGGAACCAGCTGATGTTACTGGAACCCAGGGGGACATATTCAAGATTGACTTCCAAAGAACCAGCTAATGGTACTGGAACTCAGATAGGCAGCAGAAGGTACACATGAAAGAAAAAGTTGCAAGGCCGCGAGCCGGCCGAAGTTACCGAAACCCACAGACCTACAAGGGGTGCTTGTGCTATTGGCACTATGGAACCAGCCTTCATTGCCAGATCCCGCAGCCCACATGGCAGCCACCTAAACTGCAGGGACCATAGAGTCACCTAACCCGACCGCAACACAACAGGAAAATGTATTGGAGGCAAAGTGACTTTGACACTACCCGGAAACAGCTGGCGTGCTGGAACCAGGCTGGGCAGGAGGGAGTACCCGTGCCAAAGACGCTGCCGAGAACCAGCTGACGGTACTGGAACCCGGATGGGTAGCAGAAGGTACAAGAGCCAATGGAACTACCAAGGACAAGCTGATGGTACTGCAACCCGGTTACTAAGCAGGAGGTACCTGTGCCAGAAAGCACTACCAAGGACCAGCAGACATTGGTGGAACTCGGATACCGAGAAGGAGTCAACTAAGCCAAAGGCACTGCCTGGGACCAGCTGATGTTACTGGAAGCCAGGGTGACATATTCAAGATTGACTTCCAAAGAACCAGCTAATGGTACTGGAACTCAGATAGGCAGCAGAAGGTACACATGAGAAAAAAAGTTGCTAGGCCGCGAGCCGGCCGGAGTTACCAAAACCCACAGTCCTACAGGGGGTGCTTGTCCTATTGGCACTATGGACCCAGATTTTATTGCCAGATCCTGCAGCCCACATAGGAGTCATCTAAACTGTAGGCACCATAGAGTCGGCTAACCCGACGGCAACATAACAGGACAACGTATTGGAGGCAAAGTGACGTTGACACTACCCGGAAACAGCTGGCGTGCTGGAACCAGGCTGGGCAGGAGGGAGTACCCATGCCAAAGACACTGCCGAGAACCAGCTGACGGTACTGGAACCCGGATGGGTAGCAGAAGGTACAAGAGCCAATGGAACTACCGAGGACCAGCTGATGGTACTGGAACCCGTTTACTAAGCAGGAGGTACCTGTGCCAGAAAGCTCTACCAAGGACCAGCTGACGTTGGTGGAACTCGGATACCGAGAAGGAGGCACCTGAGCCAAACGCACTGCCTGGAACCAGCTGATGTTACTGGAACACAGTGGGACATATTCAAGATTAACTTTCAAAGAACCAGCTAATGGTACTAGAACTCAGATAGGCAGCAGAAGGTACACATGAAAAAAAAATTGCAAGGCCGCGAGCCGGCCGGAGTTACCGAAACCCACAGTCCTACAGGAGGTGCTTGTTCTATTGGCACTATGGAACCAGCCTTCATTGCCAGTTCCCGCAGCCCACATAGGAGTCATCTAAACTGCAGCCACCTTAGAGTCGGCTAACCCGACTGCAACACGACAGGACAACGTATTGGAGGCAAAGTGACGTTGACACTACCCGGAAACAGCTGGCGTGTTGGAACCAGGCTGGGCAGGAGGGAGTACCCGTGCCAAAGACACTGCTGGGAAACAGCTGACGATACTGGAACCCGGATGGGTAGCAGAAGGTCCAAGAGCCAATGGAACTACCGAGGACCAGCAGATGGTACTTGAACCCGGTTACTAATCAGGAGGTACCTGTGCCAGAAAGCACTATCAAGGACCAGCAGACGTTGGTGGAACTCGGATACCGAGAAGGAGGCACCTAAGCCAAAGGCATTGCCTGGAACCAGCTGATGTTGCTAGAACCCAGGGGGACATATTCAAGATTGACTTCCAAAGAACCAGCTAATGGTACTGGAACTCAGATAGGCAGCAGAAGGTACACATGAAAAAAAAAAGTTGCAAGGCCGCGAGCCGGCCGGAGTTACCGAAACCCACAGTCCTACAGGGGTTGCTTGTGCTATTGGCACTATGGAACCAGCCTTCATTGCCAGATCCCGCAGCCCACATAGAAGTCACCTAAACTGCAGGCAACATAGAGTCACCTAACCCAACCGCAACACGACAGGACAACGTATTGGAGGCAAAGTGACGTTGACACTACCCGGAAACAGCTGGCGTGCTGGAACCAGGCTCTGCAGGAGGGAGTACCCGTGCCAAAGACACTGGTGGGAAACAGCTGGTGGTGCTGGAACCCAGGGTAAATACTGAAAACAGAGAGGAGCCAGAGGCCTAATTGGAGCAAGTTTAAAATCAGTAGTAGTGTGTATGTGGACAGAGCAGGAGAAATTGCCGGACACACAGCAGGGGAACAGCTGACGTTACTGAACCCCATTAACACTGGAGCAAGTGTTGACTGTGCAGACGGCACTTCTGAGCAGCAACTGGCGGTGTTAGAGCCAAGGGTAAATACTGAAAACAGAGAGGAGCCAGACAGAGGCCTAATTGGAGCAAGTTTAAAATCAGCAGTAGTGTGAATTTGGACAGAGCAGGAGAAATTGCCGGACACACAGCAGGGGAACAGCTGGCGTTACTGAACCCCAATAACACTGGAGCAATTGTTGACTGTGCAGACGGCATTTCTGAGCAGCAACTGGCAGTGTTGGAGCCCAGGGTAAATACTAAAAACAGAGAGGAGCCAGAGGCCTAATTGGAGCAAGTTTAAAATCAGTAGTAGTGTGAATATGGACAGAGCAGGAAAAATTGCCGGACACACAGCAGGGGAACAGCTGACGTTCCTGAATCCCAATAACACTGGAGCAAGTGTTGACTGTGCAGACGGCACTTCTGAGCAGCAACTGGCGGTGTTGGAGCCAAGGGTAAATACTGAAAACAGAGAGGAGCCAGACTGAGGCCTAATTGGAGCAAGTTTAAAATCAGTAGTAGTGTGAATTTGGACAGAGGAGGAGAAATTGCCGGACACACAGCAGGGTAATAACTGACGTTACTGAACCCCAATGACACTGGAGCAAGTGTTGACTGTGCAGACGGCACTTCTGAGCAGCAACTGGCGGTGTTGGAGCCCAGGGATTACAGTTCAGGTGGTAGAAACATGAACACAACAGGAGACCTGGATACTTTTGACAACCAATTATTTAATCTGGAAGAGGACTGGCAAAGTCATGCGAGATCCAGTCCTTGTTCATTTTCAGAAAAGTAAGCCAGTCAACGTTATCGGAGGATAGTCGCATGCGACAGTCTGTTAGTACACCACCTGCAGCACTAAAGACGCGTTCTGATAATACACTAGCAGCAGGGCAAGCCAGCACCTCCAATGCATACTGGCTAGGCTCTGGCCATGTATCCAGCATAGAGACCCAAAACTTGATGGGGGAAGAGCCGTCTGGGAGTACACTGAGAGGGCAAGACATGTAGTCTGTCACCATCTGACGGAAACGTTGCCTCCTGCTGACTAGAGCCGTCTGTGATGGTGTAGACATTTGTGGCAGGGACGCAAAACTTTGCCACATTTGGGCCATACTGGTCTTGCCTTGTGCTGAGGTGCTGCTTCTGCTCCCTCTTTGTGCAGAGCTTCCTCCACTGCCTCAACGCACTGAGCTGCTTTGTAAATCACTAGCAGCACTGCTCTCGGTGGAATGGAGAACATGATGGAATGCACCAGTGTGTCTTGGTACTCCCACATTTTACGCTCCCAGTTCAACGGTGTTATGAGGCTTTGTAAGTTGTCCCGGTAGCGAGGATCTAGGAGGTTGGACACCCAATAATCAGCCGTGTTGAGAATGTGGGTGATGCAGCGGTCGTTTCTCAGGCAATGCAGCATGACATCAACCATGTGCTGCAGACTGCCAACTGGCCAAGAAAAGCTGTCGCCTGCTTGAGGCGTGATCTCTGCCTGTTCTGCATCACCCTACCCTCACTCTAGATACTGACTACTAGAGCATTGAGTACCTCCCTCCTCAGGACAGATGTCTACCTCCTCCATTGACTACTCCTCATCCTCCTCACAAAGTGTCCCCTGCCTTTGTGAGGAACCACGTTGCGCAGACTGTACAGAATCAGATGGCATTTGTGACTCCTCATCCTCCACCCCTTCCAAAACCTCCTCCCTTAGTGCTTGCAGTGTTTTTTCAAGCAGGCAGATAAGGGGGATAGTCATGCTGACTAGTGCATCATCTGCACTCGCCATCTGCGTGGAATAATCGAAGGCACGCAAAACGTGTCAGATGTCCTTCATAGAGGCCCACTCAGTGGTGGTGAAGTGTGAACGGTAAGCAGTGCGACTTGTTTGCGCCTGCTG
Source organism: Phyllobates terribilis (assembly GCF_046119375.1). Lineage (NCBI taxonomy): Eukaryota > Metazoa > Chordata > Amphibia > Anura > Dendrobatidae > Phyllobates > Phyllobates terribilis. Next base: position 52,076,329 of record NW_027362768.1, on the reverse strand, counting down.
CAGCTGGTACTCCATTACTGCTGCCTGCTGCTCACACAACCTCTCCAACATATGTAACGTGGAATTCCACCTGGTGGGTAGGTCACATATGATGCGATGTTCCGTAAGGCGTAATGGGCGCTGAAGAGCTGCAATGCGCGATCTTGTGATGCTGGAACGCCGCAAGTGAGCGCACTCTATGCGGACCTTGTGTAGCAGTGCATCAAGATCCGGATAGTCCCTCAAAAAACTCTGCACGACCAAGTTGAGAACATGTGCCAGACATGGGATGTGAGTGAGGTTGCCTAGGCCCAGAGCTGCCACCAGATTTTGGCCATTGTCACACACTACCATGCCTGGCTGGAGATTCGCTGGCACAAACCACACGTCGCTCTGCTGCTTGATGGCATTCCAGAGCTCCTGCGCTGTGTGGCTTCGATTCTCCAAAGAAATTAATTTCAATACGGCCTGTTGACGTTTGGCCACGGCTGTGCTCATATCGGTAGTAACAGGTAACCCGTTCACGGGTCGATGTGGAGGTAGACCGTGACGGCTCCTGCAGCGCTGATTCAGAGGAACTGGAGTATGAGGAGGAGTCAATGTGTACAGACTGGATTTCTGCAAACCTTGGAGATGGCAGAACACGTACAGCGCCACTCTCAAGATCTGTACCCGGCTCTACATCATTTACCCAATGGGCAGTGAGGGAAAGGTATCGTCCCTGTCCATGCTTACTGGTCCACGCATTGGTGGTCAGGTGGACCTTGCTACTGACGGCGTTTTGTAGCGCATGTTTAATTTTTCCCTCCACATGCTGTTGCAGGGCAGGGACGGCTTGCCTGCTGAAATAAAAGCGGCTGGGCACGTTGTATTGTGGGACTGCCAATGCCATCAAGTTACGGAAGGTGTCAGTCTCCACCAGCCTGAATGATAGCATTCCAAGGGGCAGCAGTTTTGCAATGCCAGCATTCAGAGCCTGTGCTCGGGGGTGGTTTGTCGAGTATGGGTGCCTTTTCTCCCATGCCTGTGCTAACGATGGCTGTAGAAAGGCCTGGGAGTGTGAGGATGAGAGGGAACGTGGTGCTGTGGGTGGAATGACACTGTGTCTCTGTACAACAGTGCCAGAGGTTCTTCCATGACGATCCTGTGAGGAAGCCGAACCAGCTGTGTGTGAGCTGGAGGAAGAGGCTACAACATGAGCTGAAGAGATGGTAGGTGGCGCTGTAGGTTGGCCTAGGTTTTCAGTGTGTCTTTGTAACTCTACCACGTGCTTGATCCGCACATGTTTCCACATATCTGTGGTATTGAGGTTGCTGACACATTTCCCTCTTTTCACTTTCTGATTACACAGCTTGCATTTGACAAAGAAAATGTAATCTGCAACTGTGTCAAAAAAGGACCAGGCACTGCAAGTCTTGGGAACGCCCGTTTTGGGTTTTGGAAGATGCATGCTCCTAGTGGGTGCTGAAGTGGAGGCTACAGGCAACCAAGTCTGCCCCCTGCCTCTCCCTCCTTTTTGGGCTGTTCGGGGAATCTCTTCCTCAGAGCTGCTCCCACCACCTTCCTGTACCTCACGCCATGATGGGTCAAGGACCTCATCATCTACACTACCCTCTTCAAACAACTGCTTCTCCTGGGTAGTCTCGACAGCACAGTAAGCACCAGAAAGTGGCACCTGAGTCTCATCATCAGATGTGTACTGAGGTGTGCTGACCATAGGCACTGGCCCACCCGCCTCTTCAGATTCAGAGAGACAAAGTGGTTGCGCATCACTGCATACTACCTCTTCTTCAAATTCTAGAATTCTGCTTGGCTGGCCCCCTCTTTCCAAGCCAAGAAATTCAGAGAACAGAAGTAGAGATGGCTCCTGTCCAGGGCTCTCTGACTGCCTGGGCAATTTGGCAGGTGGTGAAAAGACAGATGGGTGCTCTTCTGTGCTCAGGACCTGAAAGGATCTGGAAGTAATTGAAGTCGATGCGTTAGCTGCAATCCATCCGACAACGGCTTCAATTTGTTCCTCCAGCAGCAGTGGGGTATGGCGAGCTCCTACAAAGCTGCGCATAAAGGACTGTTCCCTGGTAAAACTGGGGGATTCTGAGTCACTGGTGCCCGCAGCAGGCACAGAATGCCCACGTGCTATCCCTACAGAAACTCCACGCCCTCGCCCACGACCACATGCCTTACTCCCTGCCTTCTTCATCTTGGTAGACTGATAAAGATACGCAGAAAATTACTAGGAGCTTAGTGTGCTTATTCCTGAACAACTGCTAACAGGTATAAGAAACACTAATTTTATAAAGTGTGGACTAGACTTTAATATGAGCTAATGTGACCTACACAACTGTAAAGTGGAGTGTTTGGTGAACTTTATTTACGTTTTTTTTTTCACAAAAAGACACTGGATGTGCCCAAAGATGTAAAACCGATAGTATCACAAACTTTTTGTAGCTATTACAATGCAGGAAGGTAACCAACAATGCAATAGATGAGGCTACTAAAAATAGGCTAATACTAATCTGGCTGGGGCTGCAGGGCCCAATGCTGCAGAAAGGCTCCTCTAACTACTCCTATATAGTGTGTTGGGAACCAATGTAGCTGGATATGGATGGAACCACCACACTAATAGGAGAAATCAGGAAAAATTATCAATTAGCAAAAAAGGACAATGTATGAGGCGGTGACGCACGCTGAGCGGACTACAACCGGACGTGGCTGCAGAACGCACTACAGCGTGAGCTGCACTCACACACAGAGACCTCGCAGACAGCCGTGAACAGTACAGAGAACTGTGCACTAGCGCTGCAAGGCAAAAGAAAGCTTCTCTATCTACTCCTATATAGTGTGTTTGGAAGCAATCTAGCTGGATACGGATGGAACCACGCTAATAAGAGAAATCAGGAAAAATGAGCAGCACTAATGCAAAAAAGGACAATGTATGAGGCAGTGACGCACGCTGAGAAGACTACAACCGGATGTGGCTGCAGAACACACTACAGCGTGAGCTGCACTCACACACAGAGACCTTGCAGACAGCCGTGAACAGTGCAGAGAACTGTGCACTAGTGCTGCAAGGCAAAAGAAAGCTTCTCTATCTATTCCTATATAGTGTGTTTGGAAGCAATCTAGCTGGATACGGATGGAACCACCACACTAATAGGAGAAATCAGGAAAAATGAGCAGCACTAATGCAAAAAAGGACAATGTATGAGGCCGTGACGCACGCTGAGCGGACTACAACCGGACGTGGCTGCAGAACACACTACAGCGTGAGCTGCACTCACACACAGAGACCTCGCAGACAGCCATGAACAGTGCAGAGAACTGTGCACTAGCGCTGCAAGGCAAAAGAAAGCTTCTCTATCTACTCCTATATAGTGTGTTTGGAAGCAATCTAGCTGGATACGGATGGAACCACACTAATAGGAGAAATCAGGAAAAATGAGCAGCACTAATGCAAAAAAGGACAATGTATGAGGCAGTGACGCATGCTGAGCGGACTACAACCGGACATGGCTGCAGAACGCACTACAGCATGAGCTGCACTCACACACAGAGACCTCGCAGACAGCCGTGAACAGTGCAGAGAACTGTGCACTAGCGCTGCAATGCAAAAGAAAGCTTCTCTATCTACTCGTATATAGTGTGTTTGGAAGCAATCTAGCTGGATACGGATGGAACCACACTAATAGGAGAAAGCTGGAAAAATGAGCAGCACTAATGCAAAAAAGGACAATGTATGAGGCAGTGATGCACGCTGAGCGGACTACAACCGGTCGTGGCTGCAGAACACACTACAGTGTGAGCTGCACTCACACACAGAGACCTCGCAGACAGCCGTGAACAGTGCAGATGTGACACCCCAGGGGTCTGGTTGTCACAGTGATAGAGATATTACGTCTGAGAGCAGGTGGGAGGTCCTTTGGTCAGGGATCCTGTGCATGCCACACCTCCTGCCCAGCCTTGGGAGGGGAAGAACTTCCCCTGTATAAACCCGGGGCTGAGGCAGGGTGAGTGAGTCCAGGAAGAGTAGAGACAAGAGCAGCATAGGAAGCAGCAGAGTCACAAGGAGTCAGGGGCTGGCAGCTAAAGAGCTCGCCCTGACTAAGAAGATTCTTTACCGGACCCGGAGTCCGAGGCTGTGGGGACTAACTTCTACCCAGCAGCAGAATCCGTCAGGCAGGGGATTTCAGGTCCCCTGGCCCAGAAGCCCGAAGGCCCGGTCACACGCGTGGGACCAGCACCGCCATCGTGGAGCGGAAGCCATTAGAAGGCCCCGAGTCACCGGCCATACGGGTGAGCACCACACGGTACACTCAGGGACGTGGGCTACTTACATCAGCTTCTAGCAAGGTAGCCAGAAGAGTACAGTCAGCTTGGGAGGCCTACAACTACGCCTGGCCAGGGGAGATCCCATCTGCTCAAGGACTGACCAGGCCCCGTTCGCTAGCAAGTACTCCGGGAGGGTCTATCGTTGTTACCAGTAAAGACCCTGAACGCTACCATACCGTCTCTGAGTGGTTCCTGCTACCCCCATCATCCACGTCGGCTGCCCTGAGGCCATACCCCTCCCGTTGGGGGTTATACTATCACGCTGCACCATCCTTCCACCGGCCTCAGCGGTCTGCCCTGCAGCAGCAGCCCCCTGGCTGCATTCAACGGGTGGCGTAGTCATCAACCATTTTCTACCGCTAACAGACTGCCGTCCAGTTTGACTCCCTGGGCACGGACCGGGTCACCGCCACGAGACTACAACCCTAAACAGATCCGGCTCCGGGTAAGCTCCCGCGTGCGCAACGCAGCGCGACACAGGCCCAGGGGCGCGTCAACTTTGGCGTAGTCGGCAGGATCACGTGCCCGCAACCACCGGGTACTGCGTGCCTGAAAAGCAAAGACTGTTCAAACTTACCAGTGGTGAAGATTCCCGCCATCGGTGAAGATTCCCGCCATCCGGCGTCATCTTCAGCCTTCTTCCCGCCATCCGTGGAGTTTTCCCGCCATTGGACGCCATCTTGAGGACGCCGCGCGGGAAGAAGAGGGGCGTGGACTCCGAAAGCGCGCGAGAACTGAAGCCCCGCCTCACGTCCGGACGTTGCGTAAGGTCCTGGAAGGAGCCCAGCAGACGCCGACGTCACAGGAGCGCGACGGAAGGTCCTCAACCCTGACGATCCACTGCGGAGCCGCGGCCTACGGAACAGGATCATCGCAAGGTAGGCCACGGTCCACTAGGGGGGAGGAAGATGTCGGATACGGAGGAGAGCTCCACTGCCTCAACCCCCGCCAGCGCTACCGCTGTTGCAGTTATGCCCTTCACCATGCCCTATATCCCGGGAGCAGCTTGGCTACCCCAGTACTCAGGGGAGTCACATACCCTGCATGACTTTAGAGAAAAGCTGGATAGCCTCTTCCAGGTGTACCCCCTCACAGAAGAGCAAAAAGTGAGCATCCTGGTGGCCCAACTAACTGGGGCAGCCAAAAGGGAAGTAAAATCCTGGCCACCTGGGAGGAAGACTGTCGCAGGGATACTAACCCGGCTGAAGGACACCTTTGATACCCGCACCTCAGCCGAGATTAAACTTAGATTCTACGGGTGCAAGCAGCGAGCGCATGAGAGTATAAGGGACTATGCACTCAACCTACAAGAGGCCCTGAGGGCCATTAAGCAGACCGACCCTAATGGAGTGGGAAACGAGGACAGGCTGTTGACCGAACAATTTATAGAGGGTTTATATTGCAATGCCCACCGCACCCAGTTGCGGGCAATGGCCTTACAGGACCCTCATCTAGAATTTGCACAGTTCAAGGACAGAGCCATCCGGGTGCTCCGAGAACCGGCACCAGGTGGCGTTGTGACCCACAGACGCCCCACTACCACTTACTACCAGGAGGCGGCGCCCTTGTCAGCAGGGCCTGTGGGAGCTGATGCGCAGGCTTTGGACAATGACCCGGCTCCAGACCTACACCATCAGGTCCAAGAGCTAGCTAAAAGCGTTGCTGCGCTAACCCGAACTGTGCAGTCTTTACAGGTCTCCACTCCAGGGAAGATCCAGCTGGCATCCGGACCGGAGGACATCCCGTGGCGTCGACCAAGGAGGACCCCACCGGCCAGAGGAAGACCCAGTGACCGATACAGCAAGGACGGACGACCCATCTGCCGCCGCTGCAATCAACCCGGACATATGGAAAGGTACTGTTCTTTAAACGGGCACAACCTGGGGTAGAGGGCCAACCCCCAGGAAAAAGATCACCAGGCCCATCGAACTGGCGCGACAGATATGTGGGAGGACGTCCAGTCTTGCCTGTGGTACTGGATGGCATTCCCATGAGTGCCCTACTGGACACCGGGTCACAGGTCACCACCATCCCGTACGTGCTCTTCAAGCAGTACTGGAATGACTCGGATATTACCCGCTACCCTGACGACGACTTGAGTATCATCGCCAGCAATGGTCAGCCCGTGCCACAGATCGGATTTAAAGAGGTGACCATCAAAATTGGTAGAGTCGAACTGGCCGCACAGGGACTGATCATTGTAGATATTGACAAACATGAGAGTCACCCAAAAATAACTCTAGGAACTAATGTAATTGAAAATTGTCTTGCAGAGGTGATTTTCCTTTTACAGCAGGTTGCCAAGAATGCCAGCTCCGGCGAGCAGCGGGTGCTCCAGAAAGAGATCCGGGCACTGATGCAACGGCAACAAGTGGAACTCTCCGGCGGTGAGATTGGTAGCGTAAGAATGTGTGACCCTTTTCCTATTGCCATGCCCCCAAAAAGTGAAATGATGATTTGGTGCCGGGCAGCTATTGGTCTGAGAGGTAGAGATTACCAGGCAATGGTAGAACCAGTTTACTCAGACAGTAGGCCCACCATTTTGACAGCACGGGGGGTGGTCAATGTACGCCATGGGAGGGTGCCCGTTCGCATAATAAATATCGGGGAGAGGGAAGTGTACCTGCCCCGGTATGCCACGCTAGCCAAATTATATACCACTAATCAAAATTCTATACAATCTGTGGAACCCTTGCCTCCATCTCACCCGGAGGAAGGTAACGGCTCTAAGAAAGACATGGAGGACTGGTGTCAGCAACTACATCTGGGTACTGACTCCACTCCCTCACACCAGAAACAAGGAGTCTATCGGGTGGTTCAAGAGTATGAGAGAGTGTTTAGTAAACACCCGTTAGACTTCGGGCGAGTCAAGGGGGTAGAACACCGCATCCCCATGGGAGATCATCCTCCCATAAAAGAGAGGTATCGACCCGTACCCCCTGCACATTACCAACACGCCAAGGGGATGCTTAGAGACATGAAGGAGGCTGGGGTAATCCGGGATAGCTGTAGCCCCTGGGCAGCCCCACTAGTTTTAGTCAAAAAGAAAGACAACACCATGAGGATGTGTGTAGATTACCGGAAAATCAACCGTATCACACATAAGGATGCGTACCCCTTACCAAGGATAGAGGAGTCATTGGCTGCTTTAAGATCTGCTAACTTCTTCTCTACCTTGGATCTCACTAGCGGGTACTGGCAGGTTCCTGTAGCAGAGGCGGACCGGGAGAAGACCGCATTCACCACCCCGATGGGACTTAGCGAGTTCACCTGCATGCCGTTCGGACTCTGCAACGCCCCAGGAACCTTCCAACGATTAATGGAGTGCTGTCTGGGCCACAGAAACTTCGAGACGGTCCTGTTGTACCTGGACGATGTCATCGTATACTCCAAAACTTATGAGGACCACCTGAAACACCTGGCGGAGGTGTTCGAAGCTCTGGCGAGTTACGGCCTAAAGGTGAAACCCTCCAAGTGTCACCTCCTGAAACCAAAGGTGCAATACCTGGGACACGTGGTGAGCGCTGACGGAGTGGCTCCCGACCCCGATAAGATCACCGCAATCAAAGGATGGCCAAGCCCTTCCAGCGTAAAAGAAGTGCGGCAGTTCCTAGGGTTGGTAGGCTACTACCGAAGGTTTATTCCCGGTTTCACCAAAAAGGCGGCGCCTATGCAGGACCTCCTGATAGGCCAGTCCCGGAAGGCCAAGAACCAGAAGCCGCCCTTCAAATGGGAAGAGCTAGAGGAAGAGTCCTTCCGCCAGCTGAAGATGGCCCTCACGGGGGATGAAATCTTGGCGTATCCGGACTATAGCCAGCCCTTCATCCTCTACACCGACGCCAGTAACGTCGGGCTAGGAGCCGTACTGTCCCAGATTCAGCAGGGGAAAGAGCGAGTAATCGCCTATGCCAGCCGAAAACTGCGACCCACCGAAAGGAATCCCGAGAATTATAGCTCATTTAAGCTAGAGTTCCTGGCCGTGGTATGGGCAGTCACCGAGCGCTTTAAGCATTACCTCGCTTCTTCCCGGTTCACCGTATACACGGATAACAACCCGCTGACACACCTGGACACGGCAAGACTCGGTGCCCTGGAGCAGAGGTGGATGGCCCGTCTGTCCAACTACGAGTTCACAATTAAATACCGGGCAGGGCGCTCCAATACCAACGCGGACGCCCTGTCCAGGATGCCCAACCTGCCGGACGGAGGAGAAGATCCGGAGGGACTGGAAGAAGTTGAACTCCCTGCGTTCCACCGTCATGGGACTATCCAGTATTCCCACCGGGTAAGGAGTAAGCAGGCTGCTACGTTGAACCCCTTACCTCACTACAACTGGGCGGAAACGCAAGACAGCGACCCTGCCGTCCGACTGGTGAAGGAGATGCTGACTCGCCCGGAGGCTAGCCTGGAATCAGACGCTCCAGAGGAAGCCAAACAACTATGGGCAGAGAAGAGTCGACTGTTCCTTTACAAGGGGAAGTTGTGCCGCAGAATGGTTAACTCCAGGACGCATGAACTACTCTGGCAAGTAGTGGTGCCACGAAGAGACGCAGCCATGGTGATGGAGGCATACCACGACGGAGCTGGACACTTCGGGTGGAAAAAGCTGGAGTTCCTGCTGCGCGAGCGGTTCCACTGGGTAGGCATGAGGGGAACCATCGAGAAGTGGTGCAGAGACTGTGGCCCGTGCAATCTGAGAAGGAAGGACCGGGCCAGCCAGAAGACTCCCCTGCAGTCCATCGTCACCCGGCAACCGTTGGAACTGGTAGCCTTGGATCATGTAAAACTGACCCCCAGCAGAAGTGGCTACGTCTACGCGTTAACCATCGTGGATCATTACTCCCGGTTTCTGGTTGTCGTCCCCGTCAAGGACTTAACGGCTCGAACAGCAGCTAGAGCCTTCCAGCAGCACTTTTGCCGTCCACACGGGTACCCGGACCAAGTGCTGACGGACCAGGGACCTGCCTTTGAAGCGGAGGTCTTCCAGGAATTCTGCAATCTGTATGGCTGCCGGAAGATAAGGACGACACCCTACCATCCGCAAACTAATGGACTTTGTGAGAAAATGAACCAGGTGGTAATGGATCTTCTAAAAACGTTGCCCCTGGAAGAACGCAGTCTGTGGCCTGAGAAGTTGCCCGATCTGGTGGACCTATACAACCACATCCCGGTAGGTTCCACCAACTGTACCCCGGCTTACCTAATGAGGGCAAGACCTGGTAAGTTACCTGTTGACCTGGAAATGGGAGTCCTGACGCCCGAGGACACTTCACCAGAAACAGACTGGGACACAGAGAGGCAGCAGCAGTACCGGAAAGTACAGGAGAGCGTGGAGCGAAGTCTCTGTCAGGCTAGGGAAAGACAAGAGAAGACTTACAACCAGTATGCTCCCGCTGTTCCCCTGGTACCCGGAGAGCAGGTCTTGAAGAGGAAGAGACGGCTCCACAAGTTGGACGACCAGTGGGAGAAGGACCCGTACACCGTACTGCCCTCAAGCCACGAGAACCCGAAGGTCTGTACCATCAGTAAAGACGGAGGGGAAACCACAGCCATTGTATCCCGGGACCACCTGAAGAAGTGCCCCGAACAACTGAGGAACCCTGAGGAGGAACAGGAAGACCATCGACCCGTGGAAGAAAGGGAAGATATGGTTAGTACCGTGCTCGGGGACTTCCCTCGGTCTTGGACTCAAGTCAATGGTGCAGTTGTGGTACCCGTACTCACCTTCCTCCAACCATCATCCCAAGAACCTACGGAGCAACGGGTAGAGCTGGAAGAGCAGCCGGTCCAGGAGGCAGAAGACTCCACCCAAGCGGAACAGGAGAATCCACCCTCTGCTTATAGTGAGCCTGCCGTACCCCTAGTGAGACAAAGAGCCGGTAGACAGCTGCCCAGTTTACCCTTGACAGCTCCTACACCCTGTAGTTCAGGGCCAGACAGTCAGCTCCGTAGGTCCACTAGGGCCACTAGAGGCCAGTTACCCGCACGTTGGAGGATCTAAATGTTTAAGTTGTTTTACAATGTTTACCTGTTTATTGTTGCTTGTGTGTAATTTTGTGTTTCTAGTTGTTTTTAGGAGTCTTCGGTGGATTTGCCGGGAATCCTTTGTATATAGTTGGAGCGTAACCCAGGATGGACTAGAGACTGTTAAGGACTCGGGGTAGGACAGACCCCTACCTGGTTACGTCTCCCTGTGTTGGTGAAATGGACACCTTTGCTTTTCTTCAAAGACTGCACCCGGTTGCGGACATCCGTGACCATCTTATTGTGTTTCCTTATTGTATTTTATTGTTCTTTGATATACCTTGTTATATTTTTTCTAAAAAGTGTTTAGTCCCGGAGTACTAAATTTCACTAGGGGGGAGTGTGACACCCCAGGGGTCTGGTTGTCACAGTGATAGAGATATTACGTCTGAGAGCAGGTGGGAGGTCCTTTGGTCAGGGATCCTGTGCATGCCACACCTCCTGCCCAGCCTTGGGAGGGGAAGAACTTCCCCTGTATAAACCCGGGGCTGAGGCAGGGTGAGTGAGTCCAGGAAGAGTAGAGACAAGAGCAGCATAGGAAGCAGCAGAGTCACAAGGAGTCAGGGGCTGGCAGCTAAAGAGCTCGCCCTGACTAAGAAGATTCTTTACCGGACCCGGAGTCCGAGGCTGTGGGGACTAACTTCTACCCAGCAGCAGAATCCGTCAGGCAGGGGATTTCAGGTCCCCTGGCCCAGAAGCCCGAAGGCCCGGTCACACGCGTGGGACCAGCACCGCCATCGTGGAGCGGAAGCCATTAGAAGGCCCCGAGTCACCGGCCATACGGGTGAGCACCACACGGTACACTCAGGGACGTGGGCTACTTACATCAGCTTCTAGCAAGGTAGCCAGAAGAGTACAGTCAGCTTGGGAGGCCTACAACTACGCCTGGCCAGGGGAGATCCCATCTGCTCAAGGACTGACCAGGCCCCGTTCGCTAGCAAGTACTCCGGGAGGGTCTATCGTTGTTACCAGTAAAGACCCTGAACGCTACCATACCGTCTCTGAGTGGTTCCTGCTACCCCCATCATCCACGTCGGCTGCCCTGAGGCCATACCCCTCCCGTTGGGGGTTATACTATCACGCTGCACCATCCTTCCACCGGCCTCAGCGGTCTGCCCTGCAGCAGCAGCCCCCTGGCTGCATTCAACGGGTGGCGTAGTCATCAACCATTTTCTACCGCTAACAGACTGCCGTCCAGTTTGACTCCCTGGGCACGGACCGGGTCACCGCCACGAGACTACAACCCTAAACAGATCCGGCTCCGGGTAAGCTCCCGCGTGCGCAACGCAGCGCGACACAGGCCCAGGGGCGCGTCACAGAGAACTGTGCACTAGCGCTGCAAGGCAAAAGAAAGCTTCTCGCACAGCGGTTTATAAAGTAGCCTGGGTAAAGCACAATAAAGCCAATCTCTAGCTCAAACTGTCCCTCAGAACAGCAGCGTCCTGTCCCTAACTGAATTCACAGCAGAGTGAACCAAAAATGGCGGCGGCGGCTTTTATAGTGCATCATGACATAATTTCAGCAGCCAATCACAGCCATGCCATTAGTTAACATGCCTAACATGCCTAACAGGATGTGCCCATGTGGCACCCCAGGGGTCTGGTTTCCACAGTAACAGCAATGTTATGTCTGAGAGCAGGTGGGAGGTCTCTTGGTCAGGGATCCTGTGCATGCCACACCTCCTGCCCAGTCCTGGGAGGGGAAGAACTTCCCCTATATAAACCTGGGGCTGAGGCAGGGTTAGAGAGTTCAGAGGGTGAGTGCAGCCAGGAGGGCTGACAGGGAGCTGTGGCTCCGGCTGGGCCCAGCTCCTGGGCCCTGCCAGAAGTAGAGACAGAGAAGCAGCATAGGAAGAAACAACAGGAGCTCTGTGGGAGCAGTGTTACAAGGCTGGCAGCTGCAGAGCTCGCCCTGACTGAGAAGATTTCTTACCGGACCCGGAGTCCGAGGCTGTGGGGACTAACTCCTACCCAGCAGCAGAATCCGTCAGGCAGGGGATTCCAGGTCCTCTGGCCAAGAAACCCGAAGGCACGGTCACACACATGGGACCAGCACCGCCGTCGTGGAGCGGAAGCTACTAGAAGGCCCCGAGTCACCGGCCATACGGGTGAGCACCACACGGTACACTCAGGGACGTGGGCTACTTATACCCGCCTCTAGCAAGGTAGCCAGAAGAGTACAGTCAGTTTGGGAGGCCTACAACTCCGCCTGGCCAGGGGAGATCCCATCTGCTCAAGGACTGACCAGGCCCCAATCGCTAGCCAGTACTCCGGAAGGGTCTATCTTTGTCACCAGTAAAGACCCTGAACTACACCGTATCGTCTCTGAGTGGTTCCTGCTACCCCCATCATCCACGTCGGCTGCCCTGAGGCCATACCCCTCCCGTTGGGGGTTATACCATCTACGCTGCACTATCCTACCACCGGCCTCAGCGGTCTGCCCTGCAGCGGCAGCTCCATAGCTGCATTCAACGGGTGGCGTAGTCGTCCTACATCTACTGCTAAAACATCGCCGCTCAGTTTGACTCCCTGGGCACGGACCGGGTCACCGCCACGAGACTACAACCCTCAAGAGATCCGGCTCCGGGTAAGCTCCCGCGTGCGCAACGCAGCGCGGCACAGGCCCAGGGGCGCGTCACCCACACTTCTTAGGATCCTCATTGGCTGAATAAAATGAAACTGGCTCATTGCATTATGGGAACTTCTGATTCCGGTATTCGATATTCTAAAAGTATTGCAACTCAGTATCGGAACTCCGATACAGCGAATATCGGTTGATACCCAATATTTCAGTATCGGAATGCTCAACACTAGTAGAAGCCAAGGCACACCAGAGGACTCTCTGGTGGGACAGTCCAACCCTGCCGAGAAGCAGTCCTGGCTAAGAAAAGTGTGTGGAAAGGTTCCCGGACACTCTATGGCTGCTTTTTTACTGAGGTGAAAACCCATGCAAACATGGGGAGAACATGCAAAGTCCTTGCAGATGTTGTCCTTACTGGGATTTGAACCCAGGATCCCAGCACTGCAAGGCATCAGTGCTAACCACTGATCCAATGTGCTGCCGTTCACCCTCTAATATCTAACAGGCTGGAGAAACCTGCTGCCACTTTATCTTCAGCTCCTTTGTGAGAAAATGTATTTGGGCAGCCACTCAGTCTATCAAATAAAATTCCTGAGAAGAAAATTGGGGATGGCTTCGCTACTGGTACTGGGGGCAGTGCTAATACCATGGCGCTGTACCATAGTTTGCTGGAAATATTCCAGGCTGGTAGGAGGCAAGCAAATTCCCCCAGAAAATTACCAGCAGTAATGTTCAGGGACCCGCGCTTGTAGAAGATGGAGACAACACCAGGAGAAATAGTGAGGGCTGGGGACCGAGTATGGACACGAGGCATGAGGCATGTGGTAGTGAAAAGCTTCCGCCTCCACGAGCCTAAAAGGCCACATTTCAAGTGCAAGCAGCTTTACAGGACTTCCTGTGAGAAATGACATGCAGGCTAGATAGGGTTTCCCTCTATGCCAGTCCTTTCATCGAGCTAAATACAACTGTCAGCAAAAAAAGTTGTGGACTGGCTAAGTACCGTCCCTGGCCACATTCACCTGTCCACGTGTTTGTGGTTAGGCGGTCCTTCCCAGTAAGTGCACTGGGGAGGGCATGGGTAATGTTGTGGGACCCGTGCTTGTGGAAGGCAGAGGCGATACCGGGAAATATAGTGGCGGTTGGGGACCGAGTATGGACACCCGTCCGCCGCCGGCATGAGGTTGCGAAAAGCTTCCGCCTCCTCGAGCTTAAAAGGCCATATTTCAAGTGCAAAAAGCTGCCCAGAAATCTGACAGTTTAGTGTTGCGGCCTGTGGGTGGGTGGGTGGCTGGTAGCATACTTGCACTTGCATTCCAAGTAACAGAAAACTAAGCAGATGGTGGCCTCTATCATCATCATGGCCTCACCTCGGCACTATGAAATCTCCTGAAGGAGAATCTAGGGCCCTCCGGAGGAGTCTCCGGTTCTCTGGTGGGCCCATCCAACCCTGCCGAAAAGCAGCCCTGGCTAAGAAAAGTGTGGGGGAAGGTTCCCGGACACTGTATGGCTGCTTTTTTAATGTGGATCGGCCATGCTTATGCATGTTATTTCTCAAACCGCATTACAGATCAGGCCATTGTCCAACTCTGTATTCAAGAAATTAAATGCGCAAAGAAAGATGTGTGTGTGTGTCAAAGCACCACCGACAAGGGCAAGTTCATGTTGGACAGGCTGCCATTGCTACTGCAACAAGCTGCATTACAGGACTTCCTGTGAGAAATGACATGCAGCTGGGGACCGAGTATGGACACCCTGCCGCCGCCGGCATGAGGTTGTGAAAAGCTTCCGCCTCCACGAGCTTAGTAGGCCACATTTTAAGTGCAAGCAGCTGTAAAAATTTGGCAGTATAGTATTGCAGCCTGTGGGTGGGTGGCTGGCTGCCTGCATACTTGCGCTTGCATTCCAAGGAATGGGGTAGGGACAACTGAACGTTGCAGTGGGACAAGGACGTGGACGGTGATTGTTGCAAGTCTGCAATGACAGGTGCATGGCAGGAGGCATCTTCGCATGCGCCAATGATCACTTATGATGGGTACACTTTTAGGCAGTGACCTGGAAGTCAGAGATGCTTCCAGAGGTCTTCCCCATGCTGTTCCCATGTCCTTTCAGCACTGTATGTATGTGTCTGATGATGTGTCACACACCACATGGCCAGATAAGGTTGTAAAATGTTAAAATGACATTTCCTGGTGAATGCATTTGTCTTGGTTGAAAGCAATGCAAAAGTGCAAAAACGCATCAAAAACGCAACGTGTGAACATAGCCCAAGGTGTGGAGCAGTATTTTTGGTTTTGGTTACTTATTTTGCCTTCTATAAAAGTCATTACCCTGGAAAGGATGTTCCTTAACATATTTCCCAGAAAAATCCATTTTGGTTTTGTTTTTGTATGTTTTATTGTGAGTCCGTAAAAGTGGCGTAATACTCTGACAACGTTGTTAACAGCAGTGACCTGGGAGTCAGAAATGCTTCCAGGGGTCTTCCCCATGCTGTTCCCATGTCATTTGAGCACTGTTCCCATCGATTAGGGCAATTTTTAGGCCCTCTGCAGACCGCCGGGGGGAGCCGCCTGAAAAATGCTCGAGTTTCCCATAGATTTACATTGGGCTCGCTGCTCGGGTCGAGCACCCGAGTATTCCAAATTGCTCGACCCGAGCAACAAGTACCCGAGCATTTTAGTGCTCGCTCATCACTAGTCCTGGCCGCTAGCATTTTGTCAGAGATGTTTTTTAGTGCCCTGGGGGCATTATAACTGATAAAACTGATAGGCGCATCCACCTGTCAACTGAAAATGCTGACAGGCTGACTCTTATAAAAATAAACAAGGGCTGGATTGGGCCAGACTTCTCTACACCACCAGATGATAGCATCAAACATAAACTCAAATCCAGTGGGTATTTTTTGGGGGGTCTATTCCCATGCACCCCTTCACACCCAGACATGGGTATACCCTTTAGGAATTGTTCTATTTTGTGTCGCTCTCCTCCTTCTCTTCATTCTACACCACCATATCACCAAGGTGACCGTGATGCAACACCCACATTATTTTTTTAAGGGCGTTTCTGATTAGAGACAAGCAAATATTTCAATATTCGTTTCCGATTACAATCGCTGTATTTGCAATATTCACCAATGTAATTGTCGAATATTTGCCGAACATTGCCGAACGCCATTGGATTCAATGAGTTCCAAACTAAACGCATACAGAGCACCTTCAAACAGGACCAAAAGCTGCCAAAACACATCAATTTAGGGGGCAGTCACCAGGAAAGTGCCATCAATTGACCCAGAGTACAAGCAGTATAATTAATATTATTTATTATTATAGCGCCATTTATTCCATTGCGCTTTACATGTGAAAAAAGGTCACTGACTGGTACAAGAGCAGAGAGGACCCTGCCCTTGAGGGTGACAAACAGTCTATAAGGGATGGGTGAGCATACAGTAGGTAAGGGTACAGCTGGTCGTGCAGCAGCATGGTGGAGCGAGGGTTACTGCAGGTTGAGGCTTGTCGGAAGAGGTGGGTCTTCAGCTTCATTTTAAAGGTTTCAACAGTAAGTGAGAGTCTGATATATTAGGGTACAGAGTTCAAGAGTAGAAGGGATGCACAGGAAAAATCTTGTATGCGATAGTGGGAAAAGGAGACAAGATGGGAGTAGAGAAGGAGATCTTGTGAGGATCCGAGGTTGCGTGCAGGTATGTACCAGGAGACTAGGTCACAGATATATGGAGGAGATAGGTTGTGGATGGCTTTGCATGTCATGGTTACGGTTTTGAACTGAAGTCTCTGGCCAATGGGGAGCCAGTGAAGGGATCCATCTTATAGATTGCAATCTTATAGATTGCTGGAGCCAGTCCACAGTAGAAAAGCAGCCATGGCTACTCCATCAGGAGAGTTCATGATAGCGCAAACTTTGCAGCTGCTATGGGGCTTTTGAGTGGGAGGCAAAGGTGGGCCCTCACAATCAAGTCCTCTGGTGGGCCCAATGTTCTTCAGTCTGACACTGCTTCTCTGTGAGAGTTGTATTTCACCACAGCCATATTCTTTAGGTCGGCGAAAGGACTGGCATAGAGGGAAACCATATCTACTCCGGCTGTCATTTCTCCGCCACCAGGTTCCACCCATTGTCACACATGACCATGCCTGGCTGTATTTTCAGCGGTGAGAGCCACAGATCAGGCTGCTGTGTTACAGCTTTCAACTACTCTGCAGCAGTGTGCGGTTTGTCACCTAAGCATTAAGCATATTATATTCAGCACAACCTGAGAAAAAAATAAAAATGAAAACACAGTAGGATCTTTTTTTAGCATAAAAACCAGACTTGCAAATGTAATCTCAATGTAATCACATTGTTCAGCTCCTGCACCTCCTCCTCATCTTCGGCCTCCATCTTCGAAATGACATCAGTCGTAAGCTGGAAGCACTGTAGCACTGCCTCGGCCAAGCGGCAACAGGCTGTGTAGAAGATTATCTGCTTAGGTGACAAACCGCACACCGCTGCAGATTGTTGAAAGCTGTAACAGAGCAGACATATCTGTGGCTCTCACTGCTTAACCTACAGCCAGGCATAGTCGTGTGTGACAATGGCTGGAACCTGGTGGCGGCTCTGAGGCTTGGCAACCTCGCACACAAACAATGCCTGGCCCGTGTACTCAACTTAGTGGTTCAGTGGCTTCTCAAAACCTACCCAGATCTGCCTAAGCTGCTTGTGAAAGTATGCCGCGTGTGTGCTCATTTCAGAAAGTCAGCTACAGCTACGGTGCCCTGGCAGTGCTTCAGCAGCATTTGCAGCTTCCAGCTCACTGAATGGTGTGCGATGTGCGCATGCATTTGAAGTCAACATTGCAGATGTTGGGAAGGATTTATTTGCAGCAAAGGGCAGTTGTTGAGTACCAGCTTCAGCACTCCCGTCGGAATTCAGATGAGCCTCCGCACATAAGAACTGATGAATGGGCATGGATGTCTAACATTTGAGCTGTCCTCCAAGATGGTGAGCGGTGATGATGCCATAATTAGCGTCACCATCTTGCTTCTCTGTCTACTGAAACGGTCGCTGCTCACAATTAAAGAGCAGGCATTGCAGGTGGAGCAAGGAACTATACTGGGTGATGCTACACAGCTCAGCCTCATCTCATCTCAACGCGGAATTGGTGATAATGAGGAGGATAAGGAGGAACAGAAGTTGATTTCCTGCACTACAGATGGTACTAACCACACCACATTCATACCGTCTGTTCAGAGTGGATGGCCTGATGAGAGGGAGAACGAGGAGGAGGAGTGTATGGTGTCCTTGAGGCCTATAGAGCTGAGCATAGGGAGGAGGAGATGGTGATCCACAGTGTCAAATGCAGCAGAGAGATCCAGGAGAAACAGCAGGGAGTAGTGCTAATTGGATTTAGCTGTTAGTAGCTCATTAGAGACTTTAGTGAGGGAAGTTTCAGTAGAGTGGACACCAGATTTAAAGGGTCGAGAAGAGTGTTATCTGAGAGATAGCGGATGAGACAAGTGTGGACCAAGCATTCCAGGATTTTACAGATGAAAGGAAGATTAGAGACCGGTCTCTACTTAGCAGGGGTCCAGGGAACTGGTCCAGGGATGGCATTTTAAGAAAAGAGGCTATGATTTCATGTTTGAATGAAGAGGGAAAGATACCCGAAGAAAGAGAGAGGTTAAATATTTTAGTTAGGTGGGTAGTGACAGCTGGGGAAAGGGACTGACAGAGATGTGAGGGAATAGGGCCACTGATGCAGGTTGTAGGGCGAGAAGAAGCGAAGAGTCTGGTCACTTCTTTTTTTGTGACAGGCTCGAAGATGGAAAGTGATTGAGGAGAGGGAGGGAAGGGAATCCAGACTCTGAGGGGATTGTGCAAAAAAGACCTGACGGATATGATTGATTTTGTGTGGGAAATTAGTGGCCAGATCGTCAGCGCTTGGGTTGGTAATGACTAGTGATGAACGAATATGTTCGAAAAACGATAATGTTAAATTCGACACTAATATGGCACATTTGGATTCGTGATTGGAAACACGAGCATTTTTTTTTAAAATCTGCAAAAATCGGTAACATTGGGTGAAAAAGTGCGGGATAATTATTGTGTTACAACTAAAGTGTTTTTAACACTTTGGCTAGTATACTGGTGGTGTATGATGAGCAGGGGGACGTGTTTGATGAGGGGAGGGGCTGGGGAGAGCTGACAGAAGCTGAGAGCAGCGTCGTGCTTGTAATCTTTTTTTTTTCCTAACTTTATGTGTGCAAATCGTGGCTAGCCAATCAGACCGCAGGAAGCATCCACTCTGTCCATACACAAGGGCTTGTGCTATTGGCTGCTGAAATTACATGTCCTCTTTATATAAAGAGCAGACATGTTGTGTCAGCGCCATTTTCTAATTAAAACAAGTCACAGACGCTGCTGCTGGGCACTTCTCCTGCATACTGAGAGATTTTAGCTTGATAGATAGGCGGTTGCTTCTTAGTAAGATAGTTTAGATAACTAGTGTCCTGTGTGTCTGTGAAATCGACCTTCCTGCTGATTTTTTTTTCTTGTGCCATTACTGAGGTTCAGACAAAGACAGCAGGGCCCATGTCATAGAACTCTGTTGTGCACTGCTTCTATTGTGCTCCATTCTTTAGTATCCCTTAAAAAAACTTTTTTTTTCACTGGCTAATATGATATAGTAAGCCCTTCTAACCCACCTTGTCATTTTGTGGGGTTGAAATTCAGCTGTATGCAGAGCTCCTTAGTGCAGAGTACAAAAATATTTTTTTTTCATTTGCTAATGTGATACAGCAAGCTATAGTACCCCACTTTGTCAATTTGTGGGGGTGGAATTCAACTGTATGCACAGTAAAAAAGTCTATTTTTCCTGTTGTTAGCAAGAGTAAAAGAAAGCATTTTATTCTGTGACAAACGTGATACAGTCTGCCATAAGCCACCTTGATCTTTTGCGGCAATGAAATTAAGCTGTGTGCAGATGTAAATTTTTTTTTTCTGTGAGTAACGTGACACTGTACGCCTTAAGCCACCTTGTCATTTTGTGATGTTGAAATTCAGCTGTTTTCAGAGTAAAAAAATATATTTTTTCTTTTGCTAACAAGAGTAAAAAAAGATGGGTGAGTCTGCAGAACTGATCACACATTATACGCGATGGAAATCATAAGTGTACTCCAAACATTCACAGAATCAAGAATAGGAAAGCATCTGCACCGATGCCCAAAACGTTTTTAGCTTAGATTTGGGGCAGGACAAAGTAGGGTCCGAGCAGGTTCCTAACCCTCGCCACCAGATGTTAACCACCGGGGGAGAGGTGATCCTGATGAGACTCAGATACCTAAGGCTCATGTGGACTGTACTGTGCTGTCAGGGCAAGAAGAGGAGAAGAGTCACTCTCAGATCGAGGAATGGGATAACACATTGGATGATGATGAGGTTGTAGATCCTACTTGGTGGGAACCCAGAGGCACGCAGCTGAGTAGCTCATCTGAGGAGGTGGAAGAGTAGGAAGACGAGGAGGTTACGTTTCACCCTATGGCGCAGGCACGGAGTGAAGTAAGCATGTGGAGCACTGCATCCTTAGCCACAGCTGTGGCTGTGGCCGCAGTGGTTGCGGGTCTGCAGCTCGAAGAGGGGGCAAGGGTTTCCTAGCCTGGGCCTTTTTAGACACCGCAAAGGATGAGCCAACTCACATTATCTGCAAACTTTTCGAGAAAATACTCAGTAGAGGGAAAAAGTGCAATAATTTGACTACTACATGCATGAACCTTCACATGCTCAATCAATCTCACTGCGATAAAATGCGGACCAGCGGACCTCAACCACCATAAGCCACCCCATCAACCATATCTGGTGCTTCTTCCTCCTCATCTGTTACCGTGCCAAGTATTGTCACGCAGGTCTCTGACCACAGAACTTCCGGTTCTTTACCTGCTCTAGTCAGGCTGAGTAAGAGCCCGACAGCTGTAAAGGAAGCAGACATGCCTGCTGAGTTTGTTTCACTGAGCACACCACATGTTTCTAAATCCATCGTAACATCTCTGCTTGCATCTCACTCACGGTGCAGCAGTTTGCCCAGTTCACCATACTCAGCCCGCTCTCAGCACTGCACCAAGCCCTCGGTCCCTCAGTTGTGGTCACTAGTGATGAGCGAGCATACTTGCAAGTACTCGGTACTTGCGGATGCTCGGGTCCACTCCCTGCATGTTTGGCTCTCTTTAGAGTGCCAATCAACATGCAGGGATTGGCTGCCACTCATTGTAATGCCGCAGCCATGGTGGTTGTGGCATTACAGTGATTGGCTGGCAGCACAGCGTCATCAGGTCTATATCAGAGCTGGCGCCGCTGTGCTCGTCACAGTCACTCCGGAATCAGACAGAGTAGGGAGAGTTGCTGCTGCGTCAGGGAGAGATTTGCTTGTGTATTAGGTAGTGTAGGGAGAAAAACCGTACATTACACAAATCCATCTTAACAAACAGTTCTTTTGAGGACTAACTAATCCATTTGCAGAGATATCAGGCAGGCAGGGTATATAGGCAGGCACTGTATATAGCAGAATGCAGTGCATATAGCACAAGAGGCTCCATTCCAATTCTGCCTTCTGCTGCTGTTAGATATTTCTATACAAAGGCTCAGGTCTCAGGGCCCAGGAATATTTTTTTTGGATCTTAATCCTCATTATTTGCTTAAAAAGCAATCCAGAGAACACTGTTTTTCTGCGCCATTTGCTTGTTGGCACTGCAGAATACAGCCAGGTCCTTTCCATATTACAGCGATAGAATTCCAGCTATTTAAAACCGTGTTTTCTCTGTCACATGGATCACATATACGTTTTCAGAAAATACTGCCATTTTTGGCCTCGATTCCAATTTTTTTTCACTGTGTCAGCGAAGGTTTTGACACCTGTTTGCTGTTCAAACTAGTTACCTACAGGCCAGGTATTTAAAACTCTGTTTTCTTCTTCACACGGATCACATATACGTTGTCAGAAAATACTGCCATTTCATGCCTCCGTTAAAAATTTCTTTCAGTGTGTCAGTGAAGCAATTCACACCAGTTTGCTGTTCAAACTAGTTACCTACAGGCCAGGTATTTAAAACTCTGTTTTCTCCGTCACACGGATCACGTATAAGTTCGCTCCAAACTCAGTCATTTGCAGTGAGTGTGGAAGATACTGTCCTCCATTTTAAATGGGCAAGGCACGTGGCAAGGGACGGGGAACTGGACGTGATGGTGCATGCAGAGGCCGAGGACAAGGCCGTGGGCAAGCTGAAATTGTGCCACAACAAACACCCAAATCTTCTCGCCCGACCTTCCTGTCCCAATTCCTAGGGGACCACAGCACACCACTATTGAACCCACAGCAGTGTCAAGAGGTTGTTGGTTGGATAGCGGACAATGCTTCCAGTCACTTAGCCACTACACCCTATCTTACACACAGTCAAGTCTCAGTGGCCGTGAGTCTGGACCGCATATTCCTCACCCTGATACTCCTTCCTCCCACCATACCAAGTGCCCGGAGACAACTGATCCCACACTTGGACACTCTGAAGAGCTGTTCACTTTTCCATTTATAGAGTCGGGCCTCTCGCCAGGTCCACTTGAAGTGGGGCAAGAGGAGATTGCATGTAGCGATGCCCAAATATTTGAGCAGCCACGGTCACACGAAGGCGACGGTGGGAAAGTGTCACAAGAGGTGGACGATGATGAGACACAATTGCCAGAAAGTCAGGAGGAGGACCAGGGTGCGGAAGTGGAAGATGAGGTGGTGGATGATATAATAACTGACCCAACCTGGCAGGAGGACATGCAGAGCGAGAACAGCAGCACACAGGGGGAGGGAGGCAGAGCACCTCAACAGGCAGGAAGAAGCAGTGTGGTGGCCGCAGACAGAAGGCAGGCAACCGTTCCCCGTAACACCAACACGAAGGAAGTTGCCAGTACAACCGTTAGGTCTTCCCGAGCTGGGTTGTTTTTTAAAGGCTCTGCCGATAACCCCAAAAAGGTCATTTGCACCATCTGCCAGGCCAGCATCAGCAGGGGTGGCAAAACGACCAGACTGACTACCACCAGCATGATCAGGCACATGGCAGCAAAGCACCCGACTTTGTGGGCCGAACCCCAGGGTCCAGAAACAGTGTCTGTGGGTGGCACCATTGCTTCTTCCGCTGTTGTGCATGCAAGCCAATCCCCTGTCCATGGTGCATGCAAAGATGCCTCCTGCCCTGCACCTGTCATTGCACACTCTCAAGTAGCAGCATCAGAAAGCACGTCCACGTCCTTGTCCCAGCGCAGCGTTCAGTTGTCCATACCCGAGTCCTTGGAATGCAAGTGCAAATATGCAGCCAATGCCCCAAAGGTCACACTACTAAATTCTCACATTTCACGACTGCTTGTGTTCGAAATGTTGCCTTTTGGGCTCATGGAGATGGAAGCATTCTGCATCCTGATGGCCACTATTTCTCCCAGTGTGCCGTCCCCGCATTACACAAGCACGTGTCCCAAAACATTAGCCGTGCCCTCAACAACGCAGTTACTGGGAAAGTCCACCTAACCACGGACACGTGGACAAGTACTTGTGGGCAGGGGAGGTGCATCTCGCTGACGGCACACTGGGTTTATATAGTGGAAGCCGGGACCCAGTCGGACATTGGGACGGAACACGTCCTCCCAACGCCAAGGATTGCGGGCCCTAGGTCAATCAGGGCTGCCCCCACAGTCTACAGCTCCTGCACCTCATCCTCCTCAGCCTCCTCCTCCTCTTCAGCCTCCATCTCTGAAATGATCACATCAGTAACAAGCTGTAAGCACTGCAGCACTGCCTCGGCCAAGTGGCAACAGGCTGTGCTGAAGCTAATATGCTTAGGTGACAAACTGCACAATGCTGAAGAGTTCTGGACAGCTCTGAAAGAGCAGGCAGATCTGTGGCTCACACCGCTGAACCTACAGCCAGGCATGGTCGTGTGTGACAATGGCCGGAATCTGGTGGCGACTCTGAGGCGAGGTGAGCCTCATTGTCTGTTATAAGTTAAAATCTTCTTATTATATTAACTTATAACAGACAATGAACTAATAAAAGTGATCCAAAAAATCTTATTTGGAACGAGATGGTATGTTTCTTCCACGTGGACTGCCAGCAGCACAGTGAAAACCAGTTTCTCTTTCTTTATCGTCTCAAGATACCATCATACAAGATGGGTCCACGGTTCATCGGTCCTTTCAAGATTCTGAGCCAAATAAATCCAATGACGTACAAGTTGAGACTCCCTGCCTAGTTACGGATCCTCAATTCCTTTCAATGTGTCTCTCCTCAAACCTGTCGTCCTCAATCTTTTCTCTGACGATCCAGGTACCATTCCAGCTCCAGTCTCCGCCAAGGATGTCTTTGAGGTAGAGAACATTTTGGCCAACAAGAGGGTAAGAGGAAAGACTTTCTTTCTTGTGGATTGGAAGGGGTTTGGTCCTGAGGAGAGGTCATGGGAGCCCAGGGAGAACATACATGCTCCTCTTCTTCTACAAAAGTTTCTTGCGGGCTTGAAGAAGAGGGGGCATAAAGGGGGGGAACTGTAGCATCGGTGGCTCTGCCTCCTGCCTGGCAGAGATGCCGATCCACTCACCGCCGCGGCCCCGGTCCGGCGTCCCCCACTTCTCCCTCTGGCTTCTCCACAGTGTCTGCACCACGCACAGATCCCTGGGCACTGAACTTTGGGGGCGCACGTGCTCCCTCCCTCTGAAAGGGGCCCTGCGCGTGCCATTCTAAAAAGTCCCCAGCCAATGGCCGGAGGACTTCCCCTATTTAAGGCACCTCCTCCAAAATGGAGGTGCCTGTGCAAAGTTGTTGTTTGTGTTCTAAACACACTCTCCAGCCCTCAGGTCCCAGTGCTGCCTGTCTTTCAGCTGTGCCCGCCAGCCTGTCTACCAGCCATGCCTGCCAGCCTGTCTATCAGCCATGCCCGCCAGCTTTTCTATCAGCCGTGGCCCACCAGCCTGTCTATCAGCCGTGTCCACCTGTCAGTCTTCCAGCCAAGCCTGCCTGTCTACCTGCGTTGCCTACCGCCGTGCTCATCTGTCGTGCCTGTCCGCTTCGGCCATCAGTCCCGTGGGAGTCGCCTGCTCTCACACGAGGTCAGTCCCAGAGTGGCACCTGGTCCACCTTCCCGGTCCCTCCTTGATTCAAGGAGTCGATTAAGCCTCCGTGTAGCCAGGGTCTGTCCGGATAGGCACTTAATTACACCCCTCTGGTCCCTCCTTGTATCTCAGCACAGAGGTTCCACCACCCGGACCTGAAACAAAAGGAAGTCGAAGACCCACTTCTTCTGACAAGAGTACAATCTGCGGTAACCCTCGCTCCAGCACACAGCTGCACGACTAGCTGTACCCTGATCTACTATATCCTCACCCATTCCTTGTAGATTGTTTGTGTTCCCTCGAAGGCAGGGTCCTCTCTCCTCTTGTACCAGTCGGGGAGTCACCGACGGTGACCCCTTTTCACATGTAAAGCGCCACGGAATAAATGTCGCTGAAATAATAATAATAATTATAGTACTTGTATTCTGGGTCAATTGATGGCACTTTCCAGGTGTCTACCCCTAATTTGATGTGTTTTGGCAGCTTTTGAGCCACAGGACGGAGTTGCCTAAAGAGATTCTAACAGACCAAGGGACTCCATGTATGTCAAAGGTGATGAGGGATTTGTGCAGGATCCAGAAAATCACACAACTACGGACCTCAGTCTACATTCCACAGAGGGACGGCTTAGTGTAAAGGTATACCAAAACGTTGAAGACCATGTTAAAGAAGGTCGTAAAGAAGGACAGTCGAGACTGGGACTGCCTACTGCCGTACCTTCTTTTTTCCATCAGAGAGGTACCACAGTCATCCACTGGATTCTCCCCTTTCGAGCTGTTGTATGGCCGGCACCCCCGTGGACTCCTGGACGTAGGAAAGGAGACCTGGGAGGCTGAGTCTACACCCTAAAGGAGTGTAGTCGAACATGTGGCACAGATGCAAGAGAGGATTGTTGAAGTAATGACCACTGTGAAAGAACACCTCCTCAAAGCTCAAGAGACACAGTCGAAGGTGTACAATAGGTCGGCGAGGGTGAGACACTTCAACCCTGGGGATCGGGTACTGGTGCTCGTACCTATAGTGGAGAGCAAATTCCTGCCATAGGGTCCCTATGAAGTAGTGGAAAAGGTTGGCGATGTCAATTATAAAATTCACCAACCAGGGAGGAGAAAGCCCTACCAGGTGTACCACGTCAACCTGATCAAACCATGATAGGGAGCCCGTGGAAGCTCCGTGTTTGGTGGCGAAGTCTGAAGCCAATATGGAAGATGTTAAGGTGGCTGAGTCGCTGTCACATGCCAAAAAGCGACAGTGCCGAGAGTTGCTGCAGCGGAACAGGGACCTGTTCTGTGAACTGCCAGGTTGTACCTAGATCATAGAGTATGAGGTGCTTACAGAGCCTCATGTCGGGGTAAACCTGAAGCTGTATCGGATTCCCGAAGCCCGTCGAGAAGTAATCTCAAAAGAAGTGAAGCGGATGCTAAGTCTGGGAGTAATTGAAGAATCCAAGAGTGGCTGGTCCAGTCCCATAGTCTTCGTGCTGAAACCAGATGGAGAATGGCGGTTTTGCAATGACTATAGGAAACTAAATGAGGTCTTTAATTTCGATTCATACCCAATGCCAACGGTAGATGAACTAATTGAAAGGCTTGGGCTGGCCAGGTACATTACCACCCTTGACCTTACAAAAGGGTATTGGCAAATTCCTATGGCCCAAAATGCCAAGGAGAAGACAGCCTTTACAACTCCAGATGGGTGTTTCCAGTACACCAAGATGCCATTTGGGTTGCAGGGAGCTCCAGCTACCTTCCAGAGACCCATGGACTGGATCCTGCTCCCCACAAGGATTATGCAGCGGCCTAACTGGATGATATCATGATCTACAGCCAGGATTGGAGGATTGGGGAAGACATCTGAGCAAAGTCCAGGCAATATTCGATGCTCTGAGGAAGGCGGGGTTTTCCATCAACCCAAAGAAATGTGCCATGGGCATGGAGGAAGCCAAGTATTTGGGCTATGTCATGGGCAGAGGCATGATCAAGCCCCAAATAAATAAAATTGACGCGATCCAGGGTTGGCCACAACCTCTCTCAAAAGAAACAGGTCAAAGCATTCCAGGGCATCATGGGCTACTACCACTGGTTCATCCCCAACTTCGCCATCATAGCCGCCCCTTTGACAGACCTCCTTAAAGGGACAAAGTCTGCTATGGCTAAGTGGTCTCCAGAAGCGAAGATAGCTTTTCATGAACTAAAGCAGGCTCTATGTAAACAGACAGTGCTGGTGGCTCCAGATTTCTCAAAGGAGTTTGTGGTCCAGATGGACGAGTCAGATGTCGGACTGGGTGCTGTCCTATCACAAGAGGTGAACGGGGAGGAGCACCCCATAATGTATCTAAGCTGGAATCTGACATCTTGTAAGAAGATTTGCTCCATAGTGGAGAAGCAATGTTTGGCCATCAAGTGGGTATTGGACACTCTAAAATACTACCTCTTATGCAGAAAGTTCAGGCTGGTATCAGACCATGCCCCACTAAGATGGTTGAGAGAGAAGAAGGGGAACAATGCTCGAGTGACCAGGTGGTTCCTAGTCCTGCAGGACTTTAGCTTCTATGTAGAACATAGGCCTGGGAAACTGCATGGCAATGCTGACGCTTTGTCGAGGGTCCACTGTATGCTATCAGAAGGTGCCAAGCTCCCCGGCTTTGGGCAGAGGAGAGAGTATGTAAAATGGCTGCCAGACATGTCCTTGACAAGAGATATGTATCGCTGAGGTTGGCAGCTTCAGTGATGTAAAACCGGGAAAAGCATGCTCCAGCACACATAATGCTGTGGGGGTTAATTGGGCGTATCAGGGCCGGTTTTTACGAGCATTCATAAGAGATGGGTGGGATTGGCTGCTCACATATCTCCACCCCAGGGCGTGTGTATAAAATGAGACTAAGTGTTTCATTCAGTGTCTGTGGCTGACGGTGTGGAGACCTCCAGTGTGTCTGTGCTACAGGACACTGACTAGTAGCGAGTGAACCCACAGCACTGTATGGACTGTTTTCTTGTTTTTGTTACAAGGCTATGTTTCATTTACCTGGAGAGTGCGGTTTATGAAGTCCAAATAAACCCACCTTGGACATTTTTAAAGAAAATGGCTCCTGTGACTACCTTAAAAGTGGCTGAGTGAGTACCAACCCCTTACAGTGCCTAACATATTCCTGCATGGTCAGACACAGCCATTACACAGTATACAGCAGGGGCATATTTATAAGATTATCTCAGCACAGGAACAAATTTGTTTATAAAATACATCCAATTGTGGAACATATTATCCCATGATCTATTGAATAAAATGTACACCTGTAAGTGATTTAAAATCAAGTGCCTTAAAAATCATCAATCATTATTATTTTATTGTATTTGGGTGAATGAAAAAATGTAAGTAAATAAAAAGGTTATTTTAACATGGTTGGCACGGGGTGGTTTGGGAGTATCTAATGTACAGCTATATCATAAGGCTACTCTTTTGGAACATCTGTAAAATTGTGATTTATTCTGGGTTTATATTGAGTAGTCACAGATATCAATATGGTCACTAAAACATTTTCTTAGTTACTAATTATCTTTATGATCGTATCTGTGATTTACTGTTAATTGATGCTTTGTTTTTGCTCTTTTTTTGTTAGTACAGACAAGACACACTCTCCACTGGGAAACACAGACAGAAGAGTGTCCCTGTGAAAGAAAATATATACTCCCTTTCCAGTCCGATAACTCAACATAATGCACAATTCCACCAACTTTGGAGGTAGAAATGGGCCCCCTTACCCAATGGGCTCATAGCGTCTGCACAGATTACTCTCAATGCCTGTGTTACTGTTATCACCTCATTCAATGAGCAAAGACACGCCCCGCGCATGCGGTGTCTAACTCCTGCGGATGACGCTTTGTAAGATAATGTTCATTGTCATGTCCACCATGCCCACTGCGTGCCTTCTGCGTCACCGTGGGGAGTCAGCCATGCTGGTTTGTGCGATGATTTGCTATGCACAGGGGTGTTATCAAGTCAATAGCCCGCATGGTTTAACTTGGCCACACCTCCTGATGAAGCCCTTTGTTGGTGAAACACAAGTCGAAGTGTTAGTGCATCACATATTCTTCTTTACCATTTCATCTCCTGGCACATCATGTCTCAAGGTATATACAGTACATTACATATTGTCTTTATTATTTCATGTAGTCTGTGATTAGGCACAAGTTGCTCCTCTATTTTTTGGGCTACCTTTAGAGCCATATGACTATGGGATTGTGTGGCACCCCAATGGTCTGGTTGCCACAGTGGTAT
The DNA here is from genome assembly GCF_046119375.1 of Phyllobates terribilis. Taxonomy (NCBI): domain Eukaryota; kingdom Metazoa; phylum Chordata; class Amphibia; order Anura; family Dendrobatidae; genus Phyllobates; species Phyllobates terribilis. Next base: position 52,047,025 of record NW_027362768.1, on the reverse strand, counting down.
TGCTTCCCTCAAAAGAAGTAATGCCATGTCTGGAGGCAAGCAGGGGTTTCCTGGTCAGGTACACTATACATGCAACACTTTCCTGGCTCCTGGCCAGCTAGGGGAGTCCCTCCCCTGGGCAACTGGATCTGGAGGCGGGGTTAGTTTAGCTCAGTGCAGGAGTTGAGTTTAGGACATTGAAGAGAGAGGAGCTAGGGACTGGAGCTGGAGATAACTCATCCTAGCTGGAGCATACAGAGAACCGGACACCGAAGTCCGAGGCTGTGGGGGATTCCAGACCCAGCAGCAGATACCGCAGGGCAGGAGATTGCAGGTCTCCTGGCCCCATCAGACGCCCGGAGGCTCAGCAGTACTGAGGGACCAGTACCGCTATGGAGGAGCGAAGCATCCACAAGGCCCGAGCTGCCAGCCATACGGGTGAGCACCGCACGTTACACTCAGGGACGTGGGCTACATCACAGCTACAAGCAGAATAGCCAAAGAGAATAGTGAGCGCGGCAGGCCTACAACTCCACCTGCCCAGGAGGACTCTATGCTTGCTTCCAGACTTACCAGACTCTTATCTCTAGCCAGTACTCCAGTCCAGGCCTGTCTAATTACTACCAGTAAAGACCCTGGGACTGCACTGCACGGACTCTGTGGTTATTTCTGCACCACGACACCCTGCACAACCACTATCATCCACACACACTGCCCTGAAGCTACATTCTTCCTGTGGGGAGTTATACCACCCTTGCTGCCAAATCATCAGCTTCAGAGGACTGTTCCACAGTGGCGGCCTCATTAGCCGCACTCCACAGGTGGTGTAGTCAGATGCACACACAGATATCCTCCTAAGATAGCCAAATCTTAAAAAAAAACAACTCTCACCGAGAAGCAGTATCAGACTGAAGAACATTGGGCCCACCACAGGATTTGATTCTGAGGGCCCAACTTTCTCCCTCGCTCAAGAACCTCATAGCAGCTGCAAGGTTTGCGCTATGTACTCTCCTGAAGGAGAAGTCAGGGCCCACTGGAGGAGTCTCCGGTTTTCTGGTGGGCCCCTCCAACCATGCTGAAAAGCAGCCATGGCTAAGAAAGTCGTATGGAGTTTCCTGGACACTCTATGACTGCTTTTTTACTGTGGACTGGCTCCAGCAATCTATAAGATCCCTTCACTGGCTCCCAATTGCCCAGCGTATCCAGTTCAAACTACTAACACTAACGTACAAAGCCATCCATAATCTTTCTTCTCTGTACATCCCAGAACTAATCTCCCGATATATTTCCTTACGTAATCTCTGGTCCTCCCAAGACCTCCTTCTCTCCTCCACACTTATTTGCTCCTCACCCAATTGCCTCCAAGACTTCTACCAAATATCCCCCATTCTCTGGAATTCTGTGCCTCAACACGTTCAATTAGCCACCACATTCGGATCCTTCAGACACAACCTGAAACCCCATCTCTTCAAGATAGCCTACATCCTTCCATTGCCTCACTTCCACCTCAATACCACAGGAGCTAATGCAATTCCACAACTTACTGTCTCCTTTGCCTGTAGAATGTAAGGCCACAAGTGCAGGGTCTATAACATTTGAGATGCAATATGGCACCTTGGCAAAGCCCAGTTATGTTCTCCCTATGATATCTAGCAATAACAAACAGGTCATGCTGGAGTAACTTGCACCTACTGCCACTCAGTGTCTTCAGCTCCTTTGTGAGAAACTAAAGTTTGGGCAGCCAGTCTACCAAATAAAATTACTGAGGTATGGAAATTGTGGATGGCTTTGCTTCTGGTACTGGGTGCTAATACCAAACCATGGCGTGCCATTAACTGGATATTCCTGGCTGGTTGGAGACAAGCTCATTCCCACAAAAAAGTACCAGCAAGCTAAGGAGATGGTCGCCTCTATCATTATGAAGGAGTTTGCTTGTTGTCTAGTAGTCTGGTTTTATACTAAAGATCCTGCTCATTTTTATAATTTTAAGTGAGCACACAGAGACTGTGGTTTCTGCAGCAGCGCATCCAGGCCAAGATAGTGGCAGAGAAATTTCTGTACCATCAGGTTGAGGATGCGAGCCATGCCGCCACCAGGTTTGCACCGTTATCGCACATGGCATTCCCTTACTCCAGGTTCAGTGGAGACAGCCATTGCTTAAACTCAACCTGGAGAGCTGTCCACATCTCTTCAGCTGTATGATTGCGATCTCCAAGACATATTAATTTTACCACTGCCTGATTTTGGTGAGCCCTGGCTGTGCAGTACGGAGGTGGGGGATTCTCTCTGCACTGTTGGAAAGTGTGTCTCAATAAGGCAGAGGTTGAGGGTGCAGGTGGAGGCCGTAGAGGAGGTGGAGGAGGCAGAAGCCCTGGAGGAAATGTTAGATACAGAGGTTTGGCATTGGGGATTCCACCACTTGCTGTCTAGTGACACCTTGGTGTCTAGTAGTGATGAGCGAACATGCTCGCCACTGCTCGGTACTTGTCCGAGCATCACTGTGCTTGACAAGCTCGGAGAGTATTTTCGGGTTGCTCGGGCGGGAACTCGGGTTCCCTCCAAGCATGTTTGGCACTCTTTAGAGAGCCAATGAACATGCAGGGATTACCTGCCACACACTGTAATGCCGTAGCCATGTTGGTTGTGTGCATTACAATGATTGGCTGGCCGCACAGCATCATCAGGTCTATATAAGACCTGGCGCCGCTATGCTCGTCACAGTCTATCCTGGAAACAGGCAGAGTAGGGAAAGGTGCTGCTGAGTCAGGGAGAGATTTGCTTCTTTATAGTTAGTATAGGTATTCCACAACATCTATAATATAATGCTACAAGTGTCCCTCTGTCTGAAGTCTTTATAGACTGCGCAAGCGCGATGCACCTGCGCAGTCTGGCTCCAGACAGAAGAACGTATGGAGCTGTTACAGGTAAGAGGAGTGTGTATGGCGCCGGAGATTGCGGTATGCGTAGACACTGAATGCATACCATGATCTCTGGCGCCATACCTACATACTTACCTGACCGGGAGGAGCGTTGATGCTTCGCCTCTCTTCTCGTCTGAGACTGGGCCAGGAGTGAGGCGTTGGAATCGGCGCATGTGCATAGCGTTATCTGGTGCTATTTTACTGAAGACACATTTGCAGTGTGTCTTCAGCAAAATGGCGCCGGACAGTGCGGTATGGGCATGAGCATACTCCGGCGCCGCACTCCTCCCCTGGGACACAGCGCTGGAGCACAGGGAAGAAAGTTGAGTATAAGTGTTTATTTTTTTGTATGTGTGCAGCATAATTGGGATGACCGGTACCATGCATACCAGTCTAGGGATGAGGGGTACCATGCATACCAGGATTGGAGGGTAAGGAGTGCCATGCATACCAGTATTGGGGGGTGAGGGGGTACCATACATACCAGGATAAGGATGAGGGGGTACCATGCATACCAGGATTGGGGGATGAGGAGACCATGCATACCAGGATAGGGATGAGGCAGTACTATGCCTACAAGGATTGGGGAGTGAGGGGACCATGCATACCAGGATAGGGATGAGGGGGTACTATGCATACCAGGATTGGGGGGTGAGGAGACCATGCATACCAGGATTGGGGGGTGAGGGGTGCCATGCATACCAGGATTGGGGGGAGAGAGGACCATGCATACCAGGATAGGGATGAGGTGGTACCATGCATACCAGGATTGGGGGGTGAGGGGACCATGCATACCAGGATAGGGATGAGGTGGTACCATGCATACCAAGATTGGGGGGTAAGGGGACCATGTATACCAGGATTGGGGGGTGAGGAGACCATGCATGCAAGGATGAGGGATGGGGTGCCATGCATACCAGGATGAGCGGTACCATACATGCCAGGACAGGGATGAGGGGGTGCCATGCATACCAGGATAGGGATGATGAGGCCATGCATACTAGGATAGGGATGAGGGGTGCCATACATACCAGAATTGAGGGATGAGGGAGTATCATACATACCAGAATAGGGATGCGGGGTACCATGCATACCAGGATAAGGGATAGGGTGCCATGCATACAAGGATTGGGGAATGAGCAGTGCCATGCATACCAGGATAGAGAGGAAGAGTACCATGCATACCAGGATGAGGGGTACCATACATAGCAGGATAGGAATGAGGGGTGACATGCATACCCAGATTGGGGGTGAGGGGTGCCATGCATACCAGGATGGGGATGAGGGGTGCCATGCATACCAGGATGGGGATGAGGGGTGCCATGCATACCAGGATAGGATGGGGGCAACACATAACAGGATGGGGGAACAGGATTGGGGAGCACAAATACCAGGATGGGGGCAGCACAAATACCAGGATGGGGGCAGCACAAATACCAGGATGGGGGCAGCACATAGCAGCACATTCCAACATGGGAGACCATATACCAATAAAAATGCTCACAAACCCGCTCGTAGAACGGGTTCAATAGCTAGTATATATATATCTATCTGAACTAACAGTCCTTCTGAGGACTAATTCAGCTGCATATATTCAATGGTGATAGCAGGAGTTAGGCAGGCAGGCAGGATATGTGGCAGACTGCATTGCATGATACAGCATAAGAGGGTCCATTGAACGTCCTATTAGTATAGGTATTCCACAACATATATATATATATGCATCTGAACTAACAGTGCTTCTGAGGACTAATCCAGCTGCATATAATCAGTGCTAGGCAGGCAGTGTATGTGGTAGACTGCAGTGTATGATACAACACAAGAGGGTCCATTGAACGGTCCTGTTTGCTGCTGCTGTAATAATTCCAGATATTTGTAGACATAGACCCAGATATCGGGGGCCAGGGCAAATTATTTTTTTATCTTAATCCTGGTTATTTGCTTAAAAAGCAATCCAGAGTACACCATTTTTCTGCTCCATTTGCTTGTTAGCACTGATGAATAAAGCCAGATCTGTTCCATATTTCAGTGATAAAAATCCAGAAATTTGAACTGAACGTGGAAAATATTGGCCTCCTTTGCCATTCTGTTGCAGTGTGTCGGTCAAGCTATTCACACTAGGTGTCTGTGAAGAATAGTATTAGTAAATTACAGGCCTGTTATTTAAAACCATGGTTCTCTGTCAGACATATCACCTATAAGAGTGCTCCAAAATCAACCATTTCTTCCATTTCCATTCTGTTGCAGTGTGTCGGTCAAGCTATTCACACTAGGTCTCTGTGTATAAGAATATTAGTAAATTACAGGCCTGCTATTCAAAAAACATGGTTCTCTGTCAGACGTATCACATATAACTGCATTCCAAAATCAGCCATTTCTCGCGAACGTGGAAAATATTGTCCTTCATTTAAAATGGACAAGGTGCGTGGCAAGGGATGGGGAAGTGGATGTGATGGTGCATGCAGAGGCCGAGGACGTGGCCGTGGGCAAGCTGAAATTGTGCCACAACAAACACCCACATCTTCTCGCTGTCCCAATTTACGGGGGCACCGCAGTACACCTCAATTGAACCCAGAGCAGTGTCAAAAGATTGTTGGTTGGATAGCAGATAATGCTTCCAGTCACTTTGCCACCACCACCCTGTCTTCCACACTGTCAAGTCTCAGTAGCCGTGAGTCTGGACCGCATATTCCTCACCCTGATCCTCCTTCCTCCCACCATGCCGAGTGCCCAGAGACAACTGATCCCACACTTGGACACTCAGAAGAGCTGTTCACTTTTCCATTTGCAGATTCAGGCCTCTCGCCAGGCCAGTTTCAAGCGAGTCAGGAGGAGAAGGCGTGTAGCGATTCTCAAATATTGGAGCAGCCACGGTCACACGAAAGCGACGGTGGGAAAGTGCAATTACTGTCGCAAGAGGTGGATGATGATGATGAGACACAATTGCCAGAAAGCCAGGAGGAAGACGAGGGTGCGGAAGTGGAAGACGAAATGGTGGATAATATATTAACTGACCCAACCTGGCAGGGGGACATACAGAGCGAGGATAGCAGCACACAGGGGGAGGGAGGCAGAGCACTCCAACAGGCAGGAAGAATCAGTGTGGTGGCCGTGGACACAAGGTGGGAAAGCGTTCCTCATAATACCAACATGACGGAAGATATCAGTACAACTGTTACGTCTTCCCGAGTCTGGTTGTTTTTTAAAGACTCTGCAGATAACCCCAAAAAGCACATTTGCACCACCCTCAAGGCCAGCATCAGCAAGGGTAGCAAAACTAGCAGCCTGACCACCACCAGTATGATCAGGCACATGGCAGCAAAGCACCTGACTAAGTGAGCCCGAACCACTGGGTCTAGCAACAGTGTCTGCGGGTGACACCACTGCTTCTTCCGCTGCTGTGCGTGCACGTCAATCCCCTGTTCATGGCGCATGCCAAGATGCCTCCTGCCCTGCACCTGTCGTTGCACACTCTCAAAAGCACCATCAGCAAGCATGTCTACGTCCTTGTCCCAGTGCAGCATTCAGTTGTCCCTACCCCAGTCCTTGGAACGCAAGCGCAAATACGCAACCAACGCCCCACAGACCACACTCCTAAATTCACACATCAGTACTCGGTCCCTAGCTGCCACTATTTCTCCTGGTGTGCCATCCCCGCATTACACAAGCTCGTGTCTCATAACATTAGCCGTGCCCTCAACAAGGCAGTTACTGGGAAAGTCCACCTAACCAAGGACACGTGGACAAGTGCTTGTGGGCAGGGATGATACATCTCGCTGACAGCACACTGGGTTAATATAGTGGAAGCATGGACCCAGTCGGACCTTGGGACGGAACACGTCCTCCTGACACCAAGGATTGCCGGCCCATGGTCAATCAGGGTTGCCCCCACATTCTACAGCTCCTGTACCTCCTCCTCTTCAGCATCTATCTTTGAAATTACCACATCAGTCGCAAGCTGGAAACACTGCAGCACTGCCTCCGTCAAGCGGCAACAGGCTGTGCTGAAGCTAATATAGGTGACAAACCGCACAATGCTGAAGAGTTGTGGAAATCTCTGAAAGAGCAGGCAGATCTGAGGCTGACACCGCTGACCCTACAGCCAGGCATGGTCGTGAGTGACAATGGCCGGAAACTGTTGACTGCTCTGAGGTGAGCTCACACACGTACCATGTCTGGCCCATGTACTTAACCTCGTGGTTCAGTGGTTTCTCAAAACCTACCCGGATCTCTCAGATCTGCTTGTCAAACTACGCTGCATGGGTGCCCATTTTAGAAAGTCAGCTATAGCTTCCGCCACCTCTGCCATGCTTCATCAGCGTTTGCAGCTTCCAGAATGGGTTTTTGTTCATTTTGCTACTTGTAGGTTTTTCTGATTCATGGCCATTGTGAAACATGCATTTATGTGCTGCATGTATACCATCTTAAACCAAGCTAAAATTGTGTTTTTTTAATTGTATTTTTTGCATTCTGTGCAAACCTGGGTGTGGCCTCCCTTTCTTTAGCTAGTGTAGGTCTATTCCAAACGGGCTCACCTTGTTGCTGCAGGGATAGCTTTTATACTATTTTTGATCAAACAGTGTTATTAATAACCCTATTTTATTTAAATGTGCACTTGCTTTTTATTTATTTACAGCAGGGTCTTTGTTCATTTTGCTTTCTATTAGGTTTTTCTGATACCCTATAACTGTATAGCAGACCCTCTCCTTTCTAATGGGAGCATGTTGTTACTGTGGCCCAGCTCTATGTGTTTTTAAATTGTTAGTGGGGTTGTTGCCAAATTTTGGCAGCCCTTGCAGTCATATCACGGGCATTACCACTATAGGATACCCACTCCTTTATAATGGGAAAAACATTTTTACTGAGTCCCTCCTCTATGTCTCTTCAAAGGGGTATTGGGTTGCATCCAAATTTTTGGCAGCCCTTGCAGTCACAGTATACGCAATAACAGTATAAGAGACCCACTCGTTAATAATGGAAACAACAAAGCATAGCCGGCTGATGGCTCTCTAAAAATAGCGAGGGCCGACTGCTGGCTCATTATGAATAGTAAAAGTCGCCTGATGGCCATATAAAAATAAGCTTTGTGACTTTCAGAGTCCTTCCATCATAAATGAAACAGGATGTGTCTGATGATGTGTCACACATCACATGGCCAGATAAGGTTGTAAAATGTTAAAATGACATTTCCCGGTGAATGCATTTGTCTTGGTTGAAAGCAATGCAAAAGTGCAAAAACGCATCAAAAACGCTACGTGTCGACATAGCCCAAGGTGTGGGGGCGTATTTTTGTTTTTGTATATTTATTTTGCCTTCTATACAAGTCATTAACCTGGAAAGGATGTTCCTTAACATATTTCCCAGGAAAATCCATTTTGGTTTCGTTTTTGTATGTTTTATTGTAAGTCCGTAAAAGTGGCATAATACCTCTGACAACATTGGGTAATGCTTCCAGGGGTCTTCCCCATTCTGTTCCCATGCCATTTAAGCACTGTTTCAATCAATTTTGGCAAGTTTTAGGCCCTCTACAAACTGCCCGGGGGAGCCGCCGGAAAAATACTCGCGTTTCCCATAGACTTACATTGGGCTCATTACTCGGACCGAGCACTCGAGCATTTCAATTTGCTCTACTCGAATGAGTACCCGTGCATTTTAGTATTCGCTCATCACTAGTGTCTAGTGTTTAGTAGTTTAGTTTTCCAACTCCTGTTGTATATTAGTTTAGTTCTCCATGTTCTGTTGTGTATTTATTTCATTCTCCAACCCATCCATGCCCACTCCCAGGGGTCAACGTCTGGTGATGAGGGTTTGGATTCTTCTAGGACCCTACTTCGTCAGGGCCCGGATCAACTGAACACATTTTGGGCATCGCTACACATGCTTTCCCCCTCTTGAGTTTGTGAAGCTTTGGATCAGACCTCTGATGCCCCGGAATAGAATGTGTGAAAACCTCTGCAGACTTGCCCATCTGTGCTTCCCCACAGTCAGTTGGGCGGTTGGAGAGTTGTGACATGGGTGAAAACAAGGGTAATTGGGGTGCCAACTCTGAGGACTGTACTGTGTGTGATGTTAAGGTGGAGGGAGAGGAGCAGAGGCCACTTGATGCAGCGCTTGTCATCTACTGGAGTGTAACAGGGGCAGGGTGGTAGTCAGTGGCGAGTGGCATATCATTTTGGATCTTCACCGTGGCCCGCTACAGACAATGGGGACTCAGAGAATCCCTGAGTGTGTGTTTGTGTTGTGACACTGTGGAGGAACCTCCATACTCACTTCTGACCCGCCGTCAGGGTGTCGACTCTTTTAGCCTTCAGAAGGAGGAGAACGAACAGTTTGATAAAAACCAAGTCTATTTTACTTGTCAAACAATCAGCATACAAAGGATAGCAGGAATTACACTTATTCACTTCTGCACCAAACAGAGGCACGTTCTTGGCGGTCACTGGCGACGGCACAATACTTGCGGCAAACGTTAATTCACAGTTTAGGCAGAGGACCTCCATATTACTAATGCAGTGCCACCCCGGTCGATGTGTTTCGTCGTGGAACAGAACCAATCTTTCCTAGGGAACAGAAGTAAGGGAGCTTCTCCCACTATCTTCTTCCAATACGTGCCCAGACCTCGCTGTCTCCGTCCATCTGACTGCAGCTCTCGGGCCTATCCAGCACTAGGGCCATTCCCACCACCTCTCTTAGAAAGGTTCCTCAAAACGTCTCTTCCTCACTGTGTGCTCCTGACACGTCTCCACTCTTCACTGTTCCTGAACAACTACTGAACTAAGATGGCTGAAAATAAACTCCCAGAGATCCTTCAGTTCCCCCATGTCACTGAGCCTGGCCCATCCTAAGTTAACCCTCTATGTGCCCCCAACGACGATGAGGGTAAGACAATACAAGTATAAACTCTAGTGTCATCTAATTGCCATGTCTGAACATAGCACATTTTCAGATGAATAAAACATACATAGAATTACTAAAACAGTACAGCTCTACAGGGGAGTGGAGCAGACATTCTCCACACACCCCTCACAGGAACACATGTTCTTTCTGGTCCTCATCTACAAGGTGTACCGCTGTGCGACTGCCAAAGAAAGGGAGTGGAGTCCAGTAACAGAAGTTTTCAAAATGCTGCACAATTGCTCACTGCTGCAAAACCAACCTACTTCTCATCTCTGATATCATACGTGTCTCACAACCCTTAACAGCTATTCAGTACTTTCAAGTCCCTCCTCTGTCCACCAGCTACCCCTCCCTCTCCTCTCCTCTCATCTCAGCTGAAGACTTAGCCTCACTCTTCAAGCCGAAGATTGACAACGTAGGGAAAAGCTTTTGCTTAAAGTCCCAACAGCCCCTCCTCATAACTACTCAACTCTCCTCCTTCAAAACCAGCTTCTCTGTTGTAGCATCGGCGTCTCTGTCTCCTGCGGGCAGAGACGCCGTTCCCCTCACCGCCGCGGTCCAGGTCCGGAGTCTTCCTGCTCCCCTGCTGCTGTGGCGCGCACCCCGCTCAGCTTCCCGGGCACTGTGCTTAGGGCGCGCGCTCCCTCCCTCTTAAAGGGGCTGTGCGCGCCATCCTAAAAAGTCGCCGGCCAATGGCCGGAGGATTTCTCCTATATAAGGCACCTCCTCCAAAATGGAGGTGCCTGTGCAAGGTTGTTGTTCCGTGTGCTAACACTTGCTTCAGCCCTCAGGTCCCGCTGCCTGTCAGTCCTGTCCGCCAGTCTGTCTAACAGTCCAGCCCATCAGTCTGTCTATAGTTCTGCCCACCAGTCACCTGCCGTGCCGGCCAGAGTGCCTACCTGGAGCACTTGCCAGTTACCTGCCTTGCCCGCCAGCCTGCCGTGCCTGGAGCACCTGCCAGTTACCTTCCATGCCCACCTGCTTGCCTACCCAGAGCGCTTGTCTGGCTATTAGCCGTACCTGCCTACTTATCTACCTGGACCACCCACCAGCCTGCCTGCCGTGCTCATCCGCTGGACCGGTCAGCTCTTGTCATCTGACCCATGGGAGTCGCCTGCTCTCACACAAGGTCAGTCCCAGAGTGGCACCAGGTTCACCTCCACCTCTACCCAGTGGCGCTGTGGCACCCGGCTTTGGACACCAGCTCTCTGCGCCTCCACATTTTGGTGGTGACCCCGCCTTATGTCAGGGCTTCATAAATCAGTGCACGCTGCACTTTGAACTTCAGGCACACCAGTTCACCTCCGACCGGGTCAAGGTGGCGTTCATCATGTCTCACCTCACCGGGGAAATCTTCTACTGCCTACTCACTTCTCCATCTCCGCCAAGGGAGTCTCACTGTGGGACAGTATGCCATATGTTTCCGAACCCTCGCTTCTGAACTTGCCTCGAACAATGAGGCCCTGGTGTCCACCTTTTGGGAGGATCTTTCTGGACGGATCAAGGATGAGCTAGCCGGTCGTGACATCCCTTCCACCCTGGATGACCTGGTGTCATTAGCTACCCCGATTGACATCCGTTTTCTGGATCGTACTAAGGAGACTACCCGGGAGAGAAGATTTCCGCATCTCGCTCCCACATTTCAAAGGCCAGCCTCGCAACCAGCAATTCCCCAGGCATGTTCTCCTGAGCCAATGCAAATTGACCAAACCAAGATGGTTAAGTCTCGCCTGTTGACGCCCTGAGCCGAGGGGAGTTGCTTCTACTGTGGCAGTATAGAGCATCTGATCCGTTCCTGCCCGGTGAGGCCGGGAAACTCCAGTGTCTAGGACCGCTCGGAGAGGTCGTCCTAGGCAAGAGTAAATCCTCTCCGTCCTTGACTTTGTCTATTTCCAGTGGTGAGACCCGCTTCTTTGAGACTGCTCATCTGGATTCCGGAGCCGCTGGGAATCTAATTCAACAGGCTGTTGTGGAGCGGTATCAGATTCCTGCCATACATCTGGCTGAACCGTTGGCGGTTGCCTCCGTGGATGAGAGGCTTCTTTCAGAAACCATCTTGCTTGTCACTGAGCCTGTAATCCTTCAGGTGGGAATGCTGCACTCGGAGAAGATCTCCTTTCATGTGCTGTTCCGTCTCTCTCACCCCCTCTTGCTTTGTCTACCCTGGTTACAAAGACATGAGCCCGTCCTGAATTGGAGATCTGGTGAAGTGCTCCGTTGGGGTCAGGAGTGCCATGAGTTTTGCCTGGTTCCAGATCGTCCTGTTCGACCCCCGTCTACTCTGGCCTGCCGGCACCCTACTGGTCCTATGCGGACGTCTTTGACAAAAAGGAAGCAGAGACACTACCACCTCATAGGCCGTATGATTGCCCCATCGACCTGGTACCTGGTGCTTCACCTCCCCACGGGCGAATCTACCCCTTGTCACTGGCTGAGACCCGGGCCATGTCTGAGTACAAAGAAGAAAATCTTGCTAGGGAATTAATCCAGAAATTCACCTCTCCGGCTGGAGCAGGATTCTTCTTCGTCAAGAAGAAAGACGTCTCTCTACATTCCTGTATTGATTACCGGGGTCTTAATCAGATTACCACCAAAAATAAGTACCCCATGCTTCTCATCTCGGAGCTGTTTGACTGCCTTAAAGGCACGAACATCTTTACCAAGCTCGATCTTCATGGGGCATACAATTTGGTCCGGATCCACCAGGAAGACAGCATTCAACACCCGGGACGGTCACTACGAATACCGTGTGATGCCCTTTGGTCTCTGTAATGCTCCAGCCGTCATCCAGGAGCTGAATAACGACATCTTCCGTGATCTCCTGTATTTTTGCGTGGTGGTGTACCTGGACGATATCTTGGTTTTCTCTCCGGATCTGCCCTCACACCGGAGGGATGTTCGTCAGGTTCAAACAAAGACTCCGGAAGAATCGCCTATGCGCTAAATTCGAGAAATGCCTCTTTGAGCTGACCTCGCTACCGTTCCTGGGCTATATTATCTCTGAGACTGGTCTGCGGATGGATCCCGAGAAGGTGTCTGCCGTCTTAAAGTGGCCCCGACCAGAGGGGTTGAAGATGATTCAGCGATTTCGGGGCTTCGCAAACTATTACTGCCTCTTCATTCCTCATTTCTCCTCCCATCTCCGTGCTCACCCGTAAAGGAGCAAATCCCAGGGAATGGCCTTCCGAAGCGGAGAAGGCCTTCATCTCCCTTAAACAAGCCTTCTCTTCCACTCCTATGCTGCACCGTCCAGATTGCAATAAGCAGTTCTTCCTGGAGGTTGATGCTTCCTCCTCCGAAGCCGGAGCGGTGCGCATCCAGAAATCCTCATCCGGGAGAATGGTAACCTGCGGCTTCTTCTCCAAGCTCTTCTCCTCGCCCGAGCGCAATTACTCCATAGGAGATCATGAGCTGCTGGCCATCAAATTAGCGCTGGAGGAATGGCGCTGCTTGCTGGAGGGGGCTCTGCACCCGGTGGTCATCTACACTGACCACAATAACCTTGCTTATTTGCAGAACGCCCAAAGACTAAATCCACGTCAGACCAGGTGGTCTCTATTCTTTGCCTGATTCTGATTCACTCTGCATTACCGCTCGGCGGACAAGAACATTAAAGATGACGCTCTATCCTGCTCATTCCTGTCTTCCGACCAAGAGGAGGAGCCTCTACATATCATTGACCCCTCCAAAGTGATGACTGTTGCTCCGTTGGACCTGTCTCATCTTCCACCTGGTAAAACCTTTGTAGCAGTTCCGGATCGAAAGAAGGTTCTACTCTGGGGACATTCATGCAGACTAGCCGGTCATGCTGGCCAGAGGAAGACCTTTCTGCTCATTGCCCAACATTACTGGTGGCTTTCCCTGCGTAAGGATGTTGCGGACTTTGTCGCGGCTTGTTCCTCTTGTGCCCGTAACAAGGTTCCCAGGCACCTTCCAGCCAGCCGCCTCCTTCCTCTTCCCGTGCCTTCCCCTCCGTGGTAACACATTGCAATGGACTTCATCACGGATCTCCTGGTTTCTTCCGGTTGCACTGTCATTTGGGTGGTCGCTGACCGCTTTTCTAAGATGGCCCACTTCATCCCTCTGCCTGGTTTTCCGTCTGCATCTGTGCTGGACTAAGGACTTCATCCATCACATCTTCCGTCTTCACGGCCTACCCCTCCACATTGTGTCTGATTGCGGGGTTCAGTTCACTTCACGCTTCTGGAGAGCTACCTGCAAGCTGCTGGATGTCTCTTTGGATTTCTTTTCTGCTTATCATCCTCAGTCCAATTGTCAAGTGGAATGTATCAACCAGATCCTTACCAGCTTTCTTCGGCACTTTGTCAACGCTCACCATAACGATTGGGTTGAGCTCCTGCCCTGGGCCGAGTTCTCCTATAACAACCATGAGAGTGAGTCTTCTACTAAATTCCCTTTTCTTGTGGTCTACGGTCGACACCCCCGGATTTTGTTTCCCGTTTCCTCTTCAGTGGACAATCCTGCCACGGAGTCTCTCGTCAGCAAATTTTAGGCTATTTGGGAAGACACTGCACTTCTTCAGTCTTCCGAGCGGATGAAGAGATATGCTGATAAGAGACGTCTGGATCCCCCTCAATTCTGTCCGGGAGACAAGGTCTGGCTTTCCTCCAAATATGTCCGTCTCAAGATACCTTCTTATAAGTTGGGTCCGCGGTTCATCGGTCATATAAGTTCATTGGTCTGCGGTTCATATAAGGCACCTCCTCCAAAATGGAGGTGCCTGTGCAAGGTTGTTGTTCCGTGTGCTAACACTTGCTTCAGCCCTCAGATCTCGCTGCCTCTCAGTCCTGCCCACCAATCTGTCTAACAGTCCAGCCCACCATTCTGTCTATAGTTCTGCCCGCCAGTCTGCCAGTTACCTGCCGTGCCCGCCAGCCTGCCTACCTGGAGCACCTGCCAGTTACCTGCCGTGCCCGCCAGCCTGCCAATCCGGAGCACCTGCCAGTTACCTGCCGTGCCCGCCAGCCCACCAACCCGGAGCACCTGCCAGTTACCTGCCGTGCCCGCCAGCCCGCCAACCCGTGGCACCTGACAAGTAACCTGTCGAGCCCGCCTACTTGCCTACCCGGAGCGCCTGTCTGGCTATTAACCGTACCTGCCTGCTTATCTACATGGACCACCCGCCAGCCTGCCTGCCGTGATCATCCACTCTACCGGTCAGCTACTGTCATCTGAACCGTGGGAGTCGCCTGCTCTCATACAAAGTTGGTGCCAGAGTGGCACCTGGTTCACCTGCCCGGTTCCTCCCTGGTTCATGGAGTCGACTAAGCCGCCGTGTGACCTGGGTCGGGCAGAGTAGGCACTTAGTCACGCCCCTCTGGTCCCTCCTTGCACCGAAGCACAGAGGTTCCACCACCCAGACCAGTAACATCCGCCATCACGGAAGATCATCTTTACTCTCCAAATCACATCTCACCACCTGTGAACTTGACCCAATACCATCCCATCTCATTCCAAACCATACCACAGTCTCCATCCCAAGCCTAACCCTCCTCTTCAACCTGTTAATAACAACTGGCGTCTTCCCCTCATGATTCAAACATACCTCAATCACACCCATCCTCCAAAAGCCCTCCCTTGACCCATCCTATGTCTAGCTATCGCCCCATCTCACTTATCCCCTATGCCTCTAAACTACTGGATCAACATGTACATTTTGAACTGTCCTCCCCCTCTCCTGCTGCTCCCTCTTTGACCACTTATAGTCTGGCTTCCAACTGCACCATTCCACTAAAACTGCCCTAACTAAAGTCACCAACGACCTACTGACTGCCAAATCCAAGCAAGACTACTCTGTCCTTCTCCTTCTGGAACTGTCATCTGTCTTCGACACAGTCAACCATTCCCTCTTACTACAGACTCTCATCTCTCGGCATCACAGACTTGGCCCTGTCTTGGATCTTTTCTTACCCAACCCACAGGACATTCAGTGTCTCCCACTCACACACCACCTCCTCATCTCACCCCCTATGTGTCGGTGTCCCCAAAGGTTCAGTTCTAGGACCCCTGCTCTTCTCCATCTATAACTTCAGCTTGGGACAGCTCATAGTCTTGCTGCTTTCAGTATCACCTCTATGCTGATGACACACAGATTTACCTCTCTGAATCTGATATCACCTCCTTACTAACCAGAATCCCACAATGTGAGTCCTTTATTTCATCTTTCTTCTCTGCTAGATTTGTAAAACTTAACATGGATAAAACTGAATGCATCATCTTTCCACCATCTCATTCATCCCCCCCTTAATTGACCTATCCATCAAAGTGAATGGCTGCCCACTCTCCCCAGTCCCCTTGCTGCTGACTCCAACTCCAAAGTATTTCTGGGATCCGCACATTCCTCAACCATAAATCTAGTAAAACACCAGTGCAAGCCCACATCATCTCCCGCCTCGAGAACTTCAAGCTCCTGCTCTGTGGCCTCCCTTCTACAACTCTCACACCCCTCCAATCTATCCCAAACTGTGCTGGCCAATTAATCCACCTGTCACCACGATATTCCCAGGCTTCTCCCCTCTGTCAATCCCTGCGCTGGCTCCCTGTTGCCCAGAGACTCCAGTTGAAAAGCCTAACTTTTGCATACCACGCCATAGAAAACCGGTCTCCTCCATACATGTGTGACCTAGTCTCCCTGTACTAGTTACCTGCACGCAACCTACTATCCTTCCAAGATCTCCTTCTTTACTGCCCTCTTATCTCTTCTTGCCACAATATATAAGATTTGTCCCATGAATAAATGTTGCTGTAATAATAATAATAGTACTTGTACTCTGGGTCAATTGATGGCACTTTCCAGGTGTCTACCTCTAATTTGATGTGTTTTGGCAGGTTTTGGGCCCGTTTGAAGGTGTTGTATATGCATTTGTTTTTGCCCCCCATTGAATACTATGGTATTCGGTAATGTTCAGCGAATATTCAACGAATTAATCGGCGAATGTTGCAGATTTGACGATCGTAATCAAAACCAAATATTGAAACATTCCCTCATCTCTATTCACTACCAGATATATAACATGAAATCAGTATTCTCCATCATTCATAATAAAAAGGTCAAATATGAAAGATATCTAGAGGACTATGCCAATATGAGAATTATTAATTTTAGAGCTAAATGTATTTTAAAGGGAACCTTCAATGATGCATTTTAGAGCTGGCTGTCAGTCAAAGTGCTGGAGTGTGATTACATCCACCGATCACAGGGCTGAAAGTGGTGACTGTAGCACACTTATATAACTGAAAGCCGGTGGCTCCTGAGAAGAAAAAAAGTTTATTTTCTCCCAAGAGCCACACTTTCAGCACAGCAGCTAAGCACCGTTCTAATGATATTAACCTGTAGATTAACCCTATATCTGCAGGTTAATAGTGTTATCAAACATAATAGATTCCCTTTAAAGCACCACTTAGCTTAGTGCTCATGCAGACACTGTACCTCCAATGCATGGAGTGGCCGCATGTCTCCTGACCTGAGTTTGACCAGAGCATGACAGCTTTATATATTTCCATGACACTGTCACACTTATGTCGAGAGACCCATGGCCAGTCCATGCATTCTGATCCTAAATCGTATCTACATAAGCCCTTTGAATCAGGACAATAATCTGAATACGAATCATACTCTGACAGTAAATTGATAATTTAATGATAAGTATTCAAAACAACACAAACAGGTGGAGGGAATTAGAATAAAAAATAAAAAGTATCAAACAAGGTGGAAGGTCTTTACAAGTCCTCAATTAGAAATACTACACTGCTCAAAAAAATAAAAGGAACACTAAAACAACACAATGTAACTCCAAGTCAATAACACTTCTGCGAAATCTACTTGTTCAGTTATGAAGCAACACTGATTGTGAATCAATTTCTCCTACTGTTGTGCAAATGGAACAGACAACTGGTAGAAATGATCGGCAATTAGCAAGATACCCCCTATAGAGGAGTGGTTCTGCAGGTGGTGACCACAGTCCATTTCTCTGTTCTCATTCTTTTTGGCTGTTGTTTTGGTCACTTTCATTTTGTCATTGCTCTCACCCCTAGAGGTACAGGAGCATGAGGCGGTGTCTATAGTACAACCCACAGAAGTTGCTCAGGTAGTGCAGTTCATACAGGATGGCACATCTGTGTGAGCTGTGGCAAGAAGGGTAGCTGTGTCTGTCAGCACAGTGTCCAGAGCATGGAGCAGATACCAGGAGATGTGGAGGGAGCCATAGGAGGGCAACAACCCAGCAGTAGGACCGTTACCTCCTAGTTTGTACAAGGAGGAACAGGAGGAGCACAGCCAGAGCCCTGCAAAATGACCTCAAGCAGGCCACAAATGTGAATGTGTCTGCACAAACAGTTAGAACCCAACTCCATGAGGGTGGAATGAGTGCCTGACATCCACAGATGGGGGTTGTGCTCACAGCCCAACACCATGCAGGACGATTGGCATTTGCCACAGAACACCAGGATTGGCAAAGTCGCCACTGGCGCCCTGTGCTCTTCACAGACGAAAGCAGGTTCACACTGAGCACATGTGACAGACGTGACAGAGTCTGCAGACGCCATGGAGAGCGATCTGCTGCCTGCAACATCCTTCAGCATGACCGGTTTGGCAGTGGGTCAGTAATGGTGTGGGGTGGCATTTCTTTGGAGGGCCGCACAGCCCTCCATGTGCTCGCCAGAGGTAGCCTGACTGCCATTAGGTACTGAGATGAGGTCCTCAGACCCCTTGTGAGACCATATGCTCGTGTGGTTGGCCCTGGCTTCCTCTTAATGCAGGACAATGCCGGACCTCATGTGGCTGGAGTGTGTCAGCAGTTCCTGCAAGATGAAGGCATTGAAGCTATGGACTGGCCCGCCCATTCCCCAGACCTGAATCCGATTGAGCACATCTGGGACATCATGTCTCGCTCCATCCACCAACGTCACGTTGCACCACAGACTGTCCAGGAGTTGGCAGATGCTTTAGTCCAGGTCTGAGAGGAGATCCCACAGGAGACCATCGGCAACCTCATCAGGAGCATGCCCAGGCATTGTAGGGAGGTCATACAGGCAAGTGGAGGCCACACACACAATACTGAGCCTCATTTTGACTTGTTTTAAGGACATTACATCAAAGTTGGATCAGCCTGTAGTGTGTTTTTCCACTTTAATTTTGGGGGTGACTCCAAATCCAGGCCTCCATTGGTTAATAAATTTGATTTCCATTGATGATTTTTGTGTGATTTTGTTGTCAGCACATTCAACTTTGTACAGAACAAAGTATTCAATGAGAATAGTTAATTCATTCAGATCTAGGATGTGTTATTTGAGTGTTCCCTTTATTTTTTTGAGCAGTGTATATAGCCGGTTACATTTTGTGCCAGATAAAGACTTAACTTTTTGGTAAAATCTGTGATAGTAACAAATTTGTCCGGTCCAAATTGTCCGGTCCAAATTGATAAGTCTGCAGTCAGACTTATGAATCCCCTCAACGCACAAACTGTGCGCTGTGAGGATTTGCCAGTTTCTGAGCCGGTGGGCGCTCCCTTGCTCCCATACACTTGTATTGAGCAAGGCGGTGCCCTGACTAGCAATGCGACCGTCCAGTGGGCCTGGTTGACTAGAGGGCACGACCTTGCTCCATACAAATTTATGGGAGTGAGGCCATGCCCACTGGATGCGCTCTGGCCAGGATTATGTATAACTCATACATACCCTCCGGTCCTGGTCCCGGTTCAGAAATTTGCGAATCCTCTGCCTTTATCATTCCTCTCTTCAAATCCTGACTCAGATGCTCCCCCTCCCCCCTGCTAGGGACTTTTGCAGTGACTCATGACTCAGGCAGGCAAAATTTACATAGCGTTTCTACATAGAACTTAGAAGGATTCAGCTAGTCAGTTTATAATCACGTGATGTCAAATACCTAATGGAAAAGAGAAGAATTAGCTGGTTATAAAGACAAAATGACTAATTGACTAATTGTAAGTACAAAATGTTATATAATATGATTACTGCAATATATTAAGAGGAAGAAAAATTTTGATGGAAATGCTTCTTAAAAATATGTTTTTATGCCACAGATGCAGAAGCGTAGTTGTAGAGCACGGCACTCTTGACAGCAGGCGCACAAGTAGGAGCCCAATCCTTAGTATAATATCTTTGAAGAACTTGGCACTCAATTGATGTAGAAAAAAGATGATTTATTTGCAATCCACAGTGAATATATATGACGTTTCTGTCTCAGTTTAGACCTTCTTCAGATATACTGTGCATAAAACAAGTGAAATATAGAAGAAACAATGGATAAACACATGTACAAAAGAACAAACAAGTATTAAAAATAATATATTACATATACATATAATTATCTAATATCTCATAACCATGGTCATTGCTGACAATATCAGATTATACTGTATAGTATTGTATTTTAGCAGATATAATAATATTCAGTAAAGCTCATATGGAATCGACCAAAAAAGAGGCTGATAGACCCAGTGGAAAAATAAGGGCATAGCAAAACAGGTCAGGATTTTAGTCAGATAAAGACCAAAAACCATGAGAGCATTATCAGCATTAGCCACTAAAGGGTGCAAGATGTAGTATAGTGCACTGAATAGGAAAAAAAACAGCTCAACGGGGCTTTGAGGCACCTGAAGCAAGGATTTCAAGAGACCACTTTACAGTAATTAAAGCAAAAAGAGGAAAAAATCCAGCTTCATGAATAAAACCATCCCAATTTATTTCAATCCAAGACAGCTTAAAAGATATAAAAATCCATAGTAAGTACAGCAAATGCTTTTCGAATGCACATGGCATTCTTTTTCAGAGCTCTACCGAATCACTCCTTTCGCGTTTCGCCTCAAGTAAATTATCACCAGCTCATCCTTTTAAACATTCTCTTTTTCTTTTGTGATTGTCAGAGGCAGTCAAGACTTTGAAGTGTAAAAGATTCTGGATACTCGGTCGTGAGAGGGTCCTTATAGTATATCTGGTACATGGGAAAGAAAATAGGAGAGGTCTTGGGTTTTGACTTGTAAGAACAGTACCGAAAACCTAATCAGGAGATTCTGTCAGTTATTCCCTGATAAACCTTGTCCTAAGTATTTGGAGGCATGTCAAAAAAGTGGGGTACTGTTACATTCATATCTGAACTCACCTCTACTGCATCTGTTTCCATCTCTTGGCAGCATTGAACATACACTGCTGATGGCACAAGGTGATGCAAGCGCTGCCCATTAAAGCATTCAGATAGCTGGAACTTGTAGTGCCGCCCAGCTAGGGAGTCTATAGGTTAATGTAGAGTACTGACCATCAGTAGTAATTAGCTTTCGTATGTGAGCCTTGAGTGAGGACACACCATATTTAAACCCCAAGCAGTGTGCTGCTTGCTGCCAGTTATGAGTTTATTCTGAGTCTGCTTCTTTGTGCCTCTCTGCTACTTAATTCTACATTTGTTTCTGGTTACTGACTTTGGACTATTTTGTTTTACAATAATTTTTTTATTTTTAGAAACAAACATTTAACACGGGAAATGCTAACGTTTAACATAAGTATAAGTATAAGTAAATGGTTAAGAAGGTAAACGGAAGGAAATGGTAAGGGGATTGGGATTGGGGAGGATTAGGGAAGGGATGGGAACACTCGGGTGGAAAAACAAGGAAAATGGGAAAAATTGAATCGTCATGTGGTGAAGTATTTTAAAGAGGTATAGAAGTATAAAAGGAGAAACCAGAGTCAAAAATTATCTGTATCAACAAACATTAGTAACAATAGTAATAGTAACATCATCGATTTAACTTGAGATCATATACACTGGTTAAATGCTAAAATGACATACATCTTATGGTTATCAATATTAAGAAGCACAAGGAAATTTAGTTGACCAAATGTCCCATTTCCTTGAGAATCTATGTAGATTGTTGTTAATAGTTGCAAATCTTTGGACTATTTTGAATTCCTGTCTGCCGTACATTTTTGTCTCTGATCCTGTCCTCCTGGTATTGATATCAAGTTCTTCCTGACCAGGTCCCTGACTTCAGAGTCTGTCCTGAGTCAGCCCTGTAAGGTTCTGACTCAGCACATCCACTATCCTCTGCCAGATCACACCACCAACCTGCAAATACACCATGGACTTAACCCAGTGAACCCTATAAAAGGGTGAAGGCCAGGTTTCCTCGAGGAACTGCTAAGCAGAGTGGCTTCATCAAAGCCTCTTCATGAAAGCCCTATTAAGAGCTGTCAAGCTTCCACATACAGCTTTACCTTACAGCAACATTATTATTATTATTATTATTTTTAAAGCATCATTGATTCCATGGTGCTGTACATGAGAAGGGGTTAAATGCAAAATACAAATATAGATTACAGAGGACAAACTAACAATGACAGACTGGCACAGAAAGGAGAGGGTCCTGTGCTTGCGGGCTTACATTCTACTTAATATATAAAGAAGGTACCCACCCTACCCAGATATAGCACTGAATCCACATTTTTGCTCTGGTCTCAATCTGTCACGCAAGGTGTGGGAAAGACTAAGTGCAACACAAAGGGAAGAGGGGAAGGGAGCCTAGACTCTAGGGAAAGGGGGGCGTGGAGACCTCCTAGGCTGATCTGACATCACCCTGTCTCCCCTACCGTCCCTATATTGGTTCTTCGCCAATCGCCGCAACCAGTTGCAATTTCCCTAGCCTTTGGCCCTGGATAAGGAAGGGGGCTGAGCACTAGTCGATCCCCACTAACAACTAAAGACAACAAGGTAGACAGACACGGGGGAAAAATAACTTAGCTTCAGCCGACTTCAGAGAGATAACACACACGTACTCTTAGCACCAGAGAGGAAGTAAACAGACTGCACTCACTCCAAGCTTTCACAAGGAAACTTGTGAATATCACAGGCACCGAACTGTAGCAAAGTGAAACTATTTAAACACTCAGGCAAGGGTGTCAGTAAGAGTAGGAGGGAGGTAGCCACTGGGTCCTAGAGTGAAACAGCTAAGAAGGTGTCTGTAATGCCAAACGAAGAGATCTTCTGCAACCAACTGCAAGGCAACTGTCTATCACATCTGACACACCCATAACACAATCTTTTCATGGCAGCGGTGACGTTATGTCAACAGTTCACTGTAAGTCATGTACCGGGGTGTGTTCTTCAGGATACAGCAAAGTCACAGTCGAGAAAACCGACTCCTAAACAGTTAATTTATCATAATTATTTTACTTAATTATGTGGATGACTCAACCAGAAAATAGAAAACATTCCAAACATTATACCGGCATTCAGCCAGGAGGCTGAAACTCGTGTGCTCTGCAGCGTGGCACCCAAACAATCTGTACCTACTAAGCTTTCTATAAATCTACCTACTGGCATGTCTGTCTAATGTCTGGGACAATTATATGAATGCAACGTATGGGCTCGCCTGCAGTACAGCACAACATTTTACAATCTTACAATCAATTACCTCTATCCCCCAACCAATTATCCCTCTCCCGTCCTGGTGTGACTTTAATGAAATCAGAGGAAAAATCCGTCCTCACCTGTATCAAAAATATCCTAAAAGTTAACCAACTGCAAATGCTATTTAGCCATGAATGAACTTTATCGAAGTTGAACAATTGTCCTGTACTATAATGTTCCACAGAAACTCTCTTCTGAAACAAAAAGAAGTTCAAGTTTGGTCTGAAGTCCGTTGCATGCCATGTTGGCACCTAGGCATGGATTAGAATTCCTATTATTACCAAACATATAGAAGGATTGCAAACCCAAATCATCGTCTCATATTTTATACTGCCATCTAGGGCAAAATCCAAGCAAAGAAGCAACAAATTATAAATCTAAAAATGCTCAGACAAGATGAATTTATATCGTGCAATAAAGTCATTAAATTTTATTACACAATCAAGATACCCAAGAAACACAAATCATAATACAAGACACATACATATGTATACATAAATACAAAACAATTTAAAAAGGCAACAAGGTGTATGCAGCATACAATATAAATAATATGCAGGACACAAGTAAAGAATATCAAGTCAATGATCTTAATTACAGGTACATAGCACTGAGCCTCTTCAATAGATTCAAGGAAATATAACAGTAAAGTTCAACTGTCACTATAAAGTGCAAATACAAATTCAGGATCCAAATAATTTAAAGTGACTCAGTGCTAAAACAGTTATTAAATCTCTTGGTCAAACAAAATGTAAATAATGCAAATACAGGATCTATTCAGATCAAGGTGATTTAATGCCTAGGCAAATATTGAGTCTACGGCCAAACACATGATCATATCAAAATAGATGGTATTCGTGTCCGCTTACAGGTGATCAAATCTCAATAGAGACATAGAAGGTCACAGCATGAATTTGTCTATACATATAAAGTGCTGTGCACATGGAATGACAAAATAAATCAATAGATAGTAGGACACAAGTAAAAGATATCAGATCAGTGATCCAAAGTGCAAAAAATGCAAATACAGGATCTATTCAGATCAAGGTGGCTTAGTGCTTAGGCAAATATATGGGGGATAATGTGTGCAAGTGGGTAAATAACTGGCTGAGTGATAGAAAGCAGAGGGTGGTTATCAATGGAGTAAGCTCAGGGTGTGTCAGGGTTACTAGCGGGGTGCCTCAAGGGTCTGTCTTGGGCCCTATATTATTTAATATATTTATTAATGATCTAGTGGAAGGGTTGCATAGTAAAATAGCAATATTTGCAGATGATACTAAACTTTGTAAAGTAGTTAATACAGATGAGGATAGGGCACAGCTACAGGAGGATTTAGATAAATTGGGGAGTTAGGCCAAAAAATGGCAAATGGGGTTCAATGCCGATAAATGTAAGGTCATGCACATGGGAAATAAAAACAGCAGTCACCCATACATATTAAATGGGAAACCGTTGGGGAAATCTGACATGGAGAAGGACCTGGGCGTCTTGGTTAACAGCAAATTAAATTGGAGTGCCCAATGTCAGGCAGCAGCTGCGAAGGCAAATAGAGTCATGGCATGCATCAGAAGAGGAATAGGGGCATATGATGAGAACATTGTTCTTCCTCTGTATAAAGCACTGGTAAGGCCGCACTTAGAATATTGTGCACAGTTCTGGGCTCCGGTGCTCAGGAAAGACATATTGGAGCTAGAGAGGGTACAAAGGAGGGCGACTAAGGTAATTAAGGGAATGGAGGGACTAGAATACCCAGAGAGGTTGTCAAAATTAGGCCTATTTACGTTGGAAAAGAGAAGGCTTAGGGGAGACCTCATAAACATGTATAAATACATCAGGGGGCAGTACAGAGATCTGTCCCATGACCTGTTTATACCAAGGATGGTGACAAAGACGAGGGGGCACACTATGCGTCTGGAGGAAAGGAGGTTCCTGCACCAGCATAGAAGGGGATTCTTTACGGTCAGAGCCGTGAGACTCTGGAACTCTCTGGGAGAGGAAGTGGTGATGTCCAACTCACTTAATGAGTTCAAGAGAGGCCTGGACGCCTTTCTTGAGAACAATAAAATTACATCTTATGCTTAGTTAATTAATCCAGGGATTTAATCTGACTGCCAGATTGGTGTCGGGAAGTGAATTTTTCCTCAATGATGTAAATTGGCCTATACCGCATGTTTTTTTTTTTGCCTTCCCCTGGATCAACGCTGCGGAATAGCTGCAGTGCACAAGAAATAGGCTGAACTGGATGGACGCTTGTCTTTTTTCGGCCTTATAAACTATGTAACTATGTAACTATGTAATATTGAGTCCAGGGCCAGACAATGAAATAGCTAAATAGTCATATCAAAGTGACATGATGTTAGTGTCTGCTTAGCAGGTAATCAAATTTCAATGGTCTCAGCATGAATTCATCTATACATATAAGGTACAATGCATATGGAATGACAAAGTTAGACAATAGCTTGAAACTAAGGAAACTATATCACAAACATCACATGATATGATATACCTGAATTCATGCTGCAAACACCAAGTGCGATGAAAAATTCACACTCCAACGCGCGTTTCACAGGTATGCTTCCTCAGGGAGTGATATTAGGTTCTGGTATGTGTAGTCCCTTATAAACTTTGTAAGGATCACATGACCCTTTGCTACAGATGCTTCCTATCGGGCGCATGATTGCATTCTGCTGCGATGACTGCGCATCCATCGCGGGCACAGCCGCGACGTCACAGAAAGGCGCGGTCGCGCCGCCCATGACGTCACGTGCCGAGCGCGTGACAGTACACGCGAGCACGGCGGAAGAAGGACATGCACACGCATCCTGGAGCCATATTATAAAAGGGCAAGTAAGAGGGCAAGCCCACAAAATAACAATAGGGCATATATGTGGCACCCCTGCGTGGGATTACCACAGGATCCATAGGTGCAGGGAGAGATGTACACTTGGGCACACACAACACCTTCCACCCCAGGTCTGAGGGGAGGAGTCAGTTTCCAGGGAGACAGCAAAGCGGCAGTTGGTCTTGTGAGGGATGAAGGAGGAGAGAGACAGAGAGAGCTGTTGGCTGGGGTCCAGTTAAGGAAACAGGTCTGTGTTGTGAAAGCGCCCTAGAGAGAGGGACGGAGGCTAGAAGGAGAAAGAAAGAGATAAAACTATTATCCCTTTAGCTCACCCAGACACCGGAGTCCGAGATTGCTATTAATTCAGGAATAGCATAGAAAACCCGGACAGATCAGGAGGATCTACTCCCCCTGAAGAAGAAGGGGAAAGAGTTGCCAAACTTGACCAAGTATAGGACCAGGGGTCCAGAAATAGAATTGGTAGCCCCAAGGAAAGGTCCTCATTGTCAGTTGTGGAGGAGGACCCCAAAGAAAGTAAAAGGTGGCAGGTTCAGCTTAAGGCAGGACTGATCCCAAACAACGCACACATTGTTAGAGGAGGCCTCACAAATCCCCAGATTGAATATCTCTACCTGCACCGAAAACCTGGTTACCCTCCTGAACTGTACCTGTTACCGGACATCAGTAAAAGAAAGGTACTAAAACAAAGACTTAATGTGTGTGTGTGCCTACTTTGACATTACTGCCTATAGCTTTCGAACAAGCCGTATGCCGATCACCTCAGCAACCATACACAGCGCTGGTAATCGATTTTACCAGTTACCACAGGAGGCGTCAGGGCACAATTCTCCCATCATCCTGACCCCCATCCCTTTACGGACGGTCCAGGGCACGGAACTGGGAACCGACCAACCGTGATCCACACAGAAGTAACCCATCCATCCTGGTATCCGAGTACCCCTACCCCTGTCGACCGACTCATATAGATAGTCAAATGTAAATAATTAATTAGTATACAGTAGCCCAAATTTGAGGCCCATCATTAATACATGCTCAAACAGTAAAGATGAAATATCACTAAAATGCCCCATCCAATGATAGCACATCCACACTAATAATGTAAAGCACGATTAAACAAATCATGGCCAGAGTTGTCCCAATGTTGATGAAGGCAAAGGATATCCAATAGGTGGTATTTTCAATATACTCTCATCAAAAAAAATTGATCCATAATACAAGGATATAGATGCAGTTGGAAGGCCCCAAGCCCAAACCACACTACTGGAAAAGAGAGACATTCATTAGACACACATACTTGATAATTATAAATAAACCAATTAAAAATACATATGTATATTTCACTACTGAGGACAATACATAAATACATATTCAAACAAACACACATTATATATATATATATATATATATATATATATATATATATATCACATTAAATTACAGATATAAATATAACATATATATAAAATTCATAAAAATAAGTTTTTTTTTTTAAGAGTTTTTAGAGAAGCAGTAGCAAAGGGACCAACCTAATCCATTATAGATAGCTGGAAAAGCCCCATTGGTCATTAAGGCCATGTGGCTTCATAGTTCTAAGTGTCGTTATCCAACGACACTCCCTCTGTGCCAATTTGTTCATAAGATGTCCACCACAAACACCCATGTGGACGACATCAATGCCATGGACTCGCAATTCTATAGTCCCCAGTGGGTGATGGCTACGATAGTGGGCAGGTATTGTTTTCAATTTACTGATGTCCTCCCTATGGGTGTCATCCTGGTCCAATAATCTGGCAGATTTAATATCCCTTATATGTTCCTGTATCCGAACGCGTAATTGCCTAGAAGTAAGTCTAATATAGACTAGGCCACATGGACATGTAAGGTGGTAGATGACGGCTGTAGTTTTATAGTTTATAGAGTGGACAATCTTGAATGTTCGAGTACCAGCGGAATTTGAAAATTCATCAGTTTTGACCATAAAACCACAAATACTACAATCTCCATATGGTTGAGAACCCCATCTAGGTCCCTTGTACCCAAAAATAAATTTAGATCCTGGGGCTACGTAGTGGCTGTTTGTTATGGTCTGGCCAATTGTTTTACTCCTTCTTGCTGTAATCAGGGGTCTATCCTCAATCAATTTTGAGAGGTCAGGGTCCTGTTTTAAAATAGGCCAAAAGTGATTGAGTATAGCCGTCATGTCCCTCCACCTACAATGGTAGTTATAATTCTTAATTTAGAATCTTCCTTGCGTAAAGGTAAGCTTAACATTCCAATCGTTGGTGTTAAGATGTTTAAGAAGCCAATCCAACTCAATCCTCTCACCCTGCCAAATAAAAAGAATGCCGTCTATGAAACGCATCCAACTAATAACAGATGGGCCAGAAACCTTAGAAAGATAGGGCAACATATGGTTACATTCCCACAAGCCTATAAAGAGATTGGCATATGAGGGGGAGCAAGTCGCTCCCATTGCCACTCCTCAACGTTGAAGATAATAACGATCCTTAAAGGTAAAGTAGTTCCGAGTCAACACGATTTCCAGTAACTCCAAGATTAATTCTTGGAGTCCAGCATCCATACCCTTGTTAGTTAGAAAGAATTTAACCGCCGCCAGACCATAATGATGATTTATACAGGTGTAAAGAGATTCAACGTCTCCACTGACCAAATACATGTCCTGTTCAAATGTAATTTCCTGTAATCGCTGTAAGACATCCCCCGAGTCCTTAATGTACGAAGGCAATTCAAAGACACATGGTTTTAAATAAAAGTCAAGAAATCTGCAGGTTGCCTCACATAGACCCCCACACCCAGATACTATGGGCCTCCCAGGCGGATTATATAGATTTTTATGAACCTTGGGCAAAACACATATCGTGGGCACAACAGGATGTAGTGTACGTAAACCTTCCCATACAGTTTTTGTAATGCATCACCGATCCAGGGCCACATCTAATAACGAAAAAAGTTGTTTTTGAAAAATGGTGGTAGGATCAGAGCCTAACCTCTGATAACATGCCATATCACTTAGCTGCTTAAAAGCTTCCCTTTCATAATCCTCCACAGGCCACACAATGACATTACCGCCTTTATCAGCGGGTTTGATCACCACCTGATTAGAATTCCTACTTATGGAACAAGCAGAAAACATGGCAGCCAATCCGGATGTTCCAAACACGGGTTTTGGCAATAAACATGGCCTTAAACAGTCAATTTGCCTAACTATCTAACTACAGGCTCTATCTCAACCTTGAGTATTTTGGCGCCAGAATGTAGTGAGGTGAATGCACAGTTACCCACTCCTGCGGCGCACTGGGCCTTCATTCTTTTACCGACCTGGGTCTGCTCCGAACAATCGTTGTATATGGACGGATGAGGGACCCCCCAGAAGGTGAACAGCTTGATGACGGTGGCTTAACTCCTCAGCGGCGTCCAACACCTCTCACGCTAGGTCCCAGCCTTTTCTGTCTCACAGCAGCATTCCTGGCAGAAATCTCCTCACATCTGGACAGGTTCTGGTCACAGACACGATCAGCTCCAATCTACCGCTGCTCTGGTTTGAGTGGGATGCTTCCAAAATAGGATGTGTTTGGATTCCCCTACACCACATCCTCTCCCTGTTTTGAAAAACAGCATACTGCCTTTAAGATGGCTGCATTCCTCTTCCTGTGTTTCACATCACTCAGATTGTAGCCCCACCAATAACATTTTGCATGCATCTTAGTCTTTCAGCAATGCTTAGGCAACAGTGACATCTTGTGACCGAATAACAACATTACTGCAAAATATCAAATCTATTTTCAACAGATACAGTATTATACTGATGCAGACACAGGTATAGACATTTATGTCACCCTGGTGAGCCGACACATCTCACATCACCTCACCATTGTAGGCAATCACTGACATCTTTAGCTTATGCCATCTACTTTAGCAAAGTTGTTGGGCTCCTTGATTGACTTAAACAGTAATGTGAGCTGTCGATGTGACGACATTACTTCAATTAACCCCTTAGTGATGGAGCCAATTTTGACCTTAATGACCAGGGCAAATTTTTGAAATCTGACCAGTAATATTTTATGTGGTAATACCTCTGGAATGCTGCAATGGTTCCCAGTGATTCTGACACTGTTTTTTCGTAACATATTGTACTTCAAGAAAGTATTAAAATTTGTTTGATATGACTTGTGTTTATTTGTAAAAATATTGCAAAATTGCAAGTATTAACCCTTCAGGTGCTTAACAGGAACTAAAGCAATGTGGAAAGAAAAAATTAAAGTTTAAATTTTTTCATAAAAATTTTACTTTAGACCCAAGTTTTTGATTTTCACAAGGGTAAAAGGATAAAATGAACTCCAAATTCAGTGTGCAGATTCTCCTGAGTACGCTGACATTCAATATGTGAAAGAAAACTATTGTTTAGGTGCACAGCAGGGCTCAGAAGAAAAGGAGCACCGTTTGACTTTTTGAATGCAAAAATGGCTGGAATCGAGAGTGGACGCCTTGTCACATTTGGAGAGCACCTGATGTGCCTAAACAGTGTAAAAACCCCACATGTGACTGTGGCACCCCAGGGGTCTTGTTTCCACAGTAACAGCCATGTTATGTCTGAGAGCAGGTGGGAGGTCTCTTGGTCAGGGATCCTATGCATGCCACACTTCCTGCCCAGTCCTGGGAGGGGAAGAACTTCCCCTATATAAACCTAGGGCTGAGGCAGGGTGAGGGAGTAGAGAAGAAGCAGAGAAAAGAAGCAAATATAGGAAGAAACAACAGGAGCTCTGTGGGAGCAGTGTTACAAGGAGTCAGGGGCTGGCAGCTGCAGAGCTCGCCCTGACTGAGAAGTTATCACCGGACCCGGAGTCCGAGGCTGTGGGGACTAACTCCTATCCAGCAGCAGAAACCGACCGGCAGGGGATTGCAGGTCCTCTGGCCCAGAAACCCGAAGGCCCCGAGTCACCGGCCATACGGGTGAGCACCACACGGTACACTCAGGGACGTGGGCTACTTATACCCGCCTCTAGCAAGGTAGCCAGAAGAGTATCGTTAGTTTGGGAGGCCTGCAACTCCGCCTGGCCAGGGGAGATCCCATCTGCTCAAGGACTGACCAGGCCCCAATCGCTAGCCAGTACTCCGGGAGGGTCTATCTTTGTCACCAGTAAAGACCCTGAACTACACAGTACCGTCTCCGAGTGGTTCCTGCTACCCCCATCATCCACGTCGGCTGCCCTGAGGCCATACCCCTCCCGTTGGGGGTTATACTATCACGCTGCACAATCCTACCACCGGCCTCAGCGGTCTGCCCTGCAGCAGCAGCTCCCTGGCTGCACTCAACGGGTGGCGTAGTCGTCCAACATCTACCGCGAAAACAGTGCCACTTAGTCTGACCCCCTGGGCACGGACCGGATCACCGCCACGAGACTACAACCCTCAACAGATCCGGCTCCGGGTAAGCTCCCGCGTGCGCAACGCAGCGCGACACAGGCCCAGGGGCGCGTCAACTTTTGGCGTAGTCGGCAGGATCTCGTGCCCGCAACCACCGGGTACTGCGTGCCTGAAAAAGAGACTTTTAAAACTTACCTGTGGTGAAGATTCCCGCCATCCGGCGCCATCTTCAGCCTTCTTCCCGCCATCGGTGAAGATTCCCGCCATCCGGCGCCATCTTCAGCCTTCTTCCCGCCATCCGTGAAGTTTTCCCGCCATCCGGCGCCATCTTCAGCCTTCTTCCCGCCATCCGTGGAGTTTTCCCGCCGTTGGACGCCATCTTGGGGACGCCGCATGGGAAGAAGAGGGGCGTGGACTCCGAAAACGCGCGAGAACTGAAGCCCCGCCTCACGTCCGGACGTTGCGTAAGGTCCTGGAAGGAGCCCAGCAGACGCCGACGTCACAGGAGCGCGACGGAAGGTCCTCAACCCTGACGATCCACTGCGGAGCTGCGGCCTACGGAAGAGGATCATCGCAAGGTAGGCCACGGTCCACTAGGGGGGAGAAGGATGTCGGATACGGAGGAGAGCTTCACCGCTCCAACCCCCGCCAGCGCCACCGCTGTTGCGGTCATGCCTTTCACCATGCCCTATATCCCGGGGGCAGCCTGGCTACCCCAGTACTCAGGGGAGTCACATACCCTGCAGGACTTTAGAGAAAAACTGGATAGCCTCTTCCAGGTGTACCCCCTCACAGAAGAGCAAAAAGTAAGCATCCTGGTGGCCCAATTAACCGGGGCAGCCAAAAGGGAGGTAAAGTCCTGGCCACCTGGGGGGAGGACTGTCGCAGGGATACTAACCCGGCTGAGGGACACCTTTGATACCCGCACCTCAGCCGAGATCAAGCTTAGATTCTACGGGTGCAAACAGCGGGCACATGAGAATATAAGGGACTATGCCCTGAACCTACAAGAGGCCCTGAGAGCCATTAAGCAGACCGACCCTGACGGCGTGGGAGACGAGGACAGGCTGTTAACTGAACAATTTATAGAGGGTTTATATTGCAATGCCCACCAAACCCAGTTGCGGGCAATGGCCTTACAGGACCCTCATCTGGGATTTGCACAGTTCAAGGACAGAGCCATCCGGGTGCTCCGAGAACCGGCACCAGGTGGCGTTGTGACCCACAGACGCCCCACTACCACCTACCACCAGGAGGCGGCGCCCTTGTCGGCAGGGCCTGTGGGAGCTGATGCGCAGGCTTTGAATAATGACTCGGCTCCAGACCTGCACCATCAGGTCCAAGAGCTAGCTAAAAGCGTTGCTGCGCTAACCCGAACTGTGCAGTCTTTACAGGTTTCCACTCCAAGGAAGATCCAGCTGGCATCCGGACCGGAGGACATCCCGTGGCGTCGACCAAGGAGGACCCCACCAGCCAGAGGAAGACCCAGCGACCGATACAACGAGGACGGACGACCCATCTGCCGCCGCTGTAATCAACCCGGACATATGGCAAGGTACTGTCCTTTAAACTGGCACAACCTAGGGTAGAGGGCCAACCCCTAGGAAAAAGATCATCAGGCCCATCGAACTGGCGCGACAAATATGTGGGAGGACGTCCAGTCTTGCCTGTGGTACTGGATGGCATTCCTATGAGTGCCCTGCTGGACACCGGGTCACAGGTCACCACCATCCCGTACGTGCTCTTCAAGCAGTACTGGAATGACTCGGATATTACCCGCTACCCTGACGACGACTTGAGTATCATCGCCAGCAATGGTCAGCCCGTGCCACAGATCGGATTTAAAGAGGTGACCATTAAAATTGGTAGAGTTGAACTGGCAGCACAGGGACTGATTATTGTAGACATTGACAAACACGAGAGTCACCCAAAGATAACTCTAGGAACTAATGTAATTGAAAATTGTCTTGCAGAGGTGATTTTCCTTTTACAGCAGGTTGCCAAGAACGCCAGCTCCGGCGAGCAGCGAGTGCTCCAAAAAGAGATCCGGGCACTGATGCGACGGCAACAGGTGGAACTCTCCGGCGGTGAGATTGGTAGCGTGAGAATGTGTGACCCTTTCCCTATTGCCATGCCCCCAAAAAGTGAAATGATGATTTGGTGCCGGGCAGCTATTGGTCTGAGAGGTAGAGATTACCAGGCAATGGTAGAACCAGTTTACTCAGACAGTAGGCCCACCATCTTGACAGCACGGGGGGTGGTTAATGAACGCCATGGGAGGGTGCCCGTTCGCATAATCAATATCGGGAAGAGGGAAGTGTACCTGCCCCGGTATGCCACGCTAGCCAAATTATATACCATTAACCAAAATGCTATACAATCTGTGGAACCCTTGCCTCCATCTCACCCGGAGGAAGGTAACGGCTCTAAGAAAACAATGGAGGACTGGTGTCAGCAACTACATTTGGGTACTGACTCCACTCCCTCACATCAGAAACAGGGAGTCTATCGGGTGGTTCAAGAGTACGAGAGAGTGTTTAGTAAACACCCGTTAGACTTCGGGCGAGTCAAGGGGGTAGAACACCACATCCCCACGGGAGACCATCCTCCCATAAAAGAGAGGTATCGACCCGTACCCCCTGCACACTACCAACACGCCAAGGGGATGCTTAGAGACATGAAGGAGGCTGGGGTGATCAGGGATAGCTGTAGCCCCTGGGCAGCTCCACTAGTATTAGTCAAAAAGAAAGACAACACCATGAGGATGTGTGTAGATTACCGGAAAATCAACCGTATCACACACAAGGATGCGTACCCCTTACCAAGGATAGAGGAGTCTTTGGCTGCTTTAAGATCTGCTAACTTCTTCTCTAACTTGGATCTCACTAGTGGGTACTGGCAGGTTCCTGTAGCAGAGGCGGACCGGGAGAAGACCGCATTCACCACCCCGATGGGACTTAGCGAGTTTACCTGCATGCCGTTCGGACTCTGCAACGCACCAGGAACCTTCCAACGATTAATGGAGTGCTGTCTGGGCCATAGAAACTTCGAGACGGTCCTGTTGTACCTGGACGATGTCATCGTATATTCTAAGACTTATGAGGACCACCTGAAACACCTGGCGGAAGTGTTCGAAGCTCTGGCAAGCTACGGCCTAAAGGTGAAACCCTCCAAGTGTCACCTCCTGAAACCAAAGGTGCAGTACCTGGGACACGTGGTGAGCGCTGACGGAGTGGCTCCCGACCCTGATAAAATCACCGCAATTAAGGAATGGCCAAGTCCCTCCAGTGTAAAGGAAGTGCGGCAGTTCCTCGGGTTGGTAGGCTACTACCGCAGGTTCATCCCCGGTTTCACCAAAAAGGCAGCTCCTATGCAGGACCTCCTGATAGGCCAGTCCCGGAAGGCCAAGAACCAGAAGCCGCCCTTCAGATGGGAGAAGTTGGAAGAGGAGTCCTTCCGCCAGCTGAAGATGGCCCTCACGGGGGATGAAATCCTGGCGTACCCGGATTACAGCCAGCCCTTTATCCTCTACACCGACGCAAGTAACATCGGGCTTGGAGCTGTGCTGTCCCAGATCCAGCAGGGGAAAGAACGAGTAATCGCTTACGCCAGCTGAAAACTGCGACCCACCGAGAGAAACCCTGAGAATTACAGCTCATTTAAGCTAGAGTTCCTGGCAGTGGTGTGGGCAGTCACCGAACGCTTTAAGCACTACCTCGCTTCTTCCCGGTTCGTCGTGTACACGGATAACAACCCGTTGACACACCTGGACACGGCAAGACTCGGTGCCCTGGAGCAGAGATGGATGGCCCGCCTGTCCAACTACGAGTTCACCATCAAATACCGGGCAGGACGCTCCAATACCAACGCGGACGCCCTGTCCAGGATGCCAAACCTACCGGACGTAGGAGAAGATCCAGAGGGACTGGAAGGAGTCGAACTCCCCGCGTTTCACCGTCATGGGACTATCCAGTATTCCCATCGGGTAAGGAGTGAGCAAGGCGCTACGCTTAACCCCTTACCTCACTACAACTGGGCGGAAACGCAAGACAGTGACCCTGCCGTCCGGCTGGTGAAGGAGATGCTGACTCGGCCAGAGGCTCGCCTTGACCCAGACGCTCCGGAGGAAGCCAAGCAACTGTGGGCTGAGAAGAGTCGACTGTTCCTTTACAAGGGGAAGCTGTGCCACAGAATGGTTAACTCCCGGACGCATGAACTAATCTGGCAAGTAGTGGTGCCACGAAGAGACGCAGCCATGGTGATGGAGGCATACCACGACGGGGCTGGACACTTCGGATGGAAGAAGCTGGAGTTCCTGCTGCGCGAGCGGTTCCACTGGGTAGGCATGAGGGGAACCATCGAGAGGTGGTGCAGAGACTGTGGCCCGTGCAACCTAAGAAGGAAGGACCGTGCCAGCCAGAAGACTCCCCTGCAGTCCATCGTCACCCGGCAGCCGTTGGAACTGGTAGCCTTGGATCATGTAAAACTGACCCCAAGCAGAAGTGGCTACGTCTACGCACTAACCATCGTGGATCACTACTCCCGGTTCTTGGTTGTCGTCCCCGTCAAGGACCTAACAGCTCGAACAGCAGCGAGAGCCTTCCAGCAGCATTTCTGCCGTCCACACGGGTACCCGGACCAAGTGTTGACAGACCAGGGACCTGCCTTTGAAGCGGAGGTCTTCCAAGAATTCTGCACTCTGTATGGCTGCCGGAAGATAAGGACGACACCCTATCATCCGCAAACTAATGGACTTTGTGAGAAAATGAACCAGGTGGTAATGGATCTTCTGAAAACGTTGCCCCTGGAAGAACGCGGTCTGTGGCCTGAGAAGCTGCCTGATCTGGTGGACCTATACAACCACATCC
Organism: Phyllobates terribilis; assembly: GCF_046119375.1. NCBI lineage: Eukaryota > Metazoa > Chordata > Amphibia > Anura > Dendrobatidae > Phyllobates > Phyllobates terribilis. Next base: position 52,010,674 of record NW_027362768.1, on the reverse strand, counting down.
CGGTAGGTTCCACCAACTGTACCCCGGCTTACCTAATGAGGGCGAGACCTGGTAAGTTACCTGTTGACCTGGAAATGGGAGTCCTGACACCCGAGGACACTTCACCAGAAGCAGACTGGGACACAGAGAGGCAGCAGCAGTACCGGAGAGTACAGGAGAGCGTGGAGCGAAGTCTCTGTCAGGCTAGGGAAAGACAAGAGAAAACTTACAACCAGTATGCTCCCGCTGTTCCCTTGGTACCCGGAGAGCAGGTCTTGAAGAGAAAAAGACGGCTCCACAAGTTGGACGACCAGTGGGAGAAGGACCCGTACACTGTACTGCCCTCAAGCCACGACAACCCAAAGGTCTGTACCATCAGTAAAGACGGAGGGGAAACCACAACCATTGTATCCCGGGATCACCTGAAGAAGTGTCCCGAACAGCTACGGAACCCTGAAGAGGAACAAGAAGACCCTCGACCCGTAGAGGAAAGGGAAGACATGGTTAGTACTGTGCTCGGAGACTTCCCTCGGTCTTGGACTCAAGTCAATGGCGCAGTTGTGGTACCCGTACTCACCTTCCTCCAACCAGCATCCCAAGTACCTACGGAGCAACAGGTAGAGCTGGAAGAACAGCCGGTCCAGGAGGCAGAAGACTCCACACAAGCAGAACAGGAGGATCAACCCTCTGCTTATAGTGAGCCTGCCGTACCCCTAGTGAGTCAAAGAGCCGGTAGACAGCTGCCCAGTTTACCCTTGACAGCTCCTACACCCTGTAGTTCAGGGCTAGGCAGTCAGCTCCGTAGGTCCACTAGGGCCACTAGGGGCCAATTACCCGCACGTTGGAGGATTTGAAGTGTATAAATTGTTTTATTTATGGTTACCTGTTTTTCTTGTTGCTTGTGTATAATTATGTGTTTCTAGTTGTTTATAGGAGTCTTTGGTGGATTTACCGGGAATCCTGTGTACATAGTTGGAGCGTAACCCAGGACGGACTAAAGACTGTTAAGGACTCGGGGCAGGACAGACCCCTACCTGGTTACGTCTCCCTGTTTTGGTGAAATGGACACCTTGCTTTCTTCAAAGACTGCACCCGGTTACGGACATGCCGTGACCACCTTTATGTATTTCTTTATTGTTATTGTTATATCTTGTTATGTTTTTCTAAAATATGTTTAGTCCCGGAGTACTAAATTTCACTAGGGGAGAATGTGGCACCCCAGGGGTCTGGTTTCCACAGTAACAGCCATGTTATGTCTGAGAGCAGGTGGGAGGTCTCTTGGTCAGGGATCCTATGCATGCCACACCTCCTGCCCAGTCCTGGGAGGGGAAGAACTTCCCCTATATAAACCTAGGGCTGAGGCAGGGTGAGGGAGTAGAGAAGAAGCAGAGAAAAGAAGCAAATATAGGAAGAAACAACAGGAGCTCTGTGGGAGCAGTGTTACAAGGAGTCAGGGGCTGGCAGCTGCAGAGCTCGCCCTGACTGAGAAGTTATCACCGGACCCGGAGTCCGAGGCTGTGGGGACTAACTCCTATCCAGCAGCAGAAACCGACCGGCAGGGGATTGCAGGTCCTCTGGCCCAGAAACCCGAAGGCCCCGAGTCACCGGCCATACGGGTGAGCACCACACGGTACACTCAGGGACGTGGGCTACTTATACCCGCCTCTAGCAAGGTAGCCAGAAGAGTATCGTTAGTTTGGGAGGCCTACAACTCCGCCTGGCCAGGGGAGATCCCATCTGCTCAAGGACTGACCAGGCCCCAATTGCTAGCCAGTACTCCGGAAGGGTCTATCTTTGTCACCAGTAAAGACCCTGAACTACACAGTACCGTCTCCGAGTGGTTCCTGCTACCCCCATCATCCACGTTGGCTGCCCTGAGGCCATACCCCTCCCGTTGGGGGTTATACTATCACGCTGCACAATCCTACCACCGGCCTCAGCGGTCTGCCCTGCAGCAGCAGCTCCCTGGCTGCACTCAACGGGTGGCGTAGTCGTCCAACATCTACCGCGAAAACAGTGCCACTTAGTCTGACCCCCTGGGCACGGACCGGATCACCGCCACGAGACTACAATCCTCAACAGATCCGGCTCCGGGTAAGCTCCCGCGTGCGCAACGCAGCGCGACACAGGCCCAGGGGCGCGTCATGACCTCTTGGAAACTAGATCCCTCAATGAATTTATCTAGGGGTCTACTGACCATTTTTAACCTACACAAAACTTTATAACATTTAGATGTGAGAACAAAAAATATTTTTTTTCCACTAAAACACTGTTTTACCACCAAATTTATCATTTACATGAGGGGTAATGGAAGAAATTGGACCCCTCAATTTTTTATGCAATTTCTCCCGCATGTGGCAGTACCCCATATGTGGTTGTACACTACTGTTTGAGCACACAGCATGGTCGGATGGGAAGGAGAGCTACTTGGCTTTCAGAATGCAGATTCTGTTTGAATAGATTGTGGGCTCCATTAGCTGATCCACGGAGGTGCCAGAACAGCAGAAACCCCCCAGGTGACCCCATATTGGAAACTTCCCTGCCTAAGGAAATCATCTAGCGGTATAGTGAGTATTTTGAACCTACAGGTGCCTCACAGAATTTTATATCATTGAGACATGAAAATACAACATTTTAGTGGTAAAATTATAATAATTGTATTTGCTGCACATTTTTCAGGTACACAAGGATTAATAGGTGAAACTGGATCCCATAATTTATTGCACAATTTCTCCCGAACGCGGTAATGCCCCATATGTCTTCAGGAATTACTGTTAGGCCACACATCAGGGCTGAGAAGGAATGAGTGCTATTTGGATTTGGAGCACAGATTTTGCTAGAATAGTTTGCAGGCGAAATTAGAGTAGCCCCTAAGGTGCCAGAACATCAGAAAAACACAAAAGTCACCCTATTGTGGAAACTGCACTTCTCAATTAATTAATCTACAGCTGCAGTGACTATTTTGTAACATCCACGCCAGACTTTTTTTTCTTGAGAATTGCAAATATGCCAGTTTAGTGCCCATACATTGTGCACCTATATATTGTAGCGCCCCCATACATTGTGCCCAGCTTCTGGTTCTGGTGACACACACCCTGTAAACATATGGCTGCTTACTCTAATTTAGGCACAGTGGGGCTCAGATGAGGGGGGCATTAGGATTTGGGAAGAATTTCACTGGATTTTATGTGAGGGGGCGAGAGCTGTGTCGCATTTTCAAAGTCTTTGTTCTACCTGTAAGGTGGGAGCCCCTATATAGTTTTAGTGACAGATGACGGACCTGAGTGGGGGCTGGTTTTGTGCGGAATAAATCAGAGTTTTTGTTGGTAACATTTTGGGTTGCATGATATTTTTTGACGCTTCAGATGCAACCCCTGGCGGAACCACTCGCCATAATGAGGTCGGTGAAGACATTTTGGAGTCCGTTTAGTGTCTGCTCCAGTGGTATCCATCTTTTTAGGCATGCACAGATCTGTGGTCACCCACACTTGTGCGCTGAAAAGATGCTTAAAATGATAGCACACCGCCAGAACACAGACCAGTCCAAAGTGACTCCATCTGCCTCATTAGTGAGTGGTTCCATGGAGGGTTTTGTCTGAATTGTGGTTTTGGAGAATTTACACGGAAACCTCAACTTAAGCGCTCAGTGAAGAGCGCAGAATAAATGTGAGCCGAGAGTTATTCCAATTTTTGGGAGGTAGAATGAACAAATAGACAGCAGTACAAGAACAGTTCTTATTTTTATTTTTGCGAGGTTCACCATGCAGTATAAGTGATAAGGCGAACTTATCCTTCGGGTCGGTGCAATTACAGCCATAACAGATTAATATGTTTTTTTTTAGGTTTTGCTGCTGTCACACAGTAAAAATGCTTTTTTTATAAAAGTAGTTTTTATTGTTGCCATATTCTGAATGCTGTAACTTTTTTAGTTTTTGGTGAACAGAACTGTATGAGGACTTATTTTATGCGGGAAAAGTTTCGGATTTTGGGGTACATAATATTTTTTGATCGGTTTTTATTCAGATTTTTCTGACACAGAATGAATAAAAAACAGCAATCCAGTTATTGTTCTTATTTTTTGCACCGCTCGCGGTGCGGTAAAAGTGATAAAACTGATTTGTTTGTCGAATTGGTATGATTACAGCGATACCAGATTTATATTTTTTTTTTATGCTTTGCTATTTTTACACACTAAAAACAATATTTTACAAAAACGAATTTGTTTTTGCATCGCCATATTCTGAGAGCTGTACTTTTTTATTTTTTTGCTGAATGACATATTTGGGCTAGTTTTTTGCAGAACGGTTTGGCATTTTCATTTATACCACTTTTCTTTACATATATTTTTTTATTGCTTTTTATTCACTTTTTTGAGAATCAGTATGATGAAAAGGTGACATTTTTGGAGTGTTTTTTAATTTTTTTTTTCGGTGTTCGCCATATGGAATAAGTAACGTGCCAGTTATAAAGAACGGGCGATTCCAGATGCGGCAATACCAATTAGGTGTACTTTTTTTTGTTTTATCACAAACGCTGCATTTTGAGTGACAAAACAGGTTTTTGTGATTTGTGTGCATTTTGTGTGTGTTTTTTTACATTTTTACATATATTATTTCACTTTTTTTATACTTTTTCATTGTGGGACATGTATATATTTTTTTTTATTTGCTGGTCTCTGTGGCGCCCCTGAGGGTTCAGTCGCCACAGGGGTACTGCATCTCAGATGAGGTGTGGTATCTCCTCTTCCAGGTAAGGATGGAGCATCACTCAGGACCCCCCTTCACCACTCAACACTACACCACTCCTGTCCTGTAGGGGGCCTAAATGCACCAATGTTATGCCCCGGTGCGGGATAGAGGTGATAGGGGGAACCAAAGATAGGGGGAACCATGTAGTGGGTGAGGGTGGAGGACACACCTTTAGGAAGCACTTATTGATTCATATTTAGCCTACGGCCATCTTAAGTTCAAGGTCTTTGATTGAGGGTCTTCTGTCAGGGTCCAGCAAGAGTCTGTAGCTGGCTGAAGGTTCGCGGTCCTCGTACTCTGGCCTTGAGACGAGGAGCGGGTTAGAGTTAACCACTGTCTCTACTCGGTCAAGGTCCTGATCTAAGAAGGCCTAGGAGGGGAGCAGAGGAGATAGGCTCCACAGGCAAAAGGATCCCAGGGGGATACGGACGGAGCGGAGTCGCCACCTGTATTCTTTACTCTGGCCTAGTCAGAGGGATTCCTGCTGAAAAAGGGGTAACCAGCCCCCGATATCTGACTTTGTCACGTCTCAGTCAGAAAAGCCTGGAGGCTTAGTGGATCCCAGGGGGATACGGACGGAGCAGAGTCGTCACCTGTATCTCTTATACTGTGTTTATCCAATGGGACCCGGCCTTACACCATGTTCATACCACACACAGTCAGCAGAAGACTCAGTGGGAGAACTTACCAAGGAGAGGAACATACACAAGCGGGGTCTCGACAGGTGCTCCTGATCTACCTGGGAAGTGCTGAACCCCCTTCCCGGTGGCCACAGTACGCTGTGTGTAGCAGAGAGAAGCTTTGCGGCTGAAAGTTCATCTAAAGTGAGTAAAGACCCAGATGTCTTCATTCACCGCCTCCGCTTGTTTATTCCAGCGCGGCACTGCACCCACCATACCTCCACACTGCTTCTCCACCACTGCCCTTAGGCCTACTCTGCCTGTGGGGAGTAGTACCAACTGTGCTGCCAGAACACCAGCCTCAGAGGACTGTTGCAGTGCTGGTGGCCTTCACCAGAAACCACAGGTGGCGTAGTCGAACAACCACTCATCCAAAAGCCCATTATTTTAATGTGACAGCCCTGGGCACGGAACGGGTCCAGGCCACGACTGCATCCTTGCAACATCTACACTGACCCGGCTCCGAGTAACCCCACCGCTCAGGGAGGGCTAGGCGTCACATCTCATATATGAGAGCTTATATTTGGATCTCACAGGCCACCGTACCCTTGGCCTCACCTGACCTCAGGGTGCCATGGTAACCATTGGGACCCGCGATCGTGTTATGTTCAGCTGACACCCTCGGAAATTGCCGCTGCTGGGCAACGCTATTCCCTTATTTCTGATAAGGAATAAAGCCCCTTCACGACCAACTTTTAATGCGTATCAGCGATCGTTAAAGAGGTTTTCCCACAAACAAAAGTTCATTTTAATACTTGGCTGTCTCTGACCGTGTATGGAACTTGGTCTGATCATAGCACAGCTCCTGGGCAGGGAAGGAAGCTAAAGACAATATAGACATTACAGCAAGTGATCGCAGAGGATTCATTTTGTGAGATAAAACATTTCCCTGCCTGTTTTTAAGCGATATTTTACCTATATTACCAATATTAATCCTCTGTGATCCCATGCTGTAATATCTGTATACTCTTTTGCTTCCTCCCCTGCCTAGGAGCTGTGGTATGATCAGACCATCTTCTGTGCACGGGCAGACACAATGATTAAAATGAAGTTTTGTTTGTGGAAAAACCTCTTTCCCAACTTTCCTCATGCTGTGCCCTCTCCCTACTAGAGATGAGCGAGTATGTTCTGTTAACCCTTTCGGAAGGAAATGGTCATCTCTCCCTCCATCCTCCCCATCCACCTCACCTCCTCCTCAGAACTATTTCTCAACACACACTCCTTTGCCTCTAAAAACAGACAGTTATCTCATGCCCTCTCCTGCTCCCACCTGCTAAGATTTTCTCTGCTCCTACTCACTGCTGGTGATATCTCTCCAAATCCTGGTCCTCCTCACCACATTCCTACAGTCACTTCTACCTCTCATCCTTGATCTATTACAAATTTCCACAACCTTTCTAACCTTATACCCATCCGCCTAGCCCCCGCTTCCCCAGTCCCTCTAACAGGTGCCCTATGGAACGCTCGCTCTGTCTGCAACAAACTTTCCTACATCCATGATCTTTTCAATACTAACAAACTTTTCTTCCTCGCCATCACCGAAACCTGGCTCACCCCCACTGACACAGCCTCTTCAGCTGCACTTTCGTATGGCGGATTCCACCATTTACACACCCCCCCGCCCCAGTGGCAAGCATGGTGGAGGAGTTGGCTTTCTCCTGTCAGACAACTGCTCCTTCTCACATATCCCACTGCCACCCTTCATTACCCTCCCCTCTTTTGAGGTGCACTGCGTGTGCATTTACTCCCCCTCTGACCTCCAACTGGCTGTCATTTACCGCCCCACAGGGCCAGCCACCACCTTCTTAGACCACTTCACCACCTGGCTACTTCAATTCCTTTCCGCTGACATCCCCACTATGATCATGGGAAATTTCAACATCCCCACTGACACTTTCCACTCATCTGTCTCTAAACTTCTATCCTTCACTTCCTCCTTTGGCCTTGCTCAATGGTCTTCCACAGCCACTCACAAAGATGGCCACACACTGGACCTCATCTTCATCCACCTCTGTTCCCTATCTAACCTCTCTAACTCAACTCTACCTCTGTATGACCACAACCTACTTACATTCTCTTGTCTCTCCTCTCCAGGTGCACAATCCCCACTCCGCAAACTTGCACACCTTCGCAGAAATTTCAAACACTTTGACCTACACTCTCTGAATCCCTCCTCCCTCTTATAGACATAAATTTCTCACACGATGCAGATGCTGCTGCCTTATAAAACACCACAACAGCTGCAGCTCTTGAATCAGTCGATCCCCCTCAAACATACCAAAGTTCGCACAATCAACAGGCAACCCTAGTACACCAGCCTGACTAAAGAACTGAGAAGGGCTTCCAGGGTTGCTGAACGGAGATGGAAAAGGTGCCACTCCAACGAGCACTTCATCACATTCAAACAAGCCCTCACTACTTCCAGGTCCACACTCACTGCAGCAAAAAAAACATATTTCTCACCTCTCGTATCCTCCCTTTCTCACAACTCTAAACAGCTATTCAGTACTTTCAATTCTCTCCTCCGTCCCCCAGCTCACCCTCCCTCTCCACTTATCTCAGCTGAAGACTTTGCCTCATTCTTCAAGTAGAAGATTGACAACATAAGGCAAAGCTTTTGCCATAAGTCCCCACAGTCCCTCCTCACAACTACTACTAAAACCAGCTTCTCAGCCATCACGGAAAATCAACTTTCGTCTTTACTCTCCAAGTCACATCTCACCACCTGTGAATTTGACCCAATCCCATCCCACCTCATCCCTAACCTTACTGCAGTCTTCATCCCAACCCTAACCCACCTCTTCAACCTGTCACTAGCAACTGGTGTCTTCCCCTCATGCTTCAAACATGCCTCGATCTCACCCATCCTAAAAAAGCTATCCCTTGACTCATCTTCTCTGTCTAGCTATCTTGAGCTGTCCTCCAACCTCTCCTCCTGCTCCCTCTTTGACCGCCTCCAATCTGGCTTCTGACCACACCAGTCTACTGAAACTGCCCTAACTAAAGTCATCAACGACCTACTAACCGCCAAATCCAAGCGACACTACTCTGTCCTTCTCCTTCTGGACCTGTCATCTGCATTTGACACAGTACACCATTCCCTCCTACTACAGACTCTCATTTCTCAGCATCACAAACTTGGCCCTATCTTGGTTCTCCTCATACCTAACAGACAGGACATTCAGTGTGTCCCACTCACACATCACCTCCTCACATCGTCCCATATCTGTCAGTGTCCCCCAAGGCTCAGTTCTAGGACCCCTGCTCTTGTCCATCTACCCCTTCGGCCTGGGACAGCTCATAGAGTCTCAAGGCTTTCAGTATCACCTCTATGCTGACGACACACAGATCTACCTCTCTGGACCCGATATCACCTCCGTACTAACCAGAATCCCACAATGCCTGTCTGTTATTTGATCTTTCTTCTCTGCTTGATTCCTAAAACTTAATATGGATAAAACTGAATTCATCATCTTTCCACCATCTCTCTCAACCCCCACATCTGACCTATCTATCAAAGTCGATGGCTGTCCACTCTCTCCAGTCCCGCAAGCTCTCTGCCTCGGGGTAACCCTTCACTCTGATCTCTCCTTCAAACCTCATATCTAAGCCCTTTCCACTTTCTGCTGACTCCAACTCAAAAATATTTCCCGGATCCGCACATTCCTCAACCATGAATCTGCAAAAACACTAGTGCATGCCCTTATCATCTCTTGCCTCCACTACTGCAACCTCCTGCTCTGTGGCCTCCCTTCTAACACTCTCACACCCCTGCAATCTATCTAAAACTCTGCTGCTCGACTAATCCACCTGTCACCCCGCTATTCCCCTGCCTCTCTTCTCTGCCAATCCCTTCACTGGCTCCCCATTGCTCAGAGACTCCAGTTCAAAACCCTACCCATGGCATATAATGCCATCCCCAACCTGTCTTCTCCATACATCTATGACCTAGTCTCCCAGTACATACCGGCACGCAACCTCTGAGCCTCACAAGATCTCCTGCTCTACTCCCCCCTCTTATCTCTACTTGCCACAATCGCATACAAGATTTCTCCCGTGCTTCCCCCCTACTCTGGAACGCTCTACCCCTACACATCAGACTCTCGCCTACCGTGGGAAGCTTCAAAAGGAGCCTGAAGATCCACCTCTTCCGACAAGCCTACAGCCTGCAGTAACCCTTGCTCCACCATACCGCTGCACGACCAACTGTACCCTCACCTACTGTATCCTCACCCATCCCTTGTAGATTGTGAGCCATCGCGGGCAGTGTCCTCTCTCCTCTTGTACCAGTCGCTGACTCGTTTTTGTTCAAATTATTGTGCTTGTTGCCATGGAATTAATGGCGCTGTAATAATAAATAAAAAATAATAATAATAATAACCACTTTAAGGGGTTAACACCAAAATTGGTACAGTGGCCATTGAGCTGGAACCTGGGAGGGCAAGTACCTTCTTTGTCTGATATGTTGCATATATAAATAAGTGGTCCACGTTACTTAAATTGGAAAACCGCTTTTAAGTCTCCATTACACAGTTTGTTTCAATATTTTTACACACAAAATTAAAAAAAAAAAGTAAAACTTTTTTGTGTTTTATTTTATATTTTCATTACATTTTTGAAGCTCAATCAACAAGCCACGGGGAGAGGTGGGGGAGAAAAATATCAGATTCCACCCTGCACCAAGACTATGCAGCATTTTAAAGGGAAAGGGTGTATAAGGTTTTTGACACCTAATCTGAGAGAGAGCAGCATAATGTGGAGACAGAGGCCCTGATTCCAGTGATGTGTCACTTACTGCACTGCTAAGTGTAGATTTGACAAAATCACTGTTTTACAGTAGAAAATCATCATTGGAGGACTAGTAAACATGTTGCTAAGTAGTCCTCCATATTCATGAGCTCTTTATAACCTAGTCCCCAAAAACTGATTGGCAGCGTGCACAGCGTACACTTTGAACAGGCAAAAAAATGCCAATCAGTGGTGGGGGGCGGGGTTATACTGAGCTCAAGATTTAGATAACAGCTAGATATAGAGCAGATAAAATCATTGCTTTATCAAAATGACAACAAGCAGCTCAGTAAGTGACACATTCCTGGAATCAGCTCCTACATTTTTCTGCTCAAAAATGGCATAGCAAAAAACCTGGTGACAGATTTTCTATAATGAAAACACTAATGACCCATGAAATCACACAAAAAAGCCACAATGCTATATATATGGGCATTGTCATACTTTCCAATTTTTAAGTAACACTGTACAAAAAAAAATGTACAAATACCCCGTGATGAAACAAGTTAATGAGAACGCTGGAAAACACAGTACACAGGTTAGGGAGTGATCCAAAGTGATTTTTTACAGTGAGTTTTTTGCTATAGACATACTTGACATAAACCTGGCTTATTTACAGTACAAAGAAATTGTACATGTATTTGCAGATATCCTCGGTTTTACTGTTTCTTTATACAGTGTCTCGTCTATTCTATGTATTGTTATAGATAAACTAGTGTATTGTCCTGTTTCTTCTCTAATACCCATATACTGTATCTGTTAATATATGGTGATCTAGGAGTAAGGGTTAAACAGCTCCAGGTGTTGGAGCTCCACCTTTCTTCTTCTTCCTCAGTAAATACATTCTGGCTTACCTGTTGCTTCACTCATTTGCAGCCTGCTTAATGCATAGCACTCAGATCCCGGTAAGTTGGCTTTTATTTCTACTTTCAATTTTTATTTTTTTTTATTCTTTTTAATGGTTTTCAAAAAGAAGGGTCTAAAGATTGATAAGAGTCAAAACTGTAATAGAATAGAATATTGTTAACGACTTACAGGGAAAATCAGCATCCTGCAAATGCGGATTACAGGCAATATTTAATGACAACGTGAATAGTGTTCCTGGTATCATTGGCTGGGCAGCTTTAATTATGTGACACAAATATAAAGTTAAAGCAGCAAAAATGTTCAATTTGCTATAAATGAAGCACATTCTACCTAGCAAAAAGCACCTTATCAGCATATAAATTGACACGCAGGGCAGATCTTCATTCTCTGTTTCTTAAATAATGTATCACGGTACAAATGTTTTTGCATCACAATAAAACAATACAAATTCCTCAACCAAATCTGTTTAAAAATGAACATATTTCTATTTAGACGCTCAGTATAGCTCCACAGTGTGTACTATATGCTTTGTGTTATGTTAGCTTAAGCATTTATTACTGAATGTAACAATCTGTGCGTTGTTCTCCTAAGATGCGAGCATGTAGTCAAAATGAGGACAGACTGGGGAAATTGGAAGTTGTAGAAAAATTGCGCAACTTCATTTTGTCCATGGTTTCCTTGTGTAGAGAAAAGTCAGGTGACAAATGTCACCATATATTGTATCATACAAGAACCAAATATCAATGATAATCTCTCCTGTAAGCAATGTTTTAGTTTTGAGGGGAGAATATCTCAGAGATGTAGCATTCAATAGACCTGTACAAATAGGAAAGGGTAAACCTTGAATTCGTCTCCATACGGAATTTTTGGGTAGGGCTATCAATGCTTGGTTGAATGTTGTATGGCGTTGTACAAAAGGCACTATGTTTCAAATCTCCCATTCATCTACATTCAGAAGGTGCTCTATGATACTGTGATCTGGTGAGTCTGACATCTATATGGGTATGAGGGGATCATTATCATGGTCTCCCTTTGCAGTATTCCAACTACTTTAACCCCTTTACAACCCAAGGTGGTTTGCATGTTAAGGACCAGGCCAATTTTTACAATTCTGACCACTGTCATTTTATGAGGTAATTACTCTGGAATGCTTCAACGGATCCCCCTAATTCTGAGAATGTTTTTTCGTGACATATTGTACTTCACGATTGTGGTCAAATTTCATTGATATCACTTGCGTTTATTTGTGAAAAAAATGGATATTTGGCAAAAAAAATTAAAATTTTGCAATTTTTATAATTTGAATTTTTATGCCTTTAAATCAGAGAGATATGTCATACAAAATATTTAATAAATAACATTACCCACATGTCTACTGTACATCAGCACAATTTTGTAACCCAATTTTTTTTATTTATTAGGGAGCTATAAGGGTTAAAAATTGACCAGCGATTTCTCATTTTTCCAACAAAGCCATTTTTTTTAGAGACCACATCACATTTGAAGTCAATTTTAGGGGTCTTTATGACAGAAAATACCCAAAAGTGACACCATTCTAAAAACTGCACCCCTCAAGGAGCTCAAAACTACATTCAAGAACTTTATTAACCCTTCAGGTGATTCACAGGAATTTTTGGAATGTGGAAGAAAAAAATTAACATTTAACTTTTTTCACAAAAATGTTACTTTAGACCCCAATTTTTTATTTTCGCGGGGATAACAGGAAAAAATGGACCCCAAAATTTGTTGTGCAATTTCCCCTGAGCACGCAGATACCCCATATGTGGGGGAAAACCACCATTTGGGCGCACGGCAGGGCTCGGAAGGGAAGGAGCGCCATTTGACTTTTTGATTGTAAAATTTGCTTGAATAATTAGCAGACACCATGTTGCGTTTGGAGAGCCCCTGATGTGCCTAAACAGTGGAAACCACACACAAGTGACACCATTTTGAAAACTAGACCCCCTCAGGGAACTTATCTAGATGTCTGGTGAGCACCTTGAACCACCAAGTGCTTTACAGAAGTTTATGACATGGAGCCATGAAAACAAAATTTTCACATTTTTCCCACAAAAATGTTTTTCAGCCCCAAGTTTTTCATTTTCATAAGGGTAACAGGAGAAATTGCACAATGGAACTTGTTGTGCAATCTCTCCTGAGTAAGCCGATACCCCATATGTGGGGTAAAACCACTGCTTAGGCATACGGCAGGGTTCGGAAAGGAAGGAGCATCATTTAACTTTTTGAATGTAAAATTTGCTTGAATAATCAGAGGATGTGCCCCTGATGTGCCTAAACAGTGGAAAACCCCTACAAGTGATACCATTTTGGAAACTAGACCCCTCAAGGATTTTATCAAGGGGTATAGTGAACATTTTGTACCCAGAGGTACGACAGAATTTGATAACATTAGGTCATCATATTGAATAAGTTGTCATAAGTCTTGAGCGCAAGTGCTCGCTACTTGAGTTTGCATCGGGTACTCAGTTATGCACCATGTATCGCGTGTGCTCGAGTGACATGCTCGAGTCCCCGCCCGTATGTTTCACGGTTATTAGACACCCAAAAAAACAAGTGGGGGTCGCTCATGCATGGCAGGCAATTCCCGCGAGTTTTTTTTGGCCGCGAAGACTCGAGAATGATACTCAGTGCATACCCGAGCATCCGATGCAAACCCAAGTAGCGAGCACTTGCGCGCAACACTAGTCACCATATCGTCGTTTTGTTTTTTTTTGTTTTTTTTTTAACTTTTGAAAAAAATCCCAACCCTAACCCTAGAGTTTATTTTTTACGCCGTTCCTCGTGTGGTATAAGTGATTAGACGACTTTATTCTTCGGGTCGGTGCGATTACAGAGATACCAGAATCAGGTTTTTATGATTTACTGCTGTCACACACTAAAATACGCATTTTTTTGTAAAATCTAGTTTTGGTATCGCCCTATTTTGAGAGCTATAATTTTTCCATATTTTGGCCGACAGAGTCATGTGATGGCTTGTTTTTTGCAGGATGAGTTGACGTTTTTGTTGATACCATTTTCAGGTATGTGACATTTTTTTATCGCTTTCTATTCTGATTTTTGGGAGGCAGAATAAACAAAAACCAACAATTCAGGAATTGTTTTTTTTTTTTTTAAGCTGTTCTGCGTGTGGTAAAATTGATAAGGCAGCTTTATTCTTCGGGTCAGTACGTTTCCAGCAGTACCACATTTATATTGTTTTTCTATGTTTTGGTGCTTTTACACAATAAAAGCTATTTTATAGAAAAAAAAATTTTTTTGCATCTCTTTATTCTGAGAGCTATAACTTTTTTATTTTTCGGCTGATGGAGCTGTATGGTGGCTTGTTTTTTGTGGGACAAGATGACGTTTTCAGCGGTATCATTTCTATTTATATTAGTATTTTTGATCGCGTGTTATTCCATTTTTTGTTTGGCAGTATGATGATAAAGCATTGTTTTTTGCTTCGTTTTTTTTTTTTTTTTTTTTTTTTTTACCGTGTTCACTAAAGGGGTTAACTAGTGGGACAGTTTTATAGGTCAGGTCGTTCTGGACACGGTGATAGCAAATATGTGTACTTTTATTGTTTTTTTTTTTATAATATTTATTGATTGGGTACATTATATTTTTATTTTTAGTGGATTATTTTTTTGATTTTTTTTATATTTTTACAAAAATTTATTTATTTTTTTCATTTTTTAACACTTTTTTTTTACTTTTATACTTTGTACCACTATGGGGCTTTCACTTTTTTTTTACTGTCATCGCCTGTATAGCAAAGGGATGGAGCACGATCCCTGAGCTGTACAGGCTGTCAGAGCTGCAGATGCAGAAGATACTTTGGTCATGCGCAGTACATGACCAAAGTATCTTCCTGCTGTCTGGTGACCTGGATATTGTCATGACAACATCCGGGAAGCCGCGGAAGACAGCGTTGGACGCCGGCAGGAGAGGTGAGTATCGGCGATCACCTCCCCTTGCCCCCGCAATGCTGCGATCGACTTAGATCGCAGCATTGTGGGGGTTAATGTGCATCGGATGTCAGCTGTGACAATCAGCTGACACTAGGCGGCGATCGCAAAATCAACAGGGCGTACTAATACATACCTGGTTTTAAAGCCCAGGGCGCAGGTACGTATTACCCTGGACTTTTAAGGGGTTAAAGTTCACAGTACTGTGTGATCAAAAGGTGCTTTCACATTGCGTTTATCTTCACGTTCATGGGACCGGTCAGGGCTTGCGTCCGAACCCCCCTGCAAAACGGGATTATGACATATTCTCTAACAGGGCGAGAGAATATAAGGCCACGTTCAGTATTTGGTCAGTATTTTACATCAGTATTTGCAAGCCAAAGCCCGAAGTGGAACTGACGCGCTCCCTGGGCCGTGAGGTACCCGGAGCTGGGCCGGTAGACGCTGGGGGTTGTAGTCACAGTGGCAGTGACCCGGTCCGTGACCCAGGGCGGTCAATCCAAGGGGTTATTTGTATATATGGGTTTTTATAATGTCGAACTACGCCACCTGTGGAGTGCGGCTACTGAGGCCGCCGCTGCGTAACAGTCCTCTGAAGCTGGTGGTTTGGCAGCAAGGGTGTTATAACTCCCCACAGGAAGAGTTAGCTTCAGGGCAGTGTGGGTGGATGATGGTGGTTGTAATGCAGGGAGTCAGTAATGAACACAGAATCCGTGTGATGCAGTCCCAAGATCTTTACTCACAGTTGTTGCAGTTCTTGTTACAGGGACCCATGTAACTGCCCTCGTCGTTCTGTGCTCACTCAGTGAGGAGTTCAGCCGACCCCCAGGTAACTCCGGAGTATTTATCAGGACCCCCTTCTGTGTGTCCTTTCTCTGGCCTTCTCCCTGCACCTCACACCCAGTGACACTTCTATCCGGTACCCTCGGGCCTTGGCGGGCGACGTGTGTTCCGTCCCCTGGGTCCTATGTAGCTACCTTCTTAGTGAGACTGGTGTGGACTTTTGGCTTACGGTACATAAAGTGCTGCAGCCTCCGGTTTCTAGTTGAGCCTTGCTGTTTCTCCACTAGTTGAGGGACCGGTTCATCTTATCTGGCCTGACCCCTCTACCTCCTGGTAGCAGCGGGCGTACGGGTGGCCTTCTGCATGGCCCGTACCCCTAGGGTCCCTTCGGTTCCTGGAGCCTTCCTACTCCCACTCCTCTCTTCTCTCCTTCAGTCCTGGGCCTCACAGGCTAGGCCCGCCTCTGGAGCAGAGCTCATACAGAGCCTCTGCTCCTTCACTTCTCCTCCTCTGACTGGACTGACTGAACTCCCCCTGATCTAAGATGGTGTCTCTATTTTATACTGCTCCTACTCAAGTGCTCCCAGGATCTACGTCCTCCACCCCATCCACTACATGGTTCCCCCTCTCTAGGTGGTTCCCTCCACTCCAGCCAGGGATCAGGGACTGTGCTCTCCCGGAGGAGCAATCTCGCCCTGTCCCCCGGAAATGTGGTGTAGTGAATGCTGGTGTTAGGATCCTGAGCCATACTTCTTCCTTACCTGAGAGTGAGGTACCACACCTC
Source organism: Phyllobates terribilis (assembly GCF_046119375.1). Lineage (NCBI taxonomy): Eukaryota > Metazoa > Chordata > Amphibia > Anura > Dendrobatidae > Phyllobates > Phyllobates terribilis. The sequence continues at coordinate 51,994,077 of NW_027362768.1, read as the reverse complement.
TGGATGAGATGCAATACCTCTGTGGCGACCGAACCCTCAGGGGTGCCACAGAACAATCAGAGGAAAAGTTTAATATAAACACGTCACCACTTCTGCATTTTCACCCACTACTGTTTTGGCTTACAAGTACTGAGGTAAAATACTGACCAAATACTAAACATGCGCATGTGGCCAAATAAAGTGAGTATGCGCTCTGCATTGCATCAATTTCGGGCATATACACCTACAGGAGGCCAACACCCAGATAGGAATTCATTCATCTTACTGGCAGATTGCCTTTAGGCCACGGCCCCACTTTCAGTATTTGTTCAGTATTCGGTCAATATTTTTTCTCAGGAGTGGGAGCCAAAACCAAGTGAGGAACAATCAGAGAAAATGTATAATAGAAACAAGTCACCAATTCTCCATTTATCTCCCACTCCTGGTATTGTCTCCCACTCCTGAGAAAAAATACTGACCAAATACTGATAGTGGGGCTGTGGCCTTAAACTGAGATGTCTTTTCACCTACAAATGACTTTCTGACTGATTTTTGTTTTGTTCACCTGTCAGCTGTGGGAAAAGATTCTTGCTGATGCTAATCGATTAGCAGATATTACAGGTATCAACAACTATTCCACAACTCAAGATAATCAGACCATTCATGTCTCCCGTTCTAATACCTATGCAATGACCTTTTCATTCCTGTTGTGGTACCCAGGTATAGAACCAGGTATAGCCACAGACAAATGAAGCACTGTGCCTGGATATACTTCAGTCAGTAGAAGATAGACCTACCAGTTACATTTGTACTGCGGAAACAGCACAATAAGCCATTGTTGTTTCTGACTTTTGGATCTAAACATTGGTTATTTTTTGGTTTGTGTATATGGTGACATTATTACCAAGGGGCACTCGGGGCAGAAAAAACCTTGTTTTGATGCATCTATAAATTGAAGATTTAGATTAAAAGTTAATAATGTCACACCCTTTTAAATGTATAAAAGCACATAAATAATGCGTGTGTGCATTGATAGCACATTGAATAATATATAGATTGGAACTGATAGCTTCTCAGAGAGAGACACTGGGTGATGTAGTTTCATTTAGAAGTTATTGCATGCAGGGGATTGAGACTTTTCTTTGCACAGGGGTCTGACAAGTGTAAAAAATGAATCCTAAAAAGTACGGTGGTAATTTCTTTGGATGGCAGTATGAGGTCTAGCTTTTGAGGATCTTTTGTTCCACTTCACTTTCAGGCAGGTCCTATTTAAGTATTTCTTGATTGAGAACAGATGTGGCAGTAATCAGGTCTGTGGGGAGCTAGAGAAATTGAACTCAGCTTCCCAAAGATGTGATAAATTAACTGTGGTTTATGTTTTAAGGCAGGGTTCCCCAACTCCAGTCCTCAAGGCCCACCAACAGGTCATGTTTTCAGGATTTCCTTAGTATTGCACAGGTGATGTAACTATTGCCTGTGCTGATGATGGAATTATCACCTGTGCAATACTAAGGAAATCCTGAAAACATGACCTGTTGGTGGGCCTTGAGGACTGGAGTTGGGGAACCCTGTTTTAAGGTGTGGGGGGAATCACTTTTTCACATACGGCCCAGTAGGTTTGGATTTATTTTTCCCTTAATTTAAAAACTGCATTTTATGTTTACTTGTGTTATGTTTGTCTAATATTTAAAATAGTTTTGTGATCTGAAAAATTTAAGTGACAAACATGCAAAAGAATAAGAAATCAGAATGGGGGCAAACACTTTTTCACATCAATGTATATAACGGGCTCTGTAGTCCACAAGGCTAAAAAAAGAATACACTGACCATAATTAATAGATACAATTAAAGAATGAAAACATTATATCCTCAAATTGCATACCCCTATTAGGCACTGGTAAATTCCCCAGTGCCATGGTAAGGCTGCACTGGAAACCAGTTTTGTGGTTCACTTACTGGGTTAAATAAGATGAATTTCCCGGCAATAGAGTCCTGTTGAGAATCCAGAGAAAAACCTTAAAAGATTTGTCATGCTCAGAGAATCGCAAATTAAAGCTCCCATAGGCACTAAATAGCCGAAATCCAAGTAATTGTTACCAGACAGTTATTTTATCTGACTGCTCCATACACAGGAGCATGATCTATATTGGCTTTATATCGTTTCTACATGCAAAATTTTAAAAAATTCTAAGATTTTTTTATTTATAGATTTATATTTATAAGTGAGTAAAAAAAAAATTAATGAAATAAGATAATTAAATTCTAGAAAATATAGTTTCCTTGGACTATGTCAATAATAACTATATGAATAGTAATAAATATGAATGAGAAAGCACTAAAATGCTCGTTATTCAAACCAATCAATACCTAATACTTGGATGCTCATTTTGAATAACGAGTATAATGGGAGTCATAGGGAAATCTGAGCATTTTTCCAGTATACCCTACAAGGAGGTCTGGGGGCAGTGAAAATATTGAAATGGATGGAAAAAGTGCTGAATGGAAGGGGAACAGCATGGGGAAGACCCCTGGGAGCATCTCTGACTCCCAGATCACTACTGAGAACAATGATGTCACAATTTTACTCCACTTTAAGGACAGATAATAAAACATTCAACATCGATGAGAAATTAGAGTTTACAGGAAAAAAAGTTAAGTAGCATTCTTTCCTGTATAATGACTGGTATATAAGGCAAAATGTAAAAAGGATTAAAAAAAATAATTTAAGTAAACTAAAGTTTAAATTTTTTATTAAAGCATTAGAAATTTCACTGTAATTTAAGAAGGAAGCAAGAACTGTCAACAATTTGATACAAAAGGGACTCGGATACACCCTGTATTAGACATAAAGGAGTGCCTCATACACATTCTGTTCAAATTGTCATGTAGTGTAGGCTCATAAAGGCTATGCAGTAACTTACAAGCACACAGTGCAAAGCCTTCCAACTGTAGTACCTCATTCAAAGTGCAAAGCCTGAAAAAAATTCTAAGGAGGGTCATCCATACACCCTTGAATGCACTGACTGGAGTGCCTCAATTATTATTTTTTTTTATTAGGCACTCCAGTTGTTGCCTTCAAGGGTTTATGGATGGCACTCCTTATATTTTTGTGCAAAGCCTTTGAGTGTGAAAGTACTACAACTACACTTTCTTAATTTTTTTTTATTTTTTTTTTAAGAAAGTGTAGTTGTAGTACTTTCACACTCAAAGGCTTTGCACAAAAATATAAGGAGTGGCATCCATAAACCCTTGAAGGCAACAACTGGCAGGCCTCATTCAAATATTAAAGAATAAAAATACTTCATGTGCTGCTATCATCTGGTGATGTGGAAAAGTCAGGGCTACTCCAGGCTTTGTTCATTTTTATCAGAGTGAGCCTGTCAGCATTTTCTGTATACCGACGAAAGCACCTGACTGTTATGACCCCCCGGCGGCCCTAAAAACCTGTTCAAACAAGACGCTAGTGGCAAGGCAGCACAATCTCTTCAAGGCATAGAGGGGCTGCTCATTCCAGGTGTCCAGCTTGGAGACCCAATAGTTGAAGGTCGTAGAGGAATTAGGGAGTATGCTGGTTTTGTTGGCCAGGTATTGCTTGACCATCTTTAAAAACTTTTCCCTCCTTTTTAAAAATACCCGTTCATCAGAGCCTGGATGCTGGGAGAGTGTCATGAAATTGGCCCAGGCCTTTGACAGTGTACCCCTGCCTCTGCAGTACATGGTGTGTGTTTCCCTTGACTTTCCTCCTTGGTTGGACAAGGAAGCTTGCCCCCTGCCGCTAGCATTGTCTGATGGGAATTTTTTCTACATATTATGCACAATGGACTTCTGGTATAGCACCATTTTAGTAGACCACTCTGCCTCAGGAAGGAGAGATGCAAAGTTCTTTTTGTAGCATTGATCTAGCAGAATGAACAACCAGTATTCTTTTTTTTGGCCAAGATGAATACAAGACGAGGGTCACGGGAAAGGCAGCGGTACATGAAAGTTGGCCATATGTGCCAAACTCCCTATAGCCAACCCTCCACTAGAGATGAGAGAATATGTTCGGCAAGCAATCGCAAGTTTCAAATTTGGCACGAATATGGCACATTCGGATTTGTGTTCAGGTTACCGAGCTTTCGTGCAAAAGTGGGCCCGGAAACACGAACATGGCCCCGAACATGCCTGGTTTCCCATGCTGTCATCTGTGTGACAGTGCGGGAATCAGGGGCAGCATGATCCCCGCAGCTTTGTTACCGGCAGTACCGATCTTACCGCCGGTAACAGCGCTGCGAGGATCATGCTGTCAGCAAGATACCTGCAACTGTGACAGTCACCCACGGTAAAAAGCTTACCGCGTTTGACAGGCCCTGGCTGATGGGACTACTGGCCCCATCATCCAGCGCCTCCTGTCACTGTGCATAAGCGCCGCTGATGGGAGAAGAAATCTCTCATCAGCGTGCTTACACAGTGAAAGTGAAAGTAAAAAAGAAAGTTAATATAAATATTTAAATAAAAATAATAAACACATTATACTCCCCTACCACTTACCTGCACCTTGACCAAAATGTTCTCGTCTCCTGTAAAAAATAAAAAACACCATATACTCACCTTACAGCTAATCCCTGAAGCCATGGTCCCCTGCAAGAAAAGGTAAAATAAACCAACCTCATCCTCACCTGTCCGCCGCAGTCCATATAGCGAGTGTCCCACAATTATCTCACTGATAGCACAGCCACATCCGGAGATGTGACCGTCTTATTAGGCAACCGGCGATACACTGTAGTGCAGTGCACTGAGGTCACTGGAGTTCAAACAGCTGATGATCAGCTGAGAGCTCCTGTAATCTCACTTACGGCATTAGTACTATGTGGGAATTTTCCCACGCAGCACTAATGCCCTAAGTGAGATCACTGGACCTCTCAGCTGATCATCAGCTGTTTGAACTCGTGACCTCAACCCCAGCAGCACAGCCTATACACTGACAGGAGTGATTACACTTCTGTCAGTGTATATAGTGCTGTCTTCTACAGCAGTGACATCAGTGATTGCTGATGTCCCTGCTGTAGAAGTGACCCGGATCGCCATGAGACACTCGGATTACGTCATGACTGCGGACAGGTGAGGAATGTGGTTATTTTTTATTTTATTTTTTTTACAGGAGACGAGGGATTCGGGGACTGGATAAGTAATAAATACATTAAAACCGTGTGGAATTTTATTTAAATAAAAGACTTTATTCTGGCCGTGTCTTTATTGAAAAAGCATCAAACCTTTACTACGTGGTTAGTGATGGGGGCGTCTTATAGATGCCCTCCGTTACTAGCCTGGGCTTCATGTCAGCCTCAAATACAAGGCTGATATGAACCCCAACCCCTTTACCCCACTCGCCACCGCTACACGGCAGTGGGAAGAGCGAGGCTAAGCGCCAGAATTGGTGCATTTTATGGATGCGCCATTTCTGTGGCGGCTGAGGGCTGATATTATTAGCTTCGAAGGGGGCCAGAATCCATGGCCCCTTAACTGGCTATTAATATCAGCTCACAGCTGTCTATTTAACCTTTGCTGGTTAGATTTTATAGGGGGGGGGGCATATGTAAATTTTTTTCCAGGTCCCCCCTGTAATCTAGCCAGTAAAGCCTAAGCAAACAGCTGTGAGCTCTCATTTATAGCCAGGGAACATCTTTGTCTGATGGTCCCCCTCCCCGGCTACTAATATCAGCCCCTAGCAGTTGGTTTTCCCTCTGCTAGTTATGAATGATGCGGGAGCCCATGCCATTTTTTTTTATCATTTAATTCTTCATTTTATTTAATTTATAAGAAATACCATGCCCACTGTGCTTGTTTTTAAGGATGCATAAACTCACCAGCAGCATGTTAATTTCTGTAGCAGGGACGCAAGTCTCCGCTGAAGATTTTGACCGATTGAAATGTCATTACATGCGGTGGATCCACATGTACTGACAAAACAAATGTGGCATTATGATGCAGCGAAAATACTCACCCCTAGTCCAACGGTAATCATTTGGGTTTGTGCACACGATCAGGACAAGGTGCGCTTTGGACGCGGTAAACTTTATGCTGTGTCCAAAGCGCTGCGTTCAATTGAACGTAAGTGAAAACACTTGTTTATTGAACCATGTGGGTTCATCGCTTTCAATACATTGTACTAATTAGATTTCTCTTGCGGAAACTAGCGACTCCACAAGAGAAATTGACATGGTGCAGTCTTGAAAGACGTGCCGCATGTCCACGTCCGCGGGTGATCCGCAGGCACAGATGAACGCATAGTGGACATGAGATTTCTACAAATCCTATCCACTATGCTGTTACATCTAGCTCTGCGGGTTTGACGCTGCATAAGGATGCAGCGTCAAACTCTCAGCGGCTCCTGATCGTGTGCATGACGCGCCCCTGGGCCTGTGTCGCGCTGCGGTGCGCACGCGGGAGCTTACCCGGAGCCGGATCCGTGGAGGGTTGTAATCTCGTGGCGGTGACCCGGTCCGTGCCCAGGGAGTCAAACTAGACGGCAGTCTATTAGTAGTAAATAGTTGATGACTACGCCACCCGTTGAGTGCAGCCAGGAAGCTGCTGCTGCAGGGCAGACCGCTGAGGCCGGTGGTAGGATTGTGCAGCGTGATAGTATAACCCCCAACGGGAGGGGTATGGCCTCAGGGCAGCCGACGTGGATGATGGGGGTAGCAGGAACCACTCAGAGACGGTACGGTGTAGTTCAGGGTCTTTACTGGTAACAACGACAGACCCTCCCGGAGTACTTGCTAGCAAACGGGGCCTGGTCAGTCTTTGAGCAGATGGGATCTCCCCTGGCCAGGCGTAGTTGTAGGCCTCCCAAACTGACTGTACTCTTCTGGCTACCTTGCTAGAAGCTGATGTAAGTAGCCCACGTCCCTGAGTGTACCGTGTGGTGCTCACCCGTATGGCCGGTGACTCGGGGCCTTCTAATGGCTTCCGCTCCACGATGGCGGTGCTGGTCCCACGCGTGTGACCGTGCCTTCGGGCTTCTGGGCCAGAGGACCTGAAATCCCCTGCCTGACGGATTCTGCTGCTGGGTAGGAGTTAGTCCCCACAGCCTCGGACTCCGGGTCCGGTAAAGAATCTTCTTAGTCAGGGCGAGCTCTGTAGCTGCCAGCCCCTGACTCCTTGTAACTCTGCTGTTTCCTATGCTGCTTCTCTTCTCCACTCTCCTTGTCTGACTCACCCTGCCTCAGCCCCGGGTTTATACAGGGGAAGGTCTTCCCCTCCCAAGACTGGGCAGGAGGTGTGGCATGCACAGGATCCCTGACCAAAGGACCTCCCACCTGCTCTCAGACATAATATCTCTATCACTGTGGCAACCAGACCCCTGGGGTGTCACATTCCCCCCTAGTGAAATTTAGTACTCCGGGACTAAACACATTTAGAAAAACATAACAAAGTATAACAGTAACAATACTATAAGAAAAACACATAAGATGGTTACGGCGTGTCCGCAACCGGATGCAGTCTTTGAAGAAAAGCAAAGGTGTCCATTTCACCAACACAGGGAGACGTAACCAGGTAGGGGTCTGTTCTACCCCGAGTCCTTGACAGTCTTTAGTCCATCCTGGGTTACGCTCCAACTATATACAAGGATTCCCGGTAAATCCACCAAGGATTCCTAAAAACAACTAGAAATACAAAATTACACACAAGCAACTATAGACAGGTAAACATTATAAAATAGCTTAAACATTTAGATCCTCCAACGTGCGGGTAACTGGCCTCTAGTGGCCCTAGTGGACCTACGGAGCTGACTGTCTGGCCCTGAACTACAGGGTGTAGGAGCTGTCAAGGGTAAACTGGGCAGCTGTCTACCGGCTCTTTGTCTCACTAGGGGTACGGCAGGCTCACTATAAGCAGAGGGTTGATTCTCCTGTTCTACTTGTGTGGAGTCTTCTGCCTCCTGGACCGGCTGTTCTTCCAGCTCTACCCGTTGCTCCGTAGGTTCTTGGGATGATGGTTGGAGGAAGGTGAGTACGGGTACCACAACTGCACCATTGACTTGAGTCCAAGACCGAGGGAAGTCCCCGAGCACGGTACTAACCATATCTTCCCTTTCTCCCACGGGTCGATGGTCTTCTTGTTCCTCTTCAGGGTTCCTCAGTTGTTCGGGACACTTCTTCAGGTGGTCCCGGGATACAATGGCTGTGGTTTCCCCTCCGTCTTTACTGATGGTACAGACCTTCGGGTTCTCGTGGCTTGAGGGCAGTACGGTGTACGGGTCCTTCTCCCACTGGTCATCCAACTTGTGGAGCCGTCTTTTCCTCTTCAAGACCTGCTCTCCGGGTACCAGGGGAACAGCGGGAGCATACTGGTTGTAAGTCTTCTCTTGTCTTTCCCTAGCCTGACAGAGACTTCGCTCCACGCTCTCCTGTACTCTCCGGTACTGCTGCTGCCTCTCTGTGTCCCAGTCTGTTTCTGGTGAAGTGTCCTCAGGTGTCAGGACTCCCATTTCCAGGTCAACAGGTAACTTACCAGGTCTCGCCCTCATTAGGTAAGCCGGGGTACAGTTGGTGGAACCTACCGGGATGTGGTTGTATAGGTCCACCAGATCGGGCAACTTCTCAGGCCACAGACTGCGTTCTTCCAGGGGCAATGTTTTTAGAAGATCCATTACCACCTGGTTCATTTTTTCACAAAGTCCATTAGTTTGCGGATGGTAGGGTGTCGTCCTTATCTTCCGGCAGCCATACAGATTGCAGAATTCCTGAAAGACCTCCGCTTCAAAGGCAGGTCCCTGGTCCGTCAGCACTTGGTCCGGGTACCCGTGTGGACGGCAGAAGTGCTGCTGGAAGGCTCTAGCTGCTGTTTGAGCCGTTAAGTCCTTGACGGGGACGACAACCAAGAACCGGGAGTAATGATCCACGATGGTTAACGCGTAGACGTAGCCACTTCTGCTTGGGGTCAGTTTTACATGATCCAAGGCTACCAGTTCCAACGGTTGCCGGGTGACGATGGACTGCAGGGGAGTCTTCTGGCTGGCTCGGTCCTTCCTTCTCAGGTTGCACGGGCCACAATCTCTGCACCACTTCTCGATGGTTCCCCTCATGCCTACCCAGTGGAACCGCTCGCGCAGCAGGAACTCCAGCTTTTTCCACCCAAAGTGTCCAGCTCCGTCGTGGTATGCCTCCATCACCATGGCTGCGTCTCTTCGTGGCACCACTACTTGCCAGAGTAATTCATGCGTCCGGGAGTTAACCATTCTGCGGCACAACTTCCCTTTGTAAAGGAACAGTCGACTCTTCTCTGCCCATAGTTGTTTGGCTTCCTCCGGAGCGTCTGGTTCAAGGCGAGCCTCCGGCCGAGTCAGCATCTCCTTCACCAGTCGGACGGCAGGGTCGCTGTCTTGCGTTTCCGCCCAGTTGTAGTGGGGTAAGGGGTTCAACGTAGCAGCCTGCTTACTCCTTACCCGGTGGGAATACTGAATAGTCCCATGACGGTGGAACGCAGGGAGTTCAACTTCTTCCAGTCCCTCCGGATCTTCTCCTCCGTCCGGCAGGTTGGGCATCCTGGACAGGGCGTCCGCGTTGGTATTGGAGCGTCCTGCCCGGTATTTAATTGTGAACTCGTAGTTGGACAGACGGGCCATCCACCTCTGCTCCAGGGCACCGAGTCTTGCCGTGTCCAGGTGTGTCAGCGGGTTGTTATCCGTGTACACGGTGAACCGGGAAGAAGCGAGGTAATGCTTAAAGCGCTCAGTGATTGCCCATACTACGGCCAGGAACTCTAACTTAAATGAGCTGTAATTCTCGGGGTTCCTTTCGGTGGGTCGCAGTTTTCGGCTGGCATAGGCGATTACTCGTTCCTTCCCCTGCTGGATCTGGGACAGTACGGCTCCTAGCCCGATGTTACTGGCGTCGGTGTAGAGGATAAAGGGCTGGCTATAATCCGGGTACGCCAGGATTTCGTCCCCCGTGAGGGCCATCTTCAGCTGGCGGAAGGACTCTTCTTCCAGCTCTTCCCATTTGAAGGGCGGCTTCTGGTTCTTGGCCTTCCGGGACTGGCCTATCAGGAGGTCCTGCATAGGTGCTGCCTTTTTGGTGAAACCGGGAATAAACCTTCGGTAGTAGCCTACCAACCCGAGGAACTGCCGCACTTCTTTTACGCTGGAGGGGCTTGGCCATCCCTTAATTGCGGTGATCTTATCGGGGTCGGGAGCCACTCCGTCAGCGCTCACCACGTGTCCCAGGTACTGCACCTTTGGTTTCAGGAGGTGACACTTGGAGGGTTTCACCTTTAGGCCGTAACTCGCCAGAGCCTCGAACACTTCCGCCAGGTGTTTCAGGTGGTCCTCATACGTCTTGGAATATACGATGACATCGTCCAGGTACAACAGGACCGTCTCGAAGTTTCTGTGGCCCAGACAACACTCCATTAGGCGTTGGAAGGTTCCTGGTGCGTTGCAGAGTCCGAACGGCATGCAGGTGAACTCGCTAAGTCCCATCGGGGTGGTGAATGCGGTCTTCTCCCGGTCTGCCTCTGCTACAGGAACCTGCCAGTACCCGCTAGTGAGATCCAAGGTAGAGAAGAAGTTAGCAGATCTTAAAGCAGCCAATGACTCCTCTATCCTTGGTAAGGGGTACGCATCCTTGTGTGTGATACGGTTGATTTTCCGGTAATCTACACACATCCTCATGGTGTTGTCTTTCTTTTTGACTAAAACTAATGGGGCTGCCCAGGGGCTACAACTATCCCGGATTACCCCAGCCTCCTTCATGTCTCTAAGCATCCCCTTGGCGTGTTGGTAATGTGCAGGGGGTACGGGTCGATACCTCTCTTTTATGGGAGGATGATCTCCCGTGGGGATGCGATGTTCTACCCCCTTGACTCGCCCGAAGTCTAACGGGTGTTTACTAAACACTCTCTCATACTCTTGAACCACCCGATAGACTCCTTGTTTCTGATGTGAGGGAGTGGAGTCAGTACCCAAATGTAGTTGCTGACACCAGTCCTCCATGTCTTTCTTAGAGCCGTTACCTTCCTCCGGGTGAGATGGAGGCAAGGGTTCCACAGATTGTATAGAACTTTGATTAGTGGTATATAATTTGGCTAGCGTGGCATACCGGGGCAGGTACACTTCCCTCTCCCCGATATTTATTATGCGAATGGGCACCCTCCCATGGCGTACATTGACCACCCCCCGTGCTGTCAAAATGGTGGGCCTACTGTCTGAGTAAACTGGTTCTACCATTGCCTGGTAATCTCTACCTCTCAGACCAATAGCTGCCCGGCACCAAATCATCATTTCACTTTTTGGGGGCATGGCAATAGGAAAAGGGTCACACATTCTTACGCTACCAATCTCACCGCCGGAGAGTTCCACTTGTTGCCGTTGCATCAGTGCCCGGATCTCTTTCTGGAGCACCCGCTGCTCGCCGGAGCTGGCATTCTTGGCAACCTGCTGTAAAAGGAAAATCACCTCTGCAAGACAATTTTCAATTACATTAGTTCCTAGAGTTATTTTTGGGTGACTCTCATGTTTATCGATATCTACAATGATCAGTCCCTGTGCGGCCAGTTCGACTCTACCAATTTTGATGGTCACCTCTTTAAATCCGATCTGTGGCACGGGCTGACCATTGCTGGCGATGATACTCAAGTCGTCGTCGGGGTAGCGGGTAATATCCGAGTCATTCCAGTACTGCTTGAAGAGCACGTACGGGATGGTGGTGACCTGTGACCCGGTGTCCAGTAGGGCACTCATGGGAATGCCATCCAGTACCACAGGCAAGACTGGACGTCCTCCCACATATCTGTCGCGCCAGTTCGATGGGCCTGGTGATCTTTTTCCTGGGGGTTGGCCCTCTACCCCAGGTTGTGCCTGTTTAAAGAACAGTACCTTGCCATATGTCCGGGTTGATTGCAGCGGCGGCAGATGGGTCGTCCGTCCTCACTGTATCGGTCACTGGGTCTTCCTCTGGCCGGTGGGGTCCTCCTTGGTCGACGTCACGGGATGTCCTCCGGTCCGGATGCCAGCTGGATCTTCCCTGGGGTGGAAACCTGTAAAGACTGCACAGTTCGGGTTAGCGCAGCAACGCTCTTAGCTAGCTCTTGGACCTGATGGTGTAGGTCTGGAGCCGGGTCATTGTCCAAAGCCTGCGCATCAGCTCCCACAGGCCCTGCTGACAAGGGCGCCGCCTCCTGGTAGTAAGTGGTAGTGGGGCGTCTGTGGGTCACAACGCCACCTGGTGCCGGTTCTCGGAGCACCCGGATGGCTCTGTCCTTGAACTGTGCAAAGTCCAGATGGGGATCCTGTAAGGCCATTGCCCGCAACTGGGTTCGGTGGGCATTGCAATATAAACCCTCTATAAATTGTTCAGTCAACAGCCTGTCCTCGTTTCCCACCCCATCAGGGTCGGTCTGCTTTATGGCCCTCAGGGCCTCTTGTAGGTTTAGTGCATAGTCCCTTATACTCTCATGCGCTCGCTGCTTGCACCCGTAGAATCTAAGCTTAATCTCGGCTGAGGTGCGGGTATCAAAGGTGTCCTTCAGCCGGGTTAGTATCCCTGCGACAGTCTTCCTCCCAGGTGGCCAGGATTTTACTTCCCTTTTGGCTGCCCCGGTTAGTTGGGCCACCAGGATGCTCACTTTTTGCTCTTCTGTGAGGGGGTACACCTGGAAGAGGCTATCCAGCTTTTCTCTAAAGTCATGCAGGGTATGTGACTCCCCTGAGTACTGGGGTAGCCAAGCTGCTCCCGGGATATAGGGCATGGTGAAGGGCATAACTGCAGCAGCGGTGGCGCTGGCGGGGGTTGAGGCAGTGAAGCTCTCCTCCGTATCCGACATCTTCCTCCCCCCTAGTGGACCGTGGCCTACCTTGCGATGATCCTGTTCCGTAGGCCGCGGCTCCGCAGTGGATCGTCAGGGTTGAGGACCTTCCGTCGCGCTCCGGTGACGTCGGCGTCTGCTGGGCTCCTTCCAGGACCTTACGCAACGTCCGGACGTGAGGCGGGGCTTCAGTTCTCGCGCGCTTTCGGAGTCCACGCCCCTCTTCTTCCCGCGCGGCGTCCTCAAGATGGCGTCCAATGGCGGGAAAACTCCACGGATGGCGGGAAGAAGGTCGAAGATGGCGCCGGATGGCGGGAAAACTTCGCGGATGGCGGGAAGAAAGTAGAAGATGGCGCCGGATGGCGGGAAACCTTCACCACTGGTAAGTTTGAACAGTCTTTGCTTTTCAGGCACGCAGTACCCGGTGGTTGCGGGCACGAAATCCTGCCGACTACGCCAAAGTTGACGCGCCCCTGGGCCTGTGTCGCGCTGCGGTGCGCACGCGGGAGCTTACCCGGAGCCGGATCCGTGGAGGGTTGTAATCTCGTGGCGGTGACCCGGTCCGTGCCCAGGGAGTCAAACTAGACGGCAGTCTATTAGTATTAAATAGTTGATGACTACGCCACCCGTTGAGTGCAGCCAGGAAGCTGCTGCTGCAGGGCAGACCGCTGAGGCCGGTGGTAGGATTGTGCAGCGTGATAGTATAACCCCCAACGGGAGGGGTATGGCCTCAGGGCAGCCGACGTGGATGATGGGGGTAGCAGGAACCACTCAGAGACGGTACGGTGTAGTTCAGGGTCTTTACTGGTAACAACGACAGACCCTCCCGGAGTACTTGCTAGCAAACGGGGCCTGGTCAGTCTTTGAGCAGATGGGATCTCCCCTGGCCAGGCGTAGTTGTAGGCCTCCCAAACTGACTGTACTCTTCTGGCTACCTTGCTAGAAGCTGATGTAAGTAGCCCACGTCCCTGAGTGTACCGTGTGGTGCTCACCCGTATGGCCGGTGACTCGGGGCCTTCTAATGGCTTCCGCTCCACGATGGCGGTGCTGGTCCCACGCGTGTGACCGTGCCTTCGGGCTTCTGGGCCAGAGGACCTGAAATCCCCTGCCTGACGGATTCTGCTGCTGGGTAGGAGTTAGTCCCCACAGCCTCGGACTCCGGGTCCGGTAAAGAATCTTCTTAGTCAGGGCGAGCTCTGTAGCTGCCAGCCCCTGACTCCTTGTAACTCTGCTGTTTCCTATGCTGCTTCTCTTCTCCACTCTCCTTGTCTGACTCACCCTGCCTCAGCCCCGGGTTTATACAGGGGAAGGTCTTCCCCTCCCAAGACTGGGCAGGAGGTGTGGCATGCACAGGATCCCTGACCAAAGGACCTCCCACCTGCTCTCAGACATAATATCTCTATCACTGTGGCAACCAGACCCCTGGGGTGTCACATGCACATACCCTTAAAGCGATGTCCCACGTTTCTTTTTTCAAATATCTTTATTTAGCTCCAAAAAACATTCATTGCTGTACAAAAAATGCATGCAAAAAACGCACCAAAAACTCTACAGCAAAGTGAATCCGAAACGTGAAGTGTCATGCACACGTTGAGTATTTTTTGATTTGCAGATTTGGTGCAGAAAATAATCTTCAGCATGTCAATTCTCTGTGCATTGAATGCACTTTAACGCATCAAAAGCGAGACAAAAAAACGTAGACAATAAAACGCATCAGTATCGCTGTAAAAACGCAATGTGTGAACAAGCCTTATTCTGCAAAAAAACATGTAAAGCACAAAATCCTGATTAAAAAAAACCCAAGATGTGTGCATGAGATTTCTGGAATCTCATAGGCTTTGCTGGTACTGTAAAACCCAGCATAAAAAAATGCAATGTGGGAACATGTCACTTCTTCCAGCGTTTTTTCACCCAGTGGAAATAATGGGTGGTGAAAAAAAGCACCAAAAGAAACAGGTGTCAGTTTTTTGTGCCAAAACCTGACAGGATTTTTTTTTTTCACTGAACTTTAAGTACATGCATAAAGAGACAAAAAGGAGAGTAAAAAAAAATGCAGCAAGAAAAATCCTGAACAAACCTTCCTAGCAAGACATCAGGTTTGGCTGCAGAAAAAAAAAACGCAGCAAAAACTCATTGCTTTTTCTGCATTTTTTTTTAATGCACATTTGCAGCTGCGTTTAAGGCTATGTTCACACACGTTGTTTTTTTCTGCTGCTAACTTTTCTCTGGCATGAAAACACTGATTTTGGTGCGTCTTTTGTTGCGTTTTTTTGATCACCCATTACTTCATATGGGTGAAAAAACGCACATGCAAATACGCAGCAAAAACGCTGAAAGGCTATGTTCACACACGTTGGGTATTGCAGCGTATTTTGCTGCAGATTTTTATGCAAATTTTCAGCTCAGTTTTGCAGTACCAGCAAAGTCTATTTTTGTGACTTGGTTGTGTTTTTGGAATATAGAGCATGTCACTTTCAGAATTTTTGCAGCGCTTTTTCACCCATAGAAAGTAATGGATTGTCAAAAAAAACGCAGCAAAAAACATTTTTTAACACAGCTGTTTTCCTACCAGAGAAAAGATAGCAGCAGATTTGTAGGAGAAAAAAAACACGTGTGTGAACATAGCCAAAGTGACATGCTCTATTTTCCAAAAACACAGCCAAGTCAAAGTACGCAGCAAAAAAAAAAAAAAAAATCATGTGTGAACATGAACAGACAATTCTGGTTTCTCAGACTTTGCTGGTACTGAAAAATGCAGCTGAAAATTTGCATAAAAATCTGCAGCAAACTACGCTACAAAACCCAATGTGTCAACAAAAAGTTAGCTAATCAAGCAATAATACCAATTGTTAATGTGTCAATCACAAATACAAAACCTAAAATTAGACACATCAACCAGAAAAATATGTAATTCAAATTAGTAAATTTATTAGTAAACAAGAATAAAACACAAAATAAGACAATCGGGGAAAAGACAATTATAGACAAATCGGAGAACACATAGGGGTATGTGAATATGGCTGCATCCGTAATAGGCTAATGTAGATGATTGGTAGCAATGTGTGTATATATATGAAAATATAAATAATATGATGACAGATGATATGTGATACTTGAAGTACATATAAATATATAAATGTGTAAATAGGTAAAGTGCACAGTGCTATAAATGCATAAAGAAATCAGTATATCATAACTGTGATCAAAATATCAAACAAACCATGATGGTCAGGCTATCAATCGCTGAAAAGGATAAAAGGAGCAGCCAACGTCACAAAAAAATATATATAAATAAATATATGAATAAATAACATAGAGATCCATATATGCATGTATACTGACCCCAGAAGTATCGTGTCTCACATCCCCAATGTGTGTGAATATAGCCTTACAGTACCAGCAAAGTCTATGAGATTCCCAAAATCTCATGCACACTTTTTTTTTTTAATCAGGATTTTGTGCTTTGCATGTTTTTTTGCAGAATAGGGCTATGTTCACACATCGCGGTGTTACTGCAATTTTGATGTGTGTTATTGCCTTTGTTTTTGCCGCGGTTTTAATGTGTGTTGTTGGCTGCATTTTTTATTTTGATGCGTTTTATTGCTGCTGTTTTACCGCTATTCTGTCGCATTTTTGGCCTCGATTTTGATGCGTTATTCAGTGCATTTCAATGCACAGAGAATTCACATGCTGAAGATTATTTTCTGTTTTGGCTTTTGGTGCATTTTTGCCTGAGTTTTTCACCAATTGAATGCACTAAAAAAACGTAGAGAATTGACATGTTGAAGATTATTTTCTGCACCAAATCTGCAAGTCAAAAAATGCTCAACGTGTGCATGACACTTCACGTTTCTCGTTCACTTTGCTGCAGCGTGCGTTTTTTGCATGCATTTTTGTACAGCAATGAGTGGTTTTTGGAGCTAAAGATATTTGAAAAAAGAAACGTGGGACATTGCTTTAAGGGTATGTGCACAAGATCAGGAGCCACTGAGAGTTTGATGCCTCGTCCTTATACAGTGTCAAAACCTCAGAGCCAGATGTTACAGCATAGTGGATGGGATTTGTATAAATCCCATGCCCACTATGCGTCTCTGTGCACCTGCGGATCACCCGCAGACACAAACATGCAGCGAGTCTTTCAAGACTGTACCATTTCAATTTCTCTTGTGGAGTCGCTAGTTTCCGCAAGAGAAATCTGATTAGTACAATGTATTGAATGCGGTGAATCCGCATGGTTCAATGAACACATGCGGATTCACCGGTAATCAATAGAACGCTGCACTTTGGACACAGCATAAAGTATACTGCGTCCAAAGAGCTGCTTGTCCGGATCATGTGCACATACCCTAACCCTTGGATTACCATCAGACCAGGAGCCAGTATTTTCACTGCATTGTAATGGCGCACTTGTTTTGTCAGTACATGCGGATCCACCGCATGTAATGACATTTCAATCGGTTAAAATGTGCAGCGGAGACTTGTGTCTCCGCTACAGAAATTGACATGCTTAGGGTGAGTTTACGCAGCATTTAAAAACAAGCACAGTGGGCATAGGAATTCTTATGAATGAAATAAAATAAAGAATTAAATAAAAAAAAGAAAAAAGTGTCGGCTCCCGCGTCATTTTCATAACCAACAGAGGGAAAGTTGACCACTGGGGGGGCTGATATTACTAGCCAGGGAAGGGGCCATTAGCCAAAGATGTTCCCTGGCTATTAATAAACAGCTTACAGCTGTTTGCTTAGCCTTTATTGGCTAAATTACAGGGGGGCCCCAAAATTTTTTTTTACGTAGGGTCTCCATAATAATATCAGCCCTCTGTGGACCCATAAGATGCGCTTAGCCTCCCTCTTCCCTCTGCAATGTAGCGGTGGCGAGTGGGGTAATAGGATTGGGGTTCATGTCAGCCTTGTATTGGTGGGTGACATGAAGCCCAGGTTAGTAATGGAGGGCGTCTATAAGACACCCCCATTACTAACCGCGTAGTAAAGGTTTGACACTTTTTCAATAAAGACAGGACCAGAATAAAGTATTTTATTTAAATAAAATTCCACAAGGTTTTAATGTATTCATTACTCATCCAGTCCCCGAATCCCTCGTCTCCTGTAAAAAAATAAAATAAAAAAACAACCATATCCCTCACCTGTCCGCAGTCATGACGTAACTCAGATGACAGTGTGGGAAACCAGGGATGTTCGGGGCCATGTTCGAGATTGGGTGCCAGAACACGAGCATTTTTTTGATGTATGGGTTTATTCCCTGAACATCAAAACATTCGCTCATCTCTAGTCTCCACCATGATGACTACTCTCCATCTCCTCCTCCTTTTCCTCACCATTCACCTCCTAAGACCATCCATGTAGGAGAGATAGGACATAGCCTGTGTGGATACTAGCCTTTGTAGCGCTAGCAATCAGCTACTGTTCCTCCTCCTCAGCCTCCACTTCCTCATTGTCAGCCAATCTGTGTTGAGGAGATGAGATGAGGCTGGGCTGGGTATTGTCTCCCTGTCATGTTTTCCTTCAATCATCTCCACCTGGTATGCATACAAAGCTTCAGCTTTAATTGTGAGCAGTGACTGTTTAAGTAGGTATAGAAAAGGGATTGTTACACTGATTATGGCATCATCGCCACTCGCCATCTTTGTGAAGTCCTCAAAGTCTTGGAGAACCGCACAAATGTCAGACATCCATGCTCACTCTTCAGTTGTTATGTGTGAAGGCTGCCCAGAATACAAACAGGTGCATTGGAGCTGGTATTCCACAACTGGCCTCTGCTGCTCACAAAGCCTTGCCAGCATGTGCAATGTGGAGTTCCAGTATGTGGTGACGTCGCACACCAATTGGTGAGTTGGCACTTGCATGTACCCCACACCGGGAGAAGTAGTACAGCTGGGGACAGAATACCGAGGGACGGCTGCTGCTATAAGTTGGCAGAAATCCTCAGTGTCTATAAGCCCAAATGGCAAAATTTCCACGGCAAACAGTCGGGAATTGTACCCATTTAGCACTTGGCCCTGTGGGTAGATGGCTGGGAACTTTCTTTTTTGTTCCAAGGTCTGAGGTAGGGACATCTGAACTCTGTGCTGGAATAAGTTTTTGGAAGTGCCTGATGATGGTGCCTTAGAATGTGCAATGACAGGTGCAGGGCGGGAGACATCTGCGCCAGTGTCATGGACAGGGGATGTGTAAGTACCTAGCACAGGGGAAGAGGCAGTGGTGTCACCCGCTGGCATCAATCATGAACCCAGGTGTTCGGCCCACCAAGTCAGGTTCTTCGATGACATGTGCCTGATCATGCTGGTGATTGTAAAGCTCTTAGTGGTCAGGCCCTTACTGATTTTGGAATCACACAGGTTGCAAATGGAAGACCCTTTTTTTTCTCAGTCTCAGAACTCTAAAAAGTCCTAGACTGGAGAACACCTAACTCTTTGACTGAGAAATTCACAAGTGTTGTGGCTCTGCGGAACAGTTGAACACCTTCTCCCTCTGGTCACCCCACTACCTCTTCCTGCCTGTTTCAATGCTCCTGGTCCCTCATCCTCAGCACTGCTGGCCTCGCTCGGCATGCCAGCTTTCCAGGTTGGGTCGGTGACTTAATCATCCACCACCTTGTCTTCCACCACTGTACCCTGGTCCTCCTGAATTGGTGACTTAACAACAACCTGACTTATTGGCAACTACCTCCTTAGACAAAATTTTCCATTCCCCATCATCTTCTTTTGGCTGTGGCTGCTCTAAGTTTTGTGTATCACTAAACAGCATTTCCTGCTGTCCCTCTTCGGACATGCAGGGTGAGAGACCACAATCTGGCTTTAGAAGTTCCATACCTCTCTGCAAAGTGGGACATGAAGCTATATGTCGTGGATGGGCGTGTTTCCCGTGCTCCAGCAACAGGCGTAGTTGCAGCAGCCCCACGTCCTTGGCATCTGCATGCACCATCATCATAACTTCCACTTCCTCGTGCCTTACCGAACACCTTACACATTTCCCAATTGCTAGGTCTCTGGAAATCAAGTTTATTTTTAATAAAAAAAATTAAAAAAAATTGGTCACCTGCAGCAGGCAAAGCATTTTTTTGAGTTTTATATACCACCGTAATGTAGCAGTAAGCACATTAAGCTGTATGGGTGACTAATTCAATCCAGAAAAACAATTTGAACTTTTTCAGAGTTTTATTTAAAGTGGGGAAAATAAGTATTTGATACACTGCCGATTTTGCAAGTTTTCCTACCTTTAAAGAATGGAGAGGTCTGTAGTTTTATTGTAGGTACACCAACTGTGAGAGACAGAATCTAAAAATAAAAAACAGAAAATTATATTGTATGATTTTTAAATAATTTAAATTTCATTTTATTGCAAATATTTGATCACCTACCAACCAGCAAAAATTCTGTCTCTCTCAGACCTGCTAGTTTTTCTTTAAGAAGCCCGCCTACTCTGCACTCATTACCTGAATTAATTGCACCTGTCTGAACTCGTTACCTGTGTAAAAGACAAGTGCCCACTCACTCAATCACACTCAAACCTCTTCACCAAGACCAAAGAGCAATCTAAGACACCAGGGACAAAATTGTAGACCTGCACAAGGCTTGGATGGGCTACAGGACAATAGGCAAACAGCTTAGTGAAAAAGCAACAACTGTTGGCACAATTATTAGAAAATGGAAGAAACACAAGATGACTGTCAATAGTCCTCAGTCTGGGGCTCCATGCAAGATCTCGTTTCGTGGGGTAAGGATGATTCTGAGGAATGTCTGGAATCAGCCCGGAACTACATGGGAGGACCTGGTCAATGACCTGAAGAGAGCTGGGACCACAGTCTCAAACATTACCATTAGTAACACACTACACCGTCATGGATTAAAAATCCAGCAGGGCATACAATTTCCCTCTACTCACGCCAGCACATGTCTCGGCCTGTTTGAAGTTCGCCAATGACCATTTGGATGATACAGAAGAGGCATGAGAGAAGGTCATGTGGTCAGATGAGACCAAAATAGAACTTGTTGGTATCCACTCCAATCACCATGTTTGGAGGAAATAGAATGAGTACAACCCCAATAACACCGTCCCAACTATGACACATGGTGGGAGAAACGTCATACTTTAGGGGTGTCTTTCTGCAAAGGGGACAGGATGACTGCACCCTATTGAAGGTAGAATGGATGAGGTCATGTATCGCGAGATTTTGGCCAACAACCTCCTTTCCTCAGAAAGAGTATTGAAGATGGATTGTGGTTGGGTCTTCCAGCTTGACAATGACCTGAAACACACAGCTAGGGCAACTAAGGAGTGGCTCCGTAAGAAGCATTTCAAGGTCCTGGAGTGGCTTAGCCAGTCTCAAGACTTGAATCCAATAGAAAATCTTTGAAGGGTAGCTGAAACTCAATGTTGCTCAGCGACAGCCCCGAAACCTGAAAGATATGGAGGAGTGGACCAAAATTCATGCTGCAGTGTGTGCAAACTACAGGAAACATCTAGACTCTGTAATAGCATATAAAGGTTTCTGTATCAAATATTAAGTTCTGTTTTTCTATTGATCAAATACTAGTTTCATGCAATAAAATGCAAATTAATTATGTAAAAATCATACAACGTCATTTTTCTGGTTTTTATCTTTAGATTCTGTCTCACAGGTGAAAAGTACCTGCGATAAAAATTACAGACCTCTCCATTCTTTGTAGGTGGGAAAACTTGCAAATCGGCAGTGTATCAAATACTTATTTTCCCCATTGCAGATACATTGAACGAAACTGCAATGCACAATTCAAGAGAATTGAAGCTGTTCTGTAGTACTTAACAGCGGCCACTGCTCAGTGAAGGGAACTATGCATTGCAGCTCTTTTCAGTGTGTATGTACATCATGCTGTCAAACAGCATATCGGTGGGGATGCCAGGTGTCAGATCCCCACCAATCTTATATTGATGATCTATCCATGGGATAAGTCATCAATATCTTGTGACTGGATAACCCCTCTATATTTCACAGCACAAAAGTTTTTTAAACACACAACATGAAACATAATATTTTATGTCACCTCATTTCCTGCAGCACAACTGTATTTTGTGTGAAAATTATACTTAATAACATGTAAGGGTGTATGTGTAAAAACTAAGTTTGTGAATAAACATAATATGCTATAGCATTCCAATATATTATATGTCACAATCCTTTTGAAACAGGACACAGAATACCATTTCACACAGAATATGTATATGTAACACTAGATCATGACAAATGTCATCATACTTTTTTTTTTGTTTGTTTCTGCTGAACTTGAACCTTTAATACCTTATTCAAAGATAAAGTTTCCAAGATAGAAGAATACACACCTTACAAACAAGTATTACACATAGTGACATACATGATGGACCCATAGGATATTTTCCTGCAATTAACATCGTCACCCAGCAACGTTTCAATACTTTTCTTTAAACTCTTCATGACATACTGTATAGTGTACATCATATGTCTTGTCCCTGCTTTTGATATGGGCTCGCATGGTAAACCTATATCTCTCCGTGCAAATGATGGCTGATTTAATCAGCCATCTGTCACGCAAGGTGTAGGAAAGACTAAATGCAACAGGAAGGGAAGGGGAGAAAAAGGGGCCCAGATTCTAGAGAAAGGGGGGAGTGTAGACCTCCTAGGCTGATCTAATATCACACTGACTCCACTAACATCCCTATATTGTCTCTTCAATCTCCGCACGCGAACCTCATCCTGTTTTTCCCTGGCGTTTGGCCCTGGCTCGGGAAGGGAGGGGGATGAGCGCTAGTTGATCCCCACTGACCACTACAGACAAGTGGGAACAAACAAGGGACGATAGCTTAGCTTTAATCGACTTCAGAGAGATTAACACCCGACCTCAAAGCTCCAGAGAGGAAGAAGTAATGCACTTGCTCCAAGCCTTCACAAGGGGTAATGTGAGTATCGCCGGCACATCCCTCAAGCAGACAGCAGGTATTTATACACCCAGGCCATGGTGTTAATTAGCCAGAGGAAGCTAGCCACTGGATCCTAGAGAGAGAGCGCCTCTAAGAAGGTGTCTGTAATGCCTGCAACCAACTGCAGGGTAATTTTCTGTCACTTCTGACACACCCGTGACACCATCATGTGCCTTTAACAACCTGTTAAATGCTACTGTCAATCTCTGACAGCTGCATTTAACACGTGCCAGCCCATTGGCAAACCCATGACGTGATCGTGGGGTGCCTATGGGTACCATGAAGCCAGAGGTCTGCTGAAGACCGCTGTGCTTGTCATGACAATTCACCCGTTAAAGCCAGCCCATTGTTGCTGTTCATAGGAGACCATAATTTTCACTATACATTGCAGTGCAGAAACACTGCTATGTTTAGCACAAGTGAACAGATGATCGCAGCTACAAGATCCCTAAGGGGATTATCAGATACAGTAAAAAGTGAAGAAAAAAAAAGTTTAAAAATATAAAAAAAAAAAAAAAAAAACTCCTTTTGCCCCATTTAAAATTAAAACCATTATAAAATGAAAAATACACATATTTGGTATCACTGCATTTGTAAAAGTCTGATCTATCAAAATATAAAATAAATTATCCTAATTGATAGATGGCAAAATGAGAAAATAAATCAAAACGCCAGAATGTTTTTTTTGGCTACCGCAACTTTGCAATAAGAGACGATCAAAACATTTTATCTACCCCAAAAAAGTATCAATAAAATGTCAGCTCAGGGTGCAAAAAATAAGCCCTCACACAGCCCCATATCCCAAAAATGTAAAGCATTTCGAGTCTCATAAAATGGAAACACAGTTTTGTTTTTATTTACAAATTTCTGAATTTTTCACCAGCGAAATAAAAAATATATATATACATCTTTGGTATCTGCATACTCTTACTGACCTGGAGAATCATATTGCTAGGCCAATTTTACTGTATAGTGAACATGGTAAATAATAAATTCCCTCCCCCCAAAAATGTGAAGTTGCTGTGATGCTAATCACTACTCAAGGACAGACCATGAGGCAGATAGTCAGACGTTGCAGGGTCAATACCAAGAGAGCATGTAGATACCAAGGGAAAAGACAGAGGTGTAAGTCAGAACACTGTCCAAAGGGTCAGGCAGCAGAAGATCAGGACTCAGAACAACAGAATGAGGCAAACACTCACCAGGAAGCACAAACTATGCCTGGCAGGGAACAGGGGCAGTCAGTTCAGTTAAATAGCTAGGGCAGTTTCCAGAACACTGAACACCTGGAGAAAGTCCCGCACATCCCAGTCAAAGACTGGACAGCCGAGCTGTCAAAGCACCAATAGCCCGGCTTGTCATTCACAGAATTAGACAACCAAGCTGTCCATCAAAACACAGCATAAACCAGTTTCCATAGGACAGCATAGCAATCCCTCACTGAGTGCAGGAATCATGATAGTACCCCCTCCTCAAGGGAGGGCCACCGGGCCCCCAGGTTTCCCAGGAAGCCTCTGATGGAAGGCCCTGACCAAACGATCGGCATGGCAGGGACCCGAGCAGGCCGAGCAGGGACACAGGATCTCTCTACTGGTCCATAACCTCTCCAATGAATGAGGTACTGGTGGGAATTACGGACTTTCCGAGAATGAACAATTTTTTGCACTTCAAACTCCAAACTGTCATTGACTGAAAATGGCGGAGGTGGAGATAAAGGAGACAAAACGGAAGGGACAAACTCTTTTAGCAGAGATTTATGGAATGCGGAAAGATGGAGGAAGTTTTAATCTGAAGGTCACTGGGTTAACTACCTCCAAAATCTCATATAGATCAATAAACTTAGGACCCAACTTTGCTGATGGCACTTTCAATTTAATATTTTTGGAAGAAAGCCATACCTTATCACCAACTTAGAATATTGAGCCCCCTGAACGTTTTCCATTGGCCTTCCATTTCTGGTGATGCTGGGCCACCCCAATATTCTTCTGAACTTTCCTCCAGACATCTCCAAGAGGTGAGAATCAGGACCAGTCCTCCTGCTGAGCTGCAAAGAAGCATCTAAGAATTTGCTCCAATGACTGATCGGTTAGACAGAGAGGACCATTAGTTTCAGGATGGTAAGCAGAGGAAAATGACAGGTCAATTCCGAATCTTTTACAAAACGCTGTCCAGAATTTGGAGACAAACTGCACCCCCTATTGGGTACAATATTCAAAGGAATGCTATGCAATCTTACCACATGAATGATAATTAACCTCGAAAGCGTCTCAGCTGATAACGGAACAAAATTAGCTTGTTTACTGAATCTGTCAACAACCACCCAAACAACGGTTTTCCCACAAAACAAAGGCAAATCGGTTATGAAATCCATGGTCTAATGAGTCTACGGTCTTTCTGGAATAGGCAAAAGAGCCAATTCCCCGGCTGAACGGTTATGACAAACTTTAGTGCATGTGCAAACCTCACAAGCGGATACAAAACTTTTAATGTCACTAAGCATGGATGACCACCAAAAGAGTCTACGTATAGCCTTCTGTGTAGCAGTGACCCCAGGGTGACCACTCAAGATAGTCATGAAACTCTTGCAACAGATGTAATCTTGGATACAGGGGCACAAATAATTTAGGTCCAAGAATAGTGGAAGGAGCCGACGACTGGACATAGCAAATCTCAACCTCCAATTCCGAGGACACCATCAGAATGACTATACCCTTAGGAAGAATGGAGGAAAGAGGTTCTGGAGGAGAAGCTGAATCAAAGCTCCGCGACAAAGCGTCATCCCTAACATTCTTAGACTCTGGTCTGAACGTGATGGAAAAATTGAATCTGGAAAAAAATAAAGACCATCTGGCCTGTCTAGGGGTTAAACGTTTAGCAGATTCAATATAAGCCAAATTCGTATGATCAGTCACAACCGTAACCTGATGCATAGCTCCCTCCAAAAAATGCATCCATTCTTCAAAAGCTAACTTTACAGCAAGCAGCTCACGATTTCCAACATCATAGTTTCGCTCAGCAGACAAAAATTTCCTAGAAAAAAAAATGCACATGGCTGTAAATTAGTCAGGGTTTTGGGACCTTGGGATAAAACAGCCCCCACCCCAACCACTGAGGCATCCACCTCCTACAATAAACGGTTTCTGAAAATCAGATTGAAACAGAACTGGAGCAGACATGAAGCACTCTTTTAGTTTATTAAAGGCCCCAATAGCATCCGACGACCAAACCTTAAGATCCGCCCTCTTACATGTGAGATCGGTAAGAGGTTTAACAATCTGCGAAAAAACCCTTATAAATTTTCTATAGCAATTGTCAAATCCTAAAAAAATGTTTTATAGTGCTTTAAGGATACAAGGTTGAACCCAATCAATTATCGTATTTTTCGGACTATAAGACACACTTTTTTTCTCCAAAATTTTGGGTGCGTCTTATAGTCCGATGTACATAAATATTGTGGCTGTGGGGGAAGTGACAGCGGCTCAGTTGCGGGGCACAGGAGGCAGCAGCTGCCTGCTGCAGCCTACACTGTGCCCGCTACTAAAAAAAAATGAAACAATAGAGTTTTTTATGTGTTTTGGATAGAAACTGTCCCATTTAAGGTATGTAGGATGGTCAATTGGTTTCCTGTACAAGGATGTCTCTATTTCATTGTTCTGTAGCTTGATGATGGTGTCCAAAAAGTTAATTTCAGTACAGGAGTACATAAAAAATAAAAAAACTCTATTGTTTACAGCCAAGCCATCAGATACAATCGAATATGTTCCAACCCTATGGATAGAGACAAACACCTTGATGGCCTCAGAAAGACCTTTTTGAATCAGGGCTACTATCCAAGAACAATTGAGAACCAGATTACAAGAGCCACCAGAATATCAAGGAAGCAACCGAGTGTCTCTAGTAGTCAACTACAATCCAAATCTGGAGGCGCTAAGGAGAGCTGCACGGAAACTACAACCCTTTCTGCAAAAAGATGCCCGATTACAATCCATATTTCCAGACCCCCCACTTCTGTGTTTCAGGCAGCCCCCAAATCTAAGAAGCATCATTGTCAGAAGCTCCCTATCATCTCCTCCATCTACAGGTACCTTTCCTTACAACCCGAAAAAATATAAGCGGACAGGTTTTACAACGACCACAGACAAGATAAAGATCCCCAATTCACATCAGGACTATAAGATCCCAGGTACTTTCAGCTGTATCACATCTAACGTAGTGTACTTAATTATATGTACAGTGCATTGTGAAAGTATTTGGCCCCCTTGAACTTTTCTACCTTTTGCCACATTTCTGGTTTCAAACATAAAGATATAAAATTCTATTTTTTGGGGGGGAAGAATCAACAACAAGTGGGACACAATCGGGAACTGGAACGAAATTTATTGGCTATTTTAAACTTTTTTAACAA
Organism: Phyllobates terribilis; assembly: GCF_046119375.1. Taxonomy (NCBI): domain Eukaryota; kingdom Metazoa; phylum Chordata; class Amphibia; order Anura; family Dendrobatidae; genus Phyllobates; species Phyllobates terribilis. Next base: position 51,966,957 of record NW_027362768.1, on the reverse strand, counting down.
ATTAAAAACTGAAAAGTGGGGCGTGCAATATTATTCAGCCCCCTTGAGTTAATACTTTGTAGCGCCACCTTTTGCTGCGATTACAGCTGCAAGTCTCTTGGGGTATGTCTCTATCAGTTTTGCACATCAAGAGGCTGAAATTCTTGCCCATTCTTCCTTGCAAAACAGCTCGAGCTCATTGAGGTTGGATGGAGGGCCTTTGTGAACAACAGTTTTCAGCTATTTCCATAGATTCTCGATTGGATTCAGGTCTGGACTTTGACTTGGCCATTCTAACATCTGGATATGTTTATTTTTGCTTTATGTTTGGGATCATTGTCTTGTTGGAAGATAAATCTCTGTCCCAGTCTCAGGTCTTTTGCAGACTCCAACAGGTTTTCTTCCAGAATGGTCCTGTATTTGGCTCCATCCATCTTCCCATCAATTTTAACCATCTTCCCTGTCCCTGCTGAAGAAAAGCAGGCCCAAACCATGATGCTGCCAACCACCATGTTTGACAGTGGGGATGGTGTTTTGAGGGTGATGAGCTGTGTTGCTTTTACGCCAACCATATTGTTTTGCATTGTGGCCAAAAAGTTCAATTTTGGTTTCATCTGACAAGAGCACCTTATTGTTTGCTGTGTCTCCCAGGTGGCTTGTGGCAAACTTCAAATGAGACTTTTTATGGATATCTTTGAGAAATTGCTTTCTTCTTGCCACTCTTCCATAAAGACCAGATTTGTACAGTGTGCAACTGATTGTTGTCCTATGGACAGACTCTCCCACCTCAGCTGTAGATCTCTGCAGTTCATCCAGAGTGATCATGGGCCTTTTGGCTGCATCTCTGATCAGTCTTCTCCTTGTTCGAGATGAAAGTTTAGAGGGACGGCCGGGTCTTGGTAGATTTGCAGTGGTCTGATACTCCTTCCATTTCAATATGATCGCTTTCACAGTGCTCCTTGAGATGTTTAAAACTTGGGAAATCTTTTTGTATCCAAATCTGGCTTTAAACTTCGCCACAACAGTATCTCGGACCTGCCTGGTGTGTTCCTTGGTCTTCATGATGCTCTCTGCACTTGAAACTGACCCCTGAGACTATCACAGAGCAGGTGCATTTATACGGAGACTTGATTACACACAGGTGGATTCTATTTATTATTACCAGTCATTTAGGACAACATTGGATCATTCAGAGATCCTCACTGAACTTCTGGAGTAAGTTTGCTGCATTGAAAGTAAAGGGGCCGAATAATATTGCATGCTCCACTTTTCATTTTTTATTTTTTTTTAAAAGTTTAAAATATCCAATAAATTTCATTCCACTTCACGATTGTGTCCCACTTGTTGTTGATTCTAACCCAAAAAATTTGAATTTTATATCTTTATTAGTGATGAACGAGCGCTAAAATGCTCAGGTACTTGTTGCTCGGGTCGAGCAAATTGGAATACTCGGGTGCTCGACCCGAGCAACGAGCCCAATGTAAGTCTATGGGAAACTCGAGCATTTTTCAGGCGGCTCCCCCCGGCGGTCTGCAGAGGGCCTAAAAATTGCCCAAATCGATGGGAACAGTGCTCAAATGACATGGGAACAGCATGGGGAAGACCCCTGGAAGCATTTCTGACTCCCAGGTCACTGCTGGTAACAACGTTGTCAGAGTATTACGCCACTTTTACGGACTCACAATAAAACATATAAAAACAAAACCAAAATGGATTTTCCAGGGAAATATGTTAAGGAACACCCTTTCCAGGTTAATGACTTGTATAGAAGGCAAAATAAATAGCCCAAGGTGGGGAGAAGTATTTTTGGTTTTGGTTATGTTCACACATTGCATTTTTGATGTGTTTTTGCACTTTTGCATTGCTTTCAACCAAGACAAATGCATTCACCAGGAAATGTCATTTTAACATTTTACAACCTTATCTGGCCATGTGGTGTGTGACACATCATCAGACACATACATACAGTGCTGAAAAGACATGGGAACAGTATGGTGAAAACCTCTGGAAGCATCTCTGACTTCCAGGTCACTGCCTAAAAGTGTGCCCATCATAAGTGATCCTTGGCGCATGCGAAGATGCCTTCCGCCATGCACCTGTTGTTGCAGACTTGCAACAATCACCGTCCATGTCCTTGTCCCACTGCAGCGTTCAATTGTCCCTACCCCATTCCTTGGAATGCAAGTGCAAGTATGCAGGTAGCCAGCCACCCACCCACCCACAGGCTGCAATACTATACTGCCAAATTTTTGACAGCTGCTTGCACTTGAAATGTGGCCTATTAAGCTCATGGAGGTGGAAGCTTTTCACAACCTCATGCCGGCGGCAGCAGGGTGTCCATACTCGGTCCCCAGCCGCCACTATATTTCCCGGCATCGCCTCCGTCTTCCACAAGCATGGGTCCCACAACATTACCTGTGCCCTCCCCAGTGCACTTACTGGGAAGGACCGCCTAACCACAAACACGTGGACAGGTGAATGTGGCCAGGGACGGTACGGAGCCAATCCACAACATTTTTTTGCTGACAGTTGTATTTAGCTCGGTGAAAGGACTGGCATAAAGGGAAACCCTATCTACCCTGCATGTCATTTCTCACAGGAAGTCCTGTAATGCAGCTTGTTGCAGAAGCAATGGCAGCCCGTCCAACATCAACTCGCATTTGTCGGTGGTGCTTTGACACACACACATCTTTTTTTAATTTCTTAAATACCGAGTTGGACAATGTCCTGATCTGTAATGCGGTTTGAGAAATAACATGCATAAGCATGGCCGATCCACATTAAAAAAGCAGCCATAGAGTGTCCGGGAACCTTTCCACACACTTTTCTTAGCCAGGACTGCTTCTCGGCAGGCTTGGACGGTCCCACCAGAGAATCCTATGGTGTGCCTTTGCTTCTATCTCAGGAAAGTTCATGATGGCGCTAACTTTGCAGCTGCTATGGGGCTCTTCAGCGGGGGAGAAAGATGTATTTCACCACAGCCATAATCTTTAGCTCGGTGAAAGGACTTGCATATAGGGAAACCGTATCTACCCCGGCTGTCATTTCTCCGTCACCAGGATCCGCCCATTGTCACACACAACCATGCCTGGCTGTATGTTCAGCTTTGAGAGCCACAGATCAGGCTGCTGTGTTACAGCTTTCAACAACTCTGCAGCGCTGGGCAGTTTGTCAATTAAGCATTAAGCATGTTATCTGCTGCACAGCCTGTTGCCGCTTGGCCAAGGCAGTGCGGCAGTGCTGTCAGCTTGTGACTGATGTGGTAATTTCAGAGATGGAAGAGGAGGTGCATGAGCTGAACAATGTGATTACATTGTTGTTAAATTGGTGATGCTGTTTTTTATAATAAAGAAAGATCCTATTGTTGTGTTTTTTTACGTTATTTTTTAAGACAAATGCATTCACAGGGAAATGTCATTTTAACATTTTACAACCTTAGCTGGCAATGTGGTGTGTGACACATCATCCGACACTTCCTGTTTTATTTATGATGGAGAGACTCTGAAAGTCATAAAGGCTATTTTTATAGGGACATCAGATGGCCCTTACTATTCTTAAAAGGCCAGCAGTCGACCCTAGCTATTGTTAGAGAGCCATCAGCCGGCTATGCTTTGTTGTTCCCATTATTAATGAGTGGGTCTCCTATACTGTTATTGCGTATCCAGTGACTGCAAGGGCTGCCAAAAATTTGGACGCAACCCAATACCCCTTTGAAGAAACATAGAGGAGGGTCTCAGTAAAAAAAATGTTCCCATTATAAAGGAGTGGGTCTCCTTTATAAAAACCGCACTAAGAATTTAAAGACATATAGAGCAGGGCCACAGTAACAAAGTACGACATGTTCCCATTAGAAAGGAGAGAGTCTGCTATACAGTTATAGGGTATGCAGTGAGTCCAACGGCTGACAATTTTAGGACAAACCCCACTAAGTATTTAAAGACACATAGAGCAGGGCCACAGTAACGACAAATTCCCATTAGAAAGGAGAGAGTCTCCAATAGTGTTGGCCTATGCAGTGAATGCAAGGGCTGCCAAAAATTTTGAGGCACTTCAATGCCCCTTTGAAGAGACGTGGAGGAGGGCCTTATAAAAAATGTTCCCATTAGCAAGGAGCGGGCCTCCTATACTTGTAATGCCCATGCACTAAGTGTATGGGCTGACAAACATTTACCCCTGGGGGGTATACATGTACATACTGTATAAAAAAAATTTTTTACGGGCATCATAAACACTCTTTAAAAAAATTAGGTGGGTGTTGCATCATGGACCACTGTCACCCTGGTGATATGGTGGTGCAGGATGAGGAGAAGGAGGAGGACAAGAGCAAATAGCCAAAATCAGGAAGCGTATATCCATGTGTAGGGGTTAAAAGGTGCATGGGAATACACCTCTCAAGAAAAGACACTGGATTGGAGTTTATGTTGCGCTGCTATCATTCGGTGGTGTTGAGAAGTCTGACCCAATCCAGCCCTTGTTCATTTTTATAACAGTCAGCCTGTCAGCATTTTCAGTTGACAGGCGGAGGTGCATATCAGTTATAATTCCACCAGCGGCACTAAAAACCCGCTCTGATAAAACTGCGGTAGGGCAGGCCAGGACCTCCAAGGCATAGATAGCCAGTTCATTCCACGTATCCAGCTTGGATAACCAATAATTCTAAGGCACAGCAGAATCACGGAGGACGTTGGTACGGTCGGCAAGGTACTCCCTCAGCATCTTCCCAAACTTTGCACTCCTTGTGAGAGTACCCCGCGCCTCAGATCCTGTGCGATGGGAGGGGCTGAGAAAATTCTCCCAGAACTTTGACAGTGTTCTCTGCTGGATTGAATTTGTGTCTCTCTCGCCTGTACTCCTTGGTTGTCCAACGAAGTGTGCCTTCTGCCACCAGCGTTTTCAAATCGGAATTTTTTTAATAGTTCTGCAACAACAGTTCTGGTTCAAGCCCATTTTTGTAGACCTGTCCTCCTCAGGAATAAGAGATATAAAGTTCTCCTTGTAGCGTGGTTCTAGAAGTGTCATCAACCAGTAATGGCTGTCACCCAAAATTTTGAGAATGTGAGGGTCATGGGAAAGACAGCGTAACATAAACTCAGCCATGCGTGCCAGACTACTAACAGGCAAGACTTCCATGTCCTCACCAAGAGGATGACTGACCATGCTCTCCTCCTCCTCCTCTCTGTCCTCTGGCCATCCATGCTGAACAGACAGTATGACAGCTGTGCAGGTAGTACCGTCTATAGTGCATGAAACTAGCTCCTGTCCTTCTTCCTCCTCCTCCTCCTCTTCCTCATTGTCACCCAATCCACGTTGGGATGAGATGAGGCTTGGCTGTGTGTAATCACCCTGTATGGTTCCTTGCTCCATCTCATCGTGCTCCGTCTGAAATGCATCCTCTTTGATTGTGAGCAGAGAGCATTTCAGAAGACAGAGAAGCGGGATGGCGATGCTAATTATGGCATTATCGCTGCTCACCATCTTGGTGGAGTCCTCAAAGTTTTGGAGGATGGTACATATGTCTGACATCCATGTCCACTCCTGAGGTCTTATGTGTGAAGTCGGACCTGAATAGCGACGGCCTTGTTGATGCTGGTACTCAACAACTGCCCTCTTCTGCTCACAATCCTTCCCAACATCTGCAGTGTAGAGTTCCAACGCGTTGGGACATCACACACCAGTCTGTGAGCCGGAAGCTGCAAACGGTGCTGAAACACTGCAAGGGCGGCGGAAGCTGTAGCTGACTTTCTAAAATGGGCACACAGGATGCGTATTTTAACAAGCAGATCCGGCAGCTCCGGGTAGGATTTGAGAAACCGCTGAATCAAGAGGTTAAGCACATGGGCCAGGCATGGTACGTGTGTGAGCTCGGCTCGCCTCAGAGCCGCCACCAGGTTCTGGCCATTGTCACACATGACCATGCCTGGCTGTAGGTTCAGCGGTGTGAGCCACAGATCTGCCTGCTCTTTCAGAGCTGTCCACAATTCTTCAGCATTGTGCAGTTTTTCACCTAAGCATATTAGCTTCAGCACGGCCTGTTGCCGCTTGGCCGAGGCAGTGCTGCAGTGCTTCTAGCTTGTGACTGATGTGGTCATTTCGGAAATGTAGGCTGAAGAGGAGGAGGAGGCTGAGGAGGATGAGGTGCAGGAACTGTAGACCATGGGGGCAACCCTGATTGACCTAGGGCCCGCAATCCTTGGCGTCGGGAGGACGTGTTCCGTCCCAAGGTCCGACTGGGTCCCGCCTTCCACTATGTTAACCCAGTGTGCCGTCAGCGAGATGTACCGTCCCTGCCCACAAGCACTTGTCCACGTGTCCGTGGATAGGTGGACTTTACCGGTAACTGCCTTGTTGAAAGCACGGCTAATGTTTTGGGACACGTGCTTGTGTAATGCCGGGACAGCACACAGGGAGAAATAGTGGCGGCTGGGGACCGAGTACCAAGGGAAGGCCGCCGCCATCAGGTTGCGGAATGCTTCCGTCTCCACGAGCCTAAAAGGCAACATTTAGAGCGCAAACAGTCGTGAAATGTGAGAGTTTAGCAGTGTGGCCTGTGGGGCATTGGCTGCATTTTTGCACTTGCGTTCCAAGGACTGGGGTATGGACAAGTGAACACTGCACTGGGACAAGGACATGGACGTGCTTCCTGATGCTGCTACTTGAGAGTGTGCAACGACAGGTGCAGGGCAGGAGGCATCTTCGCATGCACCATGAACAGGGGATTGGCTTGCATCCACAACAGCGGAAGAAGCAATGGTGCCACTGTTCCTGGACCCTGGGGTTCAGCCCACAAAGTCGGGTGCTTTGCTGCCATGTGCCTGATAATGCTGGTGGTGGTCAGGCTGGTCATTTTGCACCCCTGCTGATGATGGCCTGGCAGGTGGTGAAAATGGCCTTTTTGGGGTTATCGGCAGAGTCTTTAAAAAACAACCAGACTCGAGAAGACCTAACAGTTGTACTGGCAACTTCCTTTGTGTTGGTGTTACGGGGAATGGTTGCCTGCCTTCTGTCTGCGGCCACCACACTGCTTCTTCCTGCCTGTTGGGATGCTCTGCCTCCCTCCCCCTGTGTGCTGCTGTCCTCGCTCTGCATGTCCTCCTGCCAGGTTGGGTCGGTTACTATATCGTCCACCACCTAACCTCGTCTTCCACTTCCGCACCCTGGTCCTCCTCCTGACTTTCTGGCAATTGTCTCATCATCGTCCACCTCTTGGGACACTTTCCCACCGTCGCCTTTGTGTGACCGTGGCTGCTCAAATATTTGGGCATCGCTACACGCGATCTCCTCTTGCCCCGCTTCAAGTGGACCAGGCGAGATGCCCGAATCTATAAATGGAAAAGTGAACAGCTCTTCAGAGTGTCCAAGTGTGGGATCAGTTGTCTCTGGGTACTCGGCATGGTGGGAGGAAGGAGGATCAGGGTGAGGAATATGTGGTCCAGACTCACGGCTACTGAGACTTGACCGTGTGGAAGACAGGGTGGTGCTGGTGGTGGCTAAGTGACTGGAAGCATTATCCGCTATCCAACCAACAACCTTTTAACACTGCTCTGGGTTCAATAGTGGTGTGCTGCGGTCCCCTAGAAATTGGGACAGGAAGGTTAGGCGAGAAGATGTGGGTGTTTGTTGTGGCACAATTTCAGCTTGCCCACGGCTTTGTCCTCGGCCTCTGCATGCATCATTACCATCACATCCAGTTCCCCATCCCTTGCCACGTGCCTTGCCCATTTTAAATCGAGGACAGTATCTTCCACGCTCACTACAAATGACTGAGTTTGGAGCGAACTTATATGTGAGCCATGTGACATAGAAAACACAGTTTTAAATACCTGGCCTGTAGGCAACTATTTTGAACAGCAATCTGGTGTCAATTGCTTCACTGACACACTGAAAAAACATTTTAATGGAGGCCATAAATGGCAGTATTTTCTGAAAACATATACAGTACAGACCAAAAGTTTGGACACACCTTCTCATTTAAAGATTTTTCTGTATTTTCTTGACTATGAAAATTGTACATTCACACTGAAGGCAACAAAACTATGAATTAACACATGTGGAATTATATACTTAACAAAAAAGTGTGAAACAACTGAAAATATGTCTTATATTCTAGGTTCTTCAAAGTAGCCACCTTTTGCTTTGATGACTTCTTTGCACACTCCTGGCATTCTCTTGATGAGCTTCAAGAGATAGTCACCGGAAATGATCTTCCAACAATCTTGAAGGAGTTCCCAGAGATGTTTAGCACTTGTTGGCCCTTTTGCCTTCACTCTGCGGTCCAGCTCACCCCAATCCATCTCGATTGGGTTCAGGTCTGGTGACTGCGGAGGCCAGGTCATCTGGAGTAGCACCCCATCACTCACCTTCTTGGTCAAATAGCCCTTACACAGCATGGAGGTGTGTTTGAGGTCATTGTCCTGTTGAAAAATAAATGATGGTCCAACTAAATGGTCTATGGAATAGCATGCCGCTGCAAGATGCTGTGGTAGCCATGCTGGTTCATTATGCCTTCAATTTGGAATAAATCCCCAACAGTGTCACCAGAAAAGCACACCCACACCATCATACCTCCTCTTCCATGCTTCACGGTGGGAACCAGGCAGGTAGAGTCCATCTGTTCACCTTTTCTGCGTCGCACAAAGACACGGTGGTTGGAACCAAAGATCTCAAATTTGGACTCATCAGACCAAAGCACAGATTTCCACTGGTCTAATGTCCATTCCTTGTGTTCTTTAGCCCAAACAAGTCTCTTCTGCTTGTTGCCTGTCCTTAGCAGTAGTTTCCTAGCAGCTATTTTACCATGAAGGCCTGCTGCACAAAGTCTCCTCTTAACAGTTGTTGAAGAGATGTATCTGCTGCTAGAACTGTGTGGCATTGACCTGGTCTCTAATTTGAGCTGCTGTTAACCTGCGATTTCTGCGGCTGATGACTCGGATAAACTTATCCTCAGAACCAGAGGTGACTCTTGGTCTTCCTTTCCTGGAGCGGTCCTCATGTGAGCCAGTTTCTTTGTAGCGCTTGATGGTTTTTGCATCTGCACTTGGGGACACTTTCAAAGTTTTCCCAATTTTTCAGACTGACTGACCTTCATTTCTTAAAGTAATGATGGCCACTTGTTTTTCTTTACTTAGCTGCTTTTTTCTTGCCATAATACAAATTCTAACAGTCTATTCAGTAGGACTATCAGCTGTGTATCCACCTGACTTCTGCACAACACAACTGATGGACCCAACCCCATTTATAAGGCAATCCCACTTATTAAACCTGACAGGGCACACCTGTGAAGTGAAAACCATTTTCGAGGACTACCTCTTGAAGTTCATCAAGAGAATGCTAAGAGTGTGCAAAGCAGTCATCAAAGCAAAAGGTGGCTACGTTGAAGAACCTAGAATATAAGACATATTTTCAGTTGTTTCACACTTTTTTGTTAAGTATATAATTCCACATGTTAATTCATAGTTGTGATGCCTTCAGTGTGAATGTACAATTTTCATAGTGAAGAAAATACAGAAAAATCTTTAAATGAGAACGTGTGTCCAAACTTATGGTCTGTACTGTATGTAATCTTTGTGACGGAGAAAACACAGTTTTAAATACCTGGCCTGTAGGTAACTGTTTTGAACAGCAAACCAGTGTCAAAAACTTTGCAGACACACTGAAAAAAAAATTTAATGCAGGCCAGAAATGGCATTATTTTCAGAAAACGTATATGTGATCCATGTGACAGAGAAAACACAGTTTTATATAGCTGGATTTTTAGTGCTGTAATATGGAAAGGACCTGGCTGTATTCTGCAGTGCCAACAAGCAAATGGCGCAGAAAAAACGTGTTCTCTGGATTGCTTTTTAAGCAAATTATGAGGATTAAGATGCAAAAAAAATTATTCCTGGCCCCTGAAACCTGGGCCTATTTCTAGAAATATAACAGCAGCAGAAGGCAGAACTGGAATGGAGCCTCTTGTCCTATGTGCACTGCAGTCTGTTATACACACTGCCTGCCTGATATCTCTGCAGATGGATTGGTTAGTCCTCAAAAGGACTGTTTGTTAATATGGATATGTGTAATGTACGGTTTTCCTCCCTACACTACCTAATACACGAATAAATCTCTCCCTGACACAGCAGCTCTCCCTACACTGTCTGATCCGGAGTGACTGTGACAAGCATGGCGGTGCCAGGTCTTATATAGGCCTGATGACGCTGTGCGGCCAGCCAATCACTGTAATGCCCACAACCAACATGGCTATGGCATTACAGTGCATGGCAGGCAATCCCTGCATGTTCATTGGCTCTCTAAAGAGCGCCAAACATGCAGGGAGGGGACCCGAGTAGTGGCGAACGCGTTCGCTCATCACTAATCTTTATGTTTGAAGCCAGAAATATGGAAAAAGGTAGAAAACTTCAAGGGTGCCAAATACTTTCACAATGCACTGTACCAAATGTCCAGCTTGGGGTCTTTAGACAGGGCAAAAACTTAGGACAAGGATGAATCATCATCGCCACACAATAAAAGAAAAAAGAATAGATCTACCTGTAGCCAAGCATTTTTGTTCCCCTCATCACAGCATAAAATACATGAAATTACTGGTATTAAAAGGTAACTTCAAATCTCAAAGAGAAAGAAGAATCTCAGAATATAAACTGATGATGTCCTTTAACACTTTCAGAGCAGGAATGAATGTGTCGCATGGATTTATGTCATTCTACATCAACTAAGGAATGTGCCTCTCAAACTTGTGAGGCCATCTTAACACTGGACCTAGTCACAGGACAATAAAACCTTCACACTCCTTATCTATTAACTGCTAAAATATTTATAGCCAGAACTGTTTCTCTTCCATAATAACTTTGCTTTCTATCACCTGTCTTATTTATTGCATTATTTTTGTGTCTTATTGTGTATAAATATGTGACTCTTCAGATTTTGTGGTATACTAACCTGATGAAGAGACCTGAGTAGTCTCAAAAGCTTGCAATTTGTTACCATCTTTTCAGTTAGCCATTAAAAGGTATCAACCACTGAGGACTCTCAAATCTTAATATTTTTCTATTTACTGGCTAACACGGTACAAGAATGCTTAGTTCACAGAAATCGAGGCAAGGATGGAGGCCGTCATCTTTCTTTTTCACAAAGAAAAGAACAGCAGCTACAGGCGAGGAGGAAGGACGGCTATGACCCTTCCGTTAACTTTCATTAACATACTCTTTCATAGCAGTCCGTTCAGGTCCTGACAAATTGTACAGGCAAGCCTTAGGAAATTTGGTGTAATGGAATTAAATCAGTAGTACAATCATGAAGACTATGGAAAGGTAGTATTTCTGTCTCTTTTTCTGAGAACACATCTCCGAAGTCTTTCACGTACAGTGGGTACGGAAAGTATGCAGACCCCTTTAAACTTTTCACTTTATTTCATTGCAGCCATTTGGTAAATTCTAAAGTTCATTTTTTTTCTCATTAATGTACACTCTGCACCCCATCTTAACTGAAAAAAAAGCAGAAATGTAGAAATGTTTGCAAATTTATTTAAAAAGAAAAACTGAAATATCACATGGTCATAAGTATTCAGACCCTTTGCTCAGACACTCATATTTAAGTCACATGCTGTCCATTTCCTTGTGATCCTCCTTCAGATGGTTCTACTCCTTCATTGGAGTCCAGCTATGTTTAATTAAACTGATAGAACTTGATTTGGAATTAGAGATGAGCGTTGTTCTACTCGAACTGTTCGCCAATCTCAAATTCGAGCTGTTTTGGGCGGTGTTCGAGCACGAACACGAACAATTTGAGAAAAATTCGGCTGTTCGAGGTTATGTTCGATAACTGTTCGTGCACCAAAATCATAACTGGATTTTTTCTCAGTAATGATGAAAATTAATGTTAATACGCAGTTTGAGTGTACAGCGGGGTGGGGGGAGGGGCAGGGGATGGATCTCTGCAGGAACAATGAAGATCTCCATTTTTTTTTTCTCTTTCCCGCATTTACAGTGGGGAGGTGCAATCTGTCAGCCTATCAGCAGCGCACACACGGAGCGAAGTGCTTTTTTTCACACAAGCAAGGGCATGTGTCATTGGCAGTGTATGTCACATGTCCTTGCCCTATAAGACCAAGCCATTTTCCCCGTCGCCACCATTTTCTCACTGCTGCAGCCGCGTGTTAGACGGCACCGCTGTTGCTGTGTGCGCTATACCTTGTTAATTTCAAGCCAATTTTCGCACAAATCTACAGATAGCTTGGGAGTAGGGAATAGTTGTGATTGCAGTCCTTTTAAGGACTAGGTTACAGCATTTCCTACGACTTTTATCAGGCAGGTCTGTGCTCTTAAATAGATAGATTGTGGGAGTAAAGACTAATTGTAATTGGAGTCCTTTTCAGGACTAGGTTACATCAGTTCCTATCAGTTTTTGCCAGGCAGGTCTGTGCCAGTGCTGTGCAAGTTTTTTTCACAGCATTTGGCTGAATCTAGCAAAGCTAATCCTTTTTGGCCTATTGCAGAGTGTGTTAGTCAGTGGAGTAGCCTATCTGTGTTGCAAGATATACCACCTGTGTATAGAATACCAATTTTTTTACTGCACCAAGTGAAGTAAAATCTTTTGGGCATAGCATCATTCTATTAGTCCATCTATACTGACCTCCATCAGGTTGCAAATTGAATATAATTTTTTTCTGCATCTAGCTCTGAAAAAATATTGGGCTTCTAGCTGTGTGTGGGACTTGTTGTATTAGTCCATCTATACTGACCTCCATCAGGTTGCAAACTGAATATATTTTTTTCTGCATCTACCTCTGAAAAAATATTGGACTTCTAGCAGTGTGTGGGACTTGTTCTATTAGTCCACCTATACTGACCTCCATCAGGTTGCAAATTCAAAATAATTTTTTGTATGCATCTAGCTCTGAAAAAATATTTGGCCTTCTAGCAGTGTGTGGGACTTTCTCTATTAGTCCATCTATACTGACCTCCATCAGGTTGCAAACTGAATATATTTTTTTTCTGCATCTACCTCTGAAAAAATATTGGGCTTGTAGCTGTGTGTGGGACTTGTTCTATTAATCCATCTATACAGACCTCCATCAGGTTGCAAACTGAATAAAAAAAATTTCTGCATCTACCTCTGAAAAAATATTTGGGCTTCTAGCTGTGTGTGGGACTTGTTCTATTAGTCCATCTATACTGACCTCCATCAGGTTGCAAATTGAATATAATTTTTTTCTGCATCTAACCCGGCCAATAGTTTTGGCCTAATACCACAGTTTGGCCACTCAGCTCTGCTCGGTTCCCATCCATTGTTTTTTTGTGCAAACAACTCCAGAGTTGTGAATTAGTTAACCACCAAAATGAGTGGAAAAAGGCCTGCTGCTGGTGGAAAGGGGAATAGGCGTGTTGGGAAGGGGAAAAAAGGTTGTGTCCGTGGGGTAGGTGTTAAAGCAACAGTAACATCTGCAGAAGAAAGACCATCTTCCAGCCAAACTAAAATGTCTACTTCTTTTAGCGGACAATGTGATAAGATCCCTTTCTTACGGCCACGCCAATCGCTACAAATTCCAGATGAGGCACAAAAACAGCAGGTGCTTCAACGGATATCAAGTGCTCCTTTAAGTGGGCTCTCCTCCACATCAACTTCAACATCACAAATACTCCAGTCCTCAAAGGTGTCACCCCAATCGCACTTGCTTCCTCACAGCTCCCAAATCTCCAGCTGCCCGTCTGAGTATGAGGTAGAACAGATGGTTGAGTCTGCAGAGCTGTTTACTCATACTATAGCCTGGGAATCAGAGGTCGACTCCAGCGCTTCTGTGAATCCAGACGAGGAAATGATCTGCACTGATGCCCAGAATCTTTATGAGTCGGATCCAGGACCAGACGCAGAAGGTTCTGACCATAATGTAGACCCTCATTCCCAAACTGTAACTCCTGTTGGTGGAGACAATGAGGAAGACGATGATAAGACTCAAATACCTGATTGGAGCGACAACTTTAGTTTTTTGTCAGGGCAGGAACAGGTTGGCTCTGAGGACGACGGGTGTGATAACGCACAGGGTGATGATGATTAGGTTGGAGATCCCACTTACTGTCAACCCACAGTCAGCCAAGAGATGAGGTCAGCAGAGGAGGTGGAGGAAGATGCTAGTGACGACGAGGTCAGGTTGCGCCTTCCTGGACAGAGACGTAGTACTGGAAGCACGTCAACAACTGCATCCTCAAACACAACTCTGCCTCTCACCACAAGTCGTGGTGGCTCTTCAGGTCGCATGGGTGCTAAGCCTTGCATAGCCTGGGCATTTTTTCAGATCGATAAAGATGACCCAACTCGTGTTATCTGTAACATTTGTCAGCAAAAGCTAAGTAGAGGCCAAAAAATACATAGTTTGAGTACTTCATGCATGAACCGGCACATGGACATGAAGCATAAGTTGCAGTGGGAAGCTCAGTGTGCTACAATGCAGCCTAGCCGGCCGGGCCAACCACCGTCTGCCATATCTTGTGCATCCGCGGCCTCTTCATCCTCTGTGACTGGGGGGACAGCAGTCACACCTGTTTTGGGGCGCAGACCTGCCACCTCTTTACCCGCAACAGCCAGCGTGATTGGCAGGTCATCATTTTCTTTGGAGGTGGTAACACCAGCTGGTGTTGAGCGCTGTCCGACATCGATAGCACCACCTTTGGATCAAGGCAACCTAACATGTCCGCCTGCATCTTCCTCACAGACCGGCAGTTTGCCGGGGACACCCTTATCAACCCCGTCTAAGCACAATAGCCAGCCCTCGGTCCCTCAGATGTGGACAAGTAAAAGACCATTTCCTCCTAGCCATGAGAAAGCTAAGAGGTTGAATTTCACCATCTGCAAGCTCTTGGCTACAGAAATGGTGCCTTTCCGCCTGGTGGACACAGAGGATTTTCGAGACCTTATGTCCGTCGCAGTGCCCCAGTACCAGATGCCCAGTCGGCACTACTTCTCAAAGAAAGGTGTGCCTGCGCTCCACCAGCATGTCGCACACAACATCACCGCTTCTTTGAGAAACTCTGTATGTGACAGGGTGCATTTCACCACAGACACTTGGACGAGTAGGCATGGACAGGGGCATTACATGTCGCTGACTGGGCACTGGGTAACTATGGTGACAGCAGGACAAGGGGCTGCTGTCCAAGTCTTGCCGTCCCCACGAGTTGTGCGTCAATCCTCTTTATGTCAAAGTTCCTCCACTGCTTCTGCCTCCTCAACCTCCTCTCGGTCTTCCACCTGCACCCAAAGCCTGTCTGGTCATGCCACAAGCTTTCTAACTGCGCAGAAGGGATCCTGCACACCTCCTTACTATGCTGGCAGTAGGGCTCAACGTCATCAGGCGGTTTTTACATTGAAATGTCTGGGAAATGTGAGTCA
Source organism: Phyllobates terribilis (assembly GCF_046119375.1). Lineage (NCBI taxonomy): Eukaryota > Metazoa > Chordata > Amphibia > Anura > Dendrobatidae > Phyllobates > Phyllobates terribilis. Next base: position 51,951,603 of record NW_027362768.1, on the reverse strand, counting down.
CACAGCTGAGGAGTTGTGGTCAGCTCTGGAGAACCAATTTCATGAATGGTTGTCTCCACTGGACCTAAAACCAGGGAAGGCCGTGTGTGACAATGCTGCAAACCTGGGTGCGGCCCTTCGCCGGGGCAATGTCACACACGTGCCTTGTATGGCTCACGTGTTGAACCTGGTTGTCCAGCAATTTTTAGCCCACTATCCCAGACTAGATGGCCTTCTGCAGAGGGCACGGTCGCTGTGTGCTCACTTCTGCCGTTCGCATCCCGCAGCTCAGCGACTTACATCTCTACAGAAGTCGTTGGGCCTGCCACTTCACCGGCTAAAATGCGATGTGCCTACCCAGTGGAATTCAACTCTGCACATGTTGCAGCGACTGTGGCAGCACCGACAAGCCCTGGTGCAATACGTTCTGACGTATAGCCTGGGCCAACGAGATCCAGAGGTGGGGAAAATCACGCTGGAGGAGTGGTCTCAGATCAGGGACCTATGCACCCTTCTGCACAGTTTTGAAATGGCGACGAAGATGTTTAGTGCTGACGATGCCATTATCAGCATGACTATTCCGGTGATTTACATGCTGGAGCACATGTTAAACAGAATTCGGAGTCAGGTGGTGGCACAAGAGGAGGTGGAGGAAGTAGAGGAGGAGGAGTTGTATGCGGAAGGGCTAACATCTGCAAGGTCCAGACGGTCGGCAGCACCAAGACGGCAGGCATGTGAGGGTGGGGGAGATGGTTTTACCAGGGCGCATGGTAGCAGCCAAACTAGTGAGGAAGGTGCAGGAGCCCAGGAAGAAGTGGAGGACGAACTGATGGAACACTCATCAGATGAGGGAGACCTTGATCACATTTCTGTTGTGCGAGGTTGGGGGGAGAGGACAGAGGAAGGAAGCATGATTGTTACCTCGCCACCAACACAACAGGGACTTGGTGCTCCTGGATGCGCAACACATATGAGTGCCTTCTTGCTGCACTACCTGCAACATGACCCTCGAATTGTGAGAATTAGAAATAATCCTGACTACTGGGTTGCCACACTGTTAGATCCCCGGTACAAAAGTAAATTTGCAGAAATTATTCCTGCCATAGAAAGGGATGCACGCATGCAGGAGTATCAGCAGAGACTGTTGCAGAATCTTACATGTGCTTTTCCACAAAATACCAGTGGTGCACGTAGTGAATCTCACAGTTCCAACTTGCCAACCGTGGGACCGTCAAGTGTTCAGCACTCAAACCGTAACAGAACCACAGTATCTGCTGGTAACATCAATTTTGCGGAATCATTTCACCACTTTTTTAGCCCATCCTTTGCAAGGCCACAGGAGACAAGAAGTCTGACACATAGTCAACGCCTAGAGACGATGGTACAGGAGTATCTCCAAGTAAACATTGAAGCCATGACTGTGTCACTGGACCCTTGCTCTTTTTGGGCTTCCAATCTGGATAAATGGCCGGAGCTAGCCACTTACGCCTTGGAGATCTTGTCATGCCCCGCAGCCAGCGTTCTGTCTGAACGTGTGTTCAGCGCTGCTGGTGGTGTGCTGACAGATAAGCGCACGCGGCTCTCCACTGATAATGTAGACAGACTCACGTTCATAAAGATGAACAAATCATGGATCCGAAACGACTTTTCTACCCCTGTGTCATCCTGGGGAGAGTAAAAGCTTGATGATAGGTTAAAATCACCCTACCAACCGTTTTAAGCTTTCAAATTACTAATCATGTTTATCTGTATCTTGGCTGGAAAATAATTTGGGCTTTGTAGCAGTGTGCAGCACTGATTCTATTAGGCCATCTATAATAAGCTCCACCAGATTTAAAATTACTAATCATGTTTATCTGTATCTTGACTGGAAAATAATTTGGGCTTTGTAGCAGTGTGCAGCACTGATCCTATTAGGCCATCTATACTAAAGCTTCACCAGATTTAAAATTAATAATAATTTTTAGCTGCATCTAGCCCAGAAAATAATTTTGGGGCTCCGAGATGCGCAAGACACATAAGTGCCTTCTTGCTGCACTACCTGCAACATGACCCTCATATTGTCAGAATTCGAAGTAATCATGACTACTGGGTTGCCACACTCTTAGATCCCCCAAACTTTTCGATCAACCTTTTCATTTTAATAAAGACCAAAAAAATGGTCATTTTTGAAATTATAAGCATTAGCAGGTTGTTAGAAACTGAAATCAAACAGTTTTCAACTCAAAACTTTATTCTAGGTGATGTTACATTTTCACAAAGTACCCCTTGTTCGAAAGGAGCTTCTGAACTCTCTCGTCCATTGAATTTGTCAGGTTTTGGATGGTTTCTGCTTCAATTGTTTTGCATGAGGACAGAATACCCTCCCAGAGCTGTTGCTTAGATGTGAACTGCCTCCCGCCATCATAGACACTCCTTTTAATGATGCTCCAAAGGTTCTGAATGGGGTAGAGGTCAGGGGAGCATGGGGGTCACACCATAAGTTTGTCCCCTATTATGCCCAGATCAGCCAGAGATGCAGATGTTTTATGTGCAGCATGAGATGGTGCATTATCATGCAAAAAAAATGATCTTGCTGTGAAATACACGGTTCTTCTTCTTGAACCATGGCAGGAAGTGCTGTTTGAGAAAATCCACATACATTATGGAGTTCATCTTTAGCGCCTTCAGGGATCCTAAAGGGGCCGACAATCTCTCTCCCCATGATTCCAGCCCAAAACATTACTCCACCTCCTCCTTGTTGGCGCTGTAGCCGTGTTTGCGTGGGGTGTCCATCAACCAGCCATCCTCTACTCCATCCATCTGGACCATCGAGCGCTGCACGGCACTCATCCGTGAACAAAACAGTTTTGAAATCAGTCTTCATGTAATGTTTGGCCCACTGGAGCCGTTTCTGCTTGTGTGAAGTGGATAGAGGAGGTCGACAGGATGGCGTATGCACAGCTGCAAACCTCTGAAGGACCCTGCATCTTGTTGTTCGGGGGGACGTTGGAGGCACCAGCAGCTTCAAAAACTTGTCTGCTGCTATGACAAGGCTTTTTTGCCGCTGCTCTTTCAACCTGACGTAATTGCCTGTAGGAAAGAGTCCTCAATTTGCCCTTATCAGCACGCACACGTGTGTACTGTGAATCAGCTACATACTTCTTGATTGCCAAGACACTTCATCCTGATCATCGCACAATGTTGATTGTAGTCATGCCTTGACCTAAACACTCCACAATTTGTTGCTTCTCAGTAGCCGACACATCCTTTTTCTTTCCCATTTTGGCAGAAAATGTAGGCTGCTTAATAATGTGAGACAGCCTTCTTAAGTAGTCTTGCCTTTCATTGGACACACCTGCCAAACTAATTAGCACAGGTGTCTGCAATTGCTTACAGTGATATAAAGAGCCCTGACACACATCACCATCAATGAGTTTAACTGACAAACAAACAAATTCTTCCCTTATCACTCCTAAACACTTTTTGCATAATAATTTGGAACACAGTGTACATGTGCTTTTCCACAAAACACCAGCGGTTCACGTAGTGAATCTTACAGTTCTAACTTGCCAACCGTGGTCTGTATGGAGTTGTTCAATAAAGGGCCCAAAATTAAGATAACATAGATGGGAGAGGTCTCTATGAATAGGAATTCCTAAGTATTTGATACCCTGTGAGGGCCAGGCAAAGGGAAAGTTGGACTGGATGGAATCCTATATGGATTTGGGGAGGGAGACATCGAGGGCCTCAGACTTCGCTGCATTGATTTTAAAATTTGACCATGTAACAAAGTGATCTATTTCAGCCATAACAGCATGGATGGATATATGTGATTGAGTGATATATACTAGGACATCATCAGCAAATAGAGAGCACTTGTACTCGGTGCCTCCCACCTCAATCCACCTAATATTGGGGTTATGGCGAATTGATGAGAGCAGGTGCTCCGTCACTAGAATGTATAAGAGAGGGGACAGAGAACATCCCTGCCTTGTCCCATTGATGATTGTGAAAGGTGATGAAAATGTTCTGACGCGCCCCCTGGGCCTTGGGACACCCGGAGCCGGAGCCTTTTTGGTGGATGCTGGTGGTTGTAGTCTCCGTGGCGGCGACCCGGTTCCGTGGCTCAGGGCGGTCAAACCAGTGGCGGAACTATTTATGTGGTTTTGATGTTTAAATGTCCGACTACGCCACCCGTGGATTGCAGTCAGAGTGAACCGCCGCTCCAGGGCAGACCGCTGAGGCTGGTGTTGTGGGTGCAGCAGAGCGTAGCATAACTCCCCACGGGAGGAGTATAGCCTCAGGGCAGTGTATGCGGAGGATGGGGGTGATGGTGCAGGGCAGCAGCAGTAACGACACGGAGTCAGTGATGCAGTCCAGGGCCTTTACTCACAGTTCTTATTATCCAGACCACGTCTGCAGGTAACGGCTGCCCACGTCGTACTGTGCTCACCAGGTGAGGGGCTCAGACAACTCCCAGATAACTTTGGAGCGCTTCACAGGACCCCCTTTGTGTGTCCTTTGTCTGGCCTTTCTTACCAATCCTTCTGTCCGGCTGCCTCGGGCCTCCTCTTGGTAAACTTGGCGCCAGTTTCCCTGACCCTATGTGGTGCCTTCCTAGCGGGTGTAGCGAGGGGCTGCGCCACATAAAATGTCACAGCCTCCTGTTTATAGCTGAGGGTCGTTTCCTGCCTCCACTAGTTTCGGGGACCGGTCTCCCCCTTTGGCCTGACCCCTTCACGCAGGTGGATTCGGGCGTGCGGTGGCGACTCGCCCGTCCGCACCCCTGGGATCCTTTCGTTCCTCGTTCCTGGAGCCTTCTCCACTCCTCTTCCTTCCTTCTCCCTCTTCCAGGCCTGGGCCTCTGTTACTAGGCCCGCCTCCGGAGCAGAGCTCATGCAGAGCCCCTGCTCCCTGCCACTTCTGCTCAGACTTCTCTGCACTGAACTAAGATGGTGCCCACCTTTTATACTCCCTTCTCAATGCACCCAGGAACTGCTTCCTCCCTGCTCCTGCACTACAGGGTTCCCCTTCCTCAGTGTTCCCTCCCACCACTCCAGCCAGGGACAGGGACTGTCGTGCCCATCTCAGGGGCATATTGGTCGCCCTGCCCCACGGCAATGTGGTGTAATGCATGCAGGTGTCGGGTCCTGATCCACACTACATCCTTACCTGAGAGTGAGATATCACACCTCTGGGTGAGGTGCAATACCTCTGTAGCAACCAAGCCCTCAGGGTGCTACAGTTCCATTTATCTTCAGCCTAGGTGACGTATTGCGATACAGGGCCGTGATTTTGGCTATAAAAGGGTCCCCTAGACCCCTACCCCAAGCTTTTTAAGAGAATCATATATGGCGTGCCAGGAGACTCTATGGAATGCTTTCTCAGCATCCAACGAGAGTATCTAATTACAAATTTTTAACTGCATCTAGCCAAGGAAATACTTTGTGCCTAGTAGCAGTGTCTGCTAGTCAGCGGATTATCCCGGCTGTTAAGCAAGCTACACCACCTGTAGTTTGGACACTTAATTTTTTCAAAGGAAATGCTTCGGGACCACGGGATACTCAGTGAAGAGCATCAGGAGGCACCCCAAGGCATAGGGGCTGGGACTGGCAGTAGGATGCCTTGCAGTGGACAGCCGAACTCGATCCTTATAAAAGCTTTTTAACTGCAGCAGCTTTAGTGGACGCTACTGGAGCTGGAATTATGCGGCTGCTGGCATGAGACTTGCCCTCCAATAGATCCTTGTAAATGGATTTAAAGTGTATTCATTCAAATTAGAGAGACAATTTAAATTAAAAAGCTTAGAGCTGCCTCCACCACAGGGGGGCTCGCTCGACCCACCAGCGGACAGGCACCAGTATTGGGAGAGGGGGGCTGGCCGTCAGGGTTCACCGCGGCTCTGGCACAAACCCGGCGACGCGGAGGTGGCACGGGCAGGAGCGGACTGAACGTGTCGGCTTCTCAATTTTTGGATTTTAGAAGGGCATGACATGCCTATATCTGTGTCTCCCCCTCCTTTTACTCCTCCACCTCTTTTCTTTTCGCATGACTATATGTACTTGTCACTTTTCCATGTGTTAGTTGTGTCTTCTGAGCAGTTTGTCAGCTTTTGGACACCTTTGAAGGTGTTTTCTATGTGTTTCTATGTGTTTTTGTTTGCCTGCCATTGGTTTTAACGGTGTTCGAAGGTGTTCGACGAACAGTTCGACGAACAGTTCGGCGAACACACGGGTGTTCGACGAACCGAACCGAACTCGAACACTATGGGGGTGGCTCAACACTCTTTGGAATGCACACACCTGTCTGTATAAGACCTCACAGCTCACAGTGCATGTCAGACCAAATGAGAATGATGAGCTCAAAGGAACTGCCCAAGGAGCTCAGAGACAGAATTGTGGCAAGGCACAGATCTGGCTAAGGTTTCAAAAGAATTTCTGCATTACTCAAGGTTCCTAAGAGCACAGTGGCCTCCATAATTCTTTAAATGGAAGAATTTTGGGACCACCAGTCTTCCTTGACCTGGCCGTCCAGCCAAACTGAGCAATCATGGGAGAAGAGCCTTGGTGAGAGAGGTAAACAAGAACCCCAAGATCACTGTGGCTGAGCTCCAGAGATGCAGTAGGGAGATGTCAGAAAGTTCCACAAAGTCAACTATCACTGCAGCCCTCCACCAGTCCGGCCTTTATGGCAAAGTGGCCCAGCGGAAGCCTCTCCTCAGTGCAAGACATATGAAAGCCCGCATAGAGTTTGCTTAAAAACACATGAAGGACTCCCAGGCTATGAGAAATAAGATTCTCTGGTCTGATGAGACGAAGATAGACTTTTCACCAAAAAGTGCTAAGTGGTATGTGTAGAGAAAACCAGGCACTGCTTATCACCTGCCCAATACAATCCCAACAGTGAAACATGGTGGTGGCAGCATCATGCTATGGGGGTGTTTTTCAGCTGCAGGGACAGGACGGCTGGTTGCAATTGAAGGACACATGAATGCGGCCAAGTACAGAGATCCTGGATGAAAACCTCTTTCAGATTGCTCTGGACCCCAGACTTAGCTGAAAGTTCACCTTCCAACAAGACAATGACCCTATGCACACAGCTAAAATAACAAAGGAGTGGCTTCAGAACAAATCTGTGACCATTCTTGACTGGCCCAGCCAGAGCCCTGACTTAAACCCAAGTGAGCATCTCTGGAGAGGCCTGAAAAATGGTTGTCCACCAACGTTCACCATCCAACCTGACGGAACTGGAGAGGATCTGCAAGGAAGAATGGCAGAGGATCCCCAAATCCAGGTGTGAAAAACTTGTTGCATCATTCCCAAGAAGACTCATGGCTGTATTAGCTCAAAGGGGTGCTTCTACTTAATACTGAGCAAAGGGTCTGAATACTTATGACCATGTGATATTTCAGTTTTTCTGTTTTTAATAAATTTGCAAAAATTTCTACATTTGTTTTTTTTCAGTCAAAATGGGATGCAGAGTGTACTTTAATGAGAAAAAAATGAACTTTTTAGAATTTGCCAAATGGCTGCAATGAAACAAAGAGTGAAAAATGTAAAGGGGTCTAAATACTTTCTGTACCCACTGTACTACACAGGCTCTGGTTCTTCTCTGACAAGCAAGCCAGAAGCTGCCAGCACAGAGTCTACATGGCAGACCATCCAGAACACCAGGCTTCTCAAGGCTGGGGATAATGCATGGGAAGCTAAGGGGGATAATTGGCATCGATGTGGTGTTTCACACTCTCTGTTCTGAGTTCCATTGAGCCTTTCAGTAAGTGATCTCATGACGTTGTTTGTCTAGGTTACACTATTACTGCTGCCAAGTTGGCTATGGTCTGCACCTGAAAATGATTTTTCATTATATGATTGCACAATGGATACAGCATGAATAAGTAGTAACTACTGAATTGTACTTTTGTTTGCTTTTGTGTGAAATTCATTATATTAAAAAGGACCTGACTTAAGGTCAAATATGGGCAGTTGCTCTTATTTTGTTTCCTACAGTATGTAAGCACGTGTTGCTAGACATACAGGTGCTTCTCACAAAATTAGAAAATCAAAAAGTTCATTTATTTCAGTTCTTCAATACAAAAAGTGAAACTTTTATATTATAGAGTCATTACAAACAGTGATCTATTTCAAGTGTTTATTTCCGTTAATGGTGATGGTTATGGCTTACAGCCAATGAAAACACAGGTCATTATCTCAGTAAATTAGAATACTTTATAACTAGAGATGAGCAGTGTTCGACTAGAACTGTTCGCCAATCTCAAATTCGAGCTGTTTTGGGTGGTGTTTGAGTCGTTCGACGAACGCGAAGAATTTGCAAAAAATTCGGCTGTTCGAGGTCATGTTCGATAACCGTTCGTGCACCAAAAGCGTGTCCTGCATGTCTGGCGCTATTTAGAGCACCAATCATGCAGGGATTGTCTGCCACTCACTGTAATGCCACAGCCATGGTGGTTGTGGCATTACAGTGGTTGCCCAAATCGATGGGAACAGTGCTCACAGTGAAACATGAAAAGCGGCAATTCAGCAGCGACATACACCGGTACCCAACAAATTAGAACCGAAAAAATAGAGTATCACACATAGATTACATAGATAGAAACATGTCAGTCACATATATAAGAAGTACAGTGACAGTGTTGGTTACTGTACTTGTCATTTAGTGTAAAGGATTTATTAAAAAAAAATATTAGTGTTTTCATGCACCGTCTCTTTAAAAAAGCCGGCCGGCAATTCAGCAGTGGTACCCGACAATTTATAACAGAAAGAATAGAGCATCACACATAGATTAGATAGATAGAAACATGTCAGTCACATATATAATAAGTACAGTGATAGTGTTGATTACTGTACTTGTCATTTAGTGTTAAAATAAAGGATTTATTAAAAAAAAAATTGGCGTGGGGTTCCCTATAATTTTAGTCTCTAGCAAAGGTTAAGCAGACGGCTGGGGCAGATGTTTGAAGCCTGGGAAGGGGGCAATACCCACGGAGCTTCCCAGGCTACTAATATCAGCCCCCAGCTGAATACCTAGCCTTTACTAGCTATTAAAATGGGGGACCCCCCAAAAAATGACATGGGGTCCCCCCTATTTTAATAGCTAGCAAAGGCTAGGCAGACAGCTGGGGGCTGATATTAATAGCCCAGGAAGGGTGCCATGAATATTGGCCCCCTCCCAGGCTTGAAACACCAGATGTCAGCAGCCGCCGGAAATGGCGCATCCATAGGATGCGCCAATTCTGGCACTTAGCCTCGCTCTTCCCACTGCCCTGTAGCGGTGGCAGTGGGGTAATAGGGCTGGGGTTGATGTCAGCTTATAATGCCAGCTGACATCAAGCCCAGGTTAGTAATGGAGAGGCATCTATAAGACACCCCCATTACTAACCCCATAGTCAAAGTTACAAAAAAACACAAACACCCAGAATAAAGTCCTTTAATTGAAATAAAGACACAATTCTTTATTGTTCTAAATTAAACCATACTTACCATCACGCCCATTCCAGCTGAAGCCAACGATCTCCTGCAATAAAAGTAAAATAATAAAGCAACATCATCCTTACCTTTCCATGGTTCCCAGGACGGCTCCAGCTCTGCTACAGTCACATGACAGGCTGGACCGCAGCAGAACGCTGCCATCCAGCTTGCCATGCCGCAGAGATTGAGAAGTACAGGCATGCTTGTGCTCTGCAGTGTCTGGCTGTGATGGCATCCAGATGAGCCGAGTTCATGTCCAATGAACTCAGCTCACCTCATGCTCGTCACTGACAACATGGGAAAATTCTCAGCACTCAGCGCTTGAGCAGGAGAATTCTCTCACGCTGGGATGGCATTGAGATGACAGGCTGGATCACTGCTGAGCGCTGCCATCCAGCTTGTCATCCTTCAGAGACACTGCAGAGCGCAAGCATACCTGCGCTCTGCAGTGTCTATGAATGATGGCATGCTGGATGTCAGCGAATTTTCCCACGCTGTCAGTGACGAGCATGAGGTGAGCTGAGTTCATTGTCGGCTCATCTGGATGCCGTCACAGCCAGACACTGAGGAACGCAAGCATGCCTGCGCTTCTCAGTGTCTGCCGCATGGCAAGCTGGATGGCAGCGTTCTGCTGCTGTCCAGCCTGTCATGTGAATGTAGCAGAGCTGAAGCTGTCGTGGGAACCATGGAAAGGTAAGGATGATGTTGCTTTATTATTTTACTTTTATTGCAGGAGATCGTTGGCTTCAGCTGGAATGGGCGTGATGGTAAGTATGGTTTAATTTAGAACAATAAAGAATTGTGTCTTTAATTCAATTAAAGGACTTTATTCTGGGTGTTTGTGTTTTTTTGTAACTTTGACTATGGGGTTAGTAATGGGGGTGTCTTATAGACACCTCTCCATTACTAACCTGGGCTTGATGTCAGCTGGCATTATAAGCTGACATCAACCCCAACCCTATTACCCCACTGCCACCGCTACAGGGCAGTGGGAAGAGCGAGGCTAAGTGCCAGAATTGGTGCATCCTATGGATGCGCCATTTTTGGGGTGGCTGACGGCTGGTGTTTCTAGCCTGGGAGGGGGCCAATATTCATGGCACATTTCCTGGGCTATTAATATCAGCCCCCAGCTGTCTGCCTAGCCTTTGCTAGCTATTAAAATAGGGGGGACCCCACATCATTTTTTTTGGGGTCCCCCATTTTAATAGCTAGTAAAGGCTAGGTATTCAGCTGGGGGCTGATATTAGTAGCCTGGGAAGCTCCGTGGGTATTACTCCCTTCCCAGGCTTCAAACATCTGCCCCAGCCGTCTGCTTAACCTCCGCTTGAGACTAAAATTACGGGGAACCCCACGCCAATTTTTTTTTTTAATAAATCCTTTATTTTAACACTAAATGACAAGTACAGTAATCAACACTATCACTGTACTTCTTATAAATGTGACTGACATGTTTCTATGTATCTAATCTATGTGTGATGCTCTATTCTTTCTGTTATAAATTGTCGGGTACCAATGCTGAATTGCCGGCCGGCTTTTTTAAAGAGACGGTGCATGAAAACACTAATATTTTTTTTAATAAATCCTTTAACACTAAATGACAAGTACAGTGACCAACACTGTCACTGTACTTCTTATATATGTGACTGACATGTTTCTATCTATCTAATCCATGTGTGATGCTCTATTCCTTCTTGTCTAAATTGTCGGGTACCGGTGTATGCCGCTGCTGAATTGCCGGCCGGCTTTTTTAAAGAGAGTGTCTTCTGAGCAGTTTGTCAGCTTTTGGACACCTTTGAAGGTGTTTTCTATGTGTTTCTACGTGTTTTTGTTTGCCTGCCATTGGTTTTAACGGTGTTCGACGGTGTTCTAAGGTGTTCGACGAACATTTCCTCGAACATCCCGGTGTTCGACGAACCGAACCAAACCCGAATACTACGGGGGTGGCTCAACACTATTTATAACACCAGCTTGAAAAATTATTTTAAAATCCACAAATGTTGGCCTACTGAAATATCTGTTCAGTAAATGCACTCAATACTTGGTCGGGGCTCATTTTGCATTAATTACTGCATCAATACGGCGTGGCATGGAGGCCATCAGCTTGAAGCACTGTTTGAGGTGTTATGGAAGCCCAGGTTGCTTTCATAGCAGCCTTCAGCTCGTCTGCATTGTTGGGTCTTTGTGTCTCTCATCTTCCTCTTAACAATACCCCATATATTCTCTATAGGGTTAAGGTCAGGGGAGTTTGCTGGCCAATCAAGCACAGTGATACTGTTGTTTTTAAACCAGGTATTGATACTTTTGGCAGTGTGGACAGGTGTCAATGAAATTTCCATCTCCAAAAAGCTTGTCTGCAGAGGGAAGCATGAAGTGCTCTAAAATTTCCTGCTAGACGGCTGCGCTGACTTTGGTTTTGATAAAACACAGTGGACCTACACCAGCAGATGACATGGCTCCCCAAACCATCACTGATTGTGGAAACTTCACACTAGACCTCAAGCAGCTTGGATTGTGGGCCTCTCCACTAGAGATGAGCGTTGTTCTACTCGAACTGTTCGCCAATCTCAAATTCGAGCTGTTTTGGGCGGTGTTCGAGCCGATCGGCGAACACGAACAATTTGAGAAAAATTCGGCTGTTCGAGGTTATGTTCGATAACTGTTCGTGCACCAAAATCATAACTGGATTTTTTCTCAGTAATGATGAAAATTAATGTTAATACGCAGTTTGAGTGTACAGCGGGGCGGGGGGAGGGGCAGGGGATGGATCTCTGCAGGAACAATGAAGATCTCCATTTTTTTTTCTCTTCCCCGCATTTGCAGTGGGGAGGTGCAATCTGTCAGCCTATCAGCAGCGCACACACGGAGCGAAGTGCTTTTTTTCACACAAGCAAGGGCATGTGTGATTGGCAGTGTATGTCACATGTCCTTGCCCTATAAGACCAAGCCATTTTCCCCGTCGCCACCATTTTCTCACTGCTGCAGCTGCGTGTTAGACGGCACCGCTGTTGCTGTGTGCGCTATACCTTGTTAATTTCAAGCCAATTTTCGCACAAATATACAGATAGCTTGGGAGTAGGGAATAGTTGTGATTGCAGTCCTTTTAAGGACTAGGTTACAGCATTTCCTATGACTTTTATCAGGCAGGTCTGTGCTCTTAAATAGATAGATTGTGGGAGTAAAGACTAATTGTAATTGGAGTCCTTTTCAGGACTAGGTTACATCAGTTCCTATCAGTTTTTGCCAGGCAGGTCTGTGCCAGTGCTGTGCAAGTTTTTTTCACAGCATTTGGCTGAATCTAGCAAAGCTAATCCTTTTTGGCCTATTGCAGAGTGTGTTAGTCAGTGGAGTAGCCTATCTGTGTTGCAAGATATACCACCTGTGTATAGAATACCAATTTTTTTACTGCACCTAGTGAAGTAAAATCTTTTGGGCATAGCATCATTCTATTAGTCCATCTATACTGACCTCCATCAGGTTGCAAACTGAATATAATTTTTTTCTGCATCTAGCTCTGAAAAAATATTTGGGCTTCTAGCAGTGTGTGGGACTTGGTCTATTAGTCCATCTATACTGACCTCCATCAGGTTGCAAATTAAAAAGAATTTTTTTCTTCATTTAGCTCTGAAAAAATATTTGGGCTTCTAGCAGTGTGTGGGACTTGTTCTATTAGTCCTTCTATACTGACCTCCAGCAGGTTGCAAATTGAATATAATTTTTTTCTGCATCTAGCTCTGAAAAAATATTTGGGCTTCTCGCGGTGTGTGGGACTTGGTCTATTAGTCCATCTATACTGACCTCCATCAGGTTGCAAATTAAAAATAATTTTTTTCTGCATCTAGCTCTGAAAAAATATTTGGGCTTCTAGCAGCGTGTGGGACTTGTTCTATTAGTCCATCTATACTGACCTCCATCAGGTTGCAAATTAAAAATAATTTTTTTCTGCATCTAGCTCTGAAAAAATATTTGGGCTTCTAGCAGTGTGTGGGACTTGGTCTATTAGTCCATCTATACTGACCTCCATCAGGTTGCAAATTAAAAATAATTTTTTTCTTCATTTATCTCTGAAAAAATATTTGGGCTTCTAGCAGCGTGTGGGACTTGTTCTATTAGTCCATCTATACTGACCTCCATCAGGTTGCAAATTAAAAATAATTTTTTTCTGCATCTAGCTCTGAAAAAATATTTGGGCTTTTAGCAGTGTGTGGGACTTGGTCTATTAGTCCATCTATACTGACCTCCATCAGGTTGCAAATTGAATAAAAAAATTTTCTGCATCTAGCTCTGAAAAAATATTTGGGCTTCTAGCGGTGTGTGGGACTTGGTCTATTAGTCCATCTATACTGACCTCCATCAGGTTGCAAATTAAAAATAATTTTTTTCTGCATCTAGCTCTGAAAAAATATTTGGGCTTCTAGCGGTGTGTGGGACTTGGTCTATTAGTCCATCTATACTGACCTCCATCAGGTTGCAAATTAAAAATATTTTTTTTCTGCATCTAGCTCTGAAAAAATATTTGGGCTTCTAGCAGTGTGTGGGACTTGGTCTATTAGTCCATCTATACTGACCTCCATCAGGTTGCAAATTGAATAAAAAAAATTTCTGCATCTAGCTCTGAAAAAATATTTGGGCTTCTAGCGGTGTGTGGGACTTGGTCTATTAGTCCATCTATACTGACCTCCATCAGGTTGCAAATTAAAAATAATTTTTTTCTGCATCTAGCTCTGAAAAAATATTTGGGCTTCTAGCAGTGTGTGGGACTTGGTCTATTAGTCCATCTATACTGACCTCCATCAGGTTGCAAATTGAATAAAAAAATTTTCTGCATCTAGCTCTGAAAAAATATTTGGGCTTCTAGCGGTGTGTGGGACTTGGTCTATTAGTCCATCTATACTGACCTCCATCAGGTTGCAAATTAAAAATAATTTTTTTCTGCATCTAACCCAGCCAATAGTTTTGGCCTAATACCACAGTTTGGCCACTCAGCTCTGCTCGGTTACCATCCATTGTTTTTTTGTGCAAACAACTCCAGAGTTGTGAATTAGTTAACCACCAAAATGAGTGGAAAAAGGCCTGCTGCTGGTGGAAAGGGGAATAGGCGTGTTGGGAAGGGGAAAAAAGGTTGTGTCCGTGGGGTAGGTGCAGAAGAAAGACCATCTTCCAGCCAAACTAAAATGTCTACTTCTTTTAGCGGACAATGTGATAAGATCCCTTTCTTACGGCCACGCCAATCGCTACAAATTCCAGATGAGGCACAAAAACAGCAGGTGCTTCAACGGATATCAAGTGCTCCTTTAAGTGGGCTCTCCTCCACATCAACTTCAACATCACAAATACTCCAGTCCTCAAAGGTGTCACCCCAATCGCACTTGCTTCCTCACAGCTCCCAAATCTCCAGCTGCCCGTCTGAGTATGAGGTAGAACAGATGGTTGAGTCTGCAGAGCTGTTTACTCATACTATAGCCTGGGAATCAGAGGTCGACTCCAGCGCTTCTGTGAATCCAGACGAGGAAATGATCTGAACTGATGCCCAGAATCTTTATGAGTCGGATCCAGGACCAGACGCAGAAGGTTCTGACCATAATGTAGACCCTCATTCCCAAACTGTAACTCCTGTTGGTGGAGACAATGAGGAAGACGATGATAAGACTCAAATACCTGATTGGAGCGACAACTTTAGTTTTTTGTCAGGGCAGGAACAGGTTGGCTCTGAGGACGACGGGTGTGATAACGCACAGGGTGATGATGATGAGGTCGGAGATCCCACTTACTGTCAACCCACAGTCAGCCAAGAGATGAGGTCAGCAGAGGAGGTGGAGGAAGATGCTAGTGACGACGAGGTCAGGTTGCGCCTTCCTGGACAGAGACGTAGTACTGGAAGCACGTCAACAACTGCATCCTCAAACACAACTCTGCCTCTCACCACAAGTCGTGGTGGCTCTTCAGGTCGCATGGGTGCTAAGCCTTGCATAGCCTGGGCATTTTTTCAGATCGATAAAGATGACCCAACTCGTGTTATCTGTAACATTTGTCAGCAAAAGCTAAGTAGAGGCCAAAAAATACATAGTTTGAGTACTTCATGCATGAACCGGCACATGGACATGAAGCATAAGTTGCAGTGGGAAGCTCAGTGTGCTACAATGTGGTCTAGCCGGCCGGGCCAACCACCGTCTGCCATATCTTGTGCATCCGCGGCCTCTTCATCCTCTGTGACTGGGGGGACAGCAGTCACACCTGTTTTGGGGCGCAGACCTGCCACCTCTTTACCCGCAACAGCCAGCATGATTGGCAGGTCATCATTTTCTTTGGAGGTGGTAACACCAGCTGGTCTTGAGCGCTGTCCGACATTGATAGCACCACCTTTGGATCAAGGCAACCTAACATGTCCGCCTGCATCTTCCTCACAGACCGGCAGTTTGCCGGGGACACCCTTATCAACCCCGTCTAAGCACAATAGCCAGCCCTCGGTCCCTCAGATGTGGACAAGTAAAAGATCATTTCCTCCTAGCCATGAGAAAGCTAAGAGGTTGAATTTCACCATCTGCAAGCTCTTGGCTACAGAAATGCTGCCTTTCCGCCTGGTGGACACAGAGGATTTTCGAGACCTTATGTCCGTCGCAGTGCCCCAGTACCAGATGCCCAGTCGGCACTACTTCTCAAAGAAAGGTGTGCCTGCGCTCCACCAGCATGTCGCACACAACATCACCGCTTCTTTGAGAAACTCTGTGTGTGACAGGGTGCATTTCACCACAGACACTTGGACGAGTAGGCATGGACAGGGGCGTTACATGTCGCTGACTGGGCACTGGGTAACTATGGTGACAGCAGGACAAGGGGCTGCTGTCCAAGTCTTGCCGTCCCCACGAGTTGTGCGTCAATCCTCTTTATGTCATTTTTCCTCCACTGCTTCTGCCTCCTCAACCTCCTCTCGGTCTTCCACCTGCACCCAAAGGCTGTCTGGTCATGCCACAAGCTTTCTAACTGCGCAGAAGGGATCCTGCACACCTCCTTACTATGCTGGCAGTAGGGCTCAACGTCATCAGGCGGTTTTTACATTGAAATGTCTGGGAAATGTGAGTCACACAGCTGAGGAGTTGTGGTCAGCTCTGGAGAACCAATTTCATGAATGGTTGTCTCCACTGGACCTGAAACCAGGGAAGGCCGTGTGCGACAATGCTGCAAACCTGGGTGCGGCCCTTCGCCGGGGCAATGTCACACACGTGCCTTGTATGGCTCACGTGTTGAACCTGGTTGTCCAGCAATTTTTAGCCCACTATCCCAGACTAGATGGCCTTCCGCAGAGGGCACGGTCGCTGTGTGCTCACTTCCGCCGTTCGCATCCCGCAGCTCAGCGACTTACATCTCTACAGAAGTCGTTGGGCCTGCCACTTCACCGGCTAAAATGCGATGTGCCTACCCGGTGGAATTCAACTCTGCACATGTTGCAGCGACTGTGGCAGCACCGACAAGCCCTGGTGCAATACGTTCTGACGTATAGCCTGGGCCAACGAGATTCAGAGGTGGGGCAAATCACGCTGGAGGAGTGGTCTCAGATCAGGGACCTATGCACCCTTCTGCACAGTTTTGAAATGGCGACGAAGATGTTTAGTGCTGACGATGCCATTATCAGCATGACTATTCCGGTGATTTACATGCTGGAGCACATGTTAAACAGAATTCGGAGTCAGGTGGTGGCACAAGAGGAGGTGGAGGAAGTAGAGGAGGAGGAGTTGTATGCGGAAGGGCTAACATCTGCAAGGTCCAGACGGTCGGCAGCACCAAGGCGGCAGGCATGTGAGGGTGGGGGAGATGATTTTACCAGGGCGCATGGTAGCAGCCAAACTAGTGAGGAAGGTGCAGGAGCCCAGGAAGAAGTGGAGGACGAACTGATGGAAGACTCATCAGATGAGGGAGACCTTGATCACATTTCTGTTGTGCGAGGTTGGGGGGAGAGGACAGAGGAAGGAAGCATGATTGCTACCTCGCCACCAACACAACAGGGACTTGGTGCTCCTGGATGCGCAACACACATGAGTGCCTTCTTGCTGCACTACCTGCAACATGACCCTCGAATTGTGAGAATTAGAAATAATCCTGACTACTGGGTTGCCACACTGTTAGATCCCCGGTACAAAAGTAAATTTGCAGAAATTATTCCTGCCATAGAAAGGGATGCACGCATGCAGGAGTATCAGCAGAGACTGTTGCAGAATCTTACATGTGCTTTTCCACAAAATACCAGTGGTGCACGTAGTGAATCTCACAGTTCCAACTTGCCAACCGTGGGACCGTCAAGTGTTCAGCACTCAAACCGTAACAGAACCACAGTATCTGCTGGTAACATCAATTTTGCGGAATCATTTCACCACTTTTTTAGCCCATCCTTTGCAAGGCCACAGGAGACAAGAAGTCTGACACATAGTCAACGCCTAGAGACGATGGTACAGGAGTATCTCCAAGTAAACATTGAAGCCACGACTGTGTCACTGGACCCTTGCTCTTTTTGGGCTTCCAATCTGGATAAATGGCCGGAGCTAGCCACTTACGCCTTGGAGAACTTGTCATGCCCCGCAGCCAGCGTTCTGTCTGAACGTGTGTTCAGCGCTGCTGGTGGTGTGCTGACAGATAAGTGCACGCGGCTCTCCACTGATAATGTAGACAGACTCACGTTCATAAAGATGAACAAATCATGGATCCGAAACGACTTTTCTACCCCTGTGTCATCCTGGGGAGAGTAAAAGCTTGATGATTGGTTAAAATCACCCTACCAACCGTTTTAAGCTTTCAAATTACTAATCATGTTTATCTGTATCTTGACTGGAAAATAATTTGGGCTTTGTAGCAGTGTGCAGCACTGATCCTATTAGGCCATCTATAATAAGCTTCACCAGATTTAAAATTAAAAATAATTTTTAGCTGCATCTAGCCCGGAAAATAATTTTGGGGCTCCGAGATGCGCAAGACACATAAGTGCCTTCTTGCTGCACTACCTGCAGCATGACCCTCATATTGTCAGAATTCGAAGTAATCATGACTACTGGGTTGCCACACTCTTAGATCCCCCAAACTTTTCGATCAACCTTTTCATTTTAATAAAGACCAAAAAAATGGTCATTTTTGAAATTATAAGCATTAGCAGGTTGTTAGAAACTGAAATCAAACAGTTTTCAACTCAAAACTTTATTCTAGGTGATGTTACATTTTCACATAGGACCCCTTGTTCGAAAGGAGCTTCTGAACTCTCTCGTCCATTGAATTTGTCAGGTTTTGGATGGTTTCTGCTTCAATTGTTTTGCATGAGGACAGAATACCCTCCCAGAGCTGTTGCTTAGATGTGAACTGCCTCCCGCCATCATAGACACTCCTTTTAATGATGCTCCAAAGGTTCTGAATGGGGTAGAGGTCAGGGGAGCATGGGGGTCACACCATAAGTTTGTCCCCTTTTATGCCCATATCAGCCAGAGATGCAGATGTTTTATGTGCAGCATGAGATGGTGCATTATCATGCAGAAAAATGATCTTGCTGTGAAATACACGGTTCTTCTTCTTGAACCATGGCAGGAAGTGCTGTTTGAGAAAATCCACATACATTATGGAGTTCATCTTTAGCGCCTTCAGGGATCCTAAAGGGGCCGACAATCTCTCTCCCCATGATTCCAGCCCAAAACATTACTCCACCTCCTCCTTGTTGGCGCTGTAGCCGTGTTTGCGTGGGGTGTCCATCAACCAGCCATCCTCCACTCCATTCATCTGGACCATCGAGCGCTGCACGGCACTCATCCGTGAACAAAACAGTTTTGAAATCAGTCTTCATGTAATGTTTGGCCCACTGGAGCCGTTTCTGCTTGTGTGAAGTGGATAGAGGAGGTCGACAGGATGGCATATGCACAGCTGCAAACCTCTGAAGGACCCTGCATCTTGTTGTTCGGGGGACGTTGGAGGCACCAGCAGCTTCAAAAACTTGTCTGCTGCTATGACAAGGCTTTTTTGCCGCTGCTGTTTCAACCTGACGTAATTGCCTGTAGGAAAGAGTCCTCAATTTGCCCTTATCAGCACGCACACGTGTGTACTGTGAATCAGCTACATACTTCTTGATTGCCAAGACACTTCATCCTGATCATCGCACAATGTTGATTGTAGTCATGCCTTGACCTAAACACTCCACAATTTGTTGCTTCTCAGCAGCCGACACATCCTTTTTCTTTCCCATTTTGGCAGAAAATGTAGGCTGCTTAATAATGTGAGAGAGCCTTCTTAAGTAGTCTTGCCTTTCATTGGACACACCTGCCAAACTAATTAGCACAGGTGTCTGCAATTGCTTACAGTGATATAAAGAGCCCTGACACACATCACCATCAATGAGTTTAACTGACAAACAAACAAATTCTTCCCTTATCACTCCTAAACACTTTTTGCATAATAATTTGGAACGCGGTGTACATGTGCTTTTCCACAAAACACCAGTGGTTCACGTAGTGAATCTTACAGTTCTAACTTGCCAACCGTGGTCTGTATGGAATTGTTCAATAAAGGGCCCAAAATTAAGATAACATAGATGGGAGAGGTCTCTATGAATAGGAATTCCTAAGTATTTGATACCCTGTGAGGGCCAGGCAAAGGGAAAGTTGGACTGGATGGAATCCTATATGGATTTAGGGAGGGAGACATCGAGGGCCTCAGACTTCGCTGCATTGATTTTAAAATTTTACCATGTAACAAAGTGATCTATTTCAGCCATAACAGCAGGGATGGATATATGTGATTGAGTGATATATACTAGGACATCATCAGCAAATAGAGAGCACTTGTACTCGGTGCCTCCCACCTCAATCCACCTAATATTGGGGTTATGGCGAATTGATGAGAGCAGGTGCTCCGTCACTAGGATGTATAAGAGAGGGGACAGAGGACATCCCTGCCTTGTCCCATTGGTGATTGTGAAAGGTGATGAAAATGTTCTGACGCACCCCCTGGGCCTTGGGACACCCGGAGCCGGACCCTTTTTGGTGGATGCTGGTGGTTGTAGTCTTCGTGGCGGCGATCCGGTTCCGTGGCTCAGGGCGGTCAAACCAGTGGCGGAACTATTTATGTGGTTTTGATGTTTAAATGTCCGACTACGCCACCCGTGGATTGCGGTCAGAGTGAACCGCCGCTACAGGGCAGACCGCTAAGGCTGGTGTTGTGGGTGCAGCAGAGCGTAGCATAACTCCCCACGGGAGGAGTATAGCCTCAGGGCAGTGTATGCGGAGGATGGGGGTGATGGTGCAGGGCAGCAGCAGTAACGACACGGAGTCAGTGATGCAGTTCAGGGCCTTTACTCACAGTTCTTATTATCCAGACCACGTCTGCAGGTAACGGCTGCCCACGTCGTACTGTGCTCACCAGGTGAGGGGCTCAGACAACTCCCAGATAACTTTGGAGCGCTTCACAGGACCCCCTTTGTGTGTCCTTTGTCTGGCCTTTCTTACCAACACTTCTGTCCGGCTGCCTCGGGCCTCCTCTTGGTAAACTTGGCGCCAGTTTCCCTGACCCTATGTGGTGCCTTCCTAGCGGGTGGAGCAAGGGGCTGCGCCACATAAAATGTCAGAGCCTCCGGTTTCTAGCTGAGGGTCGTTTCCTGCCTCCACTAGTTCGGGGACCGGTCTCCCCCTTTGGCCTGACCCCTCCACGCAGGTGGATTCGGGCGTGCGGTGGCGACTCGCCCGTCCGCACCCCTGGGATCCCTTCATTCCTCGTTCCTGGAGCCTTCTCCGCTCCTCTTCCTTCCTTCTCCCTCTTGCAGGCCTGGGCCTCTGTTACTAGGCCCGCCTCCGGAGCAGAGCTCATGCAGAGCCCCTGCTCCCTGCCACTTCTGCTCAGACTTCTCTGCACTGAACTAAGATGGTGCCCACCTTTTATACTCCCTTCTCAATGCACCCAGGAACTGCTTCCTCCCTGCTCCTGCACTGCAGGGTTCCCCTTCCTCAGTGTTCCCTCCCCCCACTCCAGCCAGGGACAGGGACTGTCGTGCCCATCTCAGGGGCATATTGGTCGCCCTGCCCCACGGCAATGTGGTGTAATGCATGCAGGTGTCGGGTCCTGATCCACACTCCATCCTTATCTGAGAGTGAGATATCACACCTCTGGGTGAGGTGCAATACGTCTGTAGCAACCGAGCCCTCGGTGCTACAGTTCCATTTATCTTCAGCCTAGGTGACGTATTGTGATACAGGGCCGTGATTTTGGCTATAAAAGGGTCCCCTAGACCCCTACCCCAAGCTTTTTAAGAGAATCATATATGGCGTGCCAGGAGACTCTATGGAATGCTTTCTCAGCATCCAACGAGAGTATCTACTTACAAATTTTTAACTGCATCTAGCCCAGGAAATACTTTGTGCCTAGTAGCAGTGTCTGCTAGTCAGCGGATTATCCCGGCTGTTAAGCAAGCTACACCACCTGTAGTTTGGACACTTAATTTTTTCAAAGGAAATGCTTCGGGACCACGGGATACTTAGTGAAGAGCATCAGGAGGCACCCCAAGGCATAGGGGCTGGGACTGGCACTAGGATGCCTTGCGGTGGACAGCCGAGCTCGATCCTTATAAAAGCTTTTTAACTGCAGCAGCTTTAGTGGACGCTACTGGAGCTGGAATTACGCGGCTGCTGGCATGAGACTTGCCCTCCAATAGATCCTTGTAAATGGATTTAAAGTGTATTCATTTAAATTAGAGGGACAATTTAAATTAAAAAGCTTAGAGCTGCCTCCACCACAGGGGGGCTCTCTCGACCCACCAGCGGACAGGCACCAGTATTGGGAGAGGGGGGCTGGCCGTCAGGGTTCACCGCGGCTCTGGCACAAACCCGGCGACACGGAGGTGGCACGGGCAGGAGCGGACTGGCCGTCTCGGCTTCTCACTTTTTGGATTTTAGAAGGGCATGACATGCCTATATCTGTGTCTCCCCCTCCTTTTACTCCTCCACCTCTTTTATTTTCGCATGACTATATGTACTTGTCACTTTTCCATGTGTTAGTTGTGTCTTCTGAGCAGTTTGTCAGCTTTTGGACACCTTTGAAGGTGTTTTCTATGTGTTTCTATGTGTTTTTGTTTGCCTGCCATTGGTTTTAACGGTGTTCGAAGATGTTCGACGAACAGTTCGACGAACAGTTCGGCGAACACACGGGTGTTCGACGAACCGAACCGAACTCGAACACTACGGGGGTGGCTCAACACTACTCTCCACTCTTCCTCCAGACTCTGGGACCTTGATTTCCAAATGAAATTCAAAATTTACTCTCATCTGAAAACAACACCTTGGACCACTGAGTAACAGTTCAGGTCTTTCTCCTTGGCCCAGGTAAGACGCTTCAACCGTTGTCTATTGGTCATGAGTGGCTTGACACAAGGAATGAAAAACTTGTAGCCCATGATCTGGATATGTTTGTGTGTGGTGGCTCTTGAAGCAATGACTCCAGCAGCAGTCCAATCCTTGTGAATCTCCCCCATATGTTTAAATGGCCTTTTCTTAACAGCTGCGGTTATCCCGGTTGCTTGTGCACCTTTTTCTACCACACATTTTCTTTCCACTCAACTTTCCATTAATATGCTTGGATACATCACTCTGTGAACAGCTAGCAATGACCTTTTGTGGTTTACCCTCCTTGTGGAGTGTGTCAATGACTGCCTTCTGGACATCTGTCAAGTCAGCAGTTTTCCCCATGATTATGGAGCCTACTGAAACAGACTAAGGGACCTTTTTAAACGTGTAGGAAGCCTTTGCAGGTGTTCTAAATTACTGAGATAATGAACCTTGTGTTTTCATTGGCTGTAAGCCATAATCATCAACATTAACAGAAATAAACACTTGAAATAGATCACTGTTTGTGATGACTTTATATATGAAGACTAAGAGTGTAGAGGCGCTAGTAGGATGGTCAGTTGGACCTGCTGCGAATATGGACAATTACCACTAGAGGTCTGGATTATAATATAATATTATAATATAATTGCTATAATATATAATAATATATATATATACAGTATATTATAATATTCGCGCTGGTCAGGTAGACCAAAAAAGGGACAGATGTAGATATATAAAATGATTTTTATGAAACTATTTTAATTAATATATTTAGATTGGAGACTAAAAATAGTAGCAGTACTGGAAGGAGATGGCAAAGGCAATCCTGGAGTAATGACAAAGGTGATGGAGAAGGGAGTAGTAGTCCTATTGGAAAGAGAAAATATAATAAATATAATTTAAGTAAAATTGATGTAGATAAAAGGATAAAAACTATATGGTGTTAATAAAAGAATTCATAATTTGATAAAGGAGTATATGGGAGGAAGGTATTAACCTATGAGGTAGGAGATATTTCTTATGAAGGTCTTGGTGGGTCCTTGGGTTCGCTTGTGTAGAGCTGTAGGTAGAATAAGGTAAGGGGATTAGTGATTAGCTGGAAAGGGTAGAGGATGAAATGTGCTAAAGGGGAAAACGTACCTGTAGAGTGGATATGGGTATGGGTAGATGGTATAATTAGATGGTAGCTAGGGCTGGAGTAGTAGCACTAGTGTCCTGTAGTAGAAATGGGATGGGGGGGGGGAGGAGCGGGAGATTAACAATTTTTTGGAGAGTTGATATAATTAAAAATGAATGGACAAAAACAATACCAACAGTACCTGCTGTATAGATGATAGCTGGCGCCTGGTCCCTCTATGATAGTTTTAAGGAGCTCTGGTATTGTCCAATGGGGGCCGTGCAGGGCCTCCGAGAATGAGGGGGTATATAGTGCGGGTCTCTGAGGGTTAGACCCTAGGTCCTCATCATGAGGGGAGAGGGCAGTGGGAGCCCTGGATGGATATAGACCTCGTGGATGGAAGAGACTAGTGTTGAGCGAGCACTAAAATGCTTGCGTGCTCGAAGCTCGGGCTGAGCTCGCCGTGATACTCGGGTGCTCGACCCGAGCAACGAGCCCAATGTTAGTCTATGGGAGACCCGAGCATTTTTGCGGCGGCACCCCCGGCAGTCTTTTAAAAGCCTAACAAGTGCCCAAAACGATAGTGACAGTGCTCAAATGACATGGAGACAGCATGGGGATCGCCCCAGGAAGAATTTCTGACCCCCAGGTCACTGCTGTCAACAACGTGGTCAGAGGTATTAAGCCACTTTTAAGGGCTCACAATAAAATGTTCAAAAACGAAACTGAAACTGCTTTCCTGTGAAATATGTTAAGGAAGTTCCTTTCCAGGGTAAAGACTTGTGTATAAGGTAAAATAAATAACCCCCAAAAAAATACTCCTCCACACCTTGGGCTATGTTCACAAGTAGCATTTTTTATGCGTTTTTGCACTTTTGTATTGCTTTCAACCGTGACAAATGCATTCACTGGGAAATGTAATTTTAACATTTTACAATCTTATCTGGCCATTTGCTGTGTGACACATGAATACAGTGAGGAAAAGACATGGGAACAGCATAGGGAAGACCCCTGGAAGCATCTCTGAGACCCAGGTCACTGCCTAAAAGTGTGCCCATCAGAAGTGATCCTTGCCGCATCAGAAGATGCAGACTTGTAACTATCCCCGTGCAAGTCCTTGTCCCAGGGCAGTGTTCAATTGTACCTCCCCCATTCCTTGCAATGCAAGCGCAAATATGCAGCCTGCCACCCACCCACCCCCAGGCTGCAATACCATACTGCTAGCTTGCATTTGAAATGGGGCCTTTTAGTTAGGAGGAGGCTGATCAGGCCACTACCTCATGGCTGCTTCAGCAGCGAGGTCTCCATACTCAGTCCCCAGCCGCCACTATTTGTCCCGGTAACCTTCCCACACTTTTCTTAGCCTGGCCTGCTTTAGGGCAGCATCGGACGAGCCCACCAGAGAACCAGACTCCTCTGGTGGGCCCTGGCTTCTCCATCAGGGGAGTTGAGAGTGCCAAGGTGAGGAGCATGATGATGATAAAAGTTAGCATCTGCTTTGTTTTCTAGGAATGCAAGCGCATGTATGTAGTAGCGGCTAGGCCAGAGGTGGTCAGCGTTTTGGCGCATATCCTACCTCCTCCGAGGATTGCTGGATGTTTTCCTGCTACTATCCCAGTTCTATGACTCTCGTTAAAACAAAGCTTCAGGTGATAAATGATGGATGAGGTGGTGGCAAAGGAGAAAGAGCAGGAGGAACAGGGACCATTCACATCAATATCAGGCCAGTCAACCACACATGTCTTGTAGGATATATTTCTGTACCAAAAGGAGCGGTTCGGCTACACAGTTATAGGGCATACAGTGAGTGTAACTCCTACCAAAAATTTAGAGGCACTCCAATGCCCCTTGGAAGTGACATGGTGGTCAGAGGGCCTTAACTAAACCATTTTTTCCATTTATAGCAACTGGGTCTCCTGTGCACTGTTGTCCTAGGCAGTGAATGGAAGGCTTTCCAAAAATTATGAGGAACTGCAATGCCCCTTGAAACAGACGTGGATTACAGCGTACTAAAAACCTTCTACCCATTATTGGGGAGTGGGTCTCCCTTAGTGTTCGCCCATGCATTGAAAAGCAAACGCTGACTAAAACTAGGAGGAAATGCAATGCCCGTTGGAAGATTCGTGGAGGTCGCAGTAGCTTAACAAGACGGTTTTAATGCCCCTCAAAAGAGACGTGGAGGTCCCAGTAGCTTAATAAGACGGTTTTAATGCCGCTCAAAAGAGACGTGGAGGTCACAGTAGCTTAACAAGACGGTTTAATGCCCCTTGGAAGAGACGTGAAGGTCCCAGTAGCTTAACAAGACGGTTTTAATGCCCCTTGGAAAAGTGGTGGAGGACACAGTAGCTTAACAAGATGGTTTTAATGCCCCTCAGAAGAGACGTGGAGGTCCCAGTAGCTTAACAAGACGGTTTTAATGCCCTTCGGAAGAGACATGGAGGTCACAGTAACTTAACAAGACGGTTTTAATGCCCCTCGGAAGAGACGTGGAGGTCCCAGTAGCTTAACAAGACGGTTTTAATGCCCCTCGGAAGAGATGTGGAGGTCACAGTAGCTTAACAAGACGGTTTTAATGCCCCTTGGAAAAGTGGAGGAGGTCACAGTAGCTTAACAAGACTGTTTTAATGCCCCTCGGAAGAGACGTGGACGTCCCAGTAGCTTAACAAGACGGTTTTAATGCCCCTCGGAAGAGACGCGGAGGTCACAGTAGCTTAACAAGACGGTTTTAATGACCCTCGGAAGAGACGTGGAGGTCCCAGTAGCTTAACAAGACGGTTTTATTGCCCCTTGGAAGAGATGTGGAGGTCCCAGTAGCTTAACAAGATGGTTTTAATGCCCCTCGGAAGAGACGTGGAGGTCCCAGTAGCTTAACTAGACGGTTTTAAAGCCCCTCGTAAGAGACGTGGAGGTCAAAGTAGCTTAACAAGATGGTTTTAATGCCCCTCAGAAGAGAAGTGGAGGTCCCAGTAGCTTAACAAGACGGTTTTAATACCCCTTGGAAAAGTGGTGGAGGTCACAGTAGCTTAACGAGATGGTTTTAATGCCCCTCAGAAGAGGCGTGGAGGTCCCAGTAGCTTAACAAGATGGTTTTAATGCCCCTCGGAAGAGACATGGAGATCGCAGTAGCTTAACAAGACGGTTTTAATGCCCATCGGAAGAGACATGGAGGTCACAGTAGCTTAACAAGACAGTTTTAATGCCCCTCGGAAGAGACGTGGAGGTCCCAGTAGCTTAACAAGACAGTTTCAATGCCCCTTTCAAGAGCCATACAGTACAGCATATTACAAACATTATTCCCATTATTGGGGGGTGGATCTCCCATAGTCTTTGCCTATGCCTTCCAAGCAAAAGCTGACAAAAATAAGGACGGAGGAACTTTCAATAATGGCAACACGGACCACGGTCACCCTTGTTGTATAGTGGTGGTGGAGGCTGAGGATAAGGAGAAGAACATAAAACAGCCGAAATGGGGAAGCGTATACCCATGTGTGGGTGTGAAGCGGTGCATGTGAATACACCTCCCGAAATAATACAGTGGATTTGACTTTATGTTACCCTGCTGTCATTTGGTGGTGATGAGAAGTCTGGCCCAATCCAGCCCTTGTTCATTTTGATAAGGGTCAGCTTGTCAGCATTGTCAGTTGACAGGCGAGTGCGCTTATCAGTTATAATTCCCCCAGCGGCACTAAAAACACGCTCCGATAACACGCTTGCGGCAGGGCAGGCCAGGACCTCCAAGGCGTACAGAGCGAGTTCATTCCAAGTGTCCAGCTTGGATACCCAATAATTAAAAGGCACAGAGGAATCACAGAGGATGCTGGTACGTTCGGCAGGGTACTCCCTCACCATCTTTTGAAACTTTCCACTCCTTGTGAGAGTACCCCGCGCCTCAGGGTCTGTCCGAAGGGAGGGTCTGAGAAAACTGTCCCAGACCATTGACAGTGTTCCTCTGCCTCTGCTGGATTGGAGTTGCGTCTCTCTCGCATGTACGCCTTGGTTGGGCAACGAACTGTGACCTCTGCCGCTAGCGTGTTCAGATGGGAATTTTTTTAACAGTTCTGCAGCAAGAGCCTTCTGGTACTGCCCCATTTTTGTAGACCTCTCCACCTCAGGAATAAGAGAGTGAAAGTTCTCCTTGTAGCGGGGGTCTAAAAGTGTCTCCAACCAGTAATGACTGTCACCCAACATTTTGACATCGCGAGGGTCACGGTTAAGGCAGCGTAACATAAAGTCAGCCATGCGTGCCAGACTGGTAACGGGCAAGACTTCCGTGTCCTCACCAAGATGACAACTGACCATGCTCGCCTCCTCCTCCTCCCCCCTGTCCTCAGGCCACCCACGCTGAATCGACAGTATTACATTTGTACAGGTACTACCGTCTGCAGCGCATGATACAAGCTCCTGTTCTTCCCCCTCCTCCTCCTCCTCTCCCTCATTGTCCCCCAATGCACGTTGGGATGAGATGAGGCTGGGCTGTGTGTAATCGACCGCTACGGCTTCTTTATCCATCTCATCATACTCTGGTTGCAATGCCTCCTCTTTAATTCTCTGCAGAGAGCGTTGCAAAAGACAGACAAGTGGAATGCTGATGCTAATGATGGCGTCATCGCCACTCACCATCTGGGTGGACTCCCCAAAGTTTGTCAAGATGGTACATATGTCAGACATACAGGTCCACTCCTGAGGTCTTATGTGTGGAGTCTGACCTGAATATCGATGGCCTTGTTGCAGCTGGTAGTCCACAACTGCTCTCTTCTGCTCACAAATCCCTTGCAACATGTGGAGGGTAGAGTTCCAACGTGTGGGGACATCACACACCAGTCGGTGTGATGGAATCTGCAAACGCTGCTGCAACACAGCAAGGGCGGCGGAAGCTGTAGCCGACTTGCGAAAATGAGCTGACAGGCGGCGTACTTTGACGAGCAGATCTGTCAACTCGGGGTACGATTTAAGAAACCGCTGAACCACGAGGTTAAGCACATGAGCCAGGCATGGTACGTGTGTGATCTCGCCTCGCCTCAGAGCCGCCACCAGGTTACGGCCATTGTCACACACGACCATGCCTGGATGTAGATTCAGCGGTGTCAGCCACAGATCTGCCTGCTCTTTCACAGCTGTCCACAACTCACAAGCAGTGTGAGGTTTCTCACCTAAGCTTATGAGTTTCAGCACAGCCTGTTGCCGCTTGGCGGAGGCAGTACTGCAGTGCTTCCAGCTTGTAACTGATGTGGTGATATCTGAGATGGAGGCTGAACATGAGGAGGAGGAGGAGGAGGATGATAAACAGGAGCTGTACACTGTGGGGGCAACTCTGACTGACATAGGGCCCGCAATCCTCGGTGTGGGGAGGATGTGTTCCGTCCCAAGGTCCGACTGGGTCCCGGCTTCCACTATGTTTACCCAGTGTGCCGTCAGGGAGATGTACGGTCCCTGGCCACAAGCACTTGTCCACGTGTCCGTTGTCAGGTGGACTCTCCCAGTAACTGCGTTGTTGAGGGCACGGCAGATATTTTGGGACATGTGCTTTTGTAGTGCGGGGATTGGACACCGGGCAAAATAGTGTCGGCTGGGGACCAAGTACCGAGGGATGGCCACCGCCATAAGGTTCCGGATAGATTCTGTCTCCACCAGCCTAAAAGGCAGCATTTCCAACGCAAGCAGTCATGAAATGTGCGAATTTAGGACTGTGGCCTGTGGGGCGTTAGCTGCGAATTTCTGCTTTCGTTCAAAGGTCTGGGATATGGACGACTGAACGCAGCGGTGGGACGTGGACGTTGATGCTGTTTCTTGAGAAACTGCCATAACAAGTGAAGACTGAGAGGAGGGGGCATCTTTGCATGCAGTATGGACAGGGGATTGCCTTCCACACACAACAGGGGGTTCTATTGCACACACTACAGCGGAAGAAGCAGTGGTGACACCCACTGACACTGGTCGTGGACCCTGGGTTTCGCCCCACAAAGTCGGGTGCTTTGCTGCCATGTGCCTGATCATGCTGGTGGTGGTCAGGCTGGTAGTTTTGTCACCCCTGCTGAAGCTGGCATGGCAGGTGGTACAAATGGCCTTTTTGGGGTTATCAGCAGAGTCTTTAAAAAAATTCCAGACTCTGGAAGACCTACCGGTTGTACTGGCAACGTCCCTCATGTTGGTGTTACGGGGAACTGTTGCCTGCCTTCTGTGTGCGGCCACCACACTGCTTCTTCCTGCCTGTTGGGGTACTCTGCCTCCCTCACCCTGTGTGCTGCTGGCCTCGCTCTGCATGTCCTCCTGGCACTTTGGGTCAGTTACTAGATCATCCACCACCTCCTCCTCTTCCACTTGCGCACCACGATCCTCCTCCTCACTTCCTGGCAATTGTGTCTCGTCATCGTCCACCTCTTGTGACAAATTGCCTGCGTCGACTTCCTGTGGCCGTGGCTGTTCAAATGTTTGGGCATCGCTACATGGGATCTCCTCTTCCACCACTTCAAGTGGAGCAGGCGAGGGGCACAAATCTGGAAATGGACCAGTGAACAGCTCTTCAGAGATTCCAAGTGTGGGATAAGTTGCTGTCTGACGACACACGGCATGGTGGGAGGAAGGAGCATCAGGGTGAGGAGGAATATGCAGTCGAGACTCACGGCTACTAAGATTTGACCGTGTGGAAGACAGACCGGAGGTGGTGGTGCACAGGTAACTGGAAGTATTATCTGCTATCCAATTAATAACCTGTTCACACTGATCAGTTCGCAATACTGGTGTTGTTCTGTGCTTTCCTAGTAATTCGGTCAAGAAGTGGGAGCGAGAAGATGTGGCTGTTGGTTGTGGCACATTTTCACCTTGGCCATGGCCCCGTCCTCTGCACACACCATCACCAGAACATCCAGTTCCACGTCCCTTGCCATGCGCCTTTTCCATTGTAAAGGAAGTAAAATAGCTTACACTCGCACTATCAATGGAAAAAGGGTAATAAAAAGTAGATTAGAACCGTGGAAGAGGAAAACCACAGTTCTATTTCTCTGGACTACACCCGACTCTTTTAAACAATCTGAACAATCAGGGAGAAACTATTACTGTTTTTCTTTACGGAAAAAATACCAAAATATTGATAATAGAGATTTTTTACTGTGGGACGGCAAAACCACAGTTATAATTTACTGGTGTATAGCAGACTCTTTTAAACAGATATATTTGTGTCTGAACAATCAGGAGACACTATTACTGTTTTTCTTTACGGCAAATAATGCCAAAAGCAGGATAATACAGAGATTTGACCCGTGGAACTGCAAAACCACAGTTCTATTTCTCGGGCCTACACCAGACTATTTTCAACAGATATATTTGTGTCTGAACGATCAGGGAGACACTATTACAGTTTTTGTTTTACGGCAAAAAAATGCCAAAAGCAGGTTAATAGAGATTTTTTACCGTGGAACAGCAAAACCACAGTTATAATTTACTGGTGTATACCAGACTTTTTTAAATATATATATTTGCGTCTGAACAGTGAGCGACACACTCAAACTGTTTTTTTTTAGATACAAATGGCCCAAAAGTGGATAATACAGAGGTTTGAACCGTGGAACTGCAAAACCACACTTCTGTTTCTCTCGCCTACACCAGACTATTTTCAACAGATAAATTTGTGTCTGAACAATTGTAGCGTCGGCGTCCGTGCCTCCTGCTAGGCAGGGACGCTGTCCCCCTCACCTCTCCGCCCGTGCCCGGCGTCCTCCTCCCGCTCTGCTGGCAGCGCGCGCTGCTTCCCGGCCACTGTGCTTAGGGCGCGCGCGCTCCCCCTCTCTTACAGGGGCCGCGCGCGCCGTCCTAAGGAGTCCCCGGCCAATGGCCGGAGGACCTCACCATATATTAGGCACCTCCTCCAAAATGGAGGTGCCCGAGCAATGTTGTTGCAAAGCCTTCACTCTGCTTCAGCCCTCAGGTCCCGTTACCAGTTACCTGCCAGTCACCTGCCAGATTCCTGCTTGTTACCTGCCAGTCACCTGCCAGAGTCCTGCCTGTTACCTGCCAGTCACCTGCCAGATTCCTGCTTGATACCTGCCTGATATCCGCTTACCTGCTTGCAAGCCTGCGGGCCGACGGTCTGCCTTCCGACACCTATCAGTCTGTCTATGGACCAGCCTGCCCGCTCACTTGGGAGCGCTCACCTGCTACCTGCCTGCTAGCCTACCTGGAGGCTCTGCCGTCACTTGCCGTGACCACCTGCCAGTCCAGAGACTCTTGCCCGCTCACCTGGGAGTGCTCACCTGCTACCTGCCTGCTAGCCTACCTGGAGGCTCTGCCGTCACTTGCTGTGACCACCTGCCCGTCCAGAGACTCTTGCCCGCTCACCTGGGAGCGTCCACCTGCTACCTGTCTGCTAGTCTACCCAGAGACTGTTCCTGTCACTTGCTGTGACTACCTGTCATTCTACCCAGAGACTGTCCCTGTCACTTGCCGTGACTACCTGCCCTTCTACCCAGAGACTGTCCCTGTCACTTGCCGTGACTACCTGCCCTTCTACCCAGAGACTGTCCCTGTCACTTGCCGTGACTACCTGCCCGTCTTCCCTGGGAGCCACCCGCTTCCTTACAAGGACCGCCCCCTTGTATAGTTGCTCAGAGGTTCCGCCTCCCAGACCCGTTACAACAATCAGGGAGAAACTATTACAGTTTTTTTTTTACGGCAAAAAATGCCAAAAGCAGGATAATAGAGATTTTTTACCGTGGAACAGCAAAACCACAGTTATAATTTACTGGTGTATACCATACTGTTTTTTTTAGATACAAATGACCCAAAAGTGGATAATACAGAGGTTTGAACCGTGGAACTGCAAAACCACACTTCTGTTTCTCTGGCCTACACCAGACTATTTTAAATAGATATATTTGTGTCTAAACAATCAGGGAGACACTATTACAGTTATTTTTTTACAGCAAAAAATGCCAAAAGCAGGATAATAGAGATTTTTTTACCGTGGAACAGCAAAACCATAGTTATAATTTACTGGTGTATACCAGACTTTTTAAAATATATATATTTGCGGCTGAACAGTGAGCGACACACTCAAACTGTTGTTTTTTAGGTACAAATGGCCCAAAAGTGGATAATACAGAGGTTTGAACTGCAAAACCATGCTTCTGTTTTTCTGGCCTACACCAGACTATTTTCAACAGATATATTTGTGTCTGAACTGTCACAGACACACTTTTTTTTTTTTTTTTTGGGTGGGGGACTCCAAAAGGTTAATAAGACGCGTATTTGTACAGTGTGAAGGAGGAAAAAAAAAGAGCATTTAGATGAAAAAAAAGGATTTTTCCTGGCCCCCGAGACCTGGAGCTAAGTCCAGCAATTTCAGCAACTGGAGCACACAGGACTGTAATGCAGCGTTTGCTGGTATAACCACTGTGTCTCCTATACAGCCTGCCTGCCTGCCTGCCTGATATCTGGGATGGATATTAGTCCTGAGAAGGACTGTTTGTTTAATCTGGCAGCCTTTAATGACCCTACACTAACTATTTCGCAGTATATATCTCTCCCTAAATCAGCAGCGCGGTCCCCACACTGTCTGATCCCAGCCGTCTGTGTCCAAGATGGCAGCGCCCCGTTTTAAATACTCAAGGTGACGCTGTGCGGCCAGCCAATCAATGTAATGCCCACAACCAACATGGCTGCGGCATTACAGTGACTGGCTGGCAATCCCTGCATATTCATTGGCTCTGTAAAGAGCGCCAAACATGCAGGGCGGAGACCCGAGCTCCCGCCCGAGTAACCCGGAAATGCTCGATGCTCGCCGAACATCCCGAGTAGCGTGATGCTCAGGCGAGTACCGAGCAGTGTCGAGCATGTTCGCTCAACACTAGAAGAGACCCTTCACAATAGAAAGGTTGTCTTGCAGATGGTAAGTGGTGCTTACGTATATTATGTATAGTACCCTGGTGGGTATAAGCTTTACTTGGGTAAAGAGGTAGCTGTCAGCAGCGATGTATTTATGAAGCACAGTGTTGTCACTGACCTGTGATCAGGGTATGCAGCTGGCTGTCTGAGAGTCATGAGACTATAAAGTGTTGAGTGCAATAAAGAAGCAAAGTCCATAGGTGGTACTGTATCAAGCCTTGAAGCAAAAAAGAGGAATTAACCTCAAGAATACCGCTACCACAAAAACCCTAAGGCAACCAGGAGTTATGATAAAGCAACATATGGCTGAGTGCCAGTTTAGAATATAATATAGACCCGTGTCAGGAGAGATCCATTCATCATAGAATAAACATAAAACATCATAACATAGCAGTTATGTATTGCCTCTTCCCTCCACCCCCTATATACCTGCTATGTTATGATGTTTTATGTTTATTCTGTGATGAATGGATCTCTCCTGACAAGTGTTTATTCCTCTTTTTTGCTTCAAGGCTTGATACAGTACCATCTAAGGACTTTGCTTCTTTATTGCACGCAATACGTTATAGTCTCATGACAATTTATTTTCTTGACAGGTTTTTATACCATTGAGCTTTTTTTTGAGTGACCTTATACCTTGGGTCCTCATCATCACTAATTGCTACAGTGTTACTATTAAAATTTTTTTCGCATGTGACACTATTGATTTTGTCTGATGGCTTGGATAGGCTTTCCATGCTTCTACATTACTCCTAGATGTGCAGATACCCGTCTACCACCTTGTTGGACTATACCTTCAACCTACTAACTGTGGGATCCTTCTATTTACTTCTTTTTTAGTAATGTGCTTTTACTGATTGTTTTAAAAAACAAAAACAATTTGTAGACGCATACACATCTTAAGGATAAACCTATGGAAACATTTTAGAAAAAAACACCATACTTTCTTTTTAATTCAACCCCACAAAACCTAAAAAGAAACAAACAAAAATTCCAATTGCTAAAAATTTTAAAGTAACATCTGGTGGCAGACTTTTTGACCCCAAATATGTGCAGTTAAAAATGCCACCCTGGAGGGGTGGGGGAAGATGCATGGCCTACAGCACAGTGTGAGGCCGCATTGCTCCCGTGTATCTCGAGTAGTTGGAGGAATACACTGGCTTTACAAGCCTACTAAAAGGAATTCCTGATATTACAGAAGCTCAGCACAAGTGAGGATGAAATGGTGCATTGGAAGACAAAAAATCCACAAAAATACTCCGTTTTTCCCAGCGTTAGAGACTTCTCAAAATTGTCCCTGATTGCTCCTGCAGGACAAGGTATCCACCTGCAATAGTGCTGCACCCAGGCATTAACGGAGAGCAAGCTACAAGCCACTTCCTCCTGACCCCCTTTTATGATAGCTTAATTTGGAAGCAGCCCTGCCTCAGCTGCCTCAATTAATTCTCCAGAAATTCCTAATAAATGCATACAGAAATCCCAATGAAACTCATGGATGAGGAGAGATTCTTCAGCTATTCATATTCTTTCCCTTCCTCATACTCACTGTTTGTGAAGAATGTGTAGTGACTCTTTGCCATTTCACACACATATATTATTTCTGGGCATTCCCCAACTACACCATCTACCTTTTTTTCAGCTCTTGTATATGTTAATGACCAAAATGACTTACTGAGAAACTATGCACATTCTCTACCAAAAGTCAAATCCCTGTCTATAGCTATATCTAAGGATGTGATTGAGTGGATCCACTTTTTTTCCATTTAAAAGAAAAAAAAA
The DNA here is from genome assembly GCF_046119375.1 of Phyllobates terribilis. Classification (NCBI taxonomy): domain Eukaryota; kingdom Metazoa; phylum Chordata; class Amphibia; order Anura; family Dendrobatidae; genus Phyllobates; species Phyllobates terribilis. Next base: position 51,916,048 of record NW_027362768.1, on the reverse strand, counting down.
TGGAAATCACCAGATCCTTTCCACAAGTCACTCACTGATTCAAAAAAATTATCCTTTTTTGCTAGTTTAAGGCTATGTGCCCACGATGCAGAAATGAAGCAGACAATTTCTGCAGCATTTCTGCATCTCCCTGGCAGAAAAAACGCATGCAGATTGTGCATGCATTTTTCCTGCAGAATACATGCGGATTCACATGCGTATTCACATGCGTTAACGCATGTGTAGCGCCCCGAGGGTTCTGTCGCTACAGAGGTATTGCACCTCAACCAGAGGTGTGATATCCCACTCCCGGGTAAGGATGGTGTGTGGACCGGGACTCAGTTAGCTGCATGCATCACACACACCCCATTTCCGGGGGACAGCTCAACGGTGCTCCCATTAGTACAGTAATGCAGGCACGACAGAACATGTCCCTGGCTGGAGTGGGGAGGGAGGAGGAAAACCCAGTGATGTAGGAGCAGGAGGGGACGGTTTCTGGGCATAGGTAGGAGCCCATTGGTTGCAAGTCACCTGGGCTCATACACAGAGAGGGAGGTATAAAAGGTGGGCACCATCTTAGTTCAGAGCAGAGAGTGCAGATATCTGGAGAAGAGAAGGAGTTCAGCCAGAGAGGGCTGACAGGGAGCTGTGGCTCAGTCTGGGCCCAGCTCCACGAGGTAGGCCTGGAGTGGAGGCCAGAGCCAGAGGAGAGGAACGGAAACAGAAAGGAACAGAAAGGAAAGTAAGAAGGAACAGAACACCAAGAGAGGCCCAGAGACACGGAAGCAGAAGGAACCCTAAGGACCCAGGAGATTGCGGGTGACGGGTTGGCAGAACAGGGTACCGGATCCCAAGTTGGTGGAGGCGACTAATCCTCAGCCAAGGACCGGCGGTCATGACCATTTACTGGTGCGACCCCTCACTACACCTACTAGAAAGGCACACCACATAGGGTCAGGGAAGTGGACACCCAGCCTCCCAAGAGAAGACCCGAGGCAGCTGGACAGAAGTAGTGTTACTGGTGGGGCACGGCTGCCGAAAGGATAGAAGGGAGTCCTGTGCCACACTCCGGAATTACCTGGGGGTTGACCGAGCCCCCTGCCTGGTGGATGCAGCACGGCTCGGGCGGTCCTACCTGCGCATAAGTGACCTGGATGAGAACTGTGAGTAAAGAACTTGAACTGCAATACCTTGTCTCTGTGCTTTCTCATCGCATACAGCACTACTAGTGGTGGGACGCCCGCACCATCACCCCCACCATCTACTACACTGCCCTGGGGCTGCACTCCTCCCGTGGGGAGTTACACGACCTCAGCTGCATACACCATCAGCCCCAGCGGTCTGCCTTGCAGCGGCGGTTCGCACTGACCGCAATCCACGGGTGGCATAGTCGGACATTAAACCACAAAAACCCTATAAACACTGCCACTGGTATGACCACTCTGAGCCACGGGACCGGGTCGCCGCCACGGTGACTACAACCCCCAGCGTCCACAAAAAGGGCCCGGTTCCGGATTCCCCACGCGGCCCAGGGGGCACGTCAACTTTTGGCGTAGTCGGCAGGATCGTTACTGTCGTCACTGCATTCTGGGTCTTCTATCCTTTGGATTACGATATCGGAGAGAATGAGACACAGGACAGGATGTTTGTGTCTAAACATGCTCTAAACTTTATTACAAAACACAGGGTTAATATACACCCTGAAGGCAGGAAACGGATTTGCCATATATGGTTCGATTATACAGTTTAGCTGAACAAGCGAGAAAGCTAGTTTCTGTATGCTTTAAAATATTTAATTAGACGTATCTGGCTAACAAGGCCACGGTATCTTCTTGCAAGAACACATTATTGCTACAAGAAGAAACATCTGGCCAGGGAGGACACGCTATTGATACAAGAAGGAACATTTCAACAGGTGTTGTTTTCACCTAAAATAACTGTCAGACTTATATAGCATAGATGGGGTCTTTGAACTTGAGGGGCCTCATCTTCTGCTATAACATTCCATCCTTTTGTTCCTTCATTTATCAATATGAATCTCTATGTTTTCTTTTAGTACAACGCTGAATACACATTAGAAAAAGCTTAAAAACCAAATAAACCGCAAGGCACATTAGCAAAACCTGAAAAATAGCTTGCACTATACCAACCAACCACCCACCGATACCTTTAAACCAATTTGCGGGATTTAGAAAGGAAAAGGTGTTTGCCCACCAGGAATCCTGATTCTTGAGGTTGGCCTCATCATAAAGTCTCCTTAATTTTACCACGTCTTCCAACTTATGCTTCAGCGTCAGTACACTAGAATTGTCTATGTAATGGCAGCATGCGGGCCCTATTATCTGGCACATCCCTCCTTGTGCTGCTGTTAAATAATCTAGTACAAGGGTATGTTGGTTCGTGACAATAATCAATTGATTCTGTACTGCAAGAGATCCGTTAACTACTTCTAAAATATCCCAAATCTGATCATCAAGATAGTCTGTAGCTTCTACTAATTTATCCCACATTTGTGTCAACATAGGATATATAAACAATGCACTGAAAAATTTGTTTACCCCTCCTATTTGAACTATATGGGGTCTCCCACTTGGTCTTTATTTATTGTCTGCTGATCTCTTATGCAGTGTATGTTTTGGGATAGACAAAGGATCTAACTGGTCTGGAGTAACAATATAAGTTGCGGGTGTCAATCTGGCTAAAGTACAAGTTCCTGTTACTCCTACTGGGAGCCACTTGAAAGCCTTGTCTCCACATACCCAATACATGGATAAGGGGAGATTCCATAATGCTGAATGTTGCAGTATTAAACGGTGAACTAAATCAACAAACTTAGAAACATTTGACATCATACACCACCCAGGCACTTGACCTATAGGGGAACAATAGCCAGCATCAGGATTGCCACACGTAGGTGCACCTTTCTGATAACTTGAGCTTTCATTACACGGTAGATTGCCAGGTATTTTGGCACAGGTATCACTTGTCCCGTTTTTAGAATAGACATTATTCACCCAATTAGAAGTGTGTAGATATCTTTCCAACAGGGAAGGTTTAAAGGAATCACTACTGTCTGAGGTGGGCTTGAAACTTACTTTTAACCCTTGTTGTGGTATCTTACCAAAATCAGTAATTTTTGTTTTGTTTCGGGGTACCCACTCCCCTCCTTTAAATGCTAAATACAACCTGGGAATTATTTGACCCGTCAGGTTCCCTTGCCACCACGGAAATTCTGTCCATCTTATTACGGGAATCCCAACAGTGGTATTCCACAGTCTGTGTGGCATTATTGGCCCAAGTATCTGAACAGTTCACCCAAAAGTTTATCTCTTCCCATGAGACTGGGACAGCGAGAAAGGGTATGCTAGTGGACGTCACAGGGGCATGTGTACATATCCAACAGTTAGCAATGGTCTGGTTTTGCTCCTTTAGTCCATCGATTAGAGCAAGATGGTGTTTAATGAATCTATTGTCGTCTCCATCTGTGGTGCTCAACCTAGTCCATGCACCTGTGGTTGTAAGTATGCAGGTAAGTATAAACAATGTCATCATTCTTTGTCCGCTGGTTCTCCTAGTATCTTTTTGCAATGGGATGCGTGGATCCAGGTCTCTTTTCCCTCTAGCTTAACGGCTGTACTTGTGGTCAGCAGAACTTGAAAGGGTCCGTCAAACAGTGGATCTAGGCTTTTCCTCACGTGTCTTTTTATAACCACCCAGTCTCCAAGTTGCAGCGTATGGCTGCTAGAGTCTTGATCTGGATCTGGAAGAGAACTGAAGACATTATCATGTATTTGCTTAATCTTTTTGTGTAAAGCCCTCACGTAGGAACTTAGCACATGGTTGTTCATTTCTAATGCTTGCGGATAGAAACACCCTAGGCTGGGTACGTTGCCAATCAATATCTCATATGGAGAGAGTCCAGTCTTTTTATTAGGCGTGTATCTTACTGAAAACAGAGCAAGGGGTAAACAGTCCGGCCATGGTTTTCCTGTCTCAGCCATGGCTTTCTGAATTTTTAATTTCAATGTCCCATTCAGTCTTTCCACTTTACCACTACTTTGCGGGTGATATGGGGTGTGGAATGCTTGTTGAATTCCTAGAGCTGACATGACTTCATTCATTATTTCACCTGTGAAGTGAGTACCTCTGTCACTCTCAATTAACTCTGGTGCCCCATACCTGCAGACCACCTCCGCAAGCAGTATCTTTGCGGTTGCCGCAGCCGTGGCTTTGGCAATCGGGAAAGCCTCTGGCCATCCTGAGAACAAATCAATACAGACCAACACATATTCCCATGATCCTGACTTTGGCAGCTGAATATAATCAATTTGCAGTCTCTGGAATGGATAGAGGGGCCGGGGGGGGGGTGTTTGGGTGGTGTTTTAACTACTCTACCCTGATTATGTGTGGCACATATCATGCACCCTTGTATCAGGCTTTCTATACAGGTGGAGAATCCTGGTGCCACCCAATGTTTCTGCATCACACTCATCACAGCCTTTTTTGATTGGTGTGTCGGCCCATGTAGTATCTGGGCTGCTGCTGGGTACAGTGCCCTTGGAAGGCATCATCGTGTCCCTTTCCCCCATACCCCATTTGCTTCATTCAGGCATGCACCTTCCTTTAACCACTTATCAACCTCCTCCTTTTGAGCCTGAGCCTGCATTTGGGATAAGATGTCCTCCGACACAAAGGGGTTTTTAGGGGCACTTAGCTGACGTACTGTTGACCCTTGTTGCGGCTTACAGGCTGCTGTTTTTGCCGCTGCATCTGCCATCGCATTATCTATACTCACCTGGTCGGTGCGTCTGGTATGTGCTCTTACCTTTATGACGGCTACTTTTTTGGGTAGTTGTAGTGCATCAATTAACTGCTGGACCGCATCAGCATTCTTAATGGGGTGTCCTGCTGCCGTCAGGAAACCTCTTGACTTCCATATGGGACCAAAATCATGCGCTATACCGAATGCGTACCTAGAATCTGTGTAAATGTTAACAATACTACCTTCTGCTAGTTTACAGGCCTCGGTTAGGGCCCTAAGTTCGGCCTCTTGAGCCGATTGGTGTGGGAGCATTGGTTCTGCCTTGATTACTGCATTGAGGGAGACAACTGCATAACCAGTATGGAAAGTACCTGAATCGTTCTGATGACGGGATCCATCTACAAAAAAATCAAAATCTGCATTTTCTAATTCATGTTCAAATACAGTAGGTAAACCTGCCGTTTCTTGTGCCATCATTTGTACACAGTCATGAGGAACATCCTCTCTTGGATCTTCCTTAAATTGCACAGTACCTGACCCCTCCTTTAGATCCGAGAGAGGTAACAAAGTTGCTGGATTCAGGGTAGTACACTTCTGTAAAGAAACATTGGGGGGCATTAACAGTGCACATTGTAACCTGAGATGACGTGCTGCTGAGAGGTGAGCGGGTTGCACTTGGTTCAATATAGTGTAGACATCATGAGGTGTTAGAACGGTGAGCGGGTGGTCAAGAACAATGTCTGCGGATTTATGGAGTAATAGTCCAACAGCATGCAGAGCACGTACGCAGGATGGTGCACCTCTGGCTACCGCATCTAATCTGCCACTAAAATAGGCAACAGGTCTCTGATTATCACCGTGTGTTTGAGTTAAAACTCCTGCTGCATGTCCAGCTTGTTCATGAAGGTACAGAGTAAATGGGAGCTCATAGTTAGGGGTACCCAAAGCTGGAGCGGCCAAAATACGTTTTTTGAGTGAATAAAAACAGTCTATTGCCTCTGGTGTTAGTACAAAAGGTGTTGGGGTAAGACAGTCATAGAGGGGCTGCATCAAAATAGAGACGGCATGAATCCACTGTCTGCAATAGAAGACCAGTCCAAGAAAAGTTCTGAGGGCTGCAACATTAATGGGGACGGTGAATGCCTATACTGCTTGTTTGCGTGCATTTGTTAAATGACGAGCTCCTGGTGTAATGCAATGTCCCAAAAAGGTGACTGAAGATTTCCAAAACTGAAGCTTAACTTTCGATGCCTTGCAGCCAGCGTGATAGAGAAACAACATAAGCGATATAGTTGCACTATGATATTGTTTCCTAGAAGGGGCACAAATGAGCAGGTCATCGACATATTGCAGAACGATATGTGGTTCAGACCATCCCTCCAGTATTTCCTGCAGACTTGCAGTGTACATTGTGGGTGAATTCTGGGCACCCTGTGGCAACACTGTCCATGTATATTGACTGCCCTGGAATGTGAAAGCAAACAAGTACTGGCAGTCAGGATGTAATGTTACACTGAAAAATGCATTTGCCAAATCGACCATTGAAAAGCAAAGAGAGTCAGACGGTATCTGTGACAGGAGAGTATCTGGGTTGGGCACAACTGGTGTTAGAAGTTCTGTGGTTTGTTAACCAACCGGAGGTCATGGACCATTCTATATGCGGCTGGTTGTCCTGGCACACTCTTTTTCTTTACTGGGAACAGGGGAGTGTTGCAAGGGGACTGGGTTTTGCCTAGGACTCCCCTGTGTAGTAATTTTTGGACTTGCTGGGCTATGGCATTCTCCTGAGCCGAGCTAAGGGGATACTGCCTCTGTTGGGGTAAGATTGCTCCTGGTTTTAATTTTACCATTACTGGTTGAACTCTTAACCTACCAACATCTGTTTTGTCTGAGGCCCAAAAATCATGTGGCACAGCATGCTCCAATATCGGCGGAAACTCATTTGTCTCTTCTGTGCTGGCAATATCTAGTGACATAATTTTGCAAAGGGTACTTGGTTTTAAACCTGGGGTCATGGTGACAGTGCCATCGGGATGATTTTCAATATGTGCTTTTAATTGGGACAACACATCATTTCCCAAAAGATTACATTGGCCTCGGGGCGATACCATGAGCTGGCTATGTACAGTAGCTCCTTGAATTTGCAGGGGAATTCTCTTAGTGACAGGGAGCAGGATAGACGGGGAATTGAAGGGGGTGGCAATGACATGATGTGAAAAATCAGTGTCAGTGTATGGCCAATCACCTTGTGTAATTACTGAATTGTCGGCCCCCCGTATCTACTTGGAAATCGATTTCATGTCCCCCTGGTAGGTTCACCTGCACTATACAACTGGGAGTTGGGGGTAAGGAGATGAGGGGGTTCATGTGCAAGCTACCCTCATCCTATGGGGGCGTTGTTTGGTCAGCTGGAGGACCCGTACTCTGAGCATTTGGATAAGGGTTGGTCCTACAGTCCTTTCTAAAATGTCCTGGCTTTTTACATCCGTAACACAGTTTCTGTCCCCCTCCTGCAGTCCATCCTTTGTCTCTGTTGTTTCTAGGGGTAGTCTCTACTATGTGAACTCTGGCAGCTCTCTTTGACTGCGCTATGTCATGCTGTGCTCCCTGGGCTATTCTAGCTTAATCCTCTGCTTTCACTGATCTCCAGTCTGGTCTACTTGCTTTTACTTTCTCTGCAATCTCCTTCTTTAGTCCATTCATGAAAGCACTTGCTAATACCCTCTCACTAGTCTTATTTTCGGGAATAAATCCCATTTTTGACCAGGTTCTCCTTAGTGCCCAAAAGAAATCTTTGGAGTCTTCTTCCTTACCTTGAACCCGGTCTTCTAGTGTAACCTGCCTCTCTGCCTGTCTGTCTTTACATGCCTTTTCCAACGCTGCTGCGAATAGGACTCCAGCTGCTGCATCATTAGATTGTGCATCTACGGGTCCGGTCCTATTGGCATACTGTTTTTTTGCCTCATCTATCAACCTATCATAGCGGGCTTCATCTGCCAATTTTCCCTTAATTACCCCCTGTAGATCCAACCTAGTTGCATTGTACGTATCCTGTATGGTTCCTATCATTCTGGCAAAACCCATAGGGGACTGGGACGGATCTGGCAGCTGGGAGATCAACGCCAACTGCTCTGAAGGACTCCATGGTTTATACATTAACATTGTGCGAGCTTCCTGTCCTGGGACTTGCTGGTCCGCTCCCGGTGCACCTGGGGCTCCCAGTATTACTATTGTTCTCATTGGAAAAAGACTAGCTGGGTGGGGTCTCGGTCCTCCACATGCCACACAGATGTCTACTGTCAAGGTGTTCTGCTGTCCACATCTGGGGCAAACCCAACATTTAGGTTCCTGGGAATTCTGGTACTGGGGTGGGGGTGACGTCGGGAGCGGACAGGGAGGAAAATCTGTCATTCCAGTTTTTGTCAGTCTGTAACATCCGTCTCCTAGTTCTTCAATCTTTCCTTCAAAATAAGCGCATGCATTCATCCATACATCCACTGTCTTCAACAGACCCTTATCTTTCAGCCATTCATTATTGGAGTTAAAGAAGGATTTCCATTTCTCTCCATTCATCTCTCCATTCTCATTCATTCCCGCTTTACACAATATTTTGTCAATTCCAATCAGTGCCTTTTTCCCTTCTCTGCGTACCACTAAGTCTTTGGCAGTAATGCCTTCCTTGGCATTTTGGTTCCCCATTTTTTTCGGTTCTCCTCACTTAGAGTAGACTCCTCAGTCACTTAAACAATGGTCACTTAGACAATGGGCCACAAAGGTTTCTGAACCATTCCACTACTTGCCCTCCAGGACTTATACGCCAACCAGAAAAACAGACCAAAAACACCGATCCCGATACACACCCACAACACAATCATCGGATCCATACTTTCATTCTTAAGTTCTCCAAAGGATAGAAGGCAGGACTGTCAATTTATCTGAGGGATTCTACTGCTTCAAAGGGACCTGAGCCAGACAACAATCTGTGAATTACCTGGGGAGCCGACCGCTCGGGGGTGAGGGAGTCTCTTCTATGCAGTGATATAATTAGGTAGAATATAACAGTTATTCTTACCTCAGCGCTGTATATATCACCAACAGAGAGCTTCACTCGTCCCACGTCTCGGACCGGTCGAGCACCCCTGGGTAGATTAACTCAAGGTCCCTGTTCGAGGCGCTAGCTGTCGTCACTGCATTCTGGGTCTTCTATCCTTTGGATTACGATATCGGAGAGAATGAGACACAGGACAGGATGTTTGTGTCTAAACATGCTCTAAACTTTATTACAAAACACAGGGTTAATATACACCCTGAAGGCAGGAAACGGATTTGCCATATATGGTTCGATTATACTGTTTAGCTGAACAAGCGAGAAAGCTAGTTTCTGTATGCTTTAAAATATTTAATTAGACGTATCTGGCTAACAAGGCCACGTTATCTTCTTGCAAGAACACATTATTGCTACAAGAAGAAACATCTGGCCAGGAGGACACGCTATTGATACAAGAAGGAACATTTCAACTGGTGTTGTTTTCACCTAAAATAACTGTCAGACTTATATAGCATAGATGGGGTCTTTGAACTTGAGGGGCCTCATCTTCTGCTATAACATTACCAACCCGCCACAAACGGGTATTGCGCGCCTGAAGAGAAAGAGACTGTTTAATTGAAATTGACTGTGTTGAAAATGGCGCCCGCCCCAGCAGAACGGACGCCATAATGTGTGCGCCAAAAGACAACAGGAAGCCACCTCCCATCGTGGGCCAGGTCCCAGAATGGTGCCAAAGAAGGACCCCGCCCCCAACAGCCATGAGTGCGGCTGTAGAGATGTCCATCAACATGGGGGGGCTGCCCCTGAAAGTGATTGTCAGCCGATGGCCCCAGGACCACCCCCAATGGGGGCGGACAGGAAAGAAAACTGTGGGGCAGGGTGCGGTCTGGATCAGTCTGGACAGGCCGCACCCGGGAATGGAAGGAGCACCGCACCCCACCAACACCCTGGCCCGTAGCCTGCTGCAGGCTGAGCCACCATGCAGCCTAACAGAGTTGCTGGCACAGCTCCCAGAGACCCGGAGTGTGCGCAAGCCGTGCTAGAAGACCTGGACCGAAGGATGGTCCGGGCGCAGCGGGACGTGATCGCCGGGTGGAAGGAGGAGTTGGCCCGGCAAGCCGTGACCCGACCGCAGGAGGCGCTACCTCCGCCCAGCCGCACGCCTGCCTCCGAGGGCGGTGAAGGTGGACCGGAGTCCGGGGATGGCGCCACGGAAGAGACCGCAACAACCGAGGCAGGTAACGGGGAAGTCACCACCCCCAGCCCTGAAACTGCGAGCATACCTCAGCCTCCCGTTGCAAGGCCCGAAGCCCCGGGAACCGCACCTGTTGCCACGCCTCCGCCGCTACCAGCTAGGCCTCATGCTGCAAGCACTGCTGATGCGCCCCGCCCCGCGCCCTTTAACCCTGGGCGCAATAAAGAGAGAGACGTCACAGGCCGGGTCGCAAGGCCTAGTGCACCCGGGCGTCACTGCCTCACGAGCGCCCCCTTCCTTGACGGTGCCACTCCCGAGCACGACCAGCAGGCGACCACCGGCCTGGTCGCAAGGCCGAGTGCCCCCGGGCGCTGCTCCCCCACCGGGGCCCCCTGCCATACTGCCCCTGGGCGCGGATCTATTCGCCCAGCACACCGGTCCGGACTGTTATGATCTGCTACAAGCACTAAGGAAAGAAAGGAGATCTGTCCCTACAATAGAACTAAGCTAGATCCCTACGATGTAACGGGGAACCTGATCCTGCGATCAGACCCGCTAAAGTCCTCGGCTAGTCTGTACAAAGACCTATAGATGCAAGGGAGGGATCCCTACAAGAACTAGGGACTGGGATAAAGTTGGACACCTCCTAGCAGAAATTGTAGCAGTAAAAGACAAACACACAACATAGAACATAAAGGTCCGAAGACCTAGCTAAACTGACTGAGAAAGGTAACTAAGCACCAGGCTAACTTAAGAGTAGAAATTACAATGAAGTCTAGCAAGGCCAGGAGGGCGGAGCAGGAGTAAATAGGCAAAAAAGGTCATGTGACCAGCAAGATAGAAAAAACCTAACAGGAGAGTGCTAACAGTACCCTCTCTTCCATGAGGATCCTCCGGATCCCCTAGGCCCAGGCTTATCAGGAAACCTCTTGTGAAACGCTCTGACAAGTCTGGAAGCAGAAACATCATCCGCCCTCACCCATGAGTTATCCTCGGATCCGAAATCCTTCCAAGCGACGAGATACTGCAAACTGCGTCTATACCGTCTAGAATTTAGGATGCGGGAAATTTCGTATTCCCCGTCCTCCACCACCGGAGGAACAGTGGCAGAGGCGTCTCCATCCGACACATAAGCTCTTTTCAACAGAGAAACATGAAACACCGGATTAATCTTCCAGGAGGTAGGAACCTCCAACCTAACAGCAGATTGGTTAACTACCTGAAGCACCTTAAAGGGCCCTACAAACTTGGGACCCAATTTTTTAGAAGGAATCCTCAACCGCAGATTCTTAGAGGACAACCAAACCATGTCACCAATAGCAAACAAAACCTCTTGCCGTTTCCTATCAAAGTACCTCTTAGATTTTTTGTTAGCCTCCTGAAGATTACCACACACATCCATCCAAACTCTCTCCAAATCACCGGAAAAACTCTCCTCCTCAGGCACAGCCGATACCAATTTGGAGAATGACTCAAAAGACGGATATCTCCCAGAACAACAAAAAAAAGGCGAACAACCAGCAGAAGAGGATGTATGGTTGTTAAGAGCAAACTCAGCAAGTGGCAGAAACTCAGACCACCCCTCCTGATTGTCTGCCACAAAACAACGCAAGAACTGCTCAACATCCTGATTCTTCTTTTCTGTCTGGCCATTAGACTCAGGATGATATCCGGATGAAAACGACAAATGAACTCCCAACCTGTCACAAAAAGCACGCCAAAAACGAGCCACGAACTGAGGTCCCCTATCCGAAACAATGTCAGTAGGAACGCCATGTAGTCTGACAATTTCCTTGACAAAGGCCTTAGCGAGTGTCTTAGCGCAGGGCAGTTTGATGAAAGGAACCAAGTGACACATCTTGCTAAAACGGTCCACGACCACCCAGATGACTGTGAAACCCTCAGAGGGGGGAAGGTCAGTAATAAAGTCCATAGCCAGATGTGTCCAAGGTGCACTAGGAACCTCCAGGGGGCAAAGCAACCCCGAAGCAGGAGTATGTGAAGACTTAGATCTAGCACACACCGTACATTGACGCACCCACTTAATGACTTCCTTCTGCCATCCAGGCCACCAAAAACTGCGACCCACAAGTCTCTTGGTCTCAGAAATTCCTGGATGACCTGCCAACCGAGACTCATGACACTCAACAAACAAATCTCTCCTAAAGGTCCTAGGCACAAACAACCTCCCATGGGGAGTGTTAGATGGGGCATTCTCCTGTGCTTTAAGAATCTCATCTTCCAAAACAGAGTCCAATGCAGCAATCACAACACCTTCTTGTAAAATGCTCCCCTCCTCCTCAGCAAAGACCATGGGAGAAAAGCTGCGAGACAAAGCATCAGCTTTAACATTCTTGGTACCCGGGATGTAAGTAACGGAAAAATTAAACCGCGAGAAAAAAAGTGCCCACCTAGCCTGACGGGCATTCAAGCGCTTGGCAGCATCAAGATAGATCAGATTTTTATGATCAGTGAAAACCTGAATGGGAAATTCAGCACCTTCCAAGAGATGACGCCAGTGTTCAACTGCGAGTTTAATAGCCAGCAATTCCCGATTACCAATATCGTAATTAAGTTCAGTCTCAGAAAAATTTTTTTGAAAAAAAAAGCACACGGATGTACTCCATCCTTGTTTTTCTGAGACAACACCGCACCGACCCCCACCGAAGAAGCATCAACCTCAACCAAAAACGGCTTAGTCACATCAGGCTGCATAAGGATGGGAGCAGAGCTGAACCTCTCCTTTAGAAACACAAAAGCTTCAATGGCCTCAGTAGTCCACTGAACCGCATTAGCACCTTTCCTGGTGAGATCAGTCAGTGGTTTGACAATAATAGAAACATTTTTAATGAATTTTCTGTAATAATTGGCGAAACCCAAAAACCTCTGTATCGATTTCAAACCAATAGGCCTAGGCCATTCCTGAACCGCCTGAACCTTCACAGGGTCCATCTCAAAGCCCTCGCTGGAGATAATGTAGCCCAAATAACTAATTCTCTGTACAGCGAACTCACATTTCTCCAGCTTAGCAAAAAGCGAATTGTCAATTAATAACTGTAATACCTCACATACGCTCTGCCAATGAGACTCCAGATCAGGCGAATAAATCAAAATGTCATCCAAATACACAACCACATTTCTGCCGATCAAAGGTCTAAGGATGTCATTAATAAGATTCTGAAAAAATGCTGGAGCATTGGTAAGACCAAAAGGCATAACCAGGTTCTCAAAATGACCCACAGGAGTGTTAAAAGCAGTCTTCCATTCATCACCCTCCTTCATGCGCAACAAATTGTATGCCCCCCAGAGATCAATTTTAGAGAACCACTTGGCCCCCAGTAACTTGTTAAACAAATCAGGAATCAATGGCAGTGGGTAAGGATTGCGTGCAGTAATTTTATTAATCTCACGAAAATCCAGACAAGGACGTAAACCGCCGTCCTTTTTTTTAACAAAAAAAAATCCAACAGCCACAGGAGACTTGGAAGGCCTAATGTGACCGGCGGCCAAGCTTGTCTGTATGTATTCCTCTAAAGCCTTTCTCTCAGGAATAGTAAGATTAAATAAACGACTTTTAGGAAGAGTCGCTCCAGGGACAAATTCAATGGTACAATCATAGTCTCTATGGGGAGGCAAAATTTGTGACTCCTCCTCAGAAAAAACTCTCCAAAAATCCTGAATAGGTACAGGTAATTCCCCTTTTTCCACCGCAGCAATACGTCCGTTACAACACTTGTCATAACACTTAGGGCTCCAGGACTTAATTTCATTGGTAGACCAATCCAGTACAGGATTGTGCAATTTTAACCAGGGTAACCCCAAAATTACTGGAGAAGGCAAATTATTTAATACCACCAAATCCAAATTTTCTTGGTGAATACCATTAATAGTGAGGGGAAATTCACAGACCTTGTGAGTAACACTCTTCAAGGGGGAGCCATTGACAGAAACCACAGCAATAGGGGATGACAAAGGTTTGGGTTTTAATTTAAGTTTTTCCAAGAATCCCCCATCAATCACATTCAGAGTAGAACCACAATCCACAAATATCCAAAATTCAATTAATTCTTCCTGAGCAGCAGTAGTAGCAGAAAGAAATACCCCCTTAGTATTTAAACAGGCAATACGGGCATAACTGACCTTTTTTTTTTCTTTGTTCATACGAAGCACACAGTTCTTAATAAAATGGTCAGATTTAACGCAATAAAAGCACAATCCTTCAGAAGATCCTCGGTCTTTTTCCTTAGAGCGGGGTGCCTTCGCCCCAATCTCCATCGGCTCTCCAATGTCAGTACAGATCCTCTCAAGACTCGGAGCTGACATGGCAGAGGATTTACTCTCATTAACCCTAGCACGCCGTCTCCTGTCCACCCGTATAGCTAATTGCATTGCCTCCTGCAAGTTTCCAGGTGTGGGATAAGCAATCAGCAAATCCTTAACCCTTTCACCTAGCCCCGCAAGAAACAAACTTTTCAAAGCTGAATCGTTCCACCCCACCTGGGCAGACCACCGACGGAAGTGAGAGCAATATTTTTCCACATTACCTGATCCCTGCCTCAAACGTCTCAATTCAGTCTCAGCTGATGAGACACGATCAGGATCATCAGACAACAAACCCAAAGCAGGAAAAAAACTATCCACTGATCTAAAGCATGGATCACTAGGTTGGAGAGAAAAGGCCCATCCCTGAGGTTCTTTGCGCAAAAGTGACATTATGAACCCTATGCACTGTGATTCATCACCAGAGGATCTGGGTCTCAAACGAAAATACAACAAACAAGCATTTTTAAAGGAAAAAAATTCTTCTTGATCACCAAAAAATAAATCAGGCAAACATACCTTTGGCTCCACAAAATGTGCTCCAGAACAGCTACTCACGTGTTGTTGGAGCTCGGCCACGTCTTGAGAGAGTCCCTGCAGGCGTTGAGCCAAATCCTGAACCGACACCATGATAGAAACTGGAAGTCTTTCCTTAGAGATATTTTTGGGCTGGACTTACTGTTATGATCTGCTACAAGCACTAAGGAAAGAAAGGAGATCTGTCCCTACAATAGAACTAAGCTAGATCCCTACGATGTAACGGGGAACCTGATCCTGCGATCAGACCCGCTAAGGTCCTCGGCTAGTCTGTACGAAGACCTATAGATGCAAGGGAGGGATCCCTACAAGAACTAGGGACTGGGATAAAGTTGGACACCTCCTAGCAGAAATTGTAGCAGTAAAAGACAAACATACAACATAGAACATAAAGGTCCGAAGACCTAGCTAAACTGACTGAGAAAGGTAACTAAGCACCAGGCTAACTTAAGAGTAGAAATTACAATGAAGTCCAGCAAGGCCAGGAGGGCGGAGCAGGATTAAATAGGCAAAAAAGGTCATGTGACCAGCAAGATAGAAAAAACCTAACAGGAGAGTTCTAACACGGACGGACTGCCCCTGGTATGGCCGGCCGACCTGATCAGCAGCCGCCAATGGAGAGACCAGCCCCCGCGCGAACCCCTGATACCAGCTCGGGAGCCCAGAGAGATAAGCTATCCCCCGCTGGAGGATGCCCAGTTCGAGTGGGACCCCACTTGGGAAAACCTGATGGGGTTCACCCAGGAAACCCGGGCGGACGCAGCCTGTCGACTGGAGTCCTGCCGCCAACAGCCGGCAACATTTGAGAGGGAGCGG
This sequence comes from Phyllobates terribilis, assembly GCF_046119375.1. Taxonomy (NCBI): domain Eukaryota; kingdom Metazoa; phylum Chordata; class Amphibia; order Anura; family Dendrobatidae; genus Phyllobates; species Phyllobates terribilis. Next base: position 51,900,391 of record NW_027362768.1, on the reverse strand, counting down.
CGGGAGCGACGTGTCAGGGAGGAGCAGCTCCAAACACGGAGTGCAGAGCAGAAGAGAAGAGCCCGACAGAAACCCCGAGCTGCCAGCGGTCCAAGAGTCACCGGGACCGTGGTGAAGTTTCAGATGGATCGCGGCTGGGGCTTCATCAAGGACCCTGAAACCACCGACGACGTCTTTGTGACCCGCAGGGACGTCCAGAGCCACCTGCCAGAGGGACATCGCGGACGAGATTTATATTCTGGCGACGTGGTCACCTACACCCGGCACAAGGGTGCAAAAGGACTGTACGCCCTCCACGTCCATAGAGTGGTAGGAGAGGAGGAGCAGTACTACTCGGATCCCGGGTACCCAGAGGGCCAGGACGGGCCTGAAGACTACCCGGAAGAAGGTGCGCAAGGAGGACACCGCTGCTGAAAAGTGGCAGCGCGCAAATGTATATAGTTACCCGTCAGGGTATAAGAACTGATGTTGACTGTGTGAAAGTTACCCACCCCCCCTATTTCCTTAATCTGGCTGGGGACTGAGAACAGCCATCCCCTTCCCTACCTGGCCGGGGACTGAGAGCGGCCGCCCCTGTAAATAGTTGCGCTTCCTAAAGCTCCCCCTACTGGTTTTATAAAAAGACTGCAACGTCTACCTCAAGACAAATTTACTGGACTGTTGCACCTTTAAGAAGAAAGAACACCTGGTCGCAAGTTGCACCGCGGCCAGTACCCAAGAATATGTTTTACTTAAGAATGTTTTATACTGAAAAGTTTTATATGCTGCTAAAAGAGTTTTATGGTATTTTATATGTGTGAAGAAAGTCTTGTAATATTTGTTAAAAGAGAAAAGTGTACCAGTAACGTTAAAGGAGAAAAGTGCCTCCCATAAAGGGATGGGTTAAATGGTTATTGTCTTATATGCGAATGCATTCTAAAAATTTTGTATGTTTCTGAATTGTCTTTGCTCTTTTCCAGCCCGAGGACGTGCTGTGGTTCACCAGGGGGGAATGTAGCGCCCCGAGGGTTCGGTCGCTACAGAGGTATTGCACCTCAACCAGAGGTGTGATATCCCACTCCCGGGTAAGGATGGTGTGTGGACCGGGACTCAGTTAGCTGCATGCATCACACACACCCTATTTCCGGGGGACAGCTCAACAGTGCTCCCATTAGTACAGTAATGCAGGCACGACAGAACATGTCCCTGGCTGGAGTGGGGAGGGGGGAGGAAAACCCTGTGATGTAGGAGCAGGAGGGGACGGTTTCTGGGCATAGGTAGGAGCCCATTGGTTGCAAGTCACCTGGGCTCATACACAGAGAGGGAGGTATAAAAGGTGGGCACCATCTTAGTTCAGAGCAGAGAGTGCAGAGAGTTGGAGAAGAGAAGGAGTTCAGCCAGAGAGGGCTGACAGGGAGCTGTGGCTCAGTCTGGGCCCAGCTCCACGAGGTAGGCCTGGAGTGGAGGCCAGAGCCAGAGGAGAGCAACGGAAACAGAAAGGAACAGAAAGGAAAGTAAGAAGGAACAGAACACCAAGAGAGGCCCAGAGACACGGAAGCAGAAGGAACCCTAAGGATCCAGGAGATTGCGGGTGACGGGTTGGCAGAACAGGGTACCGGATCCCAAGTTGGTGGAGGCGACTAATCCTCAGCCAAGGACCGGCGGTCATGACCATTTACTGGTGCGACCCCTCACTACACCTACTAGAAAGGCACACCACATAGGGTCAGGGAAGTGAACACCCAGCCTCCCAAGAGAAGACCCGAGGCAGCTGGACAGAAGTAGTGTTACTGGTGGGGCACGGCTGCCGAAATGATAGAAGGGAGTCCTGTGCCACACTCCGGAATTACCTGGGGGTTCACCGAGCCCCCTGCCTGGTGGATGCAGCACGGCTCGGGCGGTCCTACCTGCGCATAAGTGACCTGGATGAGAACTGTGAGTAAAGAACTTGAACTGCAATACCTTGTCTCTGTGTTACACGACCTCAGCTGCATACACCATCAGCCCCAGTGGTCTGCCTTGCAGCGGCGGTTCGCACTGACCGCAATCCACGGGTGGCGTAGTCGGACATTAAACCACAAAAACCCTATAAAGACTGCCACTGGTATGACCACCCTGAGCAACGGGACCGGGTCGCTGCCACGGTGACTACAACCCCGGTTCCGGGTTCCCCACGCGGCCCAGGGGGCGCGTCACATATGTTTCCGCATGCGGACTGACAAGCACTTTCCAGGCGATAGCATCACTTGGAAAGTGCTTGACAACTAGGTCACACTATATAAATCCATGCAACCAGCATGGATTTATATAGTGTGACCGTAAAAATAAAAAAATAAAGCTATACTTACCCCCGATCCCCCGCCGCGTGTGCTCTCGCGCTCGTCCTGGCTTCTTCCGGGTTGCCGGCACATCGCGAGACAGCCTGCGGTCACATGACTGTGACGTCATCTCAGGTCCTGGAAGGAGAAGCGCTGCAGGGGCCGCCGGACAGGTGAATATAAACTTTTTTATTATTTTATTCTTTTTTTCACAGGTACAATGGTACCCAGGTCTGGAAGAGAGTCTCCTCTCCTCCAGACCTGGGTACCATCCGCACATTGAATCGCATATAATCCGCGTGTACAAATGTACAGACACGGATTATGTGTGTCTCAATGCAAGTCAATGGCGGCCATTCCGCTGCGCTTCTGCAAAATTAATGAACATGCTGCGGATTTATGAGAGCTGCAGAAACGCTGCGGAAAAATCCCAGCATGTGCATTGACATTGCGGAATGCCATTGGGGACCATGGAGTGCGGATTACCATGCGTTTTTGATGCCTTTCCGCTGCAGAAATTCCACAGTGGAAACGCATGAAAAACGCATCATGGGTACGCAGCCTTAAGGGATTGTCCACTACTCGGACAATGCCTTCTCGATTACAATATTACCTTGTGTAAAATAAAAACAGCCTGTACTCCCCGAAAGTGCCAGTGATGGTAGCGTTGGGTCTCCCGGGACTCGTGTGAAGTTGTTATCTCACATGAGCCCTGCAGCCAATCACTAGCTGCTAATGGGCTGCTTCGCTCTCATTTTCTTTGGATGTAACTGACATCCAGAGGAGATCAGAGAGCAGCAGCAGTTCTCATTTCTTCATCAGAGAAAATAACTTTTCAGTACATATGGACAGAAGAGGACTGGGATCAAGTTATTTTCTTTGAATAAGCCCCTTTTGTAAGAAAGTCCAGACTGAGAGCTGAAAGGTCCTAGAAAACATTATAGACAATCCTTCTTTGAAGCAGGGACTGAGGTTTATTACAGAAGTGCAACAGAGCAGATACAGAAGACAGTGAGCTGAAGCACGCGTACATGCATAGGTGTCCAGACAAGTAACACAACTGTGGGTGATCTGGCGATGGTCTGGCCCCAAACAGTATCAGTGGCTTTTTATGCATATTTAGACAAAGGAAACTACATACTGTGGAGAAAAACATGTATTTTAGAACAAAGTAAGTGATAATTCAACATGACAATATTTATGAATATTACAACAAACTCCATTAAAATCAATATATCTCCATGTTCTTTTTAGGTAATGTCATTACTCACAACTCTACTCTTAACCCACTCGCATAACTCTTCACATACTGACAGCTCTATTGTAGGGATGAGCGAACCCGAACTATAAAGTTTGGGGTTTGTACCAGACACCTAGTATCCGTTACAGAACCCTGGCCTGAACACGGTCTATTTACCAGATGTCAAGTTTACTGTTCGGGTTTGGATGCCGAATAAAGTTTGTTGAAAGGAGCCAATCAACAAGCTTTTAGGCTGTGGACACTTTCAGAGCCATCACAGCCATACTATGGCATGGCAGTGATTGGCTGACGCACCACAAGAACCCGCCTGTACAAATGCCGAATCATCAGTGCCGCCACCATTCTGCTCTGATTAGTGTAGGGACAGGCTGCAGCAGGAGAGAGAGACAGAATTAGACTGCACACTTTGTAAAAGAGCCTGTTTGTGTACTCTGCACGTGTCTCAGTGGGAGTACTGTGCCAAAAAGGCAATGTGTGTACTCTGCACCCATATCTGTGGGAGTACAGTGCCTTTAAGCTTCTTTGTGTACTCTGCACCCCTGCCTCTGGGTGTACTATTCCCAGAAGCCTCTGTGTACTCAGCAGCCCTATCTGTTTGAGTAGTGTGCCTAAAAAATAATTCTAATGTGCAGCCATCTCTTTGCCATTTGTGGCCCAAAAATAATTTTACTCTACCGCTGTGTCTGTACGAGTAGTGTGCCTAAAAATTAATTCTACCCTGCAGCTGTCTCTTTGCCATTTGTGAGCCTGAAAATTAATTCAACCCTACCGCTATGTCTGTGCCTTTTATGGGCCTAAAAATAATTTAACTTTGCAGCCATCTCTTTGCCATTTGGGGGTCTAAAAACTAATTCTGAGGCCATCTCATTGCTGCAGGGTAGAGTTATTTTTAGGTCCACAAAAGGCAGTCTATTTGCCATTTGTGAGCCTAAAAAAAAATTCTACTTTGCCACTGTGTCTGTGCCATTTGTTGGCCTAAAAAAATATTCTACTCCACCGCTGTGTCTGTGCCATTTGTGGGCCTAAAAAATAATTTTACTCTACAGCTGTTTCTGTATAAGAAGTTTGCCTAAAAAAAAAATTCTACTCTACCACTGAGCCTGTGCCATTTTTTAGCCTAAAAAAGAATTTTTACTCTACAGCTGTTTCTGTATAAGAAGTTTGCCTAAAAAAAAAATTCTACTCTACCACTTAGCCTGTGCCATTTTTTAGCCTAAAAATAATTTTACTCTATCGCTGTGTCCGTACAATTTGTGGCCGTGCCTAAAACAATAACTGTGCCTTTAAGTCTTTATGTGTACTCTGCACCCCTGCCTGTGGAATACTGTGCCTTTAAAGGGAATCTATCACCCACCTGGGCGATATCAGACCTCTACTATGGCCATACAGGGTATAGAAAAATAAATCTATACATACCTGTATGGCCCATAGTAGTGGTCTGATTGCAGAGAAAAGCACTTTAATCAATTCTTTCTTCCACAGGATTGGTGTTCCGCAGGCGCCGGGGGGGTTACTGTCACTTTCCGGCAATAGAGACCTGTGAGCGGCGCTTTGCGCATGCCCGTAAGTCAGGGAGCACAGTGCACGTCACAGGGCCTGTCACAGGGCCCTGTGACGTGCAGAGGCGGGGGGGTTATGATAATTAAGCAGAGAGGCGGGGATTTAGGGGAATAATAAGCAGATAGGCAGGGATTGCTTGGCTTCCCCCGGACGTCAAGCCTGTGGAATAAAGAACTGATTAAAGTGCTTTTCTCTGCAATCAGACCTCTATTGTGGGTAATACAGGTATGTATAGATTTTACTTTTCTATACCCTGTTTGGCCATAGTAGAGGTCTGATATAGCCCAGGGAGGTGACAGATTCCCTTTAAGCATCTGTGCACTCTGCAACCATGTCTGTACGAGTAGTGTGCCTAAAAAATAGTTCTACTCTGCACCTGTGTCGGTGGGAATACTGTGCCAAAAAACCTGTGTGTGTACTCTGCACATGTCTCTGTGAGGGTGCTCTGCAAAACAGCCTCTGTGGGGTTACTCTACAAATCACTCCCTTTTTTATTTATATATGCTTTTTATTTTAATTTGGAGGCCCCAAAATATTGTGAATGGAAAATAGAACAAACAAACTACAGTGGAGTCTAACAATTGCTTGGTGAGGCTGGTATACTACTCTATTCACCCGAAGGCACAAACAAGTCCTGTGGGATTGACGCCTGGTTCACTTTAATGAATGTGAGCTTGCCCACGTTGGCTCTGGACAGGAGCATGCTCCTGTCTGTGAGCACATCTCCTCATGTGCTAAACACACTTTCCGACACTACATTTTCTATAAGGCAGGTCAGCACCTCCAAGGCATAAAGGGCAAGCTCAGGCCATGTGTCCAATTTGGAAATTCAGTGTCATGGGGATACTGCGACAGGGAGGGGCCAGACGATTGTGTTGTCTGGTTTCGTGAACTTTAGTTAGTAGTATTTGCCCATCGTATTAAAAGTTCAGTTTTTTTTTCCCTGCTAGAAGTGCAAGGGTTAATCTGTTCAGTTGAAGCTCCTGGAGATTTCCTATCTGGATTGTCTCAGCTGGTCAGTGTTGGCCACTCTCCTCTGCTATATATGCTCGCCTCTGGCACTTAGGGATTGCCAGTGTTAGTTTTTACTGCCTGGTGTCGAGTTGGAGGTGTAGTCTGTGGTTGGGGTTGGTGTTTGGAGTTTTGTTCAGGAGATTGTTACTTGGAGTTTTGTTTGTGTACACATCCCCTTCCTCTCCTATTTGGTTTATACTACCTTTAACGCCCCTGTATTCCACTATGTTGTTCGGTGAGTGTATTCTGTATGATTGTTATTTTCATTTATTTCTGTCCATCTTTCCTTCTTTCTCTGGTTAGTGTATTCCTATACACTTCAATTTCCCACCTCCCTGGAGGGGGGAGGGGACCAATAAGAGTAAATTTAGGAGCTTAGTAATAAAGAAGAGCGAACATGTTGTCCAATTTCATATTCGTCACGAGTTTTGCACATTTGGATTCGTGATCAGACCCCCCGAGCGTTTTTACTCAAAATCGTCAAAATTCGACCAAAGTTCGGTAAATGAACATGTTTACACTATTTTTTTTTTTTAGGACTTTGCATAGAATAGTGGTGCTGTATGATGCGGTAGGAGGACGTGTTTGATGAGTGGAGGGGGTGGGGAGAGGTCAGAGGAGTGGCAGACTGTTGTTCTCAATTTTATTTTCTTAACTTAATGTGTGCAGATTCCAACAGCCACATTTCCCTCTCCATATAAAGAGCAGACATGTTGTTTTGGAGCCATTTTGTCAGTGTAAAGTGCACAGAGAAGCTGCTCCTGCTGCTGCTACAGGATAGTGAGGGTTAGCTAGGCGGTTGCTTGTAAGTTACATTGTTTAGATAAATAGGATCCTGTGTGGCTGTGAAATCGACCTTCCAGCAGATCAATCATTTTTGCTAATAGTGTGGTCCAGACAGAGACACCAGGTCACATTTCAGCATATAACTGTGTTGTGCTGATATTGTGCTCCATGCACAAGTACACCTTTGAAACTCTCAATTTTTTTCTGCTAATAACGTGGCACTGAAACAAGGCCACATTTGTGCAAAGAAAGATTTGGCACTGGTAATTTATTTGACCAGTCAGGAGTTCACATTGGAAAATATAAATTCTTTCTGCTACTACTTTGCTACAGAAACCAGGCCAGATTTGAGCATTTAATTTTTTTGCTGATATTCTGCTCTATCCAGGGCTCCACATTAGAAAATCTAATACTGTGGCTGGACGTATGCTATTAGCAACAAACAATCTGAGCAAATAAATACTGATTGGTAATTTAGTGACAGGTGACTGACAGGTCTTAGCTTAGGGTTCTTAAATAGCTGGTTAAAAGAGTGGAAGGGTATATCCAACATGAGTGGGGAAAAAGCGAAGATGTGGTGGAAGGGGAAATAGGCTTGGTGTACGTGGGGTAGGTGGTTATGTTAGTGAAAGCTCTTCTGAACAAACACTGTCACGTCCTATCCAAAGACAACTGACAACTTCTGTTACTGGACGGGCTACTCCACTCTATTTCTTTGGCAGTTGCACAGCGATATGCCTTGTAGATGAGGGTCAGAAACAGCATGTGCTCCAGTGGATGGCACACTCTGCATCAAGTGGTCTCTCCTCCTCTTCCTCCACCTCAACATCACACACACTACAGTCCTCAGAGTTGGCACCCCGAATTACCCATGTTTCGCCCTGTGTCACAACTCTCCAACTGCCCCACTGACTGTAGTGAACCACAGATGGGCGAGTCTGCAGAGCTGTTCACACATTTTATGCCATGGGCATCAGAGGTCTGCTCCAAAGATTCACAGACTCAAAAGGAGGAAAGCATCAACGTTGATGCCTAAAATTTTCTTTTGTTGGATCTGGGGCTGGAAGAAGTAGGGTCCGAGCACACGGCCTATACTGTTCTGTCAGGGCAGAAAGAGTGGGAGGGTCACTCTTCGGGTGAGGAGTGGGAGAACAGAGAGGATGATGATGAGGTTGAAGATCCCACTTGGTGTGAACACAGAGGCATGAAGCTGAGTAACTCAGCAGAGGAGGTGGAGGAGGAGAAAGACGAGGAGGTTACATTGCAGCGTGACGCAACCATGACAAGCACTGCATCCTTGTCTGGATGCTGTTACGGGTCTGGGTGGTGGAACTTCTGTGCTTCGGTGCAAGGAGGGACCAGAGGGGTGTGACTAAGTGCCTACTCGGCCTGACTCGGGTCACACGGCGGCTTAGTCGACTCGTTGAACCAGGGAGGGACCGGGCAGATGAACCAGGTGCCACTCTGGGACCGATCTTGTGTGAGAGCAGGTGACCCCCACGGGTCAGATGACAGGAACTGACCGGTACAGCGGATGAGCACAGCAGGAAGGCAGACGAGTGGTCCAGGTAGGCAAGCAGGTGGGTACGGCGGATAGCCAGACAGGTGCTCTGGGTAAGCAGGCTGGCGGGCACAGCAGATAACTGGCAAGTGCTCCTGGTAGGCAGGCTGGAGAGCACGACAGGTAACTGGCAGGTGCTCCAGGTAGGCTGGCTGGCGGGCACGACAGGTAACTGGCAGGTGCTCCAGGTAGGCTGGCTGGCGGGCATGACAGGTAACTGCAGGTGCTCCGGGTAGGCGGGCTGGTGGTCACGACAGGTAACTGGCAGGTGCTCCGGGTAGGCTGGTGGGCACGACAGGTAACTGGCAGGTGCTTTGGGTAGGATGGCTGGCGGGCACGACAGGTAACTGGCAGGTGCTCCGGGTAGGCTGGCTGGCGGGCACGACAGGTAACTGGCAGGTGCTCCGGGTAGGCTGGCTGGCGGGCATGACAGGTAACTGGCAGACTGGCAGGCTGGACTGACTGGCAGTGGGACCTGAGGGCTGAAGCAAGTGTTAGTACACGGAACAACAACCTTGCACAGGCACCTCCACTTTGGAGGAGGTGCCTTTATATAGGAGAAGTCCTCCGGCCATTGGCCGGGGACTCTTTAGGACGGCGCGCGGGCCCTTTTAAGAGGGAGGGAGCACGAGTGCCCTAAGCACAGTGTCCAGGAAGCTGCGCGCGATGCACGTCACAGCAGCAGGGGAGTCGGAAGACGTCGGACCAGGACCGCGACGGTTGATGGGAACGGCGTCTCTGCCTGGCAGGAGGCAGAGACGTCGATGCTACAGTACCCCCCCCTCTTCTTGGGGCCCACAAGAAATTCTTTAAGAAGATGAGGGGCATGAATGTTCTCCCTGGGTTCCCAAGACCTCTCCTCTGTACCAAACCCCTTCCAATCCACAAGAAAGAAAGTCTTAACTCTTACCCTCTTGGTGGCCAAAATGTTTTCTACTTCAAAGACGTCCTCTGCGGAGACTGAAGCTGGAGTGGTACCTGGATCGTCAGAGAAAGAATTAAGGACAACTGGTTTGAGGAGGGATACATGAAAGGAGTTGGGAATCCGTAAGGTGACCAGGAGTTTCAGCTTGTAAGCCATGGGATTGATTTGGTTCAGAACCTCGAACGGACTGATGAACCGCGGACCCAACTTATAAGAAGGTATCTTGAGACGGACATATTTGGAGGAAAGCAAGACCTTGTCTCCCGGACGGAATTGAGGTGGATCCAGACGTCTCTTATCAGCATGTCTCTTCATCTGCTCAGAAGACTGAAGAAGTGCAGATCTAGTGTCTTCCCAAATAGCCGAAAATTCGCTAACAAGAGACTCCGCGGCAGGATTGTCCACTGAAGAGGAGACGGGAAACGCAATCCTGGGGTGTCGACCGTAGACCACAAAAAAACGGGAATTTAGTAGAAGACTCGCTCTCATGGTTGTTATAGGAGAACTCGGCCCAGGGCAGGAGCTCAACCCAATCGTTATGGTGAGCGTTGATAAAGTGCCGAAGAAAGCTGGTAAGGAACTGGTTGATACGTTCCACTTGCCCATTAAACTGAGGATGCTAAGCAGAACAGAAATCCAAAGAGACATCCAGCAGCTTGCACGTAGCTCTCCAAAAGCGCAAAGTGAACTGAACGCCGCGATCAGACACAATGTGGAGGGGTAGGCCGTGAATATGGAAGATCTGATGGATGAAGTCCTTAGCCAGCACAGATGCAGATGGAAGACCAGGCAGAGGGATGAAGTGGGCCATCTTAGAAAAGCAGTCAGCGACCACCCAAATAACAGTGCAACTGGCAGAAACAGGGAGATCCTGATGAAGTCCATTGCAATGTGTTGCCATGGAGCGGAAGGCACAGGAAGAGAAAGTAGATAGCCGGATGGAAGGTGCCTGGGAACCTTGTTACGAGCACAAGAGGAACAAGCCGCGACAAAGTCCACTACATCCTTGCACAGGGAAGGCCACCAGTAATGTCAGGCGAAGAGCAGAAAGGTCTTCCTCTGGCCAGCATGACCGGCTAGTTTGGATGAATGGCCCCAGAGTAGAACCTTCTTTCGATTCGGAACTGCTACAAAAGTCTTACCGGGTGGAAGATGAGACAGGTCAAATGGAGCAACAGTCATTACTTTGGAGGGATCAATGATATGTAGAGGCTCCTCCTCTTGGTCACAAAACAGGAATGAGCGGGATAAAGTGTCAGCTTTAATGTTCTTGTCCGCCGGGTGGTAATGCAGAGTGAAGCAGAATTGGGCAAAGAATAGAGGCCACCTGGCCTGACGCGGATTTAGTCTTAGGGCGTTCTGCAAATAAGCAAGGTTTTTGTGGTCAGTGTAGATGACCACCGGGTGCAGAGCCCCCTCCAGCAAGTAGCGCCCTCCTCATCGCTAATTTTGATGGCCAGCAGCTCACGATCTCCTATGGAGTAATTGCGCTCGGACGAGGAGAAGAGCTTGGAGAAGAAGCCGCAGGTTACCATTCTCCCAGGCGAGGATTTTTGGGTGAGCACCGCTCCGGCTCCAGAGGAGGATGCATAAACCTCCAGGAAGAACTGCTTGTTGCAATCCGGACAGTGCAGCACAGGAGCGGAGGAGAAGGCTTGTTTAAGGGAGACGAAGGCCTTCTCCACTTCGGAAGTCCATACCCTTGGATTTTCTCCTTTACGGGTGAGTACGGAGATGGGAGCAGTCCGGGAGGAGAAATGAGGAATGAAAAGGCGGTAATAGTTTGCGAAGCCCAGGAATCGCTGAATAGCCTTCAACCCCTCCGGTCGGGGCCACTTTAAGATGGCAGACACCTTCTCGGGATCCATCCACAGACCAGTCTAGGAGATAATATAGCCCAGAACCGGCAGAGAGGTCTGCTCAAAGAGGCATTTCTCGAATTTAGCAAATAGTTGATTCTTCCGGAGCCTTAGCACAACCTGACGAACATCCCTCCGGTGTGAGGGCAGACCCGAAGAGAAAACCAAGATATCGTCCAGGTACACCACTACAAAAGAATACAGGAGATCATGGAAGATGGCGTTAACCAGCTCCTGGAAGACAGCTGGAGCATTATAGAGACCAAAGGGCATCACGCGGTATTCGCAGTGACCGTCCCGGGTGTTGAATGCCGACTTCCACTCGTCTCCCTGGCGGATCTGGACCAAATTGTACACCCCACGAAGATCGAGCTTGGTAAAGATCTTCGCGCATTTAAGGCGGTCAAACAGCTCCGAGACGAGAGGCAGGGGGTACTTATTTTTGATGGTAATCTGGTTAAGCCCCCTGTAATCGATACCAGGACATAGAGAGCCGTCTTTCTTCTTGACGAATAAGAATCCTGCTCCAGCCGGAGAGGTGGATTTCTGGATAAATCCCCTGGCAAGATTCTCTTCTATGTACTCCGACATGGCCCGGGTCTCAGCCAGCGACAAGGGGTAGATTCGCCCGTGGGGAGGCGAAGCACCAGGTACCAGGTCGATGGGGCAATCATACGGCCTATGAGGTGGTAGTGTCTCTGCTTCCTTTTTGTCAAAGACGTCCGCATAGGACCAGTAGGGTGCCGGCAGACCAGGTAGATTAGACGGGGGTCGAGCAGGACGAACTGGAACCAGTCAGAACTCATGGCACTCCTGACCCCAATGGAGCACTTCACCAGATCTTCAATTCAGGACTGGCTCATGTCTTTGTAACCAGGGTAGACAAAGCAAGAGGGGGTGAGAGAGATGGAACAGCACATGAAAGGAGATCTTCTCCGAGTGCAGCATTCCCACCTGAAGGGTTACAGGCTCAGTGACTAGCAAAATGGTTTCCGGAAGAAGCTTTCCATCCACGGAGGCAACCGCCAATGGTTCAGCCAGACGTACGGTAGGAATCTGATACCGCTCCACAACAGCCTGTTGAATGAGATTGCCAGCAGCTCCGGAATCCAGATGGGCAGTCTCGAAGAAGCGGGTCTCTCCACTGGAAATAGACAAAGTCAAGGACGGAGAGGATTTACTCTTGCCTAAGGACGACCTCTCCGAGCGGTCCTAGACACTGGAGTTTCCTGGCCTCACCGATCAGGAACGGATCAGATGCTCTACACTGCCACAGTAGAAGCAACTCCCCTCGGCTCAGGGCGTCTCCATGCGAGACTTGACCATCTTGGTTTGGTCAATTTGCATTGGCTCAGGCGAACATGCGCGGGGAATTGCTGGTTGCGAGGCTGGCCTTTGGAATGTTGGAGCGAGACGCGGAAATCTTCTCTCCCGGGTTGTCTCCTTAGCACGTTCCAGAAAACGGATGTCAATCCGGGTAGCTAATGACACCAGGTCGTCCAAGGTGGAAGGGATGTCACGTCCGGCTAGCTCATCCTAGATCTGTCCGGAAAGACCCTCCCAAAAGGCGGACACCAGGGCCTCGTTGTTCCAGGCAAGTTCAGATGCGAGGGTTCGGAAACGTATGGCATACTGGCCCACAGTGAGACTCCCTTGGTGGAGATGGAGAAGTGAGGAGGCAGTAGAAAATTTTCATCCGGGCTCATCGAAGACCTTCTAGAAGGCAGCGAGGAAAGCCAGAAGATCGGACACAAGGGGATCTCCTCTTTCCCACAGAGGGTTTAGCCATGCCAATGCCTCCCCGGTGAGGTAAGACATGATGAACGCCACCTTGGCCCCGTCGGAGGTGAACTGGTGTGCCTGGAGTTCAAAATGCAGCATGCACTGATTTATGAAGCCCTGACATAAAGCGGGGTCACCACCAAAACGTGGAGGCACAGAGCCAGGGTCCAAAGCCAGGTGCCACAGCGCCACTGGGTTGAGGTGCCGCCAGAGTGGGTGCCGCTCGGCTAGAGATGGACACAGACGGGGAGGACAGCGTGTCCAGGTGGGAGTTGACAGTCCGCAGATAGGACAGGATAGTTTCCTGTTGGGATCTCTGACGTGAGACCTCCTGGTACAGGTCAGAGAGCGAAGGAGCCTTGGGGCCACCGGGTTCCATGGCCTGTGCAAACTGTTACGGGTCCGGGTGGTGGAACCTCTGTGCTTCGGTGCAAGAAGGGACTAGAGGGGCGTGACTAAGTGCCTAATCGGCCTGACTCAGGTCACACGGCGTTTTAGTCGACTCCGTGAACCAGGGAGGGACCAGGCAGGTGAACCAGGTGCCACTCTGGGACCGACCTTGTGTGAGAGCAGGTGACTCCCACAGGTCAGATGACAGGAACTGACCGGTACAGCAGATGAGCACGGCAGGAAGGCAGACAGGTGGTCCGGGTAGGCAAGCAGGCGGGTACGGCGGATAGCCAGACAGATGCTCCAGGTAGGCAGGCTGGCGGGCACGGCAGGTAACTGGCAGATGCTCCGGGTAGGCAGACTGGCGGGCACGGCAGGTAACTGGCAGGTGCTCTGGGTAGGCTGGCTGGCGTGCACGGCAGGTAACTGGCAGGTGCTCCGGGTAGGCAGGCTGGCAGGCACGGCAGGTAACTGGCAGACTGGTGGGCAGAACTATTAGACAAACTGGCGGGCTGGACTGACTGGCAGCGGGACCTGAGGGCTGAAGCAAGCACAGTGCCCGGGAAGGTGCGTGCCACAGCCGCAGGGGAGCCGGAAGATGCCGGACCAGGACCGAGGCGGTGAGGGGAACGGGTTCTATGCCTAGCAGGAGGCAGAGACGCCGATGCTACAGATGCCTAGTCTGGGCCTTTTTTGAGTCCGCAAAGGATGACCCTACTCACGTTATCTGCCAACTTTGCAAAAAAAAGATTCAGTAGAGGCAAAAATTGCAATAATTTGGCTACTACATGCATGAACTGGCACATGCGCGATCAACATGTGTTAGTCTGGGAATCTCACTGCGTTAAAATGCGGACATCATATGCTGCTTATTCCTCCTCAGTCACCCTGCCAAGTGTTCTTACACAGGTCTCCGACTGCACAACCTCCACTTGTTTACCAGTCGAGGTGAGTGAGAGCCAGTCAGCTGTTACGGAAGTGAACATGCCTGCTGCATCTACCATAACATCTCCGCCTGCACCTCACTCACGGTCCAGCAATTAGTCTTGTTCACCCTAGTCCACCCTCTCAGCATAGCAGCCAGCCCTTGGTCCTGCAGTTGTGGTCATGTAAAAGATTGTTTCCTCCTACAGATGCCAAAACTAAAAGCTTGAACTTCACCATCTCCAATCTGTTGACCACAGAAAGGCTGCCTTTCCGCCTGATGGATACAGATGGTCTCCGAAAGCTGTTGGCCGTCACAGTCCCCAGGTACCAGTTGCCCAGTCGTCATTTCTTCTCTATGAAGCCTGTGCCTGCGCTACACCAGCATGTCACAGATAACATCACCCGTTCCTTGAAAAAATGTGTGTCTGCCAGGGTGCATTTCACTACAGACACTGGACGAGAAAGCATGGTTACATCTTGCTGACTGCTCCCCCTCCTCTAGAGCCTCCACCTACACCCTCAACCTGTGCCTTAATGAGACATGCGTTCCAACAATGCAGAGAGAATCCTCCCCATGTCCGTACTGGGGGTTAGGGCTACCACAATCAGGCAGTCTTAAAATTATTATATAACCTATAGAGCACCAGGAAGGAGTACCATACCCAAAGTTAATTTAAAAAATATAAATTTTATTATGAAACTATTAAAAGCTAATGAAATAGCAATATAAAGACAAACAGTATGCAAACAAACTAGCAGCTAATAGGGGGCAGCTCTGATGCTGCCACTATATAGTATTAGGTCAACACCACTTAAAATAAATTACTGTTTGGTACAAGTATTCCACAGCTGCCTTAGTCAAACCAGTAAAGTGTGGCCATTTCTACACACCAGAATCTCCCAATATTGCCTTGATATAAGTAGCATGCATGTACAAAATGGTCAGTCTCACAGTCTATAATAGCGAGCACCTTCCTGTATCCTCAATTTATAGACAAATGCAGCAACAGGACATATCACTCTTTACCTGTAGCCATGGCGGACCTGTCGTGGAAGCCAACAGAGCTGGATCCCCCTTATACCCTGACGCATTTTACTGCAAACATCAATTTCATCAGGAGGTCCTGATGAAACTGAAGTGCAGTGAAACATGTTGGCGCATAAGAGGGATCCAGCTCTGTTGGCTTCCATGACAGGTTTGCCATACTTGTACCAAACAGTAATTTATTATAAGAAGTGTTGACCTAATAATGTATAGTGGTAGCATCAGAGCTGCCCCCTATTAGCCACTAGTTTGTTTGCATACTGTTTGTCTTTATATTGCTATTTCGTTAGCTTTTAATAGTTTCATAATAAAATTTATATTTTTTATATTAACTTTGGGTCTGGTACTCTTTCCTGGTGCTCTATAGGTTATATATTCAAATATGAAGGGACCTTATAAATACTTATGTTGAGGATATTTTTCTTCTCCACAGTGTTAAAATTAATATGCATTGGAGATCGCAATCATACAGCTCAAGAGTTGTAGACAGCTATCCAGTGCCGAGTTTGAGCAATGGCTGTATTCACTTAAACCTGGAGCCAGGGATAGTCGTGTGTGATAGTGGTGTGAACTTGGTGGTGGTCCTACTATGGGGGAACCTCATACATGTGCCTTGCATGGCTCACGTTCTCACCCTGGTGGTACAGCAATTTCTCTGCCAATATCCCAGTTTGGATGCGCTGCTGCAGAAAACACGGTCGCTGTGTGCTCACTTCCGCCGTTCGCACCCCGCAGGTCATCGACTTGCATCACTATAGAAGTCTTTGGCCATACCGGTTGACTGACAGGTTGATATGCGTTGTGTCGACACGGTGGAATTCCACTTTGCACATGTTGAAGCGACTGAGGAGGCAGTGATGAGCGCTGACGCACTATCTCATTTTGCGGTGCAAATTACCTTTGCGGAGTGGGCACAGATTAAGGACCTCTGCAGCCTTCTGCACAGTTTTGAAATGGCTACTAAGATGGTTAGCACTGACTATGCCATCATCAACATCACTATTCCGGTTATCTACATGCTGGAGCACACTTTGAATAATCTGCGGGAAGAGGTGGTGGTCCCAGAGGAAGAGGAGGAAGCAGATGGGGAAGGCCAAAGGGATAAAAATGTCTCCAAGTTCCACACTGTCGTCACACAGGCAGGTGCCAAGGAAGGGTGAATGATAGTGATTGAAGGGGGCTTGTTTTACATGACAAACTGTTAATGAAGATGCAGGAGCCAAGAAACAAATGGAGGAGGAAGAGGTGATGGGTGGGCAACAGCCAGGAGATGAAGAGGATAATGATCCCCTCTCTGTTGTACGTGGTTTCCGGGAGGAAAAACACATCAGTGTTTTCCTGCCACAAACACACCATGGGCTTGGATCTCATGGAAGAGCCTGACACATGAGTGCCTTCTTATGGCACTATCCGCAACATGATCCCCATATTCTTAGGATTCGAAATAGTGCTCACTACTGGGTTGCCACTTTGTTAAATCCAGAGTATAAGAGTAAATTTTGCCAGATGCTTCCCGCCCTGGAAAGGGAACCGTGCATGCTCGAGTATCAACACACATTTGTAGACAAGCTTAAGAGTGGTTTTCCCCAGGACAGTAGTGAGGCACACAGTGTGCATTGCAGTTGTAGACTTCCAATCTCAATAACGTCAATTCACCAATGCAAATATGTTAGCAGCAGCAGTGTAAGTGGCAGAAGCAATTTCTGTAAGTCATTTCACGCATAATTTTAGACCAGCCTGTCTAGACCAGCACAACAGAGTACAAGTCTGAAATGTAGTGAAAGACTGGAGAGGATGGTGCTGCAGTATCTCGAGCTCAATATCAATGTTATCAGGGAGGGTTTGGACCCTTTTGCATTTTGGTCTTCAAAAAATGGAAGAGTGGCCTGAGCTCGCTTGTCACGCTTTGGAGGTTTTGCCATGCCTGGCAGCCAGCATTCTTTTAGAACGTGTCTTCAGCGCTGCTGGTGGCATCCTGACGGATAAGCCAACTGGCTGTCCCCTAAAAGCATAGACCGCCTAACTTTCTAAAAGATGAACAATTCATGGATCTCCAAGGACTTTTGCACCCCAATCACAGACTAAGTGATGTTGTAGTTTTTAGTGTGCTGCATTGATATTGCATTTTTGCAGTCTGTGACCTCTTTGTCATGGCTTCTGTGCCTCCTCGTGCTCCTGCTGCTGATGTTCTCAATAATTTCTGACATATGGAGACTCCTGGTTGAGTTATACTTTTTCAACTCTGGTGAAATTAATGCCACTTTGGTGTTGTCTGCCCCTATTTTTTTGAAATGTGGAGACTCCTGCTTGGGTCTCCATCTGGTGTGTTTTCTGTAGTGGAAGGGGTGTCAGTCTCCATAATACTATTTGTAATCTGGTGAAATTGATGCCACTTTAATGGTGTATGGCAATAATTTTTTGAAACGTGGAGACTTTAAGTTGGGTCTCCTTCATGTGTGTTGCCTGTAGCAGTGGGGCTCCCAGACCAGCAGGCCTGCATTTACTTTCAGTCAACTACCTGTATTACTATCCTTAAATTTTTCTACCAATAGTACTCTATGAAACTGATTTTTGTGCCACCTGAGTGTGTCTGAGCAGAAAAGCAGCTTCAGCTGTTGCATAAAGTATCAGGGCTCCCAGTAAAAAAAAAATTCAAAAACATTAGCAATAGCAGTGTAAGTGTCAGAAGCAATTCCTGTGAGTATTTTCACACATTTTTAGACCAGCTCCTGCACCAGGACAAGAGAGTACAAGTCTGACACATGGTGAACGACTGGATTGGATGGTGCAGGAGAATCTGGAGCTCAATATCAATACCATCATGGAGGGTTTGGACCCTTTTCACTTTGGTCTTCAAAACTGGAAGTGTTGTGTGAGCTCGCCTGTCATGCTTTGGAGGTTTTAGCATGCCCGGCAGCCAGCGTTCTCTCAGAACGTGTCTTCAGCGCTGCTGGTGGTGTCCTTATGGATATGCACAGCTGGTTGTCCCCTAAAAGTGTAGACTGCCTAACTTTCATTAAGCTGAACAAATCATGGATCTTCAAGGACTTTTGCACCCCAATTGCAGACTGTACAGACTAGGCAAAGGTGTAGTTTTTAGTGTGCTGCATTGATCTCGCGTAATTGCAGTCTGTGATATTTTTGTCGTGGCTTCTGTGCCGCCTGCTGCTGCTGCGGATGTTAAAAATATTTTTTGGAAATTTGATGACTCCAGATTTGGTCTCAATCTGCTGGGTTGACTATAGTGGAAAAGGTGTCGGTCCCTGTTCTACTATTTCTACTCTGGTGAAATTGATGCTACTTTGGTGGTGTCTGCCCTTAATTTTTGGAAATGTGGAGACTCGTGGTTGGGTCTCCTTCATGTGTGTTGCCTGTAGCAGTAGGGCTCCTAGGCCGGCAGGCCTCCACTTACTTTCAGTTTGCTACCTGTGTTACTATCCTTAAATTTTTGTAACAATAGTACTCTATGAAACTGATGTTTGTGCCACCTGAGTGTGGCTGAGCAGAAAAGCAGCTTGAGCTGTTGCATGTGGTATCAGGGCTCCTAGCACAACAGGCCTACACCAATCCCTCACCCACCTCATCTTAATTTAAACTTCAATTCAAAGCTGTAAATGCTGTCCCGGACCCTGATACATCATACATGGCCCATGGCTGACTTCTGCTTTGCCATTATAAAATGTCTATTGTGGGTCAATTGATGCCAATCTTCCTGGTGTCATCCCCTAATTTGAGCTGTTTTTGACAGGTTTTGTGCCCCTTTGAAAGTGTTGTCTATGCGTTTGGTTTTGCCTCCCATAGAATGCAATGGGATTCGGATATGTTTGACGAACTATTCGATTAACTGTTTGGTGAATATAGTGAAATTTTTTCGATCGGAATCGAATCGAACCTTGAAAGGTTTGCTCATCTCTACTTAGTAAGGCATGTGAACCTGGCATCTCCTACTTCAGGAATAATCCGGGATACAGGGGTAGACCAGGAAACCCCTAGTTCTAGGGACGTGGTTAGCACCCACAGTCCCAGGTACTGTATGACACCCATAACATAAATTGGCCAGACCCATCACTCAGTACGTGGAGACATGTGGACATATACTCTTCCCCCATGTTGTTGAACAGTCATGCCCGTGCATTTGATCCCTTGAGCTTGTATTTTGTGGTCAGCTTCTTTTTCTGCCAAGCCACAAGAGAAACACCTTTTCTCTGTGTGTTTGGGTTCTGTTTTCTGGCTGCAGTCTGTCTATCTTAACATGGTTGTTTTCATTTGTCCAACTATCACCTTTTGGGTGCATGTCACGGGTGTGTCAGAAGTGACAGACAGTCGCCCTGCAGGAGATCCCTTAGTTTGGCATTACAGACACCTTCTTAGAAGCTGTCTCTCTAGGACCAAGGGGCTACCTTCTGCTTGCTAATTAACATCCTGGCCTGGGTGTATAAATACCTGCTGTTTGCTAGCGGGAGGTGCCGGCGATACTCACATGACCCCTTGTGAAAGCTTGGAGCAAGTGCATTGATACTTCCTCTCCGGTGCCAAGAGGACATGTGTTCATCTCTCTGAAGTCGACTAAAGCTGAGCTATCTCCCTTGTTTGTTCCCCCTTGTTGTCTTTAATTGTCAGTGGGGATCGACTAGTGCTCATCCCCCTCCCTTCCCTAGCAGGGGCCAAACGCCAAGGAAAGACAGGGTGAGGTTCCTGTGCAGCGATTGGTGCGGAACCAATATAGGGACGTTAGGGGACATAGGGTGATATAAGGTCAGACACTTTTTTTTCCTTTTCTCCCTTGGTATGGGTTCAGTTGCAGAGCGGCTGCGCAGTCTATCTCTGGAGGTGAATGACCTCCGCTATGAGGTTCAGCAACAGCATCAGCAACTACAGGCCGCTAATTTGGGGGTCTCTGCAGGTAGGCATGCCCAGCCTGAACCCAAGGTTGCCCTCCTGGACAGGTTTTCAGGAGGTAGGGACAAGTTTTGTGTATTCAAGGAGGCCTGCAAACTGTATTTTAAACTTCGTCCTTACTCCTCCGGAAAAGGGTGAGCAACAGGTTGGAATTGTAATCTCCCTACTGCAGGGAGTACCTCAATCGTGGGTGTTTTCTTTACCGCAGGACTCAGTTTGTCTCCAGTCTGTGGAGGGGTTTTTTGGAGCTCTGGCCCTCATCTATGATGACCCTGACCGAGTCGCCTTGGCTGAGTCTAGACTACATCGCCTTCAGCAGGAAAATCGGTCAGTGGAGACGTATAGTTCTGAATTCCGTAGATGGGCAATGGATTCTAAATGGAATGACTCGGCCCTTAGAAGCCAATTTTGTGAGGGTCTTTCTGAAAAGTTGAAAGATGCCTTGGCAGTAAATAAAACCCCTCAGTCCTTGGAGGCTGCCATGTCATTGGCCATACGTCTTGATAGACCCCTTCGAGATAAACAGGTGAGACCACTTTCTCCGGGGCCTTCTTGTTGAAATTATGTACCTCTGCCAGGGGAGCGGTCTGGTGGTGAACCAGTATGGGGGGAGGTGGAGGAACCTATGCAGTTAGGGGGGCCTTTACATCAATTTCTGGAGATTCGCAAGAAAAAAGGCATATGTTTTTTTTTGGTGGGAAAAAGGGACATTTTATTGGGACTTATCCTTCAATTCCTAAACAAAAGTAGACTCGATTAACTCTTGGTAGCCTGGAGTTGGAAAAACAAGGGGTGCATTTGTTGCCAACCTGCAGTTCCTGGTTTGTCCTGACAGCAGAGGTGGTGCTAGAGAGCAAAACCAAGAAAATGTCTTTGTTTATTGACAGTGGAGTGGAGCCAGAGTCAGCATGCTTGATGTTGAGTTTGTGAAAACTCTCGGTCTTGCTTGCTGTACTTTAGCTAATCCTATTTCCATCTTCGCCATCGACTCTGCGTCACTTGCACGGAAAGCATTTACTCAGATTGTATATAATATAAAACTGAGGGTGGTGTCAATTCATTGTGAAATAATCCCTTGCTATGTCCTTGACAATCTTCCCACACCTATTGTTTTGGGTATTCCTTGGCTTGTTAAACATAATCCGTTGGTGGATTGATAAACCGGGGAGATTATTAAATGGAGCGATTACTGCCATGAGAACTGTTTAGATATTTCCCTTGCTACTGTCTCTATGGAAATATTACCTCCTTTTCTGTCTGGTTTTGAGGATGTTTTTTCTGAGAAGGGGTGTCAGGATTTGCCTCATCATCGTGCATATGACTGTCATATTAACCTGACCCCCAGAGCTAAACTACCGAAGTCCAGACTGTATAATCTTTCTGGCCCTGAGAGACAAGCCATGAAGGATTTCATTGCGGAAAGTCTGGAGAAAGGGACACATCAGACCGTCATCTTTGCCTTTGGATGCAGGGTTCTTCTTTGCGAAGAAAAAAGATGTCCCTGTTTATATTTCCAGGAATTAAATCAAATTACCATCCAAGATCCATACCCTCTTCCTTTGATACCTGATTTGTTCAGCCAGGTTGTAGGAGCTAAGGTATTCTCCAAGTTGGATTTAAGGGGAGCCTACAATCTGGTTAGAATCTGAGAAGACAAATGGAAAACGGCATTCAATACCCCTGAACAGCATTTCGAGAGTCTGGTTATACCTTTTGGTTTGACCAATGCACCTGCAGTATTCCAGCATTTCATAAATTATATTTTCCTTCCTTTGATCTAATTTTGAGACCCATTGGGGGCATGTTAAACAGGTGCTCCAGATATTAAGGGACAATAAACTTTATGCCAAACTAGAATTTTCGCTGTTCAGGAGGTGCAGTTTTTGGGTACTTGTCATCTGCGGGTTTTCGGATGGATCCGGAGAAGATCCGTGTAGTCCTTTGATTGGGACCGTCCCGAGAACCTAAAGGCTCTACAACGTTTTCTGGGCTTTACTAATTTTTACCGGAAATTCATCTAAAATTACTCTGTTATAGTGAAACCCCTTATTGACATGACTAAGAAGAGGTCTGATTTTTCCAAATGGTCGGATGCTTCCCTCCAGGCTCTTTCTTCCTTAAAGAATTATTTTGCCACTGCACTTCTACTCAATCAACCCAATGTTTCCCAGCCCTTTATTGTGGAAGTTGATGCATCGTATGTGGGGATTGGGGCTGTGTTGTCTCAGGGTCCGTCCAATGGTAAATGGTGTCCATGCGCCTTCTCTTCTAAAAAATTGTCTTTGGCTGAGAGAAATTATGACATGGGTAATAGGGAACTCTTGGCTATCAAATTGGCATTTGCAGAATGGCAACATTAATTGGAGGGGGCTGTCCATGCTATTACTATTATTACTGACCATAAGAACCTGTCATACCTCCAGTCAGCTAAATGTCTCAACCCTAGGCAAGCCAGATGGTCCCTGTTTTTTACTAGGTTCAATTTTGTTGTCACTTTTCGTCCAGGAGTCAAAAATGTCAAGGCTGATGCTTTGTCCCGGAGCTTCCCTGGTGGTGACGACCATGAGAACCCTGCCCCAATATTACAGAAGGGGGTAGTCATCTCGGCATTATATCCTGAACTGGAGGGTGAGGTGTTGGAGGCTCAGGGGGATGTCCCTGCCTCTTGCCCTCCAGGAAGGTTATTTGTACCATCCATTCTGTGCCGTAAGGTTATTAAGGAACATCATGACTCTGTGCTTGCTGGTCATCCAGGTGGTAAGGCAACCGCGGACCTCCTCTCTCATTGTTTTTGGTGGCCGGGGTTGCATCGGGATGTGATTGAACACGCATCTACTTGTAGTATTTGCGCGCGTTCTAAGGTTTCGCATACCCGTCTGTCTGGTACTCTTCTTCCGCTACCTATCCCTAGTAGGCCATGGACACACTAGTCCTGGATTTTATTACTGGCCTACTGGTTTCTGCAGGCAAAACGGTGGTTTTGGTGGTTGTAGATAGTTTCAGTAATATGGTTCACTTTGTTTCATTACCTGCACTTCCAAATGCCAGGACACTTGCTCAGGTGTTCATTAATGAGATTGTGAAGCTTCACGGGATTCCCTCCGATGTGGTGTCAGATCGGGGGACCCAATTTGTTTCCAAGTTCTGGAAGGCAATCTGTTCTCGACTGGGAGTGCAGCTGTCCTTTTCCTCGGCCTTCCACCCTCAGTCGAATGGTCAGACCGAGTGTGTCAATCAGAATTTGGAGACCTACCTCAGGTGTTTCGTGTCCGAAAATCAGGAGGATTGGGCATCTTACTTACCGCTGGCAGAATTTGCTATTTACTAATCATCATCAAGAATCCACTGGCAGGTCACCGTGCATACGGTTATCACCCACAGTTTGGGTACTTTAGTGGGAGAGGAGCTTCAAGTGTTCCTGAGGAGGAACGGTTTGCTTCCTCGCTCTCCTCTGTATGGTGGGGTGTTCTGAGTAACTTAAAGATCATGGGAGACAGGTATAAACATAAGGCTGACAGAAAACACTTGCCTGGTCTGGACCTAAATATGAATGACTTTGACTTTGTGTGGTTGTCTACTAGGAATATAGGATTGAAAGTTCCTTCTTGGAAGCTGGGACCCAGGTTTACTGGTCCCTATAAAATAACCCAGCAGCATTTCGTCTTGAACTTCCTCAGGCCCTTAAGGTCCACTGTTAGGGGGGCGGTTGCAGACAATTTTATTTTAATAGAACGCAACTGACCCCAGAGTCTGTGATGCAGCCTGGTGGGCTGCTGCCGAACACTTTCCGGGTGAAAAGGTACGCAACCAACTTAAACGATAAGCCCTTCCGTGTTACTGCACACAGGAATGGGTATAGCGGTTCACACTATCTCCGTTAGCAGCACGGGAGATGTGCGACCGGAAAACTATCTGTAGCCCTGTTACCGCACAGGGACTACACTAGCGGCGCTAGGATGCGTGTGTGACTACGCCGACGGGTACACATGCCTCCAGCCGGCGTGCCACCGGACTGAAGGGTACTACTCCATGTGACTGACAAGCGATAGCCGTGGACAGGACGTCTGCAGGCTGCTCAGGGTGATAGGTGACCCCTTTAGCTGAGCCAGGCTGTAAGACGAAGCTACCTGCCTAAGCACATCTAAACCTGCCTAAGCAACCTGTGCTAATCAGTCGAGAGAACTCTGGCATCGGCAGGTCATGGAGTGAACAGCTAGGGAGCACGTGGAACACAGTTGTCCACACAGCAGCATCACTTGCTCAAATGATCAGAGCGAGCCGCCATGTTTGTGGGCGGGCCTTTTAAAGACTAAGCCCTGCCCACCGTCGCACCATTGGTGACGCCACCCGTGGACCAATCAGGCGGTGCCAGGTCACCGGGTCAGGTGGTTGCCAAACCACCAATCACGGTCCGCCAGGTCACGGGCATGCTCAGTGCGGCGCCACTCGGACTTAGGCTGCAGTAGCCTAATCTCTCTCCGCAACCTGTGCTTCATGTTGCTAGGCACAAATACACGAGATACCACTTGTACATCTCATGCATTGGCTAGGCGTTGGGACTGACGGTGATGCTGTGCAGCATCAGCCCCAGCTGGACCAGAATGGGAGATCACAGAATCCACTGATGACTCAGAACCCATTTCTGATCCAGCAAGTGCCTGGTGCCTAACATCCACAATGTGGTCCTTACTCAAGAAGTATGTGGAACCTCTTGAGCCCTCACCTCTACTTTTACTTTATAAACTCTGAGATCTTTCCTTTGTTCAGCACACTTCTCCTTTTTGTAGTTAACACACTACTCTGCCCTAAGAGGAACATGAAGGAACTAGTTTAGAGAGTTTTAAGTCTGAGTTGCCCTCTAATAGTTCTTTGGTTAAGGCTATCTCTGTGCCTGCAGGCATGACTAGGGACTGCGGTGTCAGGGTATCTAGTCTGTACATGAACCGGCAGGCTCAGTTACAATTTTTTGGTGTCTAACCTATTAATCCCGAGTGAGTTGCTATACAGGCATAACTTAAACACTGACTCCTGCGAATACGAACCGTATCAGATTGTGGTGCTGGATGTTGCGACATGCTGAGTAAGTTTTTCCACATTTCTGCCATGCTAACCCTCCCTTCCGGCGCCAGTGCTCCAGCTGCATTGGTGCCTTCCTCCTCTTCTGCCTTGTGCTTGCACTGTGCCCCCGCTGTGAGGACACCGTAAGTAGTGCATTTATCGGTGTGCACTTGTATTCCCACCATGCTCTAGTGACTGAAGTAGGGATGGCACATTGTGATTGTAGTGGGGATCCAGCAGGGCGGCCACACAGTAATCAGCACTTGTAACAATCGGGGAAACTCAGAGATCAATACGCAGGCACAGCAGCATGTATTGCCTCATGTGTGCCAGGCAGCCCAGAGGTACTGACAAGCTGTCCTCAGCGGGAGTTGTATTGTCTGGGTTCTCTGTATCTTCTGTATGCTCTGTATCCCCTCATCCATGCAACAGTGATGCCTGTGAGCTGCTTTGAGTGCCAATCTGCTGTGAACATGGTTGTTTCTCATCTTCCTTCTCCTACTCCTCCTCCTCATCTTCCAAAACTGTCCCCTGGCTGGACATTTGTATACCTGCCCGCTGTTGGTACAGGAACCCATCCTCCAAGACATGTGTGGATGCCTGGCCTGATAATGATGTGAATGGTCGCTGCTCCTTGTCCTCTTCCCACTGTTCCACCATCTCATCCATCATCACCTAAAGCTTTCTTTTCCTAGGCGGTGCAGAAGTGGGATAGTAATGCTTATGATGGTGTGATCAACACTGCTCATGTTCGTGGAGTACTTGAAGCAGCGCAACACGGCACACAAATCCCTCATGGAGGACCACTTGTTGGTTGTAAAGTGGTATTGTTCCACAGAACGATTCACCCGTGTGTGCTGCAGCTCTAACTCCAGTATCACCTGCTGCTGCTTGCACAGCCTCTCTAGCATGTGCAAGGTGGAGTTCTACCTTCTGCGTTCGTTGCATATGAGGCGGTGAGCTGGAAGTCAGAAATGAAGCTGCAGTGCCGACAGGCGAGCAGCCTCAGGATGAGAACATTGAAAGCATGCCAGACAGCCAGCACTTTCAGCATCAGCTCTGACATATTTATGTTATTTTTAAGGAAGCTCTGCACCACCAAATTCAGCAATAGCGCGAGGCAAGGGATGTGCATCAAACCAGGAAGGCCCAGAGCTGCTACAAGATTTCGTCCATTATCGCACACCAAAAGGCTGGACTTGAGGTTTAGCAGCACCAACCACACATCTGTCTCTTCTTTGATCCCCATCCACAGCTCCTGTGCGGTGTGGGATTTTTCCCACAAACAGATGAGTTTCAATACAGCCTGCTATAGTTTACCCCTGGTTGTGGTGTTTGGTGCAGGTGTTACGCTGATCGGATGAGGAGGCATTGGAGGAAGCGGAGTAGGAGGAGGAGGCAACATGGACAGAGAAACATCAAAAAAACACCAGCAATCCTCTGTGGTGGTAGAACATGCACCAAAATTCCTTCTGTCTCAGGCCCAGTCGCCAAAGCATTTACCAAGTGCACACCTGGTTTTTGTTCGCAACATTTTTGTGCAGGGCAGGGATGGCCTTATTATCCTTGTTATAGTGGAACATAGACTGTGTAAATCACAGGCGGCTCCTGCACATCTACTGTGCACCACTATAACTGTAGTTTGCATTAATAGGTTCTTTGATGAAAACAAGTTATTACCAATCCTCAGGTTTGGTAGGTGATGACTTATTGATCAGTTGAATCAGAGCATTGGAAACTGCACAGATGAGAAGAATGGGGAAATTTAATCCCTGACAGGGCACTTTTATCCTCATTTTAAAATGGAGCGGTAGGTGGGATGTCTGACCTCAGCTCCATTAATCCTCTTTGGGGGCTTCCAGAAAAATCCAAGTGCAGCCACTGAGGGAATGAATGGATCAGTGGTCGAGTCGTACATGACGCTCCATTCTAATGGGGATAAAAGCTACACATTCTGCAGATCGACTCGGTCCCAGCAGTCAGACCCCCACCAATCAATAACTTTTCACTTATCCTTTGGCCATGTTCTCACGTTCAGTATTTGGTCAGTATTTTATCTCAGTATTTGTAAGCCAAAACCAGGAGTGGAACAATCAGAGGAAAAGTATAATAGAAACTTGCCACTTCTGGTGATGAGCGAATGTGCTCAGTACTCGCCCGAGTATCACTGTGCTCGACGAGTATTTCCGAGTTGCTCGGGCGGGAGCTCGGGTTCCCGCCCTTCATGTTTGGCGATCTTTAGAGAGCCAATGAACACGCAGGGATTGCTTGCCACACACTAATGCTGTAGCCATGTTGGTTGTGGCATTACAGTAACTGGCTGGCTGCATAGAGTCATCGAGTCTATTTAACACCCGGTGATGCTAGGCTCGTCACAGTCTACACAGTCTACCCCGGAAACAGGCAGAGTACGGAGAGCTGCTGCTGAGTCAGGGAGAGATTTACTGGTTGATAGTTAGTAAAAGTATTTCACAGCATGCATAGAGTTACAGATAGATAGATAGATAGATAGATAGATAGATAGATAGATAGATAGATAGATAGATTATCTGTATATATATATATGAGATATATATATATATCTCTCTCTATCTATCTCCATCTGAACTAACAGTCCTTCTGAGGACTAATCCAGCTGCATATATTCAGTGGTGATAGCAGGAGGCAGGAAGGGTTTGTGGCAAACTGCAGTACATACAGCACAAGAGGGTCCATTGCACGTTTTGATTGATCCTGCTGTGACAGATATTTGTAGACATAGCCCTAGATATCAGAGGCTAGGGCTAATTTTATTTTTTTATCTTAATCCTAATTATTTGCTTAAAAAGCAAAACAGAGTACACATTTTTTCTGTTCCATTTGGTTGTTAGCACTGCAGAATACAGCCATATCTTTTCCATATTACTGTGATAAAAATCCAGAATATTTTAGTGCACGTGGAAAATATTGACCTCCATTTACAGTTTGCTGCAGTGTGTCAGTGAAGCTATTCACATGTGGTTGTGTAGCGCCCCAAGGGTTCGGCCGCTACAGGGGTATTGCACCTCAACCAGAGGTGTGATATTCGACTCCCGGGTAAGGATGGAGTGTGGACCAGGGCTCGTTTAGCTGCATGCATCACACACACCCCATTTCCGGGGGACAGCTCAACGGTGCTCCCATTAGACAGTAATGCAGGCACGACAGAATCTGTCCCTGGCTGGAGTGGGGAGGGGGGAGGAAAACCCAGTGATGTAGGAGCAGGAGGGGACGGTTTCTGGGCATAGGCAGGAGCCCATTGGTTGCAAGTCACCTGGGCTCATACACAGAGAGGGAGGTATAAAAGGTGGGCACCATCTTAGTTCAGAGAGTAGAAGAAGTGAGTTCAGACAGTGAGGAGGAGGAGAGAAGGAGTTCAGCCAGGAGGGCTGACAGGGAGCTGTGGCTCAGTCTGGGCCCAGCTCCACGAGGCAGGCCTAGAGTGAAGGCCAGAGCCAGAAGAAAGGAACAAAAAGGAACAGAAACAGAAAGGAACAGAACACCAAGAGAGGCCCAGAGACACGAAGGCAGAAGGAACCCTAAGGACCCAGGAGATTGCGGGTGACGGGTTGGCAGAACAGGGTACCGGATCCCAAGTTGGTAGATGTGACTAATCCTCAGCCAAGGACCGGCGGTCGTGATCATATCTTGGTGCGACCCCTCGCTACACCTACTAGAAAGGCACACCACATAGGGTCAGGGAGGTGAGCACGAAGCCCTCCCAAGAGAAGGCCCGCGGGAGCTAGACAGACGTAGTGTCACTGGTGGGGCACGGCCAGAGAAAGGAATAGAAGGGAGTCCTGTGACACACTCTGGAATTGCCTGGGGGTTGACCGAGCCCCGCATCTGGTGGACGCAGCACGGCTCGGGCAGTCATTGTCGGCGGAGTGACTTGGAATATAAAGAACTGTGAGTAAAGAACTTGAACTGCAACCCCACGTCTCTGTGCTTCATCGCCGCACCAGCACTACTAGTGCTGGGACGCCCGTGCACCATCACTCCCATCATCCACTCTTACTGCCCTGGAGCTGCACTCTTCCCGTGGGGAGTCACACTACCTCAGCTGCATACACCATCAGCCCCAGCGGTCTACCTTGCAGCGGCGGTCCACACTGACCGCAATCCACGAGTGGCGTAATCAGACAATTAACTTAAAACCCTATAAAGACTGCCACTGGTTTGACCGCCCTGAGCCACGGGACCGGGTTGCCGCCACGGAGACTACAACCCCCCCAGAGACCTGGTTCCGGGTAACCCACTACACGTGTACGCTAGGCCCAGGGGGCGCGTCAGTTGCTGTGAAGAATAGTATTAGTAAACTACAGGCCCGCTATTTAAAACTGTGGTTATCCGTCAGACGTATCACATATAACTGCGGTCCAAATTCAGACATTTCTGGCCTCCATTTACATTTTGTTGCAGTGTGTCAGTGAATCTATTCACACGAGGTCGCTGTGAAGAATAGTAACCTACAGGCCCGCTATTTAAAACTGTGGTTGTCCGTTAGACGTATCACATATAACTGCAGTTCAAATCCTGCCATTTGTAGTGAACGTGGAAAATATTATCCTCCATTTAAAATGGGCAAGGCGCATGGCTGGGGACAGGGAAGTGGATGTGATTGGTGATGGTGCATGCAGAGGCCGAGGCCATGGGCAAGCTGAAATTGTGCCACAACAAACACCCATATCTTGTCGCTCGACCTTCCTGTCCCAATTACTAGGGGACCGCAGAACACCACTATTGAACACAGAGCAGTGTCAAAAGGTTGTTGGTTGGATAGCAGATAATGCCACCACCACCCTGTCTTCCACACGGTCAAGTCTCAGTAGCCACGAGTCTGGACCACATAGTCCTCACCCTGATCTTCCTTCCTCCCACCATGCCAAGTACCCAGAGACAACTGATCTCACACTTGGACACTCAGAAGAGCTGTTCACTTTTCTATTTATAGAGTGGGGCCTGTCGCCCGGCCAGCTTCAAGCTGGTCAAGAAGAAAACGCGTGTAGCTATGCCCAAATATTTCAGCAGCCACAGTCACACAATTGCAATGGTGGGAAAATGTAATAACTGTCGCAAGAGATGGAGGATGATGATGAGAGAGTCTGGAGGAGGACCAGGGTGCGGAAGTGGAAGACGAGGTGGTGGACGATATAGTAAATGACCCAACCTGGCAAGGAGACATGCAGAGCAAAGACAGCAGCACACAGGGGGAGGGAGGCATAGCACCACAACAGGCAGGAAGAAGCGGTGTGGTGGCCACAGATACAAGGCGGGGAAGCATTCCCATAACATCAACACGATAGAAGTTGCCAGTACAACTGTTGGGTCTTCCCTAGTCTGGTTGTTTTTCAAAGACTCTGCAGATAACCCCAAAAAGGCCATTTGCACCACCTGCCAGGCCAGCATCATTAGGGGTAGCAAAACTAGCAGCCTGACCACCACCAGCATGATCAGGCACATGGCAGCAAAGCACCCGACTAAGAGGGCCAAACCCCTGGGTCCAGAAACAGTGTCTGTGGGTGACCCCACTGCTGCTTCCGCTGTTGTGTGTGCACGCCAATCCCCTTTACATGGCGCATGCAAAGATGCCTCCTACCCTGTACCTGTCGTTGCACACTCTCAACTAGCACCATCAGCAAGCACGTCCGCGTCCTTGCCCTAGCACAGCGTTCAGTTGTCTCTACTACAGTCCTTGGAACCCAAGTGCAAATATGCAGCCAATGCCGCACAGGCAACACTACTAATTTCACACATTTCGAGAATGCTTGCACTCGAAATGTTGCCTTTTAGGCTCGACAGAAGCTTTCCGCAACCTGATGGCGGTGGCCTTCCCTCGGTACTCAGTCCCCAGCCGCCACTATTTCTCCCGGTGTGCTGTCCCCGCATTACAAGAGCACATGTCCCACAACATTAGCCATGCCCTCAACAATGCAGTTACTGGGAAAGTCCACCTAACCACGGACATGTGGACAAGTGCTTGTGGGCAGGGACGGTCCATCTCACTGACAAAACACTGGGTTAATATAGTGAAAGCCGGGACCCAGTTGGACCTTGGGACGGAACACGTCCTCCCTACGCCAAGGATTGGAGGCCCTGGGTCAATCAGGGTTGCCCCCACATTCTACAGCTCCTGCACCTCCTCCTCCTCTTCAGCCTCCATCTCCGAAATGACCACATCAGTCACAAGCTGGAAGCACTGCCTCAGCCAAGCGGCAACAGGCTGTGCTGAAGCTAATATGCTTAGGTGACAAACCACACAATGCTGAAGAGTTGTGGACAGCTCTGAAAGAGCAGGCAGATCTGTGGCTGACACCGCTGAACATACAGCCAGGCATGGTCATGAGTGAAAATCGCCAGAACCTGTTGGCGGCTCTGAAGCGAGGTGAGCTCACACACATACCATGCCTTGCCCATGTGCTTAATCTCGTGGTTCAGCAGTTTCTCAAAACCTACCAAATCTGCCGGATGTGCTGGTCAAAGTACGCCGCGTGTGTGCCCATTTTAGAAAGTCAGCTACAGCTTACGCCGCACTTGCAGTGCTTCAGCAGCGTTTGCAGCTTCCAGCTCACCGACTGCTGTGCGATGTCACCACGCATTGGAACTCTACATTGCAGGTATTGGGAAGGATTTGTGAGCAGAAGAGGGCAATTGTTGACTACCAGCATCAAAATGGCCGTCGGTATTGAGGTCAGACTCCACACATGAGTCCTCAGGAGCGGACATGAAGGTCAGAACCTTGTTGACCGTACCAACGTCCTCCGTGATTCCTCTGTGCCTTATAATTAGTGGATATCCAAGCTAGACATGTGGCATGAACTACATCCTGGCCTGCCCTCCCACTAGCATTTTGTCAGAGTGGGGTTTTAATTCCGCTGGTGCAATTATAACTGATAAGCTGACTCTTATAAAAATGAACAAGGGCTGGATTGGGCCAGACTTCGCAACACCAACGAATGATAGCAGCGTAACAAACTCAAATCCAGTGTCTTTTTTGTTGGGAGGTATATTCCCATGCACCTCTTCACACCCACATGGGTATATGCTTCCTGACTTTGTTTATTTGCTCTTGTCCTCCTCCTTCTCCTCATCCTCCATCACCATATTATTCACCACCATATTTACCATATCACCTCCTCTACGTCTCTTGCAAGGGGCAATGGAGTGCCTCCAAATTTTTGGCAGCCGTTGTACTCCCTGCATACGCAAGAACAGTATGGGAGACCCGCTCCTTTCTAATGGGATCATGTCATTATTGTGGCCCACCTCTAGGTGTCTTTAAATTGTTATTGGGGTTTTTCTCAAATTTTGGCAGCCATTGTACTCACTGCATGGGCATTACCACTATAGGAGACCCACTCTTTAATAATGGGAACAACAAAGCATAGCCAGCTGATAGCCCTCTAACAATAGTAATGGCTACCTGATGGCCCTATAAAAATAGTATTTGTGACTTTCAGAGTCCCTCCTTCATAAATGAAACAGGATGTGTCTGATAATGTCTCACACAACACATGGCCAGATAAGGTAGTAAAATGTTAAAATAACATTTACCGGTGAATGTATATTTCGCCATTGAAAGCAAATCAAAAGTGCAAAAATGCATCAAAAACGCTTTGTGTGAACATAAGCCAATGTGTGGAGGAGCATTTTTGTTTTTGTATATTTATTTTGGCTTATATACAAGTCATTCCCCTGGAAAAGATGTTCCTTAACATGCATGTGCATCTCCCTAAATTAGAATATCATCAAAATGTTAATTTATTTCAGTTCTTCAATACAAAAAGTGAAACTCATATATTATATAGAGTCATTACAAACAGAGTGATCTATTTCAAGTGTTTATTTCTGTTAATGTTGATGATTATGGCTTACAGCCAATGAAAACACAAAAGTCATTATCTCAGTAAATTAGAATACATTATAACAACAGCTTGAAAAATGCTTTTAAAATCCAAAATGTTGGCCTACTGAAATGTACAATACAGACCAAAAGTTTGGACACACCTTCTCATTTAAAGATTTTTCTGTATTTTCATGACTTTGAAAATTGTACATTCACACTGAAGGCATCAAAACTATGAATTAACACATGTGGAATTATATACTTAGCAAAAAAGTGTGAAACAACTGAAAATATGTCTTATATTCTAGGTTCTTCAAAGTAGCCACCTTTTGCTTTGATGACTGCTTTGCACACTCTTGGCATTCTCTTGATGAGCTTCACGAGGTAGTCACTGGAAATGGTTTTCACTTCACTGGTGTGCCTTGTCAGGTTTAATAAGTGGGATTTCTTGCATTATAAATGGGGTTCGGACCATCAGTTGTGTTGTGCAGAAGTCAGGTGGATAGTCCTACTGAATAGACTGTTAGAATTTGTATTATGGCAAGAAAAAAGCAGCTAAGTAAAGAAAAACGAGTGGCCATCATTACTATAAGAAATGAAGGTCAGTCAGTCTGAAAAATTGGGCAAACTTTGAAAGTGTCCCCAAGTGCAGTTGCAAAAACCATCAAGAGCTACAAAGAAACTGGCTCACATGAGGACCGCCCCAGGAAAGGAAGACCAAGAGTCACCTCTGCTTCTGAGGATAAGTTTATCCGAGTCACCAGCATCAGAAATCGCAGGTTAACAGCAGCTCAGATTAGAGACCAGGTCAATGCCACACATAGTTCTAGCAGCAGACACATCTCTTCAACAACTGTTAAGAGGAGACTTTGTGCAGCAGGCCTTCATGGTAAAATAGCTGCTAGGAAACCACTGCTAAGGACAGGCAACAAGCTGAAGAGACTTGTTTGGGCTAAAGAACACAAGGAATGGACATTAGACCAGTGGAAATCTGTGCTTTGGTCTGATGAGTCCAAATTTGAGATCTTTGGTTCCAGCCACCGTGTCGTTGTGCGACGCGGAAAAGGTGAACGGATGGACTCTACATGCCTGGTTCCCACCGTGAAGAATGGAGGAGGAGGTGTGATGGTGTGGGGGGTGCTTTGCTGGCGACAATTTTGGGGATTTATTCAAAATTGAAGGCATACTGAACCAGCATGGCTACCACAGCATCTTGCAGCGGCATGCTATTCCATCCGGTTTGCGTTTAGTTGGACCATCATTTATTTTTCAACAGGACAATAACCCCAAACACACCTCCAGGCTGTGTAAGGGCTATTTGACCAAGAACGAGAGTGATGCGGTGCTGCGCCAGATAACCTGGCCTCCACAGTCACCAGACCTGAACCCAATCGAGATGGTTTGGGGTGAGCTGGACCGCAGAGTGAAGGCAAAAGGGCCAACAAGTGCTAAGCATCTCTGGGAACTCCTTCAAGATTGTTGGAAGACCATTTCCGGTGACTACCTCTTGAATCTTATCAAGAGAATGCCAAGAGTGTGCAAAGCAGTCATCAAAGCAAAAGGTGGCTACTTTGAAGAACCTAGAATATAAGACATATTTTCAGTTGTTTCACACTTTTTGTTAAGTATATAATTCCACATGTGTTAATTCATAGTTTTGATGCCTTCAGTGTGAATGTACAATTTTCAAAGTCATGAAGATACAGAAAAATCTTTAAATGAGAAGGTGTGTCCAAACTTTTGGTCTCTACTGTATGTTCAGTAAATGCACTCAATACTTGGTCGGGGCTCCTTTTGCATCAATTACTGCATCAATGCGGTGTGGCATGGAGGCGATTAGCCTGTGGCACTGCTGAGGTGCTATGGAAGCCCAGGTTGCTTTGATAGCAGCCTTCAGCTCATCTGCATTGTTGGGTCTGGTGTCTCTCATCTTCCTCTTGACAATACCCCATAGATTCTCTATGGGGTTAAGGTCAGGCGAGTTTGCTGGTCAGTCAAGCACAGTGATACTGTTGTTTTTAAACCAGGTGTTGGTACTTTTAGCAGTGTGGACAGGTGTCAAGTCCTGCTGGAGAATGAAATTTCCATCTCCAAAAAGCTTGTCAGCAGAGGGAAGCATGAAGAGCTCTAAAATTTCCTGCTAGACTGCTGCGCTGACTTTGGTCTTGATAAAACACAGTGGACTTACACCAGCAGTTGACACGGCTCCCCAAACCATCACTGATTGTGGAAACTTCACACTAGACCTCAAGCAGCTTGGATTGTGTGCCTCTCCACTCTTCCTCCAGACTCTGCGACCTTGATTTCCAAATGAAATGCAAAATTTACTTTGCATTTACTTAGTGTCAGTGACTGCCTACTGGACATCTGTCAAGTCAGCAGTCTTCCCCATGATTGTGGAGCCTACTGAAACAAACTAAGGGACCATTTTAAACACTTAGGAAGCCTATGCAGGTGTTTTTTGTTAATTATTTTAATTTACTGAGATAATAACTTTTGTGTTTTCATTGGCTGTAAGCCATAATCATCAACATTAAACAGAAATAAACACTTGAAATACACTGCTCAAAAAAAATAAAGGGAACACTCAAATAACACATTCTAGATCTGAATGAATGAAATATTCTCATTGAATACTTTGTTCTGTACAAAGTTGAAGGTGCTGACAACAAAATCACACAAAAATCATCAATGGAAATCAAATTTATTAACCAATGGAGGCCTGGATTTGGAGTCACCCCCAAAATTAAAGTGGAAAAACACACTACAGGCTGATCCAACTTTGATGTAATGTCCTTAAAACAAACCAAAATGAGGCTCAGTATTGTGTGTGGCCTCCTTACAACGCCTGGGCATGCTCCTGATGAGGTTGCGGATGGTCTCCTGTGGGATCTCCTCCCAGACCTGGACTAAAGCATCCACCAACTCCTGGACCGTCTGTGGTGCAATGTGACGTTGGTGGATGGAGCGAGACAAGATGTCCCAGATGTGCTCAATAGAATTCAGGTCTGGGGAACGGGCGGGCCAGTCCATAGCTTCAATGCCTTCATCTTGCAGGAACTGCTGACACACTCCAGCCACATGAGGTCTGGCATTGTCCTGCATTAGGAGGAACCCAGGGCCAACCGCACCAGCATATAGTCTCACAAGGGGTCTGAGGACCTCATCTCAGTACCTAATGGCAGTCAGGCTACCTCTGGCGAGCACATGGAGGGCTGTGTGGCCCTCCAAAGAAATGCCACCCCACACCATTACTGACCCACTGCCAAACCGGTCATGCTGAAGGATGTTGCAGGCAGCAGATCGCTCTCCACGGCATCTCCAGACTCGGTCACGTCTGTCACGTGCTCAGTGTGAACCTGCTTTCATTTGTGAAGAGCACAGTGCGCCAGTGACGACTTTGCCAATCCTGGTGTTCTGTGGCAAATGCCAAGCGTCCTGCACGGTGTTGGGCTGTGAGCACAACCCCCATCTGTGGACGTCGGGCCCTCATACCACCCTCATGGAGTCGGTTTCTAACCGTTTGTGCAGACACATGCACATTT
Source organism: Phyllobates terribilis (assembly GCF_046119375.1). Taxonomy (NCBI): domain Eukaryota; kingdom Metazoa; phylum Chordata; class Amphibia; order Anura; family Dendrobatidae; genus Phyllobates; species Phyllobates terribilis. The sequence goes on along the minus strand of NW_027362768.1, from coordinate 51,863,618 downwards.
GTGGCCTGATGGAGGTCATTTTGCAGGGCTCTGGCAGTGCTTCTCCTGTTCCTCCTTGCACAAAGGCGGAGGTAGCGGTCCTGCTGCTGGGTTGTTGCCCTCCTACTGCCCCCTCTACGTCTCCTGGTGTACTGGCCTGTCTCATGGTAGCCTCCAGCCTCTGGACACTGGCAGACACAGCAAACCTTCTTTCCACAGCTCGCATTGATGTGCCATCCTGGATGAGCTGCACTACCTGAGCAACTTCTGTGGATTGTAGAGTCCTTCACATGCTACCACGAGTGTGAAAGCACAACCAACATTCAAAAGTGACCAAAACATCAGCCAGAAAGCATTGGTACTGAGATGTGGTCTGTGGTCCCCACCTGCAGAACCACTCCTATATTGAGTGGGTCTTGATAATTGCCAATAATTTCCATCTATTGTCTATTCCATTTGCACAACAGCAGAATAATGGGCACCACGTAGTCCTGCATACAGAATAATGGGCCCCACACAGTCCACCATACAGTATAATGGGCACAACATAGTCCTCCACAAAGTATAATGAGCCCCACATAGTCCTCCATACAGTATAATGGGCCACACATAGTCCTCCATAAAGTATAATGGGCCCCACATAGTCCTCCATACAGTATAATGGGCACCACATAGTCCTCCATACAATATAATGTGGCCCACATAGTGCTTCATACAGTATAATGGGCCCCACATAGTCCCCCATACAATATAATGGGTCCCACATAGTCCTCCATACAGAATAATGGCCCCCACATAGTCCTCCATACAAAATTATGGGCACCACATAGTCCTCCATACAAAATTATGGGGACCACATAGTCCTCCATACAATATAATGGGCACCACATAGTCCTCCATACAATATAATAGGCCCCACATAGTCCTCCATACAGAATAATGGGCCCCACACAGTCCGCCATACAGTATAATGGACACCACATAGTCCTCCATAAAGTATAATGAGCCCCACATAGTCCTCCATACAGTATAATGGGCCCCACATAGTCATCCATACAGTATAATGGGCCACACATAGTCCTCCATAAAGTATAATGGGCCCCACATAGCCCTCCATACAGAATAATGGGCCCCACTTAGTCCTCCATACAGTATAATGGGCACCACATAGTCCTCCATACAATATAATGGGCCCCACATAGTGCTCCATACAGTATAATGGGCCCCACATAGTCCTCCATACAATATAATGGGCCCCAGATAGTCCTCCATACAGAATAATGGCCCCCACATAGTCCTCCATACAATATAATGGGCACCACATAGTCCTCCATACGATATAATAGGCCCCACATAGTCCTCCATACAGTATTATGGGCCCCACATAGTCCTCCATACAGTATTATGGGCTCCACATAGTCCTCCATACAGTATTATGGGTAGAGATGAGCGTTGTTCTACTCGAATTGTTCGCCAATCTCAAATTCGAGCTGTTTTGGGCGGTGTTCGAGCCGTTCGGCGAACACGAACGATTTGAGAAAAATTCGGCTGTTCGAGGTTATGTTCGATAACTGTTCATGCACCAAAATCATAACTGGATTTTTTCTCAGTAATGATGAAAATTAATGTTAATACGCAGTTTGAGTGTACAGCGGGGTGGGGGGAGGGGCAGGGGAAGGATCTCTGCAGGAATAATAAAGATCTCCATTTTTTTTTCTCTTTCCCGCATTTGCAGTGGGGAGGTGCAGTCTGTCAGCCTATCAGCAGCGCACACACGGAGCGAACTGCTGTTTTTCACACAAGCAAGGGCATGTGTCATTGGCAGTGTATGTCACATGTCCTTGCCCTATAAGACCAAGCCATTTTCCCCGTCGCCACCATTTTCTCACTGCTGCAGCTGCGTGTTAGACGGCACCGCTGTTGCTGTGTGCGCTATACCTTGTTAATTTCAAGCCAATTTTCGCACAAATCTACAGATAGCTTGGGAGTAGGGAATAGTTGTGATTGCAGTCCTTTTAAGGACTAGGTTACAGCATTTCCTACGACTTTTATCAGGCAGGTCTGTGCTCTTAAATAGATAGATTGTGGGAGTAAAGACTAATTGTAATTGCAGTCCTTTTCAGGACTAGGTTACATCAGTTCCTATCAGTTTTTGCCAGGCAGGTCTGTACCAGTGCTGTGCAAGTTTTTTTCACAGCATTTGGCTGAATCTAGCAAAGCTAATCCTTTTTGGCCTCTTTCAGAGTGTGTTAGTCAGTGGAGTAGCCTATCTGTGTTGCAAGATATACCACCTGTGTATAGAATACCAATTTTTTTACTGCACCTAGTGAAGTAAAATCTTTTGGGCATAGCATCATTCTATTAGTCCATCTATACTGACCTCCATCAGGTTGCAAATTGAATATAATTTTTTTCTGCATCTAGCTCTGAAAAAATATTTGGGCTTCTAGCAGTGTGTGGGACTTGTTCTATTAGTCCATCTATACTGACCTCCATCAGGTTGCAAACTGAATATAATTTTTTTCTGCATCTAGCTCTGAAAAAATATTTGGGCTTCTAGCAGTGTGTGGGACTTGTTCTATTAGTCCATCTATACTGACCTCCATCAGGTTGCAAACTGAATATAATTTTTTTCTGCATCTAGCTCTGAAAAAATATTTGGCCTTCTAGCAGTGTGTGGGACTTTCTCTATTAGTCCATCTATACTGACCTCCATCAGGTTGCAAATTAAAAATAATTTTTATCTGCATCTAGCTCTGAAAAAATATTTGGCCTTCTAGCAGTGTGTGGGACTTTCTCTATTAGTCCATCTATACTGACCTACATCAGGTTGCAAATTAAAAATAATTTTTATCTGCATCTACCTCTGAAAAAATATTTGGGCTTCTAGCTGTGTGTGGGACTTGTTCTATTAGTCCATCTATACTGACCTCCATCAGGTTGCAAACTGAATATAATTTTTTTCTGCATCTAGCTCTGAAAAAATATTTGGCCTTCTAGCAGTGTGTGGGACTTTCTCTATTAGTCCATCTATACTGACCTCCATCAGGTTGCAAACTGAATATATTTTTTTTCTGCATCTACATCTGAAAAAATATTGGGCTTCTAGCTGTGTGTGGGACTTGTTCTATTAATCCATCTATACAGACCTCCATCAGGTTGCAAACTGAATATATTTTTTTTCTGCATCTACCTCTGAAAAAATATTGGGCTTCTAGCTGTGTGTGGGACTTGTTCTATTAATCCATCTATACAGACATCCATCAGGTTGCAAACTGAATATAATTTTTTTCTGCATCTAGCTCTGAAAAAATATTTGGCCTTCTAGCAGTGTGTGGGACTTTCTCTATTAGTCCATCTATACTGACCTCCATCAGGTTGCAAATTAAAAATAATTTTTATCTGCATCTAGCTCTGAAAAAATATTTGGCCTTCCAGCAGTGTGTGGGACTTTCTCTATTAGTCCATCTATACTGACCTCCATCAGGTTGCAAATTAAAAATTATTTTATCTGCATCTACCTCTGAAAAAATATTTGGGCTTCTAGCTGTGTGTGGGACTTGTTCTATTAGTCCATGTATACTGACCTCCATCAGGTTGCAAACTGAATATAATTTTTTTCTGCATCTAGCTCTGAAAAAATATTTGGCCTTCTAGTAGTGTGTGGGACTTTCTCTATTAGTCCATCTATACTGACCTCCATCAGGTTGCAAATTAAAAATAATTTTTATCTGCATCTAGCTCTGAAAAAATATTTGGCCTTCTAGCAGTGTGTGGGACTTTCTCTATTAGTCCATCTATACTGACCTCCATCAGGTTGCAAATTAAAAATAATTTTTATCTGCATCTACCTCTGAAAAAATATTTGGGCTTCTAGCTGTGTGTGGGACTTGTTCTATTAGTGCATCTATACTGACCTCCATCAGGTTGCAAACTGAATATAATTTTTTTCTGCATCAAGCTCTGAAAAAATATTTGGCCTTCTAGCAGTGTGTGGGACTTTCTCTATTAGTCCATCTACACTGACCTCCATCAGGTTGCAAATTAAAAATAATTTTTATCTGCATCTAGCTCTGAAAAAATATTTGGCCTTCTAGCAGTGTGTGGGACTTTCTCTATTAGTCCATCTATACTGACCTCCATCAGGTTGCAAATTAAAAATAATTTTTATCTGCATCTAGCTCTGAAAAAATATTTGGCCTTCTAGCAGTGTGTGGGACTTTCTCTATTAGTCCATCTATACTGACCTCCATCAGGTTGCAAATTAAAAATAATTTTTATCTGCATCTACCTCTGAAAATATATTTGGGCTTCTAGGTGTGTGTGGGACTTGTTCTATTAGTCCATCTATACTGACCTCCATCAGGTTGCAAACTGAATATAATTTTTTTCTGCATCTAGCTCTGAAAAAATATTTGGCCTTCTAGCAGTGTGTGGGACTTTCTCTATTAGTCCATCTATACTGACCTCCATCAGGTTGCAAATTAAAAATATTTTTTTTTCTGCATCTACCTCTGAAAAAATATTGGGCTTCTAGCTGTGTGTGGGACTTGTTCTATTAATCCATCTATACAGACCTCCATCAGGTTGCAAACTGAATATAATTTTTTTCTGCATCTACCTCTGAAAAAATATTTGGGCTTCTAGCTGTGTGTGGGACTTGTTCTATTAGTCCATCTATACTGACCTCCATCAGGTTGCAAACTGAATATAATTATTTTCTGCATCTAGCTCTGAAAAAATATTTGGCCTTCTAGCAGTGTGTGGGACTTGTTCTATTAGTCCACCTATACTGACCTCCATCAGTTTGCAAATTCAAAATATTTTTTTGTCTGCATCTAGCTCTGAAAAAATATTTGGCCTTCTAGCAGTGTGTGGGACTTTTTCTATTAGTCCACCTATACTGACCTCCATCAGGTTGCAAATTCAAAATAATTTTTTGTCTGCATCTAGCTCTGAAAAAATATTTGGCCTTCTAGCAGTGTGTGGGACTTTCTCTATTAGTCCATCTATACTGACCTCCATCAGGTTGCAAACTGAATATATATTTTTTCTGCATCTACCTCTGAAAAAATATTTGGGCTTCTAGCTGTGTGTGGGACTTGTTCTATTAGTCCATCTATACTGACCTCCATCGGGTTGCAAATCGAATATAATTTTATTCTGCATCTAACCCAGCCAATAGTTTTGGCCTAATACCACAGTTTGGCCACTCAGCTCTGCTCGGTTCCCATCCATTGTTTTTTTGTGCAAACAACTCCAGAGTTGTGAATTAGTTAACCACCAAAATGAGTGGAAAAAGGCCTGCTGCTGGTGGAAAGGGGAATAGGCGTGTTGGGAAGGGGAAAAAAGGTTGTGTCCGTGGGGTAGGTGTTAAAGCAACAGTAACATCTGCAGAAGAAAGACCATCTTCCAGCCAAACTAAAATGTCTACTTCTTTTAGCGGACAATGTGATAAGATCCCTTTCTTACGGCCACGCCAATCGCTACAAATTCCAGATGAGGCACAAAAACAGCAGGTGCTTCAACGGATATCAAGTGCTCCTTTAAGTGGGCTCTCCTCCACATCAACTTCAACATCACAAATACTCCAGTCCTCAAAGGTGTCACCCCAATCGCACTTGCTTCCTCACAGCTCCCAAATCTCCAGCTGCCCGTCTGAGTATGAGGTAGAACAGATGGTTGAGTCTGCAGAGCTGTTTACTCAAACTATAGCCTGGGAATCAGAGGTCGACTCCAGCGCTTCTGTGAATCCAGACGAGGAAATGATCTGCACTGATGCCCAGAATCTTTATGAGTCGGATCCAGGACCAGACGCAGAAGGTTCTGACCATAATGTAGACCCTCATTCCCAAACTATAACTCCTGTTGGTGGAGACAATGAGGAAGACGATGATGAGACTCAAATACCTGATTGGAGCGACAACTTTAGTTTTTTGTCAGGGCAGGAACAGGTTGGCTCTGAGGACGACGGGTGTGATAATGCACAGGGTGATGATGATGAGGTTGGAGATCCCACTTACTGTCAACCCACAGTCAGCCAAGAGATGAGGTCAGCAGAGGAGGTGGAGGAAGATGCTAGTGACGACGAGGTCAGGTTGCGCCTTCCTGGACAGAGACGTAGTACTGGAAGCACGTCAACAACTGCATCCTCAAACACAACTCTGCCTCTCACCACAAGTCGTGGTGGCTCTTCAGGTCGCATGGGTGCTAAGCCTTGCATAGCCTGGGCATTTTTTCAGATCGATAAAGATGACCCAACTCGTGTTATCTGTAACATTTGTCAGCAAAAGCTAAGTAGAGGCCAAAAAATACATAGTTTGAGTACTTCATGCATGAAGCGGCACATGGACATGAAGCATAAGTTGCAGTGGGAAGCTCAGTGTGCTACAATGCGGCCTAGCCGGCCGGGCCAACCACCTTCTGCCATATCTTGTGCATCCGCGGCCTCTTCATCCTCTGTGACTGGGGGGACAGCAGTCACACCTGTTTTGGGGCGCAGACCTGCCACCTCTTTACCCACAACAGCCAGCGTGATTGGCAGGTCATCATTTTCTTTGGAGGTGGTAACACCAGCTGGTGTTGAGCGCTGTCCGACATCGATAGCACCACCTTTGGATCAAGGCAACCTAACATGTCCACCTGCATCTTCCTCACAGACCGGCAGTTTGCCGGGGACACCCTTATCAACCCCGTCTAAGCACAATAGCCAGCCCTCGGTCCCTCAGATGTGGACAAGTAAAAGACCATTTCCTCCTAGCCATGAGAAAGCTAAGAGGTTGAATTTCACCATCTGCAAGCTCTTGGCTACAGAAATGCTGCCTTTCCGCCTGGTGGACACAGAGGATTTTCGAGACCTTATGTCCGTCGCAGTGCCCCAGTACCAGATGCCCAGTTGGCACTACTTCTCAAAGAAAGGTGTGCCTGTGCTCCACCAGCATGTCGCACACAACATCACCGCTTCTTTGAGAAACTCTGTGTGTGACAGGGTGCATTTCACCACAGACACTTGGACGAGTAGGCATGGACAGGGGCGTTACATGTCGCTGACTGGGCACTGGGTAACTATGGTGACAGCAGGACAAGGGGCTGCTGTCCAAGTCTTGCCGTCCCCACGAGTTGTGCGTCAATCCTCTTTATGTCAAAGTTCCTCCACTGCTTCTGCCTCCTCAACCTCCTCTCGGTCTTCCACCTGCACCCAAAGCCTGTCTGGTCATGCCACAAGCTTTCTAACTGCGCAGAAGGGATCCTGCACACCTCCTTACTATGCTGGCAGTAGGGCTCAACGTCATCAGGCGGTTTTTACATTGAAATGTCTGGGAAATGTGAGTCACACAGCTGATGAGTTGTGGTCAGCTCTGGAGAACCAATTTCATGAATGGTTGTCTCCACTGGACCTGAAACCAGGGAAGGCCGTGTGCGACAATGCTGCAAACCTGGGTGCGGCCCTTCGCCGGGGCAATGTCACACACGTGCCTTGTATGGCTCACGTGTTGAACCTGGTTGTCCAGCAATTTTTAGCCCACTATCCCAGACTAGATGGCCTTCTGCAGAGGGCATGGTCGCTGTGTGCTCACTTCCGCCGTTCGCATCCCGCAGCTCAGCGACTTACATCTCTACAGAAGTCGTTGGGCCTGCCACTTCACCGGCTAAAATGCGATGTGCCTACCCGGTGGAATTCAACTCTGCACATGTTGCAGCGACTGTGGCAGCACCGACAAGCCCTGGTGCAATACGTTCTGACGTATAGCCTGGGCCAACGAGATCCAGAGGTGGGGCAAATCACGCTGGAGGAGTGGTCTCAGATCAGGGACCTATGCACCCTTATGCACAGTTTTGAAATGGCGACGAAGATGTTTAGTGCTGACGATGCCATTATCAGCATGACTATTCCGGTGATTTACATGCTGGAGCACATGTTAAACAGAATTCGGAGTCAGGTGGTGGCACAAGAGGAGGTGGAGGAAGTAGAGGAGGAGGAGTTGTATGCGGAAGGGCTAACATCTGCAAGGTCCAGACGGTCGGCAGCACCAAGGCGGCAGGCATGTGAGGGTAGGGGAGATGGTTTTACCAGGGCGCATGGTAGCAGCCAAACTAGTGAGGAAGGTGCAGGAGCCCAGGAAGAAGTGGAGGACGAACTGATGGAAGACTCATCAGATGAGGGAGACCTTGATCACATTTCTGTTGTGCGAGGTTGGGGGGAGAGGACAGAGGAAGGAAGCATGATTGTTACCTCGCCACCAACACAACAGGGACTTGGTGCTCCTGGATGCGCAACACACATGAGTGCCTTCTTGCTGCACTACCTGCAACATGACCCTCGAATTGTGAGAATTAGAAATAATCCTGACTACTGGGTTGCCACACTGTTAGATCCCCGGTACAAAAGTAAATTTGCAGAAATTATTCCTGCCATAGAAAGGGATGCACGCATGCAGGAGTATCAGCAGAGACTGTTGCAGAATCTTACATGTGCTTTTCCACAAAACACCAGTGGTGCACGTAGTGAATCTCACAGTTCCAACTTGCCAACCGTGGGACCGTCAAGTGTTCAGCACTCAAACCGTAACAGAACCACAGTATCTGCTGGTAACATCAATTTTGCGGAATCATTTCACCACTTTTTTAGCCCATCCTTTGCAAGGCCACAGGAGACAAGAAGTCTGACACATAGTCAACGCCTAGAGACGATGGTACAGGAGTATCTCCAAGTAAACATTGAAGCCATGACTGTGTCACTGGACCTGTGCTCTTTTTGGGCTTCCAATCTGGATAAATGGCCGGAGCTAGCCACTTACGCCTTGGAGATCTTGTCATGCCCCGCAGCCAGCGTTCTGTCTGAACGTGTGTTCAGCGCTGCTGGTGGTGTGCTGACAGATAAGCGCACGCGGCTCTCCACTGATAATGTAGACAGACTCACGTTCATAAAGATGAACAAATCATGGATCCGAAACGACTTTTCTACCCCTGTGTCATCCTGGGGAGAGTAAAAGCTTGATGATTGGTTAAAATCACCCTACCAACCGTTTTAAGCTTTAAAATTACTAATCATGTTTATCTGTATCTTGGCTGGAAAATAATTTGGGCTTTGTAGCAGTGTGCAGCACTGATTCTATTAGGCCATCTATAATAAGCTCCACCAGATTTAAAATTACTAATCATGTTTATCGGTATCTTGGCTGGAAAATAATTTGGGCTTTGTAGCAGTGTGCAGCACTGATCATATTAGGCCATCTATACTAAGCTCCACCAGATTTAAAATTAATAATAATTTTTAGCTGCATCTAGCCCGGAAAATAATTTTGGGGCTCCGAGATGCGCAAGACACATAAGTGCCTTCTTGCTGCACTACCTGCAACATGACCCTCATATTGTCAGAATTCGAAGTAATCATGACTACTGGGTTGCCACACTCTTAGATCCCCCAAACTTTTCGATCAACCTTTTCATTTTAATAAAGACCAAAAAAATTGTCATTTTTGAAATTATAAGCATTAGCAGTTTATTAGAAACTGAAATCAAACAGTTTTCAACTCAAAACTTTATTCTAGGTGATGTTACATTTTCACATAGGACCCCTTGTTCGAAAGGAGCTTCTGAACTCTCTCGTCCATTGAATTTGTCAGGTTTTGGATGGTTTCTGCTTCAATTGTTTTGCATGAGGACAGAATACCCTCCCAGAGCTGTTGCTTAGATGTGAACTGTCTCCCGCCATCATAGACACTCCGTTTGATGATGCTTCAGAGGTTCTGAATGGGGTAGAGGTCAGGGGAGCATGGGGGTCACACCATAAGTTTGTCCCCTTTTATGCCCATATCAGCCAGAGATGCAGATGTTTTATGTGCAGCATGAGATGGTGCATTATCATGCAAAAAAATGATCTTGCTGTGAACTACACGGTTCTTCTTCTTGAACCATGGCAGGAAGTGCTGTTTGAGAAAATCCACATACATTATGGAGTTCATCTTTAGCGCCTTCAGGGATCCTAAAGGGGCCGACAATCTCTCTCCCCATGATTCCAGCCCAAAACATTGCTCCACCTCCTCCTTGTTGGCGCTGTAGCCATGTTTGCGTGGGGTGTCCATCAACCAGCCATCCTCCACTCCATCCATCTGGACCATCGAGCGCTGCACGGCACTCATCCGTGAACAAAACAGTTTTGAAATCAGTCTTCATGTAATGTTTAGCCCACTGGAGCCGTTTCTGCTTGTGTGAAGTGGATAGAGGACCCCTGACGAAACCCAAACTTGGAGTGGGAGAAACGCGTTGGGGAGTTTTTTTGGCACTTTGTGTGCCTTGATCTGGGACTACTTGTGAGACTGTGGGGACTGTCTGTACTACCCGTAAATCCAGCCGGAGTTCTCTATCAACTCTAATATTTCACTCCAATTAAAGTCAGCCAACTGTGTTTTGTTGAACCTATTGACACTTAGTCGCTGACCAATACCATATATTTAAGGCCACTTCCTAAAACCGTGGTCATCAGATGTGATCCCATATTACTGTGGTAATAATTAGTGTTGAGCCACCCCCGTAGTGTTCGAGTTCGGTTCGGTTCGTCGAACACCCGTGTGTTCGCCGAACTGTTCGTCGAACTGTTCGTCGAACACCTTCGAACACCGTTAAAACCAATGGCAGGCAAACAAAAACACATAGAAACACATAGAAAACACCTTCAAAGGTGTCCAAAAGCTGACAAACTGCTCAGAAGACACAACTAACACATGGAAAAGTGACAAGTACATATAGTCATGCGAAAAGAAAAGAGGTGGAGGAGTAAAAGGAGGGGGAGACACAGATATAGGCATGTCATGCCCTTCTAAAATCCAAAAAGTGAGAAGCCGACACGTTCAGTCCGCTCCTGCCCGTGCCACCTCCGCGTCGGCGGGTTTGTGCCAGAGCCGCGGTGAACCCTGACGGCCAGCCCCCCTCTCCCAATACTGGTGTCTGTCCGCTGGTGGGTCGAGCGAGCCCCCCTGTGGTGGAGGCAGCTCTAAGCTTTTTAATTTAAATTGTCTCTCTAATTTGAATGAATACACTTTAAATCCATTTACAAGGATCTATTGGAGGGCAAGTCTCATGCCAGCAGCCGCGTAATTCCAGCTCCAGTAGCGTCCACTAAAGCTGCTGCAGTTAAAAAGCTTTTATAAGGATCGAGCTCCGCTGTCCACCGCAAGGCATCCTACTGCCAGTCCCAGCCCCTATGCCTTGGGGTGCCTCCTGATGCTCTTCACTGAGTATCCCGTGGTCCCGAAGCATTTCCTTTGAAAAAATTAAGTGTCCAAACTACAGGTGGTGTAGCTTGCTTAACAGCCGGGATAATCCGCTGACTAGCAGACACTGCTACTAGGCACAAAGTATTTCCTGGGCTAGATGCAGTTAAAAATTTGTAATTAGATACTCTCGTTGGATGCTGAGAAAGCATTTCATAGAGTCTCCTGGCACGCCATATATGATTCTCTTAAAAAGCTTGGGGTAGGGGTCTAGGGGACCCTTTTATAGCCCAAATCACGGCCCTGTATCGCAATACGTCACCTAGGCTGAAGATAAATGGAACTGTAGCACCGAGGGCTCGGTTGCTACAGAGGTATTGCACCTCACCCAGAGGTGTGATATCTCACTCTCAGGTAAGGATGTAGTGTGGATCAGGACCCGACACCTGCATGCATTACACCACATTGCCGTGGGGCAGGGCAACCAATATGCCCCTGAGATGGGCACGACAGTCCCTGTCCCTGGCTGGAGTGGGGGGAGGGAACACTGAGGAAGGGGAACCCTGTAGTGCAGGAGCAGGGAGGAAGCAGTTCCTGGGTGCATTGAGAAGGGAGTATAAAAGGTGGGCACCATCTTAGTTCAGTGCAGAGAAGTCTGAGCAGAAGTGACAGGGAGCAGGGGCTCTGCATGAGCTCTGCTCCGGAGGCGGGCCTAGTAACAGAGGCCCAGGCCTGGAAGAGGGAGAAGGAAGGAAGAGGAGCGGAGAAGGCTCCAGGAACGAGGAACGAAGGGATCCCAGGGGCGCGGACGGGCGAGTCGCCACCGCACGCCCGAATCCACCTGCGTGGAGGGGTCAGGCCAAAGGGGGAGACCGGTCCCCGAAACTAGTGGAGGCAGGAAACGACCCTCAGCTAGAAACAGGAGTCTGTGACATTTTATGTGGCGCAGCCCCTCGCTACACCCGCTAGGAAGGCACCACATAGGGTCAGGGAAACTGGCGCCAAGTTTACCAAGAGGAGGCCCGAGGCAGCCGGACAGAAGGGTTGGTAAGAAAGGCCAGACAAAGGACACACAAAGGGGGTCCTGTGAAGCGCTCCAAAGTTATCTGGGAGTTGTCTGAGCCCCTCACCTGGTGAGCACAGTACGACGTGGGCAGCCGTTACCTGCAGACGTGGTCTGGATAATAAGAACTGTGAGTAAAGGCCCTGGACTGCATCACTGACTCTGTGTCGTTACTGCTGCTGCCCTGCACCATCACCCCCATCCTCCGCATACACTGCCCTGAGGCTATACTCCTCCCGTGGGGAGTTATGCTACGCTCTGCTGCACCCACAACACCAGCCTCAGCGGTCTGCCCTGGAGCGGCGGTTCACTCTGACCGCAATCCACGGGTGGCGTAGTCGGACATTTAAACATCAAAACCACATAAATAGTTCCGCCACTGGTTTGACCGCCGTGAGCCACAGAACCGGGTCGCCGCCACGGAGACTACAACCACCAGCATCCACCAAAAAGGGTCCGGCTCCGGGTGTCCCAAGGCCCAGGGGGCGCGTCAGAGCATTTTCATCGCCTTTCACAATCACCAATGGGACAAGGCAGGGATGTTCTCTGTCCCCTCTCTTATACATTCTAGTGACGGAGCACCTGCTCTCATCAATTCGCCATAACCCCAATATTAGGTGGATTGAGGTGGGAGGCACCGAGTACAAGTGCTCTCTATTTGCTGATGATGTCCTAGTATATATCACTCAATCACATATATCCATCCATGCTGTTATGGCTGAAATAGATCACTTTGTTACATGGTCAAATTTTAAAATCAATGCAGCGAAGTCTGAGGCCCTCGATGTCTCCCTCCCCAAATCCATATAGGATTCCATCCAGTCCAACTTTCCCTTTGCCTGGCCCTCACAGGGTATCAAATACTTAGGAATTCCTATTCATAGAGACCTCTCCCATCTATGTTATCTTAATTTTGGGCCCTTTATTGAACAACTCCATACAGACCACGGTTGGCAAGTTAGAACTGTAAGATTCACTACGTGAACCACTGGTGTTTTGTGGAAAAGCACATGTACACTGTGTTCCAAATTATTATGCAAAAAGTGTTTAGGAGTGATAAGGGAAGAATTTGTTTGTTTGTCAGTTAAACTCATTGATGGTGATGTGTGTCAGGGCTCTTTATATCACTGTAAGCAATTGCAGACACCTGTGCTAATTAGTTTGGCAGGTGTGTCCAATGAAAGGCAAGACTACTTAAGAAGGCTGTCTCACATTATTAAGCAGCCTACATTTTCTTCCAAAATGGGAAAGAAAAAGGATGTGTCGGCTGCTGAGAAGCAACAAATTGTGGAGTGTTTAGGTCAAGGCATGACTACAATCAACATTGTGCGATGATCAGGATGCAGTGTCTTGGCAATCAAGAAGTATGTAGCTGATTCACAGTACACACGTTTGTGTGCTGATAAGGGCAAATTGAGGACTCTTTCCTACAGGCAATTACGTCAGGTTGAAAGAGCAGCGGCAAAAAAGCCTTGTCATAGCAGCAGACAAGTTTTTGAAGCTGCTGGTGCCTCCAACGTCCCCCGAACAACAAGATGCAGGGTCCTTCAGAGGTTTGCAGCTGTGCATATGCCATCCTGTCGACCTCCTCTATCCACTTCACACAAGCAGAAACGGCTCCAGTGGGCTAAACATTACATGAAGACTGATTTCAAAACTGTTTTGTTCACGGATGAGTGCCGTGCAGCGCTCGATGGTCCAGATGGATGGAGTGGAGGATGGCTGGTTGATGGACACCCCACGCAAACACGGCTACAGCGCCAACAAGGAGGAGGTGGAGTAATGTTTTGGGCTGGAATCATGGGGAGAGAGATTGGCGGCCCCTTTAGGATCCCTGAAGGCGCTAAAGATGAACTCCATAATGTATGTGGATTTTCTCAAACAGCACTTCCTGCCATGGTTCAAGAAGAAGAACCGTGTATTTCACAGCAAGATCATTTTTTTGCATGATAATGCACCATCTCATGCTGCACATAAAACATCTGCATCTCTGGCTGATATGGGCATAAAAGGGGACAAACTTATGGTGTGACCCCCATGCTCCCCTGACCTCTACCCCATTCAGAACCTTTGGAGCATCATTAAAAGGAGTGTCTATGATGGCGGGAGGCAGTTCACATCTAAGCAACAGCTCTGGGAGGGTATTCTGTCCTCATGCAAAACAATTGAAGCAGAAACCATCCAAAACCTGACAAATTCAATGGACGAGAGAGTTCAGAAGCTCCTTTCGAACAAGGGGTCCTATGTGAAAATGTAACATCACCTAGAATAAAGTTTTGAGTTGAAAACTGTTTGATTTCAGTTTCTAACAACCTGCTAATGCTTATAATTTCAAAAATGACCATTTTTTTGGTCTTTATTAAAATGAAAAGGTTGATCGAAAAGTTTGGGGGATCTAAGAGTGTGGCAACCCAGTAGTCATGATTACTTCGAATTCTGACAATATTAGGGTCATGCTGCAGGTAGTGCAGCAAGAAGGCACTTATGTGTCTTGCCCATCTCGGAGCCCCAAAATTATTTTCCGGGCTAGATGCAGCTAAAAATTATTATTAATTTTAAATCTGGTGAAGCTTTAGTATAGATGGCCTAATAGGATCAGTGCTGCACACTGCTACAAAGCCCAAATTATTTTCCAGTCAAGATACAGATAAACATGATTAGTAATTTTAAATCTGGTGGAGCTTATTATAGATGGCCTAATAGAATCAGTGCTGCGCACTGCTACAAAGCCCAAATTATTTTCCAGTCAAGATACAGATAAACATGATTAGTAATTTTAAATCTGGTGGAGCTTATTATAGATGGCCTAATAGAATCAGTGCTGCACACTGCTACAAAGCCCAAATTATTTTCCAGCCAAGATACAGATAAACATGATTAGTAATTTGAAAGCTTAAAACGGTTGGTAGGGTGATTTTAACCAATCATCAAGCTTTTACTCTCCCCAGGATGACACAGGGGTAGAAAAGTCGTTTCGGATCCATGATTTGTTCATCTTTATGAACGTGAGTCTGTCTACATTATCAGTGGAGAGCCGCGTGCGCTTATCTGTCAGCACACCACCAGCAGCGCTGAACACACGTTCAGACAGAACGCTGGCTGCGGGGCATGACAAGATCTCCAAGGCGTAAGTGGCTAGCTCCGGCCATTTATCCAGATTGGAAGCTCAAAAAGAGCAAGGGTCCAGTGACACAGTCATGCCTTCAATGTTTACTTGGAGATACTCCTGTACCATCGTCTCTAGGCGTTGACTATGTGTCAGACTTCTTGTCTCCTGTGGCATTGCAAAGTATGGGCTAAAAAAGTGGTGAAATGATTCCGCAAAATTGATGTTACCAGCAGATACTGTGGTTCTGTTACGGTTTGAGTGCTGAACACTTGACGGTCCCATGGTTGGCAAGTTGGAACTGTGAGATTCACTACGTGCACCACTGGTATTTTGTGGAAAAGCACATGTAAGATTCTGCAACAGTCTCTGCTGATACTCCTGCATGCGTGCATCCCTTTCTATGGCAGGAATAATTTCTGCAAATTTACTTTTATACCGGGGATCTAACAGTGTGGCAACCCAGTAGTCAGGATTATTTCTAATTCTCACAATTCGAGGGTCATGTTGCAGGTAGTGCAGCAAGAAGGCACTCATGTGTGTTGCGCATCCAGGAGCACCAAGTCCCTGTTGTGTTGGTGGCGAGGTAACAATCATGCTTCCTTCCTCTGTCCTCTCCCCCCAACCTCGCACAACAGAAATGTGATCAAGGTCTCCCTCATCTGATGAGTCTTCCATCAGTTCGTCCTCCACTTCTTCCTGGGCTCCTGCACCTTCCTCACTAGTTTGGCTGCTACCATGCGCCCTGGTAAAACCATCTCCTCCACCCTCACATGCCTGCCGCCTTGGTGCTGCCGACCGTCTGGACCTTGCAGATGTTAGCCCTTCCGCATACAACTCCTCCTCCTCTACTTCCTCCACCTCCTCTTGTGCCACCACCTGACTCCGAATTCTGTTTAACATGTGCTCCAGCATGTAAATCACCGGAATAGTCATGCTGATAATGGCATCGTCAGCACTAAACATCTTCGTCGCCATTTCAAAACTGTGCAGAAGGGTGCATAGGTCCCTGATCTGAGACCATTCCTCCAGCGTGATTTGCCCCACCTCTGGATCTCGTTGGCCCAGGCTATACGTCAGAACGTATTGCACCAGGGCTTGTCGGTGCTGCCACAGTCGCTGCAACATGTGCAGAGTTGAATTCCACCGGGTAGGCACATCGCATTTTAGCCGGTGAAGTGGCAGGCCCAACGACTTCTGTAGAGATGTAAGTCGCTGAGCTGCGGGATGCGAACGGCGGAAGTGAGCACACAGCGACCGTGCCCTCTGCAGAAGGCCATCTAGTCTGGGATAGTGGGCTAAAAATTGCTGGACAACCAGGTTCAACACGTGAGCCATACAAGGCACGTGTGTGACATTGCCCCGGCGAAGGGCCGCACCCAGGTTTGCAGCATTGTCGCACACGGCCTTCCCTGGTTTCAGGTCCAGTGGAGACAACCATTCATGAAATTGGTTCTCCAGAGCTGACCACAACTCCTCAGCCGTGTGACTCACATTTCCCAGACATTTCAATGTAAAAACCGCCTGATGACGTTGAGCCCTACTGCCAGCATAGTAAGGAGGTGTGCAGGATCCCTTCTGCGCAGTTAGAAAGCTTGTGGCATGACCAGACAGGCTTTGGATGCAGGTGGAAGACCGAGAGGAGGTTGAGGAGGCAGAAGCAGTGGAGGAACTTTGAGATAAAGAGGATTGACGCACAACTCGTGGGGACGGCAAGACTTGGACAGCAGCCCCTTGTCCTGCTGTCACCATAGTTACCCAGTGCCCAGTCAGCGACATGTAACGACACTGTCCATGCCTACTCGTCCAAGTGTCTGTGGTGAAATGCACCCTGTCACACACAGAGTTTCTCAAAGAAGCGGTGATGTTGTGTGCGACATGCTGGTGGAGCGCAGGCACACCTTTCTTTGAGAAGTAGTGCCGACTGGGCATCTGGTACTGGGGCACTGCGACGGACATAAGGTCTCGAAAATCCTCTGTGTCCACCAGGCGGAAAGGCAGCATTTCTGTAGCCAAGAGCTTGCAGATGGTGAAATTCAACCTCTTAGCTTTCTCATGGCTAGGAGGAAATGGTCTTTTACTTGTCCACATCTGAGGGACCGAGGGCTGGCTATTGTGCTTAGACGGGGTTGATAAGGGTGTCCCCGGCAAACTGCCGGTCTGTGAGGAAGATGCAGACGGACATGTTAGGTTGCCTTGATCCAAAGGTGGTGCTATCGATGTCGGACAGCGCTCAACACCAGCTGGTGTTACCACCTCCAAAGAAAATGATGACCTGCCAATCACGCTGGCTGTTGCGGGTAAAGAGGTGGCAGGTCTGCGCCCCAAAACAGGTGTGACTGCTGTCCCCCCAGTCACAGAGGATGAAGAGGCCGCGGATGCGCAAGATATGGCAGACGGTGGTTGGCCTGGCCGGCTAGGCCGCATTGTAGCACACTGAGCTTCCCACTGCAACTTATGCTTCATGTCCATGTGCCGGTTCATGCATGAAGTACTCAAACTATGTATTTTTTGGCCTCTACTTAGCTTTTGCTGACAAATGTTACAGATAACACGAGTTGGGTCATCTTTATCGATCTGAAAAAATGCCCAGGCTATGCAAGGCTTAGCACCCATGCGACCTGAAGAGCCACCACGACTTGTGGTGAGAGGCAGAGTTGTGTTTGAGGATGCAGTTGTTGACGTGCTTCCAGTACTACGTCTCTGTCCAGGAAGGCGCAACCTGACCTCGTCGTCACTAGCATCTTCCTCCACCTCCTCTGCTGACCTCATCTCTTGGCTGACTGTGGGTTGACAGTAAGTGGGATCTCCAACCTCATCATCATCACCCTGTGCGTTATCACACCCGTCGTCCTCAGAGCCAACCTGTTCCTGCCCTGACAAAAAACTAAAGTTGTCGCTCCAATCAGGTATTTGAGTCTTATCATCGTCTTCCTCATTGTCTCCACCAACAGGAGTTACAGTTTGGGAATGAGGGTCTACATTATGGTCAGAACCTTGTGCGTCTGGTCCTGGATCCGACTCATAAAGATTCTGGGCATCAGTGCAGATCATTTCCTCGTCTGCATTCACAGAAGCGCTGGAGTCGACCTCTGATTCCCAGGCTATAGTATGAGTAAACAGCTCTGCAGACTCAACCATCTGTTCTACCTCATACTCAGACGGGCAGCTGGAGATTTGGGAGCTGTGAGGAAGCAAGTGCGATTGGGGTGACACCTTTGAGGACTGGAGTATTTGCGATGTTGAAGTTGATGTGGAGGAGAGCCCACTTAAAGGAGCACTTGATATCCGTTGAAGCACCTGCTGTTTTTGTGCCTCATCTGGAATTTGTAGCGATTGGCGTGGCCGTAAGAAAGGGATCTTATCACATTGTCCGCTAAAAGAAGAAGACATTTTAGTTTGGCTGGAAGATGGTCTTTCTTCTGCAGATGTTACTGTTGCTTTAACACCTACCCCACGGACACAACCTTTTTTCCCCTTCCCAACACGCCTATTCCCCTTTCCACCAGCAGCAGGCCTTTTTCCACTCATTTTGGTGGTTAACTAATTCACAACTCTGGAGTTGTTTGCACAAAAAAACAATGGATGGGAACCGAGCAGAGCTGAGTGGCCAAACTGTGGTATTAGGCCAAAACTATTGGCTGGGTTAGATGCAGAAAAAAATTATATTCAATTTGCAACCTGATGGAGGTCAGTATAGATGGACTAATAGAACAAGTCCCACACACAGCTAGAAGCCCAAATATTTTTTCAGAGGTAGATGCAGAAAAAATTTTTATTCAGTTTGCAACCTGATGGAGGTCTGTATAGATGGATTAATAGAACAAGTCCCACACACAGCTACAAGCCCAATATTTTTTTCAGAGGTAGATGCAGAAAAAAAATATATTCAGTTTGCAACCTGATGGAGGTCAGTATAGATGGACTAATAGAGAAAGTCCCACACACTGCTAGAAGGCCAAATATTTTTTCAGAGCTAGATGCAGACAAAAAATTATTTTGAATTTGCAACCTGATGGAGGTCAGTATAGGTGGACTAATAGAACAAGTCCCACACACTGCTAGAAGGCCAAATATTTTTTCAGAGCTAGATGCAGAAAAAAATTATATTCAGTTTGCAACCTGATGGAGGTCTGTATAGATGGATTAATAGAACAAGTCCCACACACAGCTAGAAGCCCAAATATTTTTTCAGAGGTAGATGCAGATAAAAATTATTTTTAATTTGCAACCTGATGGAGGTCAGTATAGATGGACTAATAGAGAAAGTCCCACACACTGCTAGAAGGCCAAATATTTTTTCAGAGCTAGATGCAGATAAAAATTATATTCAATTTGCAACCTGATGGAGGTCAGTATAGATGGACTAATAGAGAAAGTCCCACACACTGCTAGAAGGCCAAATATTTTTTCAGAGCTAGATGCAGATAAAAATTATATTCAATTTGCAACCTGATGGAGGTCAGTATAGATGGACTAATAGAACAAGTCCCACACACAGCTAGAAGCCCAAATATTTTTTCAGAGGTACTGTAGATGCAGATAAAAATTATTTTTAATTTGCAACCTGATGGAGGTCAGTATAGATGGACTAATAGGGAAAGTCCCACACACTGCTAGAAGGCCACATATTTTTTCAGAGGTAGATGCAGAAAAAAATATATTCAGTTTGCAACCTGATGGAGGTCTGTATAGATGGTTAATAGAACAAGTCCCACACACAGCTAGAAGCCCAATATTTTTTCAGAGGTAGATGCAGAAAAAAATATATTCAGTTTGCAACCTGATGGAGGTCAGTATAGATGGACTAATACAACAAGTCCCACACACAGCTAGAAGCCCAATATTTTTTCAGAGCTAGATGCAGAAAAAAATATATTCAGTTTGCAACCTGATGGAGGTCTGTATAGATGGATTAATAGAACAAGTCCCACACACAGCTAGAAGCCCAATATTTTTTCAGAGGTAGATGCAGAAAAAAATATATTCAGTTTGCAACCTGATGGAGGTCAGTATAGATGGACTAATACAACAAGTCCCACACACAGCTAGAAGCCCAATATTTTTTCAGAGGTAGATGCAGAAAAAAATATATTCAGTTTGCAACCTGATGGAGGTCTGTATAAATGGATTAATAGAACAAGTCCCACACACAGCTAGAAGCCCAATATTTTTTCAGAGGTAGATGCAGAAAAAAATATATTCAGTTTGCAACCTGATGGAGGTCAGTATAGATGGACTAATACAACAAGTCCCACACACAGCTAGAAGCCCAATATTTTTTCAGAGCTAGATGCAGAAAAAAATTATATTCAATTTGCAACCTGATGGAGGTCAGTATAGATGGACTAATAGAATGATGCTATGCCCAAAAGATTTTACTTCACTAGGTGCAGTAAAAAAATTGGTATTCTATACACAGGTGGTATATCTTGCAACACAGATAGGCTACTCCACTGACTAACACACTCTGCAATACGCCAAAAAGGATTAGCTTTGCTAGATTCAGCCAAATGCTGTGAAAAAAACTTGCACAGCACTGGCACAGACCTGCCTGGCAAAAACTGATAGGAACTGATGTAACCTAGTCCTGAAAAGGACTCCAATTACAATTAGTCTTTACTCCCACAATCTATCTATTTAAGAGCACAGACCTGCCTGATAAAAGTCGTAGGAAATGCTGTAACCTAGTCCTTAAAAGGACTGCAATCACAACTATTCCCTACTCCCAAGCTATCTGTAGATTTGGGCGAAAATTGGCTTGAAATTAACAAGGTATAGCGCACACAGCAACAGCGGTGCCGTCTAACACGCAGCTGCAGCAGTGAGAAAATGGTGGCGACGGGGAAAATGGCTTGGTCTTATAGGGCAAGGACATGTGACATACACTGCCAATGACACATGCCCTTGCTTGTGTGAAAAAAAGCACTTCGCTCCGTGTGTGCGCTGCTGATAGGCTGACGGATTGCACCTCCCCACTGTAAATGCGGGAAAGAGAAAAAAAAAATGGAGATCTTCATTGTTCCTGCAGAGATCCATCCCCTGCCCCTCCCCCCACCCCGCTGTACACTCAAACTGCGTATTAACATTAATTTTCATCATTACTGAGAAAAAATCCAGTTATGATTTTGGTGCACGAACAGTTATCGAACATAACCTCGAACAGCCGAATTTTTCTCAAATTGTTCGTGTTCGCCGAACGGCTCGAACACCGCCCAAAACAGCTCGAATTTGAGATTGGCGAACAGTTCGAGTAGAACAACGCTCATCTCTATAGAGGAGGTCGACAGGATGGCGTATGCACAGCTGCAAACCTCTGAAGGACCCTGCATCTTGTTGTTCGGGGGACGTTGGAGGCACCAGCAGCTTCAAAAACTTGTCTGCTGCTATGACAAGGCTTTTTTGCCGCTGCTCTTTTAACCTGACGTAATTGCCTGTAGGAAAGAGTCCTCAATTTGCCCTTATCAGCACGCACACGTGTGTACTGTGAATCAGCTACATACTTCTTGATTGCCAAGACACTTCATCCTGATCATCGCACAATGTTGATTGTAGTCATGCCTTGACCTAAACACTCCACAATTTGTTGCTTCTCAGCAGCCGACACATCCTTTTTCTTTCCCATTTTGGCAGAAAATGTAGGCTGCTTAATAATGTGAGACAGCCTTCTTAAGTAGTCTTGCGTTTCATTGGACACACCTGCCAAACTAATTAGCACAGGTGTCTGCAATTGCTTACAGTGATATAAAGAGCCCTGACACACATCACCATCAATGAGTTTAACTGACAAACAAACAAATTCTTCCCTTATCACTCCTAAACACTTTTTGCATAATAATTTGGAACACAGTGTACATGTGCTTTTCCACAAAACACCAGTGGTTCACGTAGTGAATCTTACAGTTCTAACTTGCCAACCGTGGTCTGTATGGAGTTGTTCAATAAAGGGCCCAAAATTAAGATAACATAGATGGGAGAGGTCTCTATGAATAGGAATTCCTAAGTATTTGATACCCTGTGAGGGCCAGGCAAAGGGAAAGTTGGACTGGATGGAATCCTATATGGATTTGGGGAGGGAGACATCGAGGGCCTCAGACTTCGCTGCATTGATTTTAAAATTTGACCATGTAACAAAGTGATCTATTTCAGCCATAACAGCATGGATGGATATATGTGATTGAGTGATATATACTAGGACATCATCAGCAAATAGAGAGCACTTGTACTCGGTGCCTCCCACCTCAATCCACCTAATATTGGGGTTATGGCGAATTGATGAGAGCAGGAGCTCCGTCACTAGGATGTATAAGAGAGGGGACAGAGGACATCCCTGCCTTGTCCCATTGGTGATTGTGAAAGGTGATGAAAATGTTCTGATGCACCCCCTGGGCCTTGGGACACCCGGAGCCGGACCCTTTTTGGTGGATGCTGGTGGTTGTAGTCTTCGTGGCTGCGACACGGTTCCGTGGCTCAGGGTGGTCAAACCAGTGGCGGAACTATTTATGTGGTTTTGATGTTTAAATGTCCGACTACGCCACCCGTGGATTGCGGTCAGAGTGAACCGCCGCTGCAGGGCAGACCGCTGAGGCTGGTGTTGTGGGTGCAGCAGAGCGTAGCATAACTCCCCACGGGAGGAGTATAGCCTCAGGGCAGTGTATGCGGAGGATGGGGGTGATGGTGCAGGGCAGCAGCAGTAACGACACGGAGTCAGTGATGCAGTCCAGGGCCTTTACTCACAGTTCTTATTATCCAGACCACGTCTGCAGGTAACGGCTGCCCACGTCGTACTGTGCTCACCAGGTGAGGGGCTCAAACAACTCCCAGATAACTTTGGAGCGCTTCACAGGACCCCCTTTGTGTGTCCTTTGTCTGGCCTTTCTTACCAACCCTTCTGTCCGGCTGCCTCGGGCCTCCTCTTGGTAAACTTGGCGCCAGTTTCCCTGACCCTATGTGGTGCCTTCCTAGCGGGTGTAGCGAGGGGCTGCGCCACATAAAATGTCACAGCCTCCGGTTTCTAGCTGAGGGTCGTTTCCTGCCTCCACTAGTTTCGGGGACCGGTCTCCCCCTTTGGCCTGACCCCTCCACGCAGGTGGATTCGGGCGTGCGGTGGCGACTCGCCCGTCCGCACCCCTGGGATCCCTTCATTCCTCGTTCCTGGAGCCTTCTCCGCTCCTCTTCCTTCCTTCTCCCTCTTCCAGGCCTGGGCCTCTGTTACTAGGCCCGCCTCCGGAGCAGAGCTCATGCAGAGCCCCTGCTCCCTGCCACTTCTGCTCAGACTTCTCTGCACTGAACTAAGATGGTGCCCACCTTTTATACTCCCTTCTCAATGCACCCAGGAACTGCTTCCTCCCTGCTCCTGCACTACAGGGTTCCCCTTCCTCAGTGTTCCCTCCCCCCACTCCAGCCAGGGACAGGGACTGTCGTGCCCATCTCAGAGGCATATTGGTCGCCCTGCCCCACGGCAATGTGGTGTAATGCATGCAGGTGTCGGGTCCTGATCCACACTACATCCTTACCTGAGAGTGAGATATCACACCTCTGGGTGAGGTGCAATACCTCTGTAGCAACCGAGCCCTCAGGGTGCTACAGTTCCATTCATCTTCAGCCTAGGTGACGTATTGTGATACAGGGCCGTGATTTTGGCTATAAAAGGGTCCCCTAGACCCCTACCCAAAGCTTTTTAAGAGAATCATATATGGCGTGCCAGGAGACTCTATGGAATGCTTTCTCAGCATCCAACGAGAGTATCTAATTACAAATTTTTAACTGCATCTAGCCCAGGAAATACTTTGTGCCTAGTAGCAGTGTCTGCTAGTCAGCGGATTATCCCGGCTGTTAAGCAAGCTACACCACCTGTAGTTTGGACACTTAATTTTTTCAAAGGAAATGCTTCGGGACCACGGGATACTCAGTGAAGAGCATCAGGAGGCACCCCAAGGCATAGGGGCTGGGACTGGCAGTAGGATGCCTTGCGGTGGACAGCCGAGCTCGATCCTTATAAAAGCTTTTTAACTGCAGCAGCTTTAGTGGACGCTACTGGAGCTGGAATTACGCGGCTGCTGGCATGAGACTTGCCCTCCAATAGATCCTTGTAAATGGATTTAAAGTGTATTCATTCAAATTAGAGAGACAATTTAAATTAAAAAGCTTAGAGCTGCCTCCACCACAGGGGGGCTCGCTCGACCCACCAGCGGACAGGCACCAGTATTGGGAGAGGGGGGCTGGCCGTCAGGGTTCACCGCGGCTCTGGCACAAACCCAGCGACACGGAGGTGGCACGGGCAGGAGCGGACTGAACGTGTCGGCTTCTCACTTTTTGGATTTTAGAAGGGCATGACATGCCTATATCTGTGTCTCCCCCTCCTTTTACTCCTCCACCTCTTTTCTTTTCGCATGACTATATGTACTTGTCACTTTTCCATGTGTTAGTTGTGTCTTCTGAGCAGTTTGTCAGCTTTTGGACACCTTTGAAGGTGTTTTCTATGTGTTTCTATGTGTTTTTGTTTGCCTGCCATTGGTTTTAACGGTGTTCGAAGGTGTTCGACGAACCGAACCGAACTCGAACACTACGGGGGTGGCTCAACACTAATTATGGGCCCCATAGATTGGTCCATACTGTATTATGGCCCCATAGATTGCTCCATAATGTATAATGGCACCATAGATTGCTCCATACTGTATAATGGCACCATTGATTGCTCCATACTGCATAATGGCACCACAGATTGCTCCATGCTGCATACTGGCACCACAGATTGCTCCATACTGCATACTGGCCCCATCGATTGCTCCATGCTTCATAATGGCCCCATAGATTGCTCTATGCTGTATAATGGGCCCCATAGATTGCTCTATACTGTATAATGAGCCCCATCAATTGCTCCATGCTTCATAATGGCCCCATAGATTGCTCCATGCTTCATAATGGCCCCATAGATTGCTCCATACTGTATAATGGGCCCCATAGATTGCTCCATACTGTATAATGGCCCCCATAGATTGCTCCATACTGTAATGGCCCTATAGTGTCATGCAAGGTGTGGGAATGACTTCTTGGTATAACACAGAGAGAAGAGGGAAAGGGAGCCCAGACACTAGGGATAAGGAGGAGTGGAGACCTCCTAGTCTGGTCTAGCGTCACCCTGTCTCAACTACCATTCCTATATTGGCTCTTCACCAATCGCCGCACGCGTGCCTCACCCTGACTTTTCCTGGAGTATGGCTAAGGCCAGGGAAGGAAGGAGATGAGCACTAGTCGATCTCCACTAAACTCTATAGCACAAATTTTGTAGTAATACTGCATGGTAAACATCCTTTGCAGCATTCCCCTGTATAGTTAAGTGCTATCTGCTGCGCTTTTCTATAGAGTTACATAAGTGGATGCCGGACATATGGAGGCTGAAAACACATGCTTCTAGCTTGCGTCTGGTGAATGGTCTGCCATGGTGACATTACAGTATATGTCTGGAAAAGTTTCAAGGACACAGTGTGTACATAGCCTAAGGGATGTACGGGCTGTATACAGCAACCCAGTACATTTCTTGGTGGCCACTGCCTGAATACTGCAGTTCATTCACTTCATTGGGAGATCAAGCCCATAAATCACTTAGAAATGGCTTCAGCTGATAGGTAGTTGTGCTGGTGTCGAAACCCTAACAATTTCATATTGAAAAACTATTAAGCGGATAGATCATTAATGAGTAGACCAAAACAACAGCGTTAAGTTTGTTCTCCCGTCTACAGAAGTGGCATACATGTTGACGTTAAGTGTGCTTTAGGCATGCTCCAGGGCTCAGAAATGGGGGCCATTTGGCTTTCACAGCGTGAATTTTACTGGACTGTTTTTTTGGGAGTCATGTCACTTTTCCAACACCTCTGAAGTACTAGGAACATGGACAACTATTTTTCCGTTGACAGATGACAGATCTGAATAGGGGCTTGTTTTTTGCAGGATGAGATGAAGTTTTTATTGGTGCCATTTCAGTATACGAAACATATTTCATTTGCTTTTTATTCCAAATTCTTGAGAAACAGAATGAAAAAATAAAAAGCAATTCAGAAATTGCATTTAATTTTTTTTGAGCCATTTTATGCAGTAAATGTGATAAGAAAACTTTATTCTTCATTTCAGTAGAATTACAGTGACATCAGGGTTATAAATTATTTTCATAATTTGCATGCTAAAACTCTGATTTACAAGAAAAGTATTTGTTATTACATCGCCATATTCTGAGAGCTATAACTTTTTTATTTTTCCGCTGAACGAGCTGTGTGGGGGCTTGTTTTTCTTGGATGAGTTGGCATTTTTATTCGCACCTTTTTGGAGTATATAATTTATTTTGAACATTTTTTTTTTCATTATTTTTGGCTGTAAGAGTGAAGAAAATATAGAAATTCATAATTTTTTTTCACGACATTCAACCGTGCAATAAAAGTGATCAGATAACTTTATACTTCGGGTATCGCAGTGATACCACATTTATATAGGTTTTTTATGTTTTGCTTCTTTTGCACACTAAAAACTATTCTTTATAAATAATATTTTGTTTTTCCATCGTCACATCCTGATAGCTGCGGAACAAGATGATGTTTTATTCTGTTTTGTGTGTCAGTATGACAAAAAAGTTATATTGTTGACGTTTTTTATTTCTTTTTTAGTGTTCACCAAATGGATGAAATAATATGACAGTTCTATAGATTGGTTCGTTCCGAACATGGCGATGCCAAATATGCGTACTTTTCCCTTTACTTTTGTTTTTACGGAAAGACAGCATTTTTGCTTGAAAAAATTTTTTCCATTTTTTTTTAACTTTCCCTTTTATTTTTTCACATTTTTACAAACTTAGTCCCAGTATAGCATATTAACTTTTGCTGGACTAATACTATGCAATGCTTTTACATTGCAAGGTAATAAAGCTGTCAATAGCACAAAGGCATGGGGCGTGTCAGGTAGAGATGAGTGAACCTTTTGAGGTTTGGGTTCGTTGACTAAGCCTGACCATCAAAAAAAGGTTAGCGTTCGGGCACCTGAGCCCGAACACGAATGGGGTCCTGACCACCAGAGCTCTCAGCTGTTTGAACTCCAGTGACCTCTCTCCCGGCAGCCCAGTGCTGTACACTGACACAGGAGTGATTACACTCCTATGTCATTGTATAGCCTGCTATCTTGTAGAGCAGTCACATCAATGACTGCTGTTGTGACTGCCCTACAAATGATCGCCGTGGGACACTCTGGCTTATGTCATCATGGCGGACAGGTGGGAGGGATATGGTTGTCTATTATTTTTGGTTTCTTACAGGAGACGAGGGCATCGGGGATTAGGAATTAGGTGAGTATAATATGTTTTTTATTTTTAAATAAATTATTAAAACTGTGTGATCTTTTATTTCAAATAAAGGATTTTATTCTGGCCGTGTCTTTATTTCAAAACCTTGACTCTGGGGTTAGTAATGGGGTTATCATATAGAGACACCTCTCCATTACTAACCTGGGCTTCGTGTCAGCTGCCAATACAAGGCTGACATGAACCCCAACCTTATTACCCCACTTGCAACTGCACCAGGGCAAGTGGGAAGAGCGAGGCTAAGACACAGCCAGAATAAAATCCTAATAAACAACCATATCCCTCACCAATCTACCATGATGACATAAACCTAAGTGTCCCACGGTGATCATTTGTAGGACAGTCACATCAGCAGCCACTGATATGACTGCTCTACAAGACAGCAGGCTAAACATGGACACAGGAGTCTAATCACTTCTGTGTCAGTGTACAGCGCTGAGCTGCTGGGAGAGAGGTCACCAGAGGTCAATCAGCTGTGAGCTCCGGTGACCTCACTTATGGCACCACTGCTGCGTGAGAATTTTCTCACACAGCAGTGCAGTAAGTGAGGTCACACGAGCTCGTCAGCTGATGAACTAGTGTGACCTCTGTCACGACAGCTCATAGCGATAAACTGCGGGAGCGATTGCGCTCCTGTCATTGTATTGCCGGCTGCCTGATAGCACAGTCACATCTCCGAATGTGGCTATGCTATCAGTGAGATCTGCATGGGACACTCGATATTACCTGGACTACGGTGGATATGTGAGGATTATGGTGGTTTATTATTTTTTCTTTATTTCTGGAGACATGGGCATCAGGGATTAGGTGTTAAGGTGAGTAAATGGTGTTTTTTTTATTTTTTACAGGGGATGAGAATATCAGCGATTAGGTGTAGGTGAGTATGTGTTTATTATTTTTATTTAAATAATTATTTATTACTTTTTACTTTCACTGCGCAAGCGCCGGCTGATTAAAGATTACTCCTCTCATCATCGGCACTTGCGCTCCCTATTAATAGTGAGAGCAGGTGCCTGCAGATGGGAGAATTAATCTCCTCAGCGGAACCTATGACCCCCGGTAAGCTTTTTACTATGGGTCACTATCACCACTGCGGGATCACGCTGACATCTAACAGCGTGATCCCTCAGTGTTGTCACAGGCGGTAAAGATGTTACAGCCAATCAAAGCCCCTGTTTCTCGCTCTGTCAAGCAGATGACAGCGTGGGAAACCAGGGATATTCATGTTTGGGCCAACTTTTGCCAATTTTTACGCAAGAAGGCTCGAGAATCTGAGCACAAATCTAAATGAGCAACGTTCGTGCCAAATTTGAAAAAAACTAACTTTTTCCAAACATGATCGCTCATCTCTAGTGTCAGGCCCTGCTCAAGATAGGACCTTACAGGCCTCCATACCTGGGCGGCCCTGCAGCCATTATTTAACATGGAGGTCACCATGGAGACAAATCGGCATGACGCTATTGAAATCGCAATGTGCTGATCGGAGTAAAAAGGGATCTTCCTCTCTCTATAAGCAGATTGATGCCGCTGTCACTATTGACAGCGGCATCACAGGGGTTAAACACCTGTGATGGGTACTAGCACTGATCATGGGTGTTACTGCAGGGTGTCAGCTATGATGCAAAGCTGACGCCCACTGAGGATTTTGAGGGCTCTGCTACTGAGCTGGCATAATTGTTGAGCCGTACATGTATGGTGGTTTACAGGAACACACTTCCTGCTGTGCAGTACATGTACTGCTCGTGTCGTGAAGAGGTTAAAGTGGGTCTATTGATTCTTTAATGAAAAATCTTTGGCTTTCTGTTAACTCATTCTCTATTGTTCTCTCAAAACCTTTTATTGTACAAAAAAGACCTCCATGATGTTTGGAGATAACTGCTTCAAGGTGAAAAGGACTGTACATATTACTTTCTAATAGAACAGATTACTTTCTTATAGATATCCATTGAATCAGGTCTTCAACCTTTGGAGATCCGACATGGTCAGACATTGCTCCCATATTGATAGCAGTCCAAGAGTAATTCTGTTAATCATCCTTGCCAATTTGATGATGAAAAAAGCTTGCAAGGAATTCTCCGTCAATGATAATAATAAAACTTCACAATCTACTCTTTGGTGTTCCAATAAAGCCACAATCATGGTCACTTTATAAAATAATCTAGCTACGATAAGAAAAATAGATATTTACAGCTACACCTTCAATCTCAACTGTCTACTCTCCATAGGAGGGTGAATCCTCTTGAATATTGATTCCAAATTACATGAACACCTTCACTTTAAGTTTGCAAATGGTTCCACCCTTATCTGGAGTTATACTCATATTTCACGTAAACCAACTGCATAAAACTAAAAAAGCTTCTGGTTTTGGAATACCATCTTACCAGTAGTTGCTGCCTAACCAACAGCATTTTTAAAACAAGGTTCCCCAGCAGTTTTTACTACTACAATGGGTGCAACAAGGGAGACACAGGAGTGCCACTGGCTACAGGTGAAGTCACTGTACTGGTGAAACACCTTAGGGAGAATTCCATATTTTGTTAATTTCCATACAACATTGACAAACCTGCACAATTTTTTTGCGTGGTTACTTGTTATAAGAGATAGAGCCTAAGGCGAAACCCTGAAAAACAACTCCCTAGCTATATCCCTCCTACAGAAGTATGATTATTCACTTCCCACAACATGTTTCTAAGGCTTTAGAGGTATTTATCAGTGGCGTCGTTTTGGGGTACAAATAGTTATTAACAAACTTTTATTAACTCTTTATGGAAAGGAATATAAATAAAACAACAGTTTTGCCGCCACTCTTTTGTGTTTTAAATGCTATGCTATTCACCGTGCTGCACAAATAATATGTTGCCTTTATTCTGTGGGGATGTACAAACATGGCAATACTAAATTTCTATAGTTTTATATATGTTTTATTATTTTGCACAATAAACACTTTGTGTTGCCATATTCTGAGAACCATAAGCTATACCATTTTCAGTCAGCAGAGCGAGTGAGAGCTGATTTTTTTGCATGGCAAACTGTAGATTTTATTGATGCCCTTTTGTGATACATGCAACTTTAACAGAAAAAAATGTAATTCTGAATTAGTTTTCATTATTTCACCCTTTGGTAAAATTGTCATGGTATTTTTATTCTAATGGTCAGTTTGATCATACCAGTATCAAATTTATATAGGTTTGTTTTGCCACTTTTGCACACAAAAAAAATGACTGAAAAAAAATGTTGGTCATTATAAGTGCTCGCTCATGTCATCTACACCTCAAAAACATCTCAAGAATTAGGACTTTTCTTACCTTTGACTTGGCAAAAACTCTTAGGGTATGTGCACACGATGCAGAAATGAAGCAGAAAATTTCTGCAGCATTTCTGCATCTCCCTGGCAGAAAAAACGCATGCAGATTGTGCATGCGTTTTTCCTGCGGAATACATGCGGATTCACATGCGTTTCCACATGCTTTTCCGCATGTGGATTGACAAGCGCTTTCCAGGCGATTTTAGCATCACCTGGAAAGTGCTTGACAACTAGGTCACACTATATAAATTCATGCAAACAGCATGGATTTATATAGTGTGACCAGAGAGAGTGGTAAAAATAAAAAATAAATGTATGTGTAGCGCCCCGAGGGTTCGGCCGCTACAGGGGTATTGCACCTCAGTCCAGAGGTGTGATATTCCACTCCCAGGTAAGGATGGAGTATGGACCAGGGCTCAGTTAGCTGCATACAGCACACACACCCCATTTCCGAGGGACAGCTCAACGGTGCTCCCACTAGACATAAGTACAGGCACGACCGACTATGTCCCTGCCTGGAGTGGGGAGGGGGGTGGAACACCCAGTGCTGTAGGGGCAGATAGGGGTTGGTTCCTGAGCGTAGATAGGAGCTCATTGGTTGCTGGTCACCTGGGCTCATGGCCAGAGGGAGGTATAAAAGGTGGGCACCATCTTAGATCAGTGTTCAGTCTGTGAGGAGAGGAGAGCTGACAGGGAACAGCAGCTCAGGCTGAGTGCTGCTCCAGAGGCAGGCCTAGAGAAGAGGCCGGAGCCTGAGAGGAGAAGGAGAAGTGGGCCTGGAGAAGAGGCCAAGGGAAGGAGGAGAAGACAGAACAGGAAAGACAGAGAAGAGAGAGAGAAACAGAAGGGCTCAGGAACAAGAAGGTGGAAGGGACCCTAAGAACCCACGAGAATCCAGGGTGAAGGGTCAGGCAGATTAAGGGTACCGGATCCCAAGTTGGTGGAGGAGAAACTACCCTCAGCCAAAGACCGGTCGTCGTGATCATTTATTGGTGCGACACCTCATCAAACCTGCTAGGAAGGCACCATATAGGACAGCGGAGGACGGGGCCCACGTTTAACCGCACAAGTCCGCGGCAGCCGGACAAAAGTGGGTCACTGGTGAGGCAGGTCAGAGAAAGGATTAAAGGGGGTCCTGTGCCATGCTCTTGACTGCTTGGGAGTTGACCGGGCCCCTCACCTGGTGGACGCAGCACGGCTCGGGCGGTCACTGCCGACGGAAGTGACCCGGAACAAACGAACTGTGAGTAAAGACCCTGGACTGTAACTTGTTGTCCGTGTGCTCCTTCGCTCCTCCGGCACTACCGGTACTGGGACCTTCACCACCATCACTCCCACCATCCACTACACTGCCCTGGGGCCACACTCTTCCCGTGGGGAGTCTCACTACCCTAGCTGCACACCTCATCAGCCCCAGCGGTCTGCATGCAGCGGCGGTTCCTAATAACCGCAATCCACGGGTGGCGTAGTCGGACATTATCTGAAGCACGTAGCAGACTACCATTGGCCTGACCACCCTGAGCCGCGGGTCTGGGCCGCCACTACTACTCCCAGCGTCTCCCTATCGCTCGGATCCACGTGCCCCACGGCCCAGGGGGCGAGTCAGCTTTGGCGTAGTCGGCAGGATTACATGCCCGCTAAAAAACGGGTACTGCGCGCCTGAAGAGAAAGAGACTGTTTTATTGAAAATTGACTGTGCTGAAAATGGCGCCCGCCCTAGAAGAACGAGCGCCATAATGTGCGCGCCAAAAGACCACAGGAGGCCGCCTCCCATCGTGGGCCGGGTCCCAGAACGGCGCCAAAGAAGGAGCCCGCCCCCAACAGCCATGAGCACGGCTGTGGAGATGTCCATCAAGGTGGGGGGGCTGCCCCTGAAAGGGATTGTCACCAAGTTGCCCCGGGACCACCCCCAATGGGGGTGGGAAGGGAAGAAAACTGTGGGGCAGGGTGCGGTCTGGATCAGTCTCACCAGGCCGCACCCAGAGATAGAGACAGGAACCAGCTCCAGCGCCCTGGCGCGTGGCCTGCTGCAGGCCGAATCCCCATGCAGCTTCACGGAGCTGCTAGCGCAACTCCCCAAAGAAGACCCAGAGTTCATGCGGACTGCGCTGGAGGAGCTGGACCGGAGAATGGTCCGGGCACAGCGGGACGTCATCGCCGGGTGGAAGGAGGAGGTGGCCCAGCCGGCCGTGTCCCAGCCGCTAGAGACACTGCCAGCACCCGACAGCGCGCCTGCCTCTGAGGACGGTGCAGGAGGAGTGAAGGCCGAAGACAGCATCACGGAGGGAGCCACGAGGACCGAGGCAAGTACAGGGGATGTTACCACCCCAGGCCCAGCAGCCGCAAGCCTGCCCCAGCCTCCCGCCGCAGAACCCGAAACCCCACTCACCGCACCTGTTGCCGCGCCGTCACCGCTCCCAGCTAGGCCTCAAGCGGCGAGCACCGTGGCCGCGCCCCGCCCGGCGCCACGCCCCTTGACCCCGGGCGCCGTAAAGAGAGAAGCATCACCGGCCCGGTCGCAAAGCCTGAACTCCCCAGGCACCTCCCAACCACGTGCGCCCCCGGTCCTGAAGCCACCACACCTTGGGACTGACCTATACCCTGGTGACGAGGTCACCTTCACCCAACACGAGGGCGCAAAAGGACCGTACGCCCTCCATGTCCATCGGCTTACAGAGGAGGAACTGCAGCACTATGGCTATGAGGAGAGCCAAGAGGACCCGGACGGGTCTGGAGATCACCAAGAGGAGGAAGGAGCATATGAAGGACACCGCTACTAGTAAGTAGCCACGTACCTGTGTACATAGTTACCCGTCAGGGTACAGAGAACTGTTTACTGTCATGGAACTGTGTGCAAGTTAACCCCCTACATCCCCCAACAGGCTGAGGACTGTGAGCAGCCATTCCCCTTCCCCAAAACTGGCCGAGGACTGAGAACGGCCACTCCTTGTAAATAGTTGCGCTTCCTAAAGCGCCCCCTACTGGTTTTATAAAAAAGACTGCAACGTCTACCTCAAGATTTACTGGACTGTTGCACCTTTACCTGGTCGAGATCCAAGAATACAAGAATGTGTCTTGCTTAAAAATGTTTTACATGAGAAAGTTTTATATGCTGCTAGGTAATAATGCAAATGTTTTACAAGATGTTTTATATGACAAAAGAGTTCCAGAGGCATTAGCAAAGTGTTTTATAATAGTGACAAGAAAAGAAAAGTGTTTCCCATAAAGGGAATTGAACTGTATTACCTGTTTTCTTATGTGAAAAGTTATTGAAAAAGTTTTGCATGTCCTGTAATTATCTGTTTTTGCTCTTTTCCAGCCCGAGGACGTGCTGTGCTTTACCAGGGGGGAATGTAGCGCCCCGAGGGTTCGGCCGCTACAGGGGTATTGCACCTCAGTCCAGAGGTGTAATATTCCACTCCCAGGTAAGGATGGAGTATGGACCAGGGCTCAGTTAGCTGCATACAGCACACACACCCCATTTCCGAGGGACAGCTCAACGGTGCTCCCACTAGACGTAAGTGCAGGCACGACCGACTATGTCCCTGCCTGGAGTGGGGAGGGGGGTGAAACACCCAGTGCTGTAGGGGCAGATAGGGGTTGGTTCCTGAGCGTAGATAGGAGCTCATTGGTTGCTGGTCACCTGGGCTCATGGCCAGAGGGAGGTATAAAAGGTGGGCACCATCTTAGATCAGTGTTCAGTCTGTGAGGAGAGGAGAGCTGACAGGGAGCAGCAGCTCAGGCTGAGTGCTGCTCCAGAGGCAGGCCTAGAGAAGAGGCCAGAGCCTGAGAGGAGAAGGAGAAGTGGGCCTGGAGAAGAGGCCAAGGGAAGGAGGAGAAGACAGAACAGGAAAGAAGGAGAAGAGAGAGAGAAACAGAAGGGCTCAGGAACAAGAAGGTGGAAGGGACCCTAAGAACCCACGAGAATCCAGGGTGAAGGGTCAGGCAGATTAAGGGTACCGGATCCCAACTTGGTGGAGGAGAAACTACCCTCAGCCAAAGACCGGTCGTCGTGATCATTTATTGGTGCGACACCTCATCAAACCTGCTAGGAAGGCACCATATAGGACAGCGGAGGACGGGGCCCACGTTTAACCGCACAAGTCCGCGGCAGCCGGACAAAAGTGGGTCACTGGTGAGGCAGGTCAGAGAAAGGATTAAAGGGGGTCCTGTGCCATGCTCTTGACTGCTTGGGAGTTGACCGGGCCCCTCACCTGGTGGACGCAGCACGGCTCGGGCGGTCACTGCCGACGGAAGTGACCCGGAACAAACGAACTGTGAGTAAAGACCCTGGACTGTAACTTGTTGTCCGTGTGCTCCTTTGCTCCTCCGACACTACCGGTACTGGGACCTTCACCACCATCACTCCCACCATCCACTACACTGCCCTGGGGCCGCACTCTTCCCGTGGGGAGTCACACTACCCTAGCTGCACACCTCATCAGCCCCAGCGGTCTGCATGCAGCGGCGGTTCCTAATAACCGCAATCCACGGGTGGCGTAGTCGGACATTATCTGAAGCACGTAGCAGACTACCATTGGCCTGACCACCCTGAGCCGTGGGTGCGGGCCGCCACTACTACTCCCAGCATCTCCCTATCGCCCGGATCCGCGTGCCCCACGGCCCAGGGGGCGAGTCATATGCTTTACCCTCCGATTGCCTGCGCTGTCCTGCTCACTCCGTTCTCCCTCGCCGGCAACTTTGAATTGAAAGACCTGCCGATGTCAGCGTCATGTGACCCATCACATGACTCTGACGTCAGCGCAGGTCCTTCAACTCACTGCAAAGTGCCGGGAACCAAGCAGGAGCGGTGCGCGGGCCGACAGAAGGTAAGTATACATTTCTTTTTATTTTATTCTTGTTTTTACAGCTTTTTAATGGTACCTGGGTGTGGAGGAGAGTCTCATCTTCTCCACACCCGGGTACCATCCGCACATTAGAACGCGCCAATAGCGCAAGTACAAATGCAGTCTTGCGGAATTGGCGCGTTCTAATTCAAGTCAATGGCGGCGAAAACGCTGCGTTTACGCAAAATTAATTGACATGCTGCGGACTTTTGAGCACAGCGTTTACGCTGAGGAAAAATCCGCATCATGGGCACAGCACATGCGGATTTCAATTGGGGGAACATTGCTGCCCTTTTACCATGCGTTTTTAATGCATTTTCGCGGCATTTACGCAACTGCAAAAATGCCGCGGAAACGCATTAAAATCGCATCGTGTGAACTCAGCCTTACTGTAGCTCTTATTCATTCTCGTCTCGACTATTGCAACTCTTTACTTATCGGTCTCCCTCTTACTAAACTCTCCCCTCTCCAATCCGTCCTTAACGCAGCAGCCAGGATCATGTTCCTCGCCAACCGCTACACCGATGCCTCTTCCCTGTGCTATTCATTGCATTGGTTGCCCATCCAATATAGAGTTCAATATAAACTTATCACGCTTACTCACAAAGCAGTCCATGCTTCAGCACCGCCCTACATCTCCTCCCTTGTCTCAGTCTACCATCCTACCCATGCCCTCAATTCTGCCAATGACTTAAAAGTAAAATCCTCCATAATCCGAACTTCCCACTCTCATCTCCAAGATTTCTCGCGTGCTGTGCCAATTCTTTGGAATGCACTACCCAGGACAGTTCGATTAATTCCCAATACCCACAGTTTCAAGCGGACCGTAAAAACCCATTTCTTTAGACTGGCCTATCGCCTCAACACACTATCTAACTGTCCCAGTTTTGGCCCATATTAAAATCTTCAATTTCAGGTTCATACCATCCATGCACTTAATAGCCTCGCTCTGGACTGTACACATACTGGCTGGAGACCAGTTCATGTATTATTATTTATCCTCTTTAGTATATCAAGGCTGCATTATACAATATATGTACATTTTACCTTTTGTGTCTACCCCATTTCCTCATAGACTGTAAGCTTGCGAGCAGGGCCCTCACTCCTTTCGATATGAGATATGCTTATTCTGTGTTGTCTGTATAAGTCCCCCCTAATATTGTAAAGTGCTGCGAAATATGTTGGCGCTATAAAAATTATTATATTATTATTATTATTATTATTGTTATTATTATTATTATTATTATTAGCACTAAAATGCTCGGCTACTCATTACTCGGGTAAGGCAAATCGTAATGCTAGGGTGCTTGACCCGAGTAACGAGTATAATGGAAGTCAATGGGAAACTCAAGCATTTTTTCCAGTGGCACCCACCCCGCCCCCACACCCTCCGGAGGTCTGGAGGGGGTCTAAAAATTGGTGAAGACCCCTGGAAGAATCTCTGAATTCCAGGTTGCTGCTGTGAACAATGTTGTCAGAGTATTACGCCACTTTTACGGACTCACAAAAAAACATACAGAAATGACGATAAAATGAATTTTCCTTGAAAAAAGTTTAAGAAACATTCTTTCCTGGATCATGACTTGTATATAAGACAAAATAAATAACAGGAAAAAAAAGCTCCTCCACACCTTGGTCTATGTTCACACGTAGTATTTTTGCTTTGTTTTTAGCACATTCGAATTTCTTTCAACAGTGAAAAATACATTCACCAGTCAATGTAATTTTAACATTTTACTAACTTATCTAGTCATGTGGTGTGTGACACATGATCAGAAACATTCTGTTTCATTTATGAAGGAGGGACTCTGAAAGTCACAAAACCTATTTTTACAGGGCCATCAGAAGGCCCTCACTATTTGTAGAGGGCCATCAGGCGGCACTTACTATTGTTAGAGGGCAGGCAGCTGGCTATGCTTTGCTACTGCAATATAATGTATCCATCTGAGGTTGGTCAAATTTTCTTTTCGGTATATATTCTGTAAAGTTTGAAACTTGGATGTCCAGCAGGCTGCCCTCACAATTTATAGAGTGCCAAAAGATGGCCCCCAATATTTTTAGATGGCTAGCAGACGTCTTGGGGACAGATGAGACCAAGATAGAGCTTTTTGGTAAAACACATCATTCAACTATTTACTGTAAAATGAATGAGCCCTACAATAAAAGAACACAGTACTTCTAGTCAAATATGGTGGAGGTTCAAAGATATCTAGGAGTTGTCATGCTGCCTCTGGCACAGGGTGCCTTGAGTGTGTGCAAGGCACCATGAAATCTAAAAGGATTTTGGGTCGCAATATAGTGCTCAGTGTCAGAAAGATGAGTTTGCATTCTAGGTCATGGGTCTTTAAGCAGGACAAAGACCCCAAACATACTTCAAGAAGCAACCAGAAATGGATGGAAAAAAAGCACTGGAGAGTTCCGAAGTTGTAATTCCAGCTCCGGTAGCGTCAAGTCTCCCACCACTACCTTTTACATACAGAAACTGTAGAAAAACTGCAAACGACACATTAAATCAGTAAATTTTGGTAACTTTGACTAATTTCTGTCAAATATCAAAAATTTCTGACAACTTCGATGAATTTCTGAGTACAGATCACCGTAAAAATTATGAATCTGTCAATGAGAGTATGGAAAAAATCAAATTAGTTATGGACTGTGGAAGAGATGTATGTGACCAGAATGAAGTCATTTCCAGCAGATGTTACCACCTAGCACCTGTTCCTATTGCAAATGCAGCTAACAGCGGTAACTATAGGGAATATCATTTTTTTTTTTGTTACCTAGCAGCAGCACGGAGTACAGGGCAATAATCCCTGACTAGATTCCTGTAATTCGCTATCCCTAGTGATATAGCTCACCCATCACTCCTGTCAGAGTATAGTGCTGATCTGCTGGGGCTGAGGTCACTGGAGTGCAAACAGCTGATGATCAGCTGAGCACTCCAGTACCTCACTTACGGCACCGGTGCCATGTGGGAATTTTTCCATGCAATACTAATGCAGTAAGTGAGATTACTGGAGCTCTCAGCTGATCATCAGCTGTTTGCACTCTAGTGACTTCAGCCCCAGCAGCTCAGCACAGGAGTGATTACATTCCTGTCAGTGTATACAGTGCTGTTTTCTACAGCAGTCACATCAGTGATTGCTGATGTGGCTGCTGTAGAAGTGACCCAGATTGCCATGGGACACTGGGATTATGTCATGACGGCGGACAGATGAGGGATATGGTTAGTTTTTAATTTTTGGTTTCTAACAGGAGACGAGGGATTCGGCGACAGGGTGTTAGGTGAGTATACTGTGTTTTTTATTTTTAAATAAATTATTGAAACCGTGTAGAATTCTATTTAAATAAAAGACTTTACTCTGGCCGTGTCTTTATTGAAAAAATGTCAAAAACCTTACTACTGAGTTAGCAATGGGGGCGTCTTATAGACACCTATCCATTACTAAGCTGGGCTTCATGTCAGCCGCCAATACAAAGCTGACATGAACCCCACCCTATTACCCCACTCGCCACCGCTACACGGCAATGGGAAGAGCAAAGTTAAGCACCAGAATTAGCGCATCTTATGGATGCGCCATTTCTGGGGCCGCTGAGGGCTGATATTATTAGCCTCAGAGGGGGCCAGGATCCATGGCCCCTTCTCTGGCTATTAATATCAGCTCACAGCTGTCTGTTTAGCTGGTTAGATTTTATAGGGGGACCCTACGTCAATTTTTTCTGGGGTCCCTCTGCTTAGCCTTTACTGGTCTAAATTACAAACAGCTGTGAGCTGTTATTAATAGGGAGAGAACATCTTTGGCTAATGGCCCCTTCCCTGGCTCGTAATATCATTCCCCAGAGGTCAGGTTTCCCTCTGCTTGTTATAAAAATGACGTATGAGCCCATGCCATTTTTTTATTTAATTCTTCATTTTATTTCATTTATAAGAAATCCCATGCCCAGTGTGCTTGTTTTTGATGCTGCGTAAATTCACCCGCAGTATGTCAATTTCTGTAGCTTGCTTCTCCGCTGCAGATTTTGACCGATTGAAATGTCATTACATGTGGTGGATCCGCATGTACTGACAAAACAAGTACAACAATAGAAAGCATTTTTGACGCAGCGAACATACTCACTCCTGGTCTGACAGTAATCCAAGGGTTAGGGTATGTGCACACAATCTGGACAGGTGAGGATGAGGTTGGTTTATTATTTATTGCAGGGGATAATGGCTTCAGGGATTAGCTGTAAGGTGACTATGTTTTTTTTTGTTGTTTTTTTTTTTTTTTTACACTTCCCCATCCCTTACCACGCGCCTTGCCCATTTTAAATGGAGTATAATATTTGGCAGCTTTCAAAAAATGTCAGGATTATTACCGCAGTAATATTTGATCACCTGTGATGACCAAGTTTTTATGCAGTGTCGGTATAGCGATGCTATTGATCAGCGGTCAACGATTTATTACCGCAGTAATATTTGACCACCTGAGATGATGGACAAGATTCTCTGCTTGCACTATACAGCAATGCTATTCAAATCAACCAAGTCTGGCTGCATGCTGTTAACAAGCAAATACAGCAGTATAAATGGTGTATTATATTGCTTTTCACCAAAATTATCAGAATTAAGAGCAAAAAGAATATTAGCCCTGATATCTAGGGCTATTAATATGAGATGCAGCAGCAGATAGAACGTGAACCCTATTCTTTACTATACTAGCTCACCACAAACTGCCTAACTACTGCTATTCATCAGATTGAGCCCTTACAAGGACTGTTAGTGTAGATGAAATAAATAATAGTGGTGTGGAATCCCTGTCTAAAATAAGCGACAATTCTCTCCCTCATTCAGCAGCACTTCTCCCTACTCTGCCTGTTTAATGGGCTACATGGTGACGACCATATGGTCCCGATTCTTATATGGACCCAATGATGCTATGCGGCCAGCCAATCACTGTAATGCCACAACCAACATGGCTATGGCATTAGGCGGGTTTCACACGTTCGTATATTTCCGGTACTGGAAAAACCGTGTGTCACATGTGTGCCAAGTGTATGCCGCTCGTGCACTGCATCAGGATCACACAGACCGGCGCCTGAGAATCAGCGCTACAGTTAGCGCTGCTCCCAAGCGCCAGGTGCTGAACACTGCCCTCATCATGGTTCCTGCCGGCGTCCTGATCAGCACCAACAAAGACAATGATGAGGGTAGTAGTAGTCTGCTCCTGCAGTGTCCCTGTGTAAAAATAAGATAAAAATAATAAAATTCATATATTCACCTGTCCTAGGTGTCCCCCGCTGTAATCCTCTGACCGCTGATGCTGGGGAGAACGAGCCACTCCAGCGAGCAGGCCTCGGAGCTGCGCACAGGAGCGGTGTCCTGTCACTCACTGAGTGCAGCTCCGGAGCCGCTAGCAGGAGCGGCTCATTCTCCCCGGCTCCTCGGCATCCGCTGTCAGAGGATTACAGCGGGGGATATCTCCGGACAGGTGAGTATATGGATTTTATTATTTTAATCTTATTTTTATACAGGGACACTGCGGGAGCAGACTACTACTACCCTCATCATTGTCCCTGCTGGTGCTGATCAGAGCGCTCGTCCAAACCATGATGAGGGCAGGGTTCAGCACCCTGTGCTTGGGAACAGTGCTAACTGTAGCGCTGATTCCCAGGCGCCGGTACGTGTCATACTGATGACACACGTGTGTGTTCAGCGTGAGACACGTGCATCC
Source organism: Phyllobates terribilis (assembly GCF_046119375.1). Classification (NCBI taxonomy): domain Eukaryota; kingdom Metazoa; phylum Chordata; class Amphibia; order Anura; family Dendrobatidae; genus Phyllobates; species Phyllobates terribilis. The sequence continues at coordinate 51,822,049 of NW_027362768.1, read as the reverse complement.
GCAAAAAAAGGACATGTCAGCGTGTGGAGCACACGGTCTGTGGAAACACACTGACATGTGCACAGACCCATAGATTTGAATGGATCTGCATGTGTCAGTGTCTCCAGTACATGTGGAAACTGTCACCACACGTACTGAAAGCACGGACATGTGAAAGAGCCTTTACAATGATTGTCAGGAAATCTCAGCATGGTAATTGGCAGCCTAATAAGCGCCAAACATGTGGGGCGGGGACTCGAGCCCAAACATTCAAAAAATACTTGCCGAGTAACGAGCATCTCGAGCACTGTGACGCTCGGGCGAGTTACGAGTAGTGACGAGCATGCTCGCTCATCACTAGTCACCATATTTTATTGCCTTCAACCATTTTATTTTTCGTTAGTTTAAGTTGTATGAGAGCTTGGTTTTTCAGGACAAGTTGTAGTTATTACTTGTACCATTTTTAGGTACACATAACTTTTTTTTTATATATATATATATTTTTCCTTGTTACTGGCAGGAGACATGAACAAAATCAATAAATCTGAAATTGTTTAATTTTATTTTTTTACGGAGTTTACTGTGCAATATAACTGACATGTTAAGTTTCTTTTTCGTGTCGATGCAATTATGGTGATATCTAATTTATATTGTTTTCATCATTTACTACTTTGAAAAAAACAATTCCTTTTTTAAAAAAAAAATTACATTTTTTTTTGGTCATCGTATACTAAGAGCCTTTACTTTTTCACTTTTCTGGATACAGAGCTGTAGGAGAGCTCATTTCTTTATGTAATAAGCTGTAGATGTCATGTATGGTTATAAATTATTTTTTGTTCACTTTTTTTTTTTTGTGAGGCAAAATGAACAGAAACAGTAATTCTGAAATATGAGTTCTTCATATTTTTTTACAGCATTCACAGTGCGCAATAAATAAGTATATTTTATAGTACAGGTCATTATGAATATGACTATATTAAATATGTGTTTGTTTTTGTGAGAGGGGTTACATTTAAACCATTTTTTATTATTAAAACTGGGATTTGGGTCTTTTGTATTAAAATATATATTTTTTACACTTAACAAAACATATATTTTTTTTTTTAGCAATTCTTACTGGTCCCACAAGGAGATTTGGTCCAGCGATAACATTAAAAACACCTTAGTACTGCAGTGTATTATCGCCACTTTCAGACTTTGGCTCCCACTCCTGAGAAAAAATACTGACTGAATACTGACAAAATACTGATGTTGGGCTGTGGCCTTTGACTGATAATTAGCCAATCAGTCCCCACCCCCAGCAGGATCCATCTGGCTGAAGGATACCGCTGATAGAGAGGCCTTTGTCAGGCCTTACTGTTACCAAAGCAACCATCGGCACTCCACGATCGAGATTGGCTAACAAAAGGATTGATCTTCTTTTGTCAGATTGCTCACATGCCGCCATCACTACTGACAGCAGCAGTAGGTTAAAGTTCTGACATCAGTGCTAAGTCCTGTTTCGGCACTTGCAGCAGAAGCCTGGCTTTGTGTAACAACCGACTCCTGGTGCGGATGTCACTGGCACAGCTCCTGAGTCTGTGCTGTCTCTCTGATGTAACTATTAGTGTTGATCGAGTATGTATCATTAACCCTTTACGGTGAGCACGCTCGGGTCCTCATCGAGTATTTTGGCGTGCTCGGCGTTTCATTCACTGTTGCCGCGCCTGCAAGTGTCAAGGCTGTTAGACAGCTGTGACACATGCAGAGATTGCTCTGGCAATCTCACTGCAATAAAATGCAGACCAGCGGGCCTTACCAACCATCGGCCGCGCCATCAACCGCATCTGCTGTTTCTTCCTCCTCCATCACCGTGCCAAGAGTTCTCTCCGATCACAGACTGTTTCCGAAAGCTGATGGCCATCATAGTCTCCCAGTACCAGTTGCCCAGTCGTCATAACTTCTCTAAGAAAGCTGTGCCTGCGCTACACCAGCATGTCGCAGACAACGTCATCTGTTCTGTGACAAAATCTATGTCTGCCACGGTGCATTTCGCCACAGACACCTGGAAGAATAAGCATGGCCAGGGGCGTTACATCTCGCTGCCTGGGCACTGGGTGACTGTGGTGGCTGTGGGGGCAGACGTGAAAGGGGCTGCTCCACAAGTCTTGGAATCCCCAAGGCTTGTGACACAAACCACTGTATTTAACACTTAAACCTTGGCCCCACTATCAGTATTTGGTCAGTATTTTTTCTTAGGAGTCGAAGTCAAAACCAGGAGTGGATGATAAATGCAGAATTGTTGCACTTGTTTCTATTATACCTTCTCTCTGATTGTTCCTCATTTGGTTTTGGCTCCCACTCTTGAGAAAAAATACTGACCGAATACTGATGGTGTGGCTGTGGCCTTACTCCACTGCTTCTGCCACCTCCTCTAGGGCCTCCACCTGCATTCTCAACCTCTACCTTAATGAGATATGCATTCCAACAGTGCAGAGCGAATCCCCACCATCTCCGTACTGCGCAGCCAGGGCTCGCCGCAATTAGGCAGTGTTAAAATTAATATGCATTGGAGATCTAAGTCATATAGCAGAAGAGATGTGGACAGCTATCCAGGCTGAGTTTGAGCAATGGCTGTCTCCACTGAACCTGGAGCCAGGGAAGGCCGTGTGTGATAACTGTGTGAACCTAGTGGTGGCCCTACGCTGGGGCAAGCTCACACACGTGCCTTGCAGGGTTCACATTCTCAACCTGGTGGTACAGCAATTTCTCCGCCACTATCAGGCCTGGATGCACTGCTTCAGAAAGCATGGAAGCTGTGTACTCACTTCCACCATTCGCTCCCCTCAGGACATTGACTTGCATCGATACAGAGATCTTTGTCAATGACAGTTAACCGGTTGATGTGCGATGTGCCGACACAATGGAATTCCACTTTGCTCATGTTGCAGTGACTGTGGTAGCAGCAATGAGCCCTAACGCAGTATGTCATGTCACATAGCCTGGGCCAGCGCAATACAGACATGGTGAAAATCAAACTTGCGTAGTGGGTACAGAGTAACGACCTCTGCACTAGAGATGCGTGAGTATTTTGATGTTCGGGTTCATCGACTAAACCCGAATATCAAAAAAATATTCGAGTTCAGACACCCAATCGTGAACTAAAACCGGAACGGCACCCTGAGCATCCCTGGTTTCCCACACTGTCATTTGCGTGACAGTGCAGGAATCAAGGGCTGAGATCGGCCGCAGGTCACAGTGCTGTGGGATCATGCTGTCAGGTGTCAGCATGATACCGCAGCTGTGACAGTTACTCGCGGTACAGCTTACTGAGCATCATGGGTGCCAGCTGATGGGGACTACTACCCCTATCATCCAGGGCCTTCTGTCACAGTACACAAGCAGCGCAAGAGCTGCTGATGGGAGGAGTAACCTCTCATTAGCCGACGCTTGCGCAGTGAAAGTAAAAAAAAAAGTTAAAATAAATAAATATTTAAATAAAAATAATAAACACATTGTACTTACCTTCACCTTGTCCCCTGTAAAAAAAACAACAAAAAAAAACCATATACTTACCTTAAACCTAATCCCCGAAGCCATTGTCTCCTGAAATAAAAAAAAATAGTAAACCACCATAATCCTCACCTGTCCGCCATATATATATATATAATAGCAAGTGTCCCACGTAAATTCTCACTGATAACACAGCCATATCTGCAGATGTGACCGTGCTATCCGGTAGCCGGCTCCCACAGTGTATCACGATGAGCTGCCGGCACTGAGATCACTGGAGTTCATCAGCTGAGAGCTCTGGTGCTCTCACTTATGGCAGCGGTGCTGCATGAGAATTTTCCTAACACTGATGCTGTAAGTGAGGTCACCGGAGATGATCAGCTGATCTTCAGCTGTTTGAACTACAGTGACCTCACTCCTGCAGCACAGTGCTATACACGGACAGGAGTGATTATACTCCTGTCAATGTATACAGTGCTGTCCTCTACAGCAGTCACATCAGTGATTGCTGATGTGGCTGCTGTAGAAGAGACACGGATCGCTGTGGGACAATGTGGATTAAGTCATGACGGTGGATAGGTGAGGGATATGGTTGTTTTTTATTTTTGGTTTCTTACTAGAGACCAGGGCTTCGGGGATTGGACGTTAGGTGAGTATACAGTGTTTTTTGCCTGCTTTTTTTCAGTGCATTCAATGAGTGAAAAACGCAGGCAAAACGCACCAAAAGTGAAAATAGAAAATAATCTTCAGCATGTCAATTCTTAATTTTTGCCTGCGTTTTTCACCCATTGAATGTACTGAAAAAATGTAGGCAAAAATGCAAGCAATAAAACGCATCAATAAAACAGCTGTTTGCTTAGCCTTTACTGGCTAGATTACAGGAGAACAGCGCAATAGTAACCAAAGAAGAGGACTTATCTTAGAGATGATAGAGAACTCCGGCTGGATGTATGTGTGTTATAGGCCGTCACCACAGTCTCACAAGTAGTTCCAGATCAAGGCACACAAAGTGCCAAAAAAAAGTCCCAACGCGTTTCTCCACCTCATAGTTTGGGGTTCGTCAGGGGACCATGTCAGGAGAAGACCTCACGGATATTGTGCCCGGTGAAGTAGGACTGCTGCTCCCTTAATGCCCCCCTTACCTATTGAGGTCTTCTCCTGACATGGTCCCCTGACGAAACCCAAACTTGGAGTGGGAGAAACGCGTTGGGGAGTTTTTTTGGCACTTTGTGTGCCTTGATCTGGGACTACTTGTGAGACTGTGGGGACTGTCTGTACTACCCGTAAATCCAGCCGGAGTTCTCTATCAACTCTAATATTTCACTCCAATTAAAGTCAGCCAACTGTGTTTTGTTGAACCTATTGACACTTAGTCGCTGACCAATACCATATATTTAAGGCCACTTCCTAAAACCGTGGTCATCAGATGTGATCCCATATTACTGTGGTAATAATACAGACATTTTGTGGAGTGTGCAAAATATTCCACTCCATTTAAAATGGTAAAGGCGCGTGGCAAGGGACGTGGAAGTGAACGTGATGGTGCATGCAGAGGCCGAGGCCGTGGGCAAGATGAAACTGTGCCTGCTGAGGGAGCACAACAAACACCCACATCATGTCGAACTACCTAACTGTCCCAATTACTAGGGGGCCTCGGAATACTACTATTGAAGCCAGAGCAGTGTGAAAAGGTTGTTGGTTGGATAGCGGATAATGCTTCCAGTCACTTTGCCAGCACCACTCTGTCTTCCACACGGTCCAGTCTTAGTAGCCGTGAGTCTGGACCACATATTCCTCACCCTGATCCTCCTTCCTCCTACCATGCCGAGTGCCTGGAAACAACTGATCCCACACTTGGACACTCCGAAGAGCTGTTCACTTTTCCATTTATAGATTCGGGCCTCTCGCTCAGTCAGCTTTAAGCAGGGCAAGATGAGATCGCATGTAGCAGTATCCAAATATTTGAGCAGCCACGGTCACAAGAACGAGACGGTGGGAAACTGTCGCAAAAGGTGGATGATGATGATGATGAGACACTAAGTCGATCGCAGCATTGCGGGGGCAAGGGGAGGTGAAAGTCGATACTCACCTCTCCTGCCGGTGTCCAACGCTGTCTGCCGCGGCTTCCCGGATGTTGCCATGATGACCCGATATCGTCATGACAACATCCGGGTCACCAGACAGCTACTTTGGTCATGCGCAGTGACCAAATAAAAAATGAAATAACACGCAATCAAAAAGACGAATATAAATAAAATGATACCGCTGAAAACGTCATCTTGTCCCGCAAAAAACAAGCTGCCATACAGCTCCATCAGCTGAAAAATAAAAAAGTTATAGCTCTCAGAATAAAGCGATGCAAAAAATATTTTTTTCTAGAAAATAGCTTTTATTGTGTAAAAGCGCCAAAACATAGAAAAACAATATAAATGTGGTACCACTGTAAACTTACTGACCCGAAGAATAAAGCTACCTTATCAATTTTACCACACGCGGAACAGCATAAAAAAAATTTTTAAAAAAACAATTCCTGAATTGTTGGTTTTTGTTTATACTGCCTCCCAAAAATCTGAATAGAAAGTGATCAAAAAATGTCACGTGCCTGAAAATGATACCAATAAAAACCTCAACTTGTCCCGCAAAAAACAAGCTGTCACATGACTCTTTCGGCCAAAATATGGAAAAATTATAGCTCTCAAAATATTTACAAAAAAATGCGTCTTTTAGTGTGTGACAGCTGTCAATCATAAAAACCCGATATTATTCTGGTATCGCTGTAATCACACCAACCCGAAGAATAAAGTAATCGAATCACTTATAGCTCACGAGGAACGTCGTAAAAAAAAAAATCTAGGGCTAGGGTTAGGGTTGGGCAAGGGTTAGGTCTGGGGTTAGGGTTAGTAAAAAAGTTATAAAAAAAGATGACGATATGGCGACTAGTGTTGAGCGCAAGTGCTCACTACTTGAGCTTGCATCAGGTGCTCGGGTATGCACAGAGTATCGCGGGTGCTTGAGTGACATGCTCGAGTCTCCGCTTCATATGCTTCGCGGCCAAAAAAAACTTGCGGGGATTGGCATGCACGATCGATCCTCGCATGTTTTTTTCTGGGTGTCTAATAACCGTGAAACATGCGGGCGTGGAATCGAGCATGTCACTCGAGCACGCGCGATACATGGTGCACACCTGAGTACCCGATGCAAACTCAAGTAGCGAGCACTTGCGCTCAAGACTAATGACAACTTATTAGTGATGAGCGAGCACTAAAATGCTCGGCTGCTCGTTGCTCGGATTGAGCAAATTGGAATACTCGGGTGCTCGACCCGAGCAACGAGCCCAATGTAAGTCTATGGGAAAATCGAGCATTTTTCAGACGGCACCCCCCGGCGGTCTGCAGAGGGCCTAAAAATTGCCAAAATCGATGGGAACAGTGCTCAAATTACATGGGAACAGCATGGGGAAGACCCCTGGAAGCATCTCTGACTCCCAGATCACTGCTGTCAGCAACATGCTCAGAGTATTACGCCACTTTTACGGACTCACAATGAAACGTACAAAAACAAAACCAAAATGGATTTTCCTGGGAAATATATTAAGGAACATCCTTTCCAGGGTAATGACTTGTATATAAGGCAAAACAAATAACCAAAAACAAAAATACTCCTCCATACCTTGGGCTATGTTCACACGTAGCGTTTTTGATGTGTTTTTGCACTTTTGCATTGCTTTCAACCAAGACAAATGCATTCACCAGGAAATGTCATTTTAATATTTTACAACCTTATCTGGCCATGTGGTGTGTGACACATCATCAGACACACGCATACAGTGCTGAAACGATATGGGAACAGCATGGGGAAGACCTCTGGAAGCATTTCTGACCCCCAGGTCACTGCCTAATAGTGTGCCCATTGTTATGGATACGGGTGGTGGAACCTCTGTTCTGTGGTGCAAGGAGGGACCAGAGGGTCGTAACTAGGTATCAACTCGGACCGATCAAGGTCGTACGGCGGCTCAATCAACTCCGTGACCAGGGAAGGACCGAGCAGAGGGATCAGGTGCTACTCTGGGACCGATCTTGTATGAGAGCAGGTGACTCCCACGGGTCAGAAGGCAGAGACTGACCGGTACAGCAGATGAGCATGGCAGGCAGGCTGACGGGTGATCCGGGAAGACGGACCGGCAGACACAGCAGGTAAAAGCAGGAGCCTCCAAATAGGCTGGCTTTTAGGCACGGCAGGTAACCGGCAGGTGCTTCTAGGTAAGCGCGCTGACAGGCACGGCAGGTAACAGGCAGGTGCTCCCAGGTAAGCAGGCGGGCAGAGCCCATAGACAGACTGGCGGACTGGACTGTAGACAGACTGTCGGGCTGCAGAGTAGATGTGTCACCCAGGGGGAATATAGGGGACTCGGTACCCGGGCCTTTTACCTTGTTTAGGAGGTCACGGCAGTCGGCTCCCGGGCCCGTACTCTTGGTCTCTCTTTAAAAAGGGGTTTTTAGTGTACAGTTTGTCTCGTGACACCACCTGTGGTTTCCGGTAATGGTTACCGGAGCTGCTGCCGACCTCCGTGGGGGGGGGGGTGATGGGATGGCAGCTGGGATGTTTCTGCTCTCCACAGGCGGAGCGGGCCCCCGGGGCAGTGTAGGTGCAAATGGTGGTGATTCTGGGGCTTGCAGTGCAGGAGGGATGGCGCAGCAGGAGTAACTGACAGAGGCAGGGGATTCACTTCAGTACCTTCACTGGTGCGGATGTCAGGTACGGTCCAGGGTACTCGGTAAGAAGGGTGCACTTCAGGACTTCTCCCCAGTGAGCGGGTATAAGGCCTCCTGGTCCGTGTCTCCCTCTCTCTAAGCTCCTGGCCAGCCTGCAACTGGGACTAGCTTCTGTGTCGTGCTGTTTCTTCACCTGTCGCTTGGTAGTAAGACCTTTTTCTGGCCACCACTATCCCTGGACACCGGGGCCTTCATGGTTCCTAGTCCTGTCAAGGGTTTAGCTTCAGGTCAACCAGGGACTTGTAGTCCTCCTGGTATGCCGGTGATCCCTACTGGGTATAAAGGACCCTGTAGGCATGGGCCCGGAGTCCAGTTTGTGTCTTGGGGTGAGCCTATGATGCTCCTCTGCCCCCTCAACTCCTCTCTCCTCTCCTCGTTGCCTCCGGCCACACTCGGGGCCCTCAACTTAGCAGCAGACGTGCTGCATCTTCACTGCTCTCAGTGGCAGCACACTCTCTGACTGACTAACTCTGACTGAACTGCCTGGCTCCACCCTCCATATATATATCCCTATCAGGGCTCCCTCTGGTGGTATGAGGTGGAAGAGTGGAGGTGTTTGTTTGTAATGAGGGCCTCTTGTGGAGAAGTCCTTCCATGCACCCTTTTGGGTCCTGTGGTACCTGTGAACAGCAGGGTGACACATTCCCCCCTAGTACAATTCAGTACTCCTGGACTGAAGTGTTTTGTAACAGGTTACAACAATAACAATAATTATAATAACAATAACAATAATAAAGTTACAGTATGTCCCGTAACCAGGTGTCCATTTCACCGAAGAAAGTGCAAAAATGAGTAACATGAGGGACCCGTCTGAAAACCCTCAACGTAGGCCCTGGGCATGGCTACAGGGCATAAGTGATCCAGGTGCTGGACCACGTCTTCGGCCACGCCAAACTGGTTTTTGTTCCGTGGTCAAATAAGGGGGGGCACTTTTGATGAGTGCAACTATTTACAAGGACAGTTTTTGGCTGCTCACAGTCCTCAGCCTACAAGTCTCTGTACCCTGACGGGTAACTACAGGCACACATTAATTTCAGTTTACACAATAAACAATAGACAATACCCCACTGGGTAGCTATTTATAATGTAGGCACTTTGTGCTTATTCCCTAAACCTGGCAGGGATTTGTCCTTGTGTGCTGCGTGTGGACCTTCGCAGCACTGGGGTGATACTGGTGTCTGTGCATGCACTCTCTGATAACCTATCAGGTGTACGTGCTGGTAGATTATAAAACTGCCTCAATCTCTCTATGGGACTGGCAAGTGCACTGATTACTGGGCCTTCAGGCTCCGCTTCAATGGGTGATCCTCCTCTGACTGGGGACTCTTCCTGAGCAGGTTCCTCTAGGGCGCTCACAGGTTCTTCTTGCGGTTGATAGAAGTGTATTACTGGTATAATAACTGCTCCATCAAGTTGAGGCCAGTCCGCAGGGAAATCTCCTAGAACTGTGTGAAGCACATCTTCCTTGGGTGCTATAGGAGGTACTTCTTCCTCCGTTGTCTTCAGTAGACCTGGGCACATTTTCAAGTGGTCTCTTGAGACTGTTGCGGTTGTCTTGCCTCCATCCTTACTAATCAGGCAGGTTTTACTGTTGTCAAATCTGGAGTTTAACACAGTGTAGGGCTCTCTTTCCCACTGGTCATCGAGCTTGTGACCTCTTCTTTTCCGCTTCAGCACTATCTCTCCAGGTGCCAAGGGTTCTGCTGGTGCATGTTTATTGTACTGCTCTTCCTGTCTTTCCCACACCTTGTTTAGACTGTCTTCGACACAGGCCTGTACCTTCCTGTACTGCTCTTGCCGACTTGTGTCCCAGTCTTCAGTGGACGTATCTGCAGCAGGTTCTACCACTCCGAGTTCCAGGTCCATGGGCAATTTTCCAGGTCTTGCTCTCATAAGGTACGCTGGGGTACAATTAGTAGAACTCACGGGTATGTGGTTATACAGGTTCACTAGGTCAGGTAGTTTTTCTGGCCACTGGTTCCTTTCTTCCAAGGGTAGGGTTTTCAACAGGTCTATAACGATGTTGTTCATTTTCTCGCACATACCGTTGGTTTGCGGATGATATGGCGTAGTCCGGATCTTCTTGCATCCATACAGGTGGCAGAATTCCTTGAATAGCTCAGCTTCGAAAAGCAGGGTCTTGATCTGTGAGCACCTTTTCCAGATATCCATGGGGTCTGCAGAAATAGGCTTGGAACGTTCTTGCTGCAGTTTCTGCTGTCAGGTCCTTGACAGGGGCTACCACCAGGAACCGGGAATACTGATCCACCATGGTCAGGGCATAGGAATAACCTGATCTGCTGGGCAACCGTTTGATGTGATCCAGAGCGACAATCTCCAGGGGTTGGGTTATTTTGATGGACTGCAAGGGCGCTTTCTGGCTGCCGTAGTCTTTCCTTCTGAGGCTACAGGGCCCACAATTCCAGTACCACCTTTCTATGGAACTCCACATTCCAACCCAATAGAACAGGTCCTTCAGCAGGGTTTCCAGCTTCTTCCAGCCAAAGTGACCTGCTTGATCATGGTAGGCCTCTAACACCATCTGGATATCTGTACTGGGTACAACAATCTGCCACACCATTTCATGGGTCTTGGGGTTGACATACCTTCTGCACAGCTTCTCTCTGTAGATGAATAGCCATCTTCTCTCATTCCACAGGTTTTTGGCTTGTGGGGGAGCATCCTTCTCCAGGTGAGAACCTTCTTGGGTTATCAGTCTTTTGATGAGGCTGACAACCGGGTCACTGTCCTGGGTCTCCTTCCAGTTGTGATGAGGTAGAGGGTTTGGCGTCCTACCATGACATCTTCTGGAGGCATGTTGCTCGTGGACCACTCCGCTTCTGTGGAAGGCAGGTAATTCAACTTCTTCTAGGTCATCCACTTCATCCTCGGTGTCTGACTGGTGGGGCATCCTTGACAGGGCATCGGCATTGGTGTTCTTGTGACCTGCCCGGTACTTGATTGTGAACTGATAATTCGACAGCCTGGCCACCCAACGCTGTTCCATGGCTCCCAACCTGGCTGTCTCCAGGTGTGTCAAGGGATTATTGTCAGTAAAGGCTGTGAATTTAGTTGAGGCTAGGTAATGCTTGAATCTTTCAGTGATAGCCCAGACCAAGGCCAGGAACTCCAGCTTGAAGGAACTGTAATTCTCCGGGTTCCTCTCAGTAGGGCAAAGCTTCCTACTGGCATACGCAATTACCTTTTCTCTGCCGTTTTGCTTCTGGGACAACACAGCTCCCAGTCCCTCGTTGCTGGCGTCAGTGTACAACAGGAAAGGCTGGCTGTAGTCAGGGTAAGCCAAGATTTCTTCACTGGTTAGGACTTCCTTCATTGATGCAAAGGACTCAGTCTGCTCTTTGCCCCACTGGAATGGGAGACTTTTTCCTCTTTTGGACTGTCCTACCAGGAGATCTTGTAGAGGTGCTACCTTTTTGGTATAGTCCTTTATGAACCTCCTGTAGTATCCGACCAGTCCCAGGAATTGCCGTACTTCTTTGATGTTTCTCGGCTCAGGCCACTTCTGTATGGCAGTGACCTTCTTTGGGTCTGGTGCTACTCCTTCCAAGCTGACTCTGTGTCCCAGGTACTGAACCTTCTGTTTGAGCAGGTGGCACTTGGAAGTTTTTAGTTTCATCCCATACCGGGACAATGCCTCAAATACCTCCGCCAGGTGCTTTAGATGGTCTTCATACATCCTCGAGTACACGATAACGTCATCCAGGTATAGTAGCACTGTCTCAAAGTTCCTTGTCCCAAGCAACACTCCATCAACCTCTGGAACGTTCCGGGTGCGTTGCAGAGTCCAAACGGCATGCTGTTGAATTCGCACAGTCCCATCGGGGTGGTGAAGGCTGTCTTCTCCCGATTTTCCTCAGCAACAGAGATTTGCCAGTACCCGCTAGTGAGATCCAGTGTGGAGAAGTAATTGGCAGATTTTAGTGCAGCCAGGGATTCCTCTATACGGGGCAAAGGGCATGCATCTTTATGTGTTATTCGATTAATTTGTCTATAATCTACACACATCCTCATGTTACCGTCCTTCTTTCTGACCAGGACCAGGGGCTACAGCTATCCCTTACTACCTCTGCCTTTTTCATGTCATGCAACATTTCCTTGGCTTTTGGTAATGTGCTGGTGGTAAGGGTCTGTAACGCTCCTTAATCGGTGGATGGTTACCTGTGGGTATGTGGTGTTGTACCCCTTTAACCCTTCCAAAATCAAGTGGGTGCTTACTAAACACTTGTTCATATTCCTGAACCACTCTGTAAACACTGTGTTTCTGATGGACAGGGGTGGCGTCAGTCCCAAAATCGCGCTGTTGACACCAATCCTCCAGCTGAGCTTCGGAGTCATTGTCCTCCACTGTATCTGGTGGGGTCAAGGATTCCACTGTGTGTATGGCATCATTATTCACAGTATACAATCTGGCAACAGTGGCGTATCTTAGCAATTTAACTTCCTCCTCCCCACAATTTAGAAGACGTACGGGTACACTTCCATTGCGTACAACAACTACCCCTCTAGCAGTTAGGAGTGTAGGTTTGTGCTCTGAGCTAATGGGCTCCACTACCGCCTGGTAGTTCTGTCCTTTGAGACCTATTGCTGCCCTACACCAAATCAGCATTTCACTTATTGGGGGAATCACAATGGGTATCGAGTCTGTCACCCGTACATTACCAATCTCACCACCGGTTAGCTTTACCTGTTGCTGGTACAGGAGGGCTTGAATTTCTTTCTGGAGCACCTTCCTCTGCCCTGGTTTGGCAGTGTCAGCAATCTGTTGGAGTAAAAACAACACTTCTCCCAAACAGTTACCAACAATATTTGTATCAAGTATCATATACGGATTGGTATCACCAGGGTTAGATTCTATGACTATTCAGTCCTTTGTCCTTTAGTTCCACTGTCCCCACCTTCACTGTCACATTCTTAACCCCTACTAGGTTAACAGGAAGGCCATTAGAGACATACACAGAGAGTTTCGGGGCTGGCGGGTGGAGTTCATCTATGGACCAGTACCTTTTGTAGAGGACATCAGGCATGATGGTTACCTGTGAGCCGGTGTCCAGTAATGCAGGTGTTGTTATGCCGTCCAGCACGATGGACAGGAAAGGCCTTCCTCCTACAAACCGGTCGTACCAGCTGGATGGGCCTGGTTGATCTACCCTTGGGTGTCGGCCCTTGGCCCCAGGGTGTGCCTGTTTAAAGGACAGTTCCGCGTGGTGTGGCCTGCCTTGTGGCAATGGTAGCAGATGAATTCTCCTTGAGGGCCAGGGCCGTATTTACACTTAGGCACTCGTGGTCCGGTGCCTAGGGCGGCAGATCGCAGGGGGAGGCACCAGGGGAGAGTTTTTTTTTATTTATATATATTTTTTTTTACTTCCCTCCCCTCCCCAAGACTCCATATGAAAACCGGAGTCTTTGTGAGAGAGGGGGAGTGTCTCCGGTGCAGAGCGCGGTGTCGGCATTGCATTGCCGCCCACATGTGCCTCGACGCTGAGAGCGCTCCTGTCGCCGGGTCGGACAGGAAGCTTCTGGGAGCTGTATGGAACCCGCACTTCTGGGTTCTGTACTGCTCTGTTCCTTCCTGTCCCACGGTGGCTCCCAAGTGCTGCTGCTGCGGTGGTGGCGGCGGTGAGACGGATCCGGAGGACGGGGAGCTGGCCGAGGTGCAGCGGGTGGAGGTGCAGCCGGCGCCCCCGCACTGTGCTGCAGCTGCCGCCAGAGATTCTGGTGGAGATCTTCTCCTGCCTGCCCGGCACTGAGCTGCCGCCGCTCGCCCTGGTGTGCGAGCTGTCATGGTGGTACATGGCGGTACACTGTGCACAGCACAGAGCTGAGGACATGGTGGTACACAGTCTCCCGCCACCTTAAAATCAGTCCGTTTCTCATCCAGGAGAGTCGGATGAGTGTCATCGGTTTTTTGGTCTGTTTGGCATGCTACTGCTATGCAAGTGTCCGACATTTTTCTCAGATCACAACCGAGTGCTGTCCATGTTCAATCTGTTATTTTGTCAGCAGCTATTACTGTATAATCATTTACAGGAACATTTTACAGTGTTCTCTGCTGTAGAATGAGAATGTATCAATGAAAAAAATGGATGACTTTCGGATGGTCCGTGTGCGGTCCGTGATTTTGTCGGACCATAGACTTTCATTGGCGAGTCTCGCGCGTGAATCGCATACTGTCGCAGCATGTTGCGACTTTTTTCTCATCCTGAATCTGGATGAGAAAAAAGCGTCCGACACTCACCAACGTGCTCTCAGACATTGATTAACATTGGTCCGACTGCAGTGCGATAAAATCACGCATTGCGTTCATCCAAGTTTCACGCGCCTGTGTCCGTACCCTAATAATAAAATCCATATAGTAATCCTGCAATGTCTGCTGGACCACCGTACGGTTCCGCTCTCCTCCTGGGACCTCAACCCCCGGATGAACTGTTCTGTCAGCATTTTGTCCTCACCATGTATGCTGGCTGGACTCACCGGTTTCAGGGCCCGCAGGGCTTCCAGTAAACGCTAGGCGTAGTACCGGATACTGTCCTCAGGTTTCTGGGCACAGTGGTAGAACCTCATCCAGAGATCTGTCTCAGTGCAGTATTCAAAGACAGTTTGCAGTCTCTTAAAGATAATGGATACTGATTCCTGGTCTGCGGCTGGCCAGGTTTCAACTTCCCGCTCTGCGGCACCAGTCAATTGTCCCAGCACAACAGCAGCTCTCTGCTTACTAGTCATTGAGTATATATCCAGTACACCGCATATTTTCCTTTTGAATCCAGACAGGGTGTCTGGTTTGCCGTCATACTGGGGAAGCCATTTTGCTCCAGGGATATACGGCAGGGCCATGGGTATTAACGGAGTCACGACTCCTGCTGGTGGGGTGGCCGCTCCGGCCTGAGCAGTGCCGGGCGCTAGTTGAACATCGGGAGCATTAACTGGTGCTCCGGCGTCTTGCTGGTCATCGGCCATGGTTGCGCCCCCCTAGGAAACCATAGCCTACCTCCTCTTTCTTTTTTGGGTAGGCCGCAGCTCCGCAGACGATGGTCTCCTTCCAGGACCTGATGCTTCCTGGTGCTGCGTCAGAGCGCGAGGCGGTGCTTGAGCTTTGCACACTTCCTATGGTCACGCCTCTCTGGTTCCCGTGGTTCCGCCCCTCTTCTTCCCGAGCAGCGACACGATAATGGCGGCGATGTTCACCACAGTTCAAATATGGCACACAGTACCCGGTGGCAACGGGCACGAAATCCTGTTCGTGACGCCAGGAAAGAGAGCTGTGTCACCCAGGGGGAATATAGGGGACTCGGTACCTGGGCCTTTTACCTTGTTTAGGAGGTCACGGCAGTCGGCTCCCAGGCCTGTACTCTGGGTCTCTCTTAAAAAAGGGGTTTTTAGTGTACAGTTTGTCTCGTGACGCCACCTGTGGTTTCCGGTAATAGTTACCGGCGCAGCTGCAGACCTCCGGTGGGGTGATAGGATGGCAGCTGGGATGTTTCTGCTCCCCACAGGTGGAGCGGGCCCCCGGGGCAGTGTAGGTGCAAATGGTGGTGATGCAGGCGCTTGCAATGCAGGAGGGATGGCGCAGCAGGAGTAACTGACAGAGACAGGGGATTCACTTCAGTACCTTTACTGGTGCGGATGTCAGGTACGGTCCAGGGTACTCGGTAAGAAGGGTGCACTTCAGGACTTCTCCCCAGAGACGGGTATAAGGCCTCCTGGTCCGTGTCTCCCTCTCTCTAAGCTCCTGGCCAGCCTGCAACTGGGCCTAGCTTCTGTGTCGTGCTGTTTCTTCACCTGTCGCTTAGTAGTAGGACCTTTTACTGGCAACCACTATCCCTGGAAGGCGGGGCCTACGTGGTTCCTAGTCCTGTCAAGGGTTTAGCTTCAGGTCGACCAGGGACTTGTAGTCCTCCTGGTATGCTGGTGATCCCTACTGGGTATAAAGGACCCTGTAGACATGGGCCCGGTGTCCAGTTTGTGTCTTGGGGTGAGCCTATGATGCTCCTCTGCCCCCTCAACTCCTCTCTCCTCTCCTCCTTGCCTCCAGCCACACTCAGGGCCCTCAACTTAGCAGCAGACGTGCTGCGTCTTCACTGCTCTCAGTGGCAGCACACTCTCTGACTGACTAACTCTGACTGAACTGCCTGGCTCCACCCTCCATATATATATCCCTATCAGGGCTCCCTCTGGTGGTATGAGGTGGAAGGGTGGAGGTGTTTGTTTGTAATGAGGGTCTCTTGTGGAGAAGTCCTTCCATGCATCCTTTTGGGTCCTGTGGTACCTGTGAACAGCAGGGTGACACATTCCCCCCTAGTACAATTCAGTACTCCTGGACTGAAGCGTTTTGTAACAGGTTACAACAATAACAATAATTATAATAACAATAACAATAATAAAGTTACAGTATGTCCCGTAATCAGGTGTCCATTTCACCGAAGAAAGTGCAAAAATGAGTAACATGAGGGACCCGTCTGAAAACCCTCAACGTAGGCCCTGGGCATGGCTACAGGGCATAAGTGATCCAGGTGCTGGACCACGTCTTCGGCCACGCCAAACGGGTTTTTGTTCTGTGGTCAAATAAGGGGGGGGCACTTTTGATGAGTGCAACTATTTACAAGGACAGTTTTTGGCTGCTCACAGTCCTCAGCCTACAAGTCTCTGTACCCTGACGGGTAACTACAGGCACACATTAATTTCAGTTTACACAATAAACAATAGACAATACCCTACTGGGTAGCTATTTATAATGTGGGCACTTTGTGCTTATTCCCTAAACCTGGCAGGGATTTGTCCTTGTGTGCTGCGTGTGGACCTTCGTAGCACTGGGGTGATACTGGTGTCTGTGCATGCACTCTCTGCTAACCTATCAGGTGTACGTGCTGGTAGATTATAAAACTGCCTCAATCTCTCTATGGGACTGGCAAGTGCACTGATTACTGGGCCTTCAGGCTCTGCTTCAACGGGTGATCCTCCTCTGACTGGGGCCTCTTCCTGAGCAGGTTCCTCTAGGGCGCTCACAGGTTATTCTTGTGGTTGATAGAAGTGTATTACTGGTATATTAACTCGCTCCATCAAGTTGAGGCCAGTCCGCAGGGAAATCTCCTAGAACTGTGTGAAGCACATCTTCCTTGGGTTCTTCCGGTGCTATAGGTGGTACTTCTTCCTCTGTTGTCTTCAGTAGACCTGGGCACACTTTCAAGTGGTCTCTTGAGACTGTTGCGGTTGTCTTGCCTCCATCCTTACTAATCAGGCAGGTTTTACTGTTGTCAAATCTGGTGTTTAACACAGTGTAGGGCTCTCTTTCCCACTGGTCATCGAGCTTGTGACCTCTTCTTTTCCGCTTCAGCACTATCTCTCCAGGTGCCAAGGGTTCTGCTGGTGCATGTTTATTGTACTGCTCTTCCTGTCTTTCCCACACCTTGTTTAGACTGTCTTCGACACAGGCCTGTACCTTCCTGTACTGCTCTTGCCGACTTGTGTCCCAGTCTTCAGTGGACATATCTGCAGCAGGTTCTACCACTCCGAGTTCCAGGTCCATGGGCAATTTTCCAGGTCTTGCTCTCATAAGGTACGCTGGGGTACAATTAGTAGAACTCACGGGTATGTGGTTATACAGGACCACTAGGTCAGGTAGTTTTTCTGGCCACTGGTTCCTTTCTTCCAAGGGTAGGGTTTTCAACAGGTCTATAACGATGTTGTTCATTTTCTCGCACATACCGTTGGTTTGCGGATGATATGGCGTAGTCCGGATCTTCTTGCATCCATACAGGTGGCAGAATTCCTTGAATAGCTCAGCTTCGAAAGCAGGGCCTTGATCTGTGAGCACCTTTTCCGGATATCCATGGGGTCTGCAGAAGTAGGCTTGGAACGTTCTTGCTGCAGTTTCTGCTGTGAGGTCCTTGACAGGGGCTACCACCAGGAACCGGGAATAGTGATCCACCATGGTCAGGGCATAGGAATAACCTGATCTGCTGGGCAACCGTTTGACGTGATCCAGAGCGACAATCTCCAGGGGTTGGGTTATTTTGATGGACTGCAAGGGTGCTTTCTGGCTGCCGTAGTCTTTCCTTCTGAGGCTACAGGGCCCACAATTCCGGTACCACCTTTCTATGGAACTCCACATTCCAACCCAATAGAACAGGTCCTTCAGCAGGGTTTCCAGCTTCTTCCAGCGAAAGTGACCTGCTTGATCATGGTAGGCCTCTAACACCATCTGGATATCTGTCCTGGGTACAACAATCTGCCACACCATTTCATGGGGCTTGGGGTTGACATACCTTCTGCACAGCTTCTCTCTGTAGATGAACAGTCGGTTTCTCTCATTCAACAGGTTTTTGGCTTCTGGGGGAGCATCCTTCTCCAGGTGAGAACCTTCTTGGGTTATCAGTCTTTTGATGAGGCTGACAACCGGGTCACTGTCCTGGGTCTCCTTCCAGCTGTGATGAGGTAGAGGGTTTGACGTCCTACCATGACATCTTCTGGAGGCATGTTGCTCGTGGACCACTCCGCTTCTGTGGAAGGCAGGTAATTCAACTTCTTCTAGGTCATCCACTTCATCCTCGATGTCTGACTGGTGGGGCATCCTTGACAGGGCATCGGCATTGGTGTTCTTGTGACCTGCCCGGTACTTGATTGTGAACTGATAATTCGACAGCCTGGCCACCCAACGCTGTTCCATGGCTCCCAACCTGGCTGTCTCCAGGTGTGTCAAGGGATTATTGTCAGTAAAGGCTGTGAATTTAGTTGAGGCTAGGTAATTCTTGAATCTTTCAGTGATAGCCCAGATCAAGGCCAGGAACTCCAGCTTGAAGGAACTGTAATTCTCCGGGTTCCTCTCAGTAGGGCAAAGCTTCCTACTGGCATACGCAATTACCTTTTCTCTGCCGTTTTGCTTCTGGGACAACACAGCTCCCAGTCCCTTGTTGCTGGCGTCAGTGTACAACAGGAAAGGTTGGCTGTAGTCAGGGTAAGCCAAGATTTCTTCACTGGTTAGGACTTCCTTCATTGATGCAAATGACTCAGTCTGCTCTTTGCCCCACTGGAATGGGAGACTTTTTCCTCTTTTGGACTGTCCTATCAGGAGATCTTGTAGAGGTGCTACCTTTTTGGTATAGTCCTTTATGAACCTCCTGTAGTATCCGACCAGTCCCTGGAATTGCCGTACTTCTTTGATGTTTCTCGGTTCACGCCACTTCTGGATGGCAGTGACCTTCTTCGGGTCTGGTGCTACTCTTTCCGAGCTGACTCTGTGTCCCAGGTACTGAACCTTCTGTTTGAGCAGGTGGCACTTGGAAGTTTTTAGTTTCATCCCATACCGGGACAATGCCTCAAATACCTCCGCCAGGTGCTTTAGATGGTCTTCATACATCCTCGAGTACATGATAACGTCATCCAGGTATAGCAGCACTGTCTCAAAGTTCCTTGTCCCAAGTAACACTCCATCAACCTCTGGAACGTTCCGGGTGCGTTGCAGAGTCCAAACGGCATGCTGTTGAATTTGCACAGTCCCATCGGGGTGGTGAAGGCAGTCTTCTCCCGGTCTTCAACAGCAACAGAGATTTGCCAGTACCCGCTAGTGAGATCCAGTATGGAGAAGTAATTGGCAGATTTTAGTGCAGCCAGGGATTCCTCTATACGGGGCAAAGGGTATGCATCTTTATGTGTTATTCGATTAATTTGTCTATAATCTACACACATCCTCATGTTACCGTCCTTCTTTCTGACCAGGACCAGGGGCTACAGCTATCCCTTACTACCTCTGCCTTTTTCATGTCATGCAACATTTCCTTGGCTTTTTGGTAATGTGCTGGTGGTAAGGGTCTGTAATGCTCCTTAATGGGTGGATGGTTACCTGTGGGTATGTGGTGTTGTACCCCTTTAACCCTTCCAAAATCAAGTGGGTGCTTAATAAACACTTGTTCATATTCCTGAACCACTCTGTAAACACTGTGTTTCTGATGGACAGGGGTGGCGTCAGTCCCAACATGGAGCTGTTGACACCAATCCTCCAGCTGAGCTTCGGAGTCATTGTTCTCCACTGTGTCTGGTGGGGTCAAGGATTCCACTGTGTGTATGGCATCATTATTCACAGTATACAATCTGGCAACAGTGGCGTATCTTAGCAATTTAACTTCCTCCTCCCCACAATTTAGAAGACGTACGGGTACACTTCCATTGCGTACAACAACTACCCCTCTAGCAGTTAGGAGTGTAGGTTTGTGCTCTGAGCTAATGGGCTCCACTACCGCCTGGTAGTTCTGTCCTTTGAGACCTATTGCTGCCCTACACCAAATCAGCATTTCACTTATTGGGGGAATCACAATGGGTATCAAGTCTGTCACCCGTACATTACCAATCTCACCACCAGTTAGCTTTACCTGTTGCTGGTACAGGAGGGCTTGAATTTCTTTCTGGAGCACCTTCCTCTGCTCTGGTTTGGCAGTGTCAGCAATCTGTTGCAGTGAAAACAACACTTCTCCCAAACAGTTACCAACAATATTTGTATCAAGTATCATATACGGATTGGTATCACCAGGGTTAGATTCTATGACTATGTAGTCCTTGGTCCTTTAGTTCCACTCTCCCCACCTTCACTGTCACATCCTTAACCCCTACTAGGTTAAGAGGAAGGCCATTAGAGGCATACACAGAGAGGTTCGGGGCTGGCGGGTGGAGTTCATCTATGGACCGGTACCTTTTGTAGAGGATATCAGGTATGATGGTTACCTGTGAGCCGGTGTCCAGCAATGCAGGTGTTGTTATGCCGTCCAGCACGATGGACAGGAAAGGCCTTCCTCCTACAAACCGGTCGTACCAGCTGGATGGGCCTGGTTGATCTACTCCTGGGTGTCGGCCCTTGGCCCCAGGGCTTGCCTGTTTAAAGGACAGTTCCGCGTGGTGTGGCCTGCCTTGTGGCAATGGTAGCAGATGAATTCTCCCTGAGGGCCAGGGCCGTATTTACACTTAGGCACTCGTGGTCCAGGGCCTAGGGCGGCAGATCGCAGGGGGCGGCGCCATGGAGAGGTTTTTTTATTTATATATTTTTTTTTTTACTTCCCTCCCCTCCCCCAGACTCCATATGAAAACCGGAGTCTTTGTGAGGGAAGGGGAGTGTCTCCGGTGCAGAGCGCGGTGCCGGCATTGCATTGCCGCCCACATGTGCCTTGACGCTGAGAGCGCTCCTGTCACCGGGTCGGACAGGAAGCTGCTGGGAGCTGTATGGAACCCACACTTCTGGATTCTGTACAGCTTTCTTCCTTCCTGTCCCACGGTGGCTCCCAAGTGCTGCTGCTGCGGTGGTGGCGGCGGTGAGACTGATCCGGAGGACGGGGAGCTGGCCGAGGTGCTGCGGGTGGAGGTGCAGCCGGTGCCCCCGCACAGTGCTGCAGCTGCCGCCAGAGATTCTGGTGGAGATCTTCTCCTGCCTGCCCGGCACCGAGCTGCCGCCGCTCGCCCTGCTGTGCGAGCTGTCATGGTGGTACATGGCGGTACACTGTGCACAGCACAGAGCTGAGGACATGGTGGTACACAGTCTCCCGCCGCCTTAAAATCAGTCCATTTCTCATCCAGGAGAGTCGGATGAGTGTCATCGGTTTTTTGGTCTGTTTGTCTTGCTACTGCTATGCAAGTGTCCGACATTTTTCTCAGATCACAACCGATTGCTGTCCGTGTTCAATCTGTTTTTTTGTCAGCAGCTATTACTGTATAATCATTTACAGGAACATTTTACAGTGTTCTCTGCTGCAGAATGAGAATGTATCAGTGAAAAAAATGGATGACTCTCGGATGGTCCGTGTGCGGTCCGTGATTTTGTCGGACCATAGACTTTCATTGGCGAGTCTCGCACGTGAATCGCATACTGTCGCAGTATGTTGCGACTTTTTTCTCATCCTGAATCTGGATGAGAAAAAAGCGTCTGACACTCACCAATGTGCTCTCAGACATTGATTAACATTGGTTCGACTGCAATGCGATAAAATCACGCATTGAGCTCATCCTAGTTTCACGCCAGTGTGTCCGTACCCTAATAATAAAATCCATATAGTAATCCTGCAATGTCTGCTGGACCACCGTACGGTTCTGCTCTCCTCCTGGGACCTCAACCCCCGGATGAACTGTTCTGTCAGCATTTTGTCCTCACCATGTATGCTGGCTGGACTAACCAGTTTCAGGGCCCCCAGGGCTTCCTGTAAGTGCCAGACGTAGTCCCGGATACTGTCCTCAGGTTTCTGGGCACAGTGGTAGAACCTCATCCGGAGATCTGTCTCAGTGCGGTTTTCTAAGACAGTTTGCAGTCTCTTAAAGATAATGAATACTGATTCCTGGTCTGCGGCTGGCCAGGTTTCAACTTCCCGCTCTGCGGCACCAGTCAATTGTCCCAGCACAACAGCAGCTCTTTGCTTACCAGTCATTGAGTATATATCCAGTACACCGCATATTTTCCTTTTGAATCCAGACAGGGTGTCTGGTTTGCCGTCATACTGGGGAATCCATTTTGCTCCAGGGATATACGGCAGGGCCATGGGTATTAACGGAGGCACGACTCCTGCTGGTGGGGCGGCCGCTCCGGCCTGAGCAGCGCCGGGCGCTAGTTGAACACCGGGAGCATTAACTGGTGCTCCGGCGTCTTGCTGGTCATCGGCCATGGTTGCGCCCCCCTAGGAAACCATAGCCTACCTCCTCTTTCTTTTTCGGGTAGGCCGCAGCTCCACAGACGACGGTCTCCTTCCAGGACCTGACGCTTCCTGGTGCTGCGTCAGAGAGCGAGGCGGGGCTTGAGCTTTGCACGCTTCTTATGGTCACGCCTCTCTGGTTCCCGCGGTTCCGCCCCTCTTCTTCCCGGTCAGCGACGCGATAATGGCGGCGATGTTCACCACAGTTCAAATATGGTACACAGTACCCGGTGGCAACGGGCACGAAATCCTGTTTGTGACGCCAGGAAAGAGAGCTGTGTCACCCAGGGGGAATATAGGGGACTCGGTACCTGGACCTTTTACCTTGTTTAGGAGGTCACGGCAGTCGGCTCCCAGGCCTGTACTCTGGGTCTCTCTTAAAAAAGGGGTTTTTAGTGTACAGTTTGTCTCGTGATGCCACCTGTGGTTTCCGGTAATGGTTACCGGCGCAGCTGCAGACCTCCGGCGGGGTGATGGGATGGCAGCTGGGATATTTCTGCTCCCCACAGGTGGAGCGGGCCCCCGGGGCAGTGTAGGTGCAAATGGTGGTGATGCTGGGGCTTGCAGTGCAGGAGGGATGGCGCAGCAGGAGTAACTGACAGAGACAGGGGATTCACTTCAGTACCTTTACTGGTGCGGATGTCAGGTACGGTCCAGGGTACTCGGTAAGAAGGGTGCACTTCAGGACTTCTCCCCAGTGAGCGGGTATAAGGCCTCCTGGTCTGTGTCTCCCTCTCTCTAAGCTCCTGGCCAGCCTGCAACTGGGCCTAGCTTCTGTGTCGTGCTGTTTCTTCACCTGTCGCTTAGTAGTAGGACCTTTTTCTGGCAACCACTATCCCTGGATGCAGGGGCCTTCGTGGTTCCTAGTCCTGTCAAGGGTTTAGCTTCAGGTCGACCAGGGACTTGTAGTCCTCCTGGTATGCCGGTGATCCCTACTGGGTATAAAGGACCTGTAGGCGCGAAACCGGAGACCGGTTTGTGTCTTGGGGTGAGCCTATGATGCTCCTCTGCCCCCTCAACTCCTCTCTCCTCTCCTCCTTGCCTCCGGCCACACTCGGGGCCCTCAACTCAGCAGCAGATGTGCTGCGTCTTCACTGCTCTCAGTGGCAGCACACTCTCTGACTGACTAACTCTGATTGAACTGCCTGGCTCCACCTTCCATATATATATCCCTATCAGGGCTCCCTCTGGTGGTATGAGGTGGAAGGGTGGAGGTGTTTGTTTGTAATTAGGGCCTCTTGTGGAGAAGTCCTTCCATGCACCCTTTTGGGTCCTGTGGTACCTGTGAACAGCAGGGTGCCACAGTAGACAAGCTGGCGGGCTGGACTTGTAGTCAGGCTGGCGGGCTGGACTTGTAGTCAGGCTGGCGGGCTGAACTTGTAGTCAGGCTGGCGCACTGAACTTGAAGTCAGACTGGTGGGCTGGACTGGTAGTCAGGCTGGCGGGCTGGACTGGTAGTCAAGCTGGCGGGCTGGACTTGTAGTCAGGCTGGCGGGCTGGACTTGTAGTCAGGCTGGCGGGCTGAACTGGTAGTCAGGCTAGCAGCGGGACCTGAGGGCTGAAGCAGAGTATAACACACAAAGCTACAACCTTGCACGGGCACCGTCATTTTGGAGGAGGTGCCTTTTATATGAGGGGACTCCTTAGGACTCGGCGCGCGGCCCCTTTAAGAGGGAGGGAGTGCGCACGCCCTAAGTACAGTGCCCGGGAAGCTGCGCGTGCCAGCAGCAACAGAGGCAGGAGCGTCGGAGGACGCCGGGCAGGGAGCGCGGCGGTAAGTGGGACAGCGTCTCTACCTGTCAGGGGGCAGAGACGCCGATACTACACCCATCATAAGTGATCCTTGGCGCATGCGAAGATGCCTCCCGCCATGCACCTGTCGTTGCAGACTTGCAACAATCACCGTCCATGTCCTTGTCCCAGTGTAGCGTTCAGTTGTCCCTACCCCATTCCTTGGAATGCAAGCGCAAGTATGCAGCCAGCCACCCACCTACCCACAGGCTGCAATACTATACTGCCAAATTTTTGACCGCTGCTTGCACTTGAAATGTGGCCTTTTAGGCTTGTGCAGGCGGAAGCTTTTCATAACTTCATGGCGGCGGCCGGGTGTCCATACTCAGTCCCCAGCCGCCACTGTTAATCCCGGTGTCTCCTCCGCCTTCCACAAGCACAGGTCCCGCAACATTACCCGTGTCCTCCCCAGTGCACTTACTGGGAAGGACCGCCTAACCACAAACACGTGGACAGGTGAATGTGGCCAGGGACGGTACGGAGCCAGTCCACAATTTTTTTGCTGAGAGTTGTATTTAGCTCGGTGAAAGGACTGGCATAGAGGGAAACCGTGTCTACCCTGGGTGTCATTTCTCCCAGGAAGTCCTCTAATGCAGCTTGTTGCAGAAGCAATGGCAGCTCGTCCAACATCAACTCGCACTTGTCGGTGGTGCTTTGACACACAAACATCTTTCTTTGCGCATTTAATTTCTTGAATACAGAGTTGGACAATGGCCTGATCTGTAATGCGGTTTGAGAAATAACATGCATAAGCATGGCTGATCCACATTAAAAAAAACAGCTACAGAGTGTCCGGGAACCTTCCGCCACACTTTTCTTAGCCAGGACTGCTTCTCGGCAAGGTTGGACGGGCCCACCAGAGAACCGGTATCGTCTCCGCCTTCCACAAATACGGATCCCACAACATTACCCGTGCCCTCCCCAGTGCACTTACTGGGAAGGACCGCCTAACCACAAACACGTGGACAGGTGAATGTGGCCAGGGAAGGTACGGAGCCAGTCCACAACTTTTTTTGCCGAGAGCTGTATTTAGCTTGTTGAAAGGACTGGCATAGAGGGAAACCCCGGCTGTCATTTCTCCGTCACCAGGTTCCGCCCATTGTCACACACGACCATGCCTGGCTGTATGTTCAGCGGTGAGAGCCACAGATCAGGCTGCTGTGTTACAGCTTTCAACAACTCTGCAGCGCTGGGCGGTTTGTCAATTAAACATTAAGCATGTTAACTTCAGCACAGCCTGTTGCAGTGCTGCAGTGCTGTCAGCTTGTGACTGATGTGGTCATTTCGGAGATGGAGGAGGAGGTGCATGAGCTGAACAATGTGATTACATTGAGGTTAAATTGATGACGCTGTTTTTTATACTACAGAAAGATCCTATTGTTTTGGGTTTTTTACGTTATTTTTTAAGACAAATGCATTCAGCTGGAAATGTCATTTTAACATCTTACAACCTTATCTGGCAATGTGGTGTGTGACACATCATCAGACACATCCTGTTTTATTTATGATGGAGGGACTCTGAAAGTCATAAAGCCTATTTTTATAGGGACATCAGACGGCCCTTACTATTCTTAAAAGGCCATCAGCCAGCTATGCTTTGTTATTCCCATTATTAACAAGTGGGTCTCCTAAACTGTTATTGCGTATCCAGTGACTGCAAGGGCTGCCAAAAATTTGGACGCAACCCAATACCCCTTTGAAGAGACATAGAGGAGGGTCTCAGTAATAAAATGTTCCCATTATAAACGAGCGGGTCTCCTATAGTGGTAATGCCCATGCTGTGACTGTAAGGGCTGCCAATATTTGGTAAAAACCCCACTAAGAATTTAAAGACACATAGAGCAGGGCCACAGTAACAAGGTACGACATGTTCCCATTAGA
The DNA here is from genome assembly GCF_046119375.1 of Phyllobates terribilis. Lineage (NCBI taxonomy): Eukaryota > Metazoa > Chordata > Amphibia > Anura > Dendrobatidae > Phyllobates > Phyllobates terribilis. The sequence continues at coordinate 51,795,459 of NW_027362768.1, read as the reverse complement.
AAGGAGAGGGTCTGCTATACAGTTATAGGGTATGCAGTGAGTCCAACGGCTGAACAATTTTAGGAAAAACCCCACTAAGAATTTAAAGACACACAGAGCAGGGCCACAGTAACGACAAATTCCCATTAGAAAGGAGAGAGTCTCCCATAGTTTTGGCCTATGCAGTGAATGCAAGGGCTGCCAAAAATTCGGAGGCACTTCAATGCCCCTTGGAAGAGACGTGGAGGAGGGCCTCATAAAAAATGTTCCCATTAGAATGGGAAACATTTACCCCTGGGAGGTATACATGAACATACTGTATAAAAAAAATTTTTTACGGGCATCATAAACACCCTTTAAAAAAATTATGTGGGTGTTGCATCATGGACCATGGTCACCCTGGTGATATGGTGGTGGAGGATGAGGAGGAGGAGGAGGACTAGAGCAAATAGCCAAAATCAGGAAGCGTATACCCATGTGTGGGTGTGAAAAGGTGCATGGGAATACACCTCTCAAGAAAAGACACTGGATTTGAGTTTTTTATGCTGCTATCATTCGGTGGTGTTGAGAAGTCTGGCCCAATCCAGCCCTGTCAGCCTGTCAGCATTTTCAGTTGACAGGCGGATGCGCTTATCAGTTATAATTCCACCAGCGAACTAAAAACCCGCTCTGATAAAATGCTGGCGGCTGGGCAGGCCAGGACCTCCAAGGCATAGAGAGCCAGTTCATTTCACGTATCCAGCTTGGATACCCAATAATTATAAGGCACAGCGGAATCACAGAGGACGTTGGTACGGTCGGCAAGGTACTCCCTCAGCATCTTCCCAAACTTTGCACTCCTTGTGAGAGTATCCCGCGCCTCAGGGCCTGTGCAATGGGAGGGCCTGAGAAAACTCTCCCAGACCTTTGATAGTGTTCCCCTGCCTCTGCTGGATTGAAGTTGTCTCTCTCGCCTGTACTCATTGCTTGTCCAATGAAGTGTGCCCTCTGCCGCCAGCGTTTTCAGATGGGAATTTTTTAATAGTTCCGCAACAAGGGCCTTCTGGTACTGTCTCATTTTTGTAGACCTGTCCGCCTCAGGAATAAGAGCTATAAAGTTCTCCTTGTAGCGTAGGTCACCAACCAGTAATGACTGTCACCCAAAATTTTGAGAACGTGAGGGTCATGGGAAAGGCAGCGTAACTTAAACTCAGCCATTCGTGCCAGACTACTAACAGGCAAGACTTCCATGTCCTCACCAAGAGGATGACTGTCCATGCTCTCCTCCTCATCCTCCTCCACCTCCTCTGTCCTCTGGCCATCCACGCTGAACAGACGGTATGACAGCTGTGCAGGTAGTCCCGTCTATAGTGCATGAAACTAGCTCCTGTCCTTCCTCCTCCTCCTCTTCCTCATTGTCACCCAATCCACGTTGGGATGTGATGAGGCTTGGCTGTGTGTACTGTGTGTAATCATACTGTATGGTTCCTTGCTCCATCTCATCGTGCTCCGCCTGCAATGAATCCTCTTTTGATTGTGAGCAGAGAGCATTTCAGAAGACAGAGAAGCGGGATGGTGATGCTAATTATGGTGTCATCGCCGCTCACCATCTTGGTGGAGTCCTCAAAGTTTTGGAGGATGGTACATATGTCTGACATCCATGTCCACTCTTGAGGTCTTATGTATGGAGTCTGAACTGAATACCGATGGCCTTGTTGATGGTGGTACTCAACAACTGCCCTCTTCTGCTCACAAATCCTTCCCAACATCTGCAGTGTAGAGTTCCAACTCGTGGGGACATCACACGCCAGTCTGTGAGCCGGAAGCTGCAAATGCTGCCGAAACACTGCAAGGGTGGCGGAAGCTGTAGCTGACTTTCTAAAATGGGCACACAGACGGCGTACTTTGACAGCAGATCCGGCAGCTCCGGGTAGGATTTGAGAAGCCGCTGAACCACGAGGTTAAGCACATGGGCCAGGCATGGTATGTGTGTGAGCTCGCCTCGCCTCAGAGCCGCCACCAGGTTACGGCCATTGTCACACACGACCATGCCTGGCTGTAGGTTCAGTGGTGAGAGCCACAGATCTGCCTGCTCTTTCAGAGCTGTCCACAACTCTTCAGCATTCAGCGGTTTTTCACCTAAGCATATTAGCTTCAGGACAGCCTGTTGCCGCTTGGCCGAGGCAGTGCTGCAGTGCTTCCAGCTTGTCACTGATGTGGTCATTTCGGAGATGGAGGCTGAAGAGGAGAAGGAGGCTGAGGAGGATGAGGTGCATGAGCTGTAGACCATGTGGGCAACCCTGATTGACCTAGGGCCCGCAATCCTTGGCGTCGGTAGGACGTGTTCCGTCCCAAGGTTCGACTGGGTCCTGGCTTCCACTATGTTAACCCAGTGTGCCGTCAACGAGATGTACCGTCCCTGCCCACAAGCACTTGTCCACGTGCCCGTGGTTAGGTGGACTTTACCGGTAACTGCGTTAAGGGCACGGCTAATTTTTGGGACACGTGCTTGTGTAATGCGGGGATGGCACACCAGGAGAAATAGTGGCGGCTGGGGACCGAGTACCGAGGGACGGCCGCCGCCATCAGGTTTCGGAATGCTTCCGTCTCCACGAGTCTAAAAGTCAACATTTCGAGCGCAAGCAGTCGTGAATTGTGAGAATTTAGCAGTTGTGGCCTGTGGGGCGTTGCCTGCATATTTGCACTTGCGTTCCAATGACTGGGGTATGGACAACTGAACGCTGCGCTAGGACAAGGACATGGACATGCTTCCTGATGCTGCTACTTGAGAGTGTGCAACAACAGGTGCAGGGCAGGAGGCATCTTCACATGCACCATGGACAGGGGATTGGCTTGCATACACAACAGCGGAAGAAGCAATGGTGCCACCCGCAGACACTGTTCCTGGACCCTGGGGTTTGACCCAAGAAGTCAGTTGCTTTGCTGCCATGTGCCTAATCATGCTGGTGGTGGTCAGGCTGGTCGTTTTGCCACCCCTGCTGATGCTGGCCTGGCAGGTGGTGCCAATGGCCTTTTTGGGGTTATCGGCAGAGTCTTTAAAAAACAACCAGACTCAGGAAGACCGAACAGTTGTACTGGAAACTTCCTTCGTGTTGGTGTTACAGGGAACGGCTGCCTGCCTTCTGTCTGCGGCACAAGTAGCGTTTTTGCACTTTTGTATTGCTTTCAACCATGACAAATGCATTCACCTGGAAATGTCATTTTAACATTTTACAACCTTATCTGGCCATGTGCTGTGTGACACATGCATACAGTGCTGAAAAGACATGGGAACAGCATGGGGAAGACCCCTGGAAGCATCTCTGACACCCAGGTCACTGCCTAAAAGTGTGCCCATCAGAAGTGATCCTTGCCGCATCAGAAGATGCAGACTTGCAACTATCCCCGTGTAAGTCCTTGTCCCAGTGCAGTGTTCAATTGGACCTCCCCCATTCCTTGCAATGCAAGCGCAAGTATGCAGCCTGCCACCCACCCACCCCCAGGCTGCAATACGATACTGCTTGTTTGCTTGCACTTGAAATTGGGCCTTTTAGGCATGTGGAGGTGGAATCTGGCCACCATGTCATGGCTGCGTCGGCGGCCTGGCATCCATACTCAGTCCCCAGAAGCCCGGGTGTCCACACTTGGTCCCCAGCTGCCAGGGGGCGGCTTGGTGTCCATATTTGATCCCCTGCCGCCCCGCGGCCGGGTGCCCACACACGGTCCCCAGCCGCCTGGGGGCGGCCGTGTGTCCATAAATGGTCCCCATCCACCACTATTTGACGGACAGCCTAACCACAAACACGTGGACAAGTGAATGTGGCCAGGGATGGTCCATCTCACCGACGCCTTCACACTGGGTTAATATTGTGTACACTGGGATGCAACACATCCTCCAGACATAGAGGATTACGGGTCCTGGGTCAATCAGGCTTCAACACAAAGTTCAGAAGGTAGACAGCAGCAGTGGTCAGCCTCCTACACAACGAGTAAATTATTCATGATCATGAGGCCATCCATCTCCTTAGCTTTCTGTTCCTTGGAATGCAAGCGCATGTATGTAGTAGCGGCTAGGCCTGAGGTGGTCAGCGTTTTGGCGCATATCCTACCTCCTCCGAGGATTGCTGGATTTTTTCCTGCTACTATCCCAGTTCTATGACTCCCGTTAAAACAAAGCTTCAGGTGATGAATGATGGATGAGGTGGTGGCAAAGGAGAAAGAGCAGGAGGAACAGGGACCATTCACATCAATATCAGGCCAGTCAACCACACGTCTTGTAGGATATGTTTCTGCACCAAAAGGAGCAGTTCGGCTATACAGTTATAGGGTATACAGTGAGTGCAATGCCTACCAAAAATTTCGAGGCACTCCAATGCCCCTTGGAAGTGACATGGAGGTCAGAGGGCCTTAACTAAACCGTTTTTTCCATTTATAGCAACTGGGTCTCCTGTACACTGTTGGCCTAAGCAGTGAATGGAAGGCTTTCCAAAAATTATGAGGAACTGCATTGCCCCTTGAAACAGACGTGAATTACAGCGGACTAAAAACCTTCTACCCATTATTGGGGAGTGGGTCTCCCTTAGTGTTCGCCTATGCATTGAAAAGCAAGAGCTGACTAAAATTAGGAGGCAATGCATTGCCCGTTGGAAGAGTCGTGGAGGTTAGAGTTAATTATAAACAACATTTCAATGCCCCTTGGAAGAGCTGTGGAGTTCAGAGTGGTTTAACAAGACGGTTTTAATGCCCCTTGGAAGAGACGTGGAGTTGAGAGTGGTTTAACAAAACAGTTTTAATGCCCCTTAGAAGAGACGTGGAGGTCACATTAGCTTAACAAGATGGTTTTAATGCCCCTTGAAAGGGTGGTGGAGGTCGCAGTGGAATAAAAAGACAATATCAATGCCGCTTGGAAGAGACGTGGAGGTCCCAGTAGCTTAACAAGACGGTTTTAATGCCCCTTGGAAGAGACGTGGAGTTCAGAGTGGTTTAACAAGACGGTTTTAATGCCCCTTGGAAGAGACGTGGAGTTCTGAGTGGTTTAACAAGACCGTTTTAATACCCCTTGGAAGAGACAAGGAGGTCACAGTAGCTTAACAAGATGGTTTTAATGCCCCTTAGAAGAGACGTGGAGGTCACAGTAGCTTAACAAGACAGTATTAATGCTCCTTGGAAGAGCTGTGGAGTTCAGAGTGGTTTAACAAGATGGTTTTAATGCCCTTTGGAAGAGACGTGGAGTTCAGAGTGGTTTAACAAGACCGTTTTAATACCCCTTGAAAGAGATATGGAGGTCTCAGTAGCTTAACAAGACGGTTTTAATGCCCCTTGGAAGAAACGTGGAGGTCACAGTGGTTTAACAAGACGATTTTAATGCCCCTAGGAAGAGACGTGGAGGTGACAGTGGTTTAACAAGACGGTTTTAATGCGCCTTGGAAGAGCTGTGGAGTTCAGAGTGGTTTAACAATACGGTTTTCATGCCACTTACAAGAGACATGCATATTAAAAACATTATTCACATTATTGGGCAGTGGGTCTCCCATACTCTTTGCATATGCCTTCCAACAAAGCTGCCAAAAATTAGGACGGAGGAACTTGCAATGCTGGCAACACGGACCACGGTCACCCTGGTGGTATAGTGGTGGTGGAGGCTGAGGATAAGGAGAAGAGCAAAAAAGAGCCGAAATGAGGAAACATATACCCATGTGTGGGTCTGAAGCGGTGCATGGGAATACACCTCACGAAATAACACAGTGGATTTGACTTTATGTTACTCTGCTGTCATTTTGTGGTGATGAGAAGTCTGGCCCAATCCAGCCCTTGTTCATTTTGATAAGGGTCAGCTTGTCAGCATTGTCAGTTGACAGGCGAGTGTGCTTATCAGTTATAATTCCCCTAGCAGCACTAAAAACACGCTCCGATAACACACAAGCAGCAAGGCAGGCCAGGACCTCCAAGGCGTTTAGAGCGAGTTAATTCCAAGTGTCCAGCTTGGATACCCAATAATTAAAAGGCACAGCGGAATCACGGAGGACGCTGGTACGGTCGGCAAGGTACTCCCTCACCATCTTTTGAAACTTTCCACTCATGAGAGTACCCCGCGCCTCAGGGCCTGTAAGCTGGGCGGGTCTCAGAAAACTGTCCCAGAATGTTGACAGTGTTCCCCTGCCTCTGCTGGATTGGAGTTGCGTCTCTCTCATCTGAACGCCTTGGTTGGGCAACAAACTGTGACCTCTGCCGCTAGCGTGTTCAGATGGGAATTTCTTTAACAGTTCTGCAGCAAGGGCCTTCTGGTACTGCCCAATTTTTGTAGACCTCTCCACCTCAGGAATAAGAGAGTGAAAGTTCTCCTTGTAGCGGGGGTCTAAAAGTGTCAACAACCAGTAATGACTGTCACCCAACATTTTGACAACGCGAGGGTCACGGTTAAGGCAGCGTAACATAAAGTCAGCCATGCGTGCCAGACTGGTAACGGGCAAGACTTCCGTGTCTTCACCAAGATGACGACTGACCATGCTCTCCTCGTCCTCCTCCTCCTCCTCTCCCCTGTCCTCAGGCCACCCACGCTGAACCAACGGTATGACAGTTGTACAGGTACTACCGTCTACAGCGCATGATACCAGCTCCTGTTCTTCCTCCTCCTCCTCCTCTCCCTCATTGTCCCCCAATGCACGTTGGGATGAGATCAGACTGGGCTGTGTGTAATCTCCCGCTGCGGCTTCTTGATCCATCTCATCATACTCTGGCTGCAATGCATCCTCTTTAATTCTCTGCAGAGAACGTTGCAAAAGACAGACAAGTGGGATGCTGACGCTAATGATGGCGTCATCGCCACTCACCATCTTGGTGGACTCCTCAAAGTTTGTCAGGATGGTACATATGTCAGACTTCCAGGTCCACTCCTGAGGTCTTATGTGTGGAGTCTGACCTGAATATCGACGGCCTTGTTGCAGCTGGTACTCCACAACTGCTCTCTTCTGCTCACAAATTCTTTGCAACATATGGAGGGTAGAGTTACAACAAGTGGGGACATCACACACTAGTCGGTGTGCTGGAAGCTGCAAATGCTGCTGCAACACAGCAAGGGCGGCGGAAGCTGTAGCCGACTACCGAAAATGAGCTAACAGGTGGCGTACTTTGACGAGCAGATCTGGCAACTCGGGGTACGATTTAAGAAACTGCTGAACCACGAGGTTAAGCACATGAGGCAGGCATGGTATGTGTGTGATCTCGCCTCGCCTCAGAGCCGCCCACAGGTTACGGCCATTGTCACACATGACCATGCCTGGATGTAGGTTCAGCGGTCTCAGCCACAGATCTGCCTGCTCTTTCACAGCTGTCCACAACTCACAAGCAGTGTGAGATTTACCACCTAAGCTTATGAGTTTCAGCACAGCCTGTTGCCGCTTGGCTGAGGCAGTACTGCAATGCTTCCAGCTTGTAACTGATGTGGTGATATCTGAGATGGAGGCTGAACATGAGGAGGAGGAGGAGGATGTTGAGCAGGAGCTGTACACTGTGGGGGCAACTATGACTGACATAGGGCTCGCAATCCTCGGTGTGGGGAGGATGTGTTCCGTCCCAAGGTCCGACTGGGTCCCGGCTTCCACTATGTTTACCCAGTGTGCAGTCAGGGAGATGTACCATCCCTGGCCACAAGCACTTGTCCACGTGTCCGTTGTCAGGTGGACTCTCCCAGTAACTGCGTTGTTGAGGGCACGGCAGATGTTTTGGGACACGTGCTTGTGTAGTGCGGGGATGGCACACCGGGCAAAATAGTGTCGGCTGGGGACCGAGTACTGAGGGACGGCCACCGCCATAAGGTTGCGGAAGGATTCCATTTCCACCAGCCTAAAAGGCAGCATTTCCAACGCAAGCAGTCGTGAAATGTGCAAATTTAGGACTGTGGCCTGTGGGGCGTTGGCTGCAAATTTGTGCTTTCATTCAAAGGTCTGGGATATGGACAACTGAACGCTGCCGTGGAACGTGGACGTGTACGTTGATGCTGTTTCTTGAGAAACTGCCATTAAAAGTGAAGCCTGAGAGGAGGTGGCATCTTTGCATGCAGTATGGACAGGTGATTGCCTTGCACGCACAGCAGGGGGTTCTCTTACATGCACAACAGTGGAAGAAGCAGTGATGACACCCGCTGACACTGGTCGTGGACCTTGGGGTTCGCCCCACAAAGTCGGGTGCTTTGCTGCCATGTGCCTGATCATGCTGGTGGTGGTCAGGCTGGTAGTTTTGTCACCCCTGCTGATGCTGGCATGGCAGGTGGTACAAATGGCCTTTTTGTGGTTATCAGCAGAGTCTTTAAAAAAATTCCAGACTCTGGAAGACCTACCGGTTGTACTGGCAATGTCCCTCGCGTTGGTGTTACGGGGAACTGTTGCCCACCTTCTGTGTGCAGCCACCACACTGCTTCCTCCTGCCTGTTGGGATACTCTGCCTCCCTCCCCCTGTGTGCTGCTGGCATCGCTCTGCATGTCCTCCTGCCATGTTGGGTCAGTTACTAGATCATCCACCACCTCCTCCTCTTCTACTTGCGCACCACAATCCTCCTCCTCACTTCGTGGCAATTGTGTCTCGTCATCGTCCACCTCTTGTGACAAATTGCCAGCGTCGACTTCCTGTGGCCGTGGCTGTTCAAATATTTGGGCATCGCTACATGGGATCTCCTCTTCCACCACTACAAGTGGAGCAGGCGAGGGGCACAAATATGAAAATGGACCAGTGAACAGCTCTTCAGAGTGTCCAAGTGTGGGATCAGTTGCTCTCTGACGACACTCAGCATGGTGGGAGGAAGGAGCATCAGGGTGAGGAGGAGTATGCGGTCGAGACTTACGGCTACTAAAACTTGACCGTGTGGAAGACAGACCGGAGGTGGTAGTGCCCAGGTAACAGGAAATATTATCTTCTATCCAATTAATAACCTGTTCACACTGATCAGTTCGCAATACTGGTGTTGTAGTGTCTTCCCTAGTAATTCGGTCAAGAAGTGGGAGCGAGAAGATGTGGCTGTTGGTTATGGCACATTTTCATCTTGGCCACGGCCCCATCCTCTACACGCACCATCCCCAGAACGTCCACTTCCACGTCACTTGCCATGCGCCTTGCCCATTGTAAATGAAGTAAAATAGCTTACACTCGCACTATCAATGGAAAAAGGGTAATAAAGAGTAGATTAGAACCGTGGAAGAGGAAAACCACAGTTCTATTTCTCTGGCCTACACCAGACTCTTTTAAACAGATATATTGGTGTCTGAACAGTGAGGGAGACACTATTACTGTTTTTTTTTAATGTAAAAAAGGCCAAAAGCTGGATAACCCTGAGATTTGAAACGTGGAACTGCAAAACCAAACTTCTAGTTATCTGACCTACACCAGAATATTTTAAACAGATATATTTGTGTCTGAACAGTCAGGGAGACACTATTACTGTTTTTTTTACAGAAAAAAAGGCCAAAAGCTGGATGATACTGAGATTTGAACAGTGGAACTGCAAAACCAAACTTCTAGTTATCTGGCCTACACCAGAATATTTTAAATAGATATATTTGTGTCTGAAAAGTCAGGGAGACACTATTACTGTTTTTTTTTACAGAAAAAAGGCCAAAAGCTGGATAATACTGAGATTTGAACTGTGGAACTGCAAAACCAAACTTCTATTTATCTGGCCTATACCATAATCTTTTAAACAGATATATTGGTGTCTGAACAGTGAGGGAGACACTATTACTGTTTTTTTTTATGTAAAAAAGGCCAAAAGCTGGATAACACTGAGATTTGAACCGTGGAACTGCAAAATCAAACTTCTAGTTATCTGGCCTACACCAGAATCTTTTAAACAGATATATTTGTGTCTGAACAGTCAGGGAGACACTATTACTGTTTTTTTTCTGAAAAAAGGCCAAAAGCTGGATAATACTGAGATTTGAACCGTGGAACTGCAAAACCAAACTTCTAGTTATCAGGCCTATACCAGAATATTTTAAACAGATATATTTGTGACACACTCAAATTTTTTTTTTTTTTGGGGGGGGGAATACCAAAAGGTTATAAGACGTGTATTTGTACAGTCTGACTGAGGAAAAAAAAATACAGGATTTAGATGAAAAAAAAAAGATTTTTCCTGGCACCTGAGACCGGGATATAAGTCTAGCAATTTGACCAGCAGGAGCACATAGGACTGTAATCCACTGTTTGTTGGTATAACCACTGCGTCTCCTATACAGCCTGCCTGCCTGCCTGATATCTGGGATGGATATTAGTCCTGAGAAGGACTGTTTGTTTGATTTGGCAGCCTTTAGAGACCCAACACTAACTATTTCGCACTATATATCTCTCCCTAACTCAGCAGCACTCTCCCTACACTGTCTGATCCCGGGCGACTGTGTCCTAGATGGCGGCACCCGGTTTTAAATACTCGAGGTGACGCTGTGCGGCCAGCCAATCACTGTAATGCCCACAAACAACATGGCTGCTGCATTACAGTGACTTGCTGGCAATCCCTGCATGTTCATTGGCTCTGTAAAGAGTGCCAAACGTGCAGGGCAGAGACCCGAGCTCCTGCCCGAGTAACCCGGAAATGCTCGGTGATCGCCGAACATCCCGAGTAGCGAGATTCTCGGGCGCGTACCAAGCAGTGTTGAGCATGCTCGCTCAACACTAGTGAAGACGATACCAGGAGAAACAGTGGCAGCTGGGGACCGAGTATGGACACCTGGCCGGCGCTGGCATGAGGTTGTGAAAAGCTTCTGCCTCCACGAGCCTAAAAGGCCACATTTAAAGTGAAAGCAGCTGCCCAGAAATCTGGCAGTTTAGTATTGCGGCCTGTGGGTGGGTGGGTGGCTGGCATCATACTTATGCTTGCATTCCAAGTAACAAAAAACTAAGCAGATGGTGGCCTCTGTCATCATCATGGCCTCACCTTGGCACTATGAACTCTCCTGAAGGAGAAGCCAGGGCCCACCGGAGCAGTCTCCGGTTTTCTGTTGGGCCCGTCCAACCATGCCGAGAAGCAGCCCTGGCTAAGAAAAGTGTGTGGGAAGGTTCCCGGACACTCTATGACTGCTTTTTTAATGTGGATCAGACGTGCTTATGCATGTTATTTCTCAAGCCGCATTACAGATCAGTCCATTGCCCAACTCGGTAGTCATGAAATTAAATGCGCAATGAAAGATGTTTGTGTATCAAAGCACCACCGACAAGTGCAAGTTGATGTTGAACGGGCTGCCATTGCTTCTGTAACAAGCTGCATTAGAGGAATTCCTGGGAAAAATGACAGCTGGAGTAGATATGGTTTCCCAAGTCCTTTCACCAACCTAAAGAATATGGCTGTGGTGAAATACAACTCAGCAAAAAAAGCTGAGGACTGGCTCTGTACTGTCCCTGGCTACATTCACTTGACAACGTGTTTGTGGTTAGGCGGTCCTTCCCAGTAAGTGCACTGGAGAAGGCACGGGGAATGTTGTGGGACCCGTGCTTGTGGAAGGCGGAGACGATACCGGGAGAAATAGTGGCAACTGGGGACCAAGTATGGACACCCGGCCGCCGCCGGCATGAGGTTATAAAAAGCTTCCACCTCCACGAGCCTAAAAGGCCACATTTCAAGTGAAAGCAGCTTTAGAGGACTTCCTGGGATAAATGACAGCTGGGTAGATATGGTTTCCCAAGTCATTTCACCAAGCTAAAGAATATGGCTGTGGTGAAATACAACTCAGCAAAAAAAGCTGTGGACTGGCTCCATACCGTCCCTGGCCAGATTCACCTGTCCACGTGTTTGTGGTTAGGCGGTCCTTCCCAGTAAGTGCTCTGGGAAGGGCACCGGTAATGTTGTGGGACCCGTACTTGTGGAAGGCGAAGACGACACCGGGACAAATAGTGGCGGCTGGGGACAGAATATGGATACCCAGTCACCGCCGCCATAAGATTGTGGACAGCTTCCATCTCCATGAGCCTAAAAGGCCACATTATAAGTGCAAGCAGCTGTCAAAAATTTGGCAGTATACTATTGCAGCCTGTGGGTGGCTGGCTGCATACTTGCGCTTGCATTCCAAGGAATGAGGTAGGGACACCTGAACGCTGCACTGTGACAAGGACGTGGAAGGTGATTGTTGCAAGTCTGCAATGACAGGTGCATGGCGGGAGGCATCTTCGCATGCGCCAACGATCACTAATGATGGGCACACTTTTAGGCAGTGACCTAGGAGTCAGATATGCTTCCAGAGGTCTTCCCCATGCTGTTCCCATGTCTTTTCAACACTGTATGCATGTGTCCGATGATGTGTCACACACCACATGGCCAGATAAGGTTGTAAAATGGGAAAATGATATTTCCCAGTGAATGCAATTGCCTTGGTTGAAAGCAATGCAAAAGTGCAAAAATGCATCAAAAACGTTACGTGTGAACATAGCCCAAGGTGTGGAAGAGTATTTTTGGTTTTGGTTATTTATTTTGCCTTATATACAAGTCATTACCTTGGAAAGGATGTTCCTTAACATATTTCCCAGGAAAATCCATTTTGGTTTAGTTTTGGTATGTTTTATTGTGAGTCTGTAAAAGTGGCATAATACTCTGACAACGTTGTTGACAGCAGTGACCTGGGAGACAGAAATGCTTCCAGGGGTCTTCCCCATGCTGTTCCCATGTCATATGAGCACTGTTCCCATCGATTTGGGCAATTGTTAGGCCCTCTGCAGACCACCGGGGGGAGCCACCTGAAAAATGCTCAAGTTTCCCATAGACTTACATTAGGCTCGTTGCTCGGGTCGAGCACACGTGTATTCTAATCTGCTCGACCCGAGCATCGAGCACCCGAGCATTTTAGTGCTCGCCCATCACTAATTATGATGCTTCACCTCATAGCCCCCTATATAGTATGATGGTTCAAATCACAGCCCCCTCTATAGTATGATGGTCCATCTCACATGCCTCCATATAGTATGATGGTAAACCCCACAGCTCCTTATAAATTATGATGATACCCCTCACAACACCTATATAGTATGATGGTACCCCCAACAGCCCTCTATGTAACATGATAGTCCCCTGAAGAGTACACTATAGTATGCTGGTCCACCTCACTGCCCCTTACATACTATGAAGGTCCAAATCACAGCACCAAATATAGTGTGTTGATCCCCCACAGTCTCCAAAAAATAAAAAAAATTCCTTATACTCACCTAATCCAGACCCCTCATCCTCCGCATCGTCTGTTTCATCTTCTTTCCATTCTCGCAGTGGATGTTAGTGGCGCGATGCAGTGACGTCATTGCACCGCCAACATTCCCTGCTTGGTGCTGGCCCACAGCAGGTCGCAGACAGAAGGGAATTCCGTGGTCTGCTGGGGTAAGTCACGGAACCAGTAACTTTGTGCTCCGTCACAGCTGACAGTATGGGTGTCTTGAGGATGCAGATTCTGATAACAATGTAGCAGACAAGGCGGTCCACGACCAGACAAGCCCTTCTGGCATTTGCCAGAATTGCCAGATGGCCAGTCCGACCCTATATACTGTATATACACTGCTCAAATAAATAAAGGGAACACTCAAATAACACATCCTAGATCTGAATGAATGATATATTCTCATTGAATACTTTGTTCTGTGCAAAGTTGAATGTGCTGACAACAAAATCACACAAAAATCATCAATGGAAATCAAATTTATTAACCAATGGAGGCCTGGATTTGGAGTCACCCCCAAAATTAAAGTGGAAAAACACACTACAGGCTGATCCAACTTTGATGTAATGTCCTTAAAACAAGTCAAAGTGAGGCTCAGCATTGTGTGTGGCCTCCACGTGCCTGTATGACCTCCCTACAACCCCTGGGCATGCTCCTGATGAGGTTGCAAATGGTCTCCAGTGGGATCTCCTCCAGGATGGCACATTAATGCGAGCTGTGGCAAGCAACTGTTTTATTACCTCACCCCTTGGCTTAGTTACTCTGTGCAGCAAATCCCCATTCACAGCAAAATAAGGGAACCAAGTGTCAGCCCCCGGCTCCTGAGGCACCCCGTTTAACACAGTAACATTTTCAAAGGCCCCTTTCAGAGTTAAATCCCTGAGTTGGGCAGTTCCAAACTTTCCCTCGGACACCTCCTGCTCAGGGATATTGGCCTCGGGGTGTTGCCTCATCCTCATCGCCCACAAACACACACATTGTAAACTCGTCTACCATGTTCTGCGGGGAAGTTTCCTTAGGGGCGATCTGGCTGTCATCCAAGCAACCAGGTGTCCCCGCTTTCCCCCACATATCCCAGAATAATGCAAAGTCACGTCCAATTATTATGGGATGCAATAGGTCCTTAACAACCGCCACTTCATGAGATGTGGTGCCACAGTCCGTGTTTACATCCACCCGGGTCACAGGATAGTTCTTAGCATCCGCATGGATACACCGGACACCCACCACCTTCCCAGGAACCAGTCGATGAGGGAGTGTGGCCCTTATCAGGGTCACCAAATTTCCTGAGTCCAATAGTCCAGAGACTTGTACCCCGTGAACTGACACTGAGCATACCCGAGGGCCCTCTCCATGTTGAGGAACTGCGCTGCAGGCGGGGTAGGCAAAATAGGAGCAACGCCAGCCCATGTTGCAGTCCATTGGCTCAGAGTTTATGGGACACTGGGCGGCAATATGGCCAGGGGTATGACATCTCCAACATACTATACTATGGGGTGGGACCTTGGGCAGCAACTAAGACCCCTCCTAAACTCTAGGACACCCCCCAGGTGTGGCTCTAGATCCCTTCTTTTGAGTGTCTGCCCCCTTTTGGGAACCCCAGTATGGAGAGCCTACAACCCCTTGTTTCCCCAAGGAACTGTCAACCACCTGGTATCTTTCCATCAACCCCACCAAGTCATCGGCATTATGGGGATCTCCCTGGGCAACCCAGGATTGTACCGACTTAGGAAGAGAGTGTATAAACCTGTCTATAACGACTTTCTCCACCATCTGTGCTGGGGAGGAAGATTCAGGCTGCAACCACTTTTGGATCAGGTGTAGGAGGTCGAACATCTGGGACCTGGGAGGTTTGTCACTTTAATAGGCCCAGTGGTGCACCCGTTGCGCCCTGACAGTCAGAGTCACTCCCAAGTGTGCCAAAATCTCGGTTTTCAACTTAGCGTACTCTTTCGAGTCTTGCAAGACCAAGTCATAATAGGCCTTGCCTGTCAAATATGGCGCCAGTACCTCCGCCCACTGCTCCGGAGGCAATTTTTCCCGCTTTGAAACCCTCTCAAAGACCATCAGGAACGCCTCAACGACATCACCCGGGGTCATCTTTTGTAATGCTCTTCTTACTGTCTTCCTGACGTGTGAGTCATCACCTGTATTTGAGGATGTGGCTGTTGACCTGTCACGGATCTGCTCTGCCAGGATTTCAATTTGTCTTTGCTGCTATTGGATCTGCTGCATCAGCAGTTTATTTGTTTCCTGCTGCTGTTCCCGTTGCTGCTGTAGCATGCTCTGCTGGCTCTGCTGCATGCTCTGTTGGCTCTGCTGCATGCTCTGCTGGCTCTGCAGGTACTCCTGCTGGAACTGTGTCTGCTGGGCCTGCTGCTGCTGAAGTTGCTGCGCTTGTTGCGCCTGCTGTGCCTGCAACAGATGTTTAAGCAGGTCCTCCATTTTGTCCAGCAACACTTGCTGGCTTATGGCCGACTTCATCCAGGACATATACGTCGTCTTGTAGCAGTCACACTGCCGCTTGGGATCTGTGCCCGTGCTTCTAGAACCAATTGTAGGGATTTGTACTCACTGAGCCACATTAGAGGTAGGGACAGGTTTACACAGTGATGCAGTCCGCGGGTTCAAACAAACTGGTGGTTTATTTAGTGTCCATACACCAGTGAGGAAACAAAAATAACAGCCTTTTCCTGGCACAAAAAGGAATAACAGAACAAAGCTCAAAATAACAAGCCCATGTAGCACGGCCTCAGTCGTTTAAACAAAGTGCCTTTCTCTGCCTCCAGCAGAGTCTGAGCAGCACGTGCATGGTCTGCTCACCTTGCCCAACACACACAGACAGACTGAGACAGGCGTAGCTGTCTTAAATCAGCCTTCCAAGACCTGGACTAGAGGTAAGTGAACAGCTGTCCCCCCCCAAGCTCTTTCAGCTGCTCGTAAAACCCACCCTGTAATCCGGGCCCATTAAATTCCTCTCAGCACTATGTGTGCTGGAGCCTGCTTCTCCGGGTCCTACATCACCGAAGCTTGGCACTTCGGGGACACATACCTCCCATCCACGACCTGTCTGAATGTATGTATGTGTGTGCGTATGTATATATATATATATATATATATATATATATATATATATATACAGTACAGACCAAAAGTTTGGACACACCTTCTCATTTAAAGATTTTTCTGTATTTTCATGACTTTGAAAATTGTACATTCACACTGAAGGCATCAAAACTATGAATTAACATATGTGGAATTATATACTTAACAAAAAAATGTGAAACAACTGAAAATATGTCTTATATTCTAGGTTCTTCAAAGTAGCCACCTTTTGCTTTGATGACTGCTTTGCACACTCTTGGCATTCTCTTGAAGCTTCAAGAGGTAGTCAACCGGAAATGGTCTTCCAACCATCTTGAAGGAGTTCCCAGAGATGCTTAGCACCTGTTGGCCCTTTTGCCTTCACTCTGCGGTCAAGCTCACCCCAAACCATCTCGATTGGGTTCAGGCCTGGTGACTGTGGAGGCCAGGTCATCTGGCGTAGCACCCCATCACTCTCCTTCTTGGTCAAATAGCCGTTACACAGCCTGGAGGTGTGTTTGGGGTCATTGTCCTGTTGAAAAATAAATGATGGTCCAACTAAACGCAAACCGGATGGAATAGCATGCCACTGCAAGATGCTGTGATAGCCATGCTGGTTCAGTATGCCTTCAATTTTGAATAAAACCCCAACAGTGTCACCAGCAAAGCACCCCCACACCATCACACCTCCTCCTCCATTCTTCCCGGTGGGAACCAGGCATGTATGACACGGTGGTTGGAACCAAAGATCTCAAATTTGGACTCATCAGATTTCCACTGGTCTAATGTCCATTCCTTCTGTTCTTTAACCCAAACAAGTCTCTTCTGCTTGTTGACTGTCCTTAGCAGTGGTTTCTTAGCAGATATTTTACCAAGAAGGCCTGCTGCACAAAGTCTCCTCTTAACAGTTGTTGTAGAGATGTGTCTGCTGCTAGAACTCTGTGTGGCAGTGACCTGGTCTCTAATCTGAGCTGCTGTTAACCTGCAATTTCTGAGGCTGGTGACTCAGATAAACTTATCCTCAGAAGCAGCGGTGACTCTTGGTCTTCCTTTCCTGGGGCGGTCCTCATGTGAGCCAGTTTCTTTGTAGCGCTTGATGGTTTTTGCAACTGCACTTCGGGACACTTTCAAAGTTTGCCCAATTTTTCGGACTGACTGACCTTCATTTCTTAAAGTAATGATGGCCACTCGTTTTTCTTTACTTAGCTGCTTTTTTCTTGCCATAATACAAAATTCTAACAGTCTATTCAGTAGGACTATCAGCTGTGTATCCACCTGACTTCTGCACAACACAACTGATGGTCCCAATCCCATTTATAAGGCAAGAAATCCCACTTATTAAACCTGACAGGGCACACCTGTGAAGTGAAAACCATTTCCGGTGACTACCTCTTGAAGCTCATCAAGAGAATGCCAAGAGTGTGCAAAGCAGTCATTAAAGCAAAAGGTGGCTACTTTGAAGAACCCAGAATATAAGACATATTTTCAGTTGTTTCACACTTTTTTGTTAAGCATATAATTCCACATGTGTTAATTCATAGTTTTGATGCCTTCAGTGTGAATGTACACTTTTCAAAGTCATGAAAATACAGAAAAATCTTTAAATGAGAAGGTGTGTCCAAACTTTTGGTCTGTACTGTATACTCACTCTTTTCTACAGGCAGCTGGATTTCTACATGTGACAGTACTTCCTGGGAGCCGGGGATTTCAGGTCCAGTGCTAGGGCAGTGGTTGCACACACAGGCCTGAGCCCTCCTGTCCTGCTCTCAGCCTGCATCCTCCAGCACTCATCCACCAGCCCTGCTGCATTCCTCCAGCCCTGACCCTCCCTCACTCCTGCCCTGCTCTCAGCACTCATGCTCCATCCCTGCTGCATTCCTCCAGCCCTGATCCTCCCTCTCTCCTGTCCTGCACACACACACACAGTTTGCAGACATACACACACACACAGTATGCATACCTGCACACACACACACAGTATGCAGACCTGCACACACACACACACAGTATGCAGACCTGCACACACACAGTATGCAGACCTGCACACACACACACACAGTATGCAGACCTGCACACACACACAGTATACAGACCTGCACACACACACAGTATGCAGACATGCGCACACAAACACATAGTATGCAGACATGCGCACACACACAGAGTATGCAGACCTGCACACACACACACAGTACGCAGACCTGCACACACACACACAGTATGCAGACATGCGCACACACATACAGTATGCAGACCTGCACACACACACAGAGTATGCAGACCTGCACACACACACAGTACGCAGACCTGCACACACACACACACACAGTACGCAGACATGTATGCATAGTACGCAAACATGCACACACACATACAGTACGCAGACATGTATGCACAGTACGCAGACACGCACACATGCACAGTACGCAGACACGCACAGTACGCAGACATGCACAGTATGCAGACACGCACACACATACAGTGCGCAGACACGCACACACACACATACAGTACGCAGACACGCACACACAGTACGCAGACACGCACATACAGTACGCAGACACGCACAGTATGCAGACATGCTCAGTACGCAGACACGCGCACACACACATACAATACGCAGACACGCACACAGTACGCAGACATGCACACACACAGTACGTAGACATGCGCACACACACTAGGCAGACACGCACAGTATGCAGACATGCACACGCATGCACACACACATGCAGGCAAGCACACATACAGTACGCAGACACACAAATACATATTCACAGATACATACACATACAGACATACATATTTGAACACAAATTCTTAAAAACACATATAAAACAGACATAAATATATATACACAGTCATACACACTGACATACACAGACATTCACATCATACATGCACATACAGACACATTAGACATATTTTTAATATGGGGATTGGGGAAGCCGGCAGCAAGCCTCGCTCACCTGCCCCCGGCCTGTGTCCCGTCTAGCTCCTCTGGCATGTGGCAGTGCAGGACCGCCAGTGTGTCACAGACATGGCCCTGGAGCATTAGGGAGGCCCACTCACCGTCGGGGCCTGGGCCGCTCCCCCAGGATCTCTGCAGAACTGCCAGCACTGCTTAATTGCCAGCACTTCACCAGACATGGCCGTGCGCTGTGCGGCTGTGTCTGCTAGTAATAACGGCAAGGGCGACACACAAGCACAATTAAAGGTGCAGTGTTGTCCCTGCCGCGTCATTACTACCAGACACAGCTGCAGAGCGCACTGCTCGCGGCCATGTCTGGTGAAGTGCTAGCAATCAAGCAGCAGCGCTGGCGGTCCTGCTGGGGGAGCGGCCCAGGCCCTGATGGCAAGTGGGACCCTCGATGACCCAGGGCCCCAGCACTTGCCTAGGTGTGCCGGCCCTGCCCCCTACTTCTCTATCTTCACCCTTCCCAGACAGCAACTATGGAGATTACACATAATCTCAGTCAGTACACAAGGCGGTGGGCCCAGGCACCCAGTGCCATCCCCATTACCCCAAATCAGCTCCCCCTCTGGCTCTTCCTCTCACTCACTCCCAGTCCCACATTAACATATACTTTAATTTATTTAAAAAAAGACAAAATTTGTTCCAGCAGAGCAGCCTTACATTTATGATCACTGATGACTCTGATTGCTACGGGCCAGGCACTGTCTTGGCATGCACAACCTATGCAGCAGCAGCTCCTCGCTGGGACCCAAGGTCCAGGGTGGACCAATCAGAGCGCGCATGGGGTGAAGCTAACCGCAGCGCTGCCAGCCTGTAAGAAGAACATCAGGTTAGCAGCGATGAGCGCTCCAGCCCACACCGTGCGCTGTACTGAGATTCTGCGAATGGCAGCTGTGCAGCGCAGCGTGCTGCAGAGTCTCAGATCAGCCTCCAGACCGCGAACAGCAGCGTGCATACCTACAGACGCCGCAGCCGTGTCTGACACATCAGAGAGCCGCGGCGGCCTTCTGATAATGACAGAAGCGGCTGTGGCTCAGGTGAGCTCCTTCATGTGAAGCTACTGGGAGGAGCTCAGGACTGGAATGCTGCATAATGGTGTCCTCTGTCCTTACAGCACTGGCCTGACCCACTCATTGGTTGCTGTAGCTCCTCTGCTTGATTTCATTGGTTGGGAGCGACAGACAGCAGCTGTGCAGAAGATCTGGATCTGGTGTGCAGCCTCCTAGAGAGATATGTAAATTAGCAATGCAGACCCTAAGCAGGAGCAAATGCCTCCCTGCCCACCTAGCCCAGCCCAGCCCGCCTTGACCATAGCCCAGGGGCTACATAGAAATCATGGGGCCCCATAGCAGAAGCTCAAATTGGGCCCACCCCCCCAAAAAAATATATATATATATATTTGTCTGTGTTACAGAAGAGCAGATCTCACAACTTTCCAGCCTTTACATAGCACATTTTCCTCCTAGTGAAGTCCTCGATTCCTCTTTCATTGCCTCCATAAAGTATGATGCCAAAAAAAGTGCCCCCCAAACACAGTATGATAGCCCCATGGTGAATTCCTCCACATTAGCCTCCACATGCACAGTATAATGACCCTACTGTACCCCACTTCAACTCCCAAGGCAAAGTATGGTGACCCTAAAACAGTATGATCCCCCAACTGTGACTCCCACACAGCCCTCCATGCAGTATAATGGCCCGCACTAGCCCTCCAACCAGTATAATGGCCCCAGACAGCCCTGCAAACAGTATGATGGACCCCACACAAACCTTCACACCGTATGATTGCTTTCATACAGTATAATGGACCCCATAGCCCTCAAAATATTATAATGGCCCCACCTAGCCTTACATATAGTATAATGCGTCCCCATAATCCTCCATATAGTATAATGAACTTCCCATGGACCTCCATAGAATATAATGCACTCAGCATAGTCCTCCATACAGTGTATTACACACCCCATAGGGTAAAATGCAGCCCCCATATAGTGTAATGCATCCCACAGTCCTGCAGTATTATGGGCACCACGTACTCACTGATTTTAAAATACTGTGTATTTTAAATAAGCCAACCCGAGTATAAGCCGAGGTACCTAATTTTACCACAAAAAACTGGGAAAACTTATTGACTCGAGTATAAGCCTAGGGTGCAAAATGCAGCAGCTACCAGTAAATTTCCCCATCCTGGTATGCATTTGCTCCCTCATCACCAATCCTGGTATGCATGGACCCCTCATTCCCAATCCTGGTATGTATGGCACCCCTCATCCCCCAATCCTGGTATGTATGGCACCCTTAATCGCCAAATTCTAGTATGTATGGCACCCCTCATTACCAAAACCTGGTATGTATGGCACCCCTCATCCCCCAAACCTGGTATGTATGGCCCTCTCATCCCCCAATCCTAGTATGTATGGCACCCCTCATCCTCCAATCCTGGTATGTATCGCACCCCTCATTCTCCAATCCTGGTATGTATGTGGGACATGCAGAAGTAGTGCTGTTGCAGAGTGTGACATGCAGAAGTAGTGCTGTTGCTTTTAAAGTATTCAGCATCTATTAGAAGTAACACAAGCACATGAGACAGGAAGTGTTGTGCTCCAGAAGCATCTAGCAACTAGAAGGGTAGACACAGTCACAGGAGAAGGGGAGTGTTTTAGCAGAGTCTCAGGGAGATTGTGGTGAAGTTGTTTACTGTCTGGCTGGATTGAAGAGAAAGGTGGTGTGTGTGATCTGTATCTCACAGAAGCACTCCTGCAAGTGAAAATTATTCAAGTCAGGAGTGAAGCTAAGCACAGGTCACATAAAGTTCCTGAACTTGCAGTGCAGAGTATTGTCTGGCAGAAAGATAAGGACTGGAAGAAATGGTGTCTCAGGGATCATCTCTCTCAGCAAACCCTCCCCCCTCCTCCATCTCACTGTGTTGTAAAGAATGCTGTGTTCATTAATGTGCCTTTGTATTAGAACTGTGCTGTCCTGTACTACTGGGAAGACTGTGAACTGCTGTGTTGCTAAGGAAACTGTACTGTTTGTCACTGGAGCTGTTAAATATTAATTACGGATATTCATTTTATTCTGAATTCTGCACCATATATTGCATAAAATTGCATCAGCCATCGTGCTAGGG
Organism: Phyllobates terribilis; assembly: GCF_046119375.1. Taxonomy (NCBI): domain Eukaryota; kingdom Metazoa; phylum Chordata; class Amphibia; order Anura; family Dendrobatidae; genus Phyllobates; species Phyllobates terribilis. The sequence continues at coordinate 51,773,132 of NW_027362768.1, read as the reverse complement.
TTTCTAGATGACATGCGCTATTTGTGTATTTTTAGTTCGGCACCATATACAGAATAACAGGTGCTATATAAGCCCATGTTAGAGACAGGGGGGCTCTTGCCACTCCACAGGACACAGGACGAGGATCTGTGTGTAAAACAGCTGCTGATGTAGGCCAAAGTAGACACATTCTTTACCCAGACACATGGTGTCATTCTGACGCACGCTGGACACACGGACGCAGTCTATCATCCAGGATCCCAGGAAAAGTTGGGTGAATCTCAATTATTAAGCTAATTATGGACAAATGGACAATCACTCTGTAACTATTTAAGTATTTTATGTATTCATTCTTATAATGGACAATCCGAGAATAAACTAATTCATTTTTTCATAAGAATATTGTGATATTGATACTTCGATCACATCTGATAAGAAGTCCTCAATAGAAAAATTATATTGGCGAGCCTTAGTAAGTCCTGATTTTTTGTGTTTGCAAGTGAATTTCCTTCTTGAACAAAGAGGGGAGAGAAGAGACGAGACGAGCTGAACAACTGTTGTTCACATGTCAGGAAATCCACTAACTTTGTCACAAGAATCAGAAAGAACCTACAGATTGAGGACTGATCTATTCTCTAGATGGATTGACAGGCACCAGAGGTACTACAAGGCACCAGAGTCAGACGAACTGAGGATAAGACGTGCTGATCATCAGAACCTAAGAAATCTGAAGGTAAGCAAAATATGGATATAATTTTTTCTTTTGCTAAACAAAGTAAGATTAACTTCAAAGTAAATGACGAAACTGACTTAGATGTTTTGTGGCTTAGTTTATATAGCGAATGTGAATTGCAGAATTTACAGTTAAATTGTAAGTTGGTATCTTTTCATAGAGACAAAGAAAAATTGAGAAATATTCTTCAGTTGATAGATGTATTTCATAGTCTTGTGTTAAAGAAGTCTAAGCGGGACAATTGTGTAGAAGTTGTGTCAAATGGTGATACTGATTCTGACTGTAATGTGGAAATTGAGCAAGAAGTAAGACACCTGTCTGTAACTGAAGGTGACCTTGGGTCTGACGAAGAGACGGACATACAAAAATACTGACACGGGAGGAGACATGATTGACATACGACAAACTGATATATTAGGTGATTTGGGAGGAGACATGAGTGACGCAGGAGGAGCTGACGTACAAGGGACACTAAAAGTAGAAGAAAATTTAGAAGCTACCAAGGCCCAACTTCAAATTAAAGTGAGGAAAAATTTGCTAAAATTATACAAAATCATGCCAAAATATGATGTCAAAATCCATGTCTGTAGAAATTCAGAGATATTTGAGAGCTTTGCTGATAAGTTTGATTTATCCAAGAGGAGAAGAATCAATTATTTAAAATGTGAATTCCTGTGAAATTTTCCAGACGTTTAAATGTAATGCCCTGTGAAAATGACTCTCCTAATGAATGGAAAAATGATTCGGACAGATTAAAATATTTGATTTATTGTGCCACAAAGGATTTCCCCAACATAGATGATCTGCAAAATGTAAGTATTGTTAGGAAAGAATTTACATATACATTCATGTCCATATTTGAACAGTTGTACAAAGCTCTCATCAAAAATGGAAAATTACAACAAATGATAACCACTTTTGTACAAAAATTCAAATTCTTAAATCCAGTATCTCGAGATATTGCGTATCAAAAGAAACTTTATTTGAATGTGTGCAGTTGCTTGATTTTGTTAGAAAACATAAAAATCGTGAAATGAAATTAATCAAGCTAAATTTGTAAAACAATAAAACGAAAAATATCAAAAGCAAATGAGTCATCCTCGAAATGAAATCTATGAAATACGTAGAAGATTTCATATATGTTATAAGCCATATCAGATGATTCAACAGTCAATTTCTTCACAGAAAGACTTAACACTCAGTCAGAACTGTGACTTCTCCCAAGAAAGGAAAATGGCCGAAATTGACGGACAGAGACAGGTGAGACAATTAGCTCACAGTGACATCATGGAATGTAGACTGAAGAACAGGATAGAAAGATGTCTTTTCGAAACAGAGCTTTTCTGGAGATTTTTGACAGAGACAGAAGATTTGGTTTAGGGAGTGGCTAAGAAAAAACTGTAATTATATGTTGTATAAAAGTTATACAAAGTATAATTAGTTATTTATAATCTTATACAGTAAAATTTTGTAGTTACATAGTTTCTGTTTATATATATATATATATATATATATATATATATATACAGTACAGACCAAAAGTTTGGACACACCTTCTCATTTAAAGATTTTTCAGTATTTTCATGACTATGAAAATTGTACATTCACACTGAAAGGCATCAAAACTATGAATTTACACATGTGACATTATATACTTAACAAAAAAGTGTGAAACAACTGGAAATATGTCTTATATTCTAGGTTCTTCAAAGTAGCCACCTTTTGCTTTGATGGCTGCTTTGCACACTCTTGGCATTCTCTTGATGAGCTTCAAGAGGTAGTCACCGGAAATGGTTTTCACTTCACAGGTGTGCCCTGTCAGGTTTAATAAGTGGGATTTCTTGCCTTATAAATGGGGTTGGGACCATCAGTTGTGTTGTGCAGAAGTCAGGTGAATAGTTATACTGAATAGACTGTTAGAATTTGTATTATGGCAAGAAAAAAGCAGCTAAGTAAAGAAAAACGAGTGGCCATCATTACTTTAAGAAATGAAGGTCAGTCAGTCCGAAAAATTGGGCAAACTTTGAAAGTGTCCCCAAGTGCAGTTGCAAAAACCATCAAGCGTTACAAAGAAACTGGCTCACATGAGGACAGCCCCAGGAAAGGAAGACCAAGAGTCACCTCTGCTTCTGAGGATAAGTTTATCCGAGTCACCAGCCTCAGAAATCGCAGGTTAACAGCTGCTCAGATTAGAGACCAGGTCAATGCCACACAGAGTTCTAGCAGCAGACACATCTCTACAACAACTCTTAAGAGGAGACTTTGTGCAGCAGGCCTTCATGGTAAAATAGCTGCTAGGAAACCACTGCTAAGGACAGGCAACAAGCTGAAGAGACTTGTTTGGGCTAAAGAACACAAGGAATGGACATTAGACCAGTGGAAATCTGTGCTTTGGTCTGATGAGTCCAAATTTGAGATCTTTGGTTCCAACCACCGTGCCTTTGTGCGACACAGAAAAGGTGAACGGATGAACTCTACATGCCTGGTTCCCACCGTGAAGCATGGAGGAGGTGTGATGGTGTGGGGGTGCTTGCAGCGGCATGCTATTCCATTCTCTTGATGAGCTTCAAGAGGTAGTCACCAGAAATGGTCTTCCAACAATCTTGAAGGAGTTCCCAGAGATGCTTAGCACCTGTTGGCCCTTTTGCCTTCACTCTGCAGTCCAGCTCACCCCAAACCATCTCAATTGGGTTCAGGTCTGGTGACTGTGGAGGCTAGGTCATCTGGCGTAGCACCCCATCACTCTCTGTCTTGGTCAAATAGCCCTTACATAGCCTGGAGGTGTTTTTGGGGTCATTGTCCTGTTGAAAAATAAATGATGGTCCAACTAAACGCAAACCGGATGGAATAGCATGCCGCTGCAAGATGCTGTGGTAGCCATGCTGGTTCAGTATGCCTTCAATTTTAAATAAATCGCCAACAGTGTCACCAGAAAAGCACCCCCACACCATCACACCTCCTCCTCCATGCTTCACGGTGGGAACCAGGCATGTAGAGTCCATCCGTTCACCTTTTCTGCGTCGCACAAAGACACGGTGGTTGGAATCAAAGATCTCAAATTTGGACTCATCAGACCAAAGCACAGATTTCCACTGGTCTAATGTCCATTCCTTGTGTTCTTTAGCCCAAACAAATCTCTTCTGCTTGTTGCCTGTCCTTAGTAGTGGTTTCCTAGCAGCTATTTTACCATGAAGGCCTGCTGCACAAAGACTCCTCTTAACAGTTGTTGAAAAGATTTGTCTGTTGCTAGAACTCTGTGTGGCATTGACCTGGTCTCTAATCTGAGCTGCTGTTAACCTGCAATTTCTGAGGCTGGTTATTCAGATAAACTTATCCTCAGAAGCAGAGGTGACTCTTGGTCTTCCTTTCCTGGGGCGGTCCTCATGTGAGCCAAGTTTCTTTGTAACGCTTGATGGTTTTTGCAACTGCACTTGGGGACACTTTCAAAGTTTGCCCAATTTTTCAGACTGACTGACCTTCATTTCTTAAAGTAATGATGGACACTCATTTTTCTTTCCTTAGCTGCTGTTTTCTTGCCATAATACAAATTCTAACTGTCTATTCAGTGGGACTATCAGCTGTGTATCCAACTGACTTCTGCACAACACAACTGATGGTCCCAACCTCATTTATAAGGCAAGAAATCCCACTTATTAAACCTGACAGGGCACACCTGTGAAGTAAAAACCATTTCCGGTGACTACCTCTTGAAGCTCATCAAGAGAATGCCAAGAGTGTGCAAAGCAGTCATCAAAGCAAAAGGTGGCTACCTTGAAGAACCTAGAATATAAGACATATTTTCAGTTGTTTCACATTTTTTTGTTAAGTATATAATTCCACATGTGTTAATTCATAGTTTTGATGCCTTCAGTGTGAATGTACAATTTTCATAGTCATGAAAATACAGAAAAATATTTAAATGAGAAGGTGTGTCCAAACTTTTGGTCTGTATCTTATATATATCTATAACTTCATAAGTGGAATGTTTGAGTTGAATGAATCTTTTACAGTCAGAGTGAAATGTGATGAGCAGCTGCTAAGTATGATTTGTGTGACGGAGGCCTCATGTATGATAGGAAAAAAAAAGTTTCTTTATGTGAAGGTACAAAAATATATTTAATTCTGAGAAAATTATGATATATAATTAAGTATTATCTATAATATATATATATATAATTTCTATATTTCTTTAGTAATTATTATTTCTTGATTTAGCTAATAGTGGATAAGGGCAACCACACATCAAAATGGTTTATAAAGCAAATTTACATTTCGAATAATTTTTGCACATGATAATTTTATAGTATTCAAGGATATTACTTTTCTTTTAATGGTTACCTAAATAAGTACATAACCTTTCTTACAAATATATGCTACACATTGATATGAAATTTATGCAAAATATTTATAGAAGAATAATTATTCTTAATTTGGTTCTGATAAATAATTTTATAAAATAATATTTTTGGTATTAAGTGGAAAAATGTGTTTTTGATCCTGATTACATAATCACTTTTGATCAATACTTATTTTTCACACATTTTTAATGAAGAATACATATTGATAAGGTACAATGGTATAATTAAGAAGGGTATTGCATGCAAAGTTGCATAATTGAATCATTTTTGGTAATACAAGATTATGACAAATATGAAATCATCCAGATAATAGAAATATAAGGGTATTTTCATGGAGAATATAATTACTCTGCATTTGTCATTAATATATAAAGGCCTTATTTTGTATTCTTATTTTTACTCTTAATTTTATTTTTCATTTTTATTCTTACTTTATTCTTATTTTTCCATTTTTCATTTTTAATTCTCATTTTTTTATTTTATTTCAGTTCAATATCTCAATTGAGAAAACACATTAATATTTAATAAAATAATGTCTAGTACAAGAATATTGCTTCATTAAATATAATGATATGGTTCTATTATAAGAAGAAAAATGTTTCAATTTTCTGAGTAAACACAACAAGTCATTCTTGCATACATTCATATACTTATTCATTTTGGTTCATGAGTATACATTCTTTGGTATTATTGCTTTAATAAAGATATAAACACTTGTTGTTTCAAAACACACTGACACCTATGGGTTGGAAAAGGTAATTACACCTATGACATAAAAAAAATCTATCACATGAAGAACTAGATTAATATTGAATTACTATCTATTATTGTTTATTATTCCAAACATAATTTATTTTAATATTTTGATAATAATTAGATGGATAGTATTGATTGCTATGGTACGCTATGATATTATAGGTTAGGAAAATTGCCAGATTTGGTATCAGATTAGGGAATGAAGACTTCAATCAAGACATCACAATTATGAATTCTGTCTTAATAAAGACTTTTCATATTTATAAATCAAAGAGACTCTCAAAAGTTACAAGAAAAAGCAACCGATATCCGGAAATCTCAGAAGGTAAAGATGTTGTGAATGCTGAGTGTTATAATAGACTGTGTCAAATACATTCACACCACTGATAACCACAACTGCAGAGGACGATGATCCTAAATGAATTGTGTCCAGGTTTTCACCATGTTCCAGTGGTTTCTTATCACCTGAAAGCTGGTGAATAATAAAGGAGTGTCAGGATTCTGCCAGCCTGACATATGTCCTGTACATTAAGGACTGAGTACTGGTTATGGTATTATATAAAGCAGGGAAGTGTCAAGTTAACCCTTGCTTTGCTGATCAAACTCGTCACATCTGTTTCAAAAGTGACACGAGACCAGTGCGGATGACATGGAGGATTCCAGAATTATCCAAAGACAATCCAACGTAAGTCCAGGTGACACTGCACAAATATTAAAGCTACATTTCGTCCATGGACTTTGCTTTCTTATCAATTGACACATATGATCTTTCTAATAAAGAGTACAGTTTATGGACTGCACAATAATGAATACAATTATGGACTGTACAATATCTACGCTATAATTAATTTCAAAGGAGTTTTCATCTAAAGACTGTTATAAAAGAACTAAGAAGAAGACGGGACGAAGACCCGATGACATCAGATGATGACGATTGGACCCGTGATTGCTTCGATTTAGATTTAGGGAAGTATAATTATGCATGTTAAATGAATATTAGTCACGGCTTACCATAACATGAATTCACATCATTATGCTATTGAACACATATAACAGTAATCCGATATTGATATTATTATTACTATTATTATTATTATTTATATTATTATGGACATTAAATGATATTGCCAAGGAAGAAGAAAAGAAAAATGATCCTGTTATCCTAATGATGAACCTATCTAGTTTGAGGATTTCAGTTGATGTCTGTCATCCTCAAAAAGGGGGAATTGTTAAATATTTATTACGGATATTCATTATATTCTTCATTCTGAATTCTGTACCATATATTGCATAAGATTGCATCAGCCATCGTGCTAGGGTTTCTAGATGACATGCGCTATTTGAGTATTTTTAGCCCAAGGAGACACGTTCTTTACCCAGACACATGGTGTCATTCTGACACACGCTGGACACAGACAGACGCAGTCTACCATCCAGAATCCCAGGAAAAGTTGGGTGAATCTCAATTATTAAGCTAATTATGGACAAATGGACAATCACTCTGTAACTATTTAACTATTTTATGTAATCATTCTTTTTAATGGACAATCCGAGAATAAATCGATACATTTTTTCATAAGAGTATTGTGATATTGATACTTCGATCATATCTGATAAGAAGTCCTCGATAGAAAAATTATACAGAAATAAGTATTTTTTTACAGGAGCCTGTTGCTCATAAGATTTAACTTGTACTGGCTGTGCGGCTTCTTACTAAATGCTACTGTTCTACCATTTATGAGGACTCTTGTCAAGTGTGTCTGGTCAACAAGAGAAACAACCTACGTGTCTGTACCTGAGGGTCAATACCCCTGTGTGCCTGAGAGAAGCTGCAGCATATGGTCTATGGTTGCCCTGAGTATCGGGTCCCCCAGGATACCAAAGAATTCATGTAACCTGTCTTGCCCCTATCTGAACCTAGCGGCGTGTGTGTAACATTGGTGGCCTGTACGGGGAATCCTGAGCGGGAATTAGCGTGTAGAGGGAGAAGAGTAAAAGTGTCTGGAAAAACACAGCAGCACAGCACCTCATCTCAACTCTGCTACACCAGTTAAAGGGGACCAGACCTAAAGAAAAACTCACTAGCAGCAATGGATGTGGAAATACAAATGGACAGAATTAGTGAGCTGCTTCTTCAGTTAACCTCTGAAGAATTGAGAACAGTACAAGAACATATAAAGATGTCAGTAGAACAGATTTCCAAAGCACACAACCACAGCCAACTGTCATTAATGCAAAAATGGATGAGCTGGGGGAGAGAGAAGCTGAAGACGCCATGGGGACATTCCTCCAGGAACTAACACAGTTTCTAACCAGGTTGAAGTTGGAGGATGGAGGGGCGGCACCAATTACCAAAAGCAGAAATCTCCGTCCACAGACTGAACTACAGGAATTGAAAGAAAAATTCAAAGCCCTAACAACAGCCCTGCAGGAATCGACCAAAACCTCTGAACGGGTGATAGACTCAGACAGGACCTTTAACCTGCTTGGATTAGATAAATCAGGGAGACAGTCCTCTCTAATACCACAAATCACCATAAGGAAAGAATTCAATATCCTGGGACAGATTGGAGAGTGTGAACAGAAAGAGAGACTGTCTTATATGAACTTGTTGCACCAGATCGATGCATGCTTACAAAAAGGCTACCAGCCAGATGAGATCGTTGTGGAGGTGGTGAAAGCGATCAGCCCAGGACTGAAACTCTGTAGTATGCTAGAAATGAAAAGTCAATTGACCTTGAAACAGCTGAAGATGATTTTAAAAGGGCACTATAAAGAAGAAAGTACTTCAGAATTGTTCCACAGACTCATTAACCTCTCACAGAAAAATAACGAATCACCCCAAAATTTCTTGTTCAGAGCAATGGAGCTGAAGGATAGACTGTTGTTTGAATCCAGAGATGTAGAAGCGGAAGATAAATTTGATGCTAGACTAGGTCCAGAAGAAGTTCTTGAGATGATTGGGAACGGGATTAATCAGCAAAGATATCAAGTTGCAGCTGAAACAGTACCTAGAAGATCCTGGAATTTTGGACGAAGTCCTAATTGAAAAAATGAATGAGGCCGCTAGTTTGGAGTCAGAGAGCGAACAGAAGTTAAAGAAAGGCTCTGCTCCTAAAATCACCAAAATGAGTCAGCTGAAGTTAGAGACCCCCGGTGGCCAGTCCGAAGATAATTATAGAGATTCTCCAGTGCCACCTCCGAGAGGGAACCTTAAATCACCAACAAAAGAGAGGCCTGCCAGCGCTGACTGGGAGGAAGTAATAGGAGAACTGCGAGCCGAGTTGATTGAGGTGAAAAAGTTGATTCGTTCCAGGCCAGAACCGGTATCCCTCAGACCCAGGAGTGGGTTCCAAAACAGAATATACCTGGCTTGTGAAGCTTGCCGTTCATCAAATCAGAGTACGCTGTGTGTTCACTGTCTAAGATGTGGTGAGGAAGGACATTATGCCAAGGAATGCCAATGGTCACAGTCGTTTGGGTTAAAAGACAGGAGGTTGCCAGTGCGGGGTGACTGGTAACCACGACACAGAGAAGGCCCCAGAAGCAAATCCAAATCTCACCAAACCCCAGAACGGCGCATAAGGTAAAACGGGTGCGTCAGTACTATCCTTAAGTGTGTTCCCGTCTACAGCAGCTGCAAGGGAGACAGGGGCATCAGTTACTTAATGCCCAGTGCGGAGGTCAAACGATGTACTCCTGGGAGGAGGATTCCTCAGTCAGTAAAGATGGCCTCATCAGCCTAATCAGTGAAAGGTGCTTTATACAGTGCCAGCTAGATGGACTCCTAGTAAAAGCATTGTGTAACACAGGAGCCCAAGCGAGCCTTTTAAATGAAGAATGGAGAAGGCGCTGTCTGCTACATGCCTGCCTTCGGTCACTAAAAGAACTCTTAGGCCCAGTGGAACTGCACGACAAAGCTGTCAACCAGACCGAAATCCCTTTCATGGGCTGGGTGGAAGTGACTTTCCAACTCAGGGCCACGAAGAACAGCAACCCCATTGAGCTTTTGGTACCTTTTCTTGTGACCAGTGATCAGAACGTGGCAAAGGATCCTATCCTGGGTTATAATGTAATCAGTGAGGTCATCATGAAACACAAGTCAGTGACGCTGGTGGTGGATGCAATCGCCACATCGCTCGCAATACCCAACGCTGTGGTGGAAAACGTGATTCATAGAGTAAAGAAAGCACAGAATACAATGGACCTAAAAGAAGTCAAGCTAGGCTTGCACCCAACCATCATACCTGCAAACCAAATGGTGGGGGTGAGGTGTGGAGTCTGGATAGAACTGGAAAGAAAAGTCCAGAAAAGACTGTTCGTGCCAAAAGACTCCTCAGAACTTCCGGAAGGCCTAGTTCAAGGTGAGACTGTGCTTGTGATTCCTACTGGTGGGTTTGCTCGAGTGAAAGTACCGGTGATGAATACTTCAAAACACGAAATTAGACTGGATCCAAAGACTGTGTTAGGTCACATCGAAACCGTTAAAACAGTATATCCAGCCAGTGTGAGACCAGCCCACGGGTCTACAGTGATTTCAGTCTCCCCACCAAGGAACAGGAGTTGCCCAGGGGAGGAAATTGCTCAACCCACCTCGGGGTCCTGGGATCCCTCAGTACCCCTGAAACACATGTGTGCTGAAGAACTAGCGGTAGCAAAACAGATGCTGAGAGAAGAGTGTCATGCGTTCTCCAAAGATGACTCTGACATAGGCTGTATCACGTCGTTGCATTTGAAATAAATTTGAAAGACACGACCCCAGTAACCAGAAGTTACATATCTGTGCCAAAATCATTACATCGTGAAGTGAAAGAATATTTACAAGATCTCATCAACAGAGGTTGGGTCCAAAAGTCGAAGTCGTCTTATTCCTCTCCAAATGTCTGTGTTAGGAAGAAGGACGGTACGTTGAGACTCTGTTGTGATTGCCGGGAACTAAACCGAAAGTCAGTGCCTGATCCACACGCGATACCAAAGATCCAAAATATGGTGGATAGCCTATCAAGAAGCACCTGGTTCTCTGTCCTCGATCAGTGTAAGTAATACCACCAAGGGTTTGTCTAAGAGTCTAGTAGACCCTTGACAGCGATTTCATCACACCATGGGGATTATATGATTGGATCCGCATACCGTTTGGGCTCCGTTCAGCTCCAGCAGAGTTCCAGAGGAGCATGGAGACATGTTTAGAAAGATTAAACGACGATATCTGCCAGCCGTACTTGGATGACAATGTGGTACACAGCAAAACCTTCCGGGAGCATGTTGAACACATGAGGACTGTATTACAACGGTATCAACAACACGGAGTTAAGTTGACCCCAAAGAAGTGTGAACTGTTCAAAAGACAAGTCCGATTTCTAGGGAAAATTGTGTCCAGAGAAGGATATGCCATGGACCCAGCAGAAATCGCTCCTGTACTGGCCTTAAAAGACAAGCGACCCTCTACCGTCGGGGAGTTGAGGCAGATATTAGGATTCCTTTCCTATTGTACTTGCGTTCGGAACTTCTCTAGGATTACTGCCCCACAATAACACCCACGGAGAAAAAGAAGAATGCGGGTAGGACCGGGCTTAAAAGAAATAACGCTGTTTCGTCCCAACAGCCCATTCTCTGGACAGCAAGCCACCAGGAGGTATTGGAAGGACTAGTAGACTACCTGGTAAAACCACCCATCTTGGGATATCCTGATTTCAATTTACCATTTGTTCTTCATTGTGACGCTTGTCAAGTTGGACTGGGAGCTGCCCTGTATCAGCATCAAGATGTAAAAATTAGAGTCATCCGTTACGGTTGTAGAACGTTGACAGACGCCGAGAAGAATTACCATCTACATTCCAGAAAATTGGAGCTCCTGGCATTGAAATGGGCTATCTGTGAACAATTTAGAGATTATCTCTACTATAGCAAAGAGTTTGATGTATACACTGATGACAACCCTTTGACCTATGTCCTTATTTCAGACAAACTGAATGCAATGGGTCAGAGAAGGTCGCTTAACTAGCTGACTTCAATTTCAGCATCAAGTACAGGCCAGGAAAATGCAATGCAGATGCTGACAGATTGTCAAGAATGCCACTAGAGGCTGAGGAGTTCATGCAAGAATGTTGTGAGGAAGTCAGTCTGGAATCAACTGAGATCACTACCCAAGCAGTACAAGCTTATCAGGAGGAAGACACACCATTGTGTTGTCCATTGACGGTGGAAACCACCATAAAAGCGAGGGAACAAAATCACCCCTAGTCAATTCAGCAACTACCAAAAGGGAAAAGAGCACAACGGGAAGATCAGATAATTGGTAGAATACTACACTGCTCAAAAAAATAAAGGGAACACATAAACAACAGAATATAACTTCAAGTAAATCAAACTTCTATGAAATCAAACTGTCCACTTAGGAAGCAACACTGATTGACAATCAATTTCACATGCTGTTGAGCAAATGGAATAGACAATAGATGGAAATTATTGGCAATTATCAAGACACACTCAATAAAGGAGTTGTTCTGCAGGTGGGGACCACAGACCACATCTCAGTACCAATGCTTTCTCGCTGATGTTTTGGTCACTTTTGAATGTTGGTTGTGCTTTCACACTCATGGTAGCATGAGACGGACTCTACAACCCACAGAAGTTGCACAGGTAGTGCAGCTGATCCAGGATGGCACATTAATGCGAGCTGTGGCAAGAAGGTTTGCTGTGTCTGTCAGCGTAGTGTCCAGAGGCTGGAGGCGCTACCAGGAGACAGGCCAGTAGACCAGGAGATGTGGAGGGGGCCGTAGGAGGGCAACAACCCAGCAGCAGGACCACTACCTCCGCCTTTGTGCAAGGAGGAACAGCAGGAGCAATGCCAGAGCCCTGCAAAATTACCTCCAGCAGGCCACAAAAGTGCATGTGTCTGCACAAACAGTTAGAAACCAACTCCATGAGGGTGGTATGAGGACCTGACATCCACAGATGGGGGTTGTGCTCACAGCCCAACACCGTGCAGGACGATTGGCATTTGCCACAGAACACCAGGATTGGCAAAGTCACCACTGGCGCACTGTGCTCTTCACAGATGAAAACAGGTTCACACTGAGCACATGTGACAGATGTGACAGAGTCTGGAGACACCGTGGAGAGCGATCTGCTGCCTGCAACATCCTTCAGCATGACCAGTTTGGCAGTGGGTCAGTAATGGTGTGGGGTGGCATTTCTTTGGAGGGCCGCACAGCCTTCCATGTGCTCGCCAGAGGTAGCCTGACTGCCATTAGGTACCGAGATGAGATCCTCAGACCCCTTGTGAGAACATATGGTGGTGCAGTTGGCCTTGGGTTCCTCCTAATTCAGGACAATGCCAGACCTCATTTGGCTGGAGTGTGTTAGCAGTTCCTGCAAGATGAAGGCATTGAAGCTATGGACTGGCCCGCCAGTTCCCCAGACCTGAATCCGATTGAGCACATCTGGGACATCATGTCTCTCTCCATCTACCAACATCACGTTGCACCACAGACTGTCCAGTAGTTGGCGGATGCTTTAGTCCAGGTCTGGGAGGAGATCCCACAGGAGACCATCCGCAACCTCATCAGGAGCATGCCCAGGCATTGTAGGGAGGTCATACAGGCACGTGGAGGCCACACACAATACTGAGCCTCATTTTGACTTGTTTTAAGGACATTACATCAAAATTGGATCAACCTGTAGTGTGTTTTTCCACTTTCATTTTGGGGGTGACTCCAAATCCAGGCCTCCATTGCTTAATAAATTTGATTTCCATTGATGATTTTTGTGTGATTTTGTTGTCAGCACATTCAACTTTGTACAGAACAAAATATTCAATGACAATATTTCATTCATTCAGATCTAGGATGTGTTGTTTGAGTGTTCCCTTTATTTTTTTGAGCAGTGTACTTTATGTGGATCATAATCGGTTTCCAAGTAAACGGGAGAGAGACAATGAGTCACCAGCAGTATCTGTTTTAATTAAAGAATGGAAGAAGCTCTACCTCGGTGAAGACGGTATCCTGTATCGTAAAGGAGGACAAAACCGGCAGTTGGTACTACCCAGAGTATTCCATAGGTTAGTCTTCAAAGAACTTCATGAAAACATGAGACACCTGGGAGTGGAAAGGACAACCAACTTGATCCGTGATCGTTTCTTCTGACCGTACATGCAGAGAGATATTGAGAGATACGTGACCAGGGAGTGTGGGTGTCTGAAAGATAAACGTCCCAACACATCAACCCGGCACCTATTGGCAACATCCAAACTACATATTCATTTGAGATGGTCTCAATAGACTTTCTACATCTCGAGACGTGCAAGGGTGGTTACGAATACATCTTGGTGATTTGCTCAAGCATATGCTACCACCAATAAATCGGGTCGAACAGCATCAGAGAAGATCTTCAATGATTTTGCTTTGAAGTTTGGGTTCCCTACGAGGTTACACCATGACACAGGAAGAGAATTTGAGAACCAACTCTTTGCCAAGCTAGGAAAATACTGTAGGATTCAGAGATCCCACACAACGCCCTATCACCCAGAGGGTAATGGACAATTGGAACGTTTTAACATGACATTATTGTCTATGTTGCACACTTTAACAGCTGACGAGAAGAAAGACTGGAAGAATTCTCTGTCAAAAGTGGTACATGCCTATAACTGTACAAAGATCGATGCAACGGGTTACTCACCCTTCTTTCAATTGTATGGATGATCGTCAAGACTGCCAATTGACATCATGTCCGATACTCCGGTGTCAGAGACTTACAAGACTTATCCGGAGTATGTTCGGAGATGGAAGGAACGGATGGCAGAGGCATACAACATAGCGTCCAAAGTGGTTACGCAAGGACAAAGCAAGAGTAAGGAGTATTATGATTGAAAATGTTATGGAGCAGAATTGGCACCAGGAAGCTGGGTGCTAGTCAAGAACGTACGTGAAAAAGGTGGTCCAGGAAAACTTTGTTCGTACTGGGAAGACAAGGTGTATGTGGTCGTAAAGAGGAAAGCTGATGACAGCCCAGTGTATGAAATCTGATTGGAAACAGGAGACAAGAAAACGAGAATAGTCCATCAGAATTTACTACTACCTTGTGATTATCTCCCACCACAGCAAGACTTCCCAGAAGTAGACCAGCATCTTCCGAGAGCGACTAAGGGACCACCACAGATTGAAGCTCCGGAGGTGGATAGTGACCTTGAAAGTTCCAATGAGAAAGAGCACACCGCTGTATTTCTCGGACCGGAAAGGAGAGGGATGTACCATCCTCAGGAGAATGAACTAAGTCCTAAGGCTCCAGAGTTCGTACCAAGGAGTAGAGATGAAGTCCAATTCAGATCTGATGATCGAACACCGGCCCCTGAAGAGATCGATCGACATTCAGGAGGAGCAGAATTATCAGACAGTGCGGAAACAAGTGACTCAGGAGAAGTACAGGAACTTACAGAGGCAGCTCCAAGAGCATCTGAGGAAGCACGGGAAATGAGTGCGGCGGAAGAAACTTCTGTGACCGAAGAACCCATGGTCTCTGAGGAACAACCCACCAGGAGGATGTCGACTCGAGAAGTGAGGAGACCCGTAATGCTAACGTATGAGACACTTGGTGAACCAAGTTAAGTGCCAAGGACTGTCGACTGGAAACAGGTATCTCTGCCTGTGGACCAGGTAAGCCGACTTGAGTGGTATTCACCACCGAGAGGCAGTATGAAAGATGTTGCCTACTGGAAAGACTTGTTTTCATGCTTGGATTTTCCTTAAAAGACTTTGTAGAAACAGAAAACTGTTAAAGCCTAGAGAAGGAGAGGTGGTTGAAGACATTCGAAAAGTTCCAGCTGAAGAGATGCTGATTGTTTTAATTGTGTTAATTGTTTATTTCTTACAGGCATTTACAAGAAAAAGGTTGTAAGATTATGTTGTTATCAATGTTTATGAACGTTATACCAATTTCACAATGCCAATTTGTATATAACGTTATCCAACTTTCACCACTGTCTCAGAATTGGTCAGATTGACCAATTAAGACGAATGTCGAGGAAGACATTCAAAAAGGAGGGAAGAGTGTAACATGCAGAAGTAGTGCTGTTGCAGAGTGTGACATGCAGAAGTAGTGCTATTGCTTTAAAAGCATTCAGCAACTATTAGAAGTAACACAAGCACATGAGACAGGAAGTGTTGTGCTCCAGAAGCATCCAGCAACTAGAAGGGTTGACACAGTCACAGGAGAAGGGGAGTGTTTTAGCAGAGCCTCAGGGGGATTGTGGTGAAGTTGTTTATGGTCTGGCTAGAGCCGAAGAGAAAGGTGGTGTGTGTGATCTGTATCTCACAGAAGCGCCCCTGCAAGTGAAAAAGGATTCAAGTCAGGAGCGAAGCTAAGCACAGGTCAGGTAGAGTTCCTGAACTAGCAGTGCAGAGTATTGTCAGGCAGAAAGATTAGGACTGGAATAAAGGGTGTCACAGGGATCATCGCTCTGAGCAAACCCTCCCCCCCTCCATCTCACTGTGCTGTAAAGAAGGCTGTGCTCATTAATGTGCCTTTGCATTAGAACTGTGCTGTTCTGTACTATTGGGAAGACTGTAAACTGCTGTGCTGCTAAGGAAACTGTACTGTTTGTCACTGGAGCCTGTTGCTCATAAGACTTAACTTGCCCTGGTTGTGCAGCTTCTTATTAAATGCTACTGTTCTACAGTTTATGAGGACTCTTGTCAAGTGTGTCTGGTCAGCAAGTGAAACAACCTACGTGTCTGTGCCTGAGGGCCGATACCCCTGTGTGCCTGAGAGAAGCAGCAGCATATAGTCTATGGTCACCCTGAGTAACGGGTCTCCCAGGATGCCAAAGAATTCATGTAACCTGTCTCGCCTCTATCTTAACCTAACGGCGTTCGTGTGGCCTCATGCTGTGTATAGATGGCTATGTTTGGCCTCTCGCTGCGCATAGATGGCTATGTTTGGCCTCTCGCTTTGTATAGATGGCTACGTGCGGCCGCCCGCTGTGTATAGATGGGTACGTGTGGCCACCTTCTGTGTATAGATGGCTATGTGCGGCCTCCTGCTGTGTACAGATGGCTACGTACAACCTCCCGCTGTATATGGATGGCTACATGCGGCTTCCCGCTGTGTATAGATGGCAATGTGCGGCCTCCCGCTGTGTGTAGATGTCTATGTGCGGCCTCCCGCTGTGTGTAGATGGCTACGTGTGGCCTCCTGCTGTGTATAAATGGCTACGTGCGGCCTCCCGCTGTGTATAAATGGCTACGTGTGGCCTCCTGCTGTGTATAAATGGCTACATGTGACCTCCAACTGTGTATAGATGGCTACGTGCGGCCTCCCGTTGTGTGTAGATGGCTACGTGCAGTCTCCCGCTGTGTGTAGATGGCTACGTGCGGCCTCCCGGTGTGTGTAGATGGCTAATTGCGGCCTCACGCTGTGTGTAGATGGCTACGTGCTGTCTCCAGCTCTGTGTAGATGGCTACGTGCGGACTCCCGCTGTGTATAGATGACATCGTGCAGCCTCCCGCTGTGTATAGATGGCACTGTGCTGCCTCCTCCCGCTTTGTATGGATGGCGCTGTGCGGCTCCCTGCTGTGTATAGATGGCTACGTGTGGCCTCCTGCTGTGTATAGATGGCACCGTGCGGCCTCCCGCTGTGTGTAGATGGCTACGTGCGGTCTCCTGCTGTGTATAGATGGCTACGTGTGGCCTCCTGCTGTGTATAGATGGCGCCTTGTGGCCCCCTGCTGTGTATAGATGGCTACGTGCGGCCCCCTGCTGTGTATAGATGGCTACGTGTGGCCCCCTGCTGTGTATAGATGGCTACGCGTGGCCCCCTGCTGCGTATAGATGGCGCTGTGCAGCCTCATGCTGTGTGTAGATGGCTACGTGTGGCCTCCTGCTGTGTATAGATGGCGACGTGCGGCCTCCCGCTGTGTGTAGATGGCTACGTGCGGCCTCCTGCTGTGTATAGATGGCTACGTGCGGCCTCCTGCTGTGTATAGATTGCTACGTGTGGCCTCCTGCTGTGTATAGACGGCGCCTTTCGGCCTCCCGCTGCATATAGATGGCTACGTGTGGCCGCCCGCTGTGTATAGATGGCTACATGCAGCCCCCTGCTTTGTATAGGAGGATTATGTGGCAGCTCATATTTTATGTAGGGTCTCATACTTTATATAGGGGATGTCAGCATACTTAGTTGTGCTCAATATTAAGTCATACAATTAATGTAAAAAAATGATTATAATATATTAATATTGTGCCAAATTAATTTCACGTGAACTATCACATGATCTATCAAAGGGGATCAAGTGACATGTCACGTGATATATCAGGTGTGTGTGTGTGTGTGTGTGGGGGTGAAGGTGGGGGGCCAACGCCTTCTTAACTGCCTGGGGCCCTTCCTAATCTTAATCCACCCCTGACCATCACCATCCTGCTTCTCTGTCTTCTGAAACGCTCTCTGCTCACAATCAAAGGGGATGTATTGCAGGAGGAGTACGATGACATGGAGCAAGGAACCATACAGGGTGATAACACACAGCCCAGCCTCATCTCATCCCAACGTGAATTGGGTGACAATGAAGAACAGGAGGAGGAGGAAGAACAGGAACTAGTTTCATGCATTATAGACGGTACTACCTGCACAACTGTCATACCATCTGTTCAGCGTGGATGGCCTGAGGAGGAGGAGGAGAGCATGGTCAGTCATCCTCTTGGTTAGGACACGGAAGTCTTGCCTGTTAGCAGTCTGGCACGCATGGATGAGTTTATGTTATGCTGCCTTTCCCATGACCCTCGCGTTCTCAAAATTTTGGGTGACAGTCATTACTGGTTGGTGACACTTCTAGACCCACGCTACAAGGAGAACTTTATATCTCTTATTCCTGAGGCGGACAGGTCTACAAAAATGGGGCAGTAGGCCCTTGTTGCTGAGCTATTAAGAAAATTCCCATCTGAAAAAGCTGGAGGCAGAGGTCACAGTTCGTTGGACAACCAAGGACTACAGGCGAGAGAGACAACTTCAATCCAGCAGAGGCAGGGGAACACTGTCAAAGTTCTGGGAGAATCTTCTCAGCCCCTCCCATCGCACAGGCCCTGAGGCACGGGGCACTCTCACAAGAAGTGCAAAGTTTGGGAAGATGCTGAGGGAGTACCTTGCCGACCGAACCAACATCCTTCGTAATTCCTCTGTGCCTTTTAATTATTGGGTATCCAAGCTGGATATGTGGAATGAACTGGCTCTCTACGCCTTGGAGGTCCTGGCCTGGCCTGCCGGCAGCGTTTTATCAGAGTGGGTTTTTAGTGCCGCTGGTGGAATTATAACTGATAAGCACATCCGCCTGTCAACTGAAAATGCTGACAGGCTGACTCTTATAAAAATGAACAAGGGCTGGATTGGGCCAGACTTCTCAACACCACTGAATGATAGCAGCGTAACATAAACTCAAATCCAGTGGCTATTTTTGGAAGGTGTATTCCCATGCACCTCTTCACACCCACACATGGGTATACGCTTCTTGATTTTGGTTATTTGCTCTTGTCCTCCTCCTTCTCCTCATCCTCATCCTCCACCACCATATCACCAGGGTGACCGTTGTCCGTGATGCAACACCCACATAATTTTTTTGAAGGGTGCTTATGATGCCCGTAAAAAAAAAAAAATTATCCAGTATGTTCATGTATACCCCCCAGAGGTAAATGTTTGTCAGCCCATACACTTAGTGCATGGACATTACAAGTATAGGAGACCTGCTCCTTTCTAATGGGAACATTTTTTTATGAGGCCCTCCTCCACGTCTCTTCCAAGGGGCATTGGAGTGCCTCCCAATTTTTGGCAGGCCTTGCATTCACTGCCATATGCCAACACTATGGGAGACCCACTTCCTAATAATGGGAACATTTTTTTCAGGAGGCCCTCCTCTACGTTTCTTCCAAGGGGCATTGGAGTGCCTCCAAATTTTTGGCAACCCTTGCATTCACTGCATAGGCAAACACAATGGGAGACCCACTTCCTAATAATGGGAACATTGTTTTCAGGAGGCCCTCTGACCTACACGTCTCTTCCAAGGGACATTGGAGTGCCTCCAAATTTTTGGCAACCCTTTCATTCACTGCATAGGCAAACACAATGGGATACCCACTTCCTAATAAGGGGAACATTGTTTTCAGGATGCCCTCTGACCTCCATGTCTCTTCAAAGGGGTTTTGGGGTGCATCCCAAATTTGGGAAGCCCTGCCACTCACTGCATACACAATAACAGTATAGGAGACCCACTCTTTAGTAATGGGAACAATAAAACATAGCCGGCTGATGGCTCTCTAAGAATAGTGAGGGCCGACTGCTGGCCCTTTAAGAATAGTAAAGGCCGTCTGATGGCCCTATAAAAATAGGTTTTGTGACTTTCAGAGTCCCTCCTTCATAAATGAAACACGATGTGTCTGATGATATCTCACACACCACATGGCCAGATAAGGTTGTAAAATGTTAAAATGACATTTCCTGGTGAATGCATTTGTCACGGTTGAAAGCAATGCAAAAGTGCAAAAACGCATCAAAAATGCTAAGTGTGAACATAGCCCAAGGTGTGGAGGAGTATTTTTGTTTTCGGTTATTTATTTTGCTTTATATACAAGTCATTACCCTGGAAAGGATGTTCCTTAACATATTTCCCAGGAAAATCCATTTCGGTTTCGTTTTGGTATGTTTTATTGTGAGTCCGTAAAAGTGGCGTAATACCTCTGACAACGTTGTTGACAGAAGTGACCTGGGAGTCAGAAATGCTTCCAGTGGTCTTCCCCATGCTGTTCCCATGTCATTTGAGCATTGTTCCCATCGATTTGGGCAATTTTTAGGCCCTCTGCAGACCGCCGGGGGGAGCCGCCTGAAAAATGCTCGAGTTTCCCATAGACACAGGCTGTGTGCCCACTATGTGCTTTCTAAGTGACGCGCCCCCTGGGCCGTGGGGCACCCGGAGCCGGGCCTTGTAGATGCTGGGGGTTGTAGTCACCGTGGCGGCGACCCGGTCCGTGACCCAGGGCTGTCTATGTGTATCTGTTATATATATAGTCCGACTACGCCACCTGTGGAATGCGGTTATTGGGAACCGCCGCTGCGGAGCAGTCCGCTGAAGCTGGTGGTATGTGCAGTAAGGTGATGTAACTCCCCACAGGAAGAGTGGAGCTTCAGGGCAGCGTGTATGGATGATGGTGGTTAAAGTGCAGGTAGTCAGTAATGACACGGAGTCAGATAGTGCAGTCCCAGGTCTTTTACTCACAATTGTAGCAGTTCCAGATACAGGGCCAGTGTAGGGGCCCATGGCGTCCTGTGTTCACGCAGTGAGGGGCTCGGTCGACCCTCAGGTAACTCTGGAGCATATTACAGGACCCCCTTCTGTGTGTCCTCTCTCTGGCCTGCTCCCTGCACCTCACACCAAGTAGCACTTTTTTCCGGTGTCCTCGGGCCTTGGCGGGCGACGTGTATTCCGTCCCCTGGGTCCTATGCGGCTACCTTCTTAGTGTACTGGTGTGGACTTGTGGCCTGCAGTACTTGAAATGCTGCAGCCTCCGGTTTCCTAGTTGGGCCTTGTAGCTCTGTGCTAGTTGAGGGACCGGTTCCCTTCTTCTGGCCTGACCCCCCTACCTCCTAGTAGCGGCGGGCGTACGGGTGGCTTTCTGCACGCCCCATACCCCTGGGGTCCCTTCTCTCCTCATTCCTGGAGCCGTCCTGCTGCCTCTCCTTCTCTGACTTGGGCCTCAGTGCTAGGCTCGCCTCCGGAGCAGAGCTCATACAGAGCCTCTGCTCCTGTCACTTCTGACTGAACTCTCTGAACTCCACCCTGATCTAAGATGGTGTCTAGTTTTTATACCTCCTACACATGTGCTCCCAGGATCTACGTCCTCCACCCCATCCACTACATAGTTCCCCCTCTCTAAGTGGTTCTTCCCCACTCCAGCCAGGGATCAGGGACTGTGCTCTCCCGTAGGAGCAATCTCACCCTGTCCCCCAGAAATGTGGTGTAGTGAATGCAGGTGTTAGGGTCCTGAGCCATACTCCTTCCTTACCTGAGAGTGAGATACCACACCTCTGGATGAGATGCAATACCTCTGTGGCGACCGAACCCTCAGGGGCGCCACACAAGCGTTTATGCTGCGGAATTTCTGCAGCATAAATGCTTGGGAAATGCTTGGTAATCCGCCCCCCATTGTCCCCAATGGCAAGCCGCAATGTCAATGCCCATGCTGCGGATATTTCCGCAGCATTTATGCTGCGCTCAAAAATCCGCAGCATGTCCATTAATTTTGCGGACACGCAGCGTAATCGCCGCCATTGACTTGCATTGAAGCGCATAATATCCGTGTCAGTACATTTGTACACACGGATATTATGCGTTTCTATGTGCGGATGGTACCAAAGTCTGGAGGAGAGGAGACTCTCATCCAGACCTGGGTACCATAGAAACTGTAAAATAAAAGAATTGAAAATAAAAAATAAAGATTATACTCACCTTCCGATGTCCTCCCGGTGTTTTGTCTGCTCCGTCCGGTGTCTTGCACTGCTCGCGCTGTTGTGAAGGACCCATCACATGGCTCAATGACGTCACCGCAGGTCCTTCACACCACCGGGAGCAGTGCAAGACACCGGACGGAGCGGAGATAACACCGGGAGGACATCGGAAGGTGAGTATAAACTTTATTTTTTTATTTTTTACCATTCTTATTCTTTTTTTTAACTAACTTGATCACACTATATAAATCCATGCCGGTTGCATGGATTTATATAGTGTGAACAAGTTGTCAAGCACTTTTCCAAGTGATGCTAAAATCGCTTGGAAAAGCGCTTGATAACCCGCATGCAGAAATGCATGCAAAGACGCTTGACAAACGCTTCTACCTGGCGGGAAAAATGCATGTAAAAAACGCATGCGTTTTTCCTGCCAGGGAGAAGCATAAAAAATATGCAGCATTTCTGTATCATGGGCACATAGCCTCACATTGGGCTCGTTGCTCGGGTCGAGCACCCGAGAATTCAAATTTGCTCGACCCGAGCATCGAGCACCCGAGCACTTTATTGCTCGCCCATCACTATATTTAACACATGCTTCATCTATAATTCTTGCATAGTGAACCTTTAGATAGAGTCCCATATGTATAACCTTTGTTAGCTGAAATTTTCCTGCTTAACTTTTTAATTGTTCCTTTGTAATATTTTATCATGATTCAATAAAAAGCTGTAATTTTAAATATCATTGTGTCATAGACTCCATTATACCCACTAGTGTTGCCTATAGTGGGCGAAATGTTATATAAATTGATTTTGGAGTGACTAACTTCTGTTTTTTTTGACATGTGCTAATTTATCGAATGTTTTGCTGTTTATTAACAGAATGTCACTATAATTTATAGATGGATTTCAAGACTAAAGAGACCTCGTGGGGGTCTAAGGTCAGGGCCGGCCTTAGGGTATATGGCGCCCTGTGCGAAATCCCTCTTGGCGCCCCCCCCCAAAGAAAAAAAATTAAACTCATGTAGGTGAAAACAACAAGTGCATTTTTTATTAATCAAATGATCAAGTAATAACAAGCAACAAAAGTTGAAAAGTTTTAAAGCCGCCACCACGATAAGGTAGACTCTTCTGGCAGGGCCCTACTCTAACCTATTAAAATTTTCTTAAAATATCCAATACTCTTTTTAGATATATTTTTATTTAGTTTTCTTTAAGGGAATGTGTCATATACATTTTTTTTTAAAAATGACCAATAATACCACATACAGGGAATACTGCCACACCATGACCAGACCACATATTACCACAACATAGTGACCGAATAATACCACACAGAAGGGGGAAAAACTGCCACACCATGACCAGACCACATATTACCACCACATTACTAATATTACCACCACATTACTAATATTACCATAAGTGTCATTATGCACGGGAGCTCTATACATGGTATGTATAATGTAAGTGTCCAGGTAATCTAGTGATCACCAGTGACATTATACACAGGAGCTCTGTATATAGTGTCAGTGTACAGGTAATACAGTGATCATCAGTGACATTATACACAGGAGCTCTGTATATAGTGTCAGTGTACAGGTAATACAGTGATCACCAGTGACATTATACACAGGAGCCCGGTACATAGTATATAGTGTAAGTGTACATGTAATACACTGACTCACTGGTGACGTCTCTAGGTGAAGTCCTTCAGCTACGCTTTTCTCCTTCATCCAGCACAGACCGCCATTACGTCTTCCAGCCAGGACTCGTCTCTGCATAAAATAACACAGTTATCTAGAGCACATTCCCCAACTTCTACATTACGCAGCTGAATACAGACGTGTATCCACCATCAATATATGGTTAGTTATTATACAACCTACCATTCCAAATATAAATTGTAATCCACCACGGTGCCCCCATTAACTGTAAATAGGCACTTAATATATAATTTAATTAGAACCTCTACTCTTTCCGCCAATTTGTTACCAGTTACACTCCTGCATCCGCAACGCCCCCTACTCTATACTTCCTGCTCCCCGCATTCATTATTTACATGCACCCCCTGCCCCAATTCATTATATCATGTCCTGCTCTCCCCACCCCATCATCATTTACTGTCCCCCACCCCACATTCATTATGTGCAGCTCATTATCCCCCTACTCCCAATTCCCCCATGTGCAGCTCATTTTCTCCCAATTCCCCCATGTGCAGCTCTCACCCCCCCATGTGCACATCTCTCATCCCCCTCCCCCACATGTGCCCCTCTCTCATCCCCCTCCCCCACATGTGCACCTCTCTCATCCCACTCCCCCACATGTGCACCTCTCTCATCCCCCTCCCCCACATGTGCACCTCTCTCATCCCCCTCCCCCACATGTGCACCTCTCTCATCCCCCCCATGTGCACATCTCTCATCCCCCTCCCCCACATGTGCACCTCTCTCATCCCCCTCCCCCACATGTGCACCTCTCTCATCCCCCTCCCCCACATGTGCACACCTCTCATCCCCCTCCCCCACATGTGCACCTCTCTCATCCCCCTCCCCCACATGTGCACCTCTCTCATTCCCCTCCCCCACATGTGCACCTCCCATTCCCCCCACTCCTAGTAAATTGTATTTAAAAAAAAAAAAAAACTTGTTATACTTACCCCCATGCGATCCCTGCAGAATCCTCGTCCAAATCGATGACACCAGGTTCTCCTGACTTCCGGTCATGTGACGGTGCCGTCACATGACCGGAAGTCAGAGAAATCATGACAGAGATGTTCCGGCCCCGGCGCTTAGCATGGGGCCGGGGGCCCCATGAGGAGAGAGACACACAAGAGGGGGGCCCCCAAGGGGGCCCCTACCGGCCGGGCCCCATACTGGAGTCAGGGCAGTCATGCCCTGATGGCGGCCCTGCTGGAGGCTGAAGGGGCCCCCTCTCCCTCGGGGCCCCCGTTCAATGAACCGGCTGCACGGGCGGTAGTTCCGCCCCTGTGTGTGAGGAGGAGAGAGTGCAGCGCGCCCGGGTCCCGGCCGGACATTTCAGAGCAGAGAGGGGGCGCCGGCGCCTGAGCACAGAAGAAACGCTGGGCGCTCCCTCTCTGCTCTTCCATAAGAAAAATACCGACGGGGAGGGAGCCAGCGCAGCGCCCCCCTTCACTCTCAAGTTTGAGGCGCCCTGTGCAGTTGCACAGCTGGCACGCCCCAAAGGCCGGCCCTGTCTAAGGTCACTGACTTATTTAAGCAGGGATATACATACATTTCCCAAGAGGTTTCCCAAGAGAGTAAAGAACTCATTGTATAATATAAAAATGCACTACAGAAAAAAACAAAACTTTGGTGGAATAAGACCTCCCTGGAAAATTACTCAGAACAAAAAATTATACCAAGAGGCCTGAGGTTTCAGGTATACTTGTCCTTTGAACTAGAGGATGTGGAACTGATAAGGAGATGGAAAATGGTGGCTAATACGTGTTCTTTGGAATTCATGAACATTATTATAGAAAAAACACTCGGTCTCTGAATATACTTGATAGGGAAATTGAAAAGATACAGAGATCTCTACATAAGGACATTCCAAAGGAGAAATTGGAAACATATTTGAGAAATATTGAAAAAGATCTTGATAAATGGGATGATATAAGCGCAATAAAGTCTAAAAAATACCAGAGAGACTTAAGAGATTATGAAAGTGGCAAAATCCTAAAAAACAAGCTCGCATGACATCTAACAATCAATCCCATGATAATCAAACTCCCCTGTTGGAAGGAAGTACGTCATGCAGTGAGACAGAAAGCATAGGTGACTCATACGCACGACCGCCTGACCGAAAATCCACGAGCGCCGCTGGTTGCGCATGCGCACCAACTGAGCAAAGCAGAGTATGATGGGGAATAGAAAGTATAGATGGTGGTGGAGTACGAAGGAGGCGGGGCTGCAAAGTAAGTATAGTGAACCTTTGGATAGAGTCCCAATATGTATAACCTTTGCTAGCTGAAATTTTCCTGCTTAACTTTTTAATTGATATTTTATCATGATTCAATAAAAAGCTGTAATTTTAAATATCATTGCGTCATAGACTCCGTTATACCCACTAGTTGCCTATAGTGGGTGAAGTGTTATTTACATATTCATCTGTGTGCTCTTATGACCGCTCACTGATCATTCAATCACCTGCCTCCTACTTTACATAATGCATCTAGTAGTGCGGGGCTAGGTAAAATAGGAGGCAGGTCAGTAAAGGCACAGTGAGCTCTCATAAGAGAATACAGATGAATATGTAAGCAGAGCACCAGATAGAGCGCCCCCACAGGCCGCCCCAGAGCACAAGCATATCATTATCGCCAAACTGAAAGTAAAGATTACACAAGAACCACAGGACTGATTTCATCAACCAAGGTATCATATTAATCAGTGTATTGTCACCCACCTGACAGTATATGTAGTTTACTGAGCACAATCCTGCTGACAGGTGCGCTTTAAGCAGATATTAAGGCTAGGTCTACACATGGTGCCATGTGTCACATGACAATAAGTCTCAGAAAAATCTTGAAGGCCAAAATATATGTGTGACTTGTCTGTTGCAGCTAGTAATTGGTTGATATTTCTATTTCGAGAATGTATCATGTAAATTTTTGCTAAAATGTTATGATCTGACATCATAATCTTATTTAATCGCTTTAAGTAGTTGCCATAACCATCCTAAATATTAAAACTGTTGTCCGGTCAAAACCGATAAGTCTGCAATCTCTCTGTGTGAGTGCAGACTTATGAACCCCCCCAGTGCTCACACTGTGCGCTGCAGGGATTCACCGATTTCAGACCTGATAACAGAGAATATGTATAAGTTATACAATGGTGTCAAAAAGTGTTTGCCCCTTCCTGATTTCTTATTCTTTTGCATGTTTGTCACACCAAAATGTTTCAGATCACAAAACAAATTTTAATATTAGACAAAGTTATCACAAGTAAATACAAAATACAGCTTTTAAAAGAAGGTCTTTATTATTAAGGGAAAAAGAAATCCAAACCTACAGAGCCCTGTGTGAAAAAGTGATTGCCCCCTAAACCTAAAGCTGGTTGGGCCACCTAAAGCTGCAACAATTGCAATCAAGTGTTTGCGATAACTGGCAATGAGTCTTTTACAATGCTCTGGAGGTATTGTTGCCCACTCATCTTTGCAAAATTGTTGTAATTCAGCCATATTGGAGAGTGTCAGAGCATGAACCGCCTTTTTAAGGTCATGCCACAGCATCTCAATTGGATTAAGGTCAGAACTTTGACTAGGCCACTCCAAAGTCTTAATTTTGTTTTTCTTAAGCCGTTCAGAAGTGGACTTGCTGTTGTGTTTTTGATCATTATCCTGCTGCATAACCTAAGTGTGCTTCAGCTTGAGGTCACGAACAGATAGCCAGACATTCTCTTTCAGGATTTTTTGGTAGACAGCAGAATTCATGGTTCCGTTTACCACAGCAAGTCTTCCAGGTCCTGAAGAAGCAAAACAGCCCCAGATCATCACACTACCACCACCACATTTTACTGTTGGTGTGATGTTCCTTTTCTGAAATGCTGTGTTGCTTCTACGCCAGATGTATTGTGACATACGCCTTCCAAAATGTTCAACTTTTGTCTCGTATTCTCCCAAAAGTTTTGGCGATCACCAAGATGTTTTCTGGCAAAATTGAGATGAGCCTTCATGTTCTTTTTGCTCAGCAGTGGTTTTCATCTTAGAATTCTGCCATGCATGCCATTTTTGCCCAGTCTCTTTCTTATAGTGGAGTCATGAACACTGACCTTAACTGAGTCAAGTGAGGCCTGCAGTTCTTTGGATGTTGTTGTGGGGTCTTTTATGACCTCTTGGATGAGTCATCGCTGCACTCTTGGGGTAATTTTAGTTGGCCGTCCACCCCTGAGAAGGTTCACCACTGTTCCATGTATTCGCTATTTGTGGATAATGGCTCTCACTGTGGTTCACTGGAGTTCCAAAGTTTCAGAAATGGCTATATAACCTTTTCCAGACTTTGTTTCTCATTTGCTATTGAATTTCTTTGGATCCCCGCATTATGTCTAGCTTTTGATGATCTTTTAGTCTACCTCACTTTGTCAAGCAGGTGCTATTAAAGTTATTTCTTGTTTGAGAACAGAAGTGGCAGTAATCAGGCCTGTGTGTGGCTAGGGAAATTGAACTAAGCTTCCCAAAGATGTGATAAACAACAGTTAATTTATGTTTTAAGGGGTAGGGGTGAGCAATCACTTTTTCACACAGGGCCCTGTAGGTTTGGATTTCTTTTTTCCCTTAATAATAAAGACCTTCTTTTAAAAAGTGCATTTTGGGTTTACTTGTGATATATTTGTATAATATTTAAATTTGTATTGTGATCTGAAACATTTAAGTGTGACAAACTTGCAAAAGAATAAGAAATCAGGATGGGGGCAAACACCTTTTCACACCACTGTACATACTCCCGGCCAGTGGGCGTAGCATCGCTCCATACACTTGTATAGAGACAAGGCCTTGTCCAGACCAGTGATGCAGCCGGCCAGTGGGTGTATCCAACTAGAGGTCGCGGTTTCACTCCATACAAGTGTATGGTGAGCAAGGTCGCGCTGACTGGCCAGAAGTATGTATAACTCATTCATATCCTCCATTACCAGGTCTGAAACCGGCGAATCCCCGCAGCACACAGTGTGTGCGCTGGTGGGATTCATAAGTCTGCAGTCACACAGAGTGACTGCAGACTTATTGATTTTGACCGGACAACCCATTTAATAGCATCTTACTATGAAACAACTGTTGCAAAACATCAAACATGTTGGATCTTTTATTGCAGCTCTGCCCCCATAGAGTTCAACTGTAACTCGCATGTGACATGCCTGTGATTTGGTCAAAATGGCAACGTTAAAACAATTGCATGACAGTAAGTCACACACAAAGAGCACAAATATTTTTGGGCACTTAAAGGGAGTCTGTCAGCAGGGTTTTGCTATATAATCTGAGAGCAACATAATATAGGGCAAGAAATCCTGATTGCAGGGAAGTATCACTTACTGAGCGGCTTGGTGTAGCTTTCATAGAATACCAGTTTTGTGTAATGTAGATGTAGCAGAGCTAAGTCTTCTGCTCTGTGTATAACCCACCCATGCCCATTACCAGCAGCTTTCTGTGTACACCGTGAACTGTCAGCAAGCTGCTACTCGGTGGTGAGGATGGTGTTACACAGATCAGCCTGACTGCTGTGCACATGAGCTATAGTCCTGAAGTGGTAATCTCTTGTAGATAAAATACTGTTTGGATTAAAACTACAACACAGCCTAATAAATGACACATCCCTGGAATCAAGGTCTCTTGCCCTATGTTATGCTACTCTCAAATTAAAATATAATGAAATCAGAAAGTGGCGCTATAGTATATAGAATAAGCCAGCTGCAAATAAGACAACAACCACAAAGTTGACAAAAATAACTGCTAATTAGTAGTGTTGAGCGAGTATGTTCTATTAACCCTTTCGCCGAGTATGCTGGGGCCGAGCTCCGAGTATTTTCAGCTGCTCGGTGATATGGTTGAATTGCTCCCGTGTGCATGATTTGCAACTGTGTGACAGCTTTATTACATGTGAGGAATGTCTATTTCTTACACATTCCTCACATGTAATAAAGCTGTCAAACAGCTGCAAATCATGCACACGGGAGCGATTCAACCATATCACCGAGCAGCTGTAAATACTCGGAGCTCGCCCGAGCATACTCGAAACAGAACATACTCGCTCAACACTACTAATTAGTGATGAGCAAGTACTAAAATGCTTGGGTGCTCGTTCAAGTCGAGCAAATTGTAAAGCTCGGGTGCTCGACCCGAGCAACGAGCCCAATGTAAGTCAATTGGAAACTTTTCGCACCCCCCCCTCCCCACAGAGGTTTGGAGGAGGCCTAAAAATTGGCCAAATTGATGGGAACAGTGCTCAAATGATATGGAAACAGCAAGGGGGCGACCCCTGGAAGCATCTCTGACTTCCAGGTCACTGCTGTCAAGAATGTTGTCAGAGTATTACGCCACTTTTACGGACTCACAATAAAACCAAGCAAAAACTAAACCAAAATGGATTTTCCTGGAAAAAATGTTATGGAACATTCTTTTCAGAGTAATGACTTGTATATAAGGCAAAATAAATAACCGAAAATGAAAAAGCTCCTCCACACCTTGGGCTATGTTCACACGTAGTGTTTTTGATGTATTTTTGCACTTTCGCATTGCTTTCAACGGTGAAAAATTAATTTACCGGTAAATGTAATTTTAACGTTTTACTACTGTGACGCCTCTTCGCTCGCTAGCCCACCCTGAGAGATGGGGGTACTCTGAAATGGGCCTCCAGGTGGAGGGTGGATGCAGTCGTGGCCTAGGCCCGGCCCGTGCCCAGGGTTGTCACATCAAAATAAGGGCTAGGAGGGACGGTGGTAATCGAGGGGATTTAATGACTACGCCACCTGTGGAGTCTGGTGATTCGCCACCAGCGCTGCAGCAGTCCTCTGAGGTGGGATGTAGTGGCAGCAGAAGATGGTACTACACCCCACAGGCGGAGCAGGGCCTCAGGGCAGAGAAGAGTGATCAGGGGAGTCGTAGTGGGTGGTGCGGTGTGGTGTCGCGCTGAAATAAGGGCCCGGAGGCAATGGATGCAGTCTTCCAAGCTTTACTCACGTTGTTAAGTGTCAGCTTCAAGCCTTCTCCTTGCTCCTCAAGGCGCGCTGCGGTCACCAGAAAGGGGTTCAGCACACTCCAGGTAGTTCGGGTGCATGAATCAGGACCCCCGCACCAGAGTGTTCCTAGACTTGCCCACTAGGTCCTCTCCTGTCCGTGTATGGTACGTGTACTAAGGCCGGGTCTCCCTCTGGACTATGCACAGAACAAGAGTACGGGTGGCGACTCCGCTCCGTCCGTTACCCGGTGGGATCCACTGAGCCTCCGGGCTTCTCTGACTAAGACATGAAGTGACAGAGTCAGATATCGGGGGCCGGTACCCCTTTTGCAGCAGGAATCCCTCTGACTAGGCCAGAATAGTGAGGACAGGTGGCGTATGCCGCTCCGTCTGCATCCCCCTGGGATCCTTTTGCCTGCGGAGCTTGTCTCCTCCGCTCCCCTCCAGGCCTTCTTAGGTAGGGAACTTGACCGGGTAGAGACAGCCGTTAACTCTAGCCCACTCCTCACCTCAAGGCCAGAGGACGAGGACCGTGTATCTTCTATCAGCTGCAGGTTCACACAGAAAGCCACGTTCAGTGATGAAGATCACAATCAAAGACCATAAGCCCAAGATGGCCGTGTATTAAATATGAATTTTGTGGTGTAACCTCTAAGTGCGTCCTCCACCCTGTCCCACTACGTGGTTCCCCCTATCTGTTTGGTTCCCCCCATCTCCTCTTACCCCGGCTGGGGCTGCACCGTGGTGCATATAAGCCCCCCTCGGGTGGGTGTAGTGTTGGGTGATGTGGTTGGGTCCTGAAAGGTGCTCCTTCCTTACCTCGGAGAGGAGATACCACACCTCGGTCTGAGGTGCAGTACCCCTGTGGCGACTGAACCCTCAGGGGCGCCACACTACCTTATCTGGTCATGTGGTGTGTGAGACATGATCAGACACATCTTGTTTCATTTATGAAGGAGGGACTGTGAAAGTCACAAAGCCTATTTTTACAAAGCTATCAGACGGCCCTTACTATTGTTAGGGGGCCAGCAGTCATCTCTCACTATTGTTAGAGGGCCATCAGCCGGCTATGCTTTATTGTTACCATAATTAAGGAGTAAGTCTCCTAAACTGTTATTGCATATGCAGTGACTGCAAGGGCTGCCAAAAATGTTGATGCACTCCAATACCCCTTTGAAGAGAGTAGAGGAGGTCCTAATTAAAAAAATGTTCCCATTATTTTATTAAAGAGTGGGTCTTCTATAGTGGTAATGCCCATGCAGTGACTGCACGGGCTATCAAAAAATTGTATGCACTCCAATGCCCTTTTGAAGAGACGTAGATGAGGTCCTCATTAAAAAATTGTTACCATTGTTAAGGAGTGGGTCTCCTATACTGGTAATGACCATGCACTAAGTGCATGGGCTAAAAAACATTTTCCCCTTGGGGGTATACATGAACATACTGTATTACATACAGAATGTTAGAGGTAGGTCTCTAAAAAAAAATTTCCTACGGGCATCATAGACACCGTTAAAAAAAATTATGTGGGTGTTGCATCACGGTCACACTGGTAATATTGTGGTGGAGGATGAGGAGAAGGAGGAGGACAACAGAAAATAAACAAAATCAAGAAGTGTATACCCATGTCTGGGTGTGAAGAGGTGCATGGGAATAGACCCCCCAAAAAAAACACTGGATTTGACTTTATGTTCCGCTCCTATCATCCGGTGGTGTTGAGAAGTCGGGCCCAATCCAGCCCTTGTTCATTTTGATAAGAGTCAGCTTGTCAGCATTTTCAGTTGACAGGTGGATGCACCTATCAGTTATAATACCCCCGGCAGCACTAAAAACCAGCTCTGACAAATTGCTAGCGGCAGGGAAGGCCAGGACCTCCAAGGCATAGAGAGCCAGTTCATGCCATGTGTTCAGCTTGGATACCCAATAATTATAAGGCACAGAGGAATCTCGGAGGACATTGGTACGGTCAGCAAGGTACTCCTTCAGCATCGTCAAAAACTTTTCCCTCCTTGTCAGCGTACTCAGCGCATCAGGGCCTAGATGCTGGGAGGGTCTGAGAAAGCTGTTCCACACCTTTGACAGTGTTCCCCTGCCTCTGCTGCATCTTATTTGTGCCTCGCTCGTCTGTACTCCTTGGTTGTCCAAGGAACTGTGACCTTTCCGCCAGAGTTTTCAGATGGGAATTTTTTAAATAATTCCTCAACAAGAGCCTTCTGGTACTGCACCATTTTATTAGACCTCTCCACCATGGGAAGGAGAGATAGAAAGTTCTCCTTGTAGCGTGGGTGTAGAAGTGTGACCAACCAGTAATTACTGTTGCCTAAAATGCGTACAACGTGAGGGTCACGGGAAAGGCAGTGGAACATAAAGTCAGCCATGTCTGCCAGACTGCCAACAGCCAAGACTTCTCTGTCCTGACCAAGAGGATGACTGTCCATGCTTTCCTCCTCCTCATCCTCATCCTGGTCATCGTCCTCCTCCTCATACTCCCTCTCATCAGGACATCCACGCTTAACAGATGGTACGAAAATCTCTCCTGTTTCTCCTCCTCTTGGGCCAGGCATGGTACGTGTGCGAGGTTGCCAAGCTTCAGAGCTTCCATCAGGCTCCGGTCATTATTACACATGACCATGCCTGGCTGTAGGTTCAGTGGTGCCAGCCACAGATCTGCCTGCTCTTTTACAGCTGCCAAGAACTCTGCAGCGGTGTGCGGTTTGTCCCCTAAGCATATTAGCTTCAGCACAGCCTGTTGCAGCTTGGCCAAGGCAGTGCTGCAGAGCTTCCTGCTTCTGATTGATGTGGTCATTTCGGAGATGGAGGCTGAAGAGGAGGAGGAGGTGCAGGAGCTGTAGAACATGGGGGAAACCCTGATTGATCCAGTGCCCGCAATCCTCGGTGTTGAGAGGACAGGCTGACAGGGTCCCGGCTAAACTATATTAATCCAGCGTACCATCAGCGAGATGTACTGTCCCTGGCCACAAGTACTTGTCCACGTGTCTGTTGTTAGGTAGACCTTCCCAGTAACTGCATTGTTGAGGGCACGGGTAATGTTCTGGGACACGTGCTTGTGTAAGGCGGGGACGGCACAGCAGGAGAAATAGTGGCTGCTGGGGACTAAGTACTGCCGCCGCCGTGAGGCTTCACAAAGATTCCGTCTCCACCAGCCTAAAAGGCAACATTTAAAGTGCAAGCAGTCTAGAAATGTGGCAGTTTAACACTGTGGGTGGTAGGCTGCGTATTTGCGCTTGCGTTCAAAGGACTGTGGTAGGGACAACTGAACGCTGCGCTGGGACAAGGACATGGATGTTGTTGCTGATGGTGGTGATTGCGAGTGTGCAATGACAGGTGCAGAGTGGTAAGCATCTTTGCCTGCGCCATGGACTAGGGATTGGTGTGCACCCACAACAGCGGAACAGGCAGTGGTGTCACCCCCAGACACTGTTTCAGGACCCTGGCATTCGGCCCAACCAGTCTGGAGCTTTGCTGTCATGTGCCTGAGCATGCTGGTGTTGGTCAGGCTGGTAGTTTTGCTGCCCCTGCTGATGCAGGCATGACAGAGGTTGCAAAAAGAACCAGACTCTGGAATACCTAACAGTTGGACTGGAAACTTCCTTTCTGTTGGTGTTCCGGTGAACAATTGCACATCTTGTCTCTGTGACCACCCCACTGCTTATTCCTGCCTGTTGTAGTGCTACGCCTCCCTCCCCCTCTGTGCTGCATGTCACCTTGCCAAATTGGGTCAGTGACTTCATTGTCCACCGCCTCGTCTTCCACGTACACACCCTGGGCCTCCTCCTGATTTGCTGCCAATTGTGTCTCATTATCATCATCCACCTCTTGCGATAATAATTGCAGTTTCCCACCGTCACCTTTGTGTGACTTGGGCTTCTCAAATATTTGGGCATCATTACATGCGATCTCCTGTTGCCCCACTTGAAGGGGGCCGGGCGAGAGGCCCGAATCTATAAATGGAAAAGTGAACAGCTCTTCAGAGTGTCCAAGTGTGGGATCTGTCACGCAAGGTGTGGGAAAGACTAAGTGCAACACAAAGGGAAGGGGGGAATGGAGAACAGACTCTAGGGAAAGGGGGAGTGGAGACATCCTAGGCTGATCTGATATCAACCTGTCTCCCCTACCATCCCTATATTGGTTCTTCACCAATCGCCGCACAGGGACCTATCCCTGTATTTCCCTAGTGTTTGGCCCTGGATAAGGAAGGGGGTGTGAGCACTAGTCGATCCGCACTAAAAACTAAAGACAACAAGGTAGACAGACACAGGGGAAAGATAACTTAGCTTGAGCCGACTTCAAAGAGATAACACACACGTCCTCTTAGCATCAGAGAGGAATTAAACAGACTGCACTCGCTCCAAGCTTTTACAAGGAAACATGTGAATATCACTGGCACCGCCCAGTAGCAAAGTGAAAATATTTAAACACCCAGGCAAGCGTGTCCATTAGAGCCGGAGGGAGGTAGCCGCTGGGTCCTAGAGTGAAACAGCTAAGAATGTGTCTGTAATGCCAAAGGAAGAGATCTTCTGTAACCAACTGCAGGGCGACTGTTTGTCACATCTGACACACCCGTGACAGGATCACTTGTCTCCGGGCATTCAGCATGGTGGGAGGAAGGAGGATCAGGGTGAGGAATATTTGGTACAGACTCACGGCTACTGAAACTGGACCATGTGGAAGACAGGGTGGTGGTGGTGGCAAACTGACTGGAATCATTATCTGCTATCTAACCAACAACGTTTTCACACTGCTCTGGCTTCAAGAGTAGTGTTCCACGGCCCCCTAGAAATTGGAACAGGAAGGTAGTTTGACATGATATAGGTGTTTGTTGTGCTCCCTCAGCAGGCACAGTTTCATCTTGCCCATGACCTCAGACTCTGCGTGCACCATCAGCATCACTTCCACTTCCCCATCCCTTGCCACGTGCCTTGGCCGTTTTAACTGCAGTAATATCGGATCACGTCTGATGACCACGGTTTTAGGCAGTAGCCATATATATGTGGTATTGGTCAGCGATAGATATGAGCGAGTATGTTCTGTTAACCCTTTCATACTCGCAGAGTATTTTCAGAGTGCCCGGGTGTTATTTTTTTGTCACGCTGTGTGCATGATTTGCGACTCTTTGACAGGTTTAATACACGTGAGGAATGCCTAAGAAACCGGCATTCCTCACATGTATTAAAGCTGTTAAACAGTCGCAAATCATGCATATAGCCTACTAAAACATAACACCCGAGCACGCTGAATATACTCGGGAAACACCCAAGCATGCTCGTAGATCTCGAGAAACGAGCATGCTCGCTCATCACTAGTCAGCGACCAAGTGTGAATACGCTGAACAACACACAACTGGCAGACTTTAACTGGAGTATAATATTTAATTCTATGAAAATGGAACGTTGCAAATATATTTCATATTTATTAAACAAGAAACCAAATACAGTACAGACCAAAAGTTTGGACACACCTTCTCATTTAAAGATTTTTCTGTATTTTCATGACTATGAAAATTGTACATTCACACTGAAGGCATCAAAACTATGAATTAACACAAGTGAAATTATATACTTAACAAAAAAGTGAGAAACAACTGAAAATATGTCTTATATTCTAGGTTCTTCAAAGTAGCCACCTTTTGCTTTGATGACTGCTTTGTACACTCTTGGCATTCTCTTGATGGGCTTCAAGAGGTAGTCACCGGAAATGGTCTTCCAACAATCTTGAAGGAGTACCCAGAGATGCTTAGCACTTGTTGCCCTTTTGCCTTCACTCTGCGGTCCAGCTCACCCCAAACCATCTCGATATGGTTCCGGTCTGGTGACTGTGGAGGCCAGGTCATCTGGCGTAGCACCCCATCACTCTCCTCCTTGGTCAAATAGCCCTTACACAGCCTGGAGGTGTGTTTGAGGTCATTGTTCTTTTGAAAAATAAATGATGGTCCAACTAAACGCAAACCAGATGGAATAGCATGCCGCTGCAAGATGCTGTGGTAGCCACACTGGTTCAGTATGCCTTCAATTTTGAATAAATTCCCAACAGAGTCACCAGCAAAGCACCCCCACACCATCACACCTCCTACTCCATGCTTCATGGTGGGAACCAGGCATGTAGAGTCCATCCGTTCACCTTTTCTGCGTCTCACAAAGACACGGTGGCTGGAACCAAAGATCTCAAATTTGGACTCATCAGACCAAAGCACAGATTTCAACTGGTCTAATGTCCATTCCTTGTGTTCTTTAGCCAAAACAAGTCTCTTCTGCTTGTTGCCTGTGCTTAGCAGTGGTTTCCTAGCAGCTATTTTACCATGAAGGCCTGCTGCACAAAGTCTCCTCTTAACAGTTGTTGTAAAGATGTGTCTGCTGCTAGAACTCTGTGTGGCATTGACCCGGTCTCTAATCTGAGCTGCTGTTAACCTGCGATTTCTGAGGCTGGTGACTCGGATAACCTTATCCTCAGAAGCAGAGGTGACTCTTGGTCTTCCTTTCCTGGGGCGGTCCTCATGTGAGCCAGTTTCTTTGTAGCGCTTGATGGTTTTTGCAACTGCACTTGGGGACACTTTCAAAGTTTCCCAATTTTTCAGACTGACTGACCTTAATTTCTTAAAGTAATAATGGCCACTCGTTTTTCTTTACTTAGCTGCTTTTTTCTTGCCATAATACAAATTCTAACAGTCTATTCAGTAGGACTATTAGCTGTGTATCCACCAGACTTCTGTACAACACAACTGGTGGTCCCAACCCCATTTATAAGGCAAGAAATTCCACTAATTAAACGTGACAGGGCACACCTGTGAAGTGAAAACCATTTCCGGTAACTACCTCTTGAAGCTTATCAATAGTGTTGAGCCACCCCCGAACTGTTCGTCGAACACCTTCGAACACCGTTAATACCAATGGCATGCAAACAAAAACACATAGAAACACATAGAAAACACATTCAAAGGTGTCCAAAAGCTGACAAACTGCTCAGAAGACATAACTAACACATGGAAAAGTGACAAGTACATATAGTCATGCGAAAAGAAAAGAGGTGGAGGAGTAAAAGGAGGGGCAGACACAGATATAGGCATGTCGTGCCCTTCTAAAATCCAAAAAGTGAGAAGCCAACACGGCCAGTCCGTTCCTGCCCGTGCCACCTCCGTGTCGCCGGGTTTGTGCCAGAGCCGCGGTGGACCCTGACGGCCAGCCCCCCTCTCCCAATACTGGTGCCTGTCCGCTGGTGGGTCGAGCGAGCCCCCCTGTGGTGGAGGCAACTCTAAGCTTTTTAATTTAAATTGTCTCTCTAATTTGAATGAATACACTTTAAATCCTTTTACAAGGATCTATTGGAGGGCAAGTCTCATGCCAGCAGCCGCGTAATTCCAGCTCCATTAGCGTCCACTAAAGCTGCTGCAGTTGAAAAGCTTTTATAAGGATCGAGCTCGGCTGTCCACCGCAAGGCATCCTACCGCCAGTCCCAGCCCCTATGCCTTGGGGTGCCTCCTGATGCTCTTCACTGAGTATCCCATGGTCCCGAAGCATTTCCTTTGAAAAAATTAAGTGTCCAAACTACAGGTGGTGTAGCTTGCTTAACAGCCGGGATAATCCGCTGACTAGCAGACACTGCTACTAGGCACAAAGTATTTCCTGGGCTAGATGCAGTTAAAAATTTGTAATTAGATACTCTCGTTGGATGCTGAGAAAGCATTCCATAGAGTCTCCTGGCACGCCATATATTATTCTCTTAAAAAGCTTGGGGTAGGGGTCTAGGGGACCCTTTTATAGCCAAAATCACGGCCCTGTATCGCAATACGTCACCTAGGCTGAAGATAAATGGAACTGTAGCACCCTGAGGGCTCGGTTGCTACAGAGGTATTGCACCTCACCCAGAGGTGTGATATCTCACTCTCAGGTAAGGATGGAGTGTGGATCAGGACCCGACACCTGCATGCATTACACCACATTGCCGTGGGGCAGGGCGACCAATATGCCCCTGAGATGGGCACGACAGTCCCTGTCCCTGGCTGGAGTGGGGGGAGGGAACACTGAGGAAGGGGAACCCTGTAGTGCAGGAGCAGGGAGGAAGCAGTTCCTGGGTGCATTGAGAAGGGAGTATCAAAGGTGGGCACCATCTTAGTTCAGTGCAGAGAAGTCTGAGCAGAAGTGACAGGGAGCAGGGGCTCTGCATGAGCTCTGCTCCGGAGATGGGCCTAGTAACAGAGGCCCAGGCCTGGAAGAGGGAGAAGGAAGGAAGAGGAGCGGAGAAGGCTCCAGGAACGAGGAACGAAGGGATCCCAGGGGTGCGGATGGGCGAGTCGCCACCGCACGCCCGAATTCACCTGCGTGGAGGGGTCAGGCAAAAGGGGGAGACCGGTCCCCGAAACTAGTGGAGGCGGGAAACGACCCTCAGCTAGAAACCGGAGGCTGTGACATTTTATGTGGCGCAGCCCCTCGCTACACCCGCTAGGAAGGCACCACATAGGGTCAGGGAAACTGGCGCCAAGTTTACCAAGAGGAGGCCCGAGGCAGCCGGACAGAAGGGTTGGTAAGAAGGGCCAGACAAAGGACACACAAAGGGGGTCCTGTGAAGCGCTCCAAAGTTATCTGGGAGTTGTCTGAGCCCCTCACCTGGTGAGCACAGTACGACGTGGGCAGCCGTTACCTGCAGAAGTGGTCTGGATAATAAGAACTGTGAGTAAAGGCCCTGGACTGCATCACTGACTCCGTGTCGTTACTGCTGCTGCCCTGCACCATCACCCACATCCTCCGCATACACTGCCCTGAG
The DNA here is from genome assembly GCF_046119375.1 of Phyllobates terribilis. NCBI lineage: Eukaryota > Metazoa > Chordata > Amphibia > Anura > Dendrobatidae > Phyllobates > Phyllobates terribilis. Next base: position 51,733,368 of record NW_027362768.1, on the reverse strand, counting down.
GCTATACTCCTCCCGTGGGGAGTTATGCTACGCTCTGCTGCACCCACAACACCAGCCTCAGCGGTCTGCCCTGCAGCGGCGGTTCACTCTGACCGCAATCCATGGGTGGCATAGTCAGACATTTAAACATCAAAACCACATAAATAGTTCCGCCACTGGTTTGACCGCCCTGAGCCACGGAATCAGGTCGCCGCCACGGAGACTACAACCACCAGCATCCACCAAAAAGGGTCCGGCTCCGGGTGTCCCAAGGCCCAGGGGGCGCGTCAGAACATTTTCATCACCTTTCATAATCACCAATGGGACAAGGCAGGGATGTCCTCTGTCCCCTCTCTTATACATCCTAGTGACGGAGCACCTGCTCTCATCAATTCGCCATAACCCCAATATTAGGTGGATTGAGGTGGGAGGCACCGAGTACATGTGCTCTCTAATTGCTGATGATGTCCTAGTATATATCACTCAATCACATATATCCATCCCTGCTGTTATGGCTGAAATAGATCACTTTGTTACATGGTCAAATTTTAAAATCAATGCAGCGAAGTCTGAGGCCCTCGATGTCTCCCTCCCCAAATCCATACAGGATTCCATCCAGTCCAACTTTCCCTTTGCCTGGCCCTCACAGGGTATCAAATACTTAGGAATTCCTATTCATAGAGACCTCTCCCATCTATGTTATCTTAATTTTGGGCCCTTTATTGAACAACTCCATACAGACCACGGTTGGCAAGTTAGAACTGTAAGATTCACTACGTGAACCACTGGTGTTTTGTGGAAAAGCACATGTACACTGTGTTCCAAATTATTATGCAAAAAGTGTTTAGGAGTGATAAGGGAAGAATTTGTTTGTTTGTCAGTTAAACTCATTGATGGTGATGTGTGTCAGGGCTCTTTATATCACTGTAAGCAATTGCAGACACCTGTGCTAATTAGTTTGGCAGGTGTGTCCAAAGAAAGGCAAGACTACTTAAGAAGGCTGTCCCACATTATTAAGCAACCTACATTTTCTGCCAAAATGGGAAAGAAAAAGGATGTGTCGGCTGCTGAGAAGCAACAAATTGTGGAGTGTTTAGGTCAAGGCATGACTACAATTAACATTGTGCGATGATCAGGATGAAGTGTCTTGGCAATCAAGAAGTATGTAGCTGATTCACAGTACACACGTGTGCGTGCTGATAAGGGCAAATTGAGGACTCTTTCCTACAGACAATTAGGTCAGGTTAAAAGAGCAGCGGCAAAAAAGCCTTGTCATAGCAGCAGAAAAGTTTTTGAAGCTGCTGGTGCCTCCAACGTCCCCCGAACAACAAGATGCAGGGTCCTTCAGAGGTTTGCAGCTGTGCGTCGCCATCCTGTCGACCTCCTCTATCCACTGCACACAAGCAGAAACGGCTCCAGTGGGCCAAACATTACATGAAGACTGATTTCAAAACTGTTTTGTTCACGGATGAGTGCCGTGCAGCGCTCGATGGTCCAGATGGATGGAGTGGAGGATGGCTGGTTGATGGACACCCCACGCAAACACGGCTACAGCGCCAACAAGGAGGAGGTGGAGTAATGTTTTGGGCTGGAATCATGGGGAGAGAGATTGTTGGCCCCTTTAGGATCCCTGAAGGGGTAAAGATGAACTCCATAATGTATGTGGAGTTTTTCAAACAGCACTTCCTGCCATGGTTCAAGAAGAAGAACCGTGTATTCCACAGCAAGATCATTTTCATGCATGATAATGCACCGTCTCATGTTGCACATGACAAGATCTCCAAGGCGTAAGTGGCTAGCTCCGGCCATTTATCCAGATTGGAAGCCCAAAAAGAGCAAGGGTCCAGTGACACAGTCATGGCTTCAATGTTTACTTGGAGATACTACTGTACCATCGTCTCTAGGCATCGACTATGTGTCAGATTTCTTGTCTCCTGTGGCCTTGCAAAGGATGGGCTAAAAAAGTGGTGAAATGATTCCGCAAAATTGATGTTACCAGCAGATACTGTGTTTCTGTTACGGTTTGCGTGCTGAACACTCGACGGTCCCACGGTTGGCAAGTTGGAACTGTGAGATTCACTACGTGCACCACTGTTGTTTTGTGGAAAAGCACATGTAAGATTCTGCAACAGTCTCTGCTGATACTCCTGCATGCGTGCATCCCTTTCTATGGCAGGAATAATTTCTGCAAATTTACTTTTGTACCGGGGATCTAACAGTGTGGCAACCCAGTAGTTAGGATTATTTCTAATTCTCACAATTCGAGGGTCATGTTGCAGGTAGTGCAGCAAGAAGGCACTCATGTGTCTTGCACATCCAGGAGCACCAAGTCCCTGTTGTGTTGGTGGCGAGGTAACAATCATGCTTCCTTCCTCTGTCCTCTCCCCCCAACCTCGCACAACAGAAATGTGATCAAGGTCTCCCTCATCTGATGAGTCTTCCATCAGTTCATCCTCCACTTCTTCCTGGGCTCCTGCACCTTCCTCACTAGTTTGGGTGCTACCATGCACCCTGGTAAAACCATCTCCCCCACCCTCACATGCCTGCCGCCTTGGTGCTGCCGACCGTCTGGATCTTGCAAATGTTAGCCCTTCCGCATACAACTCCTCCTCCTCCACTTCCTCCACCTCCTCTTGTGCCACCACCTGACTCCGAATTCTGTTTAACATGTGCTCCAGCATGTAAATCACCGGAATAGTCATGCTGATAATGGCATCGTCAGCACTAAACATCTTCGTCGCCATTTCAAAACTGTGCAGAAGGGTGCATAGGTCCCTGATCTGAGACCACTCCTCCAGCGTGATTTGCCCCACCTCTGGATCTCGTTGGCCCAGGCTATACGTCAGAACGTATTGCACCAGGGCTTGTCGGTGCTGCCACAGTCGCTGCAACATGTGCAGATTTGAATTCCACCAGGTAGGCACATCGCATTTTAGCCGGTGAAGTGGCAGGCCCAACGACTTCTGTAGAGATGTAAGTCGCTGAGCTGCGGGATGCGAACGGCGGAAGTGAGCACACAGCGACTGTGCCCTCTGCAGAAGGTCATCTAGTCCGGGATAGTGGGCTAAAAATTGCTGGACAACCAGGTTCAACACGTGAGCCATACAAGGCACGTGTGTGACATTGCCCCGGCGAAGGGCCGCACCCAGGTTTGCAGCATTGTCGCACACGGCCATCCCTGGTTTCAGGTCCAGTGGAGACAACCATTCATGAAATTGGTTCTCCAGAGCTGACCACAACTCCTCAGCTGTGTGACTCACATTTCCCAGACATTTCAAAGTAAAAACCGCCTGATGACGTTGAGCCCTACTGCCAGCATAGTAAGGAGGTGTGCAGGATCCCTTCTGCGCAGTTAGAAAGCTTGTGGCATGACCAGACAGGCTTTGGGTGCAGGTGGAGGACCTAGAGGAGGTTGAGGAGGCAGAAGCAGTGGAGGAACTTTGAAATAAAGAGGATTGACGCACAACTCGTGGGGACGGCAAGACTTGGACAGCAGCCCCTTGTCCTGCTGTCACCATAGTTACCCAGTGCCCAGTCAGCGACATGTAACTCCCCTGTCCATGCCTACTCGTCCAAGTGTCTGTGGTGAAATGCACCCTGTCACACACAGAGTTTCTCAAAGAAGCGGTGATGTTGTGTGCGACATGCTGGTGGAGCGCAGGCACACCTTTCTTTGAGAAGTAGTGCCGACTGGGCATCTGGTACTGGGGCACTGCGACGGACATAAGGTCTCGAAAATCCTCTGTGTCCACCAGGCGGAAAGGCAGCATTTCTTTAGCCAAGAGCTTGCAGATGGTGAAATTCAACCTCTTAGCTTTCTCATGGCTAGGAGGAAATGGTCTTTTACTTGTCCACATCTGAGGGACCGAGGGCTGGCTGTTGTGCTTAGACGGGGTTGATAAGGGTGTCCCCGGAAAACTGCCGGTCTGTGAGGAAGATGCAGGCGGACATGTTAGGTTGCCTTGATCCAAAGGTGATGCTATCAATGTCGAACAGCGCTCAACACCGGCTGGTGTTACCACCTTCAAAGAAAATGATGACCTGCCAATCACGCTGGCTGTTGCGGGTAAAGAGGTGGCTGGTCTGGGTCCCAAAACAGGTGTGACTGCTGTCCCCCCAGTCACAGAGGATGAAGAGGCCGCGGATGCACAAGATGTGGCAGACGGTGGTTGGCCCGGCCGGCTAGGCCGCATTGTAGCACAGTGAGCTTCTCACTGCAACTTATGCTTCATGTCCATGTGCCTGTTCATGCATGAAGTACTCAAACTATGTATTTTTTGGCCTCTACTTAGCTTTTGCTGACAAATGTTACAGATAACATGAATTGGGTCATCTTTATCGATCTGAAAAAATGCCCAGGCTATGCAAGGCTTAGCACCCATGCGACCTGAAGAGCCACCACGACTTGTGGTGAGAGGCAGAGTTGTGTTTGAGGATGCAGTTGTTGACGTGCTTCCAGTACTACGTCTCTGTCCACGAAGGCGCAACCTGACCTCGTCGTCACTAGCATTCTCCTCCACCTTCTCTGCTGACCTCATCTTTTGGCTGACTGTGGGTTGACAGTAAGTGGGATCTCCAACCTCATCATCATCACCCTGTGTGTTATCACACCCGTCGTCCTCAGAGCCAACCTGTTCCTGCCCTGACTAAAAACTAAAGTTGTCGCTTCAATCAGGTATTTGAGTCTCATCATCGTCTTCCTCATTGTCTCCACCAACAGGAGTTACAGTTTGGGAATGAGGGTCTACATTATGGTCAGAACCTTCTGCGCCTGGTCCTGGATCTGACTCATAAAGATTCTGGGCATCAGTGCAGATCATTTCCTCGTCTGGATTCACAGAAGCACTGGAGCCGACCTCTGATTCCCAGGCTATAGTATGAGTAAACAGCTCTGCAGACTCAACCATCTGTTCTACCTCATACTCAGACGGGCAGCTGGAGATTTGGGAGCTGTGAGGAAGCAAGTGCGATTGGGTTGACACCTCGAGGACTGGAGTATTTGTGATGTCGAAGTTGATGTGGAGGAGAGCCCACTTAAAGGAGCACTTGATATCCGTTGAAGCACCTGCTGTTTTTGTGCCTCATCTGAAATTTGTAGCGATTGGCGTGGCCGTAAGAAAGGGATCTTATCACATTGTCCGCTAAAAGAAGTAGACATTTTAGTATGGCTGGAAGATGGTCTTTCTTCTGCAGATGTTACTGTTGCTTTAACACCTACCCCACGGACACAACCTTTTTTCCCCTTCCCAACACGCCTATTCCCCTTTCCACCAGCAGCAGGCCTTTTTCCACTCATTTTGGTGGTTAACTAATTCACAACTCTGGAGTTGTTTCCACAAAAAAACAATGGATGGGAACTGAGCAGAGCTGAGTGGCCAAACTGTGGTATTAGGCCAAAAGTATTGGCTGGGTTAGATGCAGAAAAAAATTATATTCAATTTGCAACCTGATGGAGGTCAGTATAGATGGACTAATAGACCAAGTCCCACACACTGCTAGAAGCCCAAATATTTTTTCAGAGCTAAATGCAGAAAAAAATTATATTCAATTTGCAACCTGATGGAGGTCAGTATAGATGGACTAATAGAACAAGTCTCACACACTGCTAGAAGCCCAAATATTTTTTAAGAGCTAGATGCAGAAAAAAATTATATTCAATTTGCAACCTGATGGAGGTCAGTATAGAATGGACTATTAGAACAAGTCCCACACACTGCTAGAAGCCCAAATATTTTTTCAGATCTATATGCAGAAAAAATTATATTCAATTTTCAACCTAATGGAGGTCAGTATAGATGGACTAATAGAACAAGTCCCACACACTGCTAGAAGCCCAAATATTTTTTCAGAGCTAGATGCAGAAAAAAAATATATTCAATTTGCAAACTGATAGATGTCAGTATAGATGGACTATTAGAACAAGTCCCACACACTGCTAGAAGCCCAAATATTTTTTCAGAGCTAGATGCAGAAAAAAATTATATTCAATTTGCAACCTGATGGAGGTCAGTATAGATGGACTAATAGAACAAGCCCCACACAATGCTAGAAGCCCAAATACTTTTTTCAGAGCTAGATGCAGAAAAAAATTATATTCAATTTGCAACCTAATGGAGGTCAGTATAGATGGACTAATAGAACAAGTCCCACACACTGCTAGAAGCCCAAATATTTTTTCAGAGCTAGATGCAGAAAAAAATTATATTCAATTTGCAACCTGATAGAGGTCAGCATAGATGGACTATTAGAACAAGTCCCACACACTGCTAGAAGCCCAAATATTTTTTTCAGAGCTAGATGCAGAAAAAATTATATTCAATTTGCAACCTAATGGAGGTCAGTATAGATGGACTAATAGACTAAGTCCCACACACTGCTAGAAGCCCAAATATTTTTTCAGAGCTAGATGCAGAAAAAAATTACATTCAATTTGCAACCTGATGGAGGTCAGTATAGATGGACTATTAGAACAAGTCCCACACACTGCTAGAAGCCCAAATATTTTTTCAGAGCTAGATGCAGAAAAAAATTATATTCAATTTGCAACCTGATGGAGGTCAGTATAGATGGACTAATAGAACAAGTCCCACACACTGCTAGAAGCCCAAATATTTTTTCAGAGCTAGATGCAGAAAAAAATTATATTCAATTTGCAACCTGATGGAGGTCAGTATAGATGGACTAATAGAATGATGCTATGCCCAAAAGGTTTTACTTCACTAGGTACAGTAAAAAAATTGGTATTCTATACACAGCTGGTGTAGCTTGCAACACAGATAGGCTACTCCACTGACTAACACACTCTGCAATAGGCCAAAAAGGATTAGCTTTGCTAGATTTAGCCAAATGCTGTGAAAAAAACTTGCACAGCACTGGCACAGACCTGCCTGGCAAAAACTGATAGGAACTGATGTAACTTAGTCCTGAAAAGGACTGCAATTACAATTAGTCTTTACTCCCAACCTATCTATTTAAGAGCACAGACCTGCCTGATAAAAGTCGTAGGAAATGCTGTAACCTAGTCCTTAAAAGGACTGCAATCACAACTATTCCCTACTCCCAAGCTATATGTAGATTTGTGCGAAAATTGGCTTGAAATTAACAAGGTATAGCGCACACAGCAACAGCAGTGCCGTCTAACACGCAGCTGCAGCAGTGAGAAAATGGTGGCGACGGGGAAAATGGCTGGGTCTTATAGGGCAAGGACATGTGACATACACTGCCAATGACACATGCCCTTGCTTGTGTGAAAAAAAGCACTTCGCTCCATGTGTGCGCTGCTGATAGGCTGACAGACTGCACCTCCCCACTGTAAATGTGGGATAGAGAAAAAAAAATGGAGATCTTCATTGTTCCTGCAGAGATCCATCCCCTGCCCCTCCCCCCGCCCCGCTGTACACTCAAACTGCGTATTAACATTAATTTTCATCATTACTGAGAAAAAATCCAGTTATGATTTTGGTGCACGAACAGTTATCGAACATAACCTCGAACAGCCGAATTTTTTTCAAATCTTTCGTGTTCGCCGAACGGCTCGAACACCGCCCAAAACAGCTCGAATTTGAGATTGGCGAACAGTTCAAGTCAAACAACGCTCATCTCTACTCATCAAGAGAATGCCAAGAGTGTGCAAAGCAGTCATCAAAGCAAAAGGTGGCTACTTTGAAGAACCTAGAATATAAGACATATTTTCTGTTGTTTCACACTTTTTTGTTAAGTATATAATTCCACATGTGTTAATTCCTAGTTTTGATGCCTTCAGTGTGAATGTACAATTTTCATAGTCATGAAAATACAGAAAAATCTTTAAATGAGAAGGTGTGTCCAAACTTTTGGTCTGTACTGTATATCTCACTAAAAAATTTTTTTGGGGGGGAATACACAATTAAAAAAGACTGGATGAGGGGTATAATTCTGCATAAAAAATAGCCATTTCTACACCAATTAAATTTGAATGGAATGGCGGACAAATATACCCATAAAAATGCTACAGTGCAATTAATCAATATAAAGTGAACAGATTGATATCAAGATGATCATATATACATATGAAAAGTGCTAGTGCTTATATCTGTAAACAAAATGTGGGTATAAAGTGCCATTAGTGCAATCAGTGCAAGATGACAATATATGATAGATAGGTAGTAAATAGTATGGTACAGACTTCTCATGCAGAGCAAATCCCGATGCACGTTTCGCCTCACGGGCTTTCACTAGGGAAGTAGCTACTGGAGTGTAATATTTGGCACGCTCCAAAAAATGTCACGATTATTACGGCAGTAATATCGGATCACGTCTGATGACCGCGATTTTAGGTAGTGGCCTTATAGATGTGGTATTGATCAGCGTCCAACAAGTGTGAATAGGATGAACAACACACAACTGGCAGACTTTAAATGGAGTGTAATATTTGGCATGCTCCAAAAAATGTCTGTATTATTATCGCAGTAATATCGGATCACGTCTGATGAACACGGTCTTAGGCAGTGGCCTTATAGTATGGTATTGGTCAGCGACCAAGTGTGAATAGGTTGAACAACACACAACTGGCAGAGTTTAACTGGAGTGTAATATATGGCACGCTCCAAAAAAAGTCACGATTATTAATACCTAATACCTCATTAATAATCCACCAATTCTCTCCCTAGGTCAGCAGCACCTCTCCCTATTCTGCCTATCTGAAGGGTAGACTGTGATGAGCATAGGCTTACCGGGTCTGATATAGACCCAAAGATGCTGTGCTGCTAGCTAATCACTGTAATACCACAACCAACATGGCTGCGGCGTTACAGTGAGTGTCAGGCAATCCCCACATGTTTATTCGCTGTTAAAACAGTGCAAAACATGCGGGGCAGGGACACGAGCTCCTGCCCGAGCATCCCGGAAGTCCTCGCCGAGCATCTCAAGCAGTGAGATGCTTGGGCGAGTACAGAGCAGGAGCAAGCATGCTCACTCACCACTAATGCTAATTCAATAGATTATTCACGCTACGGCCAGTGCAGAGATAGGAGCAGACCACTAGAATAATTATTCGTTTATTGGTAGTTAAACCTTAGCTAAAGTGTTTAAAGGAAATGGCCAGTAGCAAGCCAGTATGCAATACAGCTCTATTTAAAACAGTTTTGAGTTAGCAAATAGGATAGGTTGCTGTTAGGTCAAAAAAATGGGCACCCCCTAGATAAACAGAGACCTTATACATATGGTATAGAGGGAAACAATAGTAGTAGGCAGAATAAACTCCTTATTAAAGGGTGTACCAAAGACACTGGCAGTTTACAGTTCACTTGCTGTAAACCAATACTGTGAGATAAAATGCAGGCATGCAGGTGCCTGACTGAGGCAGAGGGTTCCAGCTGGGTTAGATGGATTACACAGATGGCAAAAGTATATCAACTGCCGCTGAGTATAGTGAGTGTCAGCCACCACTGATCTCAAATACAGTACAGATGGAAATAGTGCAGCAGATGGGTTCAACATCTCGGGTACTTGATACACCCTGAGTAAAAACACGTGTCCCTCAGTATGCTGAATCCAAAAGAGTCTTTGTAATCCTCAAGTGTTAGAGGTAGAGAAATGTAGAATAATGTAACTTATACTAGCAACAGATCACCCCTCCGTATACAGGCACTTGTCTACTTTCAGATTAACTAGCAAAAACCTGGTGACAGATTCCCTTTAAAATTTCCCATTGCACAATAATTTCTTGGGGGGTAGCCCTAGCCTAACTAACTGAGGGTGCCACATCATGTAATATTGATATGTTATTTCATTCATGTTTTTCAGATGCTGTGTTCAAAAGAATAGAAGTCGAGAATTTGCATTATGAATTATTTCAAAATGATTTTCTTTAAAAAGTCACACTGCACTAAGTTGACTGTTAAACTGCTATTGTTCTTCTTTTTGGTTCTTCTCACTGTGACTCTGCTGATTTTAAGTAATTTTGTTTGGTTTCCCTTGAGTTTATTAAGTCAGGATTCTAAATTGTCATTGAAATCTCAGGAAAATGATACAACAAAAGTGAATGAACTCCACATTGAACAATCGCAAAATGCGTCAGCAAATCCTTCATTTACTAGAATAAATACGACTAAAATATCTGACAATATCCACAAATCAAAATATGAGTATATTATCAATGAACCTGATAAATGCAAGGAACATGTTCCATTTGTAGTTCTGCTTATAACTGTACAAAGATGGCAGCAAGAAGCTCGTCAGGCAATAAGAAAAACGTGGGGAAGAGAGGATCTTCTATCCGGAGTCAAGATACTTAGGTTATTTTTCCTAGGTACAGACCCAATACTAAATACTGAAGCTGAAAACGCCATTTCAGTAGAAAGTCAAGGATTTCATGACATTATCCAACAGGATTACTTGGACACATACAGAAACCTCAGCATAAAGGTACTGATGGGTTTGAACTGGATAACCACATACTGTCCCCACGCTTTGTATGTAATGAAGACAGACAGTGACATGTTTGTTAATACTGAAAATTTGGTCAACAAGCTTCTCCAACCAAATCATCCACCAAGAACAAATTATTTCACAGGATTTTTAATGCTTAATGGTTCACCCATTCGCAATCTAGATAGTAAATGGTATGTGTCACCAGATGAATATCCCAGAGAAACATATCCTTCTTTTTGTTCTGGGACTGGATACGTGCTCTCAGGAGACCTGACCCACAAAATAATCAAAATCCTTCCAAATGTTAGATGGATACACCTGGAGGATGTGTTTATTGGTTTATGCCTTGAGAAATTAGGAGTTGAACCAGTGGCACCACCCCCAAATTCTGAGTTTCATAACTGGAGAGTCGCGTATTCAGATTGCAGATACCACAATATTGTTACAGCCCATCAAATGAGTCCTAGTGAGATACTGTATTATTGGGGCAGACTACAAGACACTAAACATCGCTGCTCATAAGTCATTATATATAGACTTGTCAAAAAAAAAACTGCATTAAAACATCATTATCCTTCTAGGCTGCTCCTGAAATACAATATTTTCTGTTATAGTTTAAATGTTCCACGATCAATTACAAAATGACTCTCAACACAAGGTTTTTGCAAGACAATTAATGTAATCTGCCTCTGATAGATATCACATGACAGTTATAATATTCAAATTTCTACAGTTACCAAAATGCCTATGAATGTAAATATGTAACAAGTTATGCATTTAAGAGTATATGCATTCAATAGTGTATTCCACATTGGTTCTCCAAATATGGAGCAGGTTCAGGTCTGCATCATACTCAGCAGATATGCCTATGTTACATATGTAATGCAAAGCACTTTACAGAAATCTCTTTCACTGTCCCCATATGTTCTCACAATCTACATTCCCTATCAGTATATCTTTGGAGTGTGGGAGGAAACCGGAGAATCCAGAGGAAACCCACGGAAACATGGGGAGAACATACAAACTCCTTGCAGATGTTGTCCTTGGTGGGATTTGAGCCCAAGACTCCAGAATTATAGTGCTAACCATTGAGCCACTGTGCAATACTGTGGTATTACTATATATATAGTGCAAGAGATGAAACAATCGCAGGTTCAAGTTCTGTAGTAATGTAAAATGTTTAATATATATAAAATTAATTAACCTGTACAATAAACACAATAAAGAGAAAAAAATCAAAACACAAGAATTAAAATTTCTGGTCACCTAGCCTCCGTAAAAACCCCCCACAATAAACAGCCATCAGAATGTATGTTCACTAAATTGGTATCGTTAAAGGGAATCTGTCAGTAGATTTTTGTTATTTAATCTGGGAGCAGCATAGTATAGAGCAAGATAGCCTGATGTGTCACTTAATAGGCTGTGTTCTGCAGTTTCACTACAAACAGTGTTTTATCATCAGGAGATTAACACTGCAGGACTTGGTCTCACATGCATGGCAGTCAGGCTAATCTGTGTAATCCCGCCCCCATTGATTGGCAGCTTGTTGACCACGTACACTGTACACAGGAATCTGCCAATCAGGGGTGTGGGCGGGGTTATACAAGGCTCAGCATTCAGTCCACTACTACAGCAGAGAGAAAAAAAGGATTCTATCAAAACTACATCAAGCAGTCCAGAAAGAGATTTATCTTTGGAATCTGGCTCTCTTGCCCTACATTATGTTGCTCTCCGATTACATAGCAAAAGCCTACTGACAGATTCCCCTTAAAAATGTCAGCCCTCCTCACAAATATGTTTTGTTTATTTAACAGAAAAATACAAGTGTCGCAGGTCTACTAAAAAGGAGACACAAAGCAAAAAAATTTCTTTCACAAAATTCACATTTTTTTCATTGCTTAAATAGGTGCAAGTTTGGTATCAACATATTCACACTGACATGGACAAACATGCTGGCAGGTCATTTTTACCACACAATGGACATCATAAAATAAAAACTCCAAAAAACACTAGAAGAATTGCATTTTTTTCACTTTCATTCCACTTGGCATCTTTGTTCCATTTTTGAGTAAAATTTGTTCTTCAAAAAAACAACTCCAGATACATCTATGTCGACAATAAGAAAAGGTTATGGCTCTTTGAAGAATGTTGGGAAAAAACAAAAAGTGCAAAAACGAAAAAATCTCAAGTCATTAAAGGGTTAACCAAACAAGTCCCTGCAGTTGGCGAACATAAATCTCCCTTTAGCTGCAATTTAACTATTTAAATGCAGCTGTCAAACATGGGTTTCACATAAGTTGTCATGGCTGTTATGGGCCTGCTTAAATTCCCCTATGGCTACTGTGTTTTTCCTCCATTGAAGCCTCTAGGCTTCATAGGAAACTATCATCTTGTTTGCATATTGCAATAAAGTTGAATATCGGTATAAAGAACAAATGATCAAAGAATTGTAGTTTCCAGTGGCATAACTAGAGTCTGATGGGCCTCCGATGCAAGATTTAGACCAAGTTTTCTCCCATACTGGTATATATATGTCCTCCATCCTGGTATATATGTCCCTCATCCTGGCCCCATCCTGGTATATATTGTATATTTCCTCGATCTTTGTATATACTGTATATGTTCCCCTTCATGGCCCCATCCTGGTATATATGTCCCCCATTCTGGTATATATGTCCCTTTCCTGGGTTTCATCCGGTTATATATACCCCATCCTGGTATATACACTGTATGTTCCTTAACCTGCCTGGGCCCCATCTTTGTATATGTATCCCCCATCCCGGGCCCAATGCTGATATATATGTCCCTTATCCTGCCTGGGCCCCATCCTGGTATATATATCCCCAATCCAGGAATATGTCCCCTGTTCTGCTGCTGTTCTTTAATGCATAGAAAAAAATAAACAATTCTACTCACCTTCCCTCCTCTCCCGCGCTGCAGGGCATCCTCTTCTGAAGCCTGCAGTTGACTTTAGTGTGCAAGCGACAGGTGCGCTTGACATCACCTGCTGGCCTCTGATTGGCCGACAGAGTGTATTGCCATGCACAGACTCAACGGGTCTCTGCGCTGCAATACACTTCAGCTGAAGGTGCATCCAAGCACGGGCCCAGTCGCGGTCGCGATCTCTGTGACCACTGTCGTTACGCCCCTGGTAGGTTCAAGTCCCTTAAAGAACTAAAAATAAATAACAAAAAAGCTTTTAAAAATGTAAAAGAAATCTAAAAATTTGATTCCTCATTAAAAAAGAAGTACATATTGTGTACCACCACATTCATAAAAATTTGATTTATGAAAATCTAAAATTAATTAGGCAGAATAGTAAACTCCATAAAAAGATAAAGTTGAAACACAACAATTAAGTTTTTTAAGTTGCAACATTTCCCTGAACAATAGAATAAAAGTGATCAAAATGTCATATGTAACCCCAAATTTATCAATAAAAATTTCAGCTTGCCATGCAAAAAGCAAGCTCTGGCACATTGTAAAATAAAAAAGTTATGGGTCTCTGAATATGACAACACAACACAATTTTTTTCACTACTTAAACTAAAAAAATATATATACACAATGTATGAGTTTGTTATCTCCGTAATCATACTGGAGAATCATGATGCCAGGACATTTTTACTGTACAATCAACATCGTAAAAACAAAGCAAAAACAACGTTGGAATCACACTTTTTCACCACTTCCCTGCCCTTGAAATTTTATTTTCACATTTTCAAATACATTGTATGGTAAAATGAATGGTGCAACTATGTCAGCATGAAAAAAAAAGTTATGGCTCATGGAAAAAAATAAGGAATAAATGAAAACGTTACAAAGAAAATTGGCCTTGACAGGTCGGAATTAATCATATATCAATAAAAATACAAAACAAAAATGTTTAATTATTTTTTATTTTGAATGGAGACTAATGATGTCAAATGGAGACTAATGATATTATAGGCTCAACATCCCTAAGTGGGAATGAATAATGCTGACATAGTTTTAACTTGAAGCAATACATAGATGCTATTAAATCTTTGTGTTGGATTATCAATTCACATGTATGCACAGTACCTACTATTAGTGTAGAAAGCATGGTGGCTCAGGGGTTAGCACAGGTTGCTTTACAGTGCTGGGATCTTGGGTTCAAATCCAAATAAGGACAACATCTGCAAGGAGTTTGTATGTTCTCCCCGTGTTTGTGTGGATTTTCTTTGAGTACTCTGGTTTCCTCCCATGCTCCAAAGACATACCATATGAGTGATGCTGATGTCTGTAAAGCACTGTGGAATTAATGATGCCATATAAGTGAGTAAAATGAACTATTATGGTTGGCACCCTGGAAGTGAGATCCAGTGGTGGGACAATTCGTCATTTCTTCTGTGACTATTTTTGCTTTTGCTTTGCCACAAGTCAAAAAACAAAAATGACTTAACAAAAAAACACAAATGATAAATTGAGGCCTTTGCCAATATTTATATAATTAAAACACCAAAGGACTAAAAATCCAATAAATGTTATTAATTCAACAACTGAGTGACATGTTCAGTGTTACTGTATAGCAAATAGGGACTGCAGACATTTTCTTCCTCCAGGACCCTGATAACTGTAATGTTTTGTGGTGTATAACAACAAAATGTATCACAAATAATGTACATGAAGAATAGTGATGAGCGAGTGACGCGCCCCTGGGCCTGTGTCGCGCTGCGTTGCGCGCGCGGGAGCTTACCCGGAGCCGGATCTCTTGAGGGTTGTAGTCTCGTGGCGGTGACCCGGTCCGTGCCCAGGGAGTCAAACTGAGCGGCGATGTAACAGCGGTAGATGCAGGACGACTACCCCACCCGTTGAATGCAGCTATGGAGCTGCCGCTGCAGGACAGTCCGCTGAGGCCGGTGGATGGATGGTGCAGCGTAGATGGTATAACCCCCAACGGGAGGGGTATGGCCTCAGGGCAGCAGATGTGGATGATGGGGGTAGCAGGAACCACTCAGAGACGGTGCGGTGTAATTCAGGGTCTTTACTGGTAACAACGATAGACCCTCCCGGAGTACTTGCTAGTGAACGGGGCCTGGTCAGTCCTTGAGCAGATGGGATCTCCCCTGGCCAGGCGGAGTTGTAGGCCTCCCAAACTGACTGTACTCTTCTGGCTACCTTGCTAGAAGCGGATATAAGTAGCCCACGTCCCTGAGTGTACCGTGTGGTGCTCACCCGTATGGCCGGTGACTCGGGGCCTTCTAATGGCTTCCGCTCCACGATGGCGGTGCTGGTCCCAAGCGTGTGACCGTGCCTTCGGGTTTCTGGGCCTGAGGACCTGAAATCCCCTGCCGGTCGGCTTCTGCTGCTGGGTAAGAGTTAGTCCCCACAGCCTCGGACGCCGGGTCCGGTAAGAAAGCTTCTCAGTCAGGGCGAGCTCTGCAGCTGCCAGCCCCTGACTTGTAGTAGTATTGCTCCCACTGAGCTTCTGCTGTTTCTTCCTGTGACTGTTTCTTGTCTCTACTCTCCTTGACTGACCAACCCTGCCTCAGCCCAGGGTTTATACAGGGGAAGTTCTTCCCCTCCCAAGACTGGGCAGGAGGTGTGGCATGCACAGGATCCCTGACCAAAGGACCTCCCACCTGCTCTCAGACATAACATTACATTACTGTGGAAAACCAGACCCCTGGGGTGCCACATTCCCCCCTAGTGAAATTTAGTACTCCGGGACTAAACATATTTTAGAAAAAACATAACAAGATATAACAACAATAATAGTACAATAAGAAGAAACACATAAAGGTGGTCACGGCATGTCCGTAACCGGGTGTAGTCTTTGAAGAAAGCAAGGTGTCCATTTCACCAAAACAGGGAGACGTAACCAGGTAGGGGTCTGTCCTACCCCGAGTCCTTAACAGTCTCTAGTCCATCCTGGGTTACGCTCCAACTATGTACAAGGATTCCCGGTAAATCCACCAAGGATTCCTAAAAATAACTGGAAACACAAAATTATACACAAGCAACAATACACAGATAAACATAAATAAAACAATTTATACACTTCAAATCCTCCAGCGTGCGGGTAACTGGCCTCTAGTGGCCCTAGTGGACCTACGGAGCTGACTGTCTGGCCCTGAACTACAGGGTGTAGGAGCTGTCAAGGGTAAACTGGGCAGCTGTCTACCGGCTCTTTGTCTCACTAGGGGTACGGCAGGCTCACTATAAGCAGAGGGTTGATCCTCCTGTTCTGCTTGTGTGGAGTCTTCTGCCTCCTGGACCGGCTGTTCTTCCAGCTCTACCTGTTGCTCCGTAGGTGCTTGGGATGCTGGTTGGAGGAAGGTGAGTACGGGTACCACAACTGCACCATTGACTTGAGTCCAAGACCGAGGGAAGTCCCCGAGCACAGTACTAACCATATCTTCCCTTTCCTCTACGGGTCGATGGTCTTCTTGTTCCTCTTCAGGGTTCCTCAGTTGTTCGGGACACTTCTTCAGGTGGTCCCGGGATACAATGGCGGTGGTTTCCCCTCCGTCTTTACTGATGGTACAAACCTTCGGGTTCTCGTGGCTTGAGGGCAGTACGGTGTACGGGTCCTTCTCCCACTGGTCATCCAACTTGTGGAGCCGTCTCTTCCTCTTCAAGACCTGCTCTCCGGGTACCAGGGGAACAGCGGGAGCATACTGGTTGTAAGTTTTCTCTTGTCTTTCCCTAGCCTGACAGAGACTTCGCTCCACGCTCTCCTGTACTCTCCGGTACTGCTGCTGCCTCTCTGTGTCCCAGTCTGTTTCTGGTGAAGTGTCCTCGGGTGTCAGGACTCCCATTTCCAGGTCAACAGGTAACTTACCAGGTCTTGCCCTCATTAGGTAAGCCGGGGTACAGTTGGTGGAACCTACCGGGATGTGGTTGTATAGGTCCACCAGATCGGGCAACTTCTCAGGCCACAGACTGCGTTCTTCCAGGGGCAACGTTTTTAGAAGATCCATTACCACCTGGTTCATTTTCTCACAAAGTCCATTAGTTTGCGGATGGTAGGGTGTCGTCCTTATCTTCCGGCAGCCATACAGATTGCAGAATTCCTGGAAGACCTCCGCTTCAAAGGCAGGTCCCTGGTCCGTCAGCACTTGGTCCGGGTACCCGTGTGGACGGCAAAAGTGCTGCTGGAAGGCTCTAGCTGCTGTTTGAGCCGTTAAGTCCTTGACGGGGACGACAACCAGAAACCGGGAGTAATGATCCACGATGGTTAACGCGTAGACGTAGCCACTTCTGCTTGGGGTCAGTTTTACATGATCCAAGGCTACCAGTTCCAACGGTTGCCGGGTGACGATGGACTGCAGGGGAGTCTTCTGGCTGGCACGGTCCTTCCTTCTCAGGTTGCACGGGCCACAGTCTCTGCACCACTTCTCAATGGTTCCCCTCATGCCTACCCAGTGGAACCGCTCGCGCAGCAGGAACTCCAGCTTCTTCCACCCGAAGTGCCCAGCTCCGTCGTGGTATGCCTCCATCACCATGGCTGCGTCCCTTCGTGGCACCACTACTTGCCAGAGTAATTCATGCGTCCGGGAGTTAACCATTCTGCGGCACAACTTCCCTTTGTAAAGGAACAGTCGACTCTTCTCTGCCCATAGTTGTTTGGCTTCCTCCGGAGCGTCTGGTTCAAGGCGAGCCTCCGGCCGAGTCAGCATCTCCTTCACCAGTCGGACGGCAGGGTCGCTGTCTTGCGTTTCCGCCCAGTTGTAGTGGGGTAAGGGGTTCAACGTAGCAGCCTGCTTACTCCTTACCCGGTGGGAATACTGGATAGTCCCATGACGGTGGAACGCAGGGAGTTCAACTTCTTCCAGTCCCTCCGGATCTTCTCCTCCGTCCGGCAGGTTGGGCATCCTGGACAGGGCGTCCGCGTTGGTATTGGAGCGTCCTGCCCGGTATTTGATTGTGAACTCGTAGTTGGACAGACGGGCCATCCACCTCTGCTCCAGGGCACCGAGTCTTGCCGTGTCCAGGTGTGTCAACGGGTTGTTATCCGTGTACACGGTGAACCGGGAAGAAGCGAGGTAATGCTTAAAGCGCTCGGTGACTGCCCATACTACGGCCAGGAACTCTAGCTTAAATGAGCTGTAATTCTCGGGGTTCCTTTCGGTGGGTCGCAGTTTTCGGCTGGCGTAGGCGATTACTCGTTCCTTCCCCTGCTGGATCTGGGACAGTACGGCTCCTAGCCCGATGTTACTGGCGTCGGTGTAGAGGATAAAGGGCTGGCTATAATCCGGGTACGCCAGGATTTCGTCCCCCGTGAGGGCCATCTTCAGCTGGCGGAAGGACTCTTCTTCCAGCTCCTCCCATTTGAAGGGCGGCTTCTGGTTCTTGGCCTTCCGGGACTGGCCTATCAGGAGGTCCTGCATAGGTGCTGCCTTTTTGGTGAAACCGGGGATGAATCTGCGGTAATAGCCTACCAACCCGAGGAACTGCCGCACTTCCTTTACACTGGAGGGACTTGGCCATTCCTTAATTGCGGTGATCTTATCAGGGTCGGGAGCCACTCCGTCAGCGCTCACCACGTGTCCCAGGTACTGCACCTTTGGCTTCAGGAGGTGACACTTAGAGGGCTTCACCTTCAGGCCGTAACTTGCCAGGGCTTCGAACACTTCCGCCAGATGTTTCAGGTGGTCCTCATAAGTCTTGGAATATACGATGACATCGTCCAGGTACAACAGGACCGTCTCGAAGTTTTTGTGTCCCAGACAGCACTCCATTAATCGTTGGAAGGTTCCTGGTGCGTTACAAAGTCCAAACGGCATGCAGGTAAACTCACTAAGTCCCATCGGGGTGGTGAATGCGGTCTTCTCCCGGTCCGCCTCTGCTACAGGAACCTGCCAGTACCCGCTAGTGAGATCCAAGGTGGAGAAGAAGTTAGCAGATCTTAAAGCAGCCAAAGACTCCTCTATCCTTGGTAAAGGGTACGCATCCTTGTGTGTGATACGGTTGATTTTCCGGTAATCTACACACATCCTCATAGTGTTGTCTTTCTTTTTGACTAAAACTAGTGGGGCTGCCCAGGGGCTACAGCTATCCCGGATTACCCCAGCCTCCTTCATGTCTCTAAGCATCCCCTTGGCGTGTTGGTAATGTGCAGGGGGTACGGGTCGATACCTCTCTTTTATGGGAGGATGATCTCCCGTGGGGATGCGGTGTTCTACCCCCTTGACTCGCCCGAAGTCTAACGGGTGTTTACTAAACACTCTCTCATACTCTTGAACCACCCGGTAGACTCCCTGTTTCTGGTGGGAGGGAGTGGAGTCAGTTCCCAAGTGTAGTTGCTGACACCAATCCTCCATTACTTTCTTAGAGCCGTTACCTTCCTCCGGGTGAGATGGAGGCAAGGGTTCCACAGACTGTATAGAGTTTTGGTTGATGGTATATAATTTGGCTAGCGTGGCATACCGGGGCAGGTACACTTCCCTCTCCCCGATATTGATTATGCTAACGGGCACCCTCCCATGGCGTACATTGACCACCCCCCGTGCTGTCAAAATGGTGGGCCTACTGTCTGAGTAAACTGGTTCTACCATTGCCTGGTAATCTCTACCTCTCAGACCAATAGCTGCCCGGCACCAAATCATCATTTCACTTTTTGGGGGCATGGCAATAGGAAAAGGGTCACACATTCTTACGCTACCAATCTCACCGCCGGAGAGTTCCACCTGTTGCCGTCGCATCAGTGACCGGATCTCTTTCTGGAGCACCCGCTGCTCGCCGGAGCTGGCGTTCTTGGCAACCTGCTGTAAAAGGAAAATCACCTCTGCAAGACAATTTTCAATTACATTAGTTCCTAGAGTTATTTTTGGGTGACTCTCATGTTTGTCAATATCTACAATGATCAGTCCCTGTGCTGCCAGTTCGACTCTACCGATTTTGATGGTCACCTCTTTAAATCCGATCTGTGGCACGGGCTGGCCATTGCTGGCGATGATACTCAAGTCGTCGTCAGGGTAGCGGGTAATATCCGAGTCATTCCAGTACTGCTTAAAGAGCACGTACGGGATGGTGGTGACCTGTGACCCGGTGTCCAGTAGGGCACTCATGGGAATGCCATCCAGTACCACAGGCAAGACTGGACGTCCTTCCACATATCTGTCGCGCCAGTTCGATGGGCCTGGTGATCTTTTTCCTGGGGGTTGGCCCTCTACCCCAGGTTGTGCCCGTTTAAAGAACAGTACCTTGCCATATGTCCAGGTTGATTGCAGCGGCGGCAGATGGGTCGTCCGTCCTCGCTGTATCGGTCACTGGGTCTTCCTCTGGCCGGTGGGGTCCTCCTTGGTCGACGCCACGGGATGTCCTCCGGTCCGGATGCCAGCTGGATCTTCCCTGGGGTGGAAGCCTGTAAAGACTGCACAGTTCGGGTTAGCGCAGCAACGCTCTTAGCTAGCTCTTGGACCTGATGGTGTAGGTCTGGAGCCGGGTCATTGTCCAAAGCCTGCGCATCAGCTCCCACAGGCCCTGCCGACAAGGGCGCCGCCTCCTGGTGGTAAGTGATAGCAGGGCGCTTGTGGGTCACAACGCCACCCGGTGCCGGTTCTCGGAGCACCCGGATGGCTCTGTCCTTGAACTGTGCAAAGCCCAGATGGGGATCCTGTAAGGCCATTGCCCGCAACTGGGTTCGGTGGGTATTACAATACAGTCCCTCTATAAACTGTTCGGTCAACAGCCTGTCCTCGTTTCCCACTCCATCAGGGTCGGTCTGCTTAATGGCCCTCAGGGCCTCTTGTAGGTTTAGTGCATAGTCCCTTATACTCTCATGCGCTCGCTGCTTGCACCCGTAGAATCTAAGCTTAATCTCGGCTGAGGTGCGGGTATCAAAGGTGTCCTTCAGCCGGGTGAGTATCCCTGCGACAGTCTTCCTCCCAGGTGGCCAGGATTTTACTTCCCTTTTGGCTGCCCCGGTTAGTTGGGCCACCAGGATGCTCACTTTTTGCTCTTCTGTGAGGGGGTACACCTGGAAGAGGCTATCCAGCTTTTCTATAAAGTCATGCAGGGTATGTGACTCCCCTGAGTACTGGGGTAGCCAAGCTGCTCCCGGGATATAGGGCATGGTGAAGGGCATAACTGCAGCAGCGGTAGCGCTGGCGGGGGTTGAGACAGTGAAGCTCTCCTCCGTATCCGACATCTTCCTCCCCCCTAGTGGACCGTGGCCTACCTTGCGATGATCCTGTTCCGTAGGCCGCGGCTCCGCAGTGGATCGTCAGGGTTGAGGACCTTCCGTCGCGCTCCTGTGACGTCGGCGTCTGCTGGGCTCCTTCCAGGACCTTACGCAACGTCCGGACGTGAGGCGGGGCTTCAGTTCTCGCACGCTTTCGGAGTCCATGCCCCTCTTTTTCCCGCGCGGCGTCCTCAAGATGGCGTCCAATGGCGGGAAAACTCCACGGATGGCGGGAAGAAGGCAGAAGATGGCGCCGGATGGCGGGAAACTTCACCGATGGCGGGAAGAAGGCTGAAGATGGCGCCGGATGGCGGGAATCTTCACCACAGGTAAGTTTGAAAAGTCTCTTTTTCAGGCACGCAGTACCCGGTGGTTGCGGGCACGAAATCCTGCCGACTACGCCAAAGTTGACGCGCCCCTGGGCCTGTGTCGCGCTGCGTTGCGCGCGCGGGAGCTTACCCGGAGCCGGATCTCTTGAGGGTTGTAGTCTCGTGGCGGTGACCCGGTCCGTGCCCAGGGAGTCAAACTGAGCGGCGATGTAACAGCGGTAGATGCAGGACGACTACGCCACCCGTTGAATGCAGCTATGGAGCTGCCGCTGCAGGACAGTCCGCTGAGGCCGGTGGATGGATGGTGCAGCGTAGATGGTATAACCCCCAACGGGAGGGGTATGGCCTCAGGGCAGCAGATGTGGATGATGGGGGTAGCAGGAACCACTCAGAGACGGTGCGGTGTAATTCAGGGTCTTTACTGGTAACAACGATAGACCCTCCCGGAGTACTTGCTAGTGAACGGGGCCTGGTCAGTCCTTGAGCAGATGGGATCTCCCCTGGCCAGGCGGAGTTGTAGGCCTCCAAAACTGACTGTACTCTTCTGGCTACCTTGCTAGAAGCGGATATAAGTAGCCCACGTCCCTGAGTGTACCGTGTGGTGCTCACCCGTATGGCCGGTGACTCGGGGCCTTCTAATGGCTTCCGCTCCACGATGGCGGTGCTGGTCCCACGCGTGTGACCGTGCCTTCGGGTTTCTGGGCCTGAGGACCTGAAATCCCCTGCCGGTCGGCTTCTGCTGCTGGGTAAGAGTTAGTCCCCACAGCCTCGGACGCCGGGTCCGGTAAGAAAGCTTCTCAGTCAGGGCGAGCTCTGCAGCTGCCAGCCCCTGACTTCTAGTAGTATTGCTCCCACTGAGCTTCTGCTGTTTCTTCCTGTGACTGTTTCTTGTCTCTACTCTCCTTGACTGACCAACCCTGCCTCAGCCCAGGGTTTATACAGGGGAAGTTCTTCCCCTCCCAAGACTGGGCAGGAGGTGTGGCATGCACAGGATCCCTGACCAAAGGACCTCCCACCTGCTCTCAGACATAACATTACATTACTGTGGAAAACCAGACCCCTGGGGTGCCACACGAGCATGTTTGCTACAGCTCGGTGCTCACCCGGGCATCTCACTGCTCAACATGCTCGGCGCTCGCCGAGTATTTCTGGGGTTGCTCGGCGGGAGCTCGGGTCTCCTCCCTACATGTTTGGTGCTCTTTACAGAGCCAAAGAACATGCAGGGATTGCCTGTCACTCACTTTAATACCGTAGCCATGTTGGTTGTGGCATTACAGTGATTGGCTGGCCGCACAGCGTCATCAGGTCTATATCAGACCTGGCGCCGCCATGCTCGTCACAGTCACTCCCGAATCAGACAGTGTAGGGAGAGGTGCTGCTGAGCTAGGGAGAGATTTGCTTGTTTCTAGTAAGTGTAGGTATACCAAACTATATAAGAGACACATATCCATCTCAACAAACAGTCCTTCTGAGGACTAATCCATCTGCAGAGATATCAGGCAGGCAGCGTATATAGGCAGGCAGGCAGAGTATATAGCAGACTGCAGTGCACATAGCACAAGAAGCTCCATTCCAGTTTAGTCTGTTGCTGCTACTGCTGCTGCTGTTAGATATTTCTAGAAATAAGCCCAGGTCTCAGGGGCCAGGAATAATTTTTTTTTGGATCTTAATTTCTCATTATTTGCTTAAAAAGTAATCCAGAGAACACAGTTTTTCTGCGCCATTTGCTTGTTGGCTCTGCAGAATACAGCCAGGTCCTTTCCATATTACAGCGCTAAAAATCCAGCTATTTAAAACTGTGGTTTGTCCGTCACAAGGATCACATATAATTGCACTGAAAATACTGCTATTTCTGACCCCTATTACAATTTTTTTCAGCGTGTCAGTGAAGCAATTGACACCAGATTGCTGTTCAAAATAGTTACCTACAGGCCAGGTATTTAAAACTGTGTTTTCTCCATCACACGGATCACATAGACGTTTTCAGAAAATACTGCCATTTCTGGTCTCCATTAAAAATTTGTTTCAGTGTGTCAGTGAAGCAATTTACACCAGATTGCTGTTCAAAATAGTTACCTACAGGCCAGGTATTTAAAACTGTGTTTTCTCCGTCACACGGATCACATATACGTTTTCAGAAAATACTGCCATTTCTGACCTCCATTAAAAATTTGTTTCAGTGTGCCAGTGAAGCAATTGACACCAGATTGCTGTTCAAAATAGTTACCTACAGGCCAGGTATTTAAAACTGTGTTTTCTCTATCACACGGATCACATATACGTTTTCAGAAAATACTGCCATTTCTGACTTAGATTAAAAATTTGTTTCAGTGTGTCAGTGAAGCAATTGACATCAGTTTTCTGTTCAAAATAGTTACCTACAGGCCAGGTATTTAAAACTGTGGTTTGTCCGTCACACGGATCACATGTAAGTTCTCTCCAAATTCAGTCATTTGTTTTGAGCGTGGAAGATATTGTCCTCCATTTAAAATGGGCAGGGCACATGGCAAGGGACGGGGAATTGGATGTGATGGTGATGATGGTGCATGCAGAGGCCGAGGCCATGAACAAACTGAAATTGTGCCACAACAAACACCCACATCTTCTCGCTCGACTTTCCTGTCCCAATTAATAGGGGACCGCAGAACACCACTATTGAACACAGAGCAGTGTGAAAAAGGTTATTGGTTGGATAGCAGATAATGCTTCCAGTCACTTAGCCACCACCACCACCTCCACCTTGTTTTCCACATGGTCAAATCTCAGTAGCTGTGAATCTGGACCGCATATTCCTCACCCTGAACCTCCTTCCTCCCACCATGCCGAGTGCCCAGAGACAACTGATCCCACACTTGGACACTCCAAAGGGCTGTTCACTTTCCCATTTATAGATTCTGGCCTATCACCCGGTCCACTTGAAGCGGGGTAAGAGGAGATCGCATGTAGCAATGCCCAAATATTTGAGCAGCCACGGTCACACAAAGGCGACAGTGGAAAAGTGTCACAAAAGGTGGACGATAATGAGACACAATTGCCAGAAAGTCAGGAGGAGGACCAGAGTGCGGAAGTGAAAGACGAGGTGGTAGATGATATAGCAACTGACCCAACCTGGCAGAAGGACGTGCAGAGCGAGGAGAGCAGCACACAGGGGGAGGGAGGGAGAGCACCCCAACTGGCAGGAAGAAGCAGTGTGGTGGCCGCAGAAAGAAGGCAGGCAACCATTCCCCGTAACATCAACACAAAGGAAGTTGCCAGTACAACTGTTAGGTCTTCCCGAGCCTGGTTGTTTTTTAAAGACTCTGCCGATAAGTCCAAAAAGGCCATTTGCACCACCTGCCAGGCCAGCATCAGCAGGGGTGGCAAAATGACCAGCCTGACCACCACCAGCATGATCAGGCACATGGAAGCAAAGCACCCAACTTTGTGGGCCGAACCCCAGGGTCCAAGAATAGTGTCTGCGGGTGGCACCATTGCTTTTTCCGCTGTTGTGCATGCAAGCCAATCCCCTGTCCATGGTGCATGCGAAGCCTCCTGCCCTGCACCTGTCGTTGCACACTCTCAAGTAGCAGCATCAGGAAGCACGTCCATGTCCTTGTCCCAGCGCAGCGTTCAGTTGTTCATACTCCAGTCCTTGGAACGCAAGCGCACATATGCAGCCAACGCCCCACAGGCCACAGTACTAAATTCCTACATTTCACGACTGCTTGCGCTCGAAATGTTGCCTTTTAGGCTTGTGAAGATGGAAGCATTCCGCAACCTGATGGTGGCCGTTCCTCAGTACTCGGTCCCCAGCCGCCACTATTTCTGTGTCGTCCCCGCATTACATAAACATGTGTCCCAAAACATTAGCCGTGCCCGCAACAACGCAGTTACCGGGAAAAGTCCACCTAACCACGGACACGTGGACAAGTGCTTGTGGGTAGGGATGGTACATCTCGCTGACGGCACACTGGGTTAACATAGTGGAAGCCGGGACCCAGTGGAACCTTGGGACGGAACACGTCCTCCCGATGCCAAAGATTGTGGGCCCTAGGTCAATCAAGGTTGCCCCCACAGTCTAAAGCTGCTGCACCTCATCCTCCTCCTCCTCTTCAGCCTCCATCTCCGAAATGACCACATCAGTCACAAGCTGGAAGCACTGCAGCACTGCCTCGGTCAAGCGGCAACAGGCTGTGCTGAAGCTAAAATGCTTAGGTGACAAACCGTACAATGCTGAAGAGTTGTGGACAGCTCTGAAAGAGCAGGCAGATCTTTGGCTCACAAAGCTAAACCTACAGCCAGGCATGGTCGCGTGTGACAATGGCCGGAACCTGGTGGCGGCTCTGAGTTGAGGCGAGCTCACACACGTACCATTCCTGGCCCATGTGCTTAACCTCATGGTTCAGCGGTTTCTCAAATCCTACCCGGAGCTGCTGTATCTGCTTGTTAAAGTACGCCGCCTGGGTGCCCATTTTAGAAAGTCACCTACAGCTTCCGCCGCCCTTGCCGTGTTTCAGCAGCTTTTGCAGCTTCCGGCTCACAGACTGGTATGTGATGTCCCCACGCATTGGAACTCTACACTGCAGATGTTGGGAAGGATATGTGAGGAGAAGAGGGCAGTTGTTGAGTACCAGCATCAACAAGACCGTCAGTATTCAGTTCAGACTCCACACATAAGACCTCAGGAGTGGACATGGATGTCAGACATATGTACCATCCTCCAAAACTTTGAGGATTCCACCAAGATGGTGAGCGGCGATGACGCCATAATTAGCGTCACCATCTCACTTCTCTGTCTTCTGAAATGCTCTCTGCTCACAATCAAAGAGGATGCATTGCAGGCAGAGCACGATGAGATTGATGCAAGGAACCATACAGGGTGATTCCACACAGCTTAGCCTCATCTCATCCCAACATGGATTGGGTGACAATGAGGAAGAGGAGGAGGAGGAGGAAGGACAGGAGCTAGTTTCATGCGCTATAGACGGTACTACCTGCACAACTCTCATACCCTCTGTTCAGCGTAGATGGCCAGAGGACAAAGAGGAGGAGGAGGAGAGCATGGTCAGTCATCCTCTTGGTGAGGACACGGAAGTCTTGCCTGTTAGCAGTCTGTCACACATGGATGAGTTTATGTTACGCTGCCTTTCCCATGACCCTCGCGTTCTCAAAATTTTGGGTGACAGTCATTACTGGTTGGTGACACTTCTAGACCCACTCTACAAGGAGAACTTTATATCTC
Organism: Phyllobates terribilis; assembly: GCF_046119375.1. NCBI lineage: Eukaryota > Metazoa > Chordata > Amphibia > Anura > Dendrobatidae > Phyllobates > Phyllobates terribilis. Next base: position 51,706,280 of record NW_027362768.1, on the reverse strand, counting down.
TTATTCCTGATGCGGACAGGTCTGCAAAAATGGGGCAGTACCAGAAGTCCCTTGTTTCGGAACTATTAAAAAAATTGCCATCTGAAAACTCTGGCGGCAGAGGTCACAGTTTGTTGGACAACCAAGGAGTACAGGCGAGAGAGACACAAATGCAATCCAGCAGAGGCAGGGGAACACTGTCAAAGTTCTGGGACAGTTTTCTCAGACCCTCCCATCGCACAGGCCCTGAGGTGAGGGGTACTCTCACAAGGAGTGCAAAGTTTGGGAAGATGCTGAGAGAGTACCTTGCTGACCGTACCAACGTCCTCCGTGATTCCTCTGTGCATTTTAATTATCGGGTATCCAAGCTGGATACGTGGAATGAACTGGCTCTCTACGCCTTGGAGGTCCTGGGCTGCCCTGCCGCTAGCGTTTTATCAGAGCGGGTTTTTAGTGCCGCTGGTGGAATTATAACTGATAAGCACATCCGCCTGTCAACTGAAAATGTTGACAGGCTGACTCTTACAAAAATGAACAAGGGCTGGATTTGGCCAGACTTCTCAACACCACCGAATGATAGCAGCGTAACATAAACTCAAATCCAGTGTCTTTTTTGGGGAAGTCTATTCCCATGCACCTCTTCACACCGACACATGGGTATAGGCTTCTTGATTTTGGCTATTTTCTCTTGTCCTCCTCCTTCTCCTCATCCTCATCCTCCACCACCATATCACCAGGGTGACCATGGTCCATGATGCAACATCCACATAATTTTTTTAAAGGGTGTTTATGATGCCCGTAAAAAAAATGTTTTTATACAGTATGTTCATGTATACCCCCCCAGGGGTAAATGTTTCTCAGCCCATACACTTAGTGCATGGGCATTACAAGTATAGGAGACCCGCTCCTTTCTAATGGGAAATTTTTTTTATGAGGCCCTCTACGTCTCTTCCAAGGGGAATTGGAGTGCCTCCCAATTTTAGGCAGCCCTTGCATTCACTGCAAAGGCCAACACTATGGGAGACCCTCTGCTTTCTAATGGGAATTTGTCGTTACTGTGGCCCTGGGGTTTTTCCTAAATTTGGTCAGCCGTTGGACTCACTGCATACCCTATAACTGTATAGCAGACTCTCTCCTTTCTAATGGGAATTTGTCATTACTGTGGCCCTGCTCTATGTGTCTTTAAATTCTTAGTGGGGTTTTTCCTAAAATTGGTCAGCCGTTGGACTCACTGCATACCCTATAGCTGTATAGCAGACCCTCACCTTTCCAATGGGAACATGTCGTACTTGTTACTGTGGCCCTGCTCTATGTGTCTTTAAATTCTTAGTGGGGTTTTTCATAAATTTGGTCAGCCGTTGGACTCAATGCATACCCTTTAACTGTATAGCAGACTCTCTCCTTTCTAATGGGAATTTGTCATTACTGTGGCCCTGCTCTATGTGTCTTTAAATTCTTAGTGGGGTTTTTCCTAAAATTGGTCAGCTGTTGGACTCAATGCATACCCTATAACTGTATAGCAGAACCTCTCCTTTCTAATGGGAACATGTTGCACTTGTTAATGTGGCCCAGCTTTATGTGTCTTTAAATTCTTAGTGGGGTTTTTCCTAAAATTGGTCATCCGTTGGACTCACTGCATACCCTATAATTGTATAGCAGACCCTCTCCTTTCTAATGGGAACATGTCGTACTTGTTACTGTGGCCTTGCTCTATGTGTCTTTGAATTCTTAGTGGGGTTTTTCATAAATTTGGTCAGCCGTTGGACTCACTGCATATCCTATAACTGTATAGCAGACTCTTTCCTTTCTAATGGGAATTTGTCGTTACTGTGGCCCTGCTCTATGTGTCTTTAAATTCTTAGTGGGGCTTTTCCTAAAATTGGTCAGCCGTTGGACTCACTGCATACCCTATAACTGTATAATAGCAGACTCTCTCCTTTCTAATGGGAACATGTCATACTTGTTACTGTGGCCCTGCTCTATGTGTCTCTAAATTCTTAGTGGGGTTTTTCCTAAAATTGGTGAGCCGTTGGACTCACTGCATACCCTATAACTGTATAGCAGACCCTCTCCTTTCTAATGTGAACATGTCGTACTTGTTACTGTGGCCCTGCTCTATGTGTCTTTAAGTTCTTAGTGGGGTTTTTCATAGATTTGGTCAGCCGTTGTACTCACTGCATACCCTATAACTGTATAGCAGACTCTCTCCTTTCTAATGGGAATTTGTCGTTACTGTGGCCCTGCTCTATGTTTCTTTAAATTCTTAGTGGGGTTTTTCCTAAAATTGGTCAGCTGTTGGACTCATTGCATACCCTATAACTGTATAGCAGACCCTCTCCTTTCTAATGGGAACATGTCGTACTTGTTACTGTGGGCCTTCTGTGTGTCTTTAAATTGCTGGCAGCCATCTTGAGATCACCATTTTCGTCCGCCATCTTGGTTTGCACGTTTTTCAATTCTTTCCGTTTTATCTCTTTATCTTCAGACTCCTCATCTGCGCCAGGGGCATTTTTCTTGCGGTCCATATCCGGCATTTTCTCTTTTGTGCCACAGGACCACCGTCATTTGGCATCCACCTGTGTGACGACAGTCTGGAACTTTGAGACATTCTTATCCCTTCCACATCCTCCTCTTCTTCTGGAACAACCACCTCCTGCCACACGCTATTCAAAGTCTTCTCCAGCATGTAGATGACTGGAATAGTGATGCTGATGACAGCATTGTCAGTGCTAACTAGTTTAGTAGCCATTTCAAAACTGACTACGCCAAATGTAACAGAGTGGCAGTCGGTGGCGAGTGGCATGTCAGTTTCAGTGATTATGTCCTCACCCTGGCCCGCTACAGAAAAGGGGACTCTGAGCATCTCTGGGTGTGTGTGTTGTGGTGCTTCCGTGGAGGAGACCTCCATACTCACTTCTGACCTGCCGTCCTGGGTGTCGAGTTTTTTAGCCTTCAGAAGGAGAAAACCAGACTAACTTAAACACGTAAAAACTTCTTTACTAGCAGCCACAGTCACATACAGGGAGTAACAAGTGATACAGTCTCTTTGTGGTCTCTTTACATACAGCGGCACTTTACCAGCGATGAAAGACACAGACACCGATTTGGACATGAAGACTAACGCCGAGCACGCCAGCTCTCTTTGTAACTCCATTCTCTATCCCCTTGCCTGACCTTCTTGTATCCACCTCCCTGATGAGGCTGTCCTGTCTTGGCACGTAAGGTGAAGTTCCCACATTGACCTCTCTATGTACATCTAGTCCTGTTGTCCCCGCTGTCTAGACTGTTCGTATTCACCTTCCACATAAGGTTGTCCAAAAATTCCCAGAATGTGACACACACACCCTTCTCCTGTACTTTCTTCGGGGTCCTCCTGACACTCCTCACTGTTCCTCACTCAACTAGAACTGCCTGCAATCAGGAAGTGACTCCTTTCTTCACTAAACCTGCTCCTCCCACACTGAAGCAGCTCCTAAACCCCTTAACTCTTTCCTAACTTATAACTGCATACTCTGTGTGCTATAGTGCCCACCTCTGCACTACTCTTCTATTAATCTAATAGTCTACCCGCACTGACCTATACTGACCCACTAAGTAACCCATCAGACATTAGATCATATGATTGCTCATATATAAACATAGAACACAGCATTATGTGCATTAAGAGGGAAGAGGCGCATGACTGTGTGGCACCCCAGGGGTCTGGTTGCCACAGTAATAGAAATATTATGTCTGAGAGCAAGTGGGAGGTTTCTCTGGTCAGGAGCCCTAAGCATGCAACACTGCCCGCCCAGACCTGGGAGGGGAGGAATCTGCCCTTATAAACTATGTCTGGGGCGGGATTAGGAGAGTCAGAGCTTGGAGAGGGAAAGATACAGCAGGAGCTCTGTAGGAGCAGGAGTGAGAGCCAGAGGCTGGAAGCTAGATAGCTCGCCTTGGCTGAAGACACTAAACCCGGACACGGAGTCCGAGGCTGTGGGGACATCCAGGTCCAGCAGCAGAATCCAACCGGCTGGGGATTCCAGGTCCTCTGGCCTTAGAAGCCCGGAGGCACGGTCACAAGCAAGGGACCAACACCGCCGTCGTGGAGCGGAGGCTAACAGAAGGCCCCAAGTCACCGGCCATACGGGTGAGCACCACACGGTATTCTCAGGGATGTGGGCTACTTCTACCCGCATAGAGCAAGGTAGCCAGGAAAGAGTGCAGATAGACGGGGAGGCCTACAACTCCACCTGGCCAGGGGGAGATACTGCTTGCTCACAGACTGACCAGGCCTCTACTGCTAACCAGTACTCCCGGGAGGGTCTGCTTTATACCATCAGTAAAGACCCTGAACTGCACCACACGTCTCTGTGTTTCATCGCCGCACCAGCACCATTAGTACTGGGATGCTCACACCATCACTCCCATCATCCACACTAGCTGCCCCGAGGCAATACTTCTCCCGTGGGGAGTTATCCCATACTTGGCTGCGCTTACAACATCAGCCTCAGCGGCCGGCAGCGCAGCGGCGGTCCCCACTGACCGAAATCCACGGGTGGCGTAGTCGGACATTTGTTATTACACTAAGACTGTCACTGGTTTGACCACCCTGAGCCACGGACCGGGTCGCCACCACACTGAGACTACCACCCCCAGCATCCCACCAGAGGCCCGGTTCCGGGTTCCCCACGCGGCCCAGGGGGCGAGTCAACTTTGGCGTAGTCGGCAGGATTTCGTGCCCGCAACCACCGGGTACTGCGTGCCTGAAAAAGACTTTTGTACTTACCTGTGGTGAAGTTTCCCGCCGTCCGGAGTCGTTTCCCGCCATCGGACGCCATCTTGGGTCATTTCCAGCCGTCTTCTGCCATCTTCCCGCCATCCGCAGCTGCTTCCCGCCATCAGACGACATCTTCAGGACGCCGCACGGGAAGAAGAGGGGCGTGGACGCCGAAAGCGCGCGAGATCTGAAGCTCCGCCCCCCGCACTGACACTGCGTAAGGTCCTGGATGGGAGGAAGAGCGACGCTGACATCATCGGAGCGCGACGCCAGGTCCTCTACCCCGACGATTGACTGCGGAGCCGCGGCCTACGGAAGAAGAGTATCGCAAGGTAGGCCACGGTCCACTAGGGGGGTAGAAGGATGTCGGATACCGAGGGGAGCTCCACCGCCACACCGGCCGCCAGCGCAACCGCTGCAGCGGTCATGCCATTCACCATGCCCTATATCCCGAGGGCAACCTGGCTACCCCAGTACTCAGGGGAGTCACATACCCTAAGTGACTTTAGGGAAAGATTGGATAGCCTCTTCCAGGTATACCCCCTCACGGAAGAGCAAAAAGTAAGCATCCTGGTGGCCCAGTTAATCGGGGCAGCCCAAAGGGAGGTAAAGTCCTGGTCACCTGGTAAGAAGAGGACTGTCAGAGAAATACTAGCCCGGCTGAAAGACACATTTGTTACCCGAACCTCAGCCGAAATAAAGCTCAGATTTTACGGGTGCAAACAACGGGCACATGAAAGTATAAGAGACTATGCTCTAAACCTACAAGAGGCCCTGAGAGCCATTAAGCATGCAGACCGTGACAGCGTGGGGAATGAAGACAAGCTGTTGACCGAACAATTTATTGAGGGTCTACTGTGCAATGCCCACCGAACCCAGTTGCGGGCAATGACCTTACAGGACCCTGACCTGGACTTTGCACAGTTCAAGGACAGAGCCATCCGGGTGCTCCGAGAACCGGCACCAGGTGGCGCTGTGACCCACAGGCGCCCTGCTATCACTTATCACCAGGACGCGGCGCCCTTGTCTGCAGGGCCTGTGGGAGCTGATGCGCAGGCTTTGAACAATAACCCGGCTACAGACCTGCACCATCAGGTCCAAGAGCTGACTAAGAGCGTTGCTGCGCTAACCAGAACTGTGCAGTCTTTACAGGTCTCTTCTCCAGGAAAGATCCAGCTGGCATCCGGACCGGAGGACGTCCCGTGGTGCCGACTGAGGAGGACCCCACTGGCCAGAGGGAGACCCAGCGACAGGTACAATGAGGACGGACGACCCATCTGCCGCCGCTGCAATCAACCCGGACATATGGCAAGGTACTGTCATTTAAACGGGCACAACCTGGGGTAGAGGGCCAACCCCCAGGCCTAAGATCATCAGGCCCATCGAACTGGCGTGACAAGTACGTAGGGGGACGTCCGGTCTTGCCTGTGGTACTGGACGGCATTCCTATGAGTGCCCTACTGGACACCGGGTGACAGGTCACCACCATCCCGTACGTGCTCTTCAAGTGGTACTGGAATGACTCGGACATAACCCGCTACCCAGATGACGACCTGAGCATTATCGCCAGCAATGGTCAGCCCGTGCCACAGATAGGATTTAAAGAAGTGACCATCAAGGTCGGTAAAGTTGAACTGCCGGCACAAGGACTGATCATTGTGGACATTGACCGTCGCGAGAGCCACCCAAAAATAACCCTAGGTACTAATGTAATTGAAAACTGTCTTGCAGAGGTGATTCTTTTTTTGCAGCAGGTTGCCAAGAACACCAGTTCCAGCCAGCAGCGTGTGCTCCAAAAAGAGATCCGGGCACTGATGAAGCGGCAACAAGTGGAACTATCTGGTAGTAAGATAGGTAGCGTGAGAATGTGTGACCCGTTCCCTATTGCCATGCCCCCAAAAAGTGAGATGATGATTTGGTGCCGGGCAGCTATTGGTCTAAGAGGTAGATGTAGCACCCTGAGGACTCGGCTGCTACAGGGGTATTGCACCTCACTCCAGAGGTGTGGTATTCCACTCCCGGGTAAGGATGGAGTGTGGGACTGAGCTCAGACAGCTGCATGCACTACACTCATCCCATTTCCGGGGGATCAGAACTACGGTACTCCCACCAGTTAGATGTGCAGGTACGACAGCGTCTGTCCCTGGCTGGAGTGGGAGGGGGGGAGGAACATCCCAGTAGTGTAGGGGCAGATAGGGGAGGGACTCTGGGCATAGAGGTAGGAGCCCATTGGGTGCTAGTCACCTGGGCTCACACATAGAGGGAGTATATATGGTGGACACCATCTTAGGACAGGGTCAGTCAGTCTGAGGAGGAGCAGAGCAGAGGAGCTCAGCCAGGAGGGCTGACAGGGAGCTGTGGCTCCGGCTGGGCCCAGCTCCAGGGCCAGGCCTGCAGTGGAGAGGAGGAGGAAGAGAGGCCCAGAGACACAAGACAAGAGGGAACCCTGAGATCCCAGAAGTAAACCAAAAGGGTGAAGGGTTGGCAGAAACGGGTACCGGAACCCTAACTGGCAGAGGCTAATGATCCTTAGCCAGGAACCGGAGGTCGTGGTTAAGTTTTGCCACGACCCTCACCACATCCACCAGGAAGGCACACCACGAATAGGGTCAGGAAAGCCAGAGAAGGTTTTACCACCAAGAGGCCCGAGGGAGCCGGACAAAGGTGGATCCCTGGTGGGAACGGCCAGCAGAGAGAGAGAGAGAAGGGAGCTCAGGACCACGCTCTGGACTGCCTGGGAGTTGGCCGAGTCCCACTCCTGGTGGACGCAGCACGGCTCGGGTGGTCACTCAAGGCCGGAGTGACCGGAGCAACACCTGTGAGTAAAAACCCTGAAACTGCATCACCTGTCTCTGAGCTTCCTTGCTGCACCATCACAACCACCAACTTCCACATCTGCTGCCCTGAGGCCATACCCCTCCCATTGGGGGTTATACCATCCTTGCTGCACAAACCTACCACCGGCCTCAGCGGTCTGCTCTGCAGCGGCGGCCTCCTAGCCGCAATCAACGGGTGGCGTAGTCGACACTTAAACAACATCTACAAAGACTGCCACACACTTAGTTTGACCACCCTGGGCACGGACCGGGTCACCGCCACAAGGACTACTACCCCTATCTGGATCCGGCTCCGGGTATCCCTTGAACATGGCCCAGGGGGCGCGTCAACTTTGGCGTAGTCGGCAGGATTACGTGCCCGCAATCACCGGGTACTGCGTGCCTGAAGAAAAGTTCATATTTACCGTAAGAAGAAGTCTCCCGCCGGTTCCGGAGGGTCCCCGCCGTCGGACGCCATCTCGGGTCATTTCCCGCCGTTTGCCCGCCATCTGCAGCCTTTTCCCGCCATCCACGGAGTTTCCCGCCATAAAGAGACAATTCCCGCCATCTGAGACGATTTCCCGCCCTGGCAGAGCGGACGCCATTATGGGCGTGCCAGAGGGTGGCAAGAGGCCACCTCCCATCGTGGGCCAGGTCCAGGAATGGCGCCAAAAGCGGAAACCGCCCCCACCAGCAGAGACTGCAATGGTAGAAATGTCCATCAGCGTGAAAGGGCTGCCCCTGGAACTGACAATCACCAAGTTGCCCCAGGACCGCCCTCAGGATGGGCGGATCAAGAACAAAAGAGAGAGGATGGGTGCAGCCTGGAGGAGTCTGGAGAGAACGCACCTGGAGATGGAGGGAGAGTCAGGCAGCACCGACCCGATGGTCAGGAGCCTGCTGCTGGCCGCCACCCCAGAAGGCCTGGTGGAGATCCTGGCACAGCTCCCCAAAGATCGGGAGCATGCACAGACCGCGCTTTAGGGCTTGGCTCGGAAGATGGCCCGAGTGCAGCAAGAAGTGCTGGCCGAGTGGAGCAGAGAAATGGCCCTGCAGGCTGGAACCCGCCATCATAGGACGCCACCCGCAACAAGGAGCACGCCTGCCTCTGAGGATGGTGCAGGAGGGACGAAGGCCGGAGACGATGCCGTGGAAGGAGCTGAAGAGATGGAAGCAGGTAAAGGGGACGTCATCACCCCGAGCCCAGAAGCCGTAAGCCTGCCCCAGCTCCCCGTCGCAGAGCCCGAAATCCCACTGATCGTTCCTGTTGCTGCACCGCCACCGCTCCAAACTAGGCCTCAAGCGGCAGGAGCCGCGGCCACGCCCCCTGTGACGTCACACGCCTTGACCCTGAGCGCGGCCAAGCAGGAAACGCCACCGGCCTGGTCGCAAGGCCGAGTACCCCCGGGCGCCGCCGTCTCCACAGTGCCCTTCACCTTTAGGGTGCCACCGACCTGGTCGCAAGGCCTGGTGCAGCCGGGCGCCGCTACCACCACTGCGCCCTCAACCTCCACTGTGCTACCCTTGGGTGAAGACCTGCTCACGCAACATACTTGCCCGGATGGGCAGCCCTTTGAGTGGCCACCGGAGTACCTCAATCTCCGACTCCGGAAGGAAAGACCCCTATGTGAGCCCCTGATCCCGGCTCCGGCGCCGGCCAAGATCACCCCACTCCCGTTGGAGGAGGCGCAGTTCGAATGGGAACCCACCGGCGAAAACCTCATGGGGTTCACCCAAGAGACCCGGGCGGCCGCAGCCCAGCGTGCGGAGTGCTGCCGTCAGCAGCTGGAGGTCTTTCAGAGGGAACGGCGAGAGAGGCGGATCCGCGAGGAGCGGCTGCAGGTCCAGAGTGCGGAGCAGAAAAGCCGGACCCGGCGAGACCGCCGTGCGGCCCACGGTCCCCGCGCCACCGGGACTGTCATCAAGTTCCAACTGGAGCATGGTTGGGGCTTTATCAGGGATCACAGAACCCCCGGCGACGTCTTTGTCACCCGCAGGGATGTCGAGTCTCATCTGCCGGAGGGACACCGTGGCCGTGACCTTTACCTGGGTGACGAGGTCACCTTCACCCGGCATCAGTGTGCCAAAGGACCGTACGCCCTTCATGTGCACCGATTGACGGAAGAAGAGCTGCGGTATGGAGGAGAACAAGAGGACCCGGACGGGTCTGAAAATTACCTTCAGGAAGGAGCAGGAGGGCATCGTTACCACTGAACGGTAAAGAGAACTGTATAAAGTTACCCGTCGGGGTATGAGAACTGTTACAAGAATTGTTATGTGCATTGCTGCTAAGTGAAGTGTGGTCCCCGTTGGGACTAGTGTGAACTGTTACCTGTGTGCCCCTTTTCCTCACAGGCTGAGGACTGTGAGCAGCCATCCCTTTTCCCCACAGGCTGAGGACTGTGAGCAGCCATCCCTTTTCCCCACAGGCTGAGGACTGTGAGCAGCCATCCCTTATCCCCACTGACCGAGGACTGAGAGCGGTCGTTCTTTCCCTCTACCTGGCCGAGGACTGAGAGCGGCCATAACCTGTACATAGTTGCGCTTCCCAAGGCGCCCCCTACCGGTTTTATAGGAAAACTGCTGTTTTCTTCTAGTGACTGTGGCCCTTTACCTGGTCACAATTTGCACAGTGGCCAGAAGCTTAAGAAGATTTTATATGAAAAGTTTTATATCAAAAGTTATATTGCTAAAATAATATATGAGAAGTTACCTGTCATATTATATGTGTTTATAATGTTTTATATGTTAGTGTATGTTTTAAAAAAAAAAAGTTTGTATGTTTTGGTATGTTTTTATTCTTTTACAGCCCGAGGACGTGCTGTGATTTACCAGGGGGGAATGTAGCACCCTGAGGACTCGGCTGCTACAGGGGTATTGCACCTCACTCCAGAGGTGTGGTATTCCACTCCCGGGTAAGGATGGAGTGTGGGACTGAGCTCAGACAGCTGCATGCACTACACTCATCCCATTTCCGGGGGACAGAACTACGGTACTCCCACCAGTTAGATGTGCAGGTACGACAGCGTCTGTCCCTGGCTGGAGTGGGAGGGGGGGAGGAACATCCCAGTAGTGTAGGGGCAGATAGGGGAGGGACTCTGGGCATAGAGGTAGGAGCCCATTGGATGCTAGTCACCTGGGCTCACACATAGAGGGAGTATATATGGTGGGCACCATCTTAGGACAGGGTCAGTCAGTCTGAGGAGGAGCAGAGCAGAGGAGCTCAGCCAGGAGGGCTGACAGGGAGCTGTGGCTCCGGCTGGGCCCAGCTCCAGGGCCAGGCCTGCAGTGGAGAGGAGGAGGAAGAGAGGCCCAGAGACACAAGACAAGAGGGAACCCTGAGATCCCAGAAGTAAACCAAAAGGGTGAAGGGTTGGCAGAAACGGGTACCGGAACCCTAACTGGCAGAGGCTAATGATCCTTAGCCAGGAACCGGAGGTCGTGGTTAAGTTTTGCCACGACCCTCACCACATCCACCAGGAAGGCACACCACGAATAGGGTCAGGAAAGCCAGAGAAGGTTTTACCACCAAGAGGCCCGAGGGAGCCGGACAAAGGTGGATCCCTGGTGGGAACGGCCAGCAGAGAGAGAGAGAGAAGGGAGCTCAGGACCACGCTCTGGACTGCCTGGGAGTTGGCCGAGTCCCACACCTGGTGGACGCAGCACGGCTCGGGTGGTCACTCAAGGCCGGAGTGACCGGAGCAACACCTGTGAGTAAAAACCCTGAAACTGCATCACCTGTCTCTGAGCTTCCTTGCTGCACCATCACAACCACCAACTTCCACATCTGCTGCCCTGAGGCCATACCCCTCCCATTGGGGGTTATACCATCCTTGCTGCACAAACCTACCACCGGCCTCAGCGGTCTGCTCTGCAGCGGTGGCCTCCTAGCCGCAATCAACGGGTGGCGTAGTCGACACTTAAACAACATCTACAAAGACTCCCACACACTTAGTTTGACCACCCTGGGCACGGACCGGGTCACCGCCACAAGGACTACTACCCCTATCTGGATCCGGCTCCGGGTATCCCTTGAACATGGCCCAGGGGGCGCGTCATAGAGACTACCAAGCAATGGTAGAACCCGTCTACTCAGACAGTAGGCCGACCATTTTGACAGCACGGGGGATGGTCGATGTACGTCATGGGAGGGTGCCCGTCCGCATCATAAATATCGGGGAGAGAGAAGTATACCTGCCCCGGTATGCCACGCTAGCCAAATTGTTCACCATAAACCAGAACTCTGTACAGGCCGTGGAACCCTTGCCTCCATCTCAACCAGAGGAAGGTAACGGCTCTAAGAAACCAATGGAGGACTGGTGTCAGCAACTGCATTTGGGTACTGACTCCACTCCCTCACACCAAAAACAGGGAGTCTACCGGGTGGATCAGGAGTACGAGAGAGTGTTTAGCAAACACCCGCTAGACTTTGGGCGAGTAAAGGGGGTAGAACATCACATCCCAACGGGAGACCTTCCTCCCATAAAGGAGAGATACCGACCCGTACCCCCTGCACACTATCAGCACGCCAAGGGGATGCTAAAAGACATGAAGGAGGCTGGGGTAATTAGGGACAGCTGTAGCCCCTGGGCAGCTCCACTAGTCTTAGTGAAAAAGAAAGACAACACCATGAGAATGTGTGTAGACTACAGGAAGGTCAACTGTATCACACACAAAGATGCGTACCCGTTACCAAGGATAGAAGAGTCCTTAGCTGCATTAAAATCTGCTAACTTCTTCTCTACTTTGGATCTCACTAGCGGGTACTGGCAGGTTCCTGTAGCAGAGGCGGACCGGGAGAAGACCGCATTCACCACCCCGATGGGACTCAGCGAATTTAACTGTATGCCGTTCGGGCTCTGCAACGCACCAGGAACCTTCCAACGGTTGATGGAATGCTGTCTGGGACACCGGAATTTAGAGACGGTCCTGTTATACCTGGACGATGTCATCATTTATTCCAAGACTTACGAGGACCACCTGAAACACCTGGCAGAAGTGTTTGACGCCCTGGCAAGCTACGGCCTAAAGGTGAAACCCTCCAAGTGTCATCTCCTGAAACCAAAGGTGCAATACCTGGGACACGTGGTGAGTGCTGACGGAGTGGCTCCTGACCCCGATAAGATCACCGTGATTAAAGAATGGCCAAGACCCTCCAGCATAAAGGAAGTGCAGCAGTTCCTCGGGTTGGTAGGCTACTACCGAAGATTCATTCCCGGCTTCACCAAAATGGCAGTCCCTATGCAGGACCTCCTGATAGGTCAATCTCAGAAAGCTAAAAACCAGAAGCCGCCCTTCAGGTGGGAAAAGCTGGAAGAGGAGTCCTTCTGCCAGCTGAAGATGGCCCTCACGGGGGATGAAATCCTGGCGTACCCTGATTACAGCCAGCCCTTTATCCTCCACACAGACGCAAGCAACATTGGGCTAGGAGCCGTACTGTCCCAGATCCAGCAGGGGAAAGAACGGGCAATCGCTTACGCCAGCCGAAAGCTACGGCCCACGGAGAGGAACCCTGAGAATTATAGCTCATTCAAGCTGGAGTTCCTGGCAGTGGTGTGGGCAGTGACCGAACGTTTCAAGCATTACTTTGCCTCTTCTAAGTTCACCGTGTACACGGATAACAACCCGTTGACACACCTGGACACTGCAAGGCTCGGTGCCCTGGAGCAGAGATGGATGGCCCGCCTGTCCAACTATGAATTCACCATCAAATACCGGGCGGGACGCTCAAATGCCAATGCGGATGCCCTGTCTAGAATGCCAAACTTATCGGACGTAGGGGAAGATCCAGAAGATCTGGAAGAAGTCGAGCTCCCTGTGTTCCACCGTCATGGGATTACCCTGTATTCCCACCGTGTGAAGGGCAGGCGCTCTGTGACGTTCAATCCCTTGCCCCACTACAGCTGGGCGGAAATGCAAGACAGTGATCCCGCAGTCCGTCTGGTGAAGGAAATGCTGACACAGGCCGATGCCCGTCTTGACCCAGACGCTCCGGCGGAGACCAAGCAACTGTGGAAGGAGAAAAGTAAGCTGTTCCTCTACAGGGAGAAGCTGTGCCGAAGAATGGTTAACTCTCGAACACATGAGTTGACCTGGCAGGTAGTGGTCCCAAGACGAGACGCGGCTATGGTTCTGGAGGCATACCACAACGGAGCAGGACATTTTGGATGGAAGAAGCTGGAGTACTTGTTGCGTGAATGGTTCTACTGGGTAGGCATGAGAGAAGCCATCGAGAGGTGGTGCAGAGACTGTGGCCCGTGCAACCTAAGAAGAAAGGACCGTGCCAGCCAGAAGACTCCCCTGCAGCCCATCATCACCAGACAGCCACTGGAACTGGTAGCCCTGGACCATGTGAAACTGGCTCCAAGCAGATCTGGGTATGTCTACGCCCTCACAATCGTAGATCACTACTCCCGGTTCCTGGTGGTGGTTCCCATCAAGGACTTAATGGCTCAAACAGCAGCTAGAGCCTTCCAGCAGCACTTCTGCCGTCCACACGGGTACCCGGAGCAAGTGTTGACAGACCAAGGACCAGCCTTCGAAGCGGAGGTCTTCCAGGAGTTCTGTAACCTGTATGGCTGCAAGAAGATAAGAACAATGCCCTATCACCCCCAAACCAATGGACTCTGCGAGAAGATGAACCAGGTGGTGATAGATCTGCTAAAAACATTGCCCCTGGAAGAACGCAGTCTGTGGCCTGAGAAACTGCCCGACCTGTATAACCACATCCCTGTAGGTTCCACCAACTGTACCCCGGCTTACCTAATGCGAGCAAAGCAAGACCTGGTAAGCTGCCTGTTGACCTGGATATGGGAGTCCTGACACCCGAGGACACCTCGCCAGAGGCAGACTGGGATACAGAACGGCAGCAGCAGTATCGGAAAGTACAGGAGAGCGTCGAGCAAAGTCTGTCTCAGGCAAGAGAAAGACAAGAGAAGGCTTATAACCAACATGCTCCCGCTGTTCCCCTGGTACCTGGAGAGCAGGTCTTGAAAAGAAAAAGGCGGCTCCATAAGTTGGACGACCAGTGGGAAAAGGACCCGTACACCGTACTGCCCTCAAGCCACAATAATCCAAAGGTGTATGTCATCAGTAAGGATGGAGGAGAGACCAGAGCCACTGTCCCCAGAGACCACCTGAAAAAGTGCCCCGAGAAGTTGCAAAGCACGGATGAAGATCAGGAAGACCCTTAGAGGAAAAGGAGGAAATGATCAGCACCGTAGTCGGAGACTTTCCCCGGTCCTGGACACAAGCAAACAATGCTATCGTGGTACCCGTCCTCACCTTTCTCCAGCCAGCCCCTCAAATGCCTACAGAAGATCAGGTATAGCTGGAAGAGCAGCCGGCCCAGGAGGCAGAAGAATCCATACCAGCAGACCAGGAGAATCAACCCTCTGCTAGTAGTGAGCCTGCCGTGCCCCTAGTGAGCCAAAGAGTGCGCAGACAGCTGCCCAGCTTACCCATAACACCTCCTACACCCTGTAGTGCAGGACCAGTTAGTGAGCTCCGTAGGTCCACTAGAGTCACTAGAGGTCAGATGCCCGCTCGCTGGAAAATATAAAGTAATGCACTGTAAATTTACCTGTTTATTGAGAAATGTTGATGGTTTTTGCTGTTGCCTGTTCTTAATTATGTTTCTCAGTTACCCTGCAGATTTATTTGGACTAACAGGTTATGGACGCTGGATAACCGGAACAATCTTGTAGATAGTTGCACATTGTGCCTCTTGCGAAGACGGCCGCGGAAGAGAAAACCTGTCTGGCGTGGCCACCTTGCGGCCCAAAGTAGCTAGCTTCAGCCTTGCAGCCACGCCCAAGGCCAACGCAAGGGGTTTGCTTTGGACAGGTCCCCTACTTCGCTTAAAGCTTCACCTTGGGTGACATGGACACCCTCTTGTTTCACAAACTTCACCTTGGGTGATATGGACACCCGGTTGCGGACACGCTGTGACATTTAAAGAACTAAAGCTTCTTGTAAATATGTTATTGTATTATCGTTTATACCCTTGTATTTATGTTTCTTTAAAAATGTGTTTAGTCCCGGAGTACTAAAATTTACTAGGGGGGAATGTGGCACCCCAGGGGTCTGGTTGCCACAGTAATAGAAATATTATGTCTGAGAGCAAGTGGGAGGTTTCTCTGGTCAGGAGCCCTAAGCATGCAACACTGTCCGCCCAGACCTGAGAGGGGAGGAATCTGCCCTTATAAACTGGGTCTGGGGCGGGATTAGGAGAGTCAGAGCTTGGAGAGGGAAAGATACAGCAGGAGCTCTGTAGGCGCAGGAGTGAGAGCCAGAGGCTGGAAGCTAGATAGCTCGCCTTGGCTGAAGACACTAAACCTGGACACGGAGTCCGAGGCTATGGGGGCATCCAGGTCCAGCAGCAGAATCCAACTGGCAGGGGATTCCAGGTCCTCTGGCCTTAGAAGCCCGGAGGCACGGTCACAAGCAAGGGACCAGCACCGCCGTCGTGGAGCGGAGGCTAACAGAAGGCCCCAAGTCACCGGCCATAAGGGTGAGCACCACACGGTATTCTCAGGGACGTGGGCTACTTCTACCCGCATAGAGCAAGGTAGCCAGGAAAGAGTGCAGATAGACGGGGAGGCCTACAACTCCACCTGGCCAGGGGGAGATCCTGCTTGCTCACAGACTGACCAGACCTCTACTGCTAACCAGTACTCCCGGGAGGGTCTGCTTTATACCATCAGTAAAGACCATGAACTGCACCACACGTCTCTGTGTTTCATCGCCGCACCAGCACCATTAGTACTGGGACGCTCACACCATCACTCCCATCATCCACACTAGCTGCCCTGAGGCAATACTTCTCCCGTGGGGAGTTATCCCATACTTGGCTGCGCTTACAACATCAGCCTCAGCGGCCGGCAGCGCAGCGGCGGTCCCCACTGACCGCAATCCACGGATGGCGTAGTCGGACATTTGTTATTACACTAAGACTGCCACTGGTTTGACCACCCTAAGCCACGGACCGGGTCGCCGCCACACTGAGACTACCACCCCCAGCATCCCACCAGAGGCCCGGTTCCGGGTTCCCCACGCGGCCCAGGGTGTGAGTCAACTGTCTCGGTTACCCTCTTACAACTACTATTCGTAATTAGTGGCCCTTGGGATGGTGGCTTCCAAAATAGTGGGTAAAATGGCCTGCTGCATGCTTGGTAGCAGGCAGTAGGAAATGTTTGGACTGCTGCTTTGCGTAGAGCACTAAAGGCTTTCTTAAGTGGACTAATGTGGACAAAAGGCAGGCTGTCATCCCAAAAACAGCGGGGAAAATGGGCTGGTGCGTGCTTGGCAGCAGGAAGTAGGAAATGTTTGGACTGCTGCTTTGATTTGGGCACTAACCGCCTTTTTATGTGGACTAATGTGGACAGCAGAAAACAGGCTCTGACGCCTAAAATAGAGGGGAAAATAGACTGGTGCTTTTAAAAAAAAGGCAGCACAAAATGCTACTACTCTGTGTGCTGGAAAAATATTGCTTTGCCAATATGTTAGCCCATTCCTCGTCCTCAGAGTCACCCTCCTCTTCTTGTTGCTGTGACAGCACTGTACAGTCAAGGGTCAGGAAGCTGCTCGGACCCAACCTTTTTTTTCTCCCCCTGTGTGGAGAAGAATATCAGACCCAAACAATTTTAAGCAGAGATGCAGTCTGCTTTATATACCCATTTTGAGTTCATCAGGTCTGTGTACCCCTGTGTGGAGAACAATATCTACAACAAAAAATTATTTTCACTAGAGTATAGCTATTGTAAAGGAGACCAAAACCTCTTCCACTGTAGCCAACCCAGCACATGGAGACCCAATCAGGAGTGTTCACATTTCCCTAAATTAGGGCCTAACACCACCGAAGTGGCATCAATTTCAGTAGAGTAGAAATAGTATGATTAGCACTGACACTTCTTCCCCTACAGCCAACCCAGTAGATGGAGACCCAATCAGGAGTGTTCACATTTGAAAACATTTGGGCCTAAAACCACCAAAGTGGCATCAATTTCACTAGAGTATAAGTAGTATAATGGGGACCGGCATCTCTTCCACTACAGCAAACCCAATGGAATGAGAGATCAAATCTGTATTCTCCACATTTCCAAAAATTAGGGCCTAAAACCTGCAGCCGCAGAAAGAGCAGGCAAACAAGCCATATCACAGACTGAAATTCCACAAGATCAATGCAGTACACTGAGAGAACACTGGCTGCCGGGCATAATAAAACCTCCAAGGTGTGACTGGTGAGCTCAGGCCATTCATCTATTTTTGAAGACCAAAATGTAAAAGGGTCAAAATCCTCACTAATGGTATTTTATTGAGCTCTAGATAGTCCTCCACCATCCTCTCCAGTCGTTCTCCATGTGTCAGACTTGTACTCTGTTGTGCTGGTGCACGAGCTGGTCTAAAAAAAAATTGTGAAAGGACTCACAGAAATTGCTTCTGCCACTTACTCTGCTGCTGCTGTTAATGTTTTGGCATTTACGAACTGACGTGCCGGAGGTTGAAAGGCTACAGCTGCAATGCACACTGTGTGCCTCACTCCTATCTTGGGGAAAAGCTCTATTAAGGTTGCTTAAAAGCTTGTTTCAATACTCCAACATAAGCATGTCCCTTTCCAGGATGGAAAGCATCTGGCAAAATTTACTCTTATAACGTGGATCTAACAGAGTAGCAACCCAGTAGTCAGCATTATTTCGAATCCTAACTATAAGGGGATCATGTTGCAGAAAGTGCAGCAAGAAGGCACTCTTTTGTCGGGCTCTTCTAGGTGGTCCAAAGCCAGACTCTATTGTTGGCTGCGTAACACTGATGCATGTTTCCTCGTCCCCTCCTGCCAACCACGTTCAACAGATAGGGGATGATTATCCTCTTCATCTTCTGACTGTTGCTCGCTCATCACCTCTTCCTCCTCCATTTGTTCCTCGGCTCTTGCACCTTCACTAACAGTATGTCTAGTATCACCAAACCCCCTTGATCGCAGGAAACCACTGTCATTTGGCATCCACCTGTGTGAAGACAGTCTGGAACTTTGAGACATTCTTATCCCTTCCACATCCTTCTCTTCTTCTGGAACAACCACCTCCTGCCGCAAGCTATTCAAAGTCTTCTCCAGCATGTAGATGACTGGAATAGTGATGCTGATGACAGCATTGTCAGTGCTAACTAGTTTAGTTGCCATTTCAAAACTGCAGAAGGGTGCAGAGGTCCTTAATCTGGTCCCACTCCGCCAACGTGATATGCCCCACGTCCATACTGCGTTGGCTTAGGCCATACGACATGACATACTGCATCAGGGCTTGTTGCTGCTGCCACAGTCGCTGCAACATGTGCAGAGTGGAATTCCACCGCGTCGGCACATCACATATCAACCTGTTAACTGGCATGGAGAAAGACTTCTGTATCGATGCAAGTCGATGACATGAAGGATGCGAACTGCGGAAGTGAGCACACAGCCTTCATATTTTCTGCAGCAGCTCATCCAGGCCGGGATAGCAGCAGAGAAATCGCTGTACCACCAGGTTGAGGACGTCAGCAATGCAAGGCACATGTGTGCGTTCGCCTCGGCGTAGGGCCGCCAACAGGTTCGCACAGTTATCGCACACGGCCTTCCCTGGCTCCAGGTTCAGCGGAGACAGGCTTTGCTGAAACTGAGCCTGGAAAGTTGTCCACAACCCTTCAGTTGTATGACTGCGATCTCCAAGGCATATTAATTTGTTAATTTGAAGACTGCCTGATTGCAGTGAGCCCTGGCTGCGCAGTATGGAGGTGGTGTGGATTTGCTCTGCACTGTTGTCTCGTTAAGGCAGAGGTTGATTGCGCGGGTGGAGGCCCCAGAGGAGGTGGAGGACGCAGAAGCAGTGGAGGAAGTGTGAAATACAGAGGTTTCTTCTGCAAGCCTTGGGAATTCCAAGATTTGTGGAGCAGCCCCTTCCCCGCCTTTCCCCACAGCCACCAGAGTCACCCAGTGCCCAGTCAGCGAGATGTAATGCCCTTGGCCATGCTTACTCGTCCCTGTGTCTGTGGTGAAATGCACCATGGCAGATAAAAATTTAGTCAAGGAAAGGTTGATGTTGTCTGCGACATGCTGATGAAGCGCAGGCACAGCTTTCTTAGAGAAGTAATGGCGACTGGGCAACTGGTACTGGGGGACTGCGACGGCCATCAACTTTCAGAAACCATCTGTATCTACCAGGCTGAAAGGAAGCATTTCCGTGGCCAACAGATTTGAGATGGTGGAATTCAACCTCTTAGCTGTCATGTGTAGGATGAAACCGTCTTTTACATGACTACAACTGCGGGGCTGGCTGCGGTGCTGAGAGAGGACGGAGTATGGTGTAAACGGACAAACTGCTGGACTGTGAGTGAGGTGCAGGCGCAGATGTTATGGTGGATTGGGAAACTTGTTGTGTGCTTGGTGAAACAAACACAGCAGGCATGTCCGCTTTCGTTACAGCTGACGGGCTCTCAATCAGCTTGACTGGAGCGGGTAGAGAACCAGAAGTTTTGCAGTGGGAGACCTGCGTGCCAATACTTGGCACGGTAACAGAGGAGGAGGAAGAAGCAGCAGATGCGGTTGATGGGGCAGCTGATGGTTGTTGAGGTTCGCTGGTCTGCATTTTAGCGCAGTGAGATTCCCAGCGTAATGCATGTTGTGTGTGCATGTGAAGGTTCAAGCATGTAGTAGTCAAATTATTGCACTTTTTCCCTCTACTGAGTTTTTTTCTTGAAAAATGTCCTTTGCGGTCTCAAAAAAGGCCCAGGCTAGGTAACCCTTGTCACCCCTGCAAGCTGCAGACCCACGACCGCTGCTGGCCACAGCCACAGTTTTGGCTAAGGATGCAGTGCTCCTCGTGATTGCATCACTCCATGTCTGCGCCGTAGGGTGGAATGTAACCTCCTTGTCTTCCTCCTCCACCTCCTCAGATGAGCTGCTTGGCTGCGTGACTCTGGGTTCACACCAAGTAGGATCTTCAACCTCATCATCATCCAATATGTTATCCCATTCCTCGCTCTCAGAGTGACCCTTCTCCTCTATTTGACCTGACAGCACAGTACAGTCCGCATGAGCCTCAGGTATCTGAGTCTCATCAGGATTACCTCCCTCCCCAGTGGTTGTCTGGTGACAAGGGTCAGGAACCTGCTGAGATCCTACTCCGTCCTGCCCGAATCCAACGTAAAAAATTTTGGGCATCGGTGCAGATGCTTTCCTCCTTATCTTGACTCTGTGAATGTTTGGAGTACACTTCTGATGCCCATGCTATAGAATGTGTGAACAGTTCTACAGACTCGCCCATCTGTGGTTCGCTACAGTCAGTTGGGCGCTTTGACAGTTGTGACACGAGGGGAAAGCAAGGGTAACTGGAGTGCCACCTCTGTGGACTGTACTGT
Organism: Phyllobates terribilis; assembly: GCF_046119375.1. NCBI lineage: Eukaryota > Metazoa > Chordata > Amphibia > Anura > Dendrobatidae > Phyllobates > Phyllobates terribilis. The sequence continues at coordinate 51,685,337 of NW_027362768.1, read as the reverse complement.
GTGTGATGTTGAGGTGGAGGAAGAAGAGGAGAGGCCACTTGAAGCAGCGCTTGCCATCAACTGGAGCACCAGCTCTTTCTGGCCCTTATCAACAAGGCGTATTGCTGTTCGGCTGCCAAAGAAAGGGAGTGGAGTAGACTGTCTAGTAACAGAAGTTGTCAGTTGTCTTTGGATAGGACATGACAGTGTTGGTTCACTAGTGCTTTCACTAACATTACCACTTACCCCACGTATACCTTGAACACCAAGCCTATTCCCCCTTCCACCATGACCTCTCTTTTTCCCACTCATGTTGCTCAGATACTGTAGTAGGAGCACGCTATTAGCAAAACAAAATTAGATTTTTTCCTCTGCTACAGCTCTGCACACACCTGAATTTCAACAGCACTAAATGACAAGGTAAGATATGGCTAGCTGTATAACGTTCCAACCGAACAAAGTATTTTTTTTACTGTGGATGATGCCTATATAACATAGGAGATTTTCTCCAAACTATTTCAAACTGAGGTGACCCTGCTGTATAGTGTTAAAAACTGAACAAAGTATTTTTTTACTGGGGATGACGCCTGTATAACATAGGAGATATTCTCCAAACTATTTCAATCTGAGATGTCCCAGCTGTATAACGTTAGGAACCAAAGTATTTTTTCACTGTGGATGAGGCCTGTATAACATGGGAGATATTCTCCAAATTATTTGAAACTGTGATGTCCCTGCTGTATAACGTTAGGCACCAAAGTATTTTTTCACTGTGGATGAGGCCTGTATAACATAGGAGATATTCTCCAAACTATTTCAAACTCAGATCTAGCCTGCTGTATAATGCTAGCAACAGTAAAAAATAGATTTTTTGACTCTGCACAAGCTCTGAATACAGCTGAATTTCACCGCCACTAAAAGGACTAGGTGGCTTATAGCAGAGTGTAACACGTTTGCGAAAGAAAAAATTATTTTTTGGACTCTGCCTAGTGACGCGCCCCCTGGGACATATTCCTTTTTGAGGGGAATACCCGGCACCGGATCAGATGGGGGGTTGTAGTCTCCGAGCGGCTGTGACCCGGCCCGTGCCCAGGGCGTCAAACTCAGTGTTATGTGGCAGTCCTACAGATGTTATTAAGAGTTCTTTTGTGTCGACTACGCCACCCGTTGTGATGCGGTCACTGTGGCCGCCGCTGCAGCAGGGTCCGCTGAGGCTGATGGTGGGTGCGCAGCTTGGTGGGATAACCCCCAACGGGAGGGGTATAGCCTCAGGGGGGACAGGTGCAGAGGATGGGGGTTGTGGTGGTGCAGTGCAGACGGCAATGAAGACAGAGTCGGGTTGTGCAGTTAAGGGTGTTTACTTACTGCAGATGTTGTACTGGTCACTCCAGCTTCGAGTGACCACCCGAGCCGTGCTGCGTCCACCAGGTCCTGGATCCAGCCAACCCCCAAACAAGTCCAGAGCGTGGCCCTGAGCTCTCCTTCTGTCCCGTTCTCTGGCCGTCCCCACCAGTGATCCACCTAGGTCCAGCTCCCTCGGGCCTTCTGTTGGGACACCCTTGGCCCTGGGTTCCCTGACCCTTCATGTGGTGTGCCTTCGGGGTGGATGTGATGGGTGACCGTGGCAAACGCTGCCCACGGTCTCCGGTCTCTGGCTAGGGTGTGTTTTCTGCCCCCACCAGCTTGGTATCCGGTACCCTGTGCCGACTCTTCACCCGGGGATTTAAGTTGGGATCTTGGAGTCCTTTTCTGCTGTTTCCCCCTCTGGGTCTCTCTCTCTCTTCTCCTCTCTCACTCTGGGTCTCTCTTTTCTCCTCTTCCTCTGCTTGCTGACTTGTTCTCTGCATCTGACCCTGTTCTTAGTTGGTGCCCACCTTATATACACCCTCTATGTGTGAGCTCAGGTGACCAGCACCCAATGAGCTCCTATCTTTACCCAGGCTGCTCCCCCTATCTGCCCCTACACTACTTGGGATGTACCACCCCCCTCCCACTCCAGCCAGGAACAGACTCGGTCGTACCTGCACATTTCTAAGTGGGAGTACCGTCGGCCTGTTCCTCGGAAATGGGATGTATGTAGTGCATGCAGCCTACCGAGCTCAGTTCCACACTCCATCCTTACCCGGGAGTGGAATATCACACCTCTGGGTTGAGGTGCAATACCCCTGTAGCAGCCGAATCCTCAGGGTGCTACATTCCCCCCTGGTAAATCACAGCACGTCCTCGGGCTGTAAGACATAAACACCAAACATACATTTTTTTTTCATAAACATATAAAACAACATATATTAGCAAATAAAACATTCTCGTCGCCTCTGGCTCCTCCTCCGGTCACTGTGCAACGTGTGACCGGGTACAGTGCGACAGTCTCTCTGGAAAACTGGTTTTCCTATAAAACCAGTAGGGGGCGCCTTAGGAAGCGCAACTATATACAGGGGAAATTGGCCGCTCTCAGTCCTCGGCCAGGTAAAGGGAAGGGAATGGCTGCTCACAGTCCTCAGCCTGGTATGGATACGGAATAACGGGTAAACAGTTCACTCATGCTGGTCCCAACGGGGACTATATAGCAACAGTTTCTTTGGTACCCGGTCGGGTAACTATTTACATCTACTGCTCTGCCGCACTCAATGGCGTCTTCCTCCTGCTCTTTGCTTGTAGCTGGTTGTAACTTCAGACCCGTCCGGGTCCTCTTGCTCCTCCTCCTCGCACCGCAACTCCTCCTCCGTCAGGCGGTGTACGTGGAGGGCGTAAGGTCCTTTGGCACACTTGTGCCGGGTAAAGGTGACCTCGTCTCCGATGTAGAGGTCACGACCTCTGTGCCCCTCCGGCAGATGGGACTCCACGTCTCTGCGCGTGACAAAGACGTCGCCGGGGGTGTTGTTGTCTCGGATGAAGCCCCACCCATGCTGCTGGTTGAACTTGATCACTGTCCCGATGGTGCGGGGACAATGCGCTGCACGGGGGTCCCTCCTGGTCCGGCTCTTCTGCTCGGCACTCCGTACTTGGGCCTGCTGTTCCCGGACCCGCCTCTCTCTCCGCTCCCTCGCAAACTCTTCAAGCTGCTGTCGGCAACACTCAGCACGCTCCGCTGCAGCTGCCCTGGTTTCCTGAGTGAACCCCATTAGGTCTTCTCCGGTGGGGTCCCACTCAAATTGGGCCTCTTCAAGCGGGGGCGAGATCCGTGCCACGGGCGTCGGAGCCGGAATCAGGGGCTCACACAAGGGCCCTAGTCTCTGCTGCCGTTCCAGCTCATGGAATTCTTCGGGCCAGATGAAGGGCCGCCCGTCCGGCCATGTGAGCTGGCTGAACAAGTCCTCCCCCAGGTGTGGCACCCTTGGTTTTACGGGTGCGGGCGCGGTGGTGGTGGCGCCCGGGTTGCCCAGGCCTTGCGGCCAGGCCTGGGGCACCTGGAAGGTGAAGGGCACCGTTAGGACGGCGGCGCCCTGGGCTACCTGGCCTTGCGGCCAGGCCGGAGGCTCCGCGGAGGTAGGGGGCGCTGTTGGTGATGCGGCGCCCGGGGGTACTAGGCCTTGCGACCAGGCTGGTGGTATTTCCTGCTTTGTCACGCTCCGGGTCGAGGCGCGTGACGTCACAGGGGTCGCTGCGGCGGCTTCCGGTCGGGGCCTAGTCCATAGCGGTGACATGGCGGCTACGGGCACAGCAGGGGGACTTTCGGGCTCTGCGACGGGGAGCTGGGGCAGGTGGGCGGTTTCCCGGCTTGGGGTATAGGCGTCCCCTTTACCTGCCTCCATGCGTTCGGCTCCCTTCTCGGCGCCGTCTTCGGCCTTTGGTCCTCCCGCGCCATCCTCAGAGGCGGTCTGTTTCCTCTTCCAGGGTAGCGTGCTCCGTTGACTGGTCTCAGCTTGCTGGGCCATCTCCCGGCTCCATTCCGCCAATGTCTCTCGCTGTACCCGGGCCATCCTCCGTGCGAGGCCCTCCAGAGCGGTCTGTGCACACTCCCGGTCTCGGGGGAGCTGTGCAAGGACCTCCACTAGGCCTAGTGGGGTCGTGGTGTCTAGCAGGCTCCTGACCAACGGGTCGGTGCTGCTCTGCTCTTCTTCCAGCAGGCTCCTGGCCAGCGGGCCGGTGCTGCTCTGCTCTCCTTCCTCGGTCTCTAGCAGACTCCTGGCCAGCGGGCCGGTGCTGTTCTGCTTTCTCTCCATATCCGGGTAAGCTCCTCCGCTACTCCTCGTTAGACTTCTTGCCTCCGGGTGCGCTCGCTCCAGACTGCTCCAGGCGGCACCCATCTTCGTTCTTTTCTTTCGTCTCCTCCCACTTAGAGGGCGGTCCCGGGGCAACTCGGTGACTGTCAGCTCCAGGGGTAGTTCTTTCACGCTGACAGACACCTCCAGCATCACAGTCTCTGTTGGTGGGGGCGGTTTCCACTTTTGGCGCCATTTTCTGTCATGGCCCACGATGGGAGGCGGCCTCTTGCCCTCCTTTGGCACGCCCATAATGGCGTCCGCTGCTCTTCCAAGGCGGGAAATCTTCGGATTTGGCGGGAAGCGTCGCCCAGTGGCGGGAAACTCTGCAGATGGCGGGAACAAGCTGGAAATGACGGACAATCGGCGGGAAACGACCTGTGATGGAGTCCGATGGCGTGGACCCTCCGGAACCGGCTGGAGACTTCTTTCTGAGGTAAACTTGCACTTTTCTTCAGGCACGCAGTACCCGGGTGTTGCGGGCACGTAATCCTGCCGACTACGCCAAAGTTGACGCGCCCCCTGGGACATATTCCTTTTTGAGGGGAATACCCGGCACCGGATCAGATGGGGGGTTGTAGTCTCCGAGCGGCTGTGACCCGGCCCGTGCCCAGGGCGTCAAACTCAGTGTTATGTGGCAGTCCTACAGATGTTATTAAGAGTTCTTTTGTGTCGACTACGCCACCCGTTGTGATGCGGTCACTGTGGCCGCCGCTGCAGCAGGGTCCGCTGAGGCTGATGGTGGGTGCGCAGCTTGGTGGGATAACCCCCAACGGGAGGGGTATAGCCTCAGGGGGGACAGGTGCAGAGGATGGGGGTTGTGGTGGTGCAGTGCAGACGGCAATGAAGACAGAGTCGGGTTGTGCAGTTAAGGGTGTTTACTTACTGCAGATGTTGTACTGGTCACTCCAGCTTCGAGTGACCACCCGAGCCGTGCTGCGTCCACCAGGTCTTGGATCCAGCCAACCCCCAAACAAGTCCAGAGCGTGGCCCTGAGCTCTCCTTCTGTCCCGTTCTCTGGCCGTCCCCACCAGTGATCCACCTAGGTCCAGCTCCCTCGGGCCTTCTGTTGGGACACCCTTGGCCCTGGGTTCCCTGACCCTTCATGTGGTGTGCCTTCGGGGTGGATGTGATGGGTGACCGTGGCAAACGCTGCCCACGGTCTCCGGTCTCTGGCTAGGGTGTGTTTTCTGCCCCCACCAGCTTGGGATCCGGTACCCTGTGCCGACTCTTCACCCGGGGATTTAAGTTGGGATCTTGGAGTCCTTTTCTGCTGTTTCCCCCTCTGGGTCTCTCTCTCTCTTCTCCTCTCTCACTCTGGGTCTCTCTTTTCTCCTCTTCCTCTGCTTGCTGACTTGTTCTCTGCATCTGACCCTGTTCTTAGTTGGTGCCCACCTTATATACACCCTCTATGTGTGAGCTCAGGTGACCAGCACCCAATGAGCTCCTATCTTTACCCAGGCTGCTCCCCCTATCTGCCCCTACACTACTTGGGATGTACCACCCCCCTCCCACTCCAGCCAGGAACAGACTCGGTCGTACCTGCACATTTCTAAGTGGGAGTACCGTCGGCCTGTTCCTCGGAAATGGGATGTATGTAGTGCATGCAGCCTACCGAGCTCAGTTCCACACTCCATCCTTACCCGGGAGTGGAATATCACACCTCTGGGTTGAGGTGCAATACCCCTGTAGCAGCCGAATCCTCAGGGTGCTACACTAGCAAGACAAAAAAACTATTTTTTTACTTTGAAAACAGCTGAGGTTCACCGCCACTAAAATAGTCGGTGTATTTTAGCAGACTGAATCACGTCTGTGACACAAAAAAATCTTTGGTGATCTGTGGCTAGCAACAGAAAACAACTTTTTTGTTTACTCTGAAAACAGCTGAAGTTCACCGCTACTAATGTAGTGGCTGAGGTATAGCAGAGTGTATGACGTTTGCCACACAAAAAAATCTTTGGTGGACTGTGGCACTGGCTAGCAACAGAAAAAGATCTATTTTTTTACTCCAAAAACAGATGAATTTCACTGCCACTAAAAGCACGAGGTGACTTATAGCAGAGTGTAACACGTCTGTGACACAAAAAAATCTTTGGTGGACTGTGGCTAGCACCAGAAAAAACATTTTTTTTTTACTCTGAAAACAGCTGAAGTTCACCGCCACTAACATAGTAGCTGAGGTATAGCAGAGTGTATGATGTTTGCCACACAAAAAAAATCTTTGGTGGACTGTGGCACTGGCTAGCAACAGAAAAAATCTATTTTTTTACTCTGAAAACAGATGAATTTCACTGCCACTAAAAGCACGAGGTGGCTTATATCAGAGTGTAACACGTCTGCGACACAAAAAAATCTTTGGTGGACTGTGGCTAGCAACAGAAAAAAACTTTTTTTTACTCTGAAAACAGCTTAAGTTCACCCACCAAAAGAATGACAAACTGGGCTAAAACAGCTTTCACTATCACATTAACAAATGAAAAAAAAGGTTTTCTCTGCTCTGCACTCAGAAGCTCTGCACTGAAAAGCTCTGCAGATAGCTGAATTTTAACCCCACAAAAACAAAAAATGGCCTACAAGGGCTTGCTTGCTTTATCACATTAGCAAGTGCAAAAATAGATTGAAGGTCTGTATGGAGCACAGACAGTACAACCGGTGGACAACACTGTTCTATGCCATAGGCCCTGCTCTTTCTGTCAGAATCTCAGTAATTGCACAAAAACAAAAAAAAGTGCTACAAGGTCGATTGAACAGGTACACAGCACAGCACTTATCTACACTATCTGACTTCCACAGAAGTGCCCATCTATCTAGCTAATATCTGTCATTTCACAGGACAGCGCACACTCAGCAGCGTCTATCTCCTTCAGTGACATTCATAAAATGGCGCTGAGGGAACATGGCCGGTTTTTATATAGAGAGGACATGTGATTTCAGCAGCCAATTGCAGAAGCCCTTGTGTCTGGGACACGGTGGATGCTTCCTGCGCTCTGAATGGCTAGCCTCGCTTTCCTGACTTAAAGTTACCGCCTACAGGAAAAAAAGAAAGAAAGCGCGCCGCTGATCTGACTTGTTCTGAGCTATCACCAGCCCTCCCACTCATCTGCCACGTTTCCCCGCTCATCATACACAAGCACTATGCTAGCAAAACTGTAAAAAACGCTGTAGCTGGCCCGCAATCACATAACCACGGAAATTTTCCGAACGTTACCGATTCTACTGAATTTAACAAATTTTGCTCGACTTTCCAATCACGAATCAGAATGTGCCACATTCGTGTCGAACTCAAGTTTGGAGATCGGATCTCGAACATATTCGCTCATCATTACTCCTGTGCATTACCATCTTGGATTACTGCATACCCAGTGACAGTGTCCTTGTTCCTTGTTCCACCACCTGGAGCCACCTACAAAATATTCAGTATCAGGGTTAGTTACTGGAACATCAGTAACAGTTGACAAACCTTGCGTTTCAGCAAGCATCAATTCTTCACAGTTATGTAAAGCAGCATGGTGAATAGGACAAACTTTGTGGTATATACTACAAGTTTTGCATTCCTCACATCTTTGTATCTCATTCCCATCCTTTTCTAAATAAACAAGTAAGAGGGTTGCTGGATTTAGAACCGTACAACGTTGGATTGTGATGTGGGAGCTGAGGAGTATAATCTCGTACTTAGTGATGCAAGATTGGGAGAGCTGTTTAAATTTTGTGGAATGAAGCAATTCTGAAGCTGAGTGGGGGACTTGGAGTGTAAGAGGGAGTTGGAGAACAAGGTCCTCAGTTTTCTGTATGAGTTCAGAGGCTGCAGGAACAGATCTATAGCACATAGGCAGGGCCGTGGCTACTCTGTCAAGCCTGACAGAGTAGTATGCAACTGAATGCTGTTTACCACCATGAAGCTGTGTTAGTACCCCAGTAGCAAACCCATCACGCTTGTCACAAAACAAGGTGAATAGTTTGGTATAATCTGAGATTCCCAATGTGGGTGACAGTCAGAAATTCAGGTTTGCCTTGAGATCATGGAATGGGGCCGAGGCTTCGGGAGTAAGACAAAATTGGTCAATAATCAAACAATCATACAATGGTTGAAGGAGTTTGGAGCAATTGATGATCCATGGGCGGCAATAACTGACAAGTCCAATGAATTCCCTTAGGGACCTCGGTGAATGAGAAATCTTGTGTTGCTGTATAGAAGCAATTGTCTCCGGGATCAAGTGTTTGATGCCGGGGGAGATGCAATGATTGAGGAAGGTGACTGTAGAGAGGCAGAGCTGAAGTTTGTCGTTAGAAACCTTGCAACAGGGTAGGACTGGGAAAAAAAGCAGCCCTGCCACACAAACCGCATCAGCCCACATACTATAACACTTCCCACCCCCAATCAGTGAGTTTTCCTACACTTTCTCATGCCCTTCATCACTCTCTTAAAGGGGTTAGGCCTCTTTCACACGTCCTGATATTTCCAGTACCAGAAAAAACAGTATCGGAGATATCCATGTCCATGTGCTGCCCGTGTGCCGCATCAGGAGCACATGTACCGGGCCACTTGCTGCAGGAGTCATTCTCCCCAGCTCCTCGGCGTGATTGATCGCATTGATTACAGCATGGGTGTCACGGGTGTGTCCTAAGAGGCAGACAGTCGCTCTGCAGTTGCTTGCGGGAGATCTATACGTTTGGCATTACAGACATCTTCTTAAAGGCTGTCTCTAGGACCCAGCGGCTACCTTCCTCTGGCTAATTAACCCCCTGGCCTGGGTGCATAAATAATTGCTGAGTTCCAGAGGGAGATGTTGGCAATATTCATTACTCCTTGTGAAGGCGTTAGCAAGAGCAGTACTTCTTCCTCTCTGGAGCTTGAGGATGTGTGTGCATTTGTCTGGAGTCATCAAAAGCTAAGCAATTTCCCTCTGTTTGTCCTCCCTTGTTGTCTTTAGTGTTCTGTGGGGATCGACTAGTGCTCATCTCCTCCCTTCCCTAACTTTAGCCATACGCCAGGGAAAGACAGGGCGAGGCACACGTTCGGCGATGGTTGAAGAGCCAAAGTCTTTCCCACACCTTGCGTGACATTATCGCCAGCCGAGCACATTTTGAAAAGGGAAAAAAAAATGACACTTTGTTTTTTTTTCTCTCGGTGTGTTTTTTGGGCTTGGTATGGGTTCAGTTGCAGAGCAGTTCCGCTGTCTGTTTCTGGAGGTGAATGACCTCCGCTGTGAGGTTCAGCAGCGTTAGCAGCTACAGGTAGCCAATCTGGGGGTCTCTGCAGGTAGGCCTGTCCAGCCTGAACCCAAGGTTGCCCCCCTGGACAGTTTTTCAGGAGGTAGGGACAAGTTTTGTGTATTCATGGAGGCTTGTAAACTGTATTTTAAACTTCGTCCTTACGTCCGGGAATGAGGAGCAACAGGTTGGTATTGTAATCTCTCTACTGCAGGGAGATCCTCAGTCGTGGGCGTTTTCTTTACCGCAGGACTCGGTTTGTCTCCAGTCTGTGGAGGGGTTTTTCGAGGCTCGGGCCCTCATCCATGATGACCCTGACCGAGTCGCATTGGCTGAGTCTAGGCTACGCCACCTTCAGCAGGGGAAGAGGTCAGTGGAGACGTACAGTTCGGAATTCCATAGATGGGCAATGGATTCCAAATGGAATGCCTCAGCCCTTAGAAGTCAATTTGGTGAGGGGCCTACTGAAAGGTTGAAAGATGCCTTGGCAGTATATGAAACCCCTCCGAGCAAAACCGAGAGAATTTCTGTGTTTGTTGACAGTGGAGCCGGAGTCAGCATGGTTGTTATGGAATTTGTGAAAACTCATGGTCTTGCTTGCTGTGCTTTAGCTGAACATATTTTCACTTGGCGCCGCTTGCACAGAAAGCATTTACTCAGATTGTACATAATGTAAAACTGAGGGTGTGATATAATCCTTTGCTATGTCCTGGACAATCTTCCTACACCGATTGTTTTGGGTATTCCTTGGCTTGTCAAACATAATTCATTGGTGGATTGGCAAACTGGAGAGATTATTGAATGGGGAGATTACTGCCATGAGAACTGTTTGGATATTTCCCTTGCTACTGTCTCTGCGTAAATATTATCTCCTTTTCTATCTGGTTTTAAGGATGTTTTTTCTGAGAGGGGGTGTCAGGATGTGCCTCCTCATCATGCTTATAACTGTCCTATTAATCTGACCCCCGGAGCTAAAATACCGAAGTCCAGACTGTATAATCTTTCTGGCCCTGAGAGACAAACAATGAAGGATTTCATTGCGGAAAGTCTGGAGAAGGGACATATCAGATGCTCATCTTAGCCCGTGGTGGCAGGGTTCTTCTTTGTGAAGAAAAAAGATGGCGGTCTATGTCTCTGTTTAGATTTCTGGGAATTAAATCAAATTCCCATCTGTGATCCATACCCTCTCTTCATCTGATACCTGATTTGTTCAGCCAGGTTGTAGGAGCTAAGGTATTCTACAAGTTGGATTTAAGGGGAACCTACAATCTGGTTAGAATCAGAGAAGGGGGCGACTGGAAAACAGTGTTCAATACCCCGTAAGGACATTTAGAGAGTCTGGTTATGCCTTTTGGTTGGACCAATACACTTGCAGTATTCCAGCATTTCATAAATGGACAATATTTTGGTTTACTCACCTGATTTTGAGATACAGTGGGGGCATGTTAAGCAGGTGCTCCAGATATTAAGGGATAACAAATTTTATGCCAAACTGGAAAAATGTGCTTTTGCTGTTCAGGAGATGTAGTTTTTGGGGTACTCGTTGTCATCTTCAAGTTTTCGGATGGATGCGAAGAAGATCTGTGCAGTCCTTAATTGGGACTGTCCCGAGAACCTGAAGGCTCTACGTTTTCTGGGCTTTACTAATTTTTACCGGAAATTCATCCAAAATTACTCTGTTATTGTGAAACCCCTTACTGACACGACTAAGAAGGGGTCTGATTTTTCCAAATGGTCGGATGCTTCCCTCCAGGCCTTTTTTTCCTTAAAGAATCATTTTGCCACTGCACCTATACTCAGTCAACCCGATGTTTCCCAACCCTTTATTGTGGAGGTTGATGTGTCAGATGTTGGGGTTGGGACTTTATTGTCTCAGGGTCCGTCCAATGGTAAATGGTGTCCGTGCGACTTCTTTTCTAAAAAATTGTCTTCGGATAAAATTATGACATAGGAAATAGGGAACTTTTGGCGATCAAATTGCCGTTCGAAGAATGGCGACATTGGTTGGAGGGGGCTGTCCATCCTATTACTGTTATTACTAAACATAAGAACCTGTCATATTTACAGTCAGCTAAATGTTTCAACCCTAAGCAAGCCAGATGGTCCCTGTTTTTTACTAGGTTCAATTTTGTTATCAATTTTCATCCAGGGGTCAAAAATGTCAAGGCTGATGCTTTGTCCCAGAGCTTCCCTGGTGGTGGTGACCATGCGAACCCTGCCCCGATATTACAGAAAGAGGTTGTCATTTCAGCACTGTTTCCTGAACTGGAGGGTGAGGTGTTGGAGGCTCAAGGGGACGCCCCTGCCTCTTGCCCTTCAGAAATGTTATTTGTACTATCTGATCTGCGCCGCAAAGTAATTAAGGAACATCATAACTCTGTGCTTGCTGGGCATCTAGGTGGTAAGGCAACAGCGGACCTCCTCTCTCATCATTTTTGGTGGCCCGGGTTGCATCAGGATGTGATTGAACATGTAGCTGCTTGTAGTATTTGCGTGCGTTCTAAGGTTTCACATACCTGTCCATCTGGTATTCTTCTTCCACTACCTATCCCTAGTAGGCCATGGACACACTTGTCCATGGATTTTATCACTGACCTACCGGTTTCTGCAGGCAAAATGGTGGTTTTGGTAGTAGTAGATAGGTTCAGTAAAATGGTTCATTTCGTCGCATTGCCTGCACTACCAAATGCAAAGACATTTGCTCAGGTATTTATAAATGAGATTATGAAGCTTCACGGGGTTCCCTCGGATGTGGTGTCAGATCGGGGGACCCAGTTTGTTTCCAAGTTCTGGAAGGCATTTTGTGCTCGACAGGAGGTGCAACTGTCCATTTCCTCTGCCTTCCACCCTCAGTTGAATGGACAGACCGAGCGTGTCAATCAGAATTTGGAGACCTACAGTACAGACCAAAAGTTTGGACACATCTTCTCATTTAAAGATTTTTCTGTATTTTCATGACTTTGAAAATTGTACATTCACACTGAAGGCATCAAAACTATGAATTAACACATGTGGAATTATATACTTAACAAAAAAGTGTGAAACAACTGAAAATATGTCTTATATTCTAGGTTCTTCAAAGTAGCCACCTTTTGTTTTGAGACTGCTTTGCACACTCTTGGCATTCTCTTGATGAGCTTCAAGAGGTAGTCACAGGTGTGCCCTGTCAGGTTTAATAAGTGGGATTTCTTGCCTTATAAATGGGGTTGGGACCATCAGTTGTGTTGTGCAGAAGTCAGGTGGATACACAGCTGATAGACCTACTGAATAGACTGTTAAAATTTGTATTATGGCAAGAAAAAAGCAGCTAAGTAAAGAAAAACGAGTGGCCATCATTAATTTAAGAAATGAAGGTCAGTCAGTCCGAAAAATTGGGCAAACTTTGAAAGTGTCCCCAAGTGCAGTTGCAAAAACCATCAAGCGTTACAAAGAAACTGGCTCACATGAGGACCGCCCCAGGAAAGGAAGACCAAGAGTCACCTCTGCTTCTGAGGATAAGTTTATCCGAGTCACCAGCCTCAGAAATCGCAGGTTAACAGCAGCTCAGATTAGAGACTAGGTCAATACCACACAGAGTTCTAGCAGCAGACACATCTCTACAACAACTGTTAAGAGGAGACTTTGTGCAGCCGGCCTTCATGGTGAAATAGCTGCTAGGAAACCACTGCTAAGGACAGGCAACAAGCAGAAGAGACAAGTTTGGGCTAAAGAACACAAGGAGAGGACATTAGACCAGTGGAAATCTGTGCTTTGGTCTGATGAGTCCAAATTTGAGATCTTTGGTTCCAACCACCGTGTCTTTGTGCGACACAGAAAAGGTGAACGGATGGACTCTATATGCCTGGTTCTCACCGTGAAGCATGGAGGAGGAGGTGTGATGGTGTGGGGGTACTTTGCTGGTGACACTGTTGGGGATTTATTCACAATTGAAGGCATACTGAACCAACATGGCTACCACAGCATCTTGCAGCGGCATGCTATTCCATCCGGTTTGCGTTTAGTTGGACCATCATTTATTTTTCAACAGGACAATGACCCCAAACACACCTCCAGGCTGTGTAAGGGCTATTTGACCAAGAAGGAGAGTGAAGGAATGCTACGCCAGATGACCTGGCCTCCACAGTCACCAGACCTGAAACCAATCAAGATGGTTTGGGGTGAGCTGGACCGCAGAGTGAAGGCAAAAGGGCCAACAAGTGCTAAGCTTCTCTGGGAACTCCTTCAAGATTGTTGGAAGACGATTTCCAGTGACTACCTCTTGAAGCTCATCAAGAGAATGCCAAGAGTGTGCAAAACAGTCATCAAAGGAAAAGGTGGCTACTTTGAAGAACCTAGAATATAAGACATATTTTCAGTTGTTTCACACTTTTTTGTTAAGTATATAATTCCACATGTGTTAATTCATAGTTTTGATGCCTTCAGTGTGAATGTACAATTTTCATAGTCATGAAAATACAGAAAAATCTTTAAATGAGAAGGTGTGTCCAAACTTTGGTCTGTACTGTACGGTGTTTCGTCTCCGAAAATCAGGAGGATTAAGCATCCTACTTACCTCTGGCAGAATTTGCCATTAATAATCATCGTCAAGAATCCACTGGCAGGTCACCTTTCTTCGGTACATACGTTTATCACCCACAGTTTGGTACCTTTAGTGTGGGAGGAGCTTCAGGAGTTCCTGAGGAGGAGGTTTGCTTCATCGCTCTCCTTGGTATGGCAGGGTGTTCTGAGTAATTTAAAGATCATGGGAGACAGGTATAAAGGTATGGCTGACAGAAAACGTTTGCCAGGTCCGGACCTGAATGTGAATTACTTTGTGTGGTTGTCTACCAGGAACACAAGATTGAAAGTTCCTTCTTGGAAGCTGGGACCTAGGTTTATTAGTCCCTATAAAATAACCACCGTCATTAACCCAGCAGCGTTTCGTCTTGAACTTCCCCAGGCCCTTAAAGTCCACAACGTGTTCCATAGGCCCTTACTCAAGAAATATGTGAAACCTCTTAAGTCCTCACCTCTACCATCGCCTCCAGTAATGGTTGATGGTAATCTCTAGTTCCAGATTTCGAGGATTGTAGATTCTTGTCTCCAATGTCATTCTCTACAATACTTGGTGCACTGGAAAGACTATAGTCTAGAGGAGAGTATGTGGGTTTCAGCTTCAGAGATGAATGCTCATAGGTTGGTTCATTCATTCCACACCTCTTATCCTGATAAACCCAGTCCTGAGTGTCCAGACGCCACTTATAGAAGGGAGGGTACTGTCACGGGTGTGTCAGAAGTGACAGACAGTCGCCCTGCAGTTGGTTGCAGGAGATCTCTACGTTTGGCATTACAAACATCTTCTTAGAGGCTGTCTCTAGGACCCAGCCTGGGTGTATAAATACCTGCTGTGTTCCAGAGGGAGGTGTCGGCGATATTCATTACTCGTTGTGAAGGCTGGTGGACTGGCAGTGGGCAGACTGTCGGGCTGGAGAGTAGACAAGCAGACGGACTGGACTAGTAGTGCGGATGGCGGATGGGACTTGTAGTCTGGCTGGCGGGCTGGACTTGTAGTCTGGCTGGCGGGCTGGACTTGTAGTCTGGCTGGCGGGCTGGACTGGTAGTCAGGCTAGCAGCAGGACCTGAGGGCTGAAGCAGAGTATCACACACAAAGCTATAACCTTGCACGGGCACCTCCATATTGGAGGAGGTGCCTTTTATGGGGGAAGTCCTCCGGCCATTGGCCGGGGACTTTTTAGGACGGCGCACACGGCCCCTTTAAGAGGGCGGGAGCGCGGCCGCCCTAAGCACAGGCCCAGGAAAGCTGCGTGCACCAGCAGCAGCTGCAGGGAGGCCAGAAGACGCCGGAGCAGGACCGCGGCAGTAAGGGGGACGGCGTCTCTGCCGGGCAGGAGGCAGAGTCGCCGATGTTACAGTACCCCCCCCTTTACGCCCCCTCTTTTTCAGGCCAGCAAGACATTTTTTAAGGAGAAGCAGGGCGTGGATGTTCTCCCTGGGTTCCCAAGTTCTCTCCGCTGGGCCAAACCCCTTCCAATCCACCAGAAAAAAGGTTTTTCCTCTAACCCTCTTGGTGGCCAGAATGTTCTCTACCTCATAGACGTCCTCAGCGGAGACTGGAGCTTGGGAGGTACCTGGATTGTCGGAAAAAGAATTAAGCACAACTGGTTTGAGGAGAGATAAGTGGAAGGAGTTGGGAATCCGTAAGGTGGCCGGGAGTTTTAACTTGTAGGCTACTGGGTTGATTTGCTTGAGGACTTCAAATGGGCCGATGAACCGTGGGTCCAACTTATAGGAGGGTATTTTGAGATGAACATGTTTAGAGGAGAGCCAAACCTTGTCTCCCGGACGGAATTGAGGTGGATCCAGATGTCTCTTATAAGCATGCTTATTCATCCGCTCAGAGGATTGCAGAAGTGCGGATCTAGTGTCCTCCCAAATAGTGGAAAATTCGCTGACCAGAGACTCCGGGTTGTCCACAGAAGAGGAAACAGGAAACAGAATCCGGGGATGTTGACCGCAGACCACAAAGAACGGGGACTTGGAAGAAGATTCGCTCTCATGGTTGTTGTAGGAGAACTCGGCCCAAGGTAGAAGCTCCACCCAATCGGTATGGTGAGCGTTGACGAAGTGCCGGCAGTAGCTGGTAAGGATCTGGTTGATACGCTCCACTTGGCCATTGGACTGCGGATGGTGAGCGGAGGAGAAATCTAGGGTGACATCCAGCAGCTTACACGTAGCTCTCCTGAAGCGCAAAGTGAACTGGACCCCTTGATCAGACACAATGTGGAGGGGTAGGCCGTGGAGACGAAAGATATGATGGATGAAGTCCTTAGCCAGCACAGATACAGACGGGAGACCAGGCAGAGGAATGAAGTGGGCCATTTTATAGAAGCGGTCAGCGACCACCCAAATGATTGTACAACCGGCAGAAACAGGGAGATCCATAATAAAGTCCATAGCAATGTGTTGCCACGGGGCAGCAGGTACGGGAAGAGGCAGGAGACGGCCGGCAGGAAGATGTCTGGGAACCTTGTTGCGGGCACAGGACGAACAGGCCGTGACAAAGTCTATCACATCCTGGCGCAGGGTAGGTCACCAGTAATGCCGGGTAATGAGCAGGAAGGTTTTCTTCTGGCCAGCATGGCCGGCTAGTTTAGATGAATGACCCCAGTGAAGAACCTTCTTACGATCCGGAACCGCTACAAATGTCTTACCGGGTGGGAGACGAGACAGATCCAAGGGGGCTTCATTCATCACTTTAGAGGAATCGATGATATGCATAGGCTCCTCCTCTTGATCAGAAGGCAGGAAGGATCGGGACAAGGTGTCAGCTTTAACGTTCTTGTCCGCCAGGCGGTAATGTAGGGTAAAGTTAAAGCGGGCGAAGAACAAAGACCACCCGCCTGACGCGGATTGAGTCTTTGGGCGTTCTGAAGATAAGTCAAGTTTTTGTGGTCAGTATAGATGACCACCGGGTGCAGAGTCCCCTCGAGCAGGTAACGCCACTCCTCCAGCGCCAATTTGATGGCTAGCAGTTCTCAGTCTCCTATGGAGTAGTTGCGCTCAGACGAGGAGAAGAGCTTGGAGAAGAAGCCGCAGGTTACCATTCTCCCGGATGGAGATTTCTGGGTGAGCACCGCTCCGGCTCCGGAAGAGGAAGCATCAACCTCCAGAAAGAATTGTTTGTTGTTATCCAGACAGTGCAGCACAGGGGCAGAAGAGAAGGCTTGTTTTAAAGAGAGGAAGGCCTCCTCCGCTTTGGACGGCCATTCCTTAGGATTTGCTCCCTTTCGGGTGAGTGCAGAGATGGGAGCAGTCTGGGAAGAGAAATGTGGGATGAAGAGACGGTAATAGTTGGCGAAGCCAAGGAATCGCTGAATCGCCTTCAACCCCTCCGGACGGGGCCACTTTAAGACGGCAGAGACCTTCTCGGGGTCCATCCGTAGACCTGTCTTAGAGATAATATAGCCCAGGAACAGAAGAGAGGTCTGCTCGAAGAGGCATTTCTCAAATTTTGCATATAGGTGATTCTGCCTGAGCCTAAGCAGGACCTGACGAACATCCCTCCGATGTGAGGGAAGATCTGGAGAGAAGACCAAGATGTCGTCCAGGTGCACCACCACGCAAGAATATAAGAGGTCACGGAAGATGTTATTAACTAATTCTTGGAAGACGGCGGGAGCATTACAGAGACCGAAAGGCATCACACGGTATTCATAGTGACCGTCCCGGGTATTAAATGCCATCTTCCACTCGTCTCCTTGGCGGATCCGGACCAGGTTATACGCCCCACGAAGATCGAGCTTGGTGAAGATCTTCGTGCCTTTAAGGCAGTAGAACAGCTCAGAGATGAGCGGCAGGGGGTATTTGTTTTTGACAGTGATTTGGTTGAGTCCTCTATAATCGATACATGGACGTAGTGAACCATCTTTCTTTTTAACGAAGAAGAATCCGGCTCCAGCCGGGGAGGAAGATTTCCGGATGAATCCCCTAGCCAGATTTTATTCGATATACTCCGACATGGCCCGGGTTTCAGCCAACGACAACGGGTAGATACGCCCACGGGGTGGAGTGGCACCGGGTATCAGGTCGATAGGGCAATCATATGGCCTATGGGGTGGCAGAGTCTCTGCCTCCTTCTTGTCGAAGACATCAGCATAGGACCAGTAGGGTGCCGGTAGACCGGGTAAATTAGTCGGAGAAGATGGGGGTCGAGCCGGGCGAACCGGAACCAGGCACGTCTCATGGCAATCCTGCCCCCAACGGAGCACCTCACCGAATTGCCAATTCAGAACGGGTTCATGTTTCAGTAGCCAGGGTAGACCTAGTAAAAGGGGGTGAGAGAGTCCGGAAAGCACATTGAAGGAAATCCTCTCGGAGTGCAGCATTCCCACCTGCAGGGTTACGGGCTCTGTGATGAGCAAGATGGTCACCGGAAGGAGTCTTCCATCCACGGAAGCGACCGCCAATGGTTCGGCCAGAGGTTTGGTAGGAATCTGATACTTCTCTACAAGGGACTGGGATATGAGATTCCCAGCCGCTCCGGAATCCAGATGTGCAGTTTCAAAGAAGCGGTTCTCTCCACAGGAAATAGAGACGGATAAAGTCAAGAACGGAGAGGATTTACTTTTGCCTAGGACAACCTCTCCGAGCGGTCCTAGACACTGGAGTTTCCCGGCTTCACCGAGCAGGAACGAATCAGGTGCTCCTTACTGCCACAGTAGAAACAGCTCCCCTCGGCTCGGCGTGACTCTTGGCGAGATTTGACCATCTTGGTCTGGTCGATCTACATAGGTTCGGGCGAGCGTGCCTGGGGAGATGCAGGTTGGGAAGCGGGTCTCTGCAAAGCAGGAGCAAGACAAGGAAATCTTCTCTCCCGGGTAGTCTCCTTAGCACGTTCTAGGAAACGGATGTCAATCCGGGTTGCAAGTGACACAAGGTCATTCAGGGTGGTAGGAAAGTCCCGGCCGGCTAACTCGTCCTTAATCCGACCGGAAAGGACCTCCCAGAAGGTGGACACCAGGGCCTCGTTGTCCCAGGCAAGCTCAGAAGCGAAGGTACGGAACCGTATGGCATACTGGGCCACAGTGAGACACCCTTGGCGGAGACGGAGCAATTAGGAGGCAGTATAGGTCCTTCGTCCGGGTTCATCGAAGACCTTCCGGAAAGCAGTGAGGAAAGCCGGAAGATCGGACACCAGGGAATCCCCTCTTTCCCATAGAGGGTTAAGCCATGCCAATGCTTCCCCTGTGAGGTGAGACATGATGAACGCCACCTTGGCCCGGTCGGAGGGAAACTGATGTGTCAGAAGTTCAAAGTGCAGAGTGCACTGGTTCAGAAAGCCCCGACATAGGACGGGGTCACCTCCAAAATGAGGAGGCGCAGAAAGCCGGGGTCCTAGGCTGGATGCCGTGGTATGGGTAGGTAACGACGCTGCAGGAGCGGGTGTCGCTAGACTTGGGGCGGACACAGGTGGTACAGACAGCGTGTCCAGGCGAGTGTTGACAGACCGCAGGTAGGTCAGGATGGTTTCCTGTTGGGATCTCTGACGAGAAACCTCCTGGTACAGGTCAGCAAGCGAAGGAGCCTGGGGGCCACCGGGTTCCATGGCCCGTGCAAACTGTTACGGATTCGGGTGGTGGAACCTCTGTGCTGCGGTGCAAGGAGGGACCAGAGGGGCGTAACTAGGTATCAACTCGGACCGACCAAGGTCGTACGGCGGCTCAATCGACTCCGTGACCAGGAAGGGACCGAGCAGAGGGACCAGGTGCTACTCTGGGGACCGACCTTGTATGAGAGCAGGTGACTCCCACGGGTCAGAAGGCAGGGACTGACTGGTACAGCAGATGAGCACGGCAGGCAGGCTGACGGGTGATTCGGGCAGACGGACGATGAGCACGGCAGGTAACAGGCAGGAGCCTCCAGGTAGGCTGGCTGGTAAGCACGGCAGATAACAGGCAGGTGCTTCTAGGTAAGCGGGCTGGCAGGCAAGGCAGGTAACAGGCAGGAGCCTCCAGGTGGGCTGGCTGGCAGGCACATCAGGTAACAGGCAGGAGCCTCCAGGTAGGCTGGCTGGCAGGCACGGCAGTTAATGGGCAGGTGCTTCCAGGTAAGCAAGTGGGCAGAGCCCATAGACAGACTGGTGGACTGGCAGTGGGCAGACTGTCGGGCTGGAGAGTAGACAAGCAGATGGACAGGACTAGTAGTCTGGATGGCGGACGGGACTTGTAGTCTGGCTGGCGGGCTGGACTTGTAGTCTGGCTGGCGGGCTGGACTTGTAGTCTGGCTGGCGGGCTGGACTTGTAGTCTGGCTGGCGGGCTGGACTGGTAGTCAGGCCAGCAGCGGAACCTGAGGGCTGAAGCAGAGTATCACACACAAAGCTACAACCTTACACGGACACCTCCATATTGGAGGAGGTGCCTTTTATAGGGGAAGTCCTCTGGCCATTGACCGGAGACTTTTTAGGACGGCGCACGCGGCCCCTTTAAGAGGGCGGGAGCGTGTGCGCCATAAGCACAGGGCCAGGGAAGCTGCGTGCACCAACAGCAGCTGCAGGGAGGCCAGAAGACGAAGGAGCAGGACCGCGGCAGTAAGGAGGACGGCGTCTCTGCCGGGCAGGAAGCAGAGATGCCGATGCTACAAAGGCTTTAGCAAGAGCATTACTTCTTCCTCTCTGAAGCTTGAGGACATGTGTGCATTTGTCTGGAGTCATCTAAAGCTAAGCAATTTCCCCCTGTTTGTCCTCCCTTGTTGTCTTTAGTGTTCAGTGGGGATCGACTAGTGCTCATCTCCTTTTTTCCCTAGCTTTAGCCATACGCAAGGGAAAGACAGGGCGAGACACGTGTGCGGTGATTGGTGAAGAGCCAATATAGGGTCGTTAGGGGAGACAAGGTGACACTAGACCAGCCTAGGAGGTCTCCACTCCCCCCTTTCCCTGGAGGCTGAGCTCCCTTTCCCTCTTCCCTTTGTGTTGCATTAAATCTTTCCCACACCTTGCGTGACAGGGGACACTTAGGACAGATGAGTATAAGTATTTTTTTTATTTTATTCTCGTTTTTACAGTTGGAGACAGCGGGAGCAGACTACTACCCTAATCATTGGCCCTCCTGGTGCTGATCGCCGCGCTGGCAGGGAACTATGATGAGGGCTGCATTCAGCACCCGGCACTCGGGAACAGCGCTAACTGTACTGCTGATTCCCAAGCACCAGTACGTGTCACATGGATGGCATCCATGTGCGGTACGTGTTTACACGGACCCATTGACTTGAATGGGTCTGTGTGAACCATACTGCCGGCCAAAAACAGAGATGTCTATGTGTGGATCACACAGACACACGGTGCGTGGAAACACGCTGACATGTGCACACACCCATTCATTTGAATGGGTCTGCATGTGTCAGTGTCTCCGGTACATGTGAAAACTGTCACCATACATACCGGACACACTAACGTGTGAAAAAGGCCTTATTTGAAGAGCCAAATGTGAATGGCGCAGCAGGGCGCATTATCGACCACAGCTGCATTTACATGATGCTCTTCAGAGTACTGGTTCTCGGGATCATGGGGGTCCCAGCAGTCGGACCCCCAACGACTGGAAAGTTCTCGGGATAGAGGATTACTTGGGATATTCCGATAAATCGGGTTTTCCAATATTTATTTTTATTTTTCCATAGGAATATTGAAAATAATAAAACAATATTAACCCTCCCAAAGTCTAATGTTGCCTCTCCGGCAACAGGACTGGAGAAGTTGTACTGTGCAGTGTATATATACAGGACAGGAGAGCTGACACTGAGCAGTGTATATATACAGGACAGAAGTCATGTCATAGCCCTTATAGAAGTCATATCATAGCCCTTATAGAAGTCATATCATATAGCCCTTACAGAATTCATATCATAGCCCTTACAGAAGTCATAGCATATAGCCCTTATAGAAGTCACATCATATAGCCACTGTCGGACTGGGGTGTCTGGGGCCCACAGGAGGAATTGATCCTCAGGACCCACCCTACAGCAATATGCAAATAACTATTAGCAGATATCCCCATTATAGTGGAGCGTCGACTATATGCTATAACTGGGATGTACAATTACAGTAGTTTGCATGAAAGGAGTTCTTTGGTTAAAACAAGTTATCACCGATCCATGGGATCCACCAGATCGGTGATCACTTATTGATCGTTTGGGTCCGAACATTGGAAAATGCACCTATCGGAAGAATAGGGAAGTTTTATCCCTGACAGGACACTTATCCCCATTTTAAAATGCAGCGGTAGGTGGGACGTCTGACTCCATTCTTTCCCTTTGGGGCTTCCAGAAAAAAAATAAGAACAGCCACTGAGGGAATGAATGGATCAGTGATCAAGTTGCACATGAGCTCCAGTCTAATGGGGATAAAAGCTCCACATTCTGTAATAGTGGGGGAAGGAAGTAGCCTTCCCTTGGCACTGAAGTAGTTAAAGGGAGTGTTCCCATAGTTAGACCTCTCTAAACTGTTGGTAGGCCAAGCTAAGGGGTTAGCTTTAGTGGTCCAGTCAGTAGAGTAGAGGGGGGAACTTAGTGCTCTGATTAAGCCTTGAGTGTTAAAGAGCTTGTTCCTGGCATAATTCCTTGTGAGCTGCAGTACCTGAAATTAACCAATAAGATGCCACTGTCCTGGGTGCAGATGTCAGGTCCAGTCTGCTCTAGCAGTGTTACAGACAGTGATGGGGTTAATGCTGTGTGATGGCAGCCCACAGAGGGTGGGCACATTAGGAAAATCCCTGCTTAGTTTCCAGGAGCAGGAAGTGATGAGTAGTAAGAAATAGGACAGTGAACTGTACTGGCAGCCTGACTATATGGTGGCTGCTAGGGTAGACGGGAGCTCCATTCCCTCAGACAGTGGGATCACCAGTGTAAAAGTCTCCCTACGCAAGAGTCCTGTTAGCCAGCCGGAGAAACTCAACGGAGGTATTGAGGACCTGAGGCACTTCTAGTCTGCAGGTAGCAGAGAAAGATAAATAGGACTCCAGGCTAAGAAGTGGGGGAAATATCGGATCTGGAACACTGTTGGTATTGCAGAAGAGTCTCTTGGGCTAGAGATTAGAGTCACAGAGATGCTTCACTTAAAGAGGGAACCAGGGCTGAAGATGTTGCCAGCACCTGTGAGGGAGGTAATAACCTGTCGGGCCTTATCCATTATATCTGCCTGTAAATACTGTACATATTCCTCTTCCACAAGTAAAGTCCAAGTTATGGTTAAGAACCTCGTGTCCTCTGAATTTATTGCTGGCCTGGTCCCAGAAGAGAAATTCCTGGAGACAGCTGCGATCGGATGGTTTGAAGTAAGTGGAGAGCCCCACATACACAGCCACACATCAGAGGGAGGACACGAATTGTCTGTAGGGTGCCAGAGCGAGAGGGGTCTACAGCTCGCCCATGACTACCTCGCTGGGGAACCTTGCAATTCTATGAATCAGTGTGGGTCCTAGCAGTCAGACAACCACTAATCAATAATTTATCACTTACCCTGTGGAGAGGTGGTTACTTGTTTTCCCCGGAGAACCCTTGTAAGTGCATCTTGTTCCAAGTATTTAATCAGTAATGGAAATAAAGAATCTTTTCCTAATTAATATCAGAGAGAGCAAATGACTGCCATACACAACACAATCCACTATACCAACACCAACAGTACCACATACAAGGGAGAAATACTGCCATACCATGACTGGACTACATATTACCACCACCTAGTGACAGAATAATACTACATGCAAGGGAGAAATACCACCACACCAAGTCCAGACCACATATTACCACCACATAGTGACCGAATAATATTACATACAAGGGAGACATACCACCACACCATGACCAGACCACATATTACCACCATATAGTGACTGAATAATACCACATACAAGGGAGAAATACCATCACACCATGACCAGACCGCATATTACCACCACATAGTGACTGAATAATACCACATACAATGGAGAAATACCACCACACCATGACCAGACCACATATTACCACCACATAGTGACCAAATAATACCACATACAAGGGAGAAATACCACCACACCGTGAACAGACCAGATATCAACAGCACATAGCGTCCAAATAATTCCCCATCATTTCTCTCCCCCACCTCCATCATTGCTCTCCCCTGTCCCCATCATTGCTCTCCCCCCACCTCCTCCATCAATGCTCCCTCCCATCCCCATCATTGCTCTCCCCCACCTTCTCCATCATTGCTCTCCCCCATCTTCTCCATCATTGCTATCCTCCACCTTTTCCAACATTGTCATATCTCCCCCACTTTCTCCATCATTGTCATATCTCCCCCACCTCCTCAATCATTGTCATATCTCCTCCATCATTGCCATATCTCCCCCACCTCCTCCACCATCATTGCCATCTCTTCCCCACCTCCTCCATCATCATTGCCATATCTCCCCCATCACCTCCATCAACATTGCCATATCTCCCCCCACCACCTCCTCCATCATCATTGCCATAACTCCCTCCACTACCTCCTCCATCATCATTGTCATATCTCCCCCCATCACCTCCTCCATCATTGCCATATCTCACCCACCTGCTCCATCATCATTGCCATATCTCCCGCACCTGCTCCATCATCATTGCCATATCTCCCCCACCTCCTACATCATCATTGCCATGCCATATCTCCCCCACCTCCTCCATCACCATGCCATATCTCCCCCACCTCCTCCATCACAATTACCATGTCATATCTCCCCCCACCTGCTCCATCACCATGCCATATCTCCCCCCATCTCCTCCATCACCATTGCTCTCCCTCATCTCCCCCCACCTCCTCCATCACCATTGCTCTCCCTCATCTCCCCCACCTCCTCCATCACTATTGCTCTCCCTCATCTCCCCCCACCATCACCATTGCTCTCCCTCATCTCCCCCACCTCCTCCATCACCATTGCTCTCCCTCATCTCCCCCCACCTCCTCTATCACCATTGCTGTCCCCATTTCCCCCATCTCCAATCCAGTGTATAAGTTTAAAAAAACAAAACACTTACCTCTCTGCCCGCTCCCCCGCAGCATCGTCCTCTGCTTCCTGCCCGGCATATTTTTACCTGACACAGGCTCCCACTGCATGATGACGTCATAAAGCAGTGCGAGCCTGTGTCAGGGAGGAATCGCAGGGCAGGAAGCACAGGACGGATGCCTCTGCTTTGCTGCCATTTTCCTCCTGTCGGCAGCGGAGCGGGAGGGATCGCTTCCTGCCCGCCGCACAGAATGAGGACAATCTGGCCATGGGCCCCTCGGAGCCTGGGAGTCCGAGAAGCAGGCCAGATTTCCCTCTTCGGTCGCACTGCAAGGGCCCCCCTGACCCTCCGGGCCCTTGCAGTGCGGAGCACCGGCAGCCCTGTTAACCTGGAACCCCCGTGCATCCTGCTTGGGAGCCCGCTGAGGACCCAGGCCCACCAGTGAATTCTCCGGTGTCCCGGTGCCCCAGTCCGACCCTGCATATAGCCCTTATAGAAGTCATATATAGTGATGAGCAAACGTGCTCACCACTGCTCGGTACTCGTCCGAGCATCACGGTCTTCAACAAACTCGGCCCTCGACGAGTATTTCAGGGTTGCTCGGGCGGGAACTCGGGTCTCCGCCCTGCATGTTTGGCGCACTTTAAAGAGCCAATGAATATGCAGTGATTGCTTGCCACGCACTGTAATACCAGAGCCATGTTGGTTGTGGGCACTACAGTGATTGGCTGGCCGCACAGCATCATCAGGTCTATATAAGACCTGATGCCGCTATGCTCGTCACAGTCTACCCAGGAACCAGGCAGAGTAGGGAGAGCTGCTGCTGAGTCAGGGAGAGATTTGTTTGTTTATAGTTAGTATACACTGTGTGCAGAAATATTAAGCAAATGAGTATTTTAATCACATGATACTTTTTATACATGTTGTCTTACTCCAAGCTGCATAGGCTTGAGAGCCAACTACCAATTAAGTAAATCTGGTGATGTGCATCTCTGTAATGAGGAGGGGTGTTGACTAATGACATCAACACCCTATATAAGGTGTGCTTAATTATTAGGCAACTTCCTTTCCTTTGGCAAAATGGGTCAGAAGAGAGATTTGAGGGGCTCTGAAAAGTCCAAAATTGTGAGATGTCTTGCAGAGGGATGCAGCAGTCTTGAAATTTCCAAACTTTTGAAGCGTGATCACAGAACAATCAAGCGTTTCATAACAAATAGCCAACAGGGTCGCAAGAAGCGTGTTGGCCAAAAAAGGCGCAAAATAACTGCCCATGAATTGAGGAAAATCAAACGTGAAGCTGCCAAGATGCCTTTCGCCACCAGTTTTGCCATATTTCAGAGCTGCAACGTTACTGGATTATCAAAAAGCACAAGGTGTGCGATACTCAGGGACATGGCCAAGGTAAGGAAGGCTGAAAAACGACCACCTTTGAACAAGAAACATAAGATAAAACGTCAAGAATGGGCCAAGAAATATCTTAAGACTGATTTTTCAAAGGTTTTATGGACTGATGAAATGAGAGTGAATCTTGATGGGCCAGATGGATGGGCCAGAGGCTGGATCAGTAAAGAGCATAGAGCTCCACTCCAACTCAGACAAAAGCAAGGTGGAGGTGGGGTACTGGTATGGGCTGGTATCATCAAAGATGAACCTGTGGGACCTTTTCAGGTTGAGGATGGAGTGAAGCTCAACTCCTAGACCTACTGCCAGTTTCTGGAAGACAACTTCTTCAAGCAGTGGTACAGGAAGAAGTCGGTATCGTTCAAGAAAAACATGATTTTCATGCAGGACAATGCTCCATCACATGCATCCAACTACTCCACAGCGTGGCTGGCCAGTAAAGGTCTAAAAGAAGAAAAAATAATGACATGGCCCCCTTGTTCACCTGATCTGAACCCCATAGAGAACCTGTGGTCCATCATAAAATGTGAGATCTACAGGGAGGGAAAACAGTACACCTCTCGGAACAGTGTCTGGGAGGCTGTGGTGGCTGCTGCACGCAATGTTGATCGAAAACAGATCAAGCAACTGACAGAATCTATGGATGGAAGGATGTTGAGTGTCATCATAAAGAAAGGTGGCTATATTGATCACTAATTTTTTTTGTTTTTGCATGTCAAAAATGTTTATTTCTAAATTTTGTGCACTGATATTGGTTTACCTGGTGAAAATAAACGAGTGAGATGGGATTATATTTGTTTTTTATTAAGTTGCCTAATAATTCTGCACAGTAATAGTTGCCTGCACAAACAGATATCCTCCTAAGTTAGCCAAATCTAAAAAAAGAAAACACTCCAACTTCCAAAAATATTAAGCTTGGATATTTATGAGTCTTTTGGGTTGATTGAGAACATAGTTGTTGATCAATAATAAAAATAATCCTCTAAAATAAAACTCGCCTAATAATTCAGCACACAGTGTAGGTATTCCACAACATATATATATCCATTTGAACTAACAGTCCTTCTGAGGACTAATTCAGTTGCATATATTCAGTGGTGATAGCAGGAGTTAGGCAGGCAGACAGTGTATGTGGCAGACTGCAGTGCATATAGTGCAAGAGGGTCCATAGCACATTTCTGCTGCTGTTCTTACAGATATTTGTAGGCATAGCCCCAGATATCAGGGGCCAGGGCAATTTTTTTATCCTAATCCTGGTTATTTGCTTAAAAACCAAGGCAGGCAGGGTATGTGACAGACTGCAGTGCATGAAACAGCACAAGAGGGTCCATTGCATGTTCAACTTCTGAGTGATCCTGCTGTGACAAATATTTCACAAAAAGTGTCCAAATAATTGGTAAACCAATAATACTTCCAAAACATCAATTATTAACACAAATTTTTTTACCAGGATGTATTGTAATAACCCAGTAAAACAGGAAGTAACAAAATAATTTTAAAATAAATATTTTATTATAGACATATTAAAATCAAGAATAAAACCGTAAAAAGAAAGGTACCAATCATAGGGAGACAGGAGAAGAAATATTAAAGTCTTTAGAAAAGTATGCATAAATTGCTGGTTGATTGTTAATACATACACCCAGCTTAAATAGTCTTATATCAAACTTGTTGTACCATTAATAAAGTACCCATAATAAATTAGAAGGGTGTATATTTTAAATTTTTTGTTATATATATCTACACGGAGTATCAGAAATGAGTTATTATGCCACACATTAGACAGAATCAACAGAGCAGCAGTGCTGTAACATACTGGTGCTCTCGTGCACAAAGGCACATAGATCAGCACAATTCATTAATTACATGACCAGCACCTGCTGCCAAAGTGATCATTCCAGTGCACATAGAAACATATAGATCTCTCACTGCCGATAATAACTGATACTGAGTGGATACAATCATCACATAAGCATATACCAACAATAAAATGTATAGTGCTATTTCATACCAATATAGACGCTCCTGCTTCCTGCCCCGACGCGCACGTTTCGCATTAGCTTCTTCGGGAGGCGTGTCAAACTGAGGGGTGTGCGTGTTTTTTATATAGCAAAAAGCCAATAAATGGATAGTAGGCGGAGATGAAAAGATGATGCTGTCAGCGTGGAGCCAATGGCGCATGCGTAGATTGAGGCGGCATCCAGGAAATGAGTCCTGTGACCAGTGGTTACGTGCTGGATGACGCGTCCGCCTTCAACTGCCCAGTGAAAGCGAGGCGTGATCCGCATTGAAAGACCACGGTACTCAGGGCTCGGAGCCGCGACAACCCGCGCATGCGCACCCACCACGAAAGGAACAGGTCACAGATTGGGACAATGAATATTGTGAAATAAGTGTGAAATAAAGGTGGTGATGTCGTGAAAAATAAAACAACAATAAATGAATATGTACAAAAAGGCAGGGACATATATATAGATAAAAAAACAATCAAAAATGCAGCATAAATACTTATACCGCAAGGAATGATATGCAATTAATCAACAGATAACAATCATGCTGATAAATTAGTTGCAAAGGTGATAGCATAAAGTGACAGTGCAGTCTAGAAAAGGTATATATATGCTGGCAACACAATATACATACATATAATTTCATGCTAAAAAATCAAGTGCTATAGCTACATGAAGTGACTGTGCAATAATAACATCACATTGACATTATAAAGTGATAATGCAGGACGCCAATAGAGAAGTGTACTGTAGACGATGCAAGAAGATAATATTCTGTCCAAATTCTTCATAATTTCATACGGCAACACTGATTGACATCTATGCATCATTGTCTCATCTCCATCCATATTTGCTAAACCCCAGGTACCATATACTGGAAACTTAAAAAAATAAAAATTAAAATCAAAACAAACAGCACACATCAAATATCTAGTTTCAAATCTCATATAACTCATATGACTCAAAGAAAGACCCCAAACCCAAAACTCTCATTCAAGCCTTGAGGGGCCAAAGAACCCAGCCGGTATATCCATCTGCTTTCAGTTTTCGCTAATCTTTTGTGTAAATCGCCCCCTCTAATACCCATAGTGACCAATATTCATTGTCCCAATCTGTGACCTGTACTCCTATCGTGGTGGGTGCGCATGCGCGGGTTGTCACGGCTCCGAGCCCTGAGTACCGTGGTCTTTCAATGCGGATCACGCCTCGCTTTCACTGGGCAGTTGAAGGCGGACGCGTCATCCTCATTGGCTTTTTGCTATATAAAAAACACGCACACCCCTCAGTTTGACACGCCTCCCGAAGAAGCTAATGCGAAACGTGCGCATCGGGGCAGGAAGCAGGAGCGTCTATATTGGTATGAAATAGCACTATACATTTTATTGTTGGTATATGCTTATGTGATGATTGTATCCACTCAGTATCAGTTATTATCGGCAGTGAGAGATCTATATGTTTCTATGTGCACTGGAATGATCACTTTGGCAGCAGGTGCTGGTCATGTAATTAATGAATTGTGCTGATCTATGTGCCTTTGTGCACGAGAGCACCAGTATGTTACAGCACTGCTGCTCTGTTGATTCTGTCTAATGTGTGGCATAATAACTCATTTCTGATACTCCGTGTTGATATATACAGTGCCTACAAGTAGTATTCAACCCCCTGCAGATTTAGCTGGTTTGATAAGATGCAAATAAGTTAGAGCCTTCAAACTGCAAACGAGAGTAGGATTTATGAACAGAAGCATAAATCTTACAAACCAAAAAGTTATGTTGCACAGTTGAATTTTATTAAATTTTAAACATAAAAGTGTGGGTCAATTATTATACAACCCCTATGTTTAATATTTTGTGGAATAACCCTTGTTTGCAATTACAGCTAATTATCGTCTTTTATAAGACCTGATCAGGCTGGCACAGGTCTGTGGAGTTATCTTGGCCCACTCCTCCATGCAGATCTTCTCCAAGTTATCTAGGCTCTTTGGGTGTCTCATGTGGACTTTATTCTTGAGCTCCTTCCACAAGTTTTCAATTGGGTTAAGGTCAGGAGACTGACTAGGCCACTCCAACACCTTGACTTTTTCCCTCTTGAACCAGGCCTTGGTTTTCTTGGCTGTGTGCTTTGGGTCGTTGTCTTGTTGGAAGATGAAATTACGACCCATCTTAAGATCCTTGATGGAGAAGCGGAGGTTCTTGGCCAAAATCTCCAGGTAGGCCGTGCTATCCATCTTCCCATGGATGCGGACCAGATGGCCAGGCCCCTTGGCTGAGAAACAGCCCCACAGCATGATGCTGCCACCACCATGCTTGACTGTAGGGATGGTATTCTTGGGGTCGTATGCAGTGCCATCCAGTCTCCAAACGTCACGTGTGTGGTTGGCACCAAAGATCTCGATCTTGGTCTC
Organism: Phyllobates terribilis; assembly: GCF_046119375.1. Lineage (NCBI taxonomy): Eukaryota > Metazoa > Chordata > Amphibia > Anura > Dendrobatidae > Phyllobates > Phyllobates terribilis. Next base: position 51,654,617 of record NW_027362768.1, on the reverse strand, counting down.
ATCAGACCATAGAACCTTGAACCAGTCTGTCTCAGAGTCCTCCAAGTGATCATGAGAAAACTGTAGACGAGCCTTGACATGACGCTTTGAAAGTAAAGGTACCTTACGGGCTCGTCTGGAACGGAGACCATTGCGGTGGAGTACGTTACTTATGGTATTGACTGAAACCAATGTCCCCACTGCCATGAGATCTTCCCGGAGCTCCTTCCTTGTTGTCCTTGGGTTAGCCTTGACTCTTCGGACAATCCTGGCCTCGGCACGGGAGGACACTTTCAAAGGCTGTCCAGGCCGTGGAATGCTAACAGTAGTTCCATAAGCCTTCCACTTACGGATGATGCTCCCAACAGTGGAGACAGGTAGGCCCAACTCCTTGGAAAGGGTTTTGTACCCCTTGCCAGCCTTGTGACCCTCCATGATCTTGTCTCTGATGGCCTTGGAATGCTCCTTTGTCTTTCCCATGTTGACCATGTCTGAGTGCTGTTCACAAGTTTGGGGAGGGTCTTAAATAGTCAGAAAAGGCTGGCAAAAGAGATCTTTAATCCACACATGTGAAGCTCATTATTCTTGGTGCCTGAACTACTTCTTAATACTTTAGGGGGACCAAACAGAATTCTTGTGGTTTGAGGGGTTGAATAATAAATGACACTCTAAATTAACTTTTAACGTTTTAAAAAAAAAACAAAAAAAAAAACCAAAACAATATTTGCTGCAGTGCATTTCCCATTTCCAGGCTGATCTACAGTACAAATGTCACAATGCCAAGTTAATTCCGCATGTGTCAACCAGCTAAATCTGCAGGGGGTTGAATACTACTTGTAGGCACTGTATAACAAAAAATGTAAAATATACACCCTTCTAATTTATTATGGGTACTTTATTAATGGTACAACAATTTTGATATAAGACTATTTAAGCTGGGTGTATGTATTAACAATCAACCAGCAATTTATGCATACTTTTCTAAAGACTTTAATATTTCTTCTCCTGTCTCCCTATGATTGGTACCTTTCTTTTTACGGTTTTATTCTTGATTTTAATATGTCTATAATAAAATATTTATTTTAAAATTATTTTGTTACTTCCTGTTTTACTGGGTTATTACAATACATCCTGGTAAAAAAAAATTTGTGTTAATAATTGATGTTTTGGAAGTATTATTGGTTTACCAATTATTTGGACACTTTTTGTGAAATTTGCCATTACTGTTATCCTAACAGATTGTCCTTAATATGGATTTTAAAGCCAAGGAAATTTCCTGGTTAGCTAAAGCTACTGACATATTCAGGAAAGGTACCAATCCTGAGTCACGTTGTGTTTCATACTCCAATCAGGAGAATCTCAAAAAATATAAGAATTTACTCTAAAGAAAGACCAAATTGTGGTGGACGAGGACGTCGCTACATAATTATCTGGATCAGAAAATAATTCCGCGAGGCCTGAAGATTCAGACTTTTCCTGCTTTTGACCTTGACGATGAAGCCCTCATTCAAAGATGGATTAATGCTGCCAACACGTGCTCTCTGCAATTTATTCAAATTATAATTGATAAAAATGATCAAACAATTAAATCTACCGAGGAAGAGATTGAGGGTCTTCAACGAAAATTACAACAAGAGTTGTCAGCTGACACATTTCAGGAAGTTCTAAAAAATTTAGACAAGGATTTTGAAAAATGGGAGAAAAATATCAGTATGGACAAGCATAAAAAGTATGAACGGGACATTAATGATTTTCAGAGTGGTACTATCTTTAAATGGCAGTTGAGGAAAAATACGAACAAAAAAGATTTACCTAGGAGCACATCTAGTCAATCCTTGTCCTCTTATCCGGGGGACTTTAGTTCTGGAACTGATTCTGAAACAGGATCAAATACAAGGCAATTTCAAAAGAATACAAGAACGTACAATAAAAACTTCCGTGATGATTCTCTGAAGGTAATCAATTTGTCTTCTCATGTCATATCTGAAATTCAAATGTCTGTCCTACAGAAAGGCTTAACGTTTTCTCCCTCATTTGATTTAGACACATTTACGGCCATAAAGGACATACATCTATTTGCCCGTAAATTAATCTTAAAGAAATTTCATCATAAATCTGATGTCTTTGATATGTTCCCATCTATGGAAGAACAGGAGGCTTTAGCTACTCTGCAATCTTTAGCTGAAGAAAGTTCCGCAGATGTGAATGCCTTCCCTATACACCTGGTAGGTCAAGCCAAAAAATTTCCTGCTCTTTCTCTCGTACCGGCGGTGGAAATTTTTACTAAAATAGTATCACGTGATGTCGAAAAACTGGCCTTTGAATCCAGAGGCCAGTCAAATTTGAGTTATAGAGAAAGAAAGGCTATAGAGGAAATGAAGGGTGGGGATGATGTGGTCTTCAAAGTGGCCGACAAAGGCGGTAATGTGGTGGTGTGGCCTAATTCAATGTATGAGAAACAAGCCAATAAGTTACTTGGCAATCGTAAATGCTTTAAAGAGTTGACCTTTAATCCCACCGCCGCATTTCATTCTGAACTTCTTGGCCTTTTGTCATCGGCCTTTGAAGACCACATCATCCCCAAAAAACTTCTGGATCTGTATAAGAATTTGAACCCTAGATTAGCCACATTATACTTGATTCCTAAGGTACACAAAAATATGTTGGACCCTCCAGGGAGACAGATTGTCTCCGGAAATGAAAGTCTCTGTGAGACTATATGCAAAATTGTGGATTTTTATCTCAAACCACTTGTTTCTGAATTACCATCATTTGTTAAGGACACTACCATGGTCCTACGTCGGCTTGACAATATACAACTAAATGACAATATGTTGATTGTGACAGCAGATGTAGAGGCTTTATATACCTCTATAAGACACAGTGATGGCCTCATGGCTGTCTCCTGGTTTCTTCGATCTAGCAATATTAATCACTCTTTAACTAAACTAATTTTGGTCTTGCTGGAATTCATATTAACTCATAATGTGTTTACTTTCAACAGCAAAACCTATTTACAGTTACAGGGGACCGCCATGGGGGCATCCTGTGCCCCTGCTTATGCTAACCTGTTTATGGGGTTCTGGGAACGTCAAGTATTGCAAGATGAAACAAGGCCTGGTATTGACAAAATACACAATTGGCTTCGTTACATTGACGACCTCATGTTCATTTGGGAGGGTTCCAGCGAGGAGTTGAAAGTGTTTATGGATAGCCTGAATTGCAACGAATACAATATTAAGCTCACGTATAAATTTGGCAGAACTGCTGAATTTTTGGATATTCTCATTTCCACAAACCCAGATGGCCAGTTATCGACCACTTTGTTCCGGAAATCCACGGCAACAAATTCCTTGCTTCATGCATCATCATCACATCTACAGTCCACCATCAACGGCATTCCAATTGGACAATTTTTACGCATCAAAAGGATCTGTTCCAACGATGAACAATTTGAAATACAATCACACGAATTATCGGAACGGTTCAAGGCCAGAGGATACAGTCATCGTGCAATTAGGAGAGGCTACCAACGTGCTAAGACTACTTCTAGGAATTCTTTGCTCTATAATAATCAACTCAGCAAAAAATCATCTAGGGCTGATAATCAAGTACGCTTAATCACCAATTACCATTCTCAATGGACGGAGTTTAAAAATATAATTTTGAAACATTGGGATGTCCTCTCCACTGACCCAATTCTCAAACGAATCTTACCTGACTCACCACAGATTATTGCTAAACGCTCCCGTAATTTAAATGACATTCTGGTTCATAGTCATTATGAACCAAAGGCCCAGAAGGCATCTAAATACAAAAATGGCTTCTTTCCTTGTGGTCTATGTAAGGCCTGTGGTAATTTAATTAAAACAACAAACTTCAGAAACCATGATGGGTCACGGATAGTGTTGAGCGATACCTTCCGATATCAGGAAATATCGTATCGGATTGGATCGGAGCGATACTCAAAAAGTATCGGATATCGCCGATTCCGATACCGGAAACCAATGCAAGTCAATGGGACACTAATATCGGAATGAAAATAAACCCTTTCTTTCCTTGTAGGTTAATTCTACATGAAGTAAAACAACTAAGAATAATGTAGAATGTATTATGCGAAAAGCCGGCAATTCATCAGCGCATACACCGGTACCCGACAATTTACAACAGAAAGAATAGAGCTTCACACATAGATTAGATAGATAGAAACATGTCAGTCACATATATATGAAGTACAGGGAGAGTGTTGCTTACTGTACTTGTCATTTAGTGTAAAGGATTTATTTAAAAAAATAATAGTGTTTTCATGCACCGTCTCTTTAAAAAAGCCGGCCGGCAATTCAGCATCTGTACCCGACAATTTATAACAGACAGAATAGAGCTTCACACATAGATTAGATAGATAGAAACATGTCAGTCACATATATATTAAGTACAGGGACAGTGTTGCTTACTGTACTTGTCATTTAGTGTAAAGGATTTATTTAAAAAAATAATAGTGTTTTCATGCACCGTCTCTTTAAAAAAGCCGGCCGGCAATTCAGCATCTGTACCCGACAATTTATAACAGACAGAATAGAGCTTCACACATAGATTAGATAGATAGAAACATGTCAGTCACACATATAAGAAGCACAGTGACAGTGTTGCTTACTGTACTTGTCATTTAGTGTAAAGGATTTATTTAAAAAAATAATAGTGTTTTCATGCACCGTCTCTTTAAACAAGCCGGCCGGCAATTCAGCAGTGGTACCCGACAATTTAGAATAGAAAGAATAGAGGATCACACATAGATTAGATAGATAGAAACATGTCAGTCACATATATAAGAAGTACAGTGACAGTGTTGATTACTGTACTTGTCATTTAGTGTTAAAATAAAGGATTTATTTAAAAAAAAATTGGCGTGGGGTTCCCCTTAATTTTAGGCTCTAGCGGAGGTTAAGCAGACAGCTGGGGCAGATGTTTGAAGCCTGGGAAGGGGGTAATACCCACGGAGCTTCCCAGGCTACTAATATCAGCCCCCAGATGAATACCTAGCCCTTACTAGCTATTAAAATGGGGTCCCCCCCAAAAAAATGACGTGGGGTCCCCCCTATTTTAATAGCTAGCAAAGGCTAGGCAGACAGCTGGAGGCTGATATTAATAGCCCAGGAAGGGAGCCATGAATATTGGCCCCCTCCCAGGCTAGAAACACCAGCCGTCAGCCGCCCCAGAAATGGCGCATCCATAGGATGCGCCAATTCTGGCACTTAGCCTCGCTCTTCCACGCTGCCCTGGTGCGGTGGCAGGGGGTAATAGGGCTGGGGTTCATGTCAGCGCCAGCTGCCATGAAGCCCAGGTTAGTAATGATGGGCGTCTATAAGACACCCCCATTACTAACCTACAAATTGTTAAAAAGAAAAAACACACTACACCCAGAAAAAAATAATTTATTTGAAATAAAACACACCATTTTATTTAATTCTTAGTTTACTAAAAAAAAATAGTTACCTGTCCACGTTCCTGTGCTGATCTCCCATGCACAGCTGTCACATCTGGAGATGGTGACTGCTGTGCATGGCTGCTGTAAGCTCACACTGCCGGGAACACGTCCGCTCCCGGCAGCGTGAGCCCTGACTGAGGTCTCTGGAGTGCATTCAGTCAGCGCTGCTCCGGAGACCTCCTTTACGGCACAGCTGTACCGTGGGAATTTCTCACGATACAGCAGGGCCGTAAAGGAGTTGACCGGAGCAGCGCTGCCTGAACTCCGGTGAACCCGCTTATGCAATGACGGGGCTGCTTTACGGCCCCATCATTCTAGCAGCGGCAGCGGTTCAGAGCGGTCACATTCTATGTGGCTGCTCTGAACTGGAGATCTTCGTGGGACACTCGTGGACTACTACAGAGGGGTAAGGATAAGGTTGTGGTTTATTATTTTATATTTTATTACAGGAGATCGATGGCTTCGGGGAATTAGGTATCTAGGTGAGTATAGGTGTAGTTTTTTATTTTTTACTTTATTTTAGGTGGCGATCGGCGGGGACAGGTAATGTATGAACTAATTTATTGTAGGCAACCACTGGCCACCAATGACATGTATTTAACATTTATTGGGGACACAGTAGGGCAATTTATATAGCAGGATCAGGCTGATGGGAACTACTGCTCCCATCGAGCTGATCCTGCTGGCAGGAGTGGACGGGGGACAGACATAGGCCGATGGGAGTAGTAGTGTCACATCGGCCTATGTCTGCCTGCACGCACACACCCGCACACATCGCACAGACACCGCGCACACACACCCGCAGACATCGCACAGACACAGCGCACACCCGCACACACCCCCAGACATCGCACAGACACCGCGCACACACACCCGCAGACATCGCACAGACACCGCACACATCGCACAGACACCGCACACACCCGCACAGATCGCACAGACATCGTGCACACCCGCACACATCGCACAGACACCCACACACACCAATCATGACGGGTCTGGGAGGTGAGGCTGACCTGTGCGACCGTGCGAAAGTTCATGTGAGTTCATGCAATGCAGTCAAGCATGAACTCACATGAACCCTCTGAGGGTACCGCGGCTGCTTCAAATGAACAGCTGATCGGCATCACCTGATACCTCAGCTGTTCATTTGAAATAACCGGCGGGAAAGCGCAGCACATGGTATATGCTTATGTGATGATTGTATCCACTCAGTATCAGTTATTATCGGCAGTGAGAGATCTATATGTTTCTATGTGCACTGGAATGATCACTTTGGCAGCAGGTGCTGGTCATGTAATTAATGAATTGTGCTGATCTATGTGCCTTTGTGCACGAGAGCACCAGTATGTTACAGCACTGCTGCTCTGTTGATTCTGTCTAATGTGTGGCATAATAACTCATTTCTGATACTCCGTGTAGATATATATAACAAAAAATTTAAAATATACACCCTTCTAATTTATTATGGGTACTTTATTAATGGTACAACAAGTTTGATATAAGACTATTTAAGCTGGGTGTATGTATTAACAATCAACCAGCAATTTATGCATACTTTTCTAAAGACTTTAATATTTCTTCTCCTGTCTCCCTATGATTGGTACCTTTCTTTTTACGGTTTTATTCTTGATTTTAATATGTCTATAATAAAATATTTATTTTAAAATTATTTTGTTACTTCCTGTTTTACTGGGTTATTACAATACATCCTGGTAAAAAAAATTGTGTTAATAAATGTGACAAATATTTGTAGACATAGCCCCAGGTATCAGGGGCCAGGAAAAAAAATTTTTTTTTGATCTTAATTCTGGTTATTTGCTTAAAAACCAAGGCAGGCAGGGTAAGTGACAGACTGCAGTGCATGATACAGCACAAGAGGGTCCATTGCATGTTCAACTTCTGAGTGATCCTTCTGTGACAAATATTTGTAGGTGCAGCCCTAGGTATTAGGGGCCAGGGCAAACATTTTTTGATCTTAATCCTGGTTATTTGCTTAAAAAGCAATCCAGAGTACGCAATTTTTCTGCTCCATTTGCTTGTTAGCACTGCAGAATACGGCCAGATCTTTCCCATATTACAGTGATAAAAATCCAGAAATTTGAACTGAACGTGGAAAATATTGGCCTCCTTTTTCATTTTGTTGCAGTGTGTCAGTCAAGCTATTCACAATAGGTCTCTGTGAACAATAGTATTGTAAAATCCCTGGCGGCGTGATGGCATGGCTTACCATCTCCTACCATGCAAGACCGTCAACTTACCTATCAGTCCAGGCTGTGCACTATACTCCTTTATTTGCTGTGTGCATGTCTCTTGTCTGCTGGCTTAGGGCGGCGGCGCTGTTACTTCCAGATTCTTAAAGCTACAGTATGCGTCCCCAGCCTATTGCTGTGAGTCACTGGATACTTAAACCTCCCCCACCCTGTGGGAGGTGCTTGAGCAACACTTTCTTTCAGTGTGTTCTGTGCAACTGAGTTGCCAGGTCCTGTCCTGTATCTTGTCTGTTTCCGCCACTATGGGGGCTGAGTACCCAGGCCCGTTACCTGTATCTGTGACTCCAAGTCTATTCCTGCCACCCTGGGGGCTGAGTACCCAGGCTCGTTTCTGTATCTCATTGCAGTGTCAGTTCCTGTCTGAACTATTTCCTTGCCCTTTATCTGTTTGTCTCTATGTCTGATCCTTCCCTTTTCCTGCAGTGTCTGAACCAGTACCTAACTCCAACTCGTTGTCTCTGTACTTCTGTTTGTGAGTTTTGTGTCCACTCGCTACTTCATTGCAAGTACCTTGTGTGTATCTGATTCTGCTTGTCCCATTTCCCTGCCTCTGTTTCTACCTCCTGTGTTCTAGCTATCTTCCTGTGTTTCCCAGTCTGTTCCATGTGAACAGAGCCCAGTCCTGTCTGCCTGCACCTGCGGCTTTGCTCCGCACCTGCGGTACTGCTCTGCTCCGCTTGTCCTCTGCGCCTGCGGCTCTGTGCTGCTCCGCTTATTCTCCGCGCCTGCGGTTCTGCTCTGTTCTGCTCTGCTTGTCCTCCGCGCCTGCGGTTCTGCTCTGCTCTGCTCCGCTTGTCCTCCGCGCCTGCGGTTCTGCTCTGTTCTGCTCCACTTGTCCCCCGCGCCTGCGGTTCTGATCTGCTCTGCTTGTTCTCTGCGCCTGCAGCTCTGCTCTGCTCCGCTTGTCCTCCGCGCTTGCGGCTCTGCTCTGCTCCGCTTGTCCTCTGCGCCTGCGGCTCTGCTCCGCTTGTCCTCTGCGCCTGCGGTTCTGCTCTGCTCCGCTTGTCCTCCGTGCCTGTGGTTCTGCTCTGCTCTACTTGTCCTCCGCACCTGCGGTTCTTCTCTGCTCTGCTTGTCCTCCGCGCCTGTGGCTCTGCTCTGCTGTGCTTGTGCACTGCACCGCTCTGTTCCTGTATCCCAGTCTGTACTGGTCCCCATCCAGCCTGTTTTCCTACCTGCCAGTACCGGCCCATCTGTATATCAGCCGTACCTGCCTGTACCCGCCTGTCTGCATACCAGCCGTGCCTGACAGTACCCACCTGTCTGCATACCAGCCAAACCTGCCCGTTCTTGCATTCCCCGGTGTGGGTCAACAGCTGTGACCGGGGTCTGACGTAGAGTAGCACCTGGGCCACCTCCCACGTCCCTCCTCGGACCACGGAGTCAATTAAGTCATGGTCGGAGTCATGGTTGGATCTGGCGAGGCCGCTAATCATGCCCCTCCAGGTACTCCTCGGTTCGTGGCCCAGTGGGACCACTAACCACGCTCACGCCAGTCAGTCTGGGCGTGAGCGTAACAGTTTGCTCAGGCCATGGTCCCTGTTGAGCCCCACGGCCATTCGCTCTCGGAGACATTTGAATCCTTGTCTAGCGAATACGTGCACCAAGAAAAAAGATTTTCTCAAGCTGAGGTCCAGTCGATTTACGCACCAGCCCAAAATGAGCTATCAGCACTCGTTCCTGCGGTTCCACCACGGTACTATGGGGATCCAAAACAAAGACGTGTGTGTTATGGAGCAATGCATGCTCCATTTCAAATTCTATGCTCACTATTTTCCCACCAATCAGATTAAAGTAGCATTTCTGATGTCCTACCTAGCAGGTGATGCCTGGAATTGGATCACCCCCTATGGGAAGCAAGGGATCCCATCGTCTCTGACCTGCAGGCCTTCCTGGTGGCCTTTCTAATGGTCTTTGATGACCCTAACCCTGAAGCTTCTGCTAAAGCTTCCCTTCCCAATATCCTGGAGCAGTCCCAATGGGTGATGCGTATAGCTAGCCCCCAGTTCCCCAGCCTGAAGAGGCTGCTGCCCACGCAGAATCCACACAGGATGACAATGCTCCGCAGAATACTTCTCTTCCTAACCTCAAGAGGCAGTCCAGATGTGCAAGGCGTAGAGGTAAACTGTAACGTTAGGTTCTGTCCTCCCAAAGAACTTCTGTTCCCTAGCCTGTAGAGGCAGCTACCCGCACAGAATCCATGAAGGTTGACCATGTTCGTCAGGCAAAGCAGAGGCCGGAACTCAGTCATAAAATCGGATTGCGGACCCGCTGCGGTTGTTTGGGACACCCTGACGGTCATTGTCCAGCGAAGGTTGGAGAGTCCCAAGACATTAGGCCTGTAGGAGAGGCTGCCCTTGGCGTTAGTGTTTCCTCTCTACAGATGACCATGACTGTCTCCGTGGCAAGTGAAGGCCTTGGATTAACCGGAAGTTATGGGCTTAAAGCCTTGAAGAGTCGGTTTTCTGATTCCCGTCCGACAACTCCAGAATCCTGTTTGGGCATTGTCAGCGGAAGGACGAGCCCTACTCAGAAACAGTCTTAATATGTCTGTACAAATTAAGCTCCAGATTGGAGCATTACACATGAAGGAGATCACAGTCCAGGTGCTGTCTGTTTTACCCACTGGCCGTCCAGAGCCGAGAGCTCTAGTGCCCGCTCAGGTCTGGAGATCCTGCATGGTGTTTCCTGGGGGACTGCTGAGGTACAAGGGGTGTCCAGTCCCCATATATTCAGGACAGTCAGCAATGTGATCTTCTTCTTCACCAGATCTGCTAGTCGCTGACTCGTTGTGCACTGAAGTCTCCGAAGGAAGGGAAGCGGAGGCGATATCCCCACAAAGTCTCAACGATTGTACCAATGATCTGGCTTCAGGTACCGTCCCGCTTCGCAGACGTGTCATCTCAGAAACCAGACTGAAAATGGTCCCGAAGCAAGGATATTCCATCTCTAATAAATCGGGCAATAAGTCCATCAAGGCGGTGGCTACCTCCAAGTCTCTGCACCCCTCCAACCAGGCGGAGGACATCCAGTTGTCTCTTGAATCCTCCGGGGTGCTACCTGATAACAAATGGAGAGAGACTTTTCTACACCCTGTACCTGGTACTTTGCCCACTTCATCCAGTAAGCTTGGCAAATTGTACATCGAGGCGGTGGCTACCGTTAAGTCTCTGCACCCATCCTACCAGGCGGAGGACCTCCAGTTGTCTCTTGAATCCTCCGGGGTGCTACCTGATATTTACAAATGGTGAGAGGCTTTCCTTCACCCTGTTCCTGGTACTTCGTCCACTTCATCTGATGCTGAGGATGGCTCTATGGGACGAAGCATCCTAGTCACCAGGATGGTGAGACCAGTCTCGCTCCCTCTAGTGGACAGAAGAGGTAGTCTTCTTGAAGAGTAGCCTTGGGAATCCATTGTGAAGGATCAGCCTCCAACTTCTCTGCAGAAAATCCTTGCAGGCGTGAAGAAGAGGGGGCGTAAAGGGGGGGTACTGTAACATCCCTGGCGGCGTGCTGGCATGGCTTACCATCTCCCACCATGCAAGACCGCCAACTTACTTATCAGTCCAGGCTTTGCACTATACTCCTTTATTTGCTGTGTGCATATCTCTTCTCTGCTGGCTTAGGGTGGCGGCGCTGTTACTTCCTGATTCTTAAAGCTACAGTGTGCGCAGTCCTAATGCGTCCCCAGTCTATTGCTGTGAGTCACTGGATACTTAAACCTCCCCCACCCTGTGGAGGTGCCTGAGCAACACTTTCTTTCAGTGTGTTCTGTGCAACTGAGTTGCCAGGTCCTGTCCTGTATCTTGTCTGTTTCCGCCACCCTGGGGGCTGAGTACCCAGGCCCGTTACCTGTATCTGTGACTTCTAGTCTACTCCTGCCACCCGGGGGGATGAGTACCCAGGCTTGTTCCTGTATCTCGTTGCAGTGTCAGTTCCTGTCTGAACTGTTTCCTAGTCCGTTATCTGTTTGTCTCTATGTCCGATCCTTCCCTTTTCCTGCAGTGTCTGAACCAGTACCTAACTCCAACTCGTTATCTCTGTACTTCTGTTTGTGAGTTTTGTGTCCACTCGCTACTTCATTGCAAGTACCTTGTGTGTATCTGTTTCTGCTTGTCCGTTTCCCTGCCTCCGTTTCTACCTCCTGCGTTCTAGCTATCTTCCTGTGTTTCCCAGTCTGTTCCATGTGAACAGAGCCCAGTCCTGTCTGCCTGCACCTGCAGCTTTGCTCCGCACCTGCAGCTTTGCTCTGCTCTGCCCTGCTCTGCTTGTCCTCCGCACCTGCGGTTCGGCTCGGCTCCACTTGTCCTCCGCGCCTGCGGCTCTGTTCTGCTCCGCTTATCCTCCAAGCCTGCGGTTCTGCTCTGTTCTGCTCCGACTGTCCTCTGCGCCTGCGGTTCTTCTCTGCTCTTCTCCGCTTGTCCTCCGTGCCTACGGTTTTGCTCTGTTCTGCTCCACTTGCCCCCCGCGCCTGCGGTTCTTATCTGCTCTGCTCTGCTTGTTCTCCGCACCTGCAGCTCTGCACTGCTCCGCTTGTTCTCCGCGCCTGCAGTTCTGCTCTGCTCCGCTTGTCCTCCGCGCCTGCGGTTCTGCTCTGCTCCACTTGTCCTCCGCGCCTGCGGTTCTGCTCTGCTTGTGCACTGCACTGCTCTGTTCCTGTATCCCTGTCTGTACTGGTCCCCATCCAGCCTGTTTTCCTACCTGCCAGTACCGGACCATCTGTATATCAGCTGTACCTGCCTTTACCCACCTGTCTGCATACCAGCCGTGCCTGCCAGCACCCACCTGTCTGCATACCAGACAATCCTGCCCGTTCCTGCATTCCCCGGTGTGGGTCAACAGCTGTGACCAGGGTTTGACGTGGAGTAGCACCTTGGCCACGTCCCACGTCCCTCCTCGGACCACGTAGTCAATTAAGTCATGGTCGGAGTCATGGTCGGATCTGGCGAGGCCCCTAGTCACACCCCTCCAGGTACTCCTTGGTTCGTGGCCCAGTGGGACCACTAACCACACTCATGCCAGTCAGTCCGGGCGTGAGCGTAACAGTTTGCTCAGGCCATGGTCCGCGTTGAGCCCCAAAGCCATTCGCTCTCGGAGACATTTGAATCCTTGTGTGGCGAATACGTGCACCAAGAAAAAAAATTTCTCAAGCTGAGGTCCAGTCGATTTACGCACCAGCCCAAAAGGAGCTATCAGCACTCGTTCCTGTGGTTCCACCACGGTACTATGGGGATCCAAAACAAAGACGTGCGTTTGTGGAGCAATGTATGCTGCATTTCAAATTCTATGCTCACTATTTTCCCACCAATCAGGTTAAAGTAGCATTTCTGATGTCCTAGCTAGCGGGTGATGCCTTGAATTGGATCACCCCCCCTATGGGAAGCAAGGGATCCTATCGTCTCTGACCTGCAGGCCTTCCTGGTGGCCTTTCTAATGGTCTTCGATGACCCTAGCCCTGAAGCTTCTGCTAAAGCTTCCCTTCCCAATATCCTGGAGCAGTCCCAATGGGTGATGCGTATAGGTAGCCCCCAGTTCCCCAGCCTGAAGAGGCTGCTGCCCACGCAGAATCCACACAGGATAACAATGCTCCGCAGAATATTTCTCTTCCTAACCTCAAGAGGCAGTCCAGATGTGCAAGGCATAGAGGTAAACCGTCACGTCAGGTTCTGTCCTCCCAAAGAAGTTCTGTTCCCCAGCCAGTAGAGCCAGCTACCCGCATAGAATCCATGAAGGTTGACCATGTTCGTCAGGCAAAGCAGAGGCCGAAACTCAGTTATAAAATCGGATTGCGGACCCGCTGCAGATGTTTCGGACACCCTGGCGGTCTTTGTCCAGCGAAGGTTGGAGAGTCCCAAGACATTAGGCCTGTAGGAGAGGCTGCCCTTGGCGTTAGTGTTTCCTCTCCACAGATGACCATGACTGTCTCCGTGGCAAGTGAAGGCCTCGGATTAACCGGAAGTTATGGGCTTAAAGCCTTGAAGAGTCGGTGTCTGATTCCCGTCCGACAACTCCAGAATCCTGTTTGGGCATTGTCAGCGGAAGGACGAGCCCTACTCAGAAACAGTCTTAATATGTCTGTAGAAATTAAGCCCCAGATTGGAGCATTACACATGAAGAAGATCACATTCCAGGTGCTGTCTGTTTTACCCACTGGTCGTCCAGAGCCGAGAGCTCTAGTGCCCGCTCAGGTCTGGAGATCCTGCATGGTGTTTCCTTGGGGACTGCTGAGGTACAAGGGGTGTCCAGTCCCCATATCTTCAGGACAGTCAGCAATGTCGTTTTCTTCTTCACCAGATCTGCTAGTCGCTGATTCGCTGTGCGCTGAAGTCTCCGAAGGAAGGGAAGCGGAGGCGATATCCCCACAAAGTCTCAACGATTGTACCAATGATCTGGCTTCAGGTACCGCCCCGCCTCGCAGATGTGTCATCTCAGAAACCAGACTGAAGATGGTCCCGAAGCAAGGATATTCCATCTCTAATAAATCGGGCAATAAGTCCATCAAGGCGGTGGCTACCTCCAAGTCTCTGCACCCCTCCAACCAGGCGGAGGACCTCCAGTTGTCTCTTGAATCATCCGGGGTGCTACCTGATAACAAATGGAGAGAGACTTTTCTACACCCTGTACCTGGTACTTCGCCCACTTCATCCAGTAAGCTTAGCAAATTGTACGTCGACGTGGTGGCTACCCTTATGTCTCTGCACCCATCCTACTAGGTGGAGGACCTCCAGTTGTCTCTTGAATCCTCCGGGGTGCTACCTGATATTTACAAATGGCGAGAGGCTTTCCTTCACCCTGTTCCTGGTACTTCGTCCACTTCATCTGATGCTGAGGATGGCTCTATGGGACGAAGCATCCTAGTCACCAGGATGGTGAGACCAGTCTCGTTCCCTCTAGTGGACAGAAGAGGTAGTCTTCTTGAAGAGAAGCCTTGGGAATCCATAGTGAAGGATCGGCCTCCAACTTCTCAGCAGAAAATCCTTGCAGGCGTGAAGAAGAGGGGGCGTAAAGGGGGGTACTGTAACATCCCTGGCGGCGTGCTGGCATGGCTTACCATCTCCCACCATGCAAGACCACCAACTTACTTATCAGTCCAGGCTGTGCACTATACTCCTTTATTTGCTGTGTGCATGTCTCTTGTCTGCTGGCTTAGGGTGGCGGCGCTGTTACTTCCTGATTCTTAAAGCTACAGTGTGCGCAGTCCTAATGCATCCCCAGTCTATTGCTGTGAGTCACTGGATACTTAACCCTCCCCCACCCTGTGGAGGTGCCTGAGCAACACTTTCTTTCAGTGTGTTCTGTGCAACTGAGTTGCCAGGTCCTGTCCTGTATCTTGTCTGTTTCCGCCACCCTGGGGGCTGAGTACCCAGGCCCGTTACCTGTATCTGTGACTTCTACTCTATTCCTGCCACCCGGGGGGCTGAGTACCCAGGCTCGTTCCTGTATCTCGTTGCAGTGTCAGTTCCTGTCTGAACTGTTTCCTAGCCGTTATCTGT
Organism: Phyllobates terribilis; assembly: GCF_046119375.1. Lineage (NCBI taxonomy): Eukaryota > Metazoa > Chordata > Amphibia > Anura > Dendrobatidae > Phyllobates > Phyllobates terribilis. The sequence goes on along the minus strand of NW_027362768.1, from coordinate 51,639,387 downwards.
TTGTCTCTATGCCCAATCCTTCCCTTTTCATGCAGTGTCTGAACCAGTACCTAACTCCAACTCGTTGTCTCTGTACTTCAGTTTGTGAGTTTTGTGTCCTCTCGCAACTTCATTGCAAGTACCTTGTGTGTATCTGGTTCTTCTTGTCCCATTTCCCTGCCTCCGTTTCTATCTCCTGTGTTCTAGCTATCTTCCTGTGTAGTGTTGAGCCACCCCCGTAGTGTTCGAGTTCGCTTCGGTTCGTCGAACACCCGTGTGTTCGCCGAACTGTTCGTCGAACTGTTCGTCGAACACCTTCGAACACCGTTAAAACCAATGGCAGGCAAACAAAAACACATAGAAACACATAGAAATCACCTTCAAAGGTGTCCAAAAGCTGACAAACTGCTCAGAAGACACAACTAACACATGGAAAAGTGACAAGTACATATAGTCATGCGAAAAGAAAAGAGGTGGAGGAGTAAAAGGAGGGGGAGAGACAGATAAAGGCATGTCATGCTCTTCTAGAATCCAAAAAGTGAGAAGCCGACACGGCCAGTCCGCTCCTGCCCGTGCCACCTCCGTGTCGCCGGGTTTGTGCCAGAGCCGCGGTGAACCCTGATGGCCAGCCCCCCTCTCCCAATACTGGTGCCTGTCCGCTGGTGGGTCGAGCGAGCCCCCTGTGGTGGAGGCAGCTCTAAGCTTTTTAATTTAAATTGTCTCTCTAATTTGAATGAATACACTTTAAATCCATTTACAAGGATCTATTGGAGGGCAAGTCTCATGTCAGAAGCCGCGTAATTCCAGTTCAAGTAGCGTCCACTAAAGCTGCTGCAGTTAAAAAGCTTTTATAAGGATCGAGCTCGGCTGTCCACCGCAAGGCATCCTACTGCCAGTCCCAGCCCCTATGCCTTGGGGTGCCTCCTGATGCTCTTCACTGAGTATCCCGTGGTCCCGAAGCATTTCCTTTGAAAAAATTAAGTGTCCAAACTACAGGTGGTGTAGCTTGCTTAACAGCCGGGATAATCCGCTGACTAGCAGACACTGCTACTAGGCACAAAGTATTTCCTGGGCTAGATGCAGTTAAAAATTTGTAATTAGATACTCTCGTTGGATGCTGAGAAAGCATTCCATAGAGTCTCCTGGCACGCCATATATGATTCTCTTAAAAAGCTTGGGGTAGGGGTCTAGGGGACCCTTTTATAGCCAAAATCACGGCCCTGTATCGCAATACATCACCTAGGCTGAAGATAAATGGAACTGTAGCACCCTGAGGGCTCGGTTGCTACAGAGGTATTGCACCTCACCCAGAGGTGTGATATCTCACTCTCAGGTAAGGATGGAGTGTGGATCAGGACCCGACACCTGCATGCATTACACCACATTGCCGTGGGGCAGGGCGACCAATATGCCCCTGAGATGGGCACGACAGTCCCTGTCCCTGGCTGGAGTGGGGGGAGGGAACACTGAGGAAGGGGAACCCTGTAGTGCAGGAGCAGGGAGGAAGCAGTTCCTGGGTGCATTGAGAAGGGAGGAGATAAAAGGTGGGCACCATCTTAGTTCAGTGCAGAGAAGTCTGAGCAGAAGTGACAGGGAGCAGGGGCTCTGCATGAGCTCTGCTCCGGAGGCGGGCCTAGTAACAGAGGCCCAGGCCTGGAAGAGGGAGAAGGAAGGAAGAGGAGCGGAGAAGGCTCCAGGAACGATGAACGAAGGGATCCCAGGGGTGCGGACGGGCGAGTCGCCACCGCACGCCCGAATCCACCTGCGTGGAGGGGTCAGGCCAAAGGGGGAGAATGGTCCCCGAAACTAGTGGAGGCAGGAAACGACTCTCAGCTTGAAACCGGAGGCTGTGACATTTTATGTGGCGCAGCCCCTCGCTAGGAAGGCACCACATAGGGTCAGGGAAACTGGCACCAAGTTTTCCAAGGGGAGGCCCGAGGCAGCTGGACAGAAGGGTTGGTAAGAAAGGCCAGACAAAGGACACACAAAGGGGGTCCTGTGAAGCGCTCCAAAGTTATCTGGGAGTTGTCTGAGCCCCTCACCTGGTGAGCACAGTACAATGTGGGCAGCCGTTACCTGCAGACGTGGTCTGGATAATAAGAACTGTGAGTAAAGGCCCTGGACTGCATCACTGACTCCGTGTCGTTACTGCTGCTGCCCTGCACCATCACCCCCATCCTCCGCATACACTGCCCTGAGGCTATACTCCTCCCGTGGGGAGTTATGCTACGCTCTGCTGCACCCACAACACCAGCCTCAGCGGTCTGCCCTGCAGCGGCGGTTCACTCTGACCACAATCCACGGGTGGCGTAGTCGGACATTTAAACATCAAAACCACATAAATAGTTCCGCCACTGGTTTGACCGCCCTGAGCCACGGAACCGGGTCGCCGCCACGGAGACTACAACCACCAGCATCCACCAAAAAGGGTCCGGCTCCAGGTGTCCCAAGACCCAGGGGGAGCATCAGAACATTTTCATCACCTTTCACAATCACCAATGGGACAAGGCAGGGATGCCCTCTGTCCCCTCTCTTATACATCCTAGTGACGGAGCACCTGCTCTCATCAATAGAGATGAGCGTTGTTCTACTCGAACTGTTCGCCAATCTCAAATTCGAGCTGTTTTGGGCGGTGTTCGAGCCGGTCGGCGAACACGAACAATTTGAGAAAAATTCGGCTGTTCGAGGTTATGTTCGATAACTGTTCGTGCACCAAAATCATAACTGGATTTTTTCTCAGTAATGATGAAAATTAATGTTAATACGCAGTTTGAGTGTACAGCGGGGCGGGGGGAGGGGCAGGGGATGGATCTCTGCAGGAACAATGAAGATCTCCATTTTTTTTTCTCTTTCCCGCATTTGCAGTGGGGAGGTGCAATCTGTCAGCCTATCAGCAGCGCACACACGGAGCGAAGTGCTTTTTTTCACACAAGCAAGGGCATGTGTGATTGGCAGTGTATGTCACATGTCCTTGCCCTATAAGACCAAGCCATTTTCCCCGTCGCCACCATTTTCTCACTGCTGCAGCTGCGTGTTAGACGGCACCGCTGTTACTGTGTGCGCTATACCTTGTTAATTTCAAGCCAATTTTCGCACAAATATACAGATAGCTTGGGAGTAGGGAATAGTTGTGATTGCAGTCCTTTTAAGGACTAGGTTACAGCATTTCCTACGACTTTTATCAGGCAGGTCTGTGCTCTTAAATAGATAGATTGTGGGAGTAAAGACTAATTGTAATTGGAGTCCTTTTCAGGACTAGGTTACATCAGTTCCTATCAGTTTTTGCCAGGCAGGTCTGTGCCAGTGCTGTGCAAGTTTTTTTCACAGCATTTGGCTGAATCTAGCAAAGCTAATCCTTTTTGGCCTATTGCAGAGTGTGTTAGTCAGTGGAGTAGCCTATCTGTGTTGCAAGATATACCACCTGTGTATAGAATACCAATTTTTTTACTGCACCTAGTGAAGTAAAATCTTTTGGGCATAGCATCATTCTATTAGTCCATCTATACTGACCTCCATCAGGTTGCAAACTGAATATAATTTTTTTCTGCATCTAGCTCTGAAAAAATATTTGGGCTTCTAGCAGTGTGTGGGACTTGGTCTATTAGTCCATCTATACTGACCTCCATCAGGTTGCAAATTAAAAATAATTTTTTTCTTCATTTAGCTCTGAAAAAATATTTGGGCTTCTAGCAGTGTGTGGGACTTGTTCTATTAGTCCTTCTATACTGACCTCCAGCAGGTTGCAAATTGAATATAATTTTTTTCTGCATCTAGCTCTGAAAAAATATTTGGGCTTCTAGCGGTGTGTGGGACTTGGTCTATTAGTCCATCTATACTGACCTCCATCAGGTTGCAAATTAAAAATAATTTTTTTCTGCATCTAGCTCTGAAAAAATATTTGGGCTTCTAGCAGTGTGTGGGACTTGGTCTATTAGTCCATCTATACTGACCTCCATCAGGTTGCAAATTAAAAATAATTTTTTTCTTCATTTATCTCTGAAAAAATATTTGGGCTTCTAGCAGCATGTGGGACTTGTTCTATTAGTCCATCTATACTGACCTCCATCAGGTTGCAAATTAAAAATAATTTTTTTCTGCATCTAGCTCTGAAAAAATATTTGGGCTTCTAGCAGTGTGTGGGACTTGGTCTATTAGTCCATCTATACTGACCTCCATCAGGTTGCAAATTAAAAATAATTTTTTTCTGCATCTAGCTCTGAAAAAATATTTGGGCTTCTAGCAGTGTGTGGGACTTGGTCTATTAGTCCATCTATACTGACCTCCATCAGGTTGCAAATTGAATAAAAAAATTTTCTGCATCTAGCTCTGAAAAAATATTTGGGCTTCTAGCGGTGTGTGGGACTTGGTCTATTAGTCCATCTATACTGACCTCCATCAGGTTGCAAATTAAAAATAATTTTTTTCTGCATCTAGCTCTGAAAAAATATTTGGGCTTCTAGCAGTGTGTGGGACTTGGTCTATTAGTCCATCTATACTGACCTCCATCAGGTTGCAAATTAAAAATAATTTTTTTCTTCATTTAGCTCTGAAAAAATATTTGGGCTTCTAGCAGTGTGTGGGACTTGTTCTATTAGTCCTTCTATACTGACGTCCAGCAGGTTGCAAATTGAATATACTTTTTTTCTGCATCTAGCTCTGAAAAAATGTTTGGGCTTCTAGCGGTGTGTGGGACTTGGTCTATTAGTCCATCTATACTGACCTCCATCAGGTTGCAAATTAAAAATAATTTTTTTCTGCATCTAGCTCTGAAAAAATATTTGGGCTTCTAGCAGTGTGTGGGACTTGGTCTATTAGTCCATCTATACTGACCTCCATCAGGTTGCAAATTAAAAATAATTTTTTTCTTCATTTAGCTCTGAAAAAATATTTGGGCTTCTAGCAGTGTGTGGGACTTGTTCTATTAGTCCTTCTATACTGACCTCCAGCAGGTTGCAAATTGAATATAATTTTTTTCTGCATCTAGCTCTGAAAAAATATTTGGGCTTCTAGCGGTGTGTGGGACTTGGTCTATTAGTCCATCTATACTGACCTCCATCAGGTTGCAAATTAAAAATAATTTTTTTCTGCATCTAGCTCTGAAAAAATATTTGGGCTTCTAGCAGTGTGTGGGACTTGGTCTATTAGTCCATCTATACTGACCTCCATCAGGTTGCAAATTAAAAATAATTTTTTTCTTCATTTATCTCTGAAAAAATATTTGGGCTTCTAGCAGCGTGTGGGACTTGTTCTATTAGTCCATCTATACTGACCTCCATCAGGTTGCAAATTAAAAATAATTTTTTTCTGCATCTAGCTCTGAAAAAATATTTGGGCTTCTAGCAGTGTGTGGGACTTGGTCTATTAGTCCATCTATACTGACCTCCATCAGGTTGCAAATTAAAAATAATTTTTTTCTGCATCTAGCTCTGAAAAAATATTTGGGCTTCTAGCAGTGTGTGGGACTTGGTCTATTAGTCCATCTATACTGACCTCCATCAGGTTGCAAATTGAATAAAAAAATTTTCTGCATCTAGCTCTGAAAAAATATTTGGGCTTCTAGCGGTGTGTGGGACTTGGTCTATTAGTCCATCTATACTGACCTCCATCAGGTTGCAAATTAAAAATAATTTTTTTCTGCATCTAGCTCTGAAAAAATATTTGGGCTTCTAGCAGTGTGTGGGACTTGGTCTATTAGTCCATCTATACTGACCTCCATCAGGTTGCAAATTAAAAATAATTTTTTTCTTTATTTAGCTCTGAAAAAATATTTGGGCTTCTAGCAGTGTGTGGGACTTGTTCTATTAGTCCTTCTATACTGACGTCCAGCAGGTTGCAAATTGAATATAATTTTTTTCTGCATCTAGCTCTGAAAAAATATTTGGGCTTCTAGCGGTGTGTGGGACTTGGTCTATTAGTCCATCTATACTGACCTCCATCAGGTTGCAAATTAAAAATAATTTTTTTCTGCATCTAGCTCTGAAAAAATATTTGGGCTTCTAGCAGTGTGTGGGACTTGGTCTATTAGTCCATCTATACTGACCTCCATCAGGTTGCAAATTAAAAATAATTTTTTTCTTCATTTAGCTCTGAAAAAATATTTGGGCTTCTAGCAGTGTGTGGGACTTGTTCTATTAGTCCTTCTATACTGACCTCCAGCAGGTTGCAAATTGAATATAATTTTTTTCTGCATCTAGCTCTGAAAAAATATTTGGGCTTCTAGCGGTGTGTGGGACTTGGTCTATTAGTCCATCTATACTGACCTCCATCAGGTTGCAAATTAAAAATAATTTTTTTCTGCATCTAGCTCTGAAAAAATATTTGGGCTTCTAGCAGCGTGTGTGGGACTTGGTCTATTAGTCCATCTATACTGACCTCCATCAGGTTGCAAATTAAAAATAATTTTTTTCTGCATCTAGCTCTGAAAAAATATTTGGGCTTCTAGCAGTGTGTGGGACTTGGTCTATTAGTCCATCTATACTGACCTCCATCAGGTTGCAAATTGAATAAAAAAAATTTCTGCATCTAGCTCTGAAAAAATATTTGGGCTTCTAGCGGTGTGTGGGACTTGGTCTATTAGTCCATCTATACTGACCTCCATCAGGATGCAAATTAAAAATAATTTTTTTCTGCATCTAACCCAGCCAATAGTTTTGGCCTAATACCACAGTTTGGCCACTCAGCTCTGCTCGGTTACCATCCATTGTTTTTTTGTGCAAACAACTCCAGAGTTGTGAATTAGTTAACCACCAAAATGAGTGGAAAAAGGCCTGCTGCTTGTGGAAAGGGGAATAGGCGTGTTGGGAAGGGGAAAAAAGGTTGTGTCCGTGGGGTAGGTGCAGAAGAAAGACCATCTTCCAGCCAAACTAAAATGTCTACTTCTTTTAGCGGACAATGTGATAAGATCCCTTTCTTACGGCCACGCCAATCGCTACAAATTCCAGATGAGGCACAAAAACAGCAGGTGCTTCAATGGATATCAAGTGCTCCTTTAAGTGGGCTCTCCTCCACATCAACTTCAACATCACAAATACTCCAGTCCTCAAAGGTGTCACCCAAATCGCACTTGCTTCCTCACAGCTCCCAAATCTCCAGCTGCCCGTCTGAGTATGAGGTAGAACAGATGGTTGAGTCTGCAGAGTTGTTTACTCATACTATAGCCTGGGAATCAGAGGTCGACTCCAGCGCTTCTGTGAATCCAGACGAGGAAATGATCTGCACTGATGCCCAGAATCTTTATGAGTCGGATCCAGGACCAGACGCAGAAGGTTCTGACCATAATGTAGACCCTCATTCCCAAACTGTAACTCCTGTTGGTGGAGACAATGAGGAAGACGATGATAAGACTCAAATACCTGATTGGAGCGACAACTTTAGTTTTTTGTCAGGGCAGGAACAGGTTGGCTCTGAGGACGACGGGTGTGATAACGCACAGGGTGATGATGATGAGGTCGGAGATCCCACTTACTGTCAACCCACAGTCAGCCAAGAGATGAGGTCAGCAGAGGAGGTGGAGGAAGATGCTAGTGACGACGAGGTCAGGTTGCGCCTTCCTGGACAGAGACGTAGTACTGGAAGCACGTCAACAACTGCATCCTCAAACACAACTCTGCCTCTCACCACAAGTCGTGGTGGCTCTTCAGGTCGCATGGGTGCTAAGCCTTGCATAGCCTGGGCATTTTTTCAGATCGATAAAGATGACCCAACTCGTGTTATCTGTAACATTTGTCAGCAAAAGCTAAGTAGAGGCCAAAAAATACATAGTTTGAGTACTTCATGCATGAACCGGCACATGGACATGAAGCATAAGTTGCAGTGGGAAGCTCAGTGTGCTACAATGCGGTCTAGCCGGCCGGGCCAACCACCGTCTGCCATATCTTGTGCATCCGCGGCCTCTTCATCCTCTGTGACTGGGGGGACAGCAGTCACACCTGTTTTGGGGCGCAGACCTGCCACCTCTTTACCCGCAACAGCCAGCGTGATTGGCAGGTCATCATTTTCTTTGGAGGTGGTAACACCAGCTGGTGTTGAGCGCTGTCCGACATCGATAGCACCACCTTTGGATCAAGGCAACCTAACATGTCCGCCTGCATCTTCCTCACAGACCGGCAGTTTGCCGGTGACACCCTTATCAACCCCGTCTAAGCACAATAGCCAGCCCTCGGTCCCTCAGATGTGGACAAGTAAAAGACCATTTCCTCCTAGCCATGAGAAAGCTAAGAGGTTGAATTTCACCATCTGCAAGCTCTTGGCTACAGAAATGCTGCCTTTCCGCCTGGTGGACACAGAGGATTTTCGAGACCTTATGTCCGTCGCAGTGCCCCAGTACCAGATGCCCAGTCGGCACTACTTCTCAAAGAAAGGTGTGCCTGCGCTCCACCAGCATGTCGCACACAACATCACCGCTTCTTTGAGAAACTCTGTGTGTGACAGGGTGCATTTCACCACAGACACTTGGACGAGTAGGCATGGACAGGGGCGTTACATGTCGCTGACTGGGCACTGGGTAACTATGGTGACAGCAGGACAAGGGGCTGCTGTCCAAGTCTTGCCGTCCCCACGAGTTGTGCGTCAATCCTCTTTATGTCATTTTTCCTCCACTGCTTCTGCCTCCTCAACCTCCTCTCGGTCTTCCACCTGCACCCAAAGCCTGTCTGGTCATGCCACAAGCTTTCTAACTGCGCAGAAGGGATCCTGCACACCTCCTTACTATGCTGGCAGTAGGGCTCAACGTCATCAGGCGGTTTTTACATTGAAATGTCTGGGAAATGTGAGTCACACAGCTGAGGAGTTGTGGTCAGCTCTGGAGAACCAATTTCATGAATGGTTGTCTCCACTGGACCTGAAACCAGTGAAGGCCGTGTGCGACAATGCTGCAAACCTGGGTGCGGCCCTTCGCCGGGGCAATGTCACACACGTGCCTTGTATGGCTCACGTGTTGAACCTGGTTGTCCAGCAATTTTTAGCCCACTATCCCAGACTAGATGGCCTTCTGCAGAGGGCACGGTCGCTGTGTGCTCACTTCCGCCGTTCGCATCCCGCAGCTCAGCGACTTACATCTCTACAGAAGTCGTTGGGCCTGCCACTTCACCGGCTAAAATGCGATGTGCCTACCCGGTGGAATTCAACTCTGCACATGTTGCAGCGACTGTGGCAGCACCGACAAGCCCTGGTGCAATACGTTCTGACGTATAGCCTGGGCCAACGAGATTCAGAGGTGGGGCAAATCACGCTGGAGGAGTGGTCTCAGATCAGGGACCTATGCACCCTTCTGCACAGTTTTGAAATGGCGACGAAGATGTTTAGTGCTGACGATGCCATTATCAGCATGACTATTCCGGTGATTTACATGCTGGAGCACATGTTAAACAGAATTCGGAGTCAGGTGGTGGCACAAGAGGAGGTGGAGGAAGTAGAGGAGGAGGAGTTGTATGCGGAAGGGCTAACATCTGCAAGGTCCAGACGGTCGGCAGCACCAGGGCGGCAGGCATGTGAGGGTGGGGGAGATGATTTTACCAGGGCGCATGGTAGCAGCCAAACTAGTGAGGAAGGTGCAGGAGCCCAGGAAGAAGTGGAGGACGAACTGATGGAAGACTCATCAGATGAGGGAGACCTTGATCACATTTCTGTTGTGCGAGGTTGGGGGGAGAGGACAGAGGAAGGAAGCATGATTGTTACCTCGCCACCAACACAACAGGGACTTGGTGCTCCTGGATGCGCAACACACATGAGTGCCTTCTTGCTGCACTACCTGCAACATGACCCTCGAATTGTGAGAATTAGAAATAATCCTGACTACTGGGTTGCCACACTGTTAGATCCCCGGTACAAAAGTAAATTTGTAGAAATTATTCCTGCCATAGAAAGGGATGCACGCATGCAGGAGTATCAGCAGAGACTGTTGCAGAATCTTACATGTGCTTTTCCACAAAATACCAGTGGTGCACGTAGTGAATCTCACAGTTCCAACTTGCCAACCGTGGGACCGTCAAGTGTTCAGCACTCAAACCGTAACAGAACCACAGTATCTGCTGGTAACATCAATTTTGCGGAATCATTTCACCACTTTTTTAGCCCATCCTTTGCAAGGCCACAGGAGACAAGAAGTCTGACACATAGTCAACGCCTAGAGACGATGGTACAGGAGTATCTCCAAGTAAACATTGAAGCCACGACTGTGTCACTGGACCCTTGCTCTTTTTGGGCTTCCAATCTGGATAAATGGCCGGAGCTAGCCACTTACGCCTTGGAGATCTTGTCATGCCCCGCAGCCAGCGTTCTGTCTGAACGTGTGTTCAGCGCTGCTGGTGGTGTGCTGACAGATAAGCGCACGCGGCTCTCCACTGATAATGTAGACAGACTCACGTTCATAAAGATGAACAAATCATGGATCCGAAACGACTTTTCTACCCCTGTGTCATCCTGGGGAGAGTAAAAGCTTGATGATTGGTTAAAATCACCCTACCAACCGTTTTAAGCTTTCAAATTACTAATCATGTTTATCTGTATCTTGACTGGAAAATAATTTGGGCTTTGTAGCAGTGTGCAGCACTGATCCTATTAGGCCATCTATAATAAGCTTCACCAGATTTAAAATTAAAAATAATTTTTAGCTGCATCTAGCCCGGAAAATAATTTTGGGGCTCCGAGATGCGCAAGACACATAAGTGCCTTCTTGCTGCACTACCTGCAGCATGACCCTCATATTGTCAGAATTCGAAGTAATCATGACTACTGGGTTGCCACACTCTTAGATCCCCCAAACTTTTCGATCAACCTTTTCATTTTAATAAAGACCAAAAAAATGGTCATTTTTGAAATTATAAGCATTAGCAGGTTGTTAGAAACTGAAATCAAACAGTTTTCAACTCAAAACTTTATTCTAGGTGATGTTACATTTTCACATAGGACCCCTTGTTCGAAAGGAGCTTCTGAACTCTCTCGTCCATTGAATTTGTCAGGTTTTGGATGGTTTCTGCTTCAATTGTTTTGCATGAGGACAGAATACCCTCCCAGAGCTGTTGCTTAGATGTGAACTGCCTCCCGCCATCATAGACACTCCTTTTAATGATGCTCCAAAGGTTCTGAATGGGGTAGAGGTCAGGGGAGCATGGGGGTCACACCATAAGTTTGTCCCCTTTTATGCCCATATCAGCCAGAGATGCAGATGTTTTATGTGCAGCATGAGATGGTGCATTATCATGCAGAAAAATGATCTTGCTGTGAAATACACGGTTCTTCTTCTTGAACCATGGCAGGAAGTGCTGTTTGAGAAAATCCACATACATTATGGAGTTCATCTTTAGCGCCTTCAGGGATCCTAAAAGGGCCGACAATCTCTCTCCCCATGATTCCAGCCCAAAACATTACTCCACCTCCTCCTTGTTGGCGCTGTAGCCGTGTTTGCGTGGGGTGTCCATCAACCAGCCATCCTCCACTCCATTCATCTGGACCATCGAGCGCTGCACGGTACTCATCCGTGAACAAAACAGTTTTGAAATCAGTCTTCATGTAATGTTTGGCCCACTGGAGCCGTTTCTGCTTGTGTGAAGTGGATAGAGGAGGTCGACAGGATGGCGTATGCACAGCTGCAAACCTCTGAAGGACCCTGCATCTTGTTGTTCGGGGGACGTTGGAGGCACAAGCAGCTTCAAAAACTTGTCTGCTGCTACGACAAGGCTTTTTTGCCGCTGCTCTTTCAACCTGACGTAATTGCCTGTAGGAAAGAGTCCTCAATTTGCCCTTATCAGCACGCACACGTGTGTACTGTGAATCAGCTACATACTTCTTGATTGCCAAGACACTTCATCCTGATCATCGCACAATGTTGATTGTAGTCATGCCTTGACCTAAACACTCCACTAATTGTTGCTTCTCAGCAGCCGACACATCCTTTTTCTTTCCCATTTTGGCAGAAAATGTAGGCTGCTTAATAATGTGAGAGAGCCTTCTTAAGTAGTCTTGCCTTTCATTGGACACACCTGCCAAACTAATTAGCACAGGTGTCTGCAATTGCTTACAGTGATATAAAGAGCCCTGACACACATCACCATCAATGAGTTTAACTGACAAACAAACAAATTCTTCCCTTATCACTCCTAAACACTTTTTGCATAATAATTTGGAACGCGGTGTACATGTGCTTTTCCACAAAACACCAGTGGTTCACGTAGTGAATCTTACAGTTCTAACTTGCCAACCGTGGTCTGTATGGAATTGTTCAATAAAGGGCCCAAAATTAAGATAACATAGATGGGAGAGGTCTCTATGAATAGGAATTCCTAAGTATTTGATACCCTGTGAGGGCCAGGCAAAGGGAAAGTTGGACTGGATGGAATCCTATATGGATTTAGGGAGGGAGACATCGAGGGCCTCAGACTTCGCTGCATTGATTTTAAAATTTTAACATGTAACAAAGTGATCTATTTCAGCCATAACAGCAGGGATGGATATATGTGATTGAGTGATATATACTAGGACATCATCAGCAAATAGAGAGCACTTGTACTCGGTGCCTCCCACCTCAATCCACCTAATATTGGGGTTATGGCGAATTGATGAGAGCAGGTGCTCCGTCACTAGGATGTATAAGAGAGGGGACAGAGGACATCCCTGCCTTGTCCCATTGGTGATTGTGAAAGGTGATGAAAATGTTCTGACGCACCCCCTGGGCCTTGGGACACCCGGAGCCGGACCCTTTTTGGTGGATGCTGGTGGTTGTAGTCTTCGTGGCGGCGATCCGGTTCCGTGGCTCAGGGCGGTCAAACCAGTGGCGGAACTATTTATGTGGTTTTGATGTTTAAATGTCCGACTACGCCACCCGTGGATTGCGGTCAGAGTGAACCGCCGCTACAGGGCAGACCGCTAAGGCTGGTGTTGTGGGTGCAGCAGAGCGTAGCATAACTCCCCACGGGAGGAGTATAGCCTCAGGGCAGTGTATGCGGAGGATGGGGGTGATGGTGCAGGGCAGCAGCAGTAACGACACGGAGTCAGTGATGCAGATCAGGGCCTTTACTCACAGTTCTTATTATCCAGACCACGTCTGCAGGTAACGGCTGCCCACGTCGTACTGTGCTCACCAGGTGAGGGGCTCAGACAACTCCCAGATAACTTTGGAGCGCTTCACAGGACCCCCTTTGTGTGTCCTTTGTCTGGCCTTTCTTACCAACACTTCTGTCCGGCTGCCTCGGGCCTCCTCTTGGCAAACTTGGCGCCAGTTTCCCTGACCCTATGTGGTGCCTTCCTAGCGGGTGGAGCAAGGGGCTGCGCCACATAAAATGTCAGAGCCTCCGGTTTCTAGCTGAGGGTCGTTTCCTGCCTCCACTAGTTCGGGGACCGGTCTCCCCCTTTGGCCTGACCCCTCCACGCAGGTGGATTCGGGCGTGCGGTGGCGACTCGCCCGTCCGCACCCCTGGGATCCCTTCATTCCTCGTTCCTGGAGCCTTCTCCGCTCCTCTTCCTTCCTTCTCCCTCTTGCAGGCCTGGGCCTCTGTTACTAGGCCCGCCTCCGGAGCAGAGCTCATGCAGAGCCCCTGCTCCCTGCCACTTCTGCTCAGACTTCTCTGCACTGAACTAAGATGGTGCCCACCTTTTATACTCCCTTCTCAATGCACCCAGGAACTGCTTCCTCCCTGCTCCTGCACTGCAGGGTTCCCCTTCCTCAGTGTTCCCTCCCCCCACTCCAGCCAGGGACAGGGACTGTCGTGCCCATCTCAAGGGCATATTGGTCGCCCTGCCCCACGGCAATGTGGTGTAATGCATGCAGGTGTCGGGTCCTGATCCACACTCCATCCTTATCTGAAAGTGAGATATCACACCTCTGGGTGAGGTGCAATACGTCTGTAGCAACCGAGCCCTCGGTGCTACAGTTCCATTTATCTTCAGCCTAGGTGACGTATTGTGATACAGGGCCGTGATTTTGGCTATAAAAGGGTCCCCTAGACCCCTACCCCAAGCTTTTTAAGAGAATCATATATGGCGTGCCAGGAGACTCTATGGAATGCTTTCTCAGCATCCAACGAGAGTATCTACTTACAAATTTTTAACTGCATCTAGCCCAGGAAATACTTTGTGCCTAGTAGCAGTGTCTGCTAGTCAGCGGATTATCCCGGCTGTTAAGCAAGCTACACCACCTGTAGTTTGGACACTTAATTTTTTCAAAGGAAATGCTTCGGGACCACGGGATACTTAGTGAAGAGCATCAGGAGGCACCCCAAGGCATAGGGGCTGGGACTGGCACTAGGATGCCTTGCGGTGGACAGCCGAGCTCGATCCTTATAAAAGCTTTTTAACTGCAGCAGCTTTAGTGGACGCTACTGGAGCTGGAATTACGCGGCTGCTGGCATGAGACTTGCCCTCCAATAGATCCTTGTAAATGGATTTAAAGTGTATTCATTCAAATTAGAGGGACAATTTAAATTAAAAAGCTTAGAGCTGCCTCCACCACAGGGGGGCTCTCTCGACCCACCAGCGGACAGGCACCAGTATTGGGAGAGGGGGGCTGGCCGTCAGGGTTCACCGCGGCTCTGGCACAAACCCGGCGACACGGAGGTGGCACGGGCAGGAGCGGACTGGCCGTCTCGGCTTCTCACTTTTTGGATTTTAGAAGGGCATGACATGCCTATATCTGTGTCTCCCCCTCCTTTTACTCCTCCACCTCTTTTCTTTTCGCATGACTATATGTACTTGTCACTTTTCCATGTGTTAGTTGTGTCTTCTGAGCAGTTTGTCAGCTTTTGGACACCTTTGAAGGTGTTTTCTATGTGTTTCTATGTGTTTTTGTTTGCCTGCCATTGGTTTTAACGGTGTTCGAAGGTGTTCGACGAACAGTTCGACGAACAGTTCGGCGAACACACGGGTGTTCGACGAACCGAACCGAACTCGAACACTACGGGGGTGGCTCAACACTACTCATCAATTCGCCATAACCCCAATATTAGGTGGATTGAGGTGGGAGGCACCGAGAACAAGTGCTCTCTATTTGCTGATGATGTCCTAGTGTATATCACTCAATCACATATATCCATCCATGCTGTTATGGCTGAAATAGATCACTTTGTTACAAGGTCAAATTTTAAAATCAATGCAGCGAAGTCTGAGGCCCTCGATGTCTCCCTCCCCAAATCCATACAGGATTCCATCCAGTCCAACTTTCCCTTTGCCTGGCCCTCACAGGGTATCAAATACTTAGGAATTCCTATTCATAGAGACCTCTCCCATCTATATTATCTTAATTTTGGGCCCTTTATTGAACAACTCCATACAGACCACGGTTGGCAAGTTAGAACTGTAAGATTCTCTACGTAAACCACTGGTGTTTTGTGGAAAAGCACATGTACACTGTGTTCCAAATTATTATGCAAAAAGTGTTTAGGAGTGATAAGGGAAGAATTTGTTTGTTTTTCAGTTAAACTCATTGATGGTGATGTGTGTCAGGGCTCTTTATATCACTGTAAGCAATTGCAGACACCTGTGCTAATTAGTTTGGCAGGTGTGTCCAATGAAAGGCAAGACTACTTAAGAAGGCTGTCCCACATTATTAAGCAGCCTACATTTTCTGCCAAAATGGGAAAGAAAAAGGATGTGTCGGCTGCTGAGAAGCAACAAATTGTGGATTGTTTAGGTCAAGGCATGACTACAATCAACATTGTGCGATGATCAGGATGAAGTGTCTTGGCAATCAAGAAGTATGTAGCTGATTCATAGTACACACGTGTGCGTGCTGATAAGGGCAAATTGAGGACTCTTTCCTACAGGCAATTACGTCAGGTTAAAAGAGCAGCGGCAAAAAAGCCTTGTCATAGCAGCAGACAAGTTTTTGAAGCTGCTGGTGCCTCCAACGTCCCCCGAACAACAAGATGCAGGGTCCTTCAGAGGTTTGCAGCTGTGCATACGCCATCCTGTCAACCTCCTCTATCCACTTCACACAAGCAGAAACGGCTCCAGTGGGCCAAACATTACATGAAGACTGATTTCCAAACTGTTTTGTTCACGGATGAGTGCCGTGCAACGCTCGATGGTCCAGATGGATGGAGTGGAGGATGGCTGGTTGATGGATACCCCATGCAAACACGGCTACAGCGCCAACAAGGAGGAGGTGGAGTAATGTTTTGGGCTGGAATCATGGGGAGAGAGATTGTCGGCCCCTTTATGATCCCTGAAGGGGTAAAGATGAACTCCATAATGTATGTGGAGTTTCTCAAACAGCACTTCCTGCCATGGTTCAAGAAGAAGAACCGTGTATTCCACAGCAAGATCATTTTTATGCATGATAATGCACCATCTCATGCTGCACATAAAACATCTGCATCTCTGGCTGATATGGGCATAAAAGGGGACAAACTTATGGTGTGACCCCCATGCTCCCCTGACCTCTACCCCATTCAGAACCTCTGGAGCATCATCAAAAGGAGTGTCTATGATGGCGGGAGGCAGTTCACATCTAAGCAACAGCTCTGGGAGGGTATTCTGTCCTCATGCAAAACAATTGAAGCAGAAACCATCCAAAACCTGACAAATTCAATAGACGAGCGAGTTCAGAAGCTCCTTTCGAACAAGGGGTCCTATGTGAAAATGTAACATCACCTAGAATAAAGTTTTGAGTTGAAAACTGTTTGATTTCAGTTTCTAATAACCTGCTAATGCTTATAATTTCAAAAATGACCATTTTTTTGGTCTTTATTAAAATGAAAAGGTTGATCAAAAAGTTTGGGGGATCTAAGAGTGTGGCAACCCAGTAGTCAGGATTACTTCGAATTCTGACAATATGAGGGTCATGTTGCAGGTAGTGCAGCAAGAAGGCACTTATGTGTCTTGCGTATCTCGGAGCCCCAAAATTATTTTCCGGGCTAGATGCAGCTAAAAATTATTATTAATTTTAAATCTGGTGGAGCTTAGTATAGATGGCCTAATAGAATCAGTGCTGCACACTGCTACAAAGCCCAAATTATTTTCCAGCCAAGGTACAGATAAACATGATTAGTAATTTTAAATCTGGTGGAGCTTAGTATAGATGGCCTAATAGAATCAGTACTGCACACTGCTACAAAGCCCAAATTATTTTCCAGCCAAGATACAGATAAACATGATTAGTAATTTTAAATCTGGTGGAGCTTATTATAGATGGCCTAATAGAATCAGTGCTGCACACTGCTACAAAGCCCAAATTATTTTCCAGCCAAGATACAGTTAAACATGATTAGTAATTTGAAAGCTTAAAACGGTTGGTGAGGTGATTTTAACCAATCATCAAGCTTTTACTCTCCCCAGGATGACACAGGGGTAGAAAAGTCGTTTCGGATCCATGATTTGTTCATCTTTATGAACGTGAGTCTGTCTACATTATCAGTGGAGAGCCGCGTGCGCTTATCTGTCAGCACACCACCAGCAGCGCTGAACACAGGTTCAGGCAGAACGCTGGCTGCGGGGCATGACAAGATCTCCAAGGCGTAAGTCGCTAGCTCCGGCCATTTATCCAGATTGGAAGCCCAAAAAGAGCAAGGATCTAGTGACACAGTCATGGCTTCAATGTTTACTTGGAGATACTCCTGTACCATTGTCTCTAGGCGTTGACTATGTGTCAGACTTCTTGACTCCTGTGGCCTTGCAAAGGATGGGCTAAAAAAGTGGTGAAATGATTCCGCAAAATTGATGTTACCAGCAGATACTGTGGTTCTGTTACGGTTTGAGTGCTGAACACTCGACGGTCCCACGGTTGGCAAGTTGGAACTGTGAGATTCACTATGTGCACCACTGGTGTTTTGTGGAAAAGCACATGTAAGATTCTGCAACAGTCTCTGCTGATACTCCTGCATGCGTGCAACCTTTCTATGGCAGGAGTAATTTCTACAAATTTACTTTTGTACCAGGGATCTAACAGTGTGGCAACCCAGTAGTCAGGATTATTTCTAATTCTCACAATTCGAGGGTCATGTTGCAGGTAGTGCAGCAAGAAGGCACTCATATGTGTTGCGCATCCAGGAGCACCAAGTCCCTGTTGTGTTGGTGGCGAGGAAACAATCATGCTTCCTTCCTCTGTCCTCTCCCCCCAACCTCGCACAACAGAAATGTGATCAAGGTCTCCCTCATCTGATGAGTCTTCCATCAGTTCGTCCTCCACTGCTTCCTGGACTCCTGCACCTTCCTCACTAGTTTGGCTGCTACCATGCGCCCTGGTAAAACCATCTCCCCCACCCTCACATGCCTGCCGCCTTGGTGCTGCCGACCGTCTGGACCTTGCAGATGTTAGCCCTTCCGCATACAACTCCTCCTCCTCTACTTCCTCCACCTCCTCTTGTGCCACCACCTGACTCCGAATTCTGTTTAACATGTGCTCCAGCATGTAAATCACCGGAATAGTCATGCTGATAATGGCATGTCAGCACTAAACATCTTCGTCGCCATTTCAAAACTGTGCAGAAGGGTGCATAGGTCCCTGATCTGAGACCACTCCTCCAGCGTGATTTGCCCCACCTCTGGATCTCGTTGGCCCAGGCTATACGTCAGAACGTATTGCACCAGGGCTTGTCGGTGCTGCCACAGTCGCTGCAACATGTGCAGAGTTGAATTCCACCGGGTAGGCACATCGCATTTTAGCCGGTGAAGTGGCAGGCCCAACGACTTCTGTAGAGATGTAAGTCGCGGAGCTGCGGGATGCGAACGGCGGAAGTGAGCACACAGTGACCGTGCCCTCTGCAGAAGGCCATCTAGTCCGGGATAGTGGGCTAAAAATTGCTGGACAACCAGGTTCAACACGTGAGCCATACAAGGCACGTGTGTGACATTGCCCCGGCGAAGGGCCGCACCCAGGTTTGCAGTATTGTCGCACACGGCTTTCCCTGGTTTCAGGTCCAGTGGAGACAACCATTCATGAAATTGGTTCTCCAGAGCTGACCACAACTCCTCAGCTGTGTGACTCACATTTCCCAGACATTTCAAAGTAAAAACCGCCTGATGACGTTGAGCCCTACTGCCAGCATAGTAAGGAGGTGTGCAGGATCCCTTCTGCGCAGTTAGAAAGCTTGTGGCATGACCAGACAGGCTTTGGGTGCAGGTGGAGCACCGAGAGGAGGTTGAGGAGGCAGAAGCAGTGGAGGAACTTTGAGATAAAGAGGATTGACGCACAACTCGTGGGGATGGCAAGACTTGGACAGCAGCCCCTTGTCCTGCTGTCACCATAGTTACCCAGTGCCCAGTCAGCGACATGTAACGCCCCTGTTCATGCCTACTCGTCCAAGTGTCTGTGGTGAAATGCACCCTGTCACACACAGAGTTTCTCAAAGAAGCGGTGATGTTGTGTGCGACTTGCTGGTGGAGTGCAGGCACACCTTTCTTTGAGAAGCAGTGCCGACTGGGCATCTGGTACTGGGGCACTGCGACGGACATAAGGTCTCGAAAATCCTCTGTGTCCACCAGGCGGAAAGGCAGCATTTCTGTAGCCAAGAGCTTGCAGATGGTGAAATTCAACCTCTTAGCTTTCTCATGGCTAGGAAGAAATGGTCTTTTACTTGTCCACATCTGAGGGACCGAGGGCTGGCTGTTGTGCTTAGACGGGGTTGATAAGGGTGTCCCCGGCAAACTGCCGGTCTGTGAGGAAGATGCAGGCGGACATGTTAGGTTGCCTTGATCCAAAGGTGGTGCTATCAATGTCGGACAGCGCTCAACACCAGCTGGTGTTACCACCTCCAATGAAAATAATGACCGGCCAATCACGCTGGCTGTTGCGGGTAAAGAGGTGGCAGGTCTGCGTCCCAAAACAGGTGTGACTGCTGTCCCCCCAGTCACAGAGGATGAAGAGGCCGCGGATGCACAAGATATGGCAGACGGTGGTTGGCCCGGCCGGCTAGGCCGCATTGTAGCACAGTGAGCTTCCCACTGCAACTTATGCTTCATGTCCATGTGCCGGTTCATGCATGAAGTACTCAAACTATGTATTTTTTGGCCTCTACTTAGCTTTTGCTGACAAATGTTACAGATAACACGAGTTGGGTCATCTTTATCGATCTGAAAAAATGCCCAGGCTATGCAAGGCTTAGCACCCATGCGACCTGAAGAGCCACCACGACTTGTGGTGAGAGGCAGAGTTGTGTTTGAGGATGTAGTTGTTGACGTGCTTCCAGTACTACGTCTCTGTCTAGGAAGGCGCAACCTGACCTCGTCGTCACTAGCATCCTCCTCCACCTCCTCTGCTGACCTCATCTCTTGGCTGACTGTGGGTTGACAGTAAGTGGGATCTCCAACCTCATCATCATCACCCTGTGCGTTATCACACCCATCGTCCTCAGAGCCAACCTGTTCCTGCCCTGACAAAAAACTAAAGTTGTCGCTCCAATCGGGTATTTGAGTCTCATCATAGTCTTCCTCATTGTCTCCACCAACAGGAGTTACAGTTTGGGAATGAAGGTCTACAATATGGTCAGAACCTTCTGCGTCTGGTCCTGGATCCGACTCATAAAGATTCTGGGCATCAGTGCAGATCATTTCCTCGTCTGGATTCACAGAAGCGCTGGAGTCAACCTCTGATTCCCAGGCTATAGTATGAGTAAACAGCTCTGCTGACTCAACCATCTGTTCTACCTCATACTCAGACGGGCAGCTGGAGATTTGGGAGCTGTGAGGAAGCAAGTGCGATTGGGGTGACACCTTTGAGGACTGGAGTATTTGTGATGTTGAAGTTGATGTGGAGGAGAGCCCACTTAAAGGAACACTTGATATCCGTTGAAGCACCTGCTGTTTTTGTGCCTCATCTGGAATTTGTAGCAATTGGCGTGGCCGTAAGAAAGGGATCTTATCACATTGTCCGCTAAAAGAAGTAGACATTTTAGCTTGGCTGGAAGATGGTCTTTCTTCTGCAGATGTTACTGTTGCTTTAACACCTACCCCACGGACACAACCTTTTTTCCCCTTCCCAACACGCCTATTCCCCTTTTCACCAGCAGCAGGCCTTTTTCCACTCATTTTGGTGGTTAACTAATTCACAACTCTGGAGTTGTTTGCACAAAAAACAATGGATGGGAACCGAGCAGAGCTGAGTGGCCAAACTGTGGTATTAGGCCAAAACTATTGGCTGGGTTAGATGCAGAAAAAAATTATATTCAATTTGCAACCTGATGGAGGTCAGTATAGATGGACTAATAGAACAAGTCCCACACACAGCTAGAAGCCCAAATATTTTTTCAGAGGTAGATGCAGAAAAAAATTGTATTCAGTTTGCAACCTGATGGAGGTCAGTATAGATGGACTAATAGAGAAAGTCCCACACACTGCTAGAAGGCCAAATATTTTTTCAGAGCTAGATGCAGATAAAAATTATTTTTAATTCGCAACCTGATGGAGGTCAGTATAGATGGACTAATAGAACAAGTCCCACACACTGCTAGAAGGCCAAATATTTTTTCAGAGCTAGATGCAGAAAAAAATTATATTCAGTTTGCAACCTGATCGAGGTCAGTATAGATGGACTAATAGAACAAGTCCCACACACAGCTAGAAGCCCAAATATTTTTTCACAGGTAGATGCAGATAAAAATTATTTTTAATTTGCAACCTGATGGAGGTTAGTATAGATGGACTAATAGAACAAGTCCCACACACTGCTAGAAGGCCAAATATTTTTTCAGAGCTAGATGCAGAAAAAAATTATATTCAGTTTGCAACCTGATGGAGGTCAGTATAGATGGACTAATAGAACAAGTCCCACACACAGCTAGAAGCCCAAATATTTTTTCAGAGGTAGATGCAGAAAAAAATTATATTCAGTCTGCAACCTGATGGAGGTCAGTATAGATGGACTAATAGAACAAGTCCCACACACAGCTAGAAGCCCAAATATTTTTTCAGAGGTAGATGCAGAAATAAAATATATTCAGTTTGCAACCTGATGGAGGTCAGTATAGATGGACTAATAGAGAAAGTCCCACACACTGCTAGAAGGCCAAATATTTTTCAGAGCTAGATGCAGACAAAAAAATATTTTTAATTTGCAACCTGATGGAGGTCAGTATAGATGGACTAATAGAGAAAGTCCCACACACTGCTAGAAGGCCAAATATTTTTTCAGAGCTAGATGCAGACAAAAAATTATTTTGAATTTGCAACGTGATGGAGGTCAGTATAGATGGACTAATAGAACAAGTCCCACACACAGCTAGAAGCCCAAATATTTTTTCAGAGGTAGATGCAGAAAAAAATTATATTCAGTTTGCAACCTGATGGAGGTCAGTATAGATGGACTAATAGAACAAGTCCCACACACAGCTAGAAGCCCAAATATTTCTTTCAGAGGTAGATGCAGAAAAAAAATATATTCAGTTTGCAACCTGATGGAGGTCAGTATAGATGGACTAATAGAGAAAGTCCCACACACTGCTAGAAGGCCAAATATTTTTTCAGAGCTAGATGCAGACAAAAAATTATTTTTAATTTGCAACCTGATGGAGGTCACTATAGATGGACTAATAGAGAAAGTCCCACACACTGCTAGAAGGCCAAATATTTTTTCAGAGCTAGATGCAGACAAAAAATTATTTTGAATTTGCAACGTGATGGAGGTCAGTATAGATGGACTAATAGAACAAGTCCCACACACTGCTAGAAGGCCAAATATTTTTTCAGAGCTAGATGCAGAAAAAAATTATATTCAGTTTGCAACCTGATGGAGGTCAGTATAGATGGACTAATAGAACAAGTCCCACACACTGCTAGAAGCCCAAATATTTTTTCAGAGCTAGATGCAGAAAAAAATTATATTCAATTTGCAACCTGATGGAGGTCAGTATAGATGGACTAATAGAATGATGCTATGCCCAAAAGATTTTACTTCACTAGGTGCAGTAAAAAAAATGGTATTCTATACACAGGTGGTATATCTTGCAACACAGATAGGCTACTCCACTGACTAACACACTCTGCAATAGGCCAAAAAGGATTAGCTTTGCTAGATTCAGCCAAATGCTGTGAAAAAAAACTTGCACAGCACTGGCACAGACCTGCCTGGCAAAAACTGATAGGAACTGATGTAACCTAGTCCTGAAAAGAACTGCAATTACAATTAGTCTTTACTCCCACAACCTATCTATTTAAGAGCACAGACCTGCCTGATAAAAGTCGTAGGAAATGCTGTAACCTAGTCCTTAAAAGGACTGCAATCACAACTATTCCCTACTCCCAAGCTATCTGTAGATTTGTGCGAAAATTGGCTTGAAATTAACAAGGTATAGCGCACACAGCAACAGCGGTGCCGTCTAACACGCAGCTGCAGCAGTGAGAAAATGGTGGCGACGGGGAAAATGGCTTGGTCTTATAGGGCAAGGACATGTGACATACACTGCCAATGACACATGCCCTTGCTTGTGTGAAAAAAAGCACTTCGCTCCGTGTGTGCGCTGCTGATAGGCTGACAGATTGCACCTCCCCACTGTAAATGCGGAAAAGAGAAAAAAAAATGGAGATCTTCATTATTCCTGCAGAGATCCATCCCCTGCCCCTCCCCCCACCCCGCTGTACACTCAAACTGCGTATTAACATTAATTTTCAGCATTACTGAGAAAAAATCCAGTTATGATTTTGGTGCACGAACAGATATCGAACATAACCTCGAACAGCCGAATTTTTCTCAAATCGTTTGTGTTCGCCGAACGGCTCAAACACCGCCCAAAACAGCTCGAATTTGAGATTGGCGAACAGTTCGAGTCGAACAACGCTCATCTCTATTCCTGTGTTTCCCAGTCTGTTCCTTGTGAACAGAGCCCAGTCCTGTCTGCCTGCACCTGGGGCTCTGCTCCGCTCTGCTTTTGCTCCGCTTGCCCTCTGCACCTGCAGCCTTGCTCTGCTCTGCTTGTCCTCCGCACCTGCAGTTCTGCTCTGCTCTGCTCCGCTTCTCCTCCGCGCCTGCGGCTCTGCCCTGCTCTGCTTATCCTCCGCGCCTGCAGCTCTGCTCTGCTCCGCTTGTCCTCTGCACCTGTGGTTCTGCTCTGCTCCGCTCTGCTTGTCCTCCGCGCCTGCGGTTCTGCTCTGCTCCGCTTGTCCTCCGCGCCTGCGGTTCTACTCTGCTCCGCTTGTCCTCCGCGCTTTTGGCTCTGCTCCGCTTGTCCTCCGCGCCTGCGGTTCTGCTTTGCTCCGCTCCACTTGCCCTCCGCGCCTGCAGTTCTGCTCTGCTCTGCTCCGCTTGTCCTCCACGCCTGCGGCTCTGCTCTGCTCCGCTTGTCCTCCGCGCCTGCGGTTCTGCTCTGCTCTTCTTCGCTTGTCCTCCGTGCCTGTGGCTCTGCTCCTCTTGACCTCCGCGCCTGCGGTTCTGCTCTGCTCTGCTCCACTTGTCCTCCGCTCCTGCGATTCTGCTCTGCTCTGCTTGTTCTCCGTGCCTGCGGCTCTGCTCTGCTTGTGCTCCGCACCTGTGGCTCTGTTCCTGTATCCCAGTCTGTACTGGTCCCCATCCAGCCTGTTTTCCTACCTGCCAGTACCGGCCCATCTGTATATCAGCTGTAGCTGCCTGTACCCACCTGTCTGCATACCAGCCGTGCCTGCCAGTACCCACCTGTCTGCATACTAGACAAACCTGCCCGTTCCTGCATTCCCCGGTGTGGGTCAACAGCTGTGACCGGGGTTTGACATGGAGTAGCACCTGGGCCACCTCCCACGTCCCTCCTCGGACCACGGAGTCAATTAAGTCATGGTCAGAGTCATGGTCGGATCTGGCGAGGCCCCTAGTCACACTCCTCCAGGTACTCCTCGGTTCGTGGCCCAGTGGGACCACTAACCACACGCACGCCAGTCAGTCCAGACGTGAGCGTAACAGTTTGCTCAGGCCATGGTCCCCGTTGAGCCCCACGGTCATTCGCTCTTGGAGACATTTGAATCCTTGTGTGGTGAATACGTGCACCAAGAAAAATTTTTTTCTCTAGCTGAGGTCAAGTCGATTTACGCACCAGCCCAAAAGGAGCTATCAGCACTCGTTCCTGCGGTTCCACCACGGTACTATGGGGATCCAAAACAAAGACGTGCGTTTGTGGAGCAATGTATGCTGCATTTCAAATTCTATGCTCACTATTTTCCCACCAATCAGGTTAAAGTAGCATTTCTGATGTCCTAGCTAGCGGGTGATGCCTTGAATTGGATCACCCCCCTATGGGAAGCAAGGGATCCTATAGTCTCTGACCTGCAGGCCTTCCTGGTGGCCTTTCTAATGGTCTTCGATGACCCTAACCCTGAAGCTTCTGCTAAAGCTTCCCTTCCCAATATCCTGGAGCAGTCCCAATGGGTGATGCGAATAGGTAGCCCCCAGTTCCCCAGCCTGAAGAGGCTGCTGCCCACGCAGAATCCACACAGGATGACAATGCTCCGCAGAATACTTCTCTTCCTAACCTCAAGAGGCAGTCCAGATGTGCAAGGCATAGAGGTAAACCGTCACGTCAGGTTCTGTCCTCCCAAAGAACTTCTGTTCCCCAGCCAGTAGAGCCAGCTACCCGCACAGAATCCATGAAGGTTGACCATGTTCGTCAGGCAAAGCAGAGGCCGGAACGCAGTCATAAAATCGGATTGCGGACCCGCTGCAGTTGTTTGGGACACCCTGACGGTCTTTGTCCAGCGAAGGTTGGAGAGTCCCAAGACATTAGGCCTGTAGGAGAGGCTGCCCTTGGCGTTAGTGTTTCCTCTCCACAGATGACCATGACTGTCTCTGTGGCAAGTGAAGGCCTCGGATTAACCGGAAGTTATGGGCTTAAAGCCTTGAAGAGTCGGTGTCTGATTCCCGTCCGACAACTCCAGATTCCTGTTTGGGCATTGTCAGCGGAAGAACGAGCCCTACTCAGAAACAGTCTTAATATGTCTGTACAAATTAAGCTCCAGATTGGAGCATTACACATGAAGAAGATCACATTCCAGGTGCTGTCTGTTTTACCCACTGGTCGTCCAGAGCCGAGAGCTCTAGTGCCCGCTCAGGTCTGGAGATCCTGCATGGTGTTTCCTGGGGGACTGCTGATGTTCAAGGGTTGTCCAGTCCCCATATCTTCAGGACAGTCAGCAATGTCGTCTTTTTCTTCACCAGATCTGCTAGTCACTGACTCGCTGTGCGCTGAAGTCTCCGAAGGAAGGGAAGCGGAGGCGATATCTCTACAAAGTCTCAACGATTGTACCAATGATCTGGCTTCAGGTACCGCCCCGCCTCGCAGACATGTCATCTCAGAAACCAGACTGAAGATGGTCCCGAAGCAAGGATATTCCATCTCTAATAAATCTGGCAATAAGTCCATCAAGGCGGTGGCTACCTCCAAGTCTCTGCACCCTTCCAACCAGGCGGAGGACCTCCAGTTGTCTCTTGAATCCTCCGGGGTGCTACCTGATAACAAATGGAGAGAGACTTTTCTACACCCTGTACCTGGTACATCGCCCACTTCATCCAGTAAGCTTGGCAAATTGTACGTCGAGGCGGTGGCTACCCTTATGTCTCTGCACCCATCCTACTAGGTGGAGGACCTCCAGTTGTCTCTTGAATCCTCCAGGGTGCTACCTGATATTTACAAATGGCGAGAGGCTTTCCTTCACCCTGTTCCTGGTACTTCGTCCACTTCATCTGATGCTGAGGATGGCTCTATGGGACGAAGCATCCTAGTCACCAGGATGGTGAGACCAGTCTCGTTCCCTCTAGTGGACAGAAGAGGTAGTCTTCTTGAAGAGAAGCCTTGGGAATCCATTGTGAAGGATCGGCCTCCAACTTCTCTGCAGAAAATCCTTGCAGGCGTGAAGAAGAGGGGGCATAAAGGGGGGTACTGTAACATCCCTGGCGGCGTGCTGGCATGGCTTACCATCTCCCACCATGCAAGACCACCAACTTACTTATCAGTCCAGGCTGTGCACTATACTCCTTTATTAGCTGTGTGCATGTCTCTTGTCTGCTGGCTTAGGGTGGCGGCGCTGTTACTTCCTGATTCTTAAAGCTCCAGTGTGCGCAGTCCTAATGCATCCCCAGTCTATTGCTGTGAGTCACTGGATACTTAAACCTCCCCCACCCTGTGGAGGTGCCTGAGCAACACTTTCTTTCAGTGTGTTCTGTGCAACTGAGTTGCCAGGTCCTGTCCTGTATCTTGTCTGTTTCCGCCACCCTGGGGGCTGAGTACCCAGGCCCGTTACCTGTATCTGTGACTTCTAGTCTATTCCTGCCACCCGGGGGGCTGAGTACCCAGGCTCGTTCCTGTATTTCGTTGCAGTGTCAGTTCCTGTCTGAACTGTTTCCTAACCGTTATCTGTTTGTCTCTATGCCCAATCCTTCCCTTTTCCTGCAGTGTCTGAACCAGTACCTAACTCCAACTCGTTGTCTCTGTACTTCTGTTTGTGATTTTTGTGTCCACTCGCTACTTCATTGCAAGTACCTTGTGTGTATCTGGTTCTTCTTGTCCCATTTCCCTGCCTCAGTTTCTATCTCCTGTGTTCTAGCTATCTTCCTGTGTTTCCCATTCTGTTCCATGTGAACAGAGCCCAGTCCTGTCTGCCTGCACCTGCGGCTCTGCTCCGCTCTGCTTTTGCTCCGCTTGCCCTCTGCACCTGCAGCCTTGCTCTGCTCTGCTTGTCCTCCGCACCTGCAGTTCTGCTCTGCTCTGCTCCGCTTGTCCTCCGCGCCTGCGGCTCTGCCCTGCTCTGCTTATCCTCCGCGCCTGCAGCTCTGCTCTGCTCCGCTTGTCCTCTGCACCTGTGGTTCTGCTCTGCTCCGCTCCGCTTGTCCTCCGCGCCTGCGGTTCTACTCTGCTCCGCTTGTCCTCTGCGCTTGTGGCTCTGCTCCGCTTGTCCTCCGCGCCTGCGGTTCTGCTCTGCTCTGCTCCGCTTGTCCTCCACGCCTGCGGCTCTGCTCTGCTCCGCTTGTCCTCCGCGCCTGCGGTTCTGCTCTGCTCTGCTCCGCCTGTCCTCCGTGCCTGTGGCTCTGCTCCTCTTGACCTCTGAGCCTGCGGTTCTGCTCTGCTCTGCTCTACTTGTCCTCCGCGCCTGCGGTTCTGCTCTGCTCTGCTTGTTCTCCGTGCCTGCGGCTCTGCTCTGCTTGTGCTCCGCACCTGTGGCTCTGTTCCTGTATCCCAGTCTGTACTGGTCCTCATCCAGTCTGTTTTCCTACCTGCCAGTACCGGCCCATCTGTATATCAGCCGTACCTGCCTGTACCCGTCTGTCTGCATACCAGCCGTGCCTGCCAGTACCCACCTGTCTGCATACCAGCCAAACCTGCCCGTTCCTGCATTCCCCAGTGTGGGTCAACAGCTGTGACCGGGGTCTGACCTGCAGTAGCATCTGGGCCACCTCCCACATCCCTGCTCGGACCAGGGAGTCAATTAAGCCGCCATGTGTTCATGGTCGGAACTGGCGTAGCCCCTAGTAACTCCCCTCCAGGCACTCCTCGGTTCGTGACCCAGTGGGACCACTAACCACGCTCACGCCAGTCAGTCCGGGCGTGAGTGTAACAAGTATTAGTAAACTACAGGCCTGTTATTTAAAACCGTGGTTCTCTGTCAGATGTATCACATATAACAGCGTTCCAAAATCAGCCACTTCTGCCTTCCATTTCCATTTTGTTGCAGTGTTTCAGTCAAGCTATTCACACTAGGTCTCTGTGAAGAATAGTATTAGTAAACTACAGGCCCGCTATTTAAAATTTGGTTCTCTGTCAGACATATCACATATAACAGCGTTCCAAAATCAGCCATTTCTGCCTTTCATTTCATTGCAGTGTGTCAGTCAAGCTATTCACACTAGGTCTCTGTGAAGCATAGTATTAGTAAACTACAGGCCCGCTATTTAAATCATGGTTCTCTGTTAGACATATCACATATAACAGCGTTCCAAAATCAGCCATTTCTGCCTTCCATTTCCATTTCGTTGCAGTGTGTCGATCAAGCTATTCACACTAAGTCTCAAAGAAGAATAGTATTACTAAACTACAGGCCCGCTATTTAAAACCGTGGTTCTCTGTCAGACGTATCACATATACCTGCGGTTAAAATCCAGCCAGTTGTAGTGAACATGGAAAATATTGTCCTCCATTTATAGAATGTAGCAGTGTGTCAGTGTACATCATTTTAAGCTCCATTTGCTTGTTCGCAGAATACAGCCAGATTATAGTTTTATTCATACTACTGTATTGTGGAAGGATAGGAACTTTTTTCAGTGATCAGACGCATGTGATCCATATGAGTGCCGTAATAATACAGATAATTTGTGGAGCGTGACAAATATTCCACTCCAATTAAAGTCAGCCACCTATGTTTTGTTGAACCAATTGACACTTGGTTGCTGACTAATACCATACTATTATTCGACTGCCTGAAACCATGGCCAACAGACTTTATCCCATATGACTGCTCTAATAATCTAGCAATTATTGTGAGCGTGTTAAATATTACACTCCATTTAAAGTATTGCAGTTGTGGGTTCAAACCTATTCCCAGTTGGCCACTGACAAATAGCATATCTGTGAACAATGTTATTAGAGTATTACGCCACTTTTACGGACTGACAAAAAAAACATACAAAAAATAAGCTAAAATGGAAAAAATGTTAAGAAATATTCTTTCCAGGGTAATGACTTGTAAATAAAGCCAAAGAAATAAAAACTAAATAAAGTTATGGACCGTGGAAGTGAAATACTGAGAAGCAGTGTCAGACTGAAAAACATTTGGCCCACCAGTGGATTTGATTCTGAAGGCTCACCTTTCTTCCCGCTCAAGAGCCCCATAGGAGCTGCAAAGTTTGCGCTATCATGAACTCTCCCGAAGGAGAAGCCAGGGCCAACCCGGATTCTCGGGTGAGCCCGTACAACCCTGCCAAGAAGCAGCCCTGGCTAAGAAAAGTCAGTGGGAAGGTTCCTGGACACTCTATGGCTGCTTTTTAACTAAGGGGGAAACCCATGCAAACACAGGAGAACATACAAAATCCTTGCAGATGATGTCCTTGGTGGGATTTGAACCCAGGATCCCAGTGCTGCAAGGCTTCAGTGCTAACCACTGTGCTGCCCTCTCTGGTTTCACTCTGATATCTAACATGCTGGAGAAACTTGCACTTACTGCCACTCAGTATCTTCAGCTCCTTTGTGAGAAACTAATGTATTTGGGCAGAAAAAAAGGAAATTGTGGATGGCTTCGCTACTGGTACTGGGGGCACTGCTAATACAATGGCGTCATGCCATAGTTCACTGGAAATATTCCAGGCTGGTTGGAGCCAAGCTAATTCCCATAGAAAATTACAATCAGCAGGCTGAGGATATGGTGACCTCTATCTTCATCACGACCTCACATCAGCACTATCAACTCTCCTGAAGGAGAAGCCAGGGCCCACCGGAGGAGTCTCCGGTTCTCTGGTTGGCCTGTCCAACCCTGCCGAAAAGCAGCCCTGGCTAAGAAAAGTATGTGGGAAGATTCCCAGACACTCTATGGTTGTTTTTTTACTATGAACTGGCTCCGTACCGTCCCTAGCCACATTCACTTATCCACGTGGTTTGGCGGTCCTTCCCCGTAAGTGCACTGGGGAGTTCATGGGTAACGTTCTTGTGGAAGACGGAGACGATACCGGGAGAAATAGTGGCGGCTGGGGACCAAGTATGGACACCCGGCCGATGCTGCCATGAGGTTGTGGAAAGCTTCAGCTTCCATGAGCCTAAAAGGCAACATTTCAAGTGCAAGCAGTCCAGAAATGTGGCAGTTTAGTATTGCAGCCTGTAGATGGGTGGGTGGCTGGCTGCATACTTGCGCTTGCATTCCAAGTAACACAAAGCTAAGGAAATGGATGATCCATCATGAATAATTTGCTCTTTGTCTAGGAGACTGACCACTGCCTCTGTCTACCTTCTGAACATTGTGTTGAAGCTTGATTGACGCAGTGCCCGCAATTGGAGGAAAGGAGGTTCCTGCACCAGCATAGAAGGGGATTCTTTACGGTCAGAGCCGTGAGACTCTGGAACTCTCTGGGAGAGGAAGTGGTGATGTCCAACTCACTTAATGAGTTCAAGAGAGGCCTGGACGCCTTTCTTGAGAACAATAAAATTACATCTTATGCTTAGTGATAGTTAATTAATCCAGGGATTTAATCTGACTGCGAGATTGGTGTCGGGAAGTGAATTTTTCCTCAATGATGTAAATTGGCCTATACCGCATGGTTTTTTTTTTGCCTTCCCCTGGATCAACGCTGCGGAATAGCTGAAGTGCACAAGAAATAGGCTGAACTGGATGGACGCTTGTCTTTTTTCGGCCTTATAAACTATGTAACTATGTAACTATGCTCTGCGTTGGGAGGATGTGTTCCGTCCCAGGGTCCCACTGGGCCCCGGCTTCCACAATATTAACCAAGTGGAATGAGTCAGTGAGATGAACCGTCCTGGCCACATTCACTTGTCCACGTGTTTGTGGTTAGGCGTTCCTTCCCACTTAAGTGCACTGGGGAGGGCACGGTTAATGTTCTGGGACCCGCGCTTGTGGAAGGTGGAGATGATACCAGGAGAAATAGTGGGGACCGAGTATGGACACCCGGTCGCCGCCATGAGGTTGTGGAAAGCTTCCGCCTCCACGAGCCTAAAAGGCAACACTTCAAGTGCAAGTGTAGCGCCCCGAGGGCTCGGCCGCTACAGGGGTATTGCACCTCAGACCAGAGGTGTGATATTCCACTCCCAGGTAAGGATGGAGTATGGACCAGGGCTCAGTTAGCTGCATATAGCACACACACCCCATTTCCGAGGGACAGCTCAACGGTGCTCCCACTAGACAGAAGTGCAGGCACGACCGACTATGTCCCTGCCTGGAGTGGGGAGGGGGGTGGAACACCCAGTGCTGTAGGGGCAGATAGGGGTTGGTTCCTGAGCGTAGGTAGGAGCCTATTGGTTGCTGGTCACCTGGGCTCATGGTCAGAGGGAGGTATAAAAGGTGGGCACCATCTTAGTTCTGGGTCAGTTCAGCCAGAGGAGAAGACAGGGAGTAGAGGCTCTGTAGGAGCTCTACTCCAGGAGGGCCTAGTGAGAGGCCGAGGAGGAGGTGAAGGGGAGCTGGGATTTTGGCTCATCTCAGCTCCAAGAGAACGGAACAGAAAGGAACAGAAAGGAACCGAGAAAGAGAAGGAGAGACAGAGAAACAGAAGGGCTCAGGAACAAGAAGGTGGAAGGGACCCTAAGAACCCACGAGAATCCAGGGTGAAGGGTCAGGCAGATTAAGGGTACCGGATCCCAAGTTGGTGGAGGAGAAACTACCCTCAGCCAAAGACCGGTCGTCGTGATCATCTATTGGTGCGACACCTCATCAAACCTGCTAGGAAGGCACCATATAGGACAGCGGAGGACGGGGCCCACGTTTAACCGCACAAGTCCACGGCAGCTGGACAAAAGTGGGTCACTGGTGAGGCAGGCCAGAGAAAGGATTAAAGGGGGTCCTGTGCCATGCTCCTGAACTGCTTGGGAGTTGACCGAGCCCCACACCTGGTGGACGCAGCACGGCTCGGGCGGTCACTACCTGTACAGAAGTGACCCGGAACAAATGAACTGTGAGTAAAGACCATGGACTGTAACTTGTTGTCTGTGTGCTCCTTCGCGCCTCCAGCACTACCGGTACTGGGACTCTCACCACCATCACTCCCACCATCCGCTACACTGCCTTGGGGCCGCACTCTTCCCGTGGGGAGTCACACCATCCCAGCTGCATTCATCATCAGCCCCAGCGGACTGCCTTGCAGCGGCGGTTCCTAATAACCGCAATCCACGGGTGGCGTAGTCGGACATCATCAACAGCACTTAGCAGACTACCATTGGTCTGACCACCCTGAGCCACGGAACCGGGTTGCCACTACTACCCCCATCGTTCCCTATTGCCCGGATCCGAGTGCCCCACGGCCCAGGGGGCGAGTCACAAGCAGTCCAGAAAAGTTTAGTATTGTGGCCTGTTTGTTTGGCTGCATACTTGCGCTTGCATTCCAAGGACTGTGGTAGGGAGAACTGAACGCTGCGAAGGGACAAGGACGTGGATGGTGATGGTTGCAAGTCTGTAACGAAAGGTGTAGGGCGGGAGGCATCTTTGCATGCGCCATGGACAGGGGATTGGCTTGCATACACAACAGCGGAAGAGGCAGTGGTGTAACCTGCAGACACTGTTTCTGGACCTTGGTGTTCAACCCAGATAGTCAGGTGCTTTGCTGTCATGTGCCTGAGCATGCTGGCGGTGGTCAGGCTGGTAGTTTTGGTTCTCTTGCTGATGCTGGCCTGGCAGATTTTGCAAATGCAAACCACAAAAGAAAGGTATAAAGGGACTACAATATTATGAAGTGTAATTCATTTATTTTATTACATTCAAATACAGACAAATAAAAACAGACAAGAAGACAAAGATTTAAAAATGTATGGAACATAAATAAAAAACAGCTCAGGAGGGGGAGGGGGAAGCTCACAATAAATATTGCACATGTATCTCCTATATAAAAGAGTATATATATTTGTATGCCAGACAAATTTGATTAACAGTAATTGGATATATAGTAATTAAATATACATGATCACCTGTAATAGAAGCAAAAAATAAATATATATATATTATAGAGAACATCAAGGAATATCAAAAAATCAATATATATAAATTAACATAAAGTGCTTGTGCAATAAATAATAATAAAAATAATATAATAAATCAAGAGAATGCCAAGAGTGTGCAAAGCAGTTGTAGCCCCCCGAGGGTTCGGCCGCTACAGGGGTATTGCACCTCAGACCAGAGGTGTGATATTCCACTCCCAGGTAAGGATGGAGTATGGACCAGGGCTCTTTTAGCTGCATACAGCACACACACCCCATTTCCGAGGGACAGCTCAACGGTGCTCCCACTAGACAGAAGTGCAGGCACAACCGACTATGTCCCTGCCTGGAGTGGGGAGGGGGGTGGAACACCCAGTGCTGTAGGGGCAGATAGGGGTTGGTTCCTGAGCGTAGGAAGGAGCCCATTGGTTGCTGGTCACCTGGGCTCATGGTCAGAGAGAGGTATAAAAGGTGGGCACCATCTTAGATATGGGTTCGTTCGTTCGTTCAGTCAGAGGAGAAGACCGGGAGTGGAGGCTCTGTAGGAGCTCCACTCAGGAGCGGGCCTAGAGAGAGGCCGGAGAAGAGAGAGAGAGGAGGTGAAAGGGAGCTGTGATTAAGTCTCATCCCAGCTCCACGAGAAAGGAACAGGAAGAAACGGAAAGGGAGAAGAAGAGACAGAGAAACAGAAGGGCTCAGGAACAAGAAGGTGGAAGGGACCCTAAGAACCCACGAGAATCCAGGGTGAAGGGTCAGGCAGATTAAGGGTACCGGAACCCAAGTTGGTGGAGGAGAAACTACCCTCAGCCAAAGACCGGTCGTCGTGATCATCTATTGGTGCGACACCTCATCAAACCTGCTAGGAAGGCACCATATAGGACAGCGGAGGACGGGGCCCACGTTTAACCGCACAAGTCCGCGGCAGCTGGACAAAAGTGGGTCACTGGTGAGGCAGGCCAGAGAAAGGATAAAAGGGGGTCTTGTGCCATGCTCCTGAACTGCCTGGGAGTTGACCGAGCCCCACACCTGGTGGCCGCAGCACGGCTCGAGCGGTCACTGCTGACAGAAGTGACCCGGAACAAATGAACTGTGAGTAAAGACCCTGGACTGTAACTTGTTGTCTGTGTGCTCCTTCGCGCCTCCAGCACTACCGGTACTGGGACTCTCACCACCATCACTCCCACCATCTACTACACTGCCCTGGGGCTGCAATCTTCCCGTGGGGAGTCACACCATCCCAGCTGCATTCATCATCAGCCCCAGCGGACTGCCTTGCAGCGGCGGTTCCTAATAACCGCAATCCACGGGTGGCGTAGTCAGACATTATCTGAAGCACGTAGCAGACTACCATTGATCTGACCACCCTGAGCCGCGGGACCGGGCTGCCACTACTACCCCCATCGTTCCCCTATCGCCCGGATCCGCGTGCCCCAAGGCCCAGGGGGCGAGTCAGCTTTGGCGTAGTCCGCAGGATTTCGTGCCCGCTAACAACGGGTACTGCGTGCCTGAAAAGAGAGTGCTTCATTGTACTAAAGATGGCGCCCGCCCTAGAAGAACGAGCGCCATAATGTGTGCGCCAAAAGACCACAGGAGGCCGCCTCCCATCGTGGGCCGGGTCCCTGAATGGCGCCAAAGAGGAAGCCCGCCCCCAACAACCATGAGCACTGCTGTAGAAATGTCCGTCAACGTGGGGGGGCTGCCCCTGAGAGTGATTGTCAGCAGAATGCCCCAGGACCACCCCCCATGGGGGCGGAAAGAGAAGAAAACTGCGGGGGAGGGGGTGGTCTGGATCAGTCCAGACAGACCGCACCCGGGGATGGATGCCCTCAGCAGCACCAGCCTCCTGGCCCGAAGCCTGCTGCAGGCCGAACCGCTCTGCAGCCTAGCAGAAGTCCTAGCGCAGCTCCCCAGAGACCCGGAGCGTGCGCAAGCTGCACTGGAGGACCTGGAGCGGAGGATGGTCCGGGCGCAGCGAGGTGCACTCACCGAGTGGAGAGAAGAACTGGCCCGGCAGGCGGAGACCCACCAGCGACAGGCCTCAACCGCACCCCGGAGTTTGCCTGCCTCTGAGGACGGCGCAGGAGGAGAGAGGACCGGAGGCGACGCCGCGGAGGGAGCCACGAGGACTGAGGCAAGTGAAGGGGACGTCACCACCCCAAGCCCAGCAACAGCAAGCCTGCCCCAGCCTCCCATCGCAGCACCCGAAGCCCCACTCACCGCACCTGTTGCCGCGCCGCCACTGCTCCCAGCTAGGCCTCAAGCGGCGAGCACCACGGCCACGCCCCGCCCGGCGCCACGCCCCTTGACCCCGGGCGCTGTAAAGCAAGAAGCATCATCGGCCCGGTCGCAAGGCCTAGATGACCCGGGCGCCATCGCTAAGCCTGCGCCCCTGTCCCGGATGGGACTGCCACCTAGCACAGCCAAAAGACCCCCAGCCTGGTCGCAAGGCCGAGTGCCCCCGGGCGCCACTCCCAGATCAGGTCACCCCACTATACCATCGCTGGGCGTGGACCTATTGGCACATCATACCGGTCCGGATGGACTGCCGCTGGAGTGGCCGGCGGAAGTGACCGGCAATCAGCCATGGAAGGCCGAGCCCCCGCGCGAGCCTCTGATACCGGCTCCAGAACCCGTAGAGGTCACCCTACCCCCACTGGAGGACGTCCAATTTGCGTGGGACCCCACCAGCGAGAACTTGATGGGGTTCTCTCAAGAGACCCGGGCAGACGCGGTCCGTCGTCTGGAGGCCTGTCATCAGCAACTGGCGACCTTTGAGCGGGAGCGACGAGAGAGACGCGTCAGAGAGGAACGGCTCCAGGCCCAGAGTGCTGAACAAAAACGTAAGGCCCGCCAAGACCCCCAAGCAGCCCGTGGTCCCCGAATCACTGGGACCATAGTCAAATTCCACATGGAGAACGGCTGGGGGTTTATCAGGGGCCCAGAAACCGCAGGCGACGTCTTTGTGACCCGCAGGGACGTTGAGAGTCATCTACCTGAGGGACATCGTGGCCGTGACCTATATCCTGGTGATGTGGTCGCCTTTACCCGCCACGTAGGCGCAAAAGGACCGTACGCCCTACATGTTCATCGGCTCACTGAGGAGGAGCTACAACACCGCGGCTATGAGGAGAGCCAAGAAGACCCGGACGGGCCTGAAGATCATGAGGAAGAAGGAGCAGCAGGAGGACACCGTTACCAGTGAACGGTAAAGTGGAATTGTACATAGTTACCCGTCAGGGTACAGAGAACTGATTACTGTTAAGAGACTGTTACCTGTGTGCCCCTCATCCCCTACCAGGCTGAGGACTGTGAGCAGCTATTCCCTTCCCAAAACTGGCCGAAGACTGAGAGCGGTCAATCCCTTGTATATAGTTGCGCTTCCTAAAGCGCCCCCTACTGGTTTTATAAAAAGACTACCACGTCTACCTCGGGACAGCAAGTCCCTCGTGTTTACAAGTTTGCCAAAGTTCCTGCACTTACAAGAAGAGTGCACACCTGGTCGCAAGTTGCACCGCCGCCAGGATCCAAGAATGTGTTGCAAAAATGTTTTCCTGCAAATGTTTTATATGAAAAGATTTTATAAGCTGCTAGATAGTAATGTGAATATTTTCTAATAGTGTTTATATGTCACAAGAGTTCCAGAAGTATTAGTAAGCGTTTTATGATAGTGTGACCAGAAAAGAAAAGCGTTTCCCATAAAGGGAATTGAACCATGTTGCCTGTTTTCTGATGTGAAAAGTTTTAAAAAGTTTACATGTCCTGTAATTAACTGTTTTTGCTCTTTTCCAGCCTGAGGACGTGCTGTGCTTTACCAGGGGGGAATGTAGCGCCCCGAGGGTTCGGCCGCCACAGGGGTATTGCACCTCAGACCAGAGGTGTGATATTCCACTCCCAGGTAAGGATGGAGTATGGACCAGGGCTCAGTTAGCTGCATACAGCACACACACCCCATTTCCGAGGGACAGCTCAACGGTGCTCCCACTAGACAGAAGTGCAGGCACGACCGACTATGTCCCTGCCTGGAGTGGGGAGGGGGGTGGAACACCCAGTGCTGTAGGGGCAGATAGGGGTTGGTTCCTGAGCGTAGGAAGGAGCCCATTGGTTGCTGGTCACCTGGGCTCATGGTCAGAGGGAGGTATAAAAGGTGGGCACCATCTTATATCTGGGTTCGTTCGTTCGTTCAGTCAGAGGAGAAGACCGGGAGTGGAGGCTCTGTAGGAGCTCCACTCAGGAGCGGGCCTAGAGAGAGGCCGGAGAAGAGAGAGAGAGGAGGTGAAAGGGAGCTGTGATTAAGTCTCATCCCAGCTCCACGAGAAAGGAACAGGAAGAAACGGAAAGGGAGAAGAAGAGACAGAGAAACAGAAGGGCTCAGGAACAAGAAGGTGGAAGGGACCCTAAGAACCCACGAGAATCCAGGGTGAAGGGTCAGGCAGATTAAGGGTACCGGAACCCAAGTTGGTGGAGGAGAAACTACCCTCAGCCAAAGACCGGTCGTCGTGATCATCTATTGGTGCGACACCTCATCAAACCTGCTAGGAAGGCACCATATAGGACAGCGGAGGACGGGGCCCACGTTTAACCGCACAAGTCCGCGGCAGCTGGACAAAAGTGGGTCACTGGTGAGGCAGGCCAGAGAAAGGATAAAAGGGGGTCCTGTGCCATGCTCCTGAACTGCCTGGGAGTTGACCGAGCCCCACACCTGGTGGACGCAGCACGGCTCGGGCGGTCACTGCTGACAGAAGTGACCCGGAACAAATGAACTGTGAGTAAAGACCCTGGACTGTAACTTGTTGTCTGTGTGCTCCTTCGCGCCTCCAGCACTACCGGTACTGGGACTCTCACCACCATCACTCCCACCATCTACTACACTGCCCTGGGGCCGCACTCTTCCCGTGGGGAGTCACACCATCCCAGCTACATTCATCATCAGCCCCAGCGGACTGCCTTGCAGCGGCGGTTCCTAATAACCGCAATCCACGGGTGGCGTAGTCGGACATTATCTTAAGCACGTAGCAGACTACCATTGGTCTGACCACCCTGAGCCGTGGGACCGGGCCGCCACTACTACCCCCATCGTTCCCCTATCGCCCGGATCCGCGTGCCCCACGGCCCAGGGGGCGAGTCACAGTCATCAAAGCAAAAGGTGGCTACTTTGAAGAACCTAGAATATAAGACATATTTTCAGTTGTTTCACACTTTTTTGTTAAGTATATAATTCCACAAGTGTTAATTCATAGTTTTGATGCCTTCAGTGTGAATGTACAATTTTCATAGTCATGAAAATACAGAAAAATCTTTAAATGAGGTGTGTCCAAACTTTTGGTCTGTACTGTATATATGTATATATATATATTGCGAGGCAGTGACGGGGATAGTATATGATGCGCCCAGGGGATGGGAATAACTCGGCGCCCGGGCCTTGTTGCCTGGTCTTAGGGATGTCGCGGTAGTCGGCTCCCGGGCCCGTACCCTGGGCCTCTCTTTAAAAGGGTGGACAATTATATGAAAGTTTGTGGGGGAGGCAGCTCTAAGCTTTTTAATTTAAATTGTCTCTCTAATTTGAATGAATACACTTTAAATCCTTTTACAAGGATCTATTGGAGGGCAAGTCTCATGCCAGCAGCCGCGTAATTCCAGCTCCAGTAGCATCCACTAAAGCTGCTGCAGTTAAAAAGTTTTTACAAGGATCGAGCTCGGCTGTCCACCGCAAGGCATCCTACCGCCAGTCCCAGCCCCTATGCCTTGGGGTGCCTCCTGATGCTCTTCACTGAGTATCCCGTGGTCCCGAAGCATTTCCTTTGAAAAAATTAAGTGTCCAAACTACAGGTGGTGTAGCTTGCTTTACAGCCGGGATAATCCGCTGACTAGCAGACACTGCTACTAGGCACAAAGTATTTCCTGGGCTAGATGCAGTTAAAAATT
The DNA here is from genome assembly GCF_046119375.1 of Phyllobates terribilis. Classification (NCBI taxonomy): domain Eukaryota; kingdom Metazoa; phylum Chordata; class Amphibia; order Anura; family Dendrobatidae; genus Phyllobates; species Phyllobates terribilis. The sequence goes on along the minus strand of NW_027362768.1, from coordinate 51,599,986 downwards.
TGTAATTAGATACTCTCGTTGGATGCTGAGAAAGCATTCCATAGAGTCTCCTGGCACGCCATATATGATTCTCTTAAAAAGCTTGGGGTAGGGGTCTAGGGGACCCTTTTATAGCCCTGTATCGCAATACGTCACCTAGGCTGAAGATAAATGGAACTGTAGCACCCTGAGGGCTCGGTTGCTACAGAGGTATTGCACCTCACCCAGAGGTGTGATATCTCACTCTCAGGTAAGGATGGAGTGTGGATCAGGACCCGACACCTGCATGCATTACACCACATTGCCGTGGGGCAGGGCGACCAATATGCCCCTGAGATGGGCACGACAGTCCCTGTCCCTGGCTGGAGTGGGGGGAGGGAACACTGAGGAAGGGGAACCCTGTACTGCAGGAGCAGGGAGGAAGCAGTTCCTGGGTGCATTGAGAAGGGAGTATAAAAGGTGGGCACCATCTTAGTTCAGTGCAGAGAAGTCTGAGCAGAAGTGACAGGGAGCAGGGGCTCTGCATGTGCTCTGCTCCGGAGGCGGGCCTAGTAACAGAGGCCCAGGCCTGGAAGAGGGAGAAGGAAGGAAGAGGAGCGGAGAAGGCTCCAGGAATGAGGAACGAAGGGATCCCAAGGGTGCAGACGGGCGAGTCGCCACCGCACGCCCGAATCCACCTGCGTGGAGGGGTCAGGCCAAAGGGGGAGACCGGTCCCCGAAACTAGTGGAGGCGGGAAACGACCCTCAGCTAGAAACCGGAGGCTGTGACATTTTATGTGGCGCAGCCCCTCGCTACACCCGCTAGGAAGGTACCACATAGGGTCAGGGAAACTGGCGCCAAGTTTACCAAGAGGAGGCCCGAGGCAGCCGGACAGAAGGGTTGGTAAGAAAGGCCAGACAAAGGACACACAAAGGGCGTCCTGTGAAGCGCTCCAAAGTTATCTGGGAGTTGTCTGAGCCCCTCACCTGGTGAGCACAGTACGACGTGGGCAGCTGTTACCTGCAGAAGTGGTCTGGATAATAAGAACTGTGAGTAAAGGCCCTGGACTGCATCACTGACTCCGTGTCGATACTGCTGCTGCCCTGCACCATCACCCCCATCCTCCGCATACACTGCCCTGAGGCTATACTCCTCCCGTGGGGAGTTATGCTACGCTCTGCTGCACCCACAACACCAGCCTCAGCGGTCTGTCCTGCAGCGGCGGTTCACTCTGACCGCAATCCACGGGTGGCGTAGTCGGACATTTAAACATCAAAACCACATAAATAGTTCCGCCACTGGTTTGACCGCCCTGAGCCACGGAACCGGGTCGCCGCCACGGAGACTACAACCACCAGCATCCACCAAAAACGGTCCGGCTCGGGTGTCCCAAGGCCCAGGGGCGCGTCAGAACATTTTCATCACCTTTCATAATCACCAATGGGACAAGGCAGGGATGTCCTCTGTCCCCTCTCTTATACATCCTAGTGACGGAGCACCGGCTCTCATCAATTCGCCATAACCCCAATATTAGGTGGATTGAGGTGGGAGGCACCGAGTACAAGTGCTCTCTGTTTGCTGATGATGACCTAGTATATATCACTCAATCACATATATCCATCCCTGCTGTTATGGCTGAAATAGATCACTTTGTAACATGGTCAAATTTTAAAATCAATGCAGCGAAGTCTGAGGCCCTCGATGTCTCCCTCCCCAAATCCATACAGGATTCCATCCAGTCCAACTTTCCCTTTGCCTGGCCCTCACAGGGTATCAAATACTTAGGAATTTCTATTCATAGAGACCTCTACCGTCTATGTTATCTTAATTTTGGGCAGGGGCGGACACAGACTGTAGTGGGCCCCTGTGCAAGAAATTTTGGGGGGCCCCCCCCTGCCCTTCATAAGGCAACAAAGTTATGTAAACATAACCCCCCATGTGCATCTCTCACCCCCCCATGTGCAGCTCTCATCCCACCCATGTGCAGCTCTCACCCCCCGTGCATCTCTCATCCCCCCGTGCATCTCTCATCCCCCCCATGTGCATCTCTCATCCCCCCATGTGCATCTCTCATCCCCCCATGTGCATCTCTCATCCCCCCCATGTGCATCTCTCATCCCCCCCATGTGCATCTCTCACCCCTCCATGTGCATCTCTCACCCCCCCATGTGCATCTCTCATCCCCCCCATGTGCATCTCTCACCCCCCCATGTGCATCTCTCACCCCCCCATGTGCATCTCTCACCCCCCCATGTGCATCTCTCACCCCCCCATGTGCATCTCTCATCCCCCCCGTGCATCTCTGATTCCCCCCACTCCTAGTTAATTAATTGTATTTAAAAAAAATAAAACTTGTTATACTTACCCCCATGCAATCCCTGCAGAATCCTGGCGCTCGTCCACGTCGCTGCCACCAGGTTCTCCTGACGTTCGGCCATGTGACGGCGCCACATACATAGCCATCAGCTTTTGTTTTGGCCAAAAGATTTTTAAAGCCGCCACCACGATAAGGTAGACTCTTCTGGGCGGGCCCTACTCTAACCTATTAAAATTTTCTTAAAATATCCAATACTCTTTTTAGATATATTTTTATTTAGTTTTCTTTAAGGGAATGTGTCATATACATTTTTTTTTAAATGACCAATAATACCACATACAGGGAATACCGCCACACCATGACCAGACCACATATTACCACAACATAGTGACCGAATAATACCACACAGAAGGGAGAAAAACTGCCACACCATGACCAGACCACATATTACCACTACATTACTAATATTACCACCACATTACTAATATTACCATAAGTGTCATTATACACGGGAGCTCTATACATGGTATGTATAACGTAAGTGTCCAGGTAATCTAGTGATCACCAGTGAAATTATACACAGGAGCTCTGTATATAGTGTCAGTGTACAGGTAATACAGTGACATTATACACAGGAGCTCTGTATATAGTGTACAGGTAATACAGTGATCATCAGTGACATTATACACAGGAGCTCTGTATATAGTGTCAGTGTACAGGTAATACAGGGATCACCAGTGACATTATACACAGGAGCTCTGTATATAGTGTCAGTGTACAGGTAATACAGTGATCACCAGTGAAATTATACACAGGAGCTCTGTATATAGTGTCAGTGTACAGGTAATACAGTGATCACCAGTGACATTATACACAGGAGCTCTGTATATAGTGTCAGTGTACAGGTAATACAGTGATCACCAGTGACATTATACACAGTGTACATGTAATAGACTGACTCACCGGTGACGTCTCTAGGTGAAGTCCTTCATCTTCGCTTTTCTCCTTCATCCAGCACAGACCGCCATCACGTCTTCCAGCCAGGACTCGTCTCTGCATAAAATAACACAGTTATCTAGAGCACATTCCCCAACTTCTACATTACGCAGCTGAATACAGACGTGCATCCACCATCAATATATGGTTAGTTATTAGGCAACCTACCATTCCAAATATAAATTGTAATCCACCACTGTGCCCCCATTAACTGTAAATAGGCACTTAATATATAATTTAATTAGAACCTCTACTCTTTCCGCCAATTTGTTACCAGTCACACTCCTGCATCCGCAACGCCCCCTACTCTATACTTCCTGCTCCCCGCATTCAATATTTACATGCACCCCCTGCCCCAATTCATTATATCATGTCCGTGCTCTCCCCACCCCATCATCATTTATCATTTACTCTCCCCCACCCCACATTCGTTATGTGCAGCTCATTATCCCCCTACTCCCAATTCCCCCATGTGCAGCTCTCAAACCCCCCCATGTGCAGCTCTCATCCCCCTCCATGTGCCCCTCTCTCACCCCCTCCCCCCCACATGTGCCCCTCTCTCATCCCCCTCCCCCACATGTGCCCCTCTCTCATCCCCCTCCCCCACATGTGCACCTCTCTCATCTCCCCCCACATGTGCATCTCCCATCTCCCCCCCCACACATGTGCATCTCCCATCTCCCCCCCACACATGTGCATCTCCCATCTCCCCCCCCACACACGTGCATCTCCCATCTCCCCCCCCCACACACATGTGCATCTCCCATCCCCCCCCCACATGTGCATCTCCCATCCCCCCCCACATGTGCATCTCCCATCCCCCCCCCACACACATGTGCATCTCCCATCCCCCCCACACACATGTGCATCTCCCATCCCCCCCACACACACATGTGCATCTCCCATCTCCCCCCCTACACACATGTGCATCTCCCATCTCCCCCCCCCACACACATGTGCATCTCCCATCCCCCCCCCACATGTGCATCTCCCATCCCCCCCCCACACATATGTGCATCTCCCATCCCCCCCACACACACATGTGCATCTCCCATCCCCCCCACACACACATGTGCATCTCCCATCTCCCCCCCCTACACACATGTGCATCTCCCATCTCCCCCCCCCACACACATGTGCATCTCCCATCTCCCCCCCCACACACATGTGCATCTCCCATCTCCCCCCCCACACACGTGCATCTCCCATCTCCCCCCCCACACACATGTGCATCTCCCATCTCCCCCCCCACACACATGTGCATCTCCCATCTCCCCCCCCACACACACACATGTGCATCTCCCATCTCCCCCCCCCCACACACATGTGCATCTCCCATCTCCCCCCCCACACACACACATGTGCATCTCCCATCTCCCCCCCCTACACACATGTGCATCTCCCATCTCCCCCCCCCACACACATGTGCATCTCCCATCTCCCCCCCCACACACATGTGCATCTCCCATCTCCCCCCCCACACACGTGCATCTCCCATCTCCCCCCCCACACACATGTGCATCTCCCATCTCCCCCCCCACACACATGTGCATCTCCCATCTCCCCCCCCACACACACACATGTGCATCTCCCATCTCCCCCCCCCCACACACATGTGCATCTCCCATCTCCCCCCCCACACACACACATGTGCATCTCCCATCTCCCCCCCCACACACATGTGCATCTCCCATCTCCCCCCCCACACACACACATGTGCATCTCCCATCTCCCCCCCCACACACACATACATACACACACACATACACACACACACACACACACACACACATGTGCTTCTCCCATCTCTCCACTCCTAGTTAATTGTATTTTAAAAAAAATAAAACTTGTTATACTTACCCCCATGCGATCCCTGCAGAATCCTGGCGCTCGTCCAAATCGCTGACAGCAGGTTCTCCTGACTTCCGGCCATGTGACGGCACCGTCACATGACCGGAAGTCAGGGGAATCATGAAGGCGCTGCTGCAACAGCGCAGCTCAGCGCTGAAATGTCCCGGACCCGGCGCATAGCATGGGGCCGGGGGCCCCATGAGGAGAGAGACGCACAAGAGGGGGGCCCCCGAGGGGGCCCCTACCGGCCGGGCCCCATACTGGAGTCAGGGCAGTCATGCCCTGATGGCGGCCCTGCTGGAGGCTGGAGGGGCCCCCTCTCCCTCGGGGCCCCCGTTCAATGAACCGGCTGCACAGGCGGTAGTTCCGCCCCTGATTTTGGGCCCTTTATTGAACAACTCCATACAGACCACGGTTGGCAAGTTAGAACTGTAAGATTCACTACGTGAACCACTGGTGTTTTGTGGAAAAGCACATGTACACTGTGTTCCAAATTATTATGCAAAAAGTGTTTAGGAGTGATAAGGGAAGAATTTGTTTGTTTGTCAGTTAAACTCATTGATGGTGATGTGTGTCAGGGCTCTTTATATCACTGTAAGCAATTGCAGACACCTGTGCTAATTAGTTTGGCAGGTGTGTCCAATGAAAGGCAAGACTACTTAAGAAGGCTGTCCCACATTATTAAGCAGCCTACATTTTCTGCCAAAATGGGAAAGAAAAAGGATGTGTCGGCTGCTGAGAAGCAACAAATTGTGGAGTGTTTAGGTCAAGGCATGACTACAATCAACATTGTGCGATGATCAGGATGAAGTGTCTTGGCAATCAAGAAGTATGTAGCTGATTCACAGTACACACGTGTGCGTGCTGATAAGGGAAAATTGAGGACTCTTTCCTACAGGCAATTACGTCAGGTTAAAAGAGCAGCGGCAAAAAAGCCTTGTCATAGCAGCAGACAAGTTTTTGAAGCTGCTGGTGCCTCCAACGTCCCCCGAACAACAAGATGCAGGGTCCTTCAGAGGTTTGCAGCTGTGCGTACGCAATCCTGTCGACCTCCTCTATCCACTGCACACAAGCAGAAACTGTTAGAACCTTGCTCTTAGGTTTTTTTTTCCTTTGCTGGTCACATGACCTTGTTGGCCTATTTAATCCTGCTCCGCCCTTCTGGCTTTGCTGGACTTCATTGTATAACTACTTTCTAGCTAGCCTGTGCTCTGTATCTAACTCTGTTAGTTTGCTTGGTCTACGGACCTCTATGTTCTTTATATTTTGTTTGTTCGTCTGTCTGCTACTATTTCTGTTAGGAGGTGTCCCATTTTCCTCCCAGTCCTTAGTACTTGTAGGGATTCCTTCCCCACATCTATAGGTCTCCGTACAGACTAGCTTAGGACTTTAGCAGGTCTGATCGCAGGATCAGGTTCCCTGTTACATCGTAGGGATTCAGCTGAGTTCTATCGTAGGGACAGATCTCCTCTCTTTCCTTAGCTCTGGTAGCAGAACATAACAGTAAGTCCAGCCTGCAAATTCTCTAAGGAAAGATTTTTCTGTTCCATCATGGTGTCGGTTCAGGATTTGGCTCATCGCCTGCAGGGACTCTCTCTGGAGGTGGCCGAGCTCCGTCAGCATGTGAGTAACTGTCCTGGAGCACATTTCTTGGAGCCTAAGGTATGTTTGCCGGATTTATTTTTTGGTGAACACCGAGAATTTTTTTCATTTAAAAATGCTTGCTTATTGTATTTTCGTTTGAGACCCAAGTCCTCTGGGGATGAATCCCAGCGCATAGGGTTCATAATGTCACTTTTGTGCAAAGAGCCTCAGGAGTGGGCCTTTTCTTTGCAACCTAGTGATACATGCTTCAGATCAGTGGATAGTTTTTTTTCTTCTTTGGGACTATTATATGATGATCCTGACCGTGTCGCATCAGCTGAGACTGAGTTGAGACGTTTGAAACAGGGATCAGGTAATGTGGAAAAATATTGTACTCATTTCCGTCGTTGGTCTACTCAAACAGGGTGGAACGATTCTGCTCAGAAAAGTCTATTTCTTGCTGGGCTCAATGAAAGGGTTAAAGACCTGCTAATTGCTTATCCTACACCTGAAGATTTGCAACAGGCTATGCAATTAGCTATACGGGTGGATAGGAGACTGCGTGCAAGGGTTAATGAGAGCAAATCCTCTGCTATGTCAGTTTCTGGTTATGAGAATGTGCGTACTAACAGTGGTGAACCGATGGAGATTGGATCGGTGGCACCTCGCTCTCAAGAAAAAGACCGTAGATTTTCTGAAGGCTTGTGTTTCTATTGCGGAAAATCTGGTCATTTGATTAAAGGCTGTGAGCTTCGTATGAAGAAAGAAAAAAAAATTGTCAGTCATACCCGTATTGCCTGTTTAAATTCCAAGGGTGTATTTTTAGCTGCTTCCACGATTGCTTAGGAAAAATTAATGGAATTTCGGGTGTTTGTTAATTGTGGGTCTACTCTGAATGTAATTGATGGGGGATTCTTGGAAAGACTCAATTTAAAACCCGAACCTTTATCATCCCCCATTGCTGTGGTTTCTGTGGATGGTTCCCCTTTGAAGAATATTACTCTCAAGGTCTGTGAATTTCCTCTCACTATTAATGGTGTTCACCATGAGAAATTGGATTTGGTAGTTTTGAATAACTTGCCTTCTCCAGTAATATTGGGATTGCCCTGGTTAAAATTTCACAATCCTGTACTGGATTGGTCTACCAGTGAAATTAAATCCTGGAGCCATAAATGTTATGACAAGTGTTGTAACGGGCGTATTGCAGCTTTGGATAGGGGAGAATTGCCTGTTCCTATTCAGGATTTTTGGAGAATTTTTTCTGAGAAGGAATCGCAGGTTTTGCCTCCCCATAGAGACTATGATTGTTCTATTGAATTTGTCCCTGGAGCGACTCTTCCTAAAAGTCGTTTATTTAACCTTACTATTCCTGAGAGGAAGGCTTTGGAGGAATACATACAGACAAGTTTGGCCGCCGGTCACATTAGGCCCTCTAAGTCTCCTGTGGCGGTTGGATTTTTTTTTGTAAAAAAAAAGGACGGCGGTTTACATCCTTGTCTGGATTTTCGTGAGATTAACAAAATTACTGTACGCAATCCTTACCCACTGCCATTGATTCCTGATCTGTTTAACCAGTTAATGGGGGCCAAGTGGTTCTCTAAAATTGACCTTAAGGGGGCATACAATCTGTTGCGCATGAAGGAGGGTGACGAATGGAAGACTGCTTTTAACACTCCTGTGGGTCATTTTGAGAATCTGGTTATGCCTTTTGGTCTTACTAATGCTCCTGCATTTTTCCAAAATCTTATTAATGACATCCTTAGACCTTTGATCGGCAAAAATGTGGTTGTGTATTTGGATGACATTTTGATTTATTCGCCGGATCTGGAGTCTCATTGGCGGAGCGTACGTGAGGTATTACAGTTATTAATGGACAATTCGCTTTTTGCTAAGCTGGAGAAATGTGAGTTCGCTGTACAGAGAATTAGTTTTTTGGGTTACATTATCTCCAGCGAAGGTTTTGAGATGGACCCGGTTAAAGTTCAAGCTGTACAGGAATGGCCTAGGCCTATTGGTTTGAAATCGATACAGAGGTTTTTAGGTTTCGCCAATTATTACAGAAAATTCATAAAAAAAATTTCTAGTATTGTCAAACCTCTGACCGATCTCACCAGGAAAGGTGCTGATGCGGTTCAGTGGTCTTCTGAGGCCATTGAAGCTTTTGTGTATCTCAAGGAGAGGTTCACCTCTGCTCCCATCCTTATGCAGCCTGATGTGACTAAGCCGTTTTTGGTTGAGGTTGATGCTTCCTCTGTGGGGGTTGGCGCAGTATTGTCTCAGGATAACGGGGATGGATTACATCCCTGTGCCTTTTTTTCAAAAAATTTTTCGGAGACTGAACTGAATTACGATATTGGTAATCGGGAATTATTGGCTATTAAACTCGCATTTGAACACTGGCGCCACTTCTTGGAAGGTGCGGAATTTCCCGTTCGGGTTCTTACGGATCATAAAAATCTGATATATCTTGATGCTGCCAAGCGCCTGAATGCCCGTCAGGCTAAGTGGGCACTGTTTTTCTCGCGGTTTAATTTCTCCGTTACTTACATCCCTGGTACTAAGAATGTTAAGGTGGATGCCTTGTCTCGCAGTTTTTCTCCCATAGTCGGTGCTGAGAAAGAGGAGAACATTTTACAAGAAGGTGTTGTGATAGCTGCTTTGGACTCCGTTTTGGAAGATGAGATTCTTAAAGCACAGGAGAATGCCCCATCTAACACTCCTCATGGGAGGTTGTTTGTGCCTGGGACCTTTAGGAGAGATTTCTTTGTTGAGTGTCACGAATCTCGGTTGGCAGGTCATCCCGGAATCTCTGAGACCAAGAGACTGGTGGGTCACTGTTTTTGGTGGCCTGGATGGCAGAAGGAAGTCATTAAGTGGGTGCGTCAATGTACTATATGTGCTAGATCTAAGTCCTCACATACTCCTGCTGCGGGGTTGCTTTGTCCTTTGGAGGTTCCCAGTGCTCCTTGGACACATTTGGCTATGGACTTTATAACTGACCTTCCCCCCTCTGAGGGTTTTACTGTCATCTGGGTGGTCGTGGACCGTTTTAGCAAGATGTGTCACTTGGTTCCCTTCGTCAAACTGCCCTGCGCTAAAACTCTCGCTAAGGCCTTTGTCAAGGAAATTGTCAGACTTCATGGCATTCCTACTGACATTGTTTCTGATAGGGGTCCTCAGTTCGTGGCTCGTTTTTGGCGTGCCTTTTGTGACAGGTTGGGAGTTCATTTGTCGTTCTCGTCCGGATATCATCCTGAATCTAATGGCCAGACAGAAAGGAAAAACCAGGATGTTGAGCAGTTCTTGCGTTGTTTTGTGGCAGACAATCAAGAGGGGTGGTCTCAGTTTCTGCCACTTGCTGAATTTGCTCTGAACAATCATACATCGTCTTCTGCTGGTTGTTCGCCTTTTTTTTGTTGTTCTGGGAGACATCCGTCGTTTGGGTCGTTCTCCAAGTTGGGATCTGCCGTGCCTGAGGAGGAGAATTTTTCCGGTGGTTTGGAGAGAGTTTGGACGGATGTGCGTGGTAATCTTCAGGAGGCCAACAGAAAATCTAAAGACTACTTTGATAGGAAACGACAGGAGGTTTTGTTCGCTGTTGGTGACATGGTTTGGTTGTCCTCTAGGAATCTGCGGTTGAGGATTCCTTCTAAGAAATTGGGTCCCAAGTTTGTAGGGCCCTTTAAGGTGCTTCAGGTTGTCAACCAATCTGCTGTTAGGTTGGAGGTTCCTACCTCCTGGAGAATTAATTCGGTATTTCATGTCTCTCTGTTAAAAAAAGCTGTTGTGTCGGATGGTGACGCCTCTGCCTCTGCTCCTCCGGTGGTGGAGGACGGGGAATATGAAATTTCTCGCATCCTTAACTCTAGACGGTATAGAGGTAGTTTGCAGTATCTTGTGGCCTGGAAAGGTTTCGGACCCGAGGATAACTCTTGGGTGAGGTCAGATGATGTTTCCGCGTCCAGACTTATCAGAGCGTTTCACAGGAGATTTCCTGATAAGCCTGGTCCTAGGGGATCCGGAGGATCCTCTTAGAAGGGGGGGTACTGTTAGAACCTTGCTCTTAGGTTTTTTTTCCTTTGCTGGTCACATGACCTTGTTGGCCTATTTAATCCTGCTCCGCCCTTCTGGCTTTGCTGGACTTCATTGTATAACTACTTTCTAGCTAGCCTGTGCTCTGTATCTAACTCTGTTAGTTTGCTTGGTCTACGGACCTCTATGTTCTTTATATTTTGTTTGTTCGTCTGTCTGCTACTATTTCTGTTAGGAGGTGTCCCATTTTCCTCCCAGTCCTTAGTACTTGTAGGGATTCCTTCCCCACATCTATAGGTCTCCGTACAGACTAGCTTAGGACTTTAGCAGGTCTGATCGCAGGATCAGGTTCCCTGTTACATCGTAGGGATTCAGCTGAGTTCTATCGTAGGGACAGATCTCCTCTCTTTCCTTAGCTCTGGTAGCAGAACATAACAGAAACGGCTCCAGAGGGCCAAACATTACATGAAGACTGATTTCAAAACTGTTTTGTTCACGGATGAGTGCCGTGCAACGCTCGATGGACCCAGATGGATGGAGTGGAGGATGGCTGGTTGATGGACACCCCACGCAAACACGGCTACAGCGCCAACAAGGAGGAGGTGGAGTAATGTTTTGGGCTGGAATCATGGGGAGAGAGATTGTCGGCCCCTTTAGGATCCCTGAAGGGGTAAAGATGAACTCCATAATGTATGTGGAGTTTCTCAAACAGCACTTCCTGCCATGGTTCAAGAAGAAGAACCGTGTATTCCACAGCAAGATCATTTTCATGCATGATAATGCACCGTCTCATGCTGCACATAACACATCTGCATCTCTGGCTGATATGGGCATAAAAGGGGACAAACTTATGGTGTGACCCCCATGCTCCCCTGACCTCTACCCCATTCAGAACCTCTGGAGCATCATTAAAAGGAGTGTCTATGATGGCGGGAGGCAGTTCACATCTAAGCAACAGCTCTGGGAGGGTATTCTGTCCTCATGCTAAATAATTGAAGCAGAAACCACCAAAACCTGACAAATTCAATGGACGAGAGAGTTCAGAAGCTCCTTTCGAACAAGGGGTCCTATGTGCAAATGTAACATCACCTAGAATAAAGTTTTGAGTTGAAAACTGTTTGATTTCAGTTTCTAATAACCTGCTAATGCTTATAATTTCAAAAATGACCATTTTTTTGGTCTTTATTCAAATGAAAAGGTTGATCGAAGAGTGTGGGGGATCTAAGAGTGTGGCAACCCAGTAGTCAGGATTACTTCGAATTCTGACAATCTGAGGGTCATGTTGCAGGTAGTGCAGCAAGAAGGCACTTATGTGTCTTGCGCATCTCGGAGCCCTTAAATTATTTTCCGGGCTAGATGCAGCTAAAAATTATTATTAATTTTAAATCTGGTGGAGCTTAGTATAGATGGCCTAATAGAATCAGTACTGCACACTGCTACAAAGCCCAAATTATTTTCCAGCCAAGATACAGATAAACAAGATTAGTAATTTTAAATCTATTGGAGCTTAGTATAGATGGCCTAATAGAATCAGTACTACACACTGCTACAAAGCCCAAATTATTTTCCAGCCAAGATACAGATAAACATGATTAGTAATTTGAAAGCTTAAAACGGTTGGTGAGGTGATTTTAACCAATCATCAAGCTTTTACTCTCCCCAGGATGACACAGGGGTAGAAAAGTCATTTCGGATCCATGATTTGTTCATCTTTATGAATGTGAGTCTGTCTACATTATCAGTGGAGAGCCGCGTGCGCTTATCTGTCAGCACACCACCAGCAGCGCTGAACACACGTTCAGACAGAACGCTGGCTGCGGGGCATGACAAGATCTCCAAGGCGTAAGTGGCTAGCTCCGGCCATTTATCCAGATTGGAAGCCCAAAAAGAGCAAGGGTCCAGTGACACAGTCATGGCTTCAATGTTTACTTGGAGATACTCCTGTACCATCGTCTCTAGGCGTTGACTATGTGTCAGACTTCTTGTCTCCTGTGGCCTTGCAAAGGATGGGCTAAAAAAGTGGTGAAATGATTCCGCAAAATTGATGTTACCAGCAGATACTGTGTTTCTGTTACGGTTTGAGTGCTGAACACCCGACGGTCCCACGGTTGGCAAGTTGGAACTGTGAGATTCACTACGTGCACCACTGGTGTTTTGTGGAAAAGCACATGTAAGATTCTGCAACCGTCTCTGCTGATACTCCTGCATGAGTGCATCCCTTTCTATGGCAGGAATAATTTCTGCAAATTTACTTTTGTACCGGGGATCTAACAGTGTGGCAACCCAGTAGTCAGGATTATTTCTAATTCTCACAATTCGAGGGTCATGTTGCAGGTAGTGCAGCAATAAGGCACTCATGTGTCTTGCGCATCCAGGAGCACCAAGTCCCTGTTGTGTTGGTAACAATCATGCTTCCTTCCTCTGTCCTCTCCCCCCAACCTCGCACAACAGAAATGTGATCAAGGTCTCCCTCATCTGATGAGTCTTCCATCAGTTCGTCCTCCACTTCTTCCTGGGCTCCTGCACCTTCCTCACTAGTTTGGCTGCTACCATGCGCCCTGGTAAAACCATCTCCCCCACCCTCACATGCCTGCCGCCTTGATGCTGCCGACAATCAGGACCTTGCAGATGTTAGCCCTTCCGCATACAACTCCTCCTCCTCTACTTCCTCCACCGCCTCTTGTGCCACCACCTGACTCCGAATTCTGTTTAACATGTGCTCCAGCATGTAAATCACCGGAATAGTCATGCTGATAATGGCATCGTCAGCACTAAACATCTTCGTCGCCATTTCAAAACTGTGCAGAAGGGTGCATAGGTCCCTGATCTGAGACCACTCCTCCAGCGTGATTTGCCCCACCTCTGGATCTCGTTGGCCCAGGCTATACGTCAGAACGTATTGCACCAGGGCTTGTCGGTGCTGCCACAGTCGCTGCAACATGTGCAGAGTTGAATTCCACCGGGTAGGCACATCGCATTTTAGCCGGTGAAGTGGCAGGCCCAACGACTTCTGTAGAGATGTAAGTCGCTGAGCTGCGGGATGCGAACGGCGGAAGTGAGCACACAGCGACCGTACCCTCTGCAGAAGGTCATCTAGTCCGGGATAGTGGGCTAAAAATTGCTGGACAACCAGGTTCAACACGTGAGCCACACAAGGCACGTGTGTGACATTGACCCGGCGAAGGGACGCACCCAGGTTTGCAGCATTGTCGCACACGGCCTTCCCTGGTTTCAGGTCCAGTGGAGAAAACCATTCATGAAATTGGTTCTCCAGAGCTGACCACAACTCCTCAGCTGTGTGACTCACATTTCCCAGACATTTCAAAGTAAAAACCGCCTGATGACGTTGAGCCCTACTGCCAGCATAGTAAGGAGGTGTGCAGGATCCCTTCTGCGCAGTTAGAAAGCTTGTGGCATGACCAGACAGGCTTTGGGTGCAGGTGGAGGACCGAGAGGAGGTTGAGGAGGCAGAAGCAGTGGAGGAACTTTGAGATAAAGAGGATTGACGCACAACTCGTGGGGACGGCAAGACTTGGACAGCAGCCCCTTGTCCTGCTGTCACCATATTTACCCAGTGCCCAGTCAGCGACATGTAACGCCCCTGTCCATGCCTACTCGTCCAAGTGTCTGTGGTGAAATGCACCCTGTCACAAACAGAGTTTCTCAAAGAAGCGGTGATGTTGTGTGCGACATGCTGGTGGAGTGCAGGCACACCTTTCTTTGAGAAGTAGTGCCGACTGGGCATCTGGTACTGGGGCACTGCGACGGACATAAGGTCTCGAAAATCCTCTGTGTCCACCAGGCGGAAAGGCAGCATTTCTGTAGCCAAGAGCTTGCAGATGGTGAAATTCAACCTCTTAGCTTTCTCATGGCTAGGAAGAAATGGTCTTTTACTTGTCCACATCTGAGGGACCGAGGGCTGGCTGTTGTGCTTAGACGGGGTTGATAAGGGTGTCCCCGGCAAACTGCCGCTCTGTGAGGAAGATGCAGGCAGACATGTTAGGTTGCCTTGATCCAAAGGTGGTGCTATCAATGTCGGACAGCGCTCAACACCAGCTGGTGTTACCACCTCCAAAGAAAATGATGACCTGCCAATCACGCTGGCTGTTGCGGGTAAAGAGGTGGCAGGTCTGCGTCCCAAAACAGGTGTGACTGCTGTCCCCCCAGTCACAGAGGATGAAGAGGCCGCGGATGCACAAGATGTGGCAGACGGTGGTTGGCCCGACCGGCTAGGCCGCATTGTAGCACAGTGAGCTTCCCACTGCTACTTATGCTTCATGTTCATGTGCCGGTTCATGCATGAAGTACTCAAACTATGTATTTTTGGCCTCTACTTAGCTTTTGCTGACAAATGTTACAGATAACACGAGTTGGGTCATCTTTATCGATCTGAAAAAATGCCCAGGCTATGCAAGGCTTAGCACCCATGCGACCTGAAGAGCCACCACGACTTGTGGTGAAAGGCAGAGTTGTGTTTGAGGATGCAGTTGTTGACGTGCTTCCAGTACTATGTCTCTATCCAGGAAGGCGCAACCTGACCTCGTCGTCGCTAGCATTCTCCTCTACCTCCTCTGCTGACATCATCTCTTGGCTGACTGTGGGTTGACAGAAAGTGGGAACTCCAACCTCATCATCATCACCCTGTGTGTTATCACACCCGTCGTCCTCAGAGCCAACCTGTTACTGCACTGACAAAAACTAAAGTTGTCGATCCAATCAGGTATTTGAGTCTCAACATCGTCTTCCTCATTGTCTCCACCAACAGGAGTTACAGTTTGGGAATGAGGGTCTACATTATGGTCAGAACCTTCTGCGTCTGGTCCTGGATCCGACTCATAAAGATTCTGGGCATCAGTGCAGATCATTTCCTCGTCTGGATTCACAGAAGCGCTGGAGCTGACCTCTGATTCCCAGGCTATAGTATGAGTAAACAGCTCTGCTGACTCAACCATCTGTTCTACCTCATACTCAGATGGGCAGCTGGAGATTTGGGAGCTGTGAGGAAGCAAGTGCGATTGGGGTGACACCTCTGAGGACTGGAGTATTTGTGATGTTGAAGTTGATGTGGAGGAGAGCCCACTTAAAGGAGCACTTGATATCCGTTGAAGCACCTGCTGTTTTTGTGCCTCATCTGGAATTTGTAGCGATTGGCGTGGCCATAAGAAAGGGATCTTATCACATTGTCCGCTAAAAGAAGTAGACATTTTAGTTTGGCTGGAAGATGGTCTTTCTTCTGCAGATGTTACTGTTGCTTTAACACCTACCCCACGGACACAACCTTTTTTCCCCTTCAAAACACACCTATTCCCCTTTTCACCAGCAGCAGGCCTTTTTCCACTCATTTTGGTGGTTAACTAATTCACAACTCTGGAGATGTTTGCACAAAAAAACAATGGATGGAAAACGAGCAGAGCTGAGTGGCCAAACTGTGGTATTAGGCCAAAACTATTGGCTGGGTTAGATGCAGAAAAAAATGATATTCAATTTTCAACCTGATGGAGGTCAGTATAGATGGACTAATAGACCAAGTCCCACACACTGCTAGAAGCCCAAATATTTTTTCAGAGCTAGATGCAGAAAAAAATTATATTGAATTTGCAACCTGATGGAGGTCAGTATAGATGGACTAATAGACCAAGTCCCACACACTGCTAGAAGCCCAAATATTTTTTCAGAGCTAGATGCAGATAAAAATGATTTTTAATTTGCAACCTGATGGAGGTCAGTATAGATGGACTAATAGAACAAGTCCCACACACTGCTAGAAGCCCAAATATTTTTTCAGAGCTAGATGCAGAAAAAAATTATATTCAATTTGCAACCTGGTGGAGGTCAGTATAGATGGACTAATAGAACAAGTCCCACACACTGCTAGAAGCCCAAATATTTTTTCAGAGCTCGATGCAGAAAAAAATTATATTCAATTTGCAACTTGATGGAGGTCAGTATAGATGGACTAATAGAATTTACTTCACTAGGTGCAGTAAAATAATTTATATTCTATACACAGGTGGTGTAGCTTGCAACACAGATAGGCTATTCCACTGACTAACACACTCTGCAATAGGCCAAAAAGGATTTGCTTTGCTAGATTTACCCAAATGCTGTGAAAAAAACTTGCACAGCACTGGCACAGACCTGCCTGGCAAAAACTGATTGGAACTGATGTAACTTAGTCCTGAAAAGGACTGCAATTACAATTAGTCTTTACTCCCAACCTATCTATTTAAGAGCACAGACCTGCCTGATAAAAGTCGTAGGAAATGCTGTAACTTAGTCCTTTAAAGGACTGCAATCACAACTATTCCCTACTCCCAAGCTATCTGTAGATTTGTGCGAAAATTGGCTTGAAATTAACAAGGTATAGCGCACACAGCAACAGCGGTGCCGTCTAACACGCAGCTGCAGCAGTGAGAAAATGATGGCGACGGGGAAAATGGCTGGGTTTTATAGGGCAAGGACATGTGACATACACTGCCAATGACACATGCCCTTGCTTGTGTGAAAAAAAGCACTTCGCTCCGTGTGTGCGCTGCTGATATGCTGACAGATTGCACCTCCCCACTGTAAATGCGGGTGTAATGCAGCAGCTTGCTAGCATTACTGTAAATGGTCCAGGATGTGTTTACCGGACCATGTACCTTCCCCTTTAAGTGACTGGTCACATGACCGTGACATCACACAGGTCCTGATGCACACAGTTAGGTCCTGTCAGTATGGGTGTATGTGTGCACAGGATATATAAACCCTGCTCTGTGTGTGTGGGACACCATTTGTGAGAGGCCTAGTGAGGCCGAGTGAAGCCTGGCAGCCTGAAAGGCAAAGACTGGATCCTGTGCGGATGCTAGTGACCTTGGAAGGCAGCGGCTTTGGAGTGAAGCCTGGTACCTGGAAGGTCGAGCCTGGATCCTGTGTGGATGTCAGTGGCCTTTGAGGGAGAGCCGGCTTGAGTAAGAGTCCTGAAAGGCAGAGCCTGGATCCTGTGTGGATGTCAGTGACCTTTGAGGGAACGACGGCTAGAGATCCCTACCTGGGAAGCCACAAAGCCACGGTGGTGGCAAGCGTAATGGGCTGAGACAGCTAAACCCGGCAAAGGTAATACCCTGTGCTATATGGACATTGTGATATGAACATTGCTATTTTTACCTTGCCGTAAGCTGTAACCTGGAGCAAGTCGGCCGGTGTGCCACTTGGCTCATGAACATTGTGTTTATGTGTGTAAACATGCCGGTGGCGGACTAAGATGAACTGTGTGGACTTGTGGTTTATGAAGTAATAAACTGCTGAGCATTATTTATAATCGGAAAGACATTGCACGTGTGCATTGATTGTCGCAGCAAAGCGAGTATTCCCCATTATGATGACTAGTGCTGCCTTACAGAGGGAAAGAGAAAAAAAAATGGAGATCTTCATTATTCCTGCAGAGATCCATCCCCTGCCCCTCCCCCCGCCCCGCTGTACACTCAAACTGCCTATTAGCATTAATTTTCATCATTACTGAGAAAAAATCCAGTTATGATTTTGGTGCACGAACAGTTATCGAACATAACCTCGAACAGTCAAATTTTTTTCAAATCGTTCATGTTCGCCGAACGGCTCGAACACCGCCCAAAACAGCTCGAATTTGAGATTGGCGAACAGTTCGAGTCGAACAACGCTCATCTCTAGTCTTCAGACTTCATAATGCCATGCACACGGTCAAGCAGCCCAGTGCCAGAAGCAGCAAAGCAACCCCAAAACATCAGGGAACCTCCGCCATGTTTGACTTTCTTTGAATGCCTCTTTTTTTTTCCTGTACACTCTATGTTGATGCTTTTTCCCAAAAAGGTCTACTTTTGTCTCATCTGACCAGAGAACATTCTTCCAAAATGTTTTAGGCTTTCTCAGGTATGTTTTGGCAAACTCCAGCCTGGCTTTTTTATGTCTCAGGGTAAGAAGTGGGGTCTTCCTGGGTATCCTACCATACAGTCCCTTTTCATTCAGACGCCGATGGATAGTACGGGTTGACACTGTTGTACCCTCGGACTGCAGGGCAGCTTGAACTTGTTTGGATGTTAGTCGAGGTTCTTTATCCACCATCCGCACAATCTTGCATTGAAATCTCTTGTCAATTTTTCTTTTCCGTCCACATCTAGGGAGGTTAGCCACAGTGCCATGGGCTTTAAACTTCTTGATGACACTGCGCACGGAAGACACAGGAACATTCAGGTCTTTGGAGATGGACTTGTAGCCTTGAGATTGCTCATGCTTCCTCACAATTTGGTTTCTCAAGTCCTCAGACAATTCTTTGGTCTTCTTTCTTTTCTCCATGCTCAATGTGGTACACACAAGGACACAGGACAGAGGTTGAGTCAACTTTAATCCATGTTAACTGGCTGCAAGTGTGATTTAGTTATTGCCAACACCTGTTAGGTGCCACAGGTAAGTTACAGGTGCTGTTAATTACATGAATTAGAGAAGCATCACATGATTTTTCAAACAGTGCCAATACTTTTGTCCACCTCCTTTTTTAGGTTTGGTGTGGAATTATATCCAATTTGGCTTTAGGACAATTCTTTTTGTGTTTTTTCATTGAAGACAAATTAAATGAAGATAATAATACCAAAGAATTTGTGATTGCAATCATTTTCAGGAAGAAACTGAGTATTATCTGACAGAATTGCAGGGGTGCCAATACTTTTGGCCACCACTGTAACATTAATAAGTAATAAATTGATATATGTATTGGAATAAGCAACCTAGAAGTCCAAGTCTCTTCCGGAGAGGTTGCTCAATGGGGTACTCCTGGGAGTGCAAATATTTACAAAGAAAAGTCTTTGGGCTGCACATAGTCCTCAGCCACAGAGTTCTTAGGTACCCATACAGGTAATGAGAAGTAAATAGGTAAAGTGTCCATATCACTTGAGTTGTCCATTAATGAAGGCAAAAATATAAGTTAAATGCATATAAAAGGCAATGAATACAGGGCAATATACAATATAATACAGTAATATACAATACAATGCTATATAATACCCCAGGGGTAACTATTTACACTGTCAGAGTTTAACTATTTTACTCAGTGTATCTGACAGGGCGTTGACCTAGTGTACTACGTGTAGGCCTATGTGGTACTGGGATGTGTGAGGCACTAGTATTTGCACTACCTCCCATTCTGTCAGTTCTGAGTGTTGGGGAACTGCAGGGTTGCCTAAACCTCTCTACGGGACTGGCAAGTATACCATTGGCTGGGCCTTCTTGCTCTGCTCCAACTGGGGATCCTTCTTGAGCAGGCTCTTCTGAAGCACTTACAGGCTCTACTTGCTGTGGAGGGTCTTCAGGCTGTTGAAAGAAGTGGATCACAGGGATTATTACTGCTCCTCCTAGTTGAGGCCAATCTGCCGGAAAGTCTCCTAAGTCAGTATGGATTACTGCTTCTTTCGGTTCCTCCGGGATAATGAGAGGCACTTCTTCTTGGGGCTTTAGCAGGTCTGGACACAACTTCAGGTGGTCTCTAGATACCGTAGCAGTTGTTCTTCCTCCGTCTTTACTAATTAGGCAGGTTTTCTTATTATCAAATCTTGAATTCAGCACAGTGTAGGGTTCTCTCTCCCACTGGTCATCAAGTTTGTGGTTTCTTCTCTTCCTTTTTAACACTACTTCTCCTGGTGTGAAGGGTTCTGCTGGGGCACCTCTGTTGTATTGAGCTTCCTGCTTGTCCCTCACCCGAGTGAGACTGTCTTCGACACAGGCCTGTACTCTTCTGTACTGCTCCTGTCTGGTCGTGTCCCAGTCCTCAGTGGTCACATCTGCTTCTGGTTCTACAACACCGAGGTCCATGGGCAACTTTCCTAGTCTTGCTCGCATGAGATATGCTGGAGTGCAATTGGTGGAACTTACAGGTATGTGATTGTACAGATCTACCAGGTCAGGTAGTAGGTCTGGCCACTGGCTTCTCTCCTCCAGTGGTAAGGTCTTCAGTAGGTCGATGACAATGTTGTTCATCTTTTCACAGAGGCCATTGGTTTGTGGGTGGTACGGTGTAGATCTTATCTTCTTACACCCATAGAGATGGCAGAAGTCTTTGAACAAGTCAGCCTCAAGGGCCGGGCCTTGGTCCGTCAGCACCTGCTCAGGGTATCCATGGGGCCTGCAGAAACATGCCTGGAAAATTTTTGCTGCCGTCTCTGCCGTCAGGTCTTTGACGGGGGAGACCACCAGGAACCTGGAGTAGTGATCCACCATGGTCAGGGCATAGGAGTACTCTGACCTGCTGGGTGACAGCTTGACATGGTCCAGGGCCACGATCTCCAGAGGTCGAGTCGTCTTGATGGGTTGCAGGGGTGCCTTCTGGCTGCTGTAGTCTTTTCTTCTGAGGCTACAGGGTCCACAGTCTCGGCACCACCGCTCAATGGAGCTGCGCATTCCTACCCAGTAGAATCGACACTTCAGCAGGGTCTCTAGCTTCTTCCAGCCAAAGTCCCCCGCCTGATCGTGGTAGGCTTCCAACACCATTTGGATGTCTGTCTTGGGGACCACTATCTGCCATACCATCTCATGGGTTTTTGGATTGACGTAACTCCGGCACAGCTTCTCACGGTAGATAAACAGCCGGCTTCTCTCGTTCCACAGCTGCTTTGCTTGCAGAGACGCTTCCTTCTCCAGGGAGGAACCTTCTTGGGTTATCAGCTCCTTCATACGGCTGACAACCGGGTCACTATCCTGGGTCTCTTTCCAGCTGTGGTGAGGCAAAGGGTTTATCGTCTTCCCACGCTGCCTCCTGGAGGCTCGTTGCTCGTGGATCATCCCATTCCGGTGAAAGGCAGGTAGCTCAATCTCCTCCAGGTCATCCACTTCTTCTTCTGTGTCTTACTGGTGAGGCATCCTGGACAGGGCATCGGTGTTGGCGTTCTTGCGGCCTGCCCGGTATTTCTTTGTGAATTGGTAGTTTGACAGCCGAGCCATCCATCGCTGCTCCATGGCTCCTAGCTTGGCTGTTTCAAGATGGGTCAAGGGGTTATTGTCAGTGTAGGCAGTGAACTTGCTGGAGGCTAGGGAGTGCTTGAACCTTTCAGTGATGGCCCAGACCAAGGCCAGGAACTCTAACTTAAAGCTGCTATAGTTCTCTGGGTTTATCTCAGTCGGGCGGAGCTTCCTGCTTGCGTAAGCGATCACTTTCTCTTGGCCATTCTGCTTCTGACTTAGGACAGCTCCCAGTCCTTCGTTGCTAGCATCAGTATACAGCAGGAACGGTTGGCTGTAGTCAGGATAGGCTAGGATCTCGTTGCCTGTCAGGATCTCCTTCATCTCTTGAAATGACTCGGCTTGCTCCTTACCCCAGTGGAATGGGGGATTTCTGCCTTTGGGGGACTGTCCTACCAGGAGGTCTTGCAGAGGGGCTGCTTTCTTAGTGTAGTCTTTTACAAACCTCCGGTAGTATCCTACTAGTCCCAGGAACTGATGCACCTCCTTGAGGTTCTTCGGCTCCAGCCATTTCTGGATGGCAGTGACCTTCTCTGGGTCTGGTGTTACCCCGTCTGGACTGACAATATGCCCCAGGTACTGTGCCTTTCTCTTGAGAAGGTGGCACTTTGAGGGCTTCAGCTTCATCCCATACCGGGAAAGTGACTCAAATACTTCCGCCAGGTGGTCCTCATAAGTCTTGGAGTACACTATCACGTCATCCAGGTATAGTAACACAGTCTCGAAGATGCAGTGTCCCAGGCAGCACTCCATCAATCTCTGGAACGTTTCGGGGGCATTGCAGAGTCCAAACGGCATACTGTTGAACTCGCAGAGTCCCATCGGGGTGGTGAAGGCCGTCTTCTCCCTATCCTCCTCAGCCACAGCTACTTGCCAGTACCCACTAGTGAGGTCAAGGGTGGAAAAGTAATTTGCAGACTTTAAGGCAGCCAGGGATTCCTCAATACGTGGTAAAGGGTATGCATCTTTATGTGTAATATGATTTACTTGTCTGTAATCTACACACATTCTCATGCTTCCGTCCTTTTTCCTGACTAGAATAAGGGGAGCTGCCCAGGGACTACAACTATCCCTTACTACCCCTGCCTTTTTCATGTCATGCAACATCTCCTTCGCCTTCTGGTAGTGTGCTGGTGGTATAGGCCTGTAACGTTCTTTGATGGGTGGATGGTTGCCTGTGGGTATGTGGTGTTGTACCCCCTTAATCCTCCCAAAGTAAAGTGGGTGCTTACTGAATACCTGTGCGTATTCCTGAACCACCCGGTGTACTCCCTCCTTTTGATGGGCAGGAGTGGTGTCTGTCCCAACATGGAGCTGTTGACACCAATCCTCCACCTGGGTTGCCGGATCATTATCCTCCACTTCGTCTGGTGAGGTTAAGGACTCCGCCGTGTGAATGGAGTTGTTATTTACAGCATGTACCTTGGCAACAGTGGCATAGTGTGGTAATCTGACCTCATCTTCCCCATAGTTGAGAAGACGGACGGGCACCCTCCCATTGCGTACATCCACTACCCCTCTGGCAGTTAAGAGTGTAGGTCTGTGCTCTGAGCTAAGGGGTTCTACTACCGCCTGGAAGCTCTGTCCTTTAAGACCTATTGCTGCTCTACACCTGATAAGCATTTCACTCATTGGGGGGATCACAATGGGTATGGGGTCTGTTACCCGCACATTACCAATCTCACCACCAGATAGCTTTACTTGCTGCTGGTACATCAGGGCTCGGATCTCCTTCTGGATCGCTCTTCTCTGCCCCGGTCTGGCGGCGTTAGCGAGCTGTTGGAGCAAAAACACCACTTCCTCCAAACAGTTACCAACAATGTTAGTGACTAGTACCATATTCAGTCCTGAGTCATCAGAGACAGTCTCTACTACAATGAGTCCCTGGTCTTTCAGCTCCATTCTCCCCACCTTTACCGTCACATCCTTCACCCCGACTAGGTTAAGAGGGAGGCCGTTAGAGGCATATACTGAAAAATCCGGATTCGGGGGTTGGAGACTGTCCATGGACCAGTATCTCTTGTAAAGGACATCAGGCAAAATTGTTACCTGAGATCCAGTGTCCAGCAGGGCAGGTATCGCAATGCCGTCCAGGATTATGGACAGGAAAGGTCTTCCTCCCACGTACCTGCTGTGCCAGTCTGAGGGGCCTGCTGAGTCTATTCCTGGGTGTTGGCCCTCGGACCCAGGGTCTTCTCGTTTAAAGGACAGCTCTGGATGGTGTGACCTGACTTGTGGCAGACAGGGTCCCTCGGTGGACGGCGTTGGTCGCTGATCCTCCCAGGGGGTGGCGTTGTCCTCTTCCTCCTTCTCATCCAGGGGACATCCTCAGGGCTGTCGGCTAGCAGGATCCTTCCTACCTCCTCGGGCTCCGTCCGCAGCTGCAGGGCACTCAGTACAGTGGTCAGGGTTTTTCTCAACTGACGCACTTCAGAGCGCAGACTGTCCAGCTCACTAGGGGACGTTACTTGCACCTTGGCTTCAGCAGCAACCGGGGAAAAGGTGGACGCTGCAGGCACTGGAGTGGCCCCACCCTGGTAACATTGGATAGCAGTTGTTTCCAGGGGCTGCAGTCCTTTTATAGCCATGTCCTTAAGGGTGTCAAAGGTGGCATCTGGATGATCCAGGGACCACCAACGCACAGTCCTGCTCTCCTCTTGGGACCTCAGTCCCCGGACAAACTGTTCCTTCAGCATTTTATTTTCATCGTTGATGCTGGTTGGACTAACCTGTTTCAGAGCCCGCAGGGCCCCTTGTAAACGCCAGGCATAGTCCTGAACACTGTCATCCGGTTGCTGAGAGCAGTTGTAGAACCTCATCCGGAGGTCTGTCTCAGTACGATTTTCAAAGACAATCTGTAACTTTTTAAAGATTGCGGACACTGACTCCTGGTCTGCGGCCGACCAGGTTTCTACTTCTCGCTCCGCAGCACCAGTCAATTGTCCTAATACAACAGTGGCTCTCTGCTTGCCTGTCATAGAGTACATGTCCAGTATACCGCATTTTTTCCGTTTAAATCCAGACAGGGTATCTGGTTTGCCGCTGTACTGGGGGAGCCACTTTGCTCCAGGGATGTACGGTAGGGCCATGGGTATGACAGGGGTTACAGGCCCTGCTGGTGGAGCGACTGCTTCGGCCAGCTCGGCGTCGGGCGCGGGTTGAGCATCAGGGCGGTTAACCGGTATTCCGACGTTGTGCTGTTCCTCAGGCATCCTGGCTCCCCCCTAGCGAACCGTGGCCTACCTTCTTTTCTTTTCTTCTGGTAGGCCGCAGCTCCGCAGGTGACGGTCTTCTTCAGGACCTTGCGTCGCTTGCGTCCTACATCAGAGCGTTCAGCGACGCTCCTTCCAGGACCTGGCGCTTCCTGGTTTGACGTCAAGGCGTGGGGCGTGTCCGGGGCTTCGCGCGCTTTTGCAGGTACGCCTCTCAGTTTCCCGCGGTTACGCCCTTCTTCCCGCTCAGCGGCCCAACAATGGCGCCAATCTTCGCCACAGTTAAATACACAGGTTTTGATTAAAGGCGCACAGTACCCGGTGGCAATGGGCATAACACTCCGTCGTTGCAGCGGGCACGGAATCCTATTTGTGACGCCAGGAAAGAGATGACGCGCCCAGGGGATGGGGATGACTCGGCGACCGGGCCTTGTTGCCTGGTCTTGGGGATGTCGCAGTAGTCGGTTCCCGGGCCCGTACCCTGGGCCTCTCTTAAAAAGGGTGGACAATTATATGAAAGTTCGTGACGCCACCTGTGGTGTCTGGTGAGGATCACCAGCACTGCGGCAGCCCACTGAGGCCAGTGTTAAGGCAGCTTGGGTGGTATAGCTCCCCACATGTGGAGCTAGGCCTCAGGGCAGCATGGATGAAGGGATGCAGGACAGGGGAAACCCAGCCGGGACTGAAGAAGGATAGGCAAACACACACAGTTCACTTCAGTACCTTTTACTGATGGAAGTCCAGGCACATTCCGGAGCACTGTAGGGTGAAGGGTGCATATCAGGAATCTCCCCAGTGAGTGGGTATAGGGCCTCCTGTCTCTTGCCTTTGTGTAGTAAGTTTCTGACCTGCCTGTAGTTAGGCCTAACTTTGCCTCTGTCCTGCACCGGCTGACTTTGTGGTAGGGCCTTCTCTTGGAGTACACGCTCCAAGCTTGCGGGGCCTCCGTGACTCCTGGCTCTGGTACGTATCAGCTCTTGGGTGATCCTGGGACCTGAAGTCTTCCAGGGGTCTCCGGTTGTCTCTACAGGGGGATATATGGCCCTTTAGACGCGGACCCGGTGTCCGGTATATGTTTTCTGGGGTGAGCTTGTACAGCTCCTCTGCCCCCAAATGCTACTCACTCCTCTAGCCTTTGGCCTGCTCGAGGCCCTAACTAGGCTATACACACTAGCGGCAGCTCGCCGCACTTCACCGCTCTTATGGCGTCGGCACGCCTTGGGCTCTAACTGAGCTCCCTGAGTCTAGCTTGCAGGAGCCTCGTGCTCCACTGCTGAACTATTAACTGTGTTCTCTAGACTCCTCACAGACTGAGCTCGACTCTGTGTTCAGACCTGTACTTGCTGAACTCTCCAGAGGAACTACTGACTGCCTAGCTCCACCTTCCCTATTTATATCCCTAACGGGCTCCCTCTGGTGGTCTGAGGTGGAAGGTGGAGGTGTGTGTATGCTGTGGGGGCCTCTTGTGGAGAAATCCATCCATGCACCCCTCTAGGATCTGTGGCACTCATGCGCAGCAGGGGCGCCACATACACGAGTCACAAACTCACCTGCGGCTGCAATGCAGGAATGAAGGTGAGCATTGACCTGGTCAGGCTATCTGGCTAAGGCAGATTAAATAAAACCCAGCAGGGCCTTAATTTCTTGGGGGAGGCTACAGGAAGGCAGTGGGGCGGCCTCCTCCCTCCAACCCAGGTTTTCCAGTGGCTCTTGCCACAGGTCCTTTAAAAACCCTGCACTAAGGACTAGTGTTGCTCTATGTTGAAACCTGCTAGGAGCATAGCAGGAAAGCTCAATAGGATTGAGTGTGGCTGAACCCGCGCCTGGGAAGGCTCTGCACCTGTCAGGCTCTGAGCGGCCGGCGCGGCCGTTGCCCACGGCAACCGATGTTTAAGGACTCCTGTTAACCCGGCTGCGAACCGGAGGACTTTTCTGTTTACCCGTGAGTTGCTGAATAAAGCTGTTTATGTTGGACTTGCTTGGGTCACTGCCTCAGTTACTGCACGGTGTGAAGCTTACAGCTTGGTGGAGAATGCGGGCATAGTGACTGAGGCATACCCCACCGGCGGCTGCATGACCACAATCCGGCCGGCCACCTTTCAGCCCCACCCCGTGGACAAAATGGAGGAGCTGTTAGAGTAGCTGGTACTCACCCAGCAGCAGCAGCTACAGTCTCAGTGGCAACAGCAGGATTGGGAGCAGCAGCATAATCAGCAGCAGCAGCTACTGTACCAGCAGCAGCAAAAAAAAACAAATGAACTGTTGCTGCAACAGATTGCTGCCCTGCGGGAGACGCCGACGGCACCAGCCCCGTAACGTCGCGTGGCCCGGGACAAGGTTCGCTCAGCGTTGAGGAAGATGGGACCGGAGGACGATGTGGAAGCCTTCCAGACCATTTATGAGCGCACAGCAGAGCGGGAAAAGCTACTGGCCGGCCAGTGGGCAGACGTTGTGGCTCTGTTTCTGGTCGGCGAGGCCCAAAAGGCCTACTTTGACCTCAGTCGGGAGGACGCCCAGGACTACCAGAGGCTCAAAGGTGAGATCCTTGCCTGACTGGGGGTCAATACATACGTGAGGGCTCAGCGTGCATTTTCATGGGCCTATGTGGAGACCCGACCCACCCGGTCTCAGGCTTATGACCTCCTGCAGCTGGTAAAGAGGTGGTTCCAGCCTGAGATGGTGGAGAGGGTGGTGGTTGACCGGCTGGTGAGCCGCTATCCAACGTTGGGTGGGGCAAGAGGACTCCGGCACACTCGACCAGGTGGTCAGCCTGATCGAGCGCTACTCGGCCACTCAGGAATTTATCCGGGACTCTGCCCCCTCGCGGCTGTCACGCCGATCCCTGCCAACTCAGGAACCGGGAAAGGGGTCACGTCCCTCTGCTGAGGACAGTCAGCACCGTACCCGTGCTGAAGGGGTACCCCGGAATGAGAGTGGCAGGAGACCAGTTCCCTCCCAAACAGTCATAAGACCTAACAGTACCTCCACCATTAGGTGCTGGCAGTGTCAGGGGCCAGGAGATGTGGTTGCTAACTGCCCCCTGACTAAGGAACCCATGGACTGCGGGTTTATTCGCCGGGTCTCAATGTACGCCCAGACTGTCTGCACTGCGAGCGTCGGCCCCCCGGACAGTGAACCCCAACTGTGCCAGGTACTGGTTAATGGGTACCCCATGGAGGCCCTCCTAGATTCGGGGAGCCTAGTGACTTTGATACATGGGTCGCTGGTGGCAGGAGACAACCCCAGTGGACGGACGGTCGGGGTTGTGTGTATCCATGGGGACCTCCGAGGGTACCCAACCGCGGAGGTAGTTTTGTCCACGCCATGTTGAGACATAAAACATGTGGTGGAGGTGGTAAAAACTCTTCCCTATGGGACTGTGTTGGGAAGAGACTTGCCCCTGTTCTGGACTCTGTGGAAAAAAAAAATCCACTCTCCCCCGGTAAAATGTATTACAGGCGCTGTACCCAATGAACCCGAGTCAGGGGTACCTGCCATAGGGGTGTCCAACCTAGGGACAGAGTGTGACCCCGATAGGTTTCCCCTAGAGGTGCTGGCAGGAGAGTTCGAGGAGACCCCATCGATCCCCGAGCTAGAAGTGTCCCGGGGCACGTTTGGGACAGCTCAGCTACAGGATCCCACTCTGACTCTGGCGTGGGAAAAGATGTTAGAGGTAAATGGCATAGCTCAACAGCCCGGTGCAGATACTGTATTTCCACGCATGGTAGTCAATGGTGAGTTGCTCTATAGGGTAGACAAAATCAGGGATGAGGTCGTGGAACAGTTAGTGGTACCTCAGTCGTACCGTCGGGCGGTTCTGGAGGTGGCACACACACGCCTGCGGGGTGGACACTTAGGGGTAAAAAGACACAAGAGCGTATCTTGCAGCGGTTCTTTTTGCTGGGGATTTACGTGGAGGTCCAAAAGTACTGCGAATCCTGCCCTGAATGTCAGTTGACCACACCCACCGCAAGTTTCCGCAGTCTATTGGTACCCCTGCCAGTGATAGAGGTACTTTTTGAACGGATTGCAATGGACTTGGTAGGGCCCATTGTAAAATCCGCTCGTGGCCACCAACATATACTGGTGGTCGTCAACTATGCCACCCGGTACCCGGAGGCTATACCGCTACGCCACACCTTGGCAAAACTGATTGCACGGGAGCTATTTGCCATGTTCTGTCACCTTGGACTACCTAAGGAGATCCTGACGGATCAGGGGACCCCTTCTATGTCCAAAGTGACAAAGGAACTGTGCAAACTGCTAAAAATTAAACAATTGCGCACCTCGGTGTACCACCCTCAAACCGATGGGCTAGTAGAGCGGTTCAATAAAACCCTCAAGTCCATGTTAAAAAAGGTGGTTTCTAAGGACAGAAGGGATTGGGACATGTTGCTACCCTATTTGATGTTCGCCGTCTGTGAGGTACCCCAGGCTTCCACAGGGTTCTCTCCCTTTGAGTTATTGTACGGCAGACACCCTAGGGGTCTGTTAGACGTAGCCAAAGAGATGTGGGAACAAGAGCCGACTCCACATAGGAGTATAATTGAACACATGGCTCGTATGCAGGACCGGATCGTGGCGGTCATGCCCATCGTGAAAGAACATTTGTTAGATGCCCAGGCAGCCCAGAGGCACACATATAATAAAAGAGCCAGAGTCAGGTCTTTTAACAAGGGCGATCGGGTGTTAGTACTGGTACCCACAGCCCAGAGTAAGCTCATGGCCAAGTGGCAAGGGCCATATGAGGTTTGAGAAAAGGTGGGGGAGGTAAATTACCAGGTGTATCAGCCCGGAAGGAGGAAACCTGAGCAGCTTTATCATGTAAACCTGCTAAAACCTTGGAAAGATCGAGAGTGTTTAGTTACAGACGTCACTCCGGGCATATCACCAGAGAGTTCTATGCCGTCAGCCAGGGATGCGTCCGGGGGAGAGATCAGGATAAGTGATGCTCTCACTAAACAGGAGGCTCGCTCACTGGTGCAGCAGAATACCGACATGTTCTCAGAGCTACCGGGTAGGACTACAGTTCTCCAACATGACATTGTCACCGAACCTGGGGTAAAGGTGCGAATGAGACTGTACCGGGTACCCGAAGCCCGGAGGCAAGCCATCACGGCTGAGGTAAAACAGATGCTCCAGTTAGGCATCATTGAGGAATCACGGAGTAAGTGGGCTAGCCCCATCGTACGGATTCCGAAACCAGACAGATCGTTACGCTTCTGTAACGATTTCCAAAAACTAAATGAAGTGTTGAAGTTTGACCTATATCCAATGCCCAGGGTGGATGAGCTGATTGAGAGACTGGGGTAGGCCCAGTACTTTACCACGCTCGATCTCACCAAGGGTTATTGGCAGGTACCTCTCACGAAATAGGCGAAGGAAAAGACCGCCTTCATAACTCCGGAGGGTCTATATCGCTATGTGGTCTTATCTTTTGGGTTACATGGGGCCCTGGCTACATTCCAGAGGTTGATGGACATAGTGCTCAAGCCTCATCAGGAGTACGCGTCCGCGTATCTAGATGATATTATCATCTTTAGCACCGACTGGCATACACATCTATCCCAGGTACAAGCAGTGCTGGATTCTCTCAGAGTCGCGGGGTTAACGGCAAACCCAAAAAAAATGTGCAATAGGGCTAGAGGAAGCCCGATATTTGGGGTATGTGATTGGCCGAGGAGTTATCAAGCCCCAAATCAATAAAGTTCAGGCCAGAAAAAATTGGCCTAAACGGTCAAGTACAAAGCAGGTGAGGGCGTTCCTTGGCATACTTGGGTATTACCGCCAGTTTATACCTAATTTTGCTGGGAGAATGGCGGCCCTGACCGATCTCTTGAAAAAAATCGGTAATGGTTCGGTGGAACCCTCAGGCAGAAGAAGCCTTTCAGTCCATGAAGTTGGCCCTGTGTGGACAGCCGGTCCTCATCAGCCCCAACTTCAAGGAAACCTTCATTGTACAGACAGATGCCTCGGAGGTAGGCCTAGGGGCAGTATTGTCACAAAAAGTGAATGGTGAAGAGCACCCGGTCACCTACTTGAGCAGAAAACTTGTCCAAGCAGAGAAAAACTATAGCGTGGTAGAGAAAGAGTGTTTGGCTATTAAGTGGGCCTTGGAATCACTACGTTATTATTTACTCGGTCGTCAGTTCCGCTTGATGACGGACCACTCACCGTTGGTATGGATGAGGAACGCCAAGGAGAGGAATGCGCGATTGACCAAGTGGTTCCTGTCACTGCAAAATTTCAGTTTCTCTGAAACCCGGCAGGGCCTTCATTTCTTGGGGGAGGCTACAGGAAGGCAGTGGGGCGGCCTCCTCCCTCCAACCCAGGTTTTCCAGTGGCTCTTGCCACAGGTCCTTTAAAAACCCTGCACTAAGGATTAGTGTTGCTCTATGTTGAAACCTGCTAGGAGCATAGCAGGAAAGCTCAGCAGGATTGAGTTTGCCTGAACCCACGCCTGGCAACCGTTGTTTATGGACTCCTGTTAACCCGGCTGCGAACCGGAGGACTTTTTTTTACTGTTTTTTGCTGAATAAAAGCTGCTTATGTTGGACTTGCTTGGGTCACTGCCTCAGTTACTGCACGGTGTGAACACCGCCGCCTTACAATATATATATATGTAAATTGATTACCAGGTGTATAAATACCATAGAAAAAAGAGGGATACAATGATTAAACACTGCTGGAAGAGTGGAACCTACAACAAGAGGTTTTGGCTGTAGAGAATCAAATCATGTCTGAACCCCAAAACAGGGGGTTACATAGATAATGTAGCAAACAAAGGAGACCATGATAATAAAAGGTAAGATTGGAGACATACCCCGGGCCCCCTCACACCACTCCAATGCCGTTTCGCTCCTCGCTTCGTCATTGAGTGTGGTGTGAGGGGGAGTGATTGAATATATACAAGGCATGCAGCTGCTGGCCATGATTAATGATTGCAAGTGCCTTACTATCGGGCGTCGCCAGACGCGCTTGCGCCCTCGCAGACACTTCCGAGGCGGAGGGTCCAGAGCACGTCACTGAAGGGCGTGTTGCCATTCATGACACGCTCACGTTCCCAACCACTCAGGAGGATGTCCGTAGTCATGTAAATATTTGGAGAGGACTAACAATTCCTCTGACTCAACAGGCCCTCAGGAGTATAAAATCCTGGATTATATAAACTGTCGGACATCATATATCATCTATTTGGCCATCTGCCCCTATGGATTGTATTATGTTGGAATGACAACACGAGAATTGCGAGTCCGTATTTTGGAACACATCAAGGACATTAAATCAGCTATGAAATTACAACCAGAGGACTTGGAAGTCATTGCCAAATTGAAACCTGTGGCCAGGCATTTCAGAGAACACCATCCGCATCAGGAATATTTATTAAAATTCAGAGGAATTGTTCGACTTTATCCAAGCATCAGAAAGGGAAACCTTGCCAAAAAATTGTTACAGATGGAAGGTAAATGGATTACTGTATTAAGGAGTATGAGACCAGAAGGTCTAAATGATCAATGGGGCTTTGGGAGTTTTCTATAAGTTAATTGTTCTTGCTTTGAGATATAGGTGATTCTACTGTGACCACTGTCCTTTATATTTATTATTTTTTTATTTATATTTTTTATCCAGTCTTTTGTTTGTGCATCATTGGCTCTCTTTTTTGATGGGTGGAGTGGTGTCATATATGCATGGCATTACATATCTAAGTATGGATATATTTACGTATGCATCTTCCTGTTGATGTGTGGGCAGGATTTTGTATTTTTCCAATTTCTGAGGTTATGGTTTTTCTAACAGGTACATGGACATGTGCGGATATGGTTGCAGCGATTGTTGCTTTGGAGTTGTGGGTTATGGTTGGTTTTGGTGTGTGCATGGATGTATGAGTTTTGTATCTGGGATGCGTTCGTTTTGATGTCTTTTGGTGCAAGCATGTATGTGAGTGTTTCCAGCAGGTCCTAACTCTCTTTGTCACTTCATCACTTTTCTAATTAAAAAAAAAAAAACATTTTCTTTTTCCCCCCTTTTTTTATTCCCCCCTCTTTACCCCCTTTTCTTTCCCATCCCCTCTCCCCCCTTCTTTTTTTGTTTTTTAATGCTTCCTTGTGTCTCCTTCAATACCATCATATTATATGCACTTTATTTGTGGTTTTATGCATTAAGCACTTTATTTTGCATAAATTTTGCACTATATACATGTTTAGTTTCAACACACATTTGTATTTACATATATGTGTATATATTTTCACCTATTTGCATACACCTTTTTTATATTTAGTATTTTTTCTCATTTCACTTTCTTTTCCCTTCCTTACCTTCTCTTTTCCTTTTCTTTCTTTTCCTTTCTCTTATTATCTTTTTTGCATAATTTATGTTGATTGTTTTCAGAATAATTATATATATATATATATATATATATATATATATATACAGTACAGACCAAAAGTTTGGACACACCTTCTCATTTAAACATTTTTCTTTATTTTCATGACTATGAAAATTGTGCATTCACACTGAAGGCATCAAAACTATGAATTAACACATGTGGAATTATATACTTAACAAAAAAGTGTGAAACAACTGAAAATATGTCTTATATTCTAGGTTCTTCAAAGTAGCCACCTTTTGCTTTGATGACTGCTTTGCCCACTCTTGGCATTCTTTTGATGAGCTTCAAGAGGTAGTCACCGGAAATGGTTTTCACTTGACAGGTGTGCCCTGTCACGTTTAATAAGTGGGATTTCTTGCCTTATAAATGGGGTTGGGACCATCAGTTGTGTTGTGCAGAAGTCAGGTGGATACACAGCTGATAGTCCTACTGAATAGACTGTTAGAATTTGTATTATGGCAAGAAAAAAGCAGCTAAGTAAAGAAAAACAAGTGGCCATCATTACTTTAAGAAATGAAGGTCAGTCAGTCCGAAAAATTGGGAAAACTTTGAAAGTGTCCCCAAGTGCAGTTGCAAAAACCATCAAGCGCTGAAAAAAAACTGGCTCACATGAGGACCGCCCCAGGAAAGGAAGACCAAGAGTCACCTCTGCTTCTGAGAATAAGTTTATCTGAGTCACCAGCCTCAGATATCGCAGGTTAACAGCAGCTCAGATTAGAGACCAGGTCAATGCCACACAGAGTTCTAGCAGCAGACACATCTCTACAACAACTGTTAAGAGGAGACTTTGTGCAGCAGGCCTTCATGGTAAAATAGCTGCTAGGAAACCACTGCTAAGGACAGGCAACAAGCAGAAGAGACTTGTTTGGGCTAAAGAACACAAGAAATGGACATTAGACCAGTTGAAATCTGTGCTTTGGTCTGATGAGTCCAAATTTGAGATCTTTGGTTCCAACCACAGTGTCTTTGTACGACGCAGAAAAGGTGAACGGATGGACTCTACATGCCTGGTTCCCACTGTGAAGCATGGAGGAGGAGGTGTGATGGTGTGGGAGTGCTTTGCTGGTGACACTGTTGGGGATTTATTCAAAATTGAAGGCATACTGAACCAGCATGGCTACCACAGCATCTTGCAGCGGCATGCTATTCCATCCCGTTTGTGTTTAGTTGGACCATCATTTATTTTTCAACAGGACAATGACCCGAAACACACCTCCAGGCTGTGTAAGAGCTATTTGACCAAGAAGGAAAGTGATGGGGTGCTACGCCAGATGATCTGGCCTCCACAGTCACCAGCCCTGAACCCAATCGAGATGGTTTGGGGTGAACTGGACCGCAAAGTGAAGGCAAAAGGGCCAACAAGTGTTAAGCATCTCTGGGAACTCCTTCAAGATTGTTGGAAGACCATTTCCGGTGACTACCTCTTGAAGCTCATCAAGAGAATGCCAAGAGTGTGCAAAGCCGTAATCAAAGCAAAAGGTGGCTACTTTGAAGAACCTAGAATATAAGACATATTTTCAGTTGTTTCACACTTTTTTGATAAGTATATAATTCCACATATGTTAATTCATAGTTTTGATGCCATCAGTGTGAATGTACAATTTTCAAAGTCATGAAAATACAGAAAAATATTTAAATGAGAAGGTGTGTCCAAACTTTTGGTCTGTACTGTATATACAGTTATATGAAAAAGTTTGGGCACCCCTATTAATCTTAAGCTTAATGTTTTATAAAAATTGGTGTTTTTTCAACAGCTATTTCAGTTTGATATATGTAATAACTGTTGGACACAGTAATGTTTCTGCCTTGAAATGAGGTTTATTGTACTAACAGAAAATGTGCAATCTGCATTCAAACAAAATTTGACAGGTGCATAAGTATGGGCACCTCAACAGAAAAGTGACATTAATATTTAGTAGATCCTCCTTTTGCAAAAATAACAGCCTCTAGTCGCTTCCTGTATCTTTTAATGAGTTCCTGGATCCTGGATGAAGGTATTTTTGACCATTCCTCTTTACAAAACAATTCCAGTTCAGTTAAGTTTGATGGTCGCCGAGCATGGACAGCCCTCTTCAAATGATCCCACAGATGTTCAATGATATTCAGGTCTGGGGACTGGGATGGCCATTCCAGAACATTGTAATTGTTCCTCTGCATGAATGCCTGAGTAGATTTGGAGCGGTGTTTTGGATCATTGTCTTGCTGAAAGATCCATCCCCTGCGTAACTTCAACTTTATTACTGATTCTTGAACATTATTGTCAAGAATCTGCTGATACTGAGTGGAATCCATGCGTCCTTCAACTTTAACAAGATTCCTGGTGCCGGCATTGGCCACACAGCCCCAAAGCATGATGGAACCTCCACCAAATTTTACTGTGGGTAGCAAGTGTTTTTCTTGGAATGCTGTGGTTTTTTTGCCGCCATGCATAACGCCTTTTTGTATGACCAAACAACTCAATCTTGGTTTCATCAGTCCACAGGACCTTCTTCCAAAAAGAAATTGGCTTCTCCAAATGTGCTTTTGCATACCTCAGCCGACTCGGTTTGTGGCGTGCTTGCAGAAACGGCTTCTTTCGCATCACTCTCCCATACAGCTTCTCCTTGTGCAAAGTGCGTTGTATAGTTGACCGATGCACAGTGACACCATCTGCAGCAAGTTGATGCTGCAGCTCTCTGGAGGTGGTCTGAGAATTGTCCTTGACTGATCTCACCATTCTTCTTCTCTGCCTTTCTGATATTTTTCTTGGCCTGCCACTTCTGTCCTTAACAAGAACTGTCCCTGTGTTCTTCCATTTCCTTACTATGTTCCTCACAGTGGAAACTGACAGGTTAAATCTCTGAGACAGCTTTTTGTATCCTTCCCCTGAACAACTATGTTGAATAATCTTTGTTTTCAGATCATTTGACAGTTGTTTTGAGGAGCCCATGATGCCACTCTTCAGAGGAGATTCAAACAGGAGAACAACTTGCAAGTGGCCACTTTAAGTAGCTTTTCTCATGATTGCATACACCTGGCTATGAAGTTCAAAGCTCAATGAGGTGACAAAACCAAAAAAAGTGCTTTAGTAAGTCAGTAAAAAGTAGGTAGGAGTATTTAAAACAAGAAAATGATAAGGGTGCCCATACTTATGCACCTGTCAAATTTTGTTTGAATGCAGATTGCACATTTTCTGTTAGTACAATAAACCTCATTTCAAGGCAGAAACATTACTGTGTCCAACAGTTATTACATATATCAAACTGAAATAGCTGTTGCAAAAACACCAATTTTTAGAAAACATTAAGCTTAAGATTAATAGTGGTGCCCAAACTTTTTCATATAACTGTATATATACTTTTTATAGTCACCTTTCACTTTGGCATTGTCTTTGCACTGGATATTTTTTTCCCCTCTTTTTTCAGGCGTCTGTTGAGTAGAGATGAGCGTTGTTCTACTCGAACTGTTCGCCAATCTCAAATTCGAGCTGTTTTGGGCGGTGTTCGAGCCGTTCGGCGAACACGAACAATTTGAGAAAAATTCGGCTGTTCGAGGTTATGTTCGATAACTGTTCGTGCACCAAATTCATAACTGGATTTTTTCTCAGTAATGATGAAAATTAATGTTAATACGCAGTTTGAGTGTACAGCGGGGTGGGGGGAGGGGCAGGGGATGGATCTCTGCAGGAACAATGAAGATCTCCATTTTTTTTTCTCTTTCCCGCATTTACAGTGGGGAGGTGCAATCTGTCAGCCTATCAGCAGCGCACACACGGAGCGAAGTGCTTTTTTTCACACAAGCAAGGGCATGTGTCATTGGCAGTGTATGTCACATGTCCTTGCCCTATAAGACCAAGCCATTTTCCCCGTCGCCACCATTTTCTCACTGCTGCAGCTGCGTGTTAGACGGCACCGCTGTTGCTGTGTGCGCTATACCTTGTTAATTTCAAGCCAATTTTCGCATAAATCTACAGATAGCTTGGGAGTAGGGAATAGTTGTGATTGCAGTCCTTTTAAGGACTAGGTTACAGCATTTCCTACGACTTTTATCAGGCAGGTCTGTGCTCTTAAATAGATAGATTGTGGGAGTAAAGACTAATTGTAATTGGAGTCCTTTTCAGGACTAGGTTACATCAGTTCCTATCAGGTTTTGCCAGGCAGGTCTGTGCCAGTGCTGTGCAAGTTTTTTTCACAGCATTTGGCTGAATCTAGCAAAGCTAATCCTTTTTGGCCTATTGCAGAGTGTGTTAGTCAGTGGAGTAGCCTATCTGTGTTGCAAGATATACCACCTGTGTATAGAATACCAATTTTTTTACTGCACCTAGTGAAGTAAAATCTTTTGGGCATAGCATCATTCTATTAGTTCATCTATACTGACCTCCATCAGGTTGCAAATTGAATATAATTTTTTTCTGCATCTAGCTCTGAAAAAATATTGGGCTTCTAGCTGTGTGTGGGACTTGTTGTATTAGTCCATCTATACTGACCTCCATCAGGTTGCAAACTGAATATATTTTTTTCTGCATCTACCTCTGAAAAAATATTGGGCTTCTAGCAGTGTGTGGGACTTGTTCTATTAGTCCACCTATACTGACCTCCATCAGGTTGCAAATTCAAAATAATTTTTTGTCTGCATCTAGCTCTGAAAAAATATTTGGCCATCTAGCAGTGTGTGGGACTTTCTCCATTAGTCCATCTATACTGACCTCCATCAGGTTGCAAACTGAATATATTTTTTTTCTGCATCTACCTCTGAAAAAATATTGGGCTTGTAGCTGTGTGTGGGACTTGTTCTATTAATCCATCTATACAGACCTCCATCAGGTTGCAAACTGAATAAAAAATTTTTCTGCATCTACCTCTGAAAAAATATTTGGGCTTCTAGCTGTGTGTGGGACTTGTTCTATTAGTCCATCTATACTGACCTCCATCAGGTTGCAAATTGAATATAATTTTTTTCTGCATCTAACCCAGCCAATAGTTTTGGCCTAATACCACAGTTTGGCCACTCAGCTCTGCTCGGTTCCCATCCATTGTTTTTTTGTGCAAACAACTCCAGAATTGTGAATTAGTTAACCACCAAAATGAGTGGAAAAAGGCCTGCTGCTGGTGGAAAGGGGAATAGGCGTGTTGGGAAGGGGAAAAAAGGTTGTGTCCGTGGGGTAGGTGTTAAAGCAACAGTAACATCTGCAGAAAAAAGACCATCTTCCAGCCAAACTAAAATGTCTACTTCTTTTAGCGGACAATGTGATAAGATCCCTTTCTTACGGCCACGCCAATCGCTACAAATTCCAGATGAGGCACAAAAACAGCAGGTGCTTCAACGGATATCAAGTGCTCCTTTAAGTGGGCTCTCCTCCACATCAACTTCAACCTCACAAATACTCCAGTCCTCAAAGGTGTCACCCCAATCGCACTTGCTTCCTCACAGCTCCCAAATCTCCAGCTGCCCGTCTGAGTATGAGGTAGAACAGATGGTTGAGTCTGCAGAGCTGTTTACTCATACTATAGCCTGGGAATCAGAGGTCGACTCCAGCGCTTCTGTGAATCCAGACGAGGAAATGATCTGCACTGATGCCCAGAATCTTTATGAGTCGGATCCAGGACCAGGCAAAGGGAAAGTTGGACTGGATGGAATCCTATATGGATTTGGGGAGGGAGACATCGAGGGCCTCAGACTTCGCTGCATTGATTTTAAAATTTGACCATGTAACAAAGTGATCTATTTCAGCCATAACAGCATGGATGGATATATGTGATTGAGTGATATATACTAGGACATCATCAACAAATAGAGAGCACTTGTACTCGGTGCCTCCCACCTCAATCCACCTAATATTGGGGTTATGGCGAATTGATGAGAGCAGGTGCTCCGTCACTAGGATGTATAAGAGAGGGGACAGAGGACATCCCTGCCTTGTCCCATTGGTGATTGTGAAAGGTGATGAAAATGTTCTGACGCGCCCCCTGGGCCTTGGGACACCCGGAGCCGGACCCTTTTTGGTGGATGCTGGTGGTTGTAGTCTCCGTGGCGGCGACCCGGTTCCGTGGCTCAGGGCGGTCAAACCAGTGGCGGAACTATTTATGTGGTTTTGATGTTTAAATGTCCGACTATGCCACCCGTGGATTGCGGTCAGAGTGAACCGCCGCTCCAGGGCAGACCGCTGAGGCTGGTGTTGTGGGTGCAGCAGAGCGTAGCATAACTCCCCACGGGAGGAGTATAGCCTCAGGGCAGTGTATGCGGAGGATGGGGGTGATGGTGCAGGGCAGCAGCAGTAACGACACGGAGTCAGTGATGCAGTCCAGGGCCTTTACTCACAGTTCTTATTATCCAGACCACGTCTGCAGGTAACGGCTGCCCACGTCGTACTGTGCTCACCAGGTGAGGGGCTCAGACAACTCCCAGATAACTTTGGAGCGCTTCACAGGACCCCCTTTGTGTGTCCTTTGTCTGGCCTTTGAATCAACAGACAATGAGGAGGGCACCATCTAATAAACGGGATCTACCTGCAGCATCTCATAAACAACAATAATGAAAACCACAAGGAGAGGAGATGCAAAATAGCAGTGATCACCCAAATATTCAATATCAACAATGATCTATGTAAATATAAATCAGTTTATTAAGTACACAAAAAATTTTCCTGACACACATACACAAAATAACAGACCGACAAACAAGTGAAACATCATTAAAAACAGTAGTGGAGAAACACCACTGTCTAGGGCGCCAGCTGGTACACTAAAAATGAAAGATAATGAGTGATAATGCAATATGTAATAATGCAGGGAGAAAGTTGCATAAACTCAAACGCACAGGCTCAATAACAATATCTGTGATGGTCAATCCTACAAAGACCTAGCAGAGTGTGAATCAAAAATAAGAATAGCTGACAGAAGGCATGTAGAATGTAACAATAGCTGAAACAGCAAGCTAAAGCTTGAGGTGCCTACAGACAGACTAATACAACCGTGTACAATAACAAGGAGACCAGTCAGTGGAATAATGATTAGAGACGAGCGTTGTTCTACTCGAACTGTTCGCCAATCTCAAATTCGAGCTGTTTTGGGCGGTGTTCGAGCCGTTCGGCGAACACGAACAATTTGAGAAAAATTCGGCTGTTCGAGGTTATGTTCGATAACTGTTCGTGCACCAAAATCATAACTGGATTTTTTCTCAGTAATGCTGAAAATTAATGTTAATACGCAGTTTGAGTGTACAGCGGGGCGGAGGGAGGGGCAGGGGATGGATCTCTGCAGGAACAATGAAGATCTCCATTTTTTTTTCTCTTTCCCGCATTTACAGTGGGGAGGTGCAATCTGTCAGCCTATCAGCAGCGCACACACGGAGCGAAGTGCTTTTTTTCACACAAGCAAGGGCATGTGTCATTGGCAGTGTATGTCACATGTCCTTGCCCTATAAGACCAAGCCATTTTCCCCGTCGCCACCATTTTCTCACTGCTGCAGCTGCGTGTTAGACGGCACCGCTGTTGCTGTGTGCGCTATACCTTGTTAATTTCAAGCCAATTTTCGCACAAATCTACAGATAGCTTGGGAGTAGGGAATAGTTGTGATTGCAGTCCTTTTAAGGACTAGGTTACAGCATTTCCTACGACTTTTATCAGGCAGGTCTGTGCTCTTAAATAGATAGGTTGTCGGAGTAAAGACTAATTGTAATTGGAGTCCTTTTCAGGACTAGGTTACATCAGTTCCTATCAGTTTTTGCCAGGCAGGTCTGTGCCAGTGCTGTGCAAGTTTTTTTCACAGCATTTGGCTGAATCTAGCAAAGCTAATCCTTTTTGGCCTATTGCAGAGTGTGTTAGTCAGTGGAGTAGCCTATCTGTGTTGCAAGATATACCACCTGTGTATAGAATACCAATTTTTTTACTGCACCTAGTGAAGTAAAATCTTTTGGGCATAGCATCATTCTATTAGTCCATCTATACTGACCTCCATCAGGTTGCAAACTGAATCTAATTTTTTTCTGCATCTAGCTCTGAAAAAATATTTGGCCTTCTAGCAGTGTGTCGGACTTTCTCTATTAGTCCATCTATACTGACCTCCATCAGGTTGCAAATTCAAAATAATTTTTATCTGCATCTACCTCTGAAAAAATATTTGGGCTTCTAGCTGTGTGTGGGACTTGTTGTATTAGTCCATCTATACTGACCTCCATCAGGTTGCAAACTGAATATATTTTTTTCTGCATCTACCTCTGAAAAAATATTGGGCTTCTAGCTGTGTGTGGGACTTGTTGTATTAGTCCATCTATACTGACCTCCATCAGGTTGCAAACTGAATATAATTTTTTTCTGCATCTAGCTCTGAAAAAATATTTGGCCTTCTAGTAGTGTGTCGGACTTTCTCTATTAGTCCATCTATACTGACCTCCATCAGGTTGCAAATTCAAAATAATTTTTATCTGCATCTACAGTACCTCTGAAAAAATATTTGGGCTTCT
Source organism: Phyllobates terribilis (assembly GCF_046119375.1). Lineage (NCBI taxonomy): Eukaryota > Metazoa > Chordata > Amphibia > Anura > Dendrobatidae > Phyllobates > Phyllobates terribilis. Next base: position 51,558,244 of record NW_027362768.1, on the reverse strand, counting down.
AGCTGTGTGTGGGTCTTGTTCTATTAATCCATCTATACAGACCTCCATTAGGTTGCAAACTGAATATAATTTTTTTCTGCATCTAGCTCTGAAAAAATATTTGGCCTTCTAGCAGTGTGTCGGACTTTCTCTATTAGTCCATCTATACTGACCTCCATCAGGTTGCAAATTCAAAATAATTTTTATCTGCATCTACAGTACCTCTGAAAAAATATTTGGGCTTCTAGCTGTGTGTGGGACTTGTTGTATTAGTCCATCTATACTGACCTCCATCAGGTTGCAAACTGAATATATTTTTTTCTGCATCTACCTCTGAAAAAATATTGGGCTTCTAGCTGTGTGTGGGACTTGTTGTATTAGTCCATCTATACTGACCTCCATCAGGTTGCAAACTGAATATATTTTTTTCTGCATCTGACGCGCCCCCTGGGCCAGTGTTGTTGGGGATACCCGGAGCCGGATCAGATGGGGGTTGTAGTCTCCGAGTGGCTGTGACCCGGTCCGTGCCCAGGGTGTCAAACTCAGTGTGTGGCAGTCCTTACTGATGTTACTAAAGTTCTTTATGTCGACTACGCCACCCGTTGAATTGCGGTCACTACGGCCGCCGCTGCAGCAGGGTCCGCTGAGGCTGATGGTGTTTGTGCAGCTTAGGTGGTATAACCCCCAACGGGAAGGGTATAGCCTCAGGGGGTCAGGTGCAGAGGATGGTGGTTGTGGAAGTGCAGGGAAGATGGTAATGAGAGTCAGAGTCGGGTTGTGCAGTTCAGGGTTCTTTACTTACTGCTGTTCTTGTACCGGTCACTCCGGCCTTGAGTGACCACCCGAGCCGTGCTGCGTCCACCAGGTCCTGGACTCGGCCAACCCCCAAGTAGTTCTGGAGCGTGGTTCTGAGCTCCCGTTCTGCCCTGTCCTCGTCTCTGGCCTTCCCCACCAGGGATCCACCTATGTCCGGCTCCCTCGGGCCTCTTGTTGGCGAACCCTTGCCTCTGGGTTCCCTGACCCTATGCGTGGTCTGCCTTCCGGGTGGATTTAGTGGGTGGCCGTGGCAGATGCTGCCCACGGCCTCCGGTCTCTGGCTGAGGTATGCTGTAGCCCCCACCAGTTTGGGATCCGGTACCCTGTTGCCAACTCTTCACCCTGTGATTGTATTTGGGTTCTCAGAGTTCCTTCTTTCTCCCCCTCTGGGTCTTTCTTGCTCTCCTCTCTCACTCTTGCTCTGGGGCTGCTCTGCTCTTCTGCTCTCTTCCACTGCTCTGCAAGGTCTTCGCTACCACAGGCTGACTTCTCACAGACTGACCCTGATCTTAGATGGTGCCCACCTTAAATACTCCCTCTATGTGTGAGCTCAGGTGACCAGCACCCAATGAGCTCCTAACTTTACCCAGGCTGCTCCCCCTATCTGCCCCTACACTACTGGGATGTACCACCCCCCTCCCACTCCAGCCAGGAACAGACTCGGTCGTACCTGCACATTTCTAAGTGGGAGTACCGTTGGTCTGCTCCTCGGAAATGGGATGTGTGTAGTGCATGCAGCTTTCCGAGCTCAGCTCCACACTCCATCCTTACCCGGGAGTGGAATACCACACCTCTGGGTTGAGGTGCAATACCCCTGTAGCAGCCGAATCCTCAGGGTGCTACATTCCCCCCTGGTAAATCACAGCACGTCCTCGGGCTGTAAGATATAAAAACAACATCCAAAACATACAATTTTTGCATAAACAACATAATAAAACATCATATAAAACTTTTCATATAAAACTTTTCATTAGAAACATTCTTGTCTTCTGGTACCTCCGGTCACGGTGCAACTTGTGACCGGGTAAAGTGCTACAGTCTCTTAAAGAAAATGGTTTCCTATAAAACCGGTAGGGGGCGCTTTAGGAAGCGCAACTATATACAAAGGGATATGGCCGCTCTCAGTCCTCGGCCAGGTATTAGGAAAGGGATGACCGCTCTCAGTCCTCGGTCAGTGGGAATGGGGACACACGGGTTAACAGTTCAATTCGCTGGTCCCAACGGGGACTATAATAGCAACAGTTCACTGTGCCCCGACGGGCAACTATATACAGCTTCTACTCTGCTGTACTCAACGACGACGTCCTCCTGCTCTTTCTTTGTGATTAACTTTAGCTTCAGACCCGTCCGGGTCCTCTTGCTCCTCTTCACACCGCAGCTCCTCCTCCGTCAGGCGATGCACATGGAGGGCGTAGGGTCCTTTGGCACACTTGTGCCGGGTGAAGGTGACCTCGTCCCCTATATACAGGTCACGTCCTCTGTGTCCCTCCGGTAGGTGGGACTCAACGTCTCTTCTTGTCACGAAGACGTCGCCTGGGGTGCGGTGATCTCGGATGAAGCCCCACCCGTGCTGCATATTAAACTTGATCACAGTCCCGGTGGAAGGGGGACCATGAGCTGCACGGGGACTCCTCCTGGCCCGGCTCTTCTGCTCCGCGCTCTTTATTTGGGCTTGTTGTTCCCGGACCCGCCTCTCTCTCCGCTCCCTCTCAAAGACCTCGAGCTGCTGGCGGCAGCACTCTGCACGCTCCGCTGCGGCTGCCCGAGTCTCCTGAGTGAACCCCATGAGATCTTCTCCGGTGGGGTCCCACTCAAACTGTGCCTCCTCTAGCGGGGGCGAGGTCCTTTTTACGGGCTTTGGAACCGGAATCAGGGGTTCGTCTAGGGGTCTCTCTTTCCGGAGTCGAGGATGGTGAAACTCCGGTGGCCATATGAAGGGCTGCCCATCCGGGCACGTATGTTGGGCGAACAGGTCTTCACCCAGGTGCGGCACTCTTGATGTTACGGGCGCTGTGATGGTAGCGGCGCCCGGGTTGACCAGGCCTTGCGACCAGGCCTGGGGCACCTTGAAAGTAAAGGGCACCGTAAGAACGGCGGCGCCCTGTGTTACTTGGCCCTGCGACCAGGCCGGTGGCTCCGCGGAGGTAGGGGGCGCTGTTGGTATTGCGGCGCCCGGGGGTACTAGGCCTTGCGACCAGGCCGATGGTACTTCCTGCTTGGTCACGCTCGGGGTCGAGGCGTGTGACGTCACAGGGGTCGCGGCTCCCGTTTGAGGCCTAGTCTGCGGCGGTGACGTTGCAGCGACGGGCACGGCAGGGGGTACTTCGGGCTCTGCGACGGGGAGCTGGGGCAGGTACGCGGTTTCCCGGTTTGGGGTAGAGACGTCCCCTTTACCTGCCTCCTTTCGTTCGGCTCCCTTCTCGGCGCCGTCTCCGGCCTTCAGTCCTCCTGCGCCATCCTCAGAGGCGGTCTGTCTCCTCGTCTCGGGTGGCGTGCTCCGCGGACGGGTTCTTGTCTGCTGGGCCATCTCTCGGCTCCACTCCGCCAACGTCTCTCGCTGCACCCGGGCCATCCTCCGTGCGAGGCCCTCCAGCGCAGTCTGTGCACACTCCCGATCTCGGGGGAGCTGTGCCAAGACCTCCACTAAGCCTAGTGGGGTCGTTGCTTCTAGCAGGCTCCTGACCAACGGGTCGGTGCTGCTCTGCTCTCCTCTCGTTGTCTCCAGCAGGCCTTCTGGAGTGGCGACCGGCAACAGGCTCCTGACCACTGGGTCGGTGCTGCCTGGAGTGGCGGCCCGCATCAGGCTCCTGACCACTGGGTCGGTGCTGCCTGGCTCTCCCTCCATCTCCGGGTAGGCTCTTTCTGGACTCTGCTCCAGGCTTCTTGTCTCCGGGTGCGCTCTCTCCAGACTGCTCCAGGCGACACCCATCTTTGCTCTCTTGTTCTCAGTCCTCCCACTTCGAGGGCGGTCCCGGGGCCACTTGGTGATTGTCAGCTCCAGGGGCAGTTCTTTCACGCTGACAGACACCTCTAGCATCACAGTCTCTGTTGGTGGGGGCGGTTTCCACTTTTGGCGCCATTTTCGGTCCTGGCCCACGATGGGAGGCGGCCTCTTACCACCCTCTGGCACGCCCATAATGGCGTCCGCTCTTCCAAGGCGGGAAACCTTTGGAAATGGCGGGAATCGTCTCCCAGTGGCGGGAAACTCTGCAGATGGCGGGAAAAAGCTGTTAATGGCGGACAACCGGCGGGAATCGATCTGTGATGGAGTCCGATGGCGGGGACCCTCCGGAACCGGCAGGAGACTTCTTTTTGAGGTAAACTTGTTCTTTTCTTCAGGCACGCAGTACCCGGGTGTTGCGGGCACGTGATCCTGCCGACTACGCCAAAGTTGACGCGCCCCCTGGGCCAGTGTTGTTGGGGATACCCGGAGCCGGATCAGATGGGGGTTGTAGTCTCCGAGTGGCTGTGACCCGGTCCGTGCCCAGGGTGTCAAACTCAGTGTGTGGCAGTCCTTACTGATGTTACTAAAGTTCTTTATGTCGACTACGCCACCCGTTGAATTGCGGTCACTACGGCCGCCGCTGCAGCAGGGTCCGCTGAGGCTGATGGTGTTTGTGCAGCTTAGGTGGTATAACCCCCAACGGGAAGGGTATAGCCTCAGGGGGTCAGGTGCAGAGGATGGTGGTTGTGGAAGTGCAGGGAAGATGGTAATGAGAGTCAGAGTCGGGTTGTGCAGTTCAGGGTTCTTTACTTACTGCTGTTCTTGTACCGGTCACTCCGGCCTTGAGTGACCACCCGAGCCATGCTGCGTCCACCAGGTCCTGGACTCGGCCAACCCCCAAGTAGTTCTGGAGCGTGGTTCTGAGCTCCCGTTCTGCCCTGTCCTCGTCTCTGGCCTTCCCCACCAGGGATCCACCTATGTCCGGCTCCCTCGGGCCTCTTGTTGGCGAACCCTTGCCTCTGGGTTCCCTGACCCTATGCGTGGTCTGCCTTCCGGGTGGATTTAGTGGGTGGCCGTGGCAGATGCTGCCCACGGCCTCCGGTCTCTGGCTGAGGTATGCTGTAGCCCCCACCAGTTTGGGATCCGGTACCCTGTTGCCAACTCTTCACCCTGTGATTGTATTTGGGTTCTCAGAGTTCCTTCTTTCTCCCCCTCTGGGTCTTTCTTGCTCTCCTCTCTCACTCTTGCTCTGGGGCTGCTCTGCTCTTCTGCTCTCTTCCACTGCTCTGCAAGGTCTTCGCTACCACAGGCTGACTTCTCACAGACTGACCCTGATCTTAGATGGTGCCCACCTTAAATACTCCCTCTATGTGTGAGCTCAGGTGACCAGCACCCAATGAGCTCCTAACTTTACCCAGGCTGCTCCCCCTATCTGCCCCTACACTACTGGGATGTACCACCCCCCTCCCACTCCAGCCAGGAACAGACTCGGTCGTACCTGCACATTTCTAAGTGGGAGTACCGTTGGTCTGCTCCTCGGAAATGGGATGTGTGTAGTGCATGCAGCTTTCCGAGCTCAGCTCCACACTCCATCCTTACCCGGGAGTGGAATACCACACCTCTGGGTTGAGGTGCAATACCCCTGTAGCAGCCGAATCCTCAGGGTGCTACACATCTACCTCTGAAAAAATATTGGGCTTCTAGCTGTGTGTGGGACTTGTTGTAATAGTCCATCTATACTGACCTCCATCAGGTTGCAAACTGAATATAATTTTTTTCTGCATCTAGCTCTGAAAAAATATTTGGCCTTCTAGCAGTGTGTCGGACTTTCTCTATTAGTCCATCTATACTGACCTCCATCAGGTTGCAAATTAAAAATAATTTTTATCTGCATCTACAGTACCTCTGAAAAAATATTTGGCCTTCTAGCAGTGTGTCGGACTTTCTCTATTAGTCCATCTATACTGACCTCCATCAGGTTGCAAATTCAAAATAATTTTTATCTGCATCTACAGTACCTCTGAAAAAATATTTGGGCTTCTAGCTGTGTGTGGGACTTGTTGTATTAGTCCATCTATACTGACCTCCATCAGGTTGCAAACTGAATATATTTTTTTCTACATCTACCTCTGAAAAAATATTGGGCTTCTAGCTGTGTGTGGGACTTGTTGTATTAGTCCATCTATACTGACCTCCATCAGGTTGCAAACTGAATATATTTTTTTCTGCATCTACCTCTGAAAAAATATTGGGCTTCTAGCTGTGTGTGGGACTTGTTGTATTAGTCCATCTATACTGACCTCCATCAGGTTGCAAACTGAATATATTTTTTCTGCATCTACCTCTGAAAAAATATTGGGCTTCTAGCTGTGTGTGGGTCTTGTTCTATTAATCCATCTATACAGACCTCCATCAGGTTGCAAACTGAATCTAATTTTTTTCTGCATCTAGCTCTGAAAAAATATTTGGCCTTCTAGCAGTGTGTCGGACTTTCTCTATTAGTCCATCTATACTGACCTCCATCAGGTTGCAAATTAAAAATAATTTTTATCTGCATCTACAGTACCTCTGAAAAAATATTTGGGCTTCTAGCTGTGTGTGGGACTTGTTGTATTAGTCCATCTATACTGACCTCCATCAGGTTGCAAACTGAATATATTTTTTTCTGCATCTACCTCTGAAAAAATATTGGGCTTCTAGCTGTGTGTGGGACTTGTTGTATTAGTCCATCTATACTGACCTCCATCAGGTTGCAAATTGAATATAATTTTTTTCTGCATCTAACCCAGCCAATAGTTTTGGCCTAATACCACAGTTTGGCCACTCAGCTCTGCTCGGTTACCATCCATTGTTTTTTTGTGCAAACAACTCCAGAGTTGTGAATTAGTTAACCACCAAAATGAGTGGAAAAAGGCCTGCTGCTGGTGGAAAGGGGAATAGGCGTGTTGGGAAGGGGAAAAAAGGTTGTGTCCGTGGGGTAGGTGTTAAAGCAACAGTAACATCTGCAGAAGAAAGACCATCTTCCAGCCAAACTAAAATGTCTACTTCTTTTAGCGGACAATGTGATAAGATCCCTTTCTTACGGCCACGCCAATCGCTACAAATTCCAGATGAGGCACAAAAACAGCAGGTGCTTCAACGGATATCAAGTGCTCCTTTAAGTGGGCTCTCCTCCACATCAACTTCAACATCACAAATACTCCAGTCCTCAAAGGTGTCACCCAAATCGCACTTGCTTCCTCACAGCTCCCAAATCTCCAGCTGCCCGTCTGAGTATGAGGTAGAACAGATGGTTGAGTCTGCAGAGCTGTTTACTCATACTATAGCCTGGGAATCAGAGGTCGACTCCAGCGCTTCTGTGAATCCAGACGAGGAAATGATCTGCACTGATGCCCAGAATCTTTATGAGTCGGATCCAGGACCAGACGCAGAAGGTTCTGACCATAATGTAGACCCTCATTCCCAAACTGTAACTCCTGTTGGTGGAGACAATGAGGAAGACGATGATAAGGCTCAAATACCTGATTGGAGCGACAACTTTAGTTTTTTGTCAGGGCAGGAACAGGTTGGCTCTGAGGACGACGGGTGTGATAACACACAGGGTGATGATGATGAGGTTGGAGATCCCACTTACTGTCAACCCACAGTCAGCCAAGAGATGAGGTCAGCAGAGGAGGTGGAAGAAGATGCTAGTGACGACGAGGTCAGGTTGCGCCTTCCTGGACAGAGACGTAGTACTGGAAGCACGTCAACAACTGCATCCTCAAACACAACTCTGCCTCTCACCACAAGTCGTGGTGGCTCTTCAGGTCGCATGGGTGCTAAGCCTTGCATAGCCTGGGCATTTTTTCAGATCGATAAAGATGACCCAACTCGTGTTATCTGTAACATTTGTCAGCAAAAGCTAAGTAGAGGCCAAAAAATACATAGTTTGAGTACTTCATGCATGAACCGGCACATGGACATGAAGCATAAGTTGCAGTGGGAAGCTCAGTGTGCTACAATGCGGCCTAGCCGGCCGGGCCAACCACCGTCTGCCATATCTTGTGCATCCGCGGCCTCTTCATCCTCTGTGACTGGGGGGACAGCAGTCACACCTGTTTTGGGGCGCAGACCTGCCACCTCTTTACCCGCAACAGCCAGCGTGATTGGCAGGTCATCATTTTCTTTGGAGGTGGTAACACCAGCTGGTGTTGAGCGCTGTCCGACATCGATAGCACCACCTTTGGATCAAGGCAACCTAACATGTCCGCCTGCATCTTCCTCACAGACCGGCAGTTTGCCGGGGACACCCTTATCAACCCCGTCTAAGCACAATAGCCAGCCCTCGGTCCCTCAGATGTGGACAAGTAAAAGACCATTTCCTCCTAGCCATGAGAAAGCTAAGAGGTTGAATTTCACCATCTGCAAGCTCTTGGCTACAGAAATGCTGCCTTTCCGCCTGGTGGACACAGAGGATTTTCGAGACCTTATGTCCGTCGCAGTGCCCCAGTACCAGATGCCCAGTCGGCACTACTTCTCAAAGAAAGGTGTGCCTGCGCTCCACCAGCATGTCGCACACAACATCACCGCTTCTTTGAGAAACTCTGTGTGTGACAGGGTGCATTTCACCACAGACACTTGGACGAGTAGGCATGGACAGGGGCGTTACATGTCGCTGACTGGGCACTGGGTAACTATGGTGACAGCAGGACAAGGGGCTGCTGTCCAAGTCTTGCCGTCCCCACGAGTTGTGCGTCAATCCTCTTTATGTCAAAGTTCCTCCACTGCTTCTGCCTCCTCAACCTCCTCTCGGTCTTCCACCTGCACCCAAAGCCTGTCTGGTCATGCCACAAGCTTTCTAACTGCGCAGAAGGGATCCTGCACACCTCCTTACTACGCTGGCAGTAGGGCTCAACGTCATCAGGCGGTTTTTACTTTGAAATGTCTGGGAAATGTGAGTCACACAGCTGAGGAGTTGTGGTCAGCTCTGGAGAACCAATTTCATGAATGGTTGTTTCCACTGGACCTGAAACCAGGGAAGGCCGTGTGCGACAATGCTGCAAACCTGGGTGCGGCCCTTCGCCGGGGCAATATCACACACGTGCCTTGTATGGCTCACGTGTTGAACCTGGTTGCCCAGCAATTTTTAGCCCACTATCCCAGACTAGATGGCCTTCTGCAGAGGGCACGGTCGCTGTGTGCTCACTTCCGCCGTTCGCATCCCGCAGCTCAGCGACTTACATCTCTACAGAAGTCGTTGGGCCTGCCACTTCACCGGCTAAAATGCGATGTGCCTACCCGGTGGAATTCAACTCTGCACATGTTGCAGCGACTGTGGCAGCACCGACAAGCCCTGGTGCAATACGTTCTGACGTATAGCCTGGGCCAACGAGATTCAGAGGTGGGGCAAATCACGCTGGAGGAGTGGTCTCAGATCAGGGACCTATGCACCCTTCTGCACAGTTTTGAAATGGCGACGAAGATGTTTAGTGCTGACGATGCCATTATCAGCATGACTATTCCGGTGATTTACATGCTGGAGCACATGTTAAACAGAATTCGGAGTCAGGTGGTGGCACAAGAGGAGGTGGAGGAAGTAGAGGAGGAGGAGTTGTATGCGGAAGGGCTAACATCTGCAAGGTCCAGACGGTCGGCAGCACCAAGGCGGCAGGCATGTGAGGGTGGAGGAGATGGTTTTACCAGGGCGCATGGTAGCAGCCAAACTAGTGAGGAAGGTGCAGGAGCCCAGGAAGAAGTGGAGGACGAACTGATGGAAGACTCATCAGATGAGGGAGACCTTGATCACATTTCTGTTGTGCGAGGTTGGGGGGAGAGGACAGAGGAAGGAAGCATGATTGCTACCTCGCCACCAACACAACAGGGACTTGGTGCTCCTGGATGCGCAACACACATGAGTGCCTTCTTGCTGCACTACCTGCAACATGACCCTCGAATTGTGAGAATTAGAAATAATCCTGACTACTGGGTTGCCACACTGTTAGATCCCCGGTACAAAAGTAAATTTGCAGAAATTATTCCTGCCATAGAAAGGGATGCACGCATGCAGGAGTATCAGCAGAGACTGTTGCAGAATCTTACATGTGCTTTTCCACAAAATACCAGTGGTGCACGTAGTGAATCTCACAGTTCCAACTTGCCAACCGTGGGACCGTCAAGTGTTCAGCACTCAAACCGTAACAGAACCACAGTATCTGCTGGTAACATCAATTTTGCGGAATCATTTCACCACTTTTTTAGCCCATCCTTTGCAAGGCCACAGGAGACAAGAAGTCTGACACATAGTCAACGCCTAGAGACGATGGTACAGGAGTATCTCCAAGTAAACATTGAAGCCACGACTGTGTCACTGGACCCTTGCTCTTTTTGGGCTTCCAATCTGGATAAATGGCCGGAGCTAGCCACTTACGCCTTGGAGATCTTGTCATGCCCCGCAGCCAGCGTTCTGTCTGAACGTGTGTTCAGCGCTGCTGGTGGTGTGCTGACAGATAAGCGCACGCGGCTCTCCACTGATAATGTAGACAGACTCACGTTCATAAAGATGAACAAATCATGGATCCGAAACGACTTTTCTACCCCTGTGTGTAACGGGTCTGGGAGGCGGAACCTCTGGGCTACTATACAAGGGAGCGGTCCTTGTAAGGGAGCGGGTGGCGACCAGGCAGGCAGTCACAGCAGGTGACCGGGACAGTCTCTGGGTGTACGGGCAGGAGGTCACGGCAAGTGATCAGGGCAGTCTCTGGAAGAACGGGCTGGAGGTCACGGCAAGTGACCGGGGCAGTCTCTGGAAGAACGGGCTGGAGGTCACAGCAAGTGACCGGGGCAGTCTCTAGGTAAGGGGTAGGTACGACCTGTGATGGCTGAACCTCCAGGTAGGCTAGCAAGGCAGATGGAGGATGTGTGCTCCCAGGTGAGCAAGCGAGAGTCTCTGGAATAGCAGGTGGTCACAGCACGTGACGGCGGAGCCTCCAGGTAGGCAAGCAGGCAGGTAGCGGAGAAGCGCTCCCAGGTGAGCGGGCAAGAGTCTGGAATAGCTGGTGGTCACAGCACGTGACAGCGGAGCCTCCGGGCAGGCAAGCAGGCAGGTAGCGGAGAAGCGCTCCCAGGTGAGCGGGCAAGCTGGTCCATAGACAGACTGACCGGAGTTGTAAGGCAGACCGTCGGACCTCAGGCAAGCAGGCAGGTAGCTGATGTGCGCTCCCAGGTGAGCGGGCAAGTTGGTCCTTAGACAGACTGACCGGAGTTGTAAGGCAGACCGTCGGACCTCAGGCAGGCAGGCAGGTAACAGGAAATCAGGCAGGATTAGGACAGCAAGCTGGCAGGAATCTGGCAGGTAACTGGCAGGTAACTGGCAACGGGACCTGAGGGCTGAAGCAGAGTAGAACGGTGCAACAACATTGCTCGGGCACCTCCATTTTGGAGGAGGTGCCTTATATATGGTAAAGTCCTCCGGCCATTGGCCGGGGACTCCTTAGGACGGCGCGCGCGGCCCCTTTAAGAGGGAGGGAGGGCTCGCGCGCGCGCCCTAAGCACAGTAGCCGGGAAGGAGCGCGCGCTGCCAGCAGAGCGGGAGAGGGACGCCGGGCACGGAGCAGAGCGGTGAGGGGAACAGCGTCCCTGCCTAGCAGAGGGCAGGGACGCCGGCACTACAGTACCCCCCCCTTTAGGCCCCCCCATTTTTAGGCCAGATAGAAATTTAGCTAGGATGAGAGGGGCATGGATGTTCTCCCGGGGCTCCCACGTTCTCTCCTCAGGACCAAACCCCTTCCAATCTACCAGAAAAAAGGTCTTTCCTCTTACCCTTTTGGTGGCAAGAATGTTCTCTACCTCAAACTCGTCCTCAGCAGAAACCGGAACAGGAGGCGTACCTGTAGACTTGGAAAAAGAGTTAAGCACCACGGGTTTGAGGAGAGATACATGGAAGGAGTTAGGGATCCGTAAGTTGGCCGGGAGTTTCAATTTATAGGCCACCGGGTTGATCTGACTGATGACCTCCAGAGGACCGATGAACCGAGGCCCTAACTTGTAAGAAGGTATCTTGAGTCGAACATATTTAGATGAGAGCCAGACTTTATCTCCTGGACGAAATTGTGGAGGATCCAGGCGTTTTTTGTCAGCGTGTCTTTTCATACGCTCGGATGACAGAAGGAGTGCGGACCGGGTACTCTCCCATATGGAGGAAAATTTGCTAACGAGAGATTCCGCAGCCGGGTTGTCCACAGAGGTGGAGACAGGAAAAGGAATCCGAGGATGCTGACCAAAGACTACAAAAAACGGGGATTTGGAGGAGGATTCGCTCTCGTGATTATTATAAGAGAACTCGGCCCATGGTAGGAGATCCACCCAGTCAGAATGGTGGGCATTAACGAAGTGCCGGAGGTAACTGGTCAGGTTCTGATTGATCCGCTCCACTTGACCATTGGACTGTGGGTGGTAAGCGGAAGAGAAGTCCAGGGTGACGTCTAGTAGTTTACAAGTGGCTCTCCAGAAACGTGAGGTGAACTGTACCCCACGATCCGACACGATGTGGAGGGGCAGGCCATGAAGACGGAAGATGTGGCGGATAAAGTCTTTAGCCAGCTCGGGTGCAGACGGAAGGCCTGGCAGGGGAATAAAGTGAGCCATCTTGGAAAAGCGGTCAGCGACCACCCAAATGACCGTACAACCGGCAGAGACGGGGAGATCAGTTATAAAGTCCATTGCTATATGCTGCCAGGGGGCAGCAGGTACAGGAAGCGGAAGGAGGCGTCCGGCTGGCAGATGTCTCGGGACTTTGTTGCGGGCGCAGGACACACAGGCAGAAACAAAGTCTATTATGTCCTTGTGCAGGGTAGGCCACCAATAGTGCCGGGCAATAAGCTGGAGGGTCTTTTTCTGACCGGCGTGGCCAGCTAGTTTAGACGAATGGCCCCAGTGTAGGATCTTCTCCCGATCAGGTACTGAAACAAACGTCTTACCGGGAGGGAGACGATTTAGACTCACGGGAGCCACCTGCATTACTCTGGCGGGATCGATGATATGTTTAGGTTCTTCCTCGAGATCGGACACCAGAAAGGATCGGGACAAGGCGTCTGCTTTGACGTTTTTGTCAGCCGGGCGAAAATGAAGAACAAAATCAAAGCGAGCAAAAAACAAGGACCACCGGGCTTGGCGCGGGTTAAGTCTCTGGGCATGCTGGAGGTAAGCCAAGTTCTTGTGGTCAGTGTAAATTATTACCGGATGAAGAGCCCCCTCGAGTAGGTAACGCCACTCCTCCAACGCCAGCTTGATGGCCAATAACTCTCGGTCTCCTATGGAATAGTTGCGCTCAGAAGAGGAGAAGAGTTTGGAGAAGAAGCCACAAGTTACCATTCTCCCGGAAGATGATTTTTGAGTAAGTACCGCTCCGGCTCCAGAGGAGGAGGCGTCAACTTCCAGGAAGAACTGCTTGTTGCCGTCCGGGCGATGCAGCACCGGGGCGGAAGAGAAGGCCTGTTTTAGGGAAAGAAAGGCCTCCTCTGCTTCGGGCGGCCACTCTTTGGGATTAGTACCCTTACGGGTGAGCGCGGAAATTTGGGCAGTCCGGGAAGAGAAGTGCGGGATGAAGAGGCGGTAATAGTTGGCGAAGCCCAGGAACCGTTGAATAGCCTTCAACCCCTCTGGTCGGGGCCATTTCTCGATGGCAGACAGTTTCTCAGGATCCATTTGTAGGCCGGTCTGAGAGATAATGTAGCCCAGAAACGGAAGCGAGGTCTGCTCAAAGAGGCACTTCTCATATTTAGCGTAGAGATGGTTCTGCCTGAGCCTGAGCAGGACCTGACGAACATCCCTCCGGTGAGTCTGGAGATCCGGAGAGAAGACCAAGATGTCGTCCAGGTACACCACTACGCAGGAGTAGAGAAGGTCCCGGAAGATGTCATTGACCAACTCTTGAAAGACGGCAGGAGCGTTACAGAGGCCAAAGGGCATTACCAGATATTCATAGTGGCCGTCCCGGGTGTTGAATGCCATCTTCCATTCATCCCCCTGACGGATACGAACCAGGTTGTACGCCCCACGGAGGTCCAGTTTGGTGAAGATTCTAGCCCCCCTCAGACGATCAAATAACTCCGGAATGAGCGGAAGGGGGTACTTATTCTTCACCGTGATCTGGTTAAGGCCTCTATAGTCTATACAGGGACGGAGAGAGCCGTCCTTCTTTTTGACGAAAAAGAAGCCTGCTCCCGCCGGGGAGGTAGATTTCCGGATGAATCCCCTGGCCAGATTCTCCTCAATATATTCGGACATCGACCGGGTCTCAGCAGCGGATAATGGATAAATACACCCACGGGGAGGAGAAGTACCAGGTAACAGGTCGATAGGGCAGTCGTATGGTCTATGAGGGGGTAGTGTCTCTGCCTCCTTTTTATTAAAGACATCAGCATAAGACCAATAAGGAATCGGAAGTCCAGGTAGATTAGCTGGGGTAGGAGAAGGACGGACGGGATGAACGGGAACCAGACAGGTCTTATGGCAGCCCTGTCCCCAGCGAAGGACTTCTCCGGTCTGCCAGTCAAGAACGGGTGCATGTTTCTGGAGCCAAGGTAGGCCTAGCAAGAGGGCGTGAGAGAGTCCAGGCAGAACATGGAAGGAGATACTTTCAGAATGCAGCATTCCCACCTGCAGAGTAATGGATTCGGTGATGAGTTGGATGGGGCGTGGTAAGAGCCCCCCATCCACGGCAGCAACAGACAAGGGTACAGCCAGAGGTTTGGTGGGGATGCGGTATTTCTCTACCAGGGACTGTGAAATAAGATTCCCGGCTGCTCCAGAGTCCAGTTGGGCTAGTTCGAAATAACAGTTCTCCCCGTAGACGATTGAAACCGACAACAGCAGGGATGGAGAGGATTTATTCTTGTCTAGGTGGACCTCTCTGAGCGAACCTAGACACAGGCGTTTCCCGACCTCTCCGGGCAGGCACGGATCCGGTGCTCCTTACTGCCACAGTAGAAGCAGGTCCCCTCGGCACGGCGTAAGTCCTGACGGGTCTTGACCATCTTGGTCTGGTTGACCTGCATAGGCTCAGGAGGGTGTACCTGGTTAGAGACAGAAGGAGTGACGGGTTTCTGAAAAGTAGGAGCTAGACGTGGTAACCTCCTCTCACGGGTGACCTCTCTGGCACGCTCCTGGAACCGTAGGTCAATCCGGGTGGCAAGAGTTATTAAGTCATCGAGAGTGGTAGGAATGTCCCGACCGGCAAGTTCATCTTTAATACGGCCGGACAGACCCTCCCAGAAGACGGAAACCAGAGCGTCGTTATCCCAGGCCAGCTCCGAGGCAAGGGTACGGAACCGTATGGCATATTGGCCCACGGTGAGACTTTCCTGACGGAGGCGTAGCAACGATGATGCGGATGAGGTCTTCCGTCCGGGTTCGTCGAAGACTTTCCGGAATGCCGTGAGAAAAGCAGGCAAGTTGGACACCAGGGGGTCTCCTCTCTCCCATAGAGGATTTAGCCAGGCCAGGGCCTCCCCGGTGAGATGGGACATGATGAATGCAATTTTGGCTCGGTCGGAGTTAAACTGGTGGGACAATAGTTCAAAGTGCAGGGTGCACTGATTTATGAAGCCCCGAGCCTGGGCTGAGTTGCCTCCGAAGCGAGGAGGTGCAGAAAGCCGAGGTCCGGGGTAGGATATCATGGTGTTAGTGGACAGCGGAGCTGCCGGATTGCGAGACATGGCACTGGCGGAGGTTGTTGGTGGAACAGTCAGAGTGTCCAGGCGAGTATTGACATTCCGCAGGTGACCCAGGATGGACTCCTGTTGGGACCTTTGACGGGACAGTTCATGACACAGGTCCGAGAGCGAGGGAGCTTGGGTGCCACCGGGTTCCATGGCCCGAGCAAACTGTAACGGGTCTGGGAGGCGGAACCTCTGGGCTACTATACAAGGGAGCGGTCCTTGTAAGGGAGCGGGTGGCGACCAGGCAGGCAGTCACAGCAGGTGACCGGGACAGTCTCTGGGTGTACGGGCAGGAGGTCACGGCAAGTGATCAGGGCAGTCTCTGGAAGAACGGGCTGGAGGTCACGGCAAGTGACCGGGGCAGTCTCTGGAAGAACGGGCTGGAGGTCACGGCAAGTGACCGGGGCAGTCTCTAGGTAAGGGGTAGGTACGACCTGTGATGGCTGAACCTCCAGGTAGGCTAGCAAGGCAGATGGAGGATGTGTGCTCCCAGGTGAGCAAGCGAGAGTCTCTGGAATAGCAGGTGGTCACAGCACGTGACGGCGGAGTCTCCAGGTAGGCAAGCAGGCAGGTAGCGGAGAAGCGCTCCCAGGTGAGCGGGCAAGAGTCTGGAATAGCTGGTGGTCACAGCACGTGACAGCGGAGCCTCCGGGCAGGCAAGCAGGCAGGTAGCGGAGAAGCGCTCCCAGGTGAGCGGGCAAGCTGGTCCATAGACAGACTGACCGGAGTTGTAAGGCAGACCGTCGGACCTCAGGCAAGCAGGCAGGTAACAGGAAATCAGGCGGATTAGGACAGCAAGCTGGCAGGAATCTGGCAGGTAACTGGCAACGGGACCTGAGGGCTGAAGCAGAGTAGAACGGTGCAACAACATTGCTCGGGCACCTCCATTTTGGAGAAGGTGCCTTATATATGGTAAAGTCCTCCGGCCATTGGCCGGGGACTCCTTAGGACGGCGCGTGCGGCCCCTTTAAGAGGGAGGGAGGGCGCGCGCGCGCGCCCTAAGCACAGTGGCCGGGAAGGAGCGTGCGCTGCCAGCAGAGCGGGAGAGGGACGCCGGGCACGGAGCAGAGCGGTGAGGGGAACAGCGTCCCTGCCTAGCAGAGGGCAGGGACGCCGGCACTACACTGTGTCATCCTGGGGAGAGTAAAAGCTTGATGATTGGTTAAAATCACCCTACCAACCGTTTTAAGCTTTCAAATTACTAATCATGTTTATCTGTATCTTGACTGGAAAATAATTTGGGCTTTGTAGCAGTGTGCAGCACTGATCCTATTAGGCCATCTATAATAAGCTCCACCAGATTTAAAATTAAAAATAATTTTTAGCTGCATCTAGCCCAGAAAATAATTTTGGGGCTCCGAGATGCGCAAGACACATAAGTGCCTTCTTGCTGCACTACCTGCAGCATGACCCTCATATTGTCAGAATTCGAAGTAATCATGACTACTGGGTTGCCACACTCTTAGATCCCCCAAACTTTTCGATCAACCTTTTCATTTTAATAAAGACCAAAAAAATGGTCATTTTTGAAATTATAAGCATTAGCAGGTTGTTAGAAACTGAAATCAAACAGTTTTCAACTCAAAACTTTATTGTAGGTGATGTTACATTTTCACATAGGACCCCTTGTTCGAAAGGAGCTTCTGAACTCTCTCGTCCATTGAATTTGTCAGGTTTTGGATGGTTTCTGCTTCAATTGTTTTGCATGAGGACAGAATACCCTCCCAGAGCTGTTGCTTAGATGTGAACTGCCTCCCGCCATCATAGACACTCCTTTTAATGATGCTCCAAAGGTTCTGAATGGGGTAGAGGTCAGGGGAGCATGGGGGTCACACCATAAGTTTGTCCCCTTTTATGCCCATATCAGCCAGAGATGCAGATGTTTTATGTGCAGCATGAGATGGTGCATTATCATGCAGAAAAATGATCTTGCTGTGAAATACACGGTTCTTCTTCTTGAACCATGGCAGGAAGTGCTGTTTGAGAAAATCCACATACATTATGGAGTTCATCTTTAGCGCCTTCAGGGATCCTAAAGGGGCCGACAATCTCTCTCCCCATGATTCCAGCCCAAAACATTACTCCACCTCCTCCTTGTTGGCGCTGTAGCCGTGTTTGCGTGGGGTGTCCATCAACCAGCCATCCTCCACTCCATCCATCTGGACCATCGAGCGCTGCACGGCACTCATCCGTGAACAAAACAGTTTTGAAATCAGTCTTCATGTAATGTTTGGCCCACTGGAGCCGTTTCTGCTTGTGTGAAGTGGATAGAGGAGGTCGACAGGATGGCGTATGCACAGCTGCAAACCTCTGAAGGACCCTGCATCTTGTTGGTCGGGGGACGTTGGAGGCACCAGCAGCTTCAAAAACTTGTCTGCTGCTATGACAAGGCTTTCTTGCCGCTGCTCTTTTAACCTGACGTAATTGCCTGTAGGAAAGAGTCCTCAATTTGCCCTTATCAGCACGCACACGTGTGTACTGTGAATCAGCTACATACTTCTTGATTGCCAAGACACTTCATCCTGATCATCGCACAATGTTGATTGTAGTCATGCCTTGACCTAAACACTCCACAATTTGTTGCTTCTCAGCAGCCGACACATCCTTTTTCTTTCCCATTTTGGCAGAAAATGTAGGCTGCTTAATAATGTGAGAGAGCCTTCTTAAGTAGTCTTGCCTTTCATTGGACACACCTGCCAAACTAATTAGCACAGGTGTCTGCAATTGCTTACAGTGATATAAAGAGCCCTGACACACATCACCATCAATGAGTTTAACTGACAAACAAACAAATTCTTCCCTTATCACTCCTAAACACTTTTTGCATAATAATTTGGAACGCAGTGTACATGTGCTTTTCCACAAAACACCAGTGGTTCACGTAGTGAATCTTACAGTTCTAACTTGCCAACCGTGGTCTGTATGGAATTGTTCAATAAAGGGCCCAAAATTAAGATAACATAGATGGGAGAGGTCTCTATGAATAGGAATTCCTAAGTATTTGATACCCTGTGAGGGCCAGGCAAAGGGAAAGTTGGACTGGATGGAATCCTATATGGATTTGGGGAGGGAGACATCGAGGGCCTCAGACTTCGCTGCATTGATTTTAAAATTTTACCATGTAACAAAGTGATCTATTTCAGCCATACCAGCAGGGATGGATATATGTGATTGAGTGATATATACTAGGACATCATCAGCAAATAGAGAGCACTTGTACTCGGTGCCTCCCACCTCAATCCACCTAATATTGGGGTTATGGCGAATTGATGAGAGCAGGTGCTCCGTCACTAGGATGTATAAGAGAGGGGACAGAGGACATCCCTGCCTTGTCCCATTGGTGATTGTGAAAGGTGATGAAAATGTTCTGACGCACCCCCTGGGCCTTGGGACACCCGGAGCCGGACCCTTTTTGGTGGATGCTGGTGGTTGTAGTCTTCGTGGCGGCGACCCGGTTCCGTGGCTCAGGGCGGTCAAACCAGTGGCGGAACTATTTATGTGGTTTTGATGTTTAAATGTCCGACTACGCCACCCGTGGATTGCGGTCAGAGTGAACCGCCGCTACAGGGCAGACCGCTGAGGCTGGTGTTGTGGGTGCAGCAGAGCGTAGCATAACTCCCCACGGGAGGAGTATAGCCTCAGGGCAGTGTATGCGGAGGATGGGGGTGATGGTGCAGGGCAGCAGCAGTAACGACACGGAGTCAGTGATGCAGTCCAGGGCCTTTACTCACAGTTCTTATTATCCAGACCACGTCTGCAGGTAACGGCTGCCCACATCGTACTGTGCTCACCAGGTGAGGGGCTCAGACAACTCCCAGATAACTTTGGAGCACTTCACAGGACCCCCTTTGTGTGTCCTTTGTCTGGCCTTTCTTACCAACACTTCTGTCCGGCTGCCTCGGGCCTCCTCTTGGTAAACTTGGCGCCAGTTTCCCTGACCCTATGTGGTGCCTTCCTAGCGGGTGTAGCGAGGGGCTGCGCCACATAAAATGTCAGAGCCTCCGGTTTCTAGCTGAGGGTCGTTTCCTGCCTCCACTAGTTCGGGGACCGGTCTCGCCCTTTGGCCTGACCCCTCCACGCAGGTGGATTCGGGCGTGCGGTGGCGACTCGCCCGTCCGCACCCCTGGGATCCCTTCATTCCTCGTTCCTGGAGCCTTCTCCGCTCCTCTTCCTTCCTTCTCCCTCTTCCAGGCCTGGGCCTCTGTTACTAGGCCCGCCTCCGGAGCAGAGCTCATGCAGAGCCCCTGCTCCCTGCCACTTCTGCTCAGACTTCTCTGCACTGAACTAAGATGGTGCCCACCTTTTATACTCCCTTCTCAATGCACCCAGGAACTGCTTCCTCCCTGCTCCTGCACTACAGGGTTCCCCTTCCTCAGTGTTCCCTCCCCCCACTCCAGCCAGGGACAGGGACTGTCGTGCCCATCTCAGGGGCATATTGGTCGCCCTGCCCCACGGCAATGTGGTGTAATGCATGCAGGTGTCGGGTCCTGATCCACACTCCATCCTTACCTGAGAGTGATATATCACACCTCTGGGTGAGGTGCAATACGTCTATAGCAACCGAGCCCTCAGGGTGCTACAGTTCCATTTATCTTCAGCCTAGGTGACGTATTGCGATACAGGGCCGTGATTTTGGCTATAAAAGGGTCCCCTAGACCCCTACCCCAAGCTTTTTAAGAGAATCATATATGGCGTGCCAGGAGACTCTATGGAATGCTTTCTCAGCATCCAACGAGAGTATCTAATTACAAATTTTTAACTGCATCTAGCCCAGGAAATACTTTGTGCCTAGTAGCAGTGTCTGCTAGTCAGCGGATTATCCCGGCTGTTAAGCAAGCTACACCACCTGTAGTTTAGACACTTAATTTTTTCAAAGGAAATGCTTCGGGACCATGGGATACTTAGTGAAGAGCATCAGGAGGCACCCCAAGGCATAGGGGCTGGGACTGGCAGTAGGATGCCTTGCGGTGGACAGCCGAGCTCGATCCTTATAAAAGCTTTTTAACTGCAGCAGCTTTAGTGGACGCTACTGGAGCTGGAATTACCGCGGCTGCTGGCATGAGACTTGCCCTCCAATAGATCCTTGTAAATGGATTTAAAGTGTATTCATTCAAATTAGAGAGACAATTTAAATTAAAAAGCTTAGAGCTGCCTCCACCACAGGGGGGCTCGCTCGACCCACCAGCGGACAGGCACCAGTATTGGGAGAGGGGGGCTGGCCGTCAGGGTTCACCGCGGCTCTGGCACAAACCCGGCGACACGGAGGTGGCACGGGCAGGAGCGGACTGGCCGTGTCGGCTTCTCACTTTTTGGATTTTAGAAGGGCATGACATGCCTATATCTGTGTCTCCCCCTCCTTTTACTCCTCCACCTCTTTTATTTTCGCATGACTATATGTACTTGTCACTTTTCCATGTGTTAGTTATGTCTTCTGAGCAGTTTGTCAGCTTTTGGACACCTTTGAAGGTGTTTTCTATGTGTTTCTATGTGTTTTTGTTTGCCTGCCATTGGTTTTAACGGTGTTCGAAGGTGTTCGACGAACAGTTTGACGAACAGTTCGGCGAACACACGGGTGTTCGACGAACCGAACCGAACTCGAACACTACGGGGGTGGCTCAACACTAATAATGATGCAGGCAAGGATAAAAAAATATATATATATATATATATATATATATATATATATATATATATATAATCCGATAGCACAAAATCCTTTACCACACGGTGGAAGGTGGCCCTGGTGAAGCCCCGAAGCTAACCTAACCGAAGCACCTCAAGCTTTACGTTGCTGTTTCAGCTATTGTTACATTCTACATGCCTTCTGTCAGCTATTCTTATTTTTGATTCACACTCTGCTAGGTCTTTGTAGGATTGACCATCACAGATATTGTTATTGAGCCTGTGCGTTTGAGTTTATGCAACTTTCTCCCTGCATTATTACATATTGCATTATCGTTACTGCTGCTGCCCTGCACCATCACCCCCATCCTCCGCATACACTGCCCTGAGGCTATGTCTGCAGCAGGGTCTAGGATAAACAGAAAAGGATGATACCAAATAGTGGGAGCCTGTGCGTGAGAAGGAACAGCTGGCGCCACAGAGCCCGACGCGTGTCGCCACTCACGGTGGCTTCATCAGGGGCGTGTATAGAACACATTCTTGAGTCAGGTTATATACTGGCCAAATAATGGAATAATTGTAAACCTTACCCAGAGAGCAGCAGTAAAGCAAATGGACTCTGTAAATCAAAGTATCGCAAGCCGAAAGCCCGCGTTGTCAGACCGGAAGCACGTGTCCTATGCTACAAACGTTGTCATGGAAACCCACGCCCACACAGCAGACGCATGCGAGATGATGGACGGGCGGCTGGGCAACGTCCAGAGTGACGCGAGGCGGAAGTGCGTGTTGCACAAGGCGGGGATCCTCCTACCAGTATTGTAACTAACATGTATCTCACAAAACGAGAAGGTCTTAAAGCGTCTGGCGTTACCATGGCACCTCGTGCTTGTAAGGAGGAAAAATTAACCATTTCGTGGCACACATCTGAACTTAACTTAATAGAAATAGTACAATAAGTTTTCCTACGGCCGAGGATGATATATGACGAAGTATCAAAGAATCAGAAACCCCATCCCTGCACCAAAAGCCACAATGGGGAGAGCTATACAAAACTCAATCACAAGAAATATATAATAACTTTATCAAAAAATTATTAAAAAATTATTAAATTATTTCTTCCTTTCCCTTCTTTCCCTCTTTTTCCCTTTCCCTTCTCCCTCTCTCTCCTTTCCTGTCCCTTCCCTTCCCTCCTACTAAATTGTCTTTCCTTATATTCCCCTTTCCTTTCTTTCTCCTTTTACTCTTTCTCCCCTTTCCTTCTTTTTCTTATGTAAAAGATGACAGACAAATAAATGAATCATTAGGCTTATGGTGGTAGAGAAATGTCTCATTAACCATTTAGTGACACAAACAAAGTCCTCAATATACTAGATATCACACAGTGAATATCATTCTAGGGAAAAAAAAAAAAAAAAAACCTTAGTCACTGAATAAATGCTCACTGTATAGAAGCCATCATTGGCCATCACAGATATGTCAGGAGTGGAGTCCAAGGAGTAGACTCAGAGAGGAAAACCCACCCCAAAAAACCCAGAAGTAGGTACAAGAAAAAAACCAAGAGTGATGATATCCTAGAAAAATCTTGAGTCCAATAATCAACTCGGCGATAGTAGACACATAAGAAGAGTCTATAAGCAGAAGCTGGTTTTAGGATTGTGGCTAGATGGATAGCCCACTGTGGGTAACACGAGAGAGCTAAGCTGAGAATTAAATAAACCAATAATTGGCAACAAGACAAGATGAAAATAAATTGAGCCACTGAATGCAAGTTCACTGTGAAGATCCCACCATTGACCACCACAGATATGTCGGTGTGAAAGACTAAAGGTATACACACTGAAGGTATACGGGAGGGTGTGAAACACCCTCAAGTGTCCAGGTGGGGCCCAAGATGGAAAACTCAACAGTAATAGTATCCAACAAAGAACTTAAGTCCAGTATGATAGTCCTGTTAATCCAGTGTCTTCCAATCTCCCTGGAGTGTTCAGTGCTGTCCTGGAAGTGCTAATCCTGGGTCCAAACATCAACATGGTACCAATCCACAGGAGAACACATGGGTTGAAGAGAAGGGGTAGAAAAATACAGGTACAAGTCTTCACTCCCCTGGAGCAATGCCACCAACAATGGGGACCGAGTTCTAACAACTTGAGTTGTGGCCCAGAAATCAGGCTGCTAGGCTGAAGCCCGCAAGGTTCAGCCCGGTCTATTGGGATCAAAGATGCAGATGCTCGTCAAGCATAGTGTGGATCCTAAGATGAGAGGAGAGGAGAAGACACAAATGTAAGAATGCGAACAGAAAAAGTTAGCACAGAATTATTTGTAGAAGCCTGTGAACAGTAGTTCACCATTAAGACCTCCAGGTGCCAAACTCTGTAAATTGAAGATCCATTTTGACTCACATCTCAATAAAGCATTGGTACGATCTCCTCCCCTTATATTTGTTCTTATTTGTTCCAGGCCCAAGACTCGAAGGCCATTTGGTCGACCATTGTGGACATCCAGAAAATGTGCTGCCAAGGTCGTGATAGTTTTATCCTTGTAACGGTCCCGCTTAGCCGTAGAGATATTGGAGATATGTTGCTGGATCCTTTTTCTAAGTTCTTGTGACGTTTGTCCGACATAGATCTTTGGGCAGTCACAGATGAAGGCATACACTAAATTGCGTGATCGACAATTGAAATAAGCCTTTGAGTGAATCTGGTAAGGAAAAATAGAGAGTGTTAGAACATCTTGTCCTACCGTGTATTGGCAAATGTTACATCTTCCACAAGGAAAGGTGACGATGATTTTGCCCCCTCTACCCAAACTGGTTGAGGGTCGAGTGTAGTGGCTTTTACAAAGCCTATCCCTTAGGTTCCTTGCTCTTCGAGCAACTAGATTGGGGGTCGCGGAGATGTGCTTAATCAGTTTCTGCTCACTAAGGAGAATTCCCCAGTTCTTTGTCAGCAAACCACGAATATCAGACCACTGGTTGTTAAAGGTGGTTATCAGGCAGAGAGGCCTAGCTGGACTGGCCCCCCGTGTCTGTAATAAATCAACCCGGTTCCTACCTCTTGCATCCTGAAATGCACCAGAGATGATACGTCGTGGGTAGCCCCTTTTATGAAAGCGCGCTGTGAGATCCTTGGACTGTGCCTGGAACTCCTCCAATGTGGAACAATTTCTTCGAGCCCGGAGAAACTGCCCCTTTGGAATCCCATTCCGTAGATGTAATGGATGAAAACTTGTGTAATGCAGCAAGTTGTTGGTAGCAGTGGCTTTTCTAAAAAGAGTGGTAGAAATAAGGTTACCCTTTTTGGTCAACCTGAGGTCTAAATAATCTATTTCAGCATTGGAGATAGTCTTTGTGAGTCTGATATTAAGTGTGTTGGAGTTTAGTTCATTGATGAAAGCTACACATTCCTCATGGGAACCGGACCAAAGAAAGAACACATCATCGATGTATCTTAGCCAAGTAAAAACCTTATCATTAAAGGCTGCTTTTGCATACACTACCGTTTCCTCCCACCATCCTAAATATAGGTTGGCGTACGAAGGGGCACACTTCGCACCCATGGCGGTGCCAGCCACCTGCCGATAGAATTTTCTATCAAAGACAAAGTAATTCTTGTCTAGGATGAAATGTAGCAGGTCCAAAATGAACGAGTCATGTTTGCGATCCCCTGTGGAGCGATGATCTAAAAACTATGTAACTGCTCTAATGCCCAGGTCATGTGCGATACTGGTGTAGAGTGACTCTACATCCAAGGAGACCAAGATGGTATTGTCAGGTATAGCCAAACCGTTAAGATGTTGTATCAGGTGAGAGGAATCCCTGACATAGGATTTGAGAGACGAAGCCAATGGTTGTAGGAAGAAATCTAAGTAGGTGCATGGACGCTCAAAAATGCCTGCATCATTATTCCACTGACTGGTCTCCTTGTTATTGTACACGGTTGTATTAGTCTGTCTGTAGGCACCTCAAGCTTTACCTTGCTGTTTCAGCTATTGTTACATTCTACATGCCTTCTGTCAGCTATTCTTATTTTTGATTCACACTCTGCTAGGTCTTTGTAGGATTGACCATCACAGATATTGTTATTGAGCCTGTGCGTTTGAGTTTATGCAACTTTCTCCCTGCATTATTACATATTGCATTATCACTCATTATCTTTCATTTTCAGTGTACCAGCTGGCGCCCTAGACAGTGGTGTTTCTCCACTACTGTTTTTAATGATGTTTCACTTGTTTGTCGGTCTGTTATTTTGTGTATGTGTGTCAGGAAAAATTTTTGTGTACTTAATAAACTGATTTATATTTACATAGATCATTGTTGATATTGAATATTTGGGTGATCACTGCTATTTTGCATCTCCTCTCCTTGTGGTTTTCATCTTTGTCTGGCCTTTCTTACCAACCCTTCTGTCCGGCTGCCTCGGGCCTCCTCTTGGTAAACTTGGCGCCAGTTTCCCTGACCCTATGTGGTGCCTTCCTAGCGGGTGTAGCGAGGGGCTGCGCCACATAAAATGTCACAGCCTCCTGTTTCTAGCTGAGGGTCGTTTCCTGCCTCCACTAGTTTTGGGGACCGGTCTCCCCCTTTGGCCTGACCCCTCCACGCAGGTGGATTCGGGCGTGCGGTGGCGACTCGCCCGTCCGCACCCCTGGGATCCTTTCGTTCCTCGTTCCTGGAGCCTTCTCCGCTCCTCTTCCTTCCTTCTCCCTCTTCCAGGCCTGGGCCTCTGTTACTAGGCCCACCTCCGGAGCAGAGCTCATGCAGAGCCCCTGCTCCCTGCCACTTCTGCTCAGACTTCTCTGCACTGAACTAAGATGGTGCCCACCTTTTATACTCCCTTCTCAATGCACCCAGGAACTGCTTCCTTCCTCAGTGTTCCCTCCCCCCACTCCAGCCAGGGACAGGGACTGTCGTGCCCATCTCAGGGGCATATTGGTCGCCCTGCCCCACGGCAATGTGGTGTAATGCATGCAGGTGTCGGGTCCTGATCCACACTACATCCTTACCTGAGA
This sequence comes from Phyllobates terribilis, assembly GCF_046119375.1. Classification (NCBI taxonomy): domain Eukaryota; kingdom Metazoa; phylum Chordata; class Amphibia; order Anura; family Dendrobatidae; genus Phyllobates; species Phyllobates terribilis. The sequence goes on along the minus strand of NW_027362768.1, from coordinate 51,532,180 downwards.
GTGAGATATCACACCTCTGGGTGAGGTGCAATACCTCTGTAGCAACCGAGCCCTCAGGGTGCTACAGTTCCATTTATCTTCAGCCTAGGTGACGTATTGCGATACAGGGCTGTGATTTTGGCTATAAAAGGGTCCCCTAGACCCCTACCCCAAGCTTTTTAAGAGAATCATATATGGCGTGCCAGGAGACTCTATGGAATGCTTTCTCAGCATCCAACGAGAGTATCTAATTACAAATTTTTAACTGCATCTAGCCCAGGAAATACTTTGTGCCTAGTAGCAGTGTCTGTTAGTCAGCGGATTATCCCGGCTGTTAAGCAAGCTACAAAACCTGTAGTTTGGACACTTAATTTTTTCAAAGGAAATGCTTCGGGACCACGGGATACTCAGTGAAGAGCATCAGGAGGCACCCCAAGGCATAGGGGCTGGGACTGGCAGTAGGATGCCTTGCGGTGGACAGCCGAGCTCGATCCTTATAAAAGCTTTTTAACTGCAGCAGCTTTAGTGGACGCTACTGGAGCTGGAATTACGCGGCTGCTGGCATGAGACTTGCCCTCCAATAGATCCTTGTAAATGGATTTAAAGTGTATTCATTCAAATTAGAGAGACAATTTAAATTAAAAAGCTTAGAGCTGCCTCCACCACAGGGGGGCTCGCTCGACCCACCAGCGGACAGGCACCAGTATTGGGAGAGGGGGGCTGGCCATCAGGGTTCACCGCGGCTCTGGCACAAACCCGGCGACGCGGAGGTGGCACGGGCAGGAGCGGACTGAACGTGTCGGCTTCTCACTTTTTGGATTTTAGAAGGGCATGACATGCCTATATCTGTGTCTCCCCCTCCTTTTACTCCTCCACCTCTTTTCTTTTCGCATGACTATATGTACTTGTCACTTTTCCATGTGTTAGTTGTGTCTTCTGAGCAGTTTGTCAGCTTTTGGACACCTTTGAAGGTGTTTTCTATGTGTTTCTATGTGTTTTTGTTTGCCTGCCATTGGTTTTAACGGTGTTCGAAGGTGTTCGACGAACAGTTCGACGAACAGTTCGACGAACACACGGGTGTTCGACGAACCGAACTCGAACACTACGGGGGTGGCTCAACACTACTGTTGAGTCTTTAACTCCTTATCATTATTATGTTCTTTTAAAAAAACCTGTACATGTACTTTTGTTTTTCCTTCCTTTTACCTCTTGTGACCTTGCGCTTGGGCATCGCTATGGCTTTATGCCATACTTCAACATGGCTGCTGTGAGCGTCGTGCACCGCAGCGCGCATGCGCCTTGCGGACTTCCTGAGTGGTTAGGAACGTGAGCGTGTCATGAATGGCAACACGCCCTTCAGTGACGCGCTCCGGACCCTCAGCCCCGGAAGTGTCTGCTTGGTCTCCTTTGTTTGCTACATTATCTACGTAACCCCCTGTTTTGGGGTTCAGACATGATTTGATTCTCTGCAGCCAAAACCTCTTGTTGAAGGTTCCACTCTTTCAGCAGCGTTTAATCATTGTATCCCTCTTTTTTCTATGGTATTTATATGCCTGGTAATCAATTTACATACATATACGTATACGATCCAGGCCACTGCCTCACAATATATATATATATATATATATATATATATATATATATATATATATAGCACAAGCACTTTATGTTAATTTATATATATTGATTTTTGATATTCCTTGCTGTTCTCTATAATATACATATTTATTTTTTGCTGCTATTAGAGGTGATCATGTATATTTAATTACTATATATCCAATTACTGTTAATCAAATTTGGCTGGTATACAAATATATATACTTTTTTATATAGGAGATCCATGTGCAATATTTATTGTGAGCATCCCCCTCCCCCCTTGAATTTTATCTATGTTTTATACATTTTTAAATATTTGTCTTGTCTGTTTTTATTTGTCTGTGTTTGAATGTAATAAAATATATGAATTACACTTGATAATATTGTAGTCCCTTTATACCTTTCTTTCGTCGTTTGTATTCAGAGTTTGAGGTATTTGAATTTATTTTTTGAAATATATGGTATTTCCTTCTCATTATAGGATTTATTCTATAGATTTTGGAAATGGCCTTTTTGGGGTTATCTGAACAGTCTTTAAAATAGAACCAGACTTGTGAAGACCTAACAGTTGTACTGGCAACTTCCATTGTGTTGGTGTTCTGGGGAGCAGTTTTCGTGCCTGTTGTGATGCTACGCCTCCCTCCCCCTCTGTGCTGCTTGTCACCTTGCCAAATTGGGTCAGTGACTTCATCGTACACCGCTTTGTCTTCCATTTCCGCACCCTGGTCCTCCTCCTGACTTTCTGTCCATTGTGTCTCATCATTATCCATCTCTTGCGACAGTAATTGCACTTTCCCACTGTCACCTTCGGGTAACCATGGTTACTCAAATCGCTATATGCGATCTTCTGGTGCCCTGCTCGAAGCTGGCCGGTCGAGAGGCCTGAATCTATCGATGGAAAAGTGAACAGCTCTTGGGGTAACCCTGGACACTAATCTCTCCTTCAAACCACATACAGTGCATTGTGAAAGTATTTGGCCCTCTTGAACTTTTCTACCTTTTGCCACATTTCTGGCTTCAAACATAAAGATATAAAATTCTATTTTTTTGGGGAAGAATCAACAACAAGTGGGACACAATCGGGAAGTGGAATGCAATTTATTGGAAATTAAAAACTGAAAAATGGGGCGTGCAATATTATTCGGCCCCCTTGAGTTAATACTTTGTAGCGCCACCTTTTGCTGTGATTACAGCTGCAAGTTGCTTGGGGTAAGTCTCTATCAGTTTTGCACATCGAGAGGCTGAAATTCTTGCCCATTCTTCCTTGCAAAACAGCTTATTGAGGTTGGATGGAGGGCGTTTGTGAACAGCAGTTTTCGGCTCTTTCCACAGATTCTCGATTGGATTCAGGTCTGGACTTTGACTTGGCCATTCTAACACCTGGATACGTTTATTTTTGAACCATTCCATTGTATATTTTGCTTTATGTTTGGGATCATTGTCTCGTTGGAAGATAAATCTCCGTCCCAGTCTCAGGTCTTGTGCAGACTCCAACAGGTTTTCTTCCAGAATGGTCCTGTATTTGGCTCCGTCCATCTTCCCATCAATTTTACCATCTTTCCTGTCCGTGCTGAAGAAAAGCAGGCAGAAACCATGATGCTGCCACCACCATGTTTGACAGTGGGGATGGTGTTTTGAGGTTGATGAGCTGTGTTGCTTTTACGCCAAACAAATCGTTTTGCATTGTGGCCAAAAAGTTTGATTTTGGTTTCATCTGACCAGAGCACCTTATTTGGCTTTCTTCTTGCCACTCTTCCATAAAGGCCAGATTTGTGCAGTATATGACTGATTGTTGTCCTATGGACAGACTCTCCCACCTCAGCTGTAGATCTCTGCAGTTCATCCAGAGTGATCATGGGCCTTTTGGCTGCATCTCTGATTAGTCTTCTCCTTGTTCGAGATGAAAGTTTAGAGAGACGGCCGGGTCTTGGTAGATTTGCAGTGGTCGGATACTCCTTCCATTTCAATATGATCGCTTGCATAGTGCTCCTTGAGATGTTTAAAACTTGGGAAATCTTTTTGTATCCAAATCCGGCTTTAAACTTCGCCACAACAGTATCTCAGACCTGCCTGGTGTGTTCCTTGGTCTTCATGATGCTCTCTGCACTTGAAACAGAACCCTGAGACTATCACAGAGCAGGTGCATTTATACGGAGACTTGATTACACATAGGTGGATTCTATTTATCATTACCAGTCATTTAGGACAACATTGGATCATTCAGAGATCCTCACTGAACTTCTGGAGTGAGTTCGCTGCATTGAAAGTAAAGGGGCCGAATAATATTGCACGCACGTCCCTCTTTTCAGTTTTTAATTTGTTAAAAAAGTTTAAAATATCCAATAAATGTCGTTCCACTTCACGATTGTGTCCCACTTGTTGTTGATTCTTCCCCCAAAAATTAGAATTTTATATATTTATGTTTGAAGCCAGAAATGTGGCAAAAAGTAGAAAAGTTCAAGGGGGCCAAATACTTTCACAATGCACTGTATCCAAGCTCTTTCCACTTCCGAGCGAAAGGCCAGAATCTATAAATGGAAAGATGAACAAAACAGCTCTTCGGAGTGTCCAAGTGTGGGTTCAGTTGTCTCAGGGCACTTGGAATGGTGGGAGGAAGGAGGATCAGGTTGAGAAAGATTCCAACTCCAAGTAAAAAAAATCTCTCGGATTTGCACTTTCCTAAACCACGAATCTACAAAAACACTAGTGAATTCTCCCTTTTCGACGACTGCAATCTCCTGCTCTGTGGCCTCCCTTCTAACACTCTCGCATTCCTCCAATCTATCCTAAACTCTGTTGCCCGACTAATCCACTTGTTCCCTCGCTATTCCCTGGCCTCTACTCTCTGTCAATCCCTTCACTGGCTCCCCATTGCTCAGAGACTCCAGTTCAAAACCCTAACCTTGGCATGCAAAGCCATCCACAACTTGTCGCCTCCATACATCTGTGACCTAGTGTCCCGGTACTTACTTGCACGCAACCTCCGATCCTCACAAGATCTCCTTCTCTACTCCCCTCTTATCTCCTCTTCCCACAATCGCATACAAGATTTCTCCCCTGCTTCCCCTCTTCTCTGGAACTCTCTACCCCACCATTTCTGACTCTCACCTACTGTTGAAACCTTCAAAAAGCACCTGAAGATCTCTTCCAACATGCAGTAACCCTCGCTCCACCATACCGCTGCATGACCAGCTCTATCCTCACCTACTGTATCCTCACCCATCCCTTGTAGACTGTGAGCCCTCCTGGGCAGGGTCCTCTACTCTCCTGTACCAGTCGCTGTCACATTTTTGTTCAAGATTATTGTAATTGTTTTTGCGATGTATACCCCTTTTTCACATGTAAAGCGCCATGGAATAAATGTCGCTAAAGTAATAATAATAATGTGGTCCAGACTCACATCTACTGAGACTGGACCATGTCGAAGACAGAGTGGTGGTGGCAAACTGACTGGAAACTTTATCTGCTATCCAACCAACAACCTTTTTACACTGCTCTGGCTTTAATAGTGGTGCTCTGTGCCCCCTAGAAATTGGGACAGGAAGGTAGTTCGACATGACGTGGGTGTTTGTTGTGCTCCCTCAGCAGGCACAGTTTCATCTTGACTACGGCCTCTGCGTGCACTATCACCATCACCATAATGTCCACTTCCCCGTCCCTTGACATGCACCTTGCCCATTTGCCCCCTGAAGGCCGGACCTCGTAGATCGGATTATCCAGGTAGCCCTTCTTCACCACTTGATAAGGTATGGCTTCCCAATGGTGATCCAGCTTACTCCCGAGCCGCTTGGCTCGCACTAGTACACGGTCTCCTGATTGGAGTGGTCCACCCGAGTTCGGGGGCCGACTTGAATGTTCCACTTCCTGGAACTTCTGTTCAACCAACCTTCTCACAGTGTGAAGTCAGCGTCGGTGCTCCCGAATCCAGATACTTGGGCTCCTGCCCCAACAGGGGTCTTCTGATTCTAGCTCCAGTTCAGTGACCTCTTGTCCATTCCTCTCAAACAGCAACATGTAAGGGGTGTAGCCAGTAGTCGCATGAACTCGAATAATATACACCCACACCAGCTCATACACAAATTCGGGCCACTTCATCTTCTTGTCTTCCTCCAGAGTTCGCAACATCTGCAACAGGGTTCGGTTGAAGTGTTCGCAGGCCCCATTCCCCTGGGAGTGATATGGCGTCGTTCTGCATTTATCGATGCCATAGATACGATACAGCTCATCCATCACTCGCCCCTGGAAGCAGGCCCCCTGGTTGGAATGTATTCGTTTCGGGCACCCGTATATTCAAATGAAGTCTTGGCTTAGCTGCAGCTTCTGCAGTCGGGTCTCGAGTAGGGGGTCACCACTAATGATGAGCGAGTATGTTCGGTTAACCCTTTTGCCGAGTATGCTCGGCCGAGCCTCAAGTATTTATAGAATGCTTGGGCTTTAAGTTTTCGTCACTCCGTGAACATGATTTGCAACTGTTCGACAGATTTAATACATGTGAGGAATGCTGGAAAAACAGGCATTCCTCACATGTATTAAATCTGTCAAACAGTCGCAAATCATGTTCAGGAAGGGACGAAAACTTAAAGCCCGAGCATTCTATAAATACTCGGTGCTCGGCCGAGTATACTCGGTGAAAGGGTTAACCGAACATACTTGCTCATCACTAGTCACCACTGCAAACTTGGTGAAGTGGTCAGTCATTACCTAGCAGTATCCGTAGCCATTGTGCGAAGTTCTGAATCAGGTAGTCAATCATCAGGACTTCCAAAGGCGCAGAAGTTAAGATGGTCTGAACAGGAGCCCTCTGTTCCGGGGCGTACTTAGCTCACACAGGAGACATTTTCGACAAACTACCTCAACTTCCTGCCGCAGTTGAGGCCAATATACCAGTCATTGTAACCACCGGAAGGTCTTCTCCACACCAAAGCCAAAGTGAGCGCCACTCTCATGAGCTTCTTTGGCTAGCTGTACTACCAGTGCTTCTGGAACCAATACTTGCCAGGTAACATCGAATTCTCGAGGTAGTTGGATCCTTCGGCACAGCAAGCCATCTGTAATGCACACGCCCGGACTGACTGGCGTGTGCGTGTATATGTAGTGATTCCACTGGACCGTACCGGAGAGTGAATGCCTGGAGGGGCATAACTAAGTATCCACCCAATCCGACCAAGGTCGCACGACTGCATAAGACGCCAGTGCACCAAGGAGGAACCGAGCAGAGGGACCAGGTGCTACTCCAGGTCAGACCCCGGATACGGCTGTTGACCCACACCAGGGAATACAGGAACAGGCAGGTTAGGCTGGCACACAAACTGGTGGGTATAGGCAGACACGGCTGGTATGCAGACGGGTGGATGCAGGCAAGCACGACTGGTATGCAGGCAGGGAGGTACGACAGGTTGAAGCACAGAGTGGATAGGACCCAGTACAGACTGGGACTCAGGAACAGAACCGCAGATGCGGTGGACAAACACAGCAGAGTGAGGCCGCCCGGAGCGGCGAGCAAAAGCAGAGCAAGACGAGGCCGCCTGGAGCGGTGAGCGAGAGTGGAGCAGGACAAGACTGCCGGAGCAGTGAGCAAAGGGTCAGAGCAGAGCGGGACTGCCGGAGCAGTGAGCAAAGGGTCAGAGCAGAGCGAGACCACCGGAGCAGTGAGCAAAGGGTCAGAGCAGAGCGAGACTGCCGGAGCAGTGAGCAAATGGTCAGAGCAGAGCGAGACTGCCGGAGCAGTGAGCAAAGGGTCAGAGCAGAGCGAGACTGCCGGAGCAGTGAGCAAAGGGTCAGAGCAGAGCGAGACTGCCGGAGCAGTGAGCAAAGAGTCAGAGCAGAGCGAGACTGCCGAAGCAGTGAGCAAAGGGTCAGAGCAGAGCGAGACTGCCGGAGCAGTGAGCAAGGCAGAGCAGGCAAGAAAGGCCAGAGCGGTGAGCAAGGCAGAGCAGGCAAGAACCGCCGGAGCGGTTAGCAAGGCAGAGCAGGCAAGAACCACCGGAGCGGTGAGCTAGGCAGAGCAGGAAAGAACCGCCGGAGCGGTGAGCAAGGCAGGGCATAGGGGACAGGGCTCTGTTCACACGGAACAGACTGGAAGGGAAAGGCAGAACCAGATACAGACAAGATACTTGCAATGAAGTAGCGAGTGGACTCTAAACTCACAAACGGAAGTAAAGTGACAACGAGTAGGAGTTAGGTGCAGGTTCAGACTCTGCAGAAAAAGGGAAGGTACGGACATAGAGAAAAACAGGAGACAGGTTAGGAGACAGTTCAGACAGGAACTGTTACTGCAACAAATACAGGAACGAGCCAAGGTAAAGCCAAGTGCTGGTTCAGACAATGCAGGAGAAAGGGAAGGTACGGACATAGAGAAAAACAGGAAGCAGGTTAGGAGACAGTTCAGACAGGAACTGTTACTGAAGCGAGATACAGGAGCGAGTCTGGGTATGTGGCCCCCCAGAGAGCGGGACGAACAGGCTAAGAGAGTGTTCACACGGGCCTGGAAATACAGCCTCCAGGAAAGGCAGAAAGACAGCTGGCTAGAGTGCACAGACAGGACACAGTTCAGACACGGGAACTGATACCGCAAGGCAGGAAACATAGACAGGACCAGGCACATCAGTGACAAGAAGCCAACTGACAGAACAAGATGCTCAGGTATGGATTCCAAGGAGGAGCTGGTTTAAATACCAGGTGACAGACAGCAATAGGCTGAGGACGCATTAGGGGTGTGTCCGCAGCAGCCACAAGAAACAGGAAGTTCGGCGGGCGTCGCCCCAAGCAGCCAGAGCAGAGCAAAGCAGACAGTATGGAAAGAAGCCAGAGTGGCAGTCTGGACTGGAAATTAAGTGCGCGCTCTTGCACAGTGGGAGATGGACCCCTATGCAAGGATGCTGCCAGGTATGTTACACCATCCTTCAGGAAGAGCCTTTCCCACTGGCCCAAAATTTGCAGGGTAGTTGGGAGTGAAGCAGCCCTGGCCTCCTGATCTAGCTTTTCCCACAAGGCGACCCACTCTCTCAGTTTTGCCAGTTCTGGGTCAGACTGCTGTAAATGTATCCACTCGTCTCTTGATCATCATAGTATTTGAGGGGCGTCTACTATAGTAGTGGCAAACTGACTGAAATCCGGGATGTCGTCACCTTCAAGCTCTTCATCTATATTCCTCTTTGGCACCGCTTGAGTGACTCGGGACTAGGCATCTGCATATTTGTTCAGGGCCTTAAACCGATAGGCGTTCTTGTACTGGTACTTAGACATCTTCACGACCCACTGCTGTTCCAACATGCCCAGCTTCGTATTCTCCAGGTGGGCCAAAGGGTTGTTGTCTGTCCGCACTCGTACTTCTGATCCTGACATGTACTCTGCAAATTATTCAGTCATGGCCTACACTAATGCCAGTATCTCTAGTTTGAATGAACTGTAGTTTGCTGGGTTCTTCTTTGTATCCCGAGGTGACCGACTAGCATACACGATCACCCGCTCTCTTCCTTCCTGTACTTGTGCCAACACTGCTCCCAGACCATGCAAGCTCCTGTCAGTGTACAACACGAAGGGCTGTGAAAAATTGGCGTAAGCCAGTATTGGAGCATCCGTTAGTGTCATTTTTAATGCTCGGAAGGCTTCCTCTTGTCGTGGGCCCCACTGAATAGGTTGCTGCTTAGCTCCCCCCGCCATTCCTCTCAGCAGCTCATTGAGCAGTACCGCAATTTTAGCGAAGTCTTTCACGAATCTGCGATAGTATCCAGCAAGCCCCACAAATGCCCGCAGTTCCCTCAGGTTGGTGGGTGTGGACCACTTCTGTACTGCAGCTACTTTCACTGCGGTGGGGAGCACCCCTGCACTGGACACAGTGTGTCCGAGATATTCAATCTCCCGCTTGAATAAATGACACTTGCGAGGCTTGATCTTTAGTCAATGTCTTTGAAGCCGCTCTAACACTTGTTCCAGTGGGCGGAGGTGATCTTCAAACGTTGCAGAATAGATAATTATATCATCTAAGCATATCAAAGTGGCTTCAAAGTTAAGATTCCCCAGGCATCTCTCCATCAATCTTTGGAAGGTCCCTGGCGCATTTGTCAACCTGAACGGCATCCGGTTAAACTCGAACAAGCACATAGAGAAAACAAAAGCTGTGTTCAGGCGGTCCTTCTCAGCTACCAGGACTTGCCAATAGCCACTAGCCAGGTCAAGGGAAGAGAAGAATTTGGTGCTACCGAGTACTGATAGATTCTTCGATCCTGGGTAAGGGATAAGAGTCCCACACAGTGCATGCATTAAGTTTCCGGTAGTCTACACAAAATCTCAAAGTACCGTCCTTCTTCCAGATCAACACGATAGGTGCTGCCCAGGGGCTCTGACTCTCGCATATCATGCCATTTCGCAGCATGTGAGCTAACAGTTCTTTCACCTCCTGATACATCTGAGGTGGGATCTGCCGATACCTCTCTCGAATGGGAGCAGCACCCCCTGTGGGTATTTCATGCTGAATGTCCTGGGTGCACCCAAAGTCGTCTTCATGCTGTGCAAACACCCCCTGATACTGCTGTAGTAACTGTTCAACCTGCCTGACTTGGCTTGCTGAGAACTCAGTGAGGTTAGCCTCCATTTGCTCTAAGAGATAGCGTCCACCCGGTGGTTCTCTCCCATTCTCTTGTCTGTTAAGTGACACAAGTGATGAGCGAGTACCGTAATATTTGTAATTGCTATACTCGTAACGAGTACTTTGTAATAATTGCTTATTCGTTCCGAATAGCGAGTACAATGTAAGTCAATGGCAAATGCGAGTAATTTTCTGATGGACCCTACAAAGGGGTCTGGGGGCCTGAGGAAAAAGCTAAAATGGATGAGAAAGTTATGAAACAGAATAGGAAGAGCCTGGAGAATATGCCTGCATGCATTTCTGACTCACATATGGTTTATGGGAATAAGTTTGTGGCAGTATTACACCACTTTTACCGACACACAAGAACAACTACCAAACCTTAACTAAATTGCATTTAACAAGCCAAAAAGGTTAAGAAACAGTTTTTCCTGCATAATCACTTGTATATAAGGCTAATTTAACCAGAGAAACCAAAAAAAAATCACTTTTAGTGTTTGTTTACACATACTGTTGTGGTTTTTTTTCGCCTTTTACAATTGGGAGGGCCCTGACTTATACATTTTGTAGGTCCCTCTGTCATACATAATTTTTAGTTTGCTATTCCCCAGCACTTTACAAGCACAGCTAGAACGTACCAGTAAGTATGTTGATCTTTGACCTGAGAGGCCTCAGGTGGCTCTGTAACATGCGGTTTGGAGGGACAGCTGTTACTTAGACATTTGGGCGGTCCCTCCATCATTGACACTCAGATAGTGGAATACATATTCCATAGCAGTTTATAATGTGCCCATTGGAGCCTCCTCCTCCTCCTCCACTACCATGTGATACTGCGGCCCTAAATTCAAATGTTCAGAGGGCCTGCAGTAGACATGAAAGCTAAGTTTTGTGATAGCCCTTGTGTGGCCCTGTAACATACATTTTGAAGTGCCCTCTTCTAGAAATTTTGGATGTCCCTCTTGTGTACATTTGAGAGTGCCCTCACTTATTCATATTGTAGGTCCCTCACTATTATTTAACTCATTTAAGGGCAGAGACTACAGAGAAAAAGGCCAAGAGACATGGAGGACTAGAAGGTAGCAGTGAGTGCGGCCTGCGATTCTCAGGTATGGCTGAACTCTGTGAACCGGAAAAATAAAGCTGCACTAGTCAACTGGATGACGAGCTCAAATATATCACTTGTGCTAGTCAATGGACAAAGTATATATGGTGCCCCCCTCCAGGATGGGTTGGAGAAGCTTCTCCAAATGGCTCAGAGATTTTGATTATCAATATTCTCCAGATTATATAGGAAGAGAAGACTTCTTGATACTGTACTACTTGGTCCAGTGCAGAATGTGCATCGTATTTCCAAAAATTACTCCTGGAGGCTGTGTCATAAGTGCAGGAAGATTCCATGACAAGGGCCTCCCTTGACAAACATTATCTACGATGGAGTACTGTAGTAGTTGTGGCTCTCAGTTCAAGTTTTCAGGGGGCTATCAGTCGGTCATCAACAGTCAGTGTAAATTTCTATTGAATATGTATCCCCTATATTAGTCACAATGTGGCACAATCCAGGCATGTTTTTTTGCCAAATAGGGTGACTGACAGTACATTTCTATTGAATATGTATCCCTTATCTCAGTCACAATGTGGCACAACCTGTGACAAGGGCCTCCAATGACAAATATTACTTTGGTAGAACCACTGTACATTCCAGATTTGTCCACTGCACAAATCTGTAAAAATTAGCCCTATGGGCTGAGTCATGGTTGACGCAGGAAACCACCATCTCAAGGGCCTCCAATCACAAATGGAAGTTAGGCTGAAGTAGGAATACTGTCCTGGTTTGTCCACTGCACAATGTGCATAGGGTTTGTAAAAATTAGCCCTATGGGCTGAGTCATGGTTGACGCAGGAAGCCACCATCCCAAGGGCCTCCAATCACAAATAGTAGTTAGGCTGAAGTAGGAATACTATCCTGGTTTGTCCACTGCACAATGTGCATAGGGTTTGTAAAAATTAGCCCTATGGGCTGAGTCATGGTTGACTCAATATTTTGGCTCTGACAGCTAGCTTGGCTTGTGCCATCAACATCTGAAAATCTGTCAACAAAACCCAAAATGCCAAAAAGCCTGTTGTTAAGGGACGTGGACGTGGTGTTTTCAGTGGTGCGCGAGGAGGCACTCAGTCTGTGTCAGGTCAGAAGAAGCTTGATGCATCCACTATGTTCCTGGAACGTAAATGTGTGTGGAAGCCAGAAGAGCGAGAGCAGATTCTGTCTTGTATAGCAGACAAGGCCTCTACGCATTTGTCAAGCAGCAACAAACCTTCCACGACCACACAGTGTACTGTGAATACACAGAAGGCTTACCCATTTAATCCTGAAGCTGGTTCTCCTTCCTCCCGCCATTATCAGTCACAGAAGACATATGACCCCAAGCTTGGCCACTCTGAGGATCTGTTTGGTACGTATCCTTTGGTTGGCTCTGGCCTATCACCGTGCAGCATTGAAGAGGGACAAGAGGAGGTGGCGTGCGTTGATGCTCAAGTATTTGAGGACCTAGAGCCAGAAGAAAGCCACTTGGAGGAACGTCATTTACTGTCTCCAGAGGTGGAGGCTGATGATGATGAGACACAGTTGTCATCAGGTCAGCCTACAATGTCAACTGGGAAGGAGGATGAGATGGAAGACGAGGTGGTCGATGATGAGTCCATTGATCCAACCTGGACAGTTGTCACGCATAGCCATGACAGCAACACAGAGGAAGATGGATATGTAGCACCAACACAGGCACCAAAGGGTTGTGGTTTGCCCAGAGTGAGAACTGGGTCAACTGTTCCCAAGAATACCCCCGCTGTGCGCCAAGACAGGGCAAGGGGGCGTTCAGTTGCTGTGTGGAATTTTTTTTCTGAAAGTCCTTCAGAGAAAAACATTATAGTCAGTAGCATTTGCCATACCAAGTTGAGCAGAGGCCAGGGCAAAGGTAACCTGAGCACCACCAGTATGCAAAACCACATAGCAGCCAAGCGCCCCAGTAGGTGGGCGGAACACGAGGGTACCAAATCTGCGTCTGCGGGTCAAACCAATGCCATGTCGCCTGGGCTATGTCCTTCAGAATCTGTTGTTCAGGAAGCAGGCGCTCATACCTCCTGCCCACAAGCTGCGGTTGCTCACACACAACAAACATCAACCACATCCACTTCCTTGTCCCAGAGAAGCGTCCAATTGTCCGTTCCTGAGAGCTTGGAAAGAAAGCGCAAATACCCAACCACGCACGCACAGGTACAAATACTAAACTCGCACATTGCCGCACTGCTAGCTGTGGAGAAGTTGCCTATAAGGCTTGTGGGAACACAGTCTTTTCGTGATCTCCTAGCTGTGGCTGCCCCACGATACAATGCTCCCAGCCGCCACTATTTTGTCCGGTGTGCCGTCCCTGTGTTACACAAGCACATGTTAAACAATCTGAACCGTGCTCTCACCAACGCCGTAACCAGGATGGTCCACCTAATAACAGACACCTGGACAAGGTGTTGTGGACAGGGACGATACATTTCTGTCACGGCACACTGGGTGAACCTGGTGGAGGATGGGATAAAGGCGCAAACTAGAACATCACACATCCTACCCACGCCAAGAATAGTAGGCCCAACTTCTGTCAGGGTTTCCGCCTCTTCATATTCCACTTCCTCTCTCCCCTTCTTCTGCTCCTCATCCTCTGCTTAATTACCCTCCCCATCACTGCCAAGCTGGGACCTGTGCAGCAGCACAGATCGCTCTGCTGAAGCTGATCTGTTTAGGTCAGAAAGCACACACTGCAGCAAAGCTGTGGTAAGCTTTAAAACAGTCCGATCAGTGGCTCTCCCCGCAGCACCTCCAACCCGGTCTGCTCGTCAGCGATACTGGGCATAACCAGGTGACGGTTTTAAAGGTCGGCAAGCTGGTACACATGCCATGCATAGCTCACGTGTTGAACCTAGTTGTTCAGTAATTTCTGAAAACTTATTGTGACTTGCCGTACCTACTTGAAAAGGTGCGCCATATTAGCGCCCATTTCCGCCATTCCTCTACCGCTTGTGCTGCTCTTACAGCGCTGCAAAAGTGCTTGAATTTGCCAAGTCAGCGACTCATTTGCGACCTACCCACGCGGTAGGTTGAGTTCTATCATATGTTGGCAAGGATTAGTGAACAGCAGAGGGCAGTAGCTGAATACCAGCTTCAACATGCCCGTCAGACTGAGAGTCAGCCACCACACATAACAACTGTTGAGTGGGTGTGGATCGCTGACATTTGTGAGGTTCTTGAGAATTTTGAGTACTGCACCAACCTCGTGAGCGGTGATCAGGCTATTATCAGCGTTACCATCCCGCTGCTGTTTCTCTTGAAACAATCACTGCATAATCTCAAAGAGGAAGCTTTGAGTGCGCAGCATGTTGGTATGGAGCCAGATTTCCCAATGGGTGATACTGCCCAGCCCAGCCAATACACTGTGTGAGGAGGAGGAAGATGAGAATGAGGAGAGAGAGGACTTGTTTTTCTGTGCTACCGAGGGGACTCGTAATGCTACAGAGGGGACACCCAACCCAAGCTTCATGTTTGTCCACCCTGGATGGGCTGGAGAGGAGGAGGTGGAGGAGGAGGAGGCGGAGGCAAGTCAGCATGAGGAGAGGATGGGTACTGTTTCTACTGTTGGGGACTTTTTGCAGCTTGGCCCATATGTCACAGTTAATGTGTAAGTGTCTGTGGAAAGACCCTCCCGTGATACACATTTTATATAACAATAATAATAATAATAATTTTTATTTATATAACGCCAACATATTCCGCAGCACTTTACAATTAAGCGGGGACATGTACAGGCAATAAATTCAATACAAGGTAAGACAGTTTAAACTGTTACATTAGGAGTGAGGTCTCTGCTCGCAAGCTTACATTCTACAAGGAAATGGGTGGACACAATAGGTGAAAAATGCTTGTTATTTCAGGTCTGGCAATTATAATAAGTAGGGATTTTCATATAAAGCTGCATGATTCGGTCATCAGCCAGTATGCTTAAGTGCAATTATCAAGTATTGAGTGCAGTTATTGTGTGCATGGAGGGTGTGGAGACAGATGAATAGTAGGGTGCAGATACTGAATAATATTTAGAAGGAGGGAACAGGGGAAAGTTAGTTTACTGAGTAGTTGAGGTGGTAGGTTTGTTTAAAGAGATGGGTTTTTAAAGCGCGCTTGAAGACGTGGGGGCTAGGCATCAGTCGGATCATCTGGGGTAGAGCATTCCAGAGCACTGGTGCAGCACGAGAAAAGTCTTGGAGATGGAGGTGCAAGGTTCGGATTAATGGGGATGTTAGTCTTAGGTCATTTGTAGAATGGAGGGCACGTGTAGGGCGATAGACAGAGATGATAGAGAAGATATAAGGCGGTGCAGAACTGTGAAGAGCTTTGTGGATGAGAGTGATGAGTTTATATTGGACCCTGTAGCTAATGGGCAACCAGTGTAATGACTGGCACAAGAAGCGGCTGGACAGAAATACGACCCTGACTGCCACATTCAGGACGGATTGGAGAGGAGAAAGTTTGGTAAGAGGGAGACCGATCAGAAGAGAGTTGTAGTAGTCCAGACAACAGTGAATAAGAGCGACCGTAAGAGTTTTAGCAGTTTCAAAGGTGAGAAAAGGTTGGATTCTGGAGATGTTTTTAAGGTGCAGGTGACAAGAGCGACCTATACTTGTTGGCCACCTTTCTCGATCCACAGTACAAGGAGAAATTTCCTTCTCTCCTTTTGGAGTCACCAAAGAGTTTTACAATGGAATCATTCAAGTGGGCGGTCAAAAAGATTGATTTGCCTTTGACAAGAGCTGTTTTAAGATGGACACTGGAAGAACACTTTAACCTCTCGCTACCTAATACACAATCTCTCCCTCCCTGTACTCTGACTTTGTTGTGTGTCTTCAGCTCTGAAAAGAGCTATTTTTTGCTGGTATTATGGAGCTGGTGAGTGGCTCCTTTAAACACAGAACTAGTACACACTGCAGGTAGCCCTTAAAACGTCTTTTGTTTTATCAAGAGGCTTAAGCACTCTCCCTAGCAGCTCAGCAATCTCTCCCTATGCTTATAGAACGCAGGTTCAGACACAATGTGCACAAAATGGTGGTGGCAGGCCTTAAATAGACCCTATGATGCTGGGCGACCAGCCAATCACAGTAATAAAACAACTAAGATGTCTGCGACATTACTGTGATTGGTTAAGAAGCCCAGCATGTTTAGTGGCTGCAAAGGAGGCGCCAAAAGTGCAGGGCAGGACATCCAAATATAGCGAGGCGAGTACACAAATGCTCGCAATATAACGAGTAACCCAAATACCGTACTATCCGTGCGAATAGTAACGAATACACTCGCTCATCACTAAGTGACACATCTAGGATTCACGGTTCTCCTTTCACAGGTGTCAGCCCTATAGTGTCAGCTCTGGTGAGGTCTTCTGGCATTATACAAACTCGAGCCACCTCTTTTCAGGGCGATAACTGTAAACTTGCTTGGCTTAGGTTGATGCAATGTACGGGCACCCGCCCCAGCCGCACGCTATAGTGAGTACCGTTTGTTCCACTGGCAGTGTCAATTTGGCTTCGGGTGGTATCGAAACTTTACCGAGATACTGGGAGGCAGCGGGCAGCTTCTGAATTTGGTTGACTCGCACGAGATGTTGGAATACTTTCTTGCTGGCCGGGTCACGAGTAGAGATGAGCGTTGTTCTACTCGAACTGTTCGCCAATCTCAAATTCGAGCTGTTTTGGGCGGTGTTCGAGCCGTTCGGCGAACACGAACAATTTGAGAAAAATTCGGCTGTTCGAGGTTATGTTCGATAACTGTTCGTGCACCAAAATCATAACTGGATTTTTTCTCAGTAATGATGAAAATTAATGTTAATACGCAGTTTGAGTGTACAGCGGGGTGGGGGGAGGGGCAGGGGATGGATCTCTGCAGGAACAATGAAGATCTCCATTTTTTTTTCTCTTTCCCGCATTTGCAGTGGGGAGGTGCAATCTGTCAGCCTATCAGCAGCGCACACACGGAGCGAAGTGCTTTTTTTCACACAAGCAAGGGCATGTGTCATTGGCAGTGTATGTCACATGTCCTTGCCCTATAAGACCAAGCCATTTTCCCCGTCGCCACCATTTTCTCACTGCTGCAGCTGCGTGTTAGACGGCACCGCTGTTGCTGTGTGCGCTATACCTTGTTAATTTCAAGCCAATTTTCGCACAAATATACAGATAGCTTGGGAGTAGGGAATAGTTGTGATTGCAGTCCTTTTAAGGACTAGGTTACAGCATTTCCTACGACTTTTATCAGGGAGGTCTGTGCTCTTAAATAGATAGGTTGTAGGAGTAAAGACTAATTGTAATTGGAGTCCTTTTCAGGACTAGGTTACATCAGTTCCTATCAGTTTTTGCCAGGCAGGTCTGTGCCAGTGCTGTGCAAGTTTTTTTTCACAGCATTTGGCTGAATCTAGCAAAGCTAATCCTTTTTCGCCTATTGCAGAGTGTGATAGTCAGTGGAGTAGCCTATCTGTGTTGCAAGATATACCACCTGTGTATAGAATACCAATTTTTTTACTGCACCTAGTGAAGTAAAATCTTTTGGGCATAGCATCATTCTATTAGTCCATCTATACTGACCTCCATCAGGTTGCAAATTAAAACTAATTTTTATCTGCATCTACAGTACCTCTGAAAAAATATTTGGGCTTCTACCTGTGTGTGGGACTTGTTGTATTAGTCCATCTATACTGACCTCCATCAGGTTGCAAACTGAATATATTTTTTTCCTGCATCTACCTCTGAAAAAATATTGGGCTTCTAGCTGTGTGTGGGTCTTGTTCTATTAATCCATCTATACTGACCTCCATCAGGTTGCAAACTGAATATAATTTTTTTTCTGCATCTAGCTCTGAAAAAATATTTGGCCTTCTAGTAGTGTGTCGGACTTTCTCTATTAGTCCATCTATACTGACCTCCATCAGGTTGTAAACTGAATATAATTTTTTTCTGCATCTAGCTCTGAAAAAATATTTGGCCTTCTAGTAGTGTGTCGGACTTTCTCTATTAGTCCATCTATACTGACCTCCATCAGGTTGCAAATTAAAACTAATTTTTATCTGCATCTACAGTAACTCTGAAAAAATATTTGGGCTTCTAGCTGTGTGTGGGACTTGTTGTATTAGTCCATCTATACTGACCTCCATCAGGTTGCAAACTGAATATATTTTTTTCTGCATCTACCTCTGAAAAAATATTGGGCTTCTAGCTGTGTGTGGGACTTGTTGTACTAGTCCATCTATACTGACCTCCATCAGGTTGCAAACTGAATATATTTTTTTCTGCATCTACCTCTGAAAAAATATTGGGCTTCTAGCTGTGTGTGGGTCTTGTTCTATTAATCCATCTATACTGACCTCCATCAGGTTGCAAACTGAATATAATTTTTTTCTGCATCTAGCTCTGAAAAAATATTTGGCCTTCTAGTAGTGTGTCGGACTTTCTCTATTAGTCCATCTATACTGACCTCCATCAGGTTGCAAATTAAAACTAATTTTTATCTGCATCTACAGTACCTCTGAAAAATATTTGGGCTTCTAGCTGTGTGTGGGACTTGTTGTATTAGTCCATCTATACTGACCTCCATCAGGTTGCAAACTGAATATATTTTTTTCTGCATCTACCTCTGAAAAAATATTGGGCTTCTAGCTGTGTGTGGGACTTGTTGTATTAGTCCATCTATACTGACCTCCATCAGGTTGCAAACTGAATATATTTTTTTCTGCATCTACCTCTGAAAAAATATTGGGCTTCTAGCTGTGTGTGGGTCTTGTTCTATTAATCCATCTATACTGACCTCCATCAGGTTGCAAATTCAAAATAATTTTTTTCTGCATCTAACCCAGCCAATAGTTTTGGCCTAATACCACAGTTTGGCCACTCAGCTCTGCTCGGTTACCATCCATTGTTTTTTTGTGCAAACAACTCCAGAGTTGTGAATTAGTTAACCACCAAAATGAGTGGAAAAAGGCCTGCTGCTGGTGGAAAGGGGAATAGGCGTGTTGGGAAGGGGAAAAAAGGTTGTGTCCGTGGGGTAGGTGTTAAAGCAACAGTAACATCTGCAGAAGAAAGACAATCTTCCAGCCAAACTAAAATGTCTACTTCTTTTAGCGGACAATGTGATAAGATCCCTTTCTTACGGCCACGCCAATCGCTACAAATTCCAGATGAGGCACAAAAACAGCAGGTGCTTCAACGGATATCAAGTGCTCCTTTAAGTGGGCTCTCCTCCACATCAACTTCAACATCACAAATACTCCAGTCCTCAAAGGTGTCACCCAAATCGCACTTGCTTCCTCACAGCTCCCAAATCTCCAGCTGCCCGTCTGAGTATGAGGTAGAACAGATGGTTGAGTCTGCAGAGCTGTTTACTCATACTATAGCCTGGGAATCAGAGGTCGACTCCAGCGCTTCTGTGAATCCAGACGAGGAAATGATCTGCACTGATGCCCAGAATCTTTATGAGTCGGATCCAGGACCAGACGCAGAAGGTTCTGACCATAATGTAGACCCTCATTCCCAAACTGTAACTCCTGTTGGTGGAGACAATGAGGAAGACGATGATAAGACTCAAATACCTGATTGGAGCGACAACTTTAGTTTTTTGTCAGGGCAGGAACAGGTTGGCTCTGAGGACGACGGGTGTGATAACGCACAGGGTGATGATGATGAGGTCGGAGATCCCACTTACTGTCAACCCACAGTCAGCCAAGAGATGAGGTCAGCAGAGGAGGTGGAGGAAGATGCTAGTGACGACGAGGTCAGGTTGCGCCTTCCTGGACAGAGACGTAGTACTGGAAGCACGTCAACAACTGCATCCTCAAACACAACTCTGCCTCTCACCACAAGTCGTGGTGGCTCTTCAGGTCGCATGGGTGCTAAGCCTTGCATAGCCTGGGCATTTTTTCAGATCGATAAAGATGACCCAACTCATGTTATCTGTAACATTTGTCAGCAAAAGCTAAGTAGAGGCCAAAAAATACATAGTTTGAGTACTTCATGCATGAACCGGCACATGGACATGAAGCATAAGTTGCAGTGGGAAGCTCAGTGTGCTACAATGCGGCCTAGCCGGCCGGGCCAACCACCATCTGCCATATCTTGTGCATCCGCGGCCTCTTCATCCTCTGTGACTGGGGGGACAGCAGTCACACCTGTTTTGGGGCGCAGACCTGCCACCTCTTTACCCGCAACAGCCAGCGTGATTGGCAGGTCATCATTTTCTTTGGAGGTGGTAACACCAGCTGGTGTTGAGCGCTGTCCGACATCGATAGCACCACCTTTGGATCAAGGCAACCTAACATGTCCGCCTGCATCTTCCTCACAGACCGGCAGTTTGCCGGGGACACCCTTATCAACCCCGTCTAAGCACAATAGCCAGCCCTCGGTCCCTCAGATGTGGACAAGTAAAAGACCATTTCCTCCTAGCCATGAGAAAGCTAAGAGGTTGAATTTCACCATCTGCAAGCTCTTGGCTACAGAAATGCTGCCTTTCCGCCTGGTGGACACAGAGGATTTTCGAGACCTTATGTCCGTCGCAGTGCCCCAGTACCAGATGCCCAGTCGGCACTACTTCTCAAAGAAAGGTGTGCCTGCGCTCCACCAGCATGTCGCACATAACATCACCGCTTCTTTGAGAAACTCTGTGTGTGACAGGGTGCATTTCACCACAGACACTTGGACGAGTAGGCATGGACAGGGGCGTTACATGTCGCTGACTGGGCACTGGGTAACTATGGTGACAGCAGGACAAGGGGCTGCTGTCCAAGTCTTGCCGTCCCCACGAGTTGTGCGTCAATCCTCTTTATGTCAAAGTTCCTCCACTGCTTCTGCCTCCTCAACCTCCTCTCGGTCTTCCACCTGCACCCAAAGCCTGTCTGGTCATGCCACAAGCTTTCTAACTGCGCAGAAGGGATCCTGCACACCTCCTTACTATGCTGGCAGTAGGGCTCAACGTCATCAGGCGGTTTTTACATTGAAATGTCTGGGAAATGTGAGTCACACAGCTGAGGAGTTGTGGTCAGCTCTGGAGAACCAATTTCATGAATGGTTGTCTCCACTGGACCTGAAACCAGGGAAGGCCGTGTGCGACAATGCTGCAAACCTGGGTGCGGCCCTTCGCCGGGGCAATGTCACACACGTGCCTTGTATGGCTCACGTGTTGAACCTGGTTGTCCAGCAATTTTTAGCCCACTATCCCAGACTAGATGGCCTTCTGCAGAGGGCACGGTCGCTGTGTGCTCACTTCCGCCGTTCGCATCCCGCAGCTCAGCGACTTACATCTCTACAGAAGTCGTTGGGCCTGCCACTTCACCGGCTAAAATGCGATGTGCCTACCCGGTGGAATTCAACTCTGCACATGTTGCAGCGACTGTGGCAGCACCGACAAGCCCTGGTGCAATACGTTCTGACGTATAGCCTGGGCCAACGAGATTCAGAGGTGGGGCAAATCACGCTGGAGGAGTGGTCTCAGATCAGGGACCTATGCACCCTTCTGCACAGTTTTGAAATGGCGACGAAGATGTTTAGTGCTGACGATGCCATTATCAGCATGACTATTCCGGTGATTTACATGCTGGAGCACATGTTAAACAGAATTCGGAGTCAGGTGGTGGCACAAGAGGAGGTGGAGGAAGTAGAGGAGGAGGAGTTGTATGCGGAAGGGCTAACATCTGCAAGGTCCAGACGGTCGGCAGCACCAAGGCGGCAGGCATGTGAGGGTGGGGGAGATGGTTTTACCAGGGCGCATGGTAGCAGCCAAACTAGTGAGGAAGGTGCAGGAGCCCAGGAAGAAGTGGAGGACGAACTGATGGAAGACTCATCAGATGAGGGAGACCTTGATCACATTTCTGTTGTGCGAGGTTGGGGGGAGAGGACAGAGGAAGGAAGCATGATTGTTACCTCACCACCAACACAACAGGGACTTGGTGCTCCTGGATGCGCAACACACATGAGTGCCTTCTTGCTGCACTACCTGCAACATGACCCTCGAATTGTGAGAATTAGAAATAATCCTGACTACTGGGTTGCCACACTGTTAGATCCCCGGTACAAAAGTAAATTTGCAGAAATTATTCCTGCCATAGAAAGGGATGCACGCATGCAGGAGTATCAGCAGAGACTGTTGCAGAATCTTACATGTGCTTTTCCACAAAATACCAGTGGTGCACGTAGTGAATCTCACAGTTCCAACTTGCCAACCGTGGGACCGTCAAGTGTTCAGCACTCAAACCGTAACAGAACCACAGTATCTGCTGGTAACATCAATTTTGCGGAATCATTTCACCACTTTTTTAGCCCATCCTTTGCAAGGCCACAGGAGACAAGAAGTCTGACACATAGTCAACGCCTAGAGACGATGGTACAGGAGTATCTCCAAGTAAACATTGAAGCCACGACTGTGTCACTGGACCCTTGCTCTTTTTGGGCTTCCAATCTGGATAAATGGCCGGAGCTAGCCACTTACGCCTTGGAGATCTTGTCATGCCCCGCAGCCAGCGTTCTGTCTGAACGTGTGTTCAGCGCTGCTGGTGGTGTGCTGACAGATAAGCGCACGCGGCTCTCCACTGATAATGTAGACAGACTCACGTTCATAAAGATGAACAAATCATGGATCCGAAACGACTTTTCTACCCCTGTGTCATCCTGGGGAGAGTAAAAGCTTGATGATTGGTTAAAATCACCCTACCAACCGTTTTAAGCTTTCAAATTACTAATCATGTTTATCTGTATCTTGACTGGAAAATAATTTGGGCTTTGTAGCAGTGTGCAGCACTGATCCTATTAGGCCATCTATACTAAAGCTTCACCAGATTTAAAATTAAAAATAATTTTTAGCTGCATCTAGCCCGGAAAATAATTTTGGGGCTCCGAGATGCGCAAGGCACATAAGTGCCTTCTTGCTGCACTACCTGCAGCATGACCCTCATATTGTCAGAATTCGAAGTAATCATGACTACTGGGTTGCCACACTCTTAGATCCCCCAAACTTTTCGATCAACCTTTTCATATTAATAAAGACCAAAAAAATGGTCATTTTTGAAATTATAAGCATTAGCAGGTTGTTAGAAACTGAAATCAAACAGTTTTCAACTCAAAACTTTATTCTAGGTGATGTTACATTTTCACATAGGACCCCTTGTTCGAAAGGAGCTTCTGAACTCTCTCGTCCATTGAATTTGTCAGGTTTTGGATGGTTTCTGCTTCAATTGTTTTGCATGAGGACAGAATACCCTCCCAGAGCTGTTGCTTAGATGTGAACTGCCTCCCGCCATCATAGACACTCCTTTTAATGATGCTCCAAAGGTTCTGAATGGGGTAGAGGTCAGGTGAGCATGGGGGTCACACCATAAGTTTGTCCCCTTTTATGCCCATATCAGCCAGAGATGCAGATGTTTTATGTGCAGCATGAGATGGTGCATTATCATGCAGAAAAATGATCTTGCTGTGAAATACACGGTTCTTCTTCTTGAACCATGGCAGGAAGTGCTGTTTGAGAAAATCCACATACATTATGGAGTTCATCTTTAGCGCCTTCAGGGATCCTAAAGGGGCCGACAATCTCTCTCCCCATGATTCCAGCCCAAAACATTACTCCACCTCCTCCTTGTTGGCGCTGTAGCCATGTTTGCGTGGGGTGTCCATCAACCAGCCATCCTCCACTCCATCCATCTGGACCATCGAGCGCTGCACGGCACTCATCCGTGAACAAAACAGTTTTGAAATCAGTCTTCATGTAATGTTTGGCCCACTGGAGCCGTTTCTGCTTGTGTGAAGTGGATAGAGGAGGTCGACAGGATGGCGCATGCACAGCTGCAAACCTCTGAAGGACCCTGCATCTTGTTGTTCGGGGGACGTTGGAGGCACAAGCAGCTTCAAAAACTTGTCTGCTGCTATGACAAGGCTTTTTTGCCGCTGCTCTTTCAACCTGACGTAATTGCCTGTAGGAAAGAGTCCTCAATTTGCCCTTATCAGCACGCACACGTGTGTACTGTGAATCAGCTACATACTTCTTGATTGCCAAGACACTTCATCCTGATCATCGCACAATGTTGATTGTAGTCATGCCTTGACCTAAACACTCCACAATTTGTTGCTTCTCAGCAGCCGACACATCCTTTTTCTTTCCCATTTTGGCAGAAAATGTAGGCTGCTTAATAATGTGAGAGAGCCTTCTTAAGTAGTCTTGCCTTTCATTGGACACACCTGCCAAACTAATTAGCACAGGTGTCTGCAATTGCTTACAGTGATATAAAGAGCCCTGACACACATCACCATCAATGAGTTTAACTGACAAACAAACAAATTCTTCCCTTATCACTCCTAAACACTTTTTGCATAATAATTTGGAACGCAGTGTACATGTGCTTTTCCACAAAATACCAGTGGTTCACGTAGTGAATCTTACAGTTCTAACTTGCCAACCGTGGTCTGTATGGAGTTGTTCAATAAAGGGCCCAAAATTAAGATAACATAGATGGGAGAGGTCTCTATGAATAGGAATTCCTAAGTATTTGATACCCTGTGAGGGCCAGGCAAAGGGAAAGTTGGACTGGATGGAATCCTATATGGATTTGGGGAGGGAGACATCGAGGGTCTTCAGACTTCGCTGCATTGATTTTAAAATTTTACCATGTAACAAAGTGATCTATTTCAGCCATAACAGCATGGATGGATATATGTGATTGAGTGATATATACTAGGACATCATCAGCAAATAGAGAGCACTTGTACTCGGTGCCTCCCACCTCAATCCACCTAATATTGGGGTTATAGCGAATTGATGAGAGCAGGTGCTCCGTCACTAGGATGTATAAGAGAGGGGACAGAGGACATCACTGCCTTGTCCCATTGGTGATTGTGAAAGGTGATGAAAATGTTCTGACGCACCCCCTGGGCCTTGGGACACCCGGAGCCGGACCCTTTTTGGTGGATGCTGGTGGTTGTAGTCTTCGTGGCGGCGACCCGGTTCCGTGGCTCAGGGCGGTCAAACCAGTGGCGGAACTATTTATGTGGTTTTGATGTTTAAATGTCCGACTACGCCACCCGTGGATTGCGGTCAGAGTGAACCGCCGCTACAGGGCAGACCGCTGAGGCTGGTGTTGTGGGTGCAGCAGAGCGTAGCATAACTCCCCACGGGAGGAGTATAGCCTCAGGGCAGTGTATGCGGAGGATGGGGGTGATGGTGCAGGGCAGCAGCAGTAACGACACGGAGTCAGTGATGCAGTTCAGGGCCTTTACTCACAGTTCTTATTATCCAGACCACGTCTGCAGGTAACGGCTGCCCACGTCGTACTGTGCTCACCAGGTGAGGGGCTCAGACAACTCCCAGATAACTTTGGAGCACTTCACAGGACCCCCTTTGTGTGTCCTTTGTCTGGCCTTTCTTACCAACACTTCTGTCCGGCTGCCTCGGGCCTCCTCTTGGTAAACTTGGCGCCAGTTTCCCTGACCCTATGTGGTGCCTTCCTAGCGGGTGTAGCGAGGGGCTGCGCCACATAAAATGTCAGAGCCTCTGGTTTCTAGCTGAGGGTCGTTTCCTGCCTCCACTAGTTCGGGGACCGGTCTCTCCCTTTGGCCTGACCCCTCCACGCAGGTGGATTCGGGCGTGCGGTGGCGACTCGCCCGTCCGCACCCCTGGGATCCCTTCATTCCTCGTTCCTGGAGCCTTCTCCACTCCTCTTCCTTCCTTCTCCCTCTTCCAGGCCTGGGCCTCTGTTACTAGGCCCGCCTCCGGAGCAGAGCTCATGCAGAGCCCCTGCTCCCTGCCACTTCTGCTCAGACTTCTCTGCACTGAACTAAGATGGTGCCCACCTTTTATACTCCCTTCTCAATGCACCCAGGAACTGCTTCCTCCCTGCTCCTGCACTACAGGGTTCCCCTTCCTCAGTGTTCCCTCCCCCCACTCCAGCCAGGGACAGGGACTGTCGTGCCCATCTCAGGGGCATATTGGTCGCCCTGCCCCACGGCAATGTGGTGTAATGCATGCAGGTGTCGGGTCCTGATCCACACTCCATCCTTACCTGAGAGTGAGATATCACACCTCTGGGTGAGGTGCAATACGTCTGTAGCAACCGAGCCCTCAGGGTGCTACAGTTCCATTTATCTTCAGCCTAGGTGACGTATTGCGATACAGGGCCGTGATTTTGGCTATAAAAGGGTCCCCTAGACCCCTACCCCAAGCTTTTTAAGAGAATCATATATGGCGTGCCAGGAGACTCTATGGAATGCTTTCTCAGCATCCAACGAGAGTATCTAATTACAAATTTTTAACTGCATCTAGCCCAGGAAATACTTTGTGCCTAGTAGCAGTGTCTGCTAGTCAGCGGATTATCCCGGCTGTTAAGCAAGCTGCACCACCTGTGGTTTAGACACTTAATTTTTTAAATGCTTCGGGACCATGGGATACTTAGTGAAGAGCATCAGGAGGCACCCCAAGGCATAGGGGCTGGGACTGACAGTAGGATGCCTTGCGGTGGACAGCCGAGCTCGATCCTTATAAAAGCTTTTTAACTGCAGCAGCTTTAGTGGACGCTACTGGAGCTGGAATTACCGCGGCTGCTGGCATGAGACTTGCCCTCCAATAGATCCTTGTAAATGGATTTAAAGTGTATTCATTCAAATTAGAGAGACAATTTAAATTAAAAAGCTTAGAGCTGCCTCCACCACAGGGGGGCTCGCTCGACCCACCAGCGGACAGGCACCAGTATTGGGAGAGGGGGGCTGGCCGTCAGGGTTCACCGCGGCTCTGGCACAAACCCGGCGACACGGAGGTGGCACGGGCAGGAGCGGACTGGCCGTGTCGGCTTCTCACTTTTTGGATTTTAGAAGGGCATGACATGCCTATATCTGTGTCTCCCCCTCCTTTTACTCCTCCACCTCTTTTATTTTCGCATGACTATATGTACTTGTCACTTTTCCATGTGTTAGTTATGTCTTCTGAGCAGTTTGTCAGCTTTTGGACACCTTTGAAGGTGTTTTCTATGTGTTTCTATGTGTTTTTGTTTGCCTGCCATTGGTTTTAACGGTGTTCGAAGGTGTTCGACGAACAGTTCGGCGAACACACGGGTGTTCGACGAACCGAACCGAACTCGAACACTACGGGGGTGGCTCAACACTAGTCACGAGTGGCACAGGTCCAATTGTTTTTGTCGGTGCCCTCGGCTAGGAACTGCCCGACCTCTTTCAGCACTTTCATGCCCAAAGTTACAAAAGGTCCTCCGCCGGCAGGCCCTGTGGTCAACACTTTCCCTTTCCAACCGAGATCCTTTCCGCATGCCCGAACAGTCATCGATACTACTCCCGCTACTGGAATAGGTATTTGATTAGCCGCCACCAGACGGAAAGTGGATTCTTTCCAGGAGCGAGCAACTTCAGGGAAATAACTTTGAAAATACGCCTCAGGCATAGTGGTCACCTCAGATCCTGTGCCCATTAAGCAACAAATCCGTGACCCATTAAATTCAGGCCAGATGATGGGCCTCTCAGAGACAATGTCCTTAAAGCTCCCCCTTCCACGCTCTGAGGCTCGGAACTCCACGGTCTGCTCCACGACCACAGGGCACCTTAGTTTAATGGTTTCCCCCATCTTCTCCTTTCTCGATTTGGGCAGTCTTTGGAGATATGTCCCCTACCTCCGCAGGTCTAACACTCTGGCCCTCACTCCTCTGACGGGCTGGGTACCTGACATGGCGGGTACGGTAGGAACGCTTCTCTCGCTCTGACCTCTGTTCACGTGGGGCTGTGCGGCCTGTCAAAGGGAGGGCAGTGGCGGTCCCCTTAATATTGTGCAGCTCACCTCGGATATCCTGGATTTCTTGCCATATCTCCCGTACCCAGTCGGGCTCTTTGTGGGTTAATTCAGGAATAGTAACTTCAGAGTGCCAAACTGTGGCCTCGAGAACAGGATCCTCTTTTTCCAGGACCATGGCTTCGGCTCCAACCTCCAGGAAACCCAGATCAGGACTCAAGCGCAGATGCTCCTTTAGAATCAGTTTCAGGGAGAGGTCCTTCAGGCCAGCAATCAGTTGGTCATGCAACATTTCGTCTAATGGCCCTAGTCCTTGGTTCTCATCTCAAGCCTTCTTGACAATATGGGACGTCACTTCCTGCAATGCATTAACATATTGGTTTATGGTTTAATTTTCCCCTTGAACCCGCTGAAATAAACACAAACATAAGTGCCCCAGGTCCGTGGTATCACCGTGCATGTCCTCTAATATTTTTATCACTTTTTACATGGTATCATGGTCCTCAGGTGGGCGGTACATCACATTCTGCCGGGCCTCTCAATCAAGGGTTAGGAGGGCCAGCTCAGCCTATGCGAGAGGGGTCAGGGGATACATGCGTAGCAAACTTTTCAGTCTTGACGTTGGTATCATCAATTCAAGATGGGTTGCCCCCCCCATATTAACTCTAACCCCCCAAAAACGACAGACACCATGGCTTGGATGTAATTGGCCACAGAGGCCTTTTATTGACGCAATAATAAAAACGTGTTGTATATCTTCTATATATATAAAGACGCGTTAATGTCCTTGAAGCTTAAAAGGGTCTGGTGATCCCAATGACACAACTCCACTTGCTCCCAGCCGCGCACTACAGGCTCTGGAGCACCACGAACACTATGAACCAAGGGGGGTTCAAAATGGTTTCAATGACACAACTCCACTTGCTCCCAGCCGCGCACTACAGGCTCAGGAGCACCATTGAAAATGGTTTGAAACCGCAACACCCGGGACTCGACATACCTTTGTCGTAAGTCCCACAAAACACCAGACCCCAATACCACACATATAACCGAGGGATCCATGTCCTGTGGACACTCCCATATCAATTTATTACCAACTTCAAGGACCCTATGTACGCATGCCCACTAGGGGCAGCCAGGGCAAACCTCCGACTCACAAGGAGTCGTCCTACAGCACTCAGGAGAGGAAAATCCCCTGTGGGGGAAACCTCCAGGGAACCATGGCTGATGGACTGCCCTTCCCCTGGGCTTAGAAGGATGCTGATCATAGCGCTTTCAGGCTTAGCACAGTTTTTTTTTTTATATAAGACATGACGTAGTGTACACCATTAGCAAATACATAGCGAAGCATCTCCTGTACCCCGGTTGAACTGCCCATCGTAGGCAGTTGCCGCTGTGACCCTTGAGGTCTACCGATCACCAGGGAGGGTGGGTGAGATCTTGTGTTGTGTCCTGAGGATGGGAAGAAAGACCAGGCAACACCCTGGTGGACTTATAAGCTGTCCCCCATCTGACCCTACCTTCTCTATACCTGTCTCCACCTATGCCGCACCCCCGTCATGCCGGCTTCTGCCCTATTGTCTTAGGCCATCGCTCCAGCATTTTCTTGACGTTGGTATCCTCAATTCAAGGTGGGTTGGCGTCCCCCATCTTAACTCTAACCCCCCAAAAATGACAGACACCAAGGCTTGGATGTAATTGGCCACAGTGGATTTTTATTAACGCAATAAAAAAAAGTGTTGTACATACATAAAGACGTGTTAAGGTCCTTGAAGCTAAGAAGCGGTCTGGTGATCCCAATGACACAACTCCACTTGCTCCCAGCTGCGCACTACAGGCTCGGGAGCACCACAAACCCCTTGAACCAAGGGGGGTTCAAAATGGTTTCAATGACACAACTTCACTTGCTCCCAGCCGCACACTACAGGTTCGGGAGCACCATTCAAAACGGTTTGAAACTGCCACACCCGGGACATACCTTTGTCGTAAGTCCCACAAGTCACCAGACCCCAATACCACACATATAACCAAGGGATCCATGTCCTGTGGACACTCCCATACCAATTTATCACCAACTTCAAGGACCATACGCACGAAACCACGAGAGTACTTGACACCTTAAGTACTCAAAACCCCACTTCCTTTTATAGAAATCGCCTGTTCAATGCCTCTTCGCAATGCTGATGACCATATGTCAATTCCATCATTGTTCAAATGAACTCCGTCCCTCCGCCAAAAATCATCCAAGCCATTTTCCAAGCCGAAATGTCTGACTGATACTCCCCCATTCCCAGAAACAAATTCTGAAACTGCCCTATTCACTTTCTTCCATGCCTTGCTCAGACTTTCTATAGACCTGGCTTTTCACCAACTCTTACGGGAAACAATCTCTGACCAGACTATTACCATCCCTGGAAACGTTGAGCATAGCCGTGAAAAATCATGCCTGACGTCTCTAACTAGTTCCCTAAATGGCCGAACACCTAGGTTATTACTACCTACGTGCAACAGCAGTATGTCCAGGGGGCCCATCTAAATGCACAAATTTATTTACCTCCTCCAATACCCTGATCCACATCATCCCTCTAAACGCCAGCCACTGTATAGTGGTTGCGTCCCTTGGGATGCCGAGTTGCCTTCCATCTCACCTCGTGTCCGCTCGCAACGTGCCCCAGTAGACGTAGGAGTGGCCCAATATCCAGACCAGTAAAGGGGTCATAGTTGGGAACCACTTGAATTCCCCCTAAGCCTCTTGAAACGCTCGAAGGTTTTTAGAGGGCACATTGCGATTGACGACCCCTCCCGTGTTCCTTCGCTTAACCATAGAAGCAGCAAGCCTACCTGGTCCTCTTCGGACAAAGCATTACCTATACCCCTTTTTCGACCCTCCCACAGCCCCCAGGCTGTCTGATATGCATTCTATCTGTTAAGGGATAAGGATGACTTAATTAAAAGTTGGGCTGCATGAATGCCAAGTTCCATAAGTGTTGTGGGCACTAGAGCCCCTTCTCTTCCGTTTCCGGGGCCAATGACCGAAAGCAATCCCACTGAAAATGAGAAAGGGCATCAGCGATCAAATTTTTTTTCGCCTGGTATGTGTGAGGCCGTTATATAGGCGTTTATCAATAAACATTCCAATACCAGCCTCAATACCCTCATTACTGGCGGGGACGATGCCGACAAATTATTAACTGCCATTACTACCCCCATGTTATCGCAGCGGAAACAAATCCATTTGTTGCGCAGCTGTGTTACTGCTACCATGATTAGGAAAATTTCGAGCAATGCTATGTTTTTCCCAACCCACCTCCTTCCAGTTGTCGGACCATTCCCCCGCACACCATTGGCCCTTGACATAAGCGCCGAACCCTGTGCTACCTGCCGCGTCCGTGAACAGATCTAAGTCAACATTGTATGTCACCTCCTACTTTATCAATGAACAGCCATTATACCCTTTGAGGAATGTAGCCCACACCATCAAGTCCTCTCTATGTTCTTTTGGCAATCTGATGTAGCGATGTGAGGCCCTCACTCCAGCCGTCACCCCTGCCAACCTTCGGGAGAAGATGCGTCTCATGGGTATCACCCTACATGCAAAGTTCAACTTGCCTAATAACGATTGTGTCTCCCTCAACGTCATCTTTTTTAGTCACCTAGCCCTTGCCACTGCGGCCCTCAGTGCCACCACCTTTTCCTCTGGTAACCGAAGTTCCCATTTCTCAGCGTTGATGATGATACCAAGGAAACTAATCTGCGTGACCGGGCCTTCCGTTTTCCCGGGTGCTAAGGGGACCCCAAATAACTCCGTCACCCACTCCATGGTGTGCAATATGGATTCACATTGCGGTGAGTCTTTTGGGCCAAAGCACAAAAAATCATTGAGGTAATGAATAATTGGTGTCCCCCCCCTAGACACGTCCTTGACGACCCATTCAAGGAAGCAACTGAACGCCTTGAATAAGGAGCAGGAAATGGAACAACCCATGGGTAAACAGTAGTGTTGAGCGAACATGCTCGACACTGCTCGGTACTCGCCCGAGCATCACGCTACTCGGGATGTTCGGCGAGCACCGAGCATTTCCGGGTTACTCGGGCGGGAGCTCGGGTCTCCGCCCTGCATGTTTGGCGCTCTTTACAGAGCCAATGAACATGCAGGGATTGCCAGCCAGTCACTGTAATGCCGCAGCCATGTTGTTTGTGGGCATTACAGTGATTGGCTGGCCGCACAGCGTCACCTCGAGTATTTAAAACCGGGCACCGCCATCTTGGACACAGTCGCTCTGGATCAGACAGTGTAGGGACAGCGCTGCTGATTTAGGGAGAGATATATCCTGCAAAATAGTTAGTGTAGGGTCTGGAAAGGCTGCCAGATCAAACAAACAGTCCTTCTCAGGACTAATATCCATCCCAGGTATATCAGGCAGGCAGGCAGGCTGTATAGGAGACGCAGTGGTTATACCAGCAAACGCTGCATTACAGTCCTGGGTGCTGCTCCTGTTGCTGAAATTGCTGGACTTAGCTCCAGGTCCCGGGGACCAGGAAAAATCCTTTTTTTTTATCTAAATCCTCTTTTTTTTTTTCCTCCTTCACAATGTACAAATACCCATCTTATTAACCTTTTGGTGCCCCCCCCCCCCCCCAAAAAAAAAAAGTGTGCCTCTGATTTTTCAGACACAAATATATCTGTTGAAAATAGTCTGGTGTAGGCCAGAGAAATAGAAGTGTGGTTTTGCAGTTCTATGGGCCATTTGTATCTAAAAAAACAGTTTGAGTGTGTCGCTCACTGTTCAGCCGCAAATATATATATATTTTAAAAAGCCTGGTATACACCAGTAAATTATTATGTGGTTTTGATGTTCCACGGTAAAACATCTCTATTATCCTGTTTTTGGCATTTTTTGCTGTATAAAAATAATAATAGTGTCTCCCTGATTTTTCAGACACAAATATATCTGTTGAAAATAGTCTGGTGTAGGCCCGAGAAATACAAGTGTGGTTTTGCAGTTCCACGGTACAAACCTCTGTATTATCCACTTTTGGGCCATTTGTATCTAAAAAAAACAGTTTGAGTGTGTCGCTCACTGTTCAGCCGCAAATATATATATATTTTAAAAAGCCTGGTATATACCAGTAAATTATTACTGTGGTTTTGATGTTACATAGTTACATAGTTTATAAGGCCGAAAAAAGACAAGCGTCCATCCAGTTCAGCCTATTTCTTGTGCACTGCAGCTATTCCGCAGCGTTGATCCAGGGGAAGGCAAGAAAAAAACATGCAGTATAGGCCAATTTACATCATTGAGGAAAAATTCACTTCCCGACACCAATCTGGCAGTCAGATTAAATCCTAGGATTAATTAACTAAGCATAAGATGTAATTTTATTGTTCTCAAGAAAGGCGTCCAGGCCTCTCTTGAACTCTTTAAGTGAGTTGGACATCACCACTTCCTCTCCCAGAGAGTTCCAGAGTCTCAGGGCTCTGACCGTAAAGAATCCCCTTCTATGCTGGTGCAGGAACCTCCTTTCCTCCAGACGCATAGTGTGCCCCCTCGTCTTTGTCACCATCCTTGGTATAAACAGGTCATGGGAGAGATCTCTGTACTGCCCCCTGATGTATTTATACATGTTTATGAGGTCTCCCCTAAGCCTTCTCTTTTCCAATGTAAATAGGCCAAATTTTGACAACCTCTCTGGGTATTCTAGTCCCTCCATTCCCTTTATTACCTTAGTCGCCCTCCTTTGTACCCTCTCTAGCTCCAATATGTCTTTCCTGAGCACCGGAGCCCAGAACTGTGCACAATGTTCTAAGTGCGGCCTTACCAGCGCTTTATACAGAGGAAGAACAATGTTCTCATCATATGCCCCTATTCCTCTTCTGATGCATGCCATGACTCTATTTGCCTTCGCAGCTGCTGCCTGACACTGGGCACTCCAATCTAATTTGCTATTAACCAAGACGCCCAGGTCCATCTCCATGTCAGATTTCCCCAACGGTTTCCCATTTAATATGTATGGGTGACTGCTGTTTTTCTTTCCCATGTGCATGACCTTACATTTATCGGCATTGAACCCCATTTGCCATTTTTTGGCCCAACTCCCCAATTTATCTAAATCCTCCTGTAGCTGTGCCCTATCCTCATCTGTATTAACTACTTTACAAAGTTTAGTATCATCTGCAAATATTGCTATTTTACTATGCAACCCTTCCACTAGATCATTAATAAATATATTAAATAATATAGGGCCCAAGACTGACCCTTGAGGCACCCCACTAGTAACCCTGACACACCCTGAGCTTACTCCATTGATAACCACCCTCTGCTTTCTATCACTCAGCCAGCTATTTACCCACTTGCACACATTATCCCCCAGACCAAGCATTCTCATTTTATATACCAACCTTTTGTGTGGCACGGTATCAAACGCTTTGGAGAAGTCAAGGTATACAACATCCACTGACTCTCCCCGGTCCAGCTGTGAGCTCACCTCCTCGTAGAAGGCGATCAGGTTTGTTTGGCAGGAGCGATCCCTCATGAATCCATGTTGATATGGAGTTAGACAGTTATTATCATTAAGATATTCTACAAAAGCATCTCTAAGAAATCCTTCAAACAATTTACCCACAACAGACGTTAAGCTGACTGGTCTATAGTTCCCAGGGTCACTTTTATACCCCTTTTTGAATATTGGTACCACATTTGCTTGGCGCCAGTCTAGTGGGACAGTCCCTGTCCATAAAGAGTGCTTGAATATAAGATACAGCGGCCTGTCTATCACATTACTTAATTCTTTTAGTACCCGGGGGTGTATGTCATCTGTGCCTGGTGACTTGTCTATTTTGATATTATTTAGGCGTTTATGAACTTCCTCCTGGGTTAGGTGGGTGATATTTAGCGGAGGGTTTACTTTATCACTCTGCATTTCCTCCGATAAATTGTTTTCTTTTGTGAAAACAGTGGAGAAGAAGCTATTGAGTAGGTTTGCTTTACCCTCATCGCCCTCTATGATTTTACCCAGGTTATTTCTCAATGGGCCAACTCCATCAGTTTTAATCCTTTTACTGTTTATATAGTTAAAGAACAGTTTGGGATTCGTTTTACTTTCCTTGGCAATTAGTCTCTCTGTCTCCTCTTTTACTATTCTTATTTGTTTCTTACAGATTTTGTTTTTTTCCTTATAAGATATTAGCGCTTCCTCGCTGCCTTCTTGTTTAAGTTTACCGAAAGCCCTTTTTTTGTTTTTCATTGCCCTCTTGACTTCCTTATTTAGCCACATTGGCTTCCTCCTATTCCTAGCCCTTTTATTCCCATATGGTATGTACCTTCTACAGTGACTATGTAGGACTGTTTTGAAAATTTCCCATTTTCTATCCGTGCTCCTATTACTGAAGT
Source organism: Phyllobates terribilis (assembly GCF_046119375.1). Classification (NCBI taxonomy): domain Eukaryota; kingdom Metazoa; phylum Chordata; class Amphibia; order Anura; family Dendrobatidae; genus Phyllobates; species Phyllobates terribilis. The sequence goes on along the minus strand of NW_027362768.1, from coordinate 51,496,797 downwards.
TACTATCCCAGTCTATAAGGTGAAGGGCATCTCTTAGCTGATCAAACTTTGCCCTCCTGAAGTTCAGTGTTTTTGTGACTCCCTTGCTGGGCTCCCTACTGAAGCACATGTGGAATTGTATAATGTTGTGGTCACTATTTCCCAGGTGCCCCCCGACCTGCACCTCAGTTATTCTGTCTGGCCTGTTAGTTAATATTAAGTCTAAAAGGGCCGTCCCTCTAGTTGGTTCCTGCACAAGTTGTGACAAATAATTGTTTTTGATAATTGACAGAAACCTGTTTCCTTTCTGAGATCTACAGCTTTCGGTTTCCCAGTCTATATCGGGGTAGTTGAAGTCCCCCATAATAATCATCTCGTTATTTTTTGCTACTTCGTCTATTTGTCTCATTAATAGACTTTCCGTGGCTTCTGCTATATTTGGTGGTTTATAACAGACTCCTATGATAATTTTATTATTGTTTTTTGCCCCATGTATCTCCACCCATAAGGACTCGACCTCCTCATTTCCCTCCCATACATCCTCCCGTATTGTAGGCTTTAGACACGTCTTTACATATAGACAGACTCCACCCCCTTTCCGACTTCTTCGATCCCTTCTAAACAGACTGTAACCCTGTAAGTTAACTGCCCAGTCATAGCTTTCATCTAACCATGTCTCGGTTATTCCCACTATGTCATAGTTACCTGTAGATATTTCTGCTTCCAGTTCATCCATCTTGTTTGTCAGGCTCCTGGCATTTGCTAGCACGCAGTTTACACAATTTTGTTTTGTTCCAATCTTCTCCCTGTGGATTGTATTAAAAATTTTCTTACCTCCCTTCCAAGTATCTTGTCTTGGACCTTCTTTGTCGCACTTCATATCTTTCATTAGTATGTTCTCTGGTTGCATGTTCGTGTCCGGCGTTTTTCTTCCCATCCCCTCTTCTTCTAGTTTAGCGCCCTCCTGATGAGTGTTGCGAGTCTCCTGGCAAATGTGTGTTTCCCGGGTTTGTTGAGGTTTAGTCCGTCTCTGGCAAGGAGTCCGTAATAGAGGTAATTCACACCGTGGTCCAGGAATCCAAATCCTTGTTGTCTGCACCATCGTCTCAGCCAGTTGTTCACATCAAGGATCCTGTTCCATCTCCTGACGCCATGCCCGTCTACTGGGAGGATAGAAGAAAAAACTACCTGCGCATCCAGTTCTTTTACTTTCTTCCCCAATGCTTCAAAGTCCTTGCAGATTGTCGGTAGGTCCTTCTTTGCCGTGTCATTGGTGCCAACATGTATCAGAAGAAATGGGTGGACATCCTTGGAACTGATGAGCTTCGGTATCCTATCGGTAACATCCTTGATCTTCGCCCCTGGGAGGCAGCATACTTCTCTTGCGGTGATGTCCGGTCTGCAGATAGCTGCTTCTGTTCCTCTCAGTAGTGAGTCTCCCACCACCACCACTCTTCTTCCCTTCTTGGCTGTCCTTTTTCTTGTCGCTTCTGGGTGTTTCTGGGAGCTCTTTTCTTTTTTGCTTGCTGGTAGTTCCTCATCCTTAGGTGTGCCATCTTCGTCCTCCACAAGTCCTTGGAATCTGTTTCTCAGTTGTGTGGTTGGTGGTGTCTCCATGGTCTTCTTGCTTCTTTTGGTCACTTGACTCCACTTGTCTGCCTCTAGAGGTTCTCTGACGCTTCCTTCACTTTCCGTGACCAGTAGTGACGCTTCTGTTCTGTCCAGGAAGTCTTCATTTTCCTTGATGAGTTTTAATGTCGCAATTCTTTCTTCCAGTCCCCGCACCTTTTCTTCTAAAAGAGACAGTAGTCTACACTTCTGGCAGGTGAAGTTGGTTTCAGCTTCTGGTCGATCTGTGAACATGTAGCACATGTTGCAGCTCACCATGTAGGTTGTCACATCTGCCATGCTGCTCCTTGTCCCTGCTGACTTGATGTCTGTCTTCTTTCTTGTGATAGCCTAGGATAAACAAATTAAACAAATTTGCGCGCCGTCAGGCGTGCGGTTTGGCGATGCTTTCCAAGCAGCTGTTCCCGGCTGTACCCAACGATCTTCTAGCTGAAGGAGACTCTTCGCTTTTCTCAGAAGGCACCTGGAATATGCAAATTGTCCTCTTCAAGCTTCAATCCCTGGTTTGGCGATGCTTTCCAAGCAGCTGTTCCCGGCTGTACCCAACGATCTTCGAGCTGAAGGAGACTCTTCGCTTTTCTCAGAAGGCACCTGGAATATGCAAATTGTCCTCTTCAAGCTTCAATCCCTGGTTTGGCGATGCTTTCCAAGCAGCTGTTCCCGGCTGTACCCAACGATCTTCTAGCTGAAGGAGACTCTTCGCTTTTCCCAGAAGGCACCTGGAATATGCAAATTGTCCTCTTCAAGCTTCAATCCCTGGTTTGGCGATGCTTTCCAAGCAGCTGTTCCCGGCTGTACCCAACGATCTTCTAGCTGAAGGAGACTCTTCGCTTTTCCCAGAAGGCACCTGGAATATGCAAATTGCCCTCTTCAAGCTTCAATCCCTGGTTTGGCGATGCTTTCCAAGCAGCTGTGCCCGGCTGTACCCAACGATCTTCTAGCTGAAGGAGACTCTTCGCTTTTCCCAGAAGGCACCTGGAATATGCAAATTGTCCTCTTCAAGCTTCAATCCCTGGTTGTTCCACGTTCCATGTTCCACGGTAAAACATCTCTATTATCCTGTTTTTGGCATTTTTTGCTGTATAAAAATAATAATAGTGTCTCCCTGATTTTTCAGACACAAATATATCTGTTGAAAATAGTCTGGTGTAGGCCAGAGAGACAGAAGTGTGCTTTTGCTGTTCCACGGTAAAAAATCTCTATTATCCTGCTTTTTGCATTTTTTGCTGTAAAAAAAAAAAAATAGTGTCTCCCTGATTTTTCAGACACAAATATATCTGTTGCAAATAGTCTGGTGTAGGCCCGAGAAATACAAGTGTGGTTTTGCAGTTCCACGGTACAAACCTCTGTATTATCCACTTTTGGGCCATTTGTATCTAAAAAAAACTGTTTGAGTGTGTCGCTCACTGTTCAGCCGCAAATATATATATATATTTTAAAAAGCCTGGTATACACCAGTAAATTATTACTGTGGTTTTGATGTTCCACGGTAAAACATCTCTATTATCCTGTTTTTGGCATTTTTTGCTGTATAAAAATAATAATAGTGTCTCCCTGATTTTTCAGACACAAATATATCTGTTGAAAATAGTCTGGTGTAGGCCAGAGAGACAGAAGTGTGCTTTTGCTGTTCCACGGTAAAAAATCTCTATTATCCTGCTTTTTGCATTTTTTGCTGTAAAAAAAAAAAAAATAGTGTCTCCCTGATTTTTCAGACACAAATATATCTGTTGAAAATAGTCTGGTGTAGGCCCGAGAAATACAAGTGTGGTTTTGCAGTTCCACGGTACAAACCTCTGTATTATCCACTTTTGGGCCATTTGTATCTAAAAAAAACAGTTTGAGTGTGTCGCTCACTGTTCAGCCGCAAATATATATATATATTTTAAAAAGCCTGGTATACACCAGTAAATTATTACTGTGGTTTTGATGTTCCACGGTAAAACATCTCTATTATCCTGTTTTTGGCATTTTTTGCTGTATAAAAATAATAATAGTGTCTCCCTGATTTTTCAGACACAAATATATCTGTTGAAAATAGTCTGGTGTAGGCCAGAGAGACAGAAGTGTGCTTTTGCTGTTCCATGGTAAAAAATCTCTATTATCCTGCTTTTTGCATTTTTTGCTGTAAAAAAAAAAAAAATAGTGTCTCCCTGATTTTTCAGACACAAATATATCTGTTGAAAATAGTCTGGTGTAGGCCCGAGAAATACAAGTGTGGTTTTGCAGTTCCACGGTACAAACCTCTGTATTCTCCACTTTTGGGCCATTTGTATCTAACAAAAACAGTGAGTGTGTCGCTCACTGTTCAGCCGCAAATATATATATATTTTAAAAAGCCTGGTATACACCAGTAAATTATAACTGTGGTTTTGCTGTTCCACGGTAAAAAATCTCTATTATTCAGGTTTTGGTAGTTTTTCCGTAAAGAAAAACAGTAGTGTCTCCTGACTGTTGTGACACAAAAATATATCTGTTGAAAATAGTCTTGTGTAGGCCCGACATCCCAGTGTGGTTTTGCAGTTCCACGGGTCAAATCGCTGTACTATCCAGTTTTGGGCCTTTGGTATCTAAAAAAAAAGCAGTTTGAGTGTGTCGCTCACTGTTCAGCCGCAAATATCTCTATTTAAAAAAGTGTGGTATACCCCAGTAAACAATAACTGTGGTTTTCCTCTTCCACGGTTCTAATCTACTCTTTATTACCCTTTTTCCATTGATAGTGCAAGTGTAAACTATTTTACTTCATTTACAATGGGCAAGGCGCGTGGCAAGGGACGTGGAAGTGGACGTTCTGGTGATGGTTCGTGCAGAGGACGGGGCCGTGGCCAAGGTGAAAATGTGCCACAACCAACAGCCACATCTTTTCGCTCCCACTTCTTGACCGAATTACTAGGGAATCACAGAACAACACCAGTATTGAGAACTGTTCAGTGTGAACAGGTTATTAATTGGATAGCAGACAATACTTCCAGTTACCTGGGCACCACCACCTCCGGTCTGTCTTCCACACGGTCAACTCTTAGTAGCCTTGAGTTTCGACCGCATACTCCTCCTCACCCTGATGCTCCTTCCCACCATGCCGAGTGTCGTCAGACAGCAAGTGATCCCACACTTCGACACTCTGAAGAGCTGTTCACTGGTCCATTTCCATATTTGGGCCCCTCGCCTGATACGCTTGAAGTGGTGGAAGAGGAGATCCCATGTTGCGATGCCCAAATATTTGAACAGCCACGGCCACAGGAAGTCAACGTTGGCAATCTGTCACAAGAGGTGGACGATGACGAGACACAATTGCCAGGAAGTGAGAAGGAGGATCGTGGTGCGCAAGTGGAAGAGGAGGAGGTGGTGGATGATCTAGTAACTGACCCAACGTGGAAGGAGGACATGCAGAGTGAGGCCAGCAGCACACAGGGGGAGGGAGGCAGAGTCCCCAACAGGCAGGAAGAAGCATTGTGGTGGCCGCAGACAGAAGGCAGGCAACCGTTCCCCATAACACCAACACGAGGGACGTTGCCAGTACAAGCGGTAGGTCTTCCAGAGTCTGGAATTTTTTTAAAGACTCTGCTGATAACCCCAAAAAGGCCATATGTTCCACCTGCCATGCCAGCATCAGCAGGGGTGACAAAACTACCAGCCTGACCACCACCAGCATGATCAGGCACATGGCAGCAAAGCACCCGACTTTGTGGGGGCGAAACCCAGGGTCCACGACCAGTGTCAGCGGGTGTCACCACTGCTTCTTCCACTGTTGTGCGTGCAATAGAACCCCCTGTTGTGTGTGCAAGGCAATCCCCTGTCCATACTGCATGTAAAGATGCCTCCTCCTCTCAGTCTTCACTTGTTATGGCAGTTTCTCAAGAAACAGCATCAACGTCCACGTCCACGTCGCACCGCAGCGTTCAATTGTCCATATCCCAGACCTTTGAACGAAAGCGGAAATTCGCAGCTAACGCCCCACAGGCCACAGTCCTAAATTCGCACATTTCACGACTGCTTGCATTGGAAATGCTGCCTTTTAGGCTGGTGGAGACGGAATCCTTCCGCAATCTTATGGCGGTGGCCGTCCCTCAGTACTCGGTCCCCAGCCGACACTATTTTGCCCGGTGTGCCATCCCCGCACTACACAAGCACGTGTCCCAAAGCATCTGCCGTGCCCTCAACAACGCAATTACTGGGAGAGTCCACCTGACAACGGACACGTGGACAAGTGCTTGTGGCCAGGGACGGTACATCTCTCTGACGGCACACTGGGTAAACATAGTGGAAGCCGGAACCCAGTCGGACCTTGGGACGGAACACATCCTCCCCACACCGAGGATTGCGGGCCCTATGTCAGTCAGAGTTGCCCCCACAGTGTACAGCTCCTGCGCATCCTCCTCCTCCTCCTCCTTCTCCTCATGTTCAGCCTCCATCTTGGATATCACCACATCAGTTACAAGCTGGAAGCATTGCAGTACTGCCTCCGCCAAGCGGCAACAGGCTGTTCTGAAACTCATAAGCTTAGGTGATAAACCTCACACTGCTTGTGAGTTGTGGACAGCTGTGAAAGAGCAGGCAGATCTGTGGCTGAGACCGCTGAACCTACATCCCGGCATGGTCGTGTGTGACAATGGCCGTAACCTGGTGGCGGCTCTGAGGCGAGGTGAGGTCACACACGTACCATGCCTGGCTCATGTGCTTAACCTCGTGGTTCAGCGGTTTCTTAAATCGTACCCCGAGTTGCCAGATCTGCTCGTGAAAGTACGCCGCCTGTCAGCTCATTTTCGCAAGTTGGTTACAGCTTCCGCCGCCCTTGCTGTGTTGCAGCAGCGTTTGCAGCTTCCGGCACACCGACTGGTGTGTGATGTCCCCACACGTTGGAACTCTACCCTCCACATGTTGCAAAGGATTGGTGAGCAGAAGAGAGCAGTTGTGGAGTACCAGCTGCAACAAGGCCGTCGATATTCAGGTCAAACTCCACACATAAGACCTCAGGAGTGGACCTGGATGTCTGACATATGTACCATCCTGACAAACTTTGAGGAGGCCACCAAGATGGTGAGTGGCGATGACGCCATCATTAGTGTCAGCATCCCACCACTTGTCTGTCTTTTGCAGCGCTCTCTGCAGAGAATTAAAGAGGACGCATTGCAGCCAGAGTATGATGAGATGGATCAAGAAGCCGTAGCGGGCGATTACACACAGCCCAGCCTCATCTCATCCCAACATGCATTGGGGGACAATGAGGGAGAGGAGGAGGAGGAGGAGGAAGAACAGGAGCTGCTATCATGCGTTGTAGACGGTAGTACCTGTACAAGTGTCATACCGTCGGTTCAGCGTGGGGGGCCTGAGGACAGGGGGGAGGAGGAAGAGGAGGAGGAGGAGAGCATGGTCAGTCGTCATCTTGGTGAGGACACGGAAATCTTGCCCGTTACCAGTCTGGCACGCATGGCTGACTTTATGTTACGCTGACTTAACCGTGACCCTCGCGTTGTCAAAATGTTGGGTGACAGTCATTACTGGTTGGTGACACTTGTAGACCCCCGCTACAAGGAGAACTTTCACTCTCTTATTCCTGAGGTGGAGAGGTCTACAAAAATGGGGCAATACCAGAAGGCCCTTGCTGCAGAACTCTTAAAAAAATTCCCATCTGAACACGCTAGCGGCAGAGGTCACAGTTCGTTGCCCAACCAGGGCGTACAGGACAGAGAGATGCAACTCCAATCCAGCAGAGGCAGGGGAACACTGTCAACGTTCTGGGACAGTTTTCTGACACCCGCCCAGCTTACAGGCCCTGAGGCGCGGGGTACTCTCACAAGGAGTGGAAAGTTTCAAAAGATGGTGAGGGAGTACCTTGCCGATCATACCAGTGTACTCCGTGATTCCTCTGTGCCTTTTAATTATTGGGTATCCAAGCTGGACACTTGGAATGAACTCGCTCTGTACGCCTTGGAGGTCCTGGCCTGCCCTGCCGCTAGCGTGTTATCGGAGCGTGTTTTTAGTGCCGCTGGGGGAATTATAACTGATAAGCGCACTCGCCTGTCAACTGACAATGCTGACAAGCTGACCCTTATCAAAATGAACAAGGGCTGGATTGGGCCAGACTTCTCATCACCACCAAATGACAGCAGAGTAACATAAAGTCAAATCCACTGTGTTATTTCGGGAGGTGTATTCACATGCACCGCTTCACACCCACACATGGGTATACGCTTCCTCGTTTCGGTTGTTTAATCTTCTTCTCCTTATCCTCAGCCTCCACCACCACTATACCACCGGGGTGCCAGCATTGCAAGTTCCTCCGTCCAAATTTTTGGCAGCTTTTGCTGGGAAAGCATAAGCAAATACCATGGGACACCCACTCCCCAATAATGGGACTTATGTTTGTAATATGCTGTACTGCATGGCTCTTGTAAGGGGCATTGCAAGTTGCTCCATCCTAATTTTTGGCAGCTTTTGCTGGGAAAGCATAAGCAAATACTATGGGAGACCCACTCCCCAATAATGGGATTTAATGTTTGTAATATGCTGTACTGCATGGCTCTTGTAAGGGGCATTGCAAGTTGCTCCGTCCTAATTTTTGGCAGCTTTTGCTTGCAAGGCATAAGCAAATACTATGGGACACCCACTCCCCAATAATGGGACTTATATTTGTAATATGCTGTACTGCATGTGACGCGCCCCCTGGGCCGTGTGTACACGTGTGTGGGATACCCGGTGCCGGGTCTCTGGGGTCTGTAGTCTCCGTGGCGGTGACCCAGTCCCGTGGCTCAGGCTGGTCAAACCAGTGGCAGTCTTTCTTAGGTTTTGAGGTTAATTGTCCGACTGCACCACCCGTGGATTGCGGTCAGGGAGTACCACCGCTGCGAGGCAGACCGCTGAGGCTGGTGTTGTGTGCGCAGCATAGAATGGGATAACTCCCCTCAGGAGGAGTATAGCCTCAGGGCAGTGAGTGTGGATGATGGGGGTGATGGTTCACGAGCGCAGCAGGAACGACTCAGAGTCTTTGCAGTGCAGTTCAGGGTCTTTACTGATGATTATAAGGTAGACCCTCCCGGGAGTACTGGCTAGCATAAGAGGCCTGGTCAGTCTGTGAGCAAGCAGGAGTTCCCCTGGCCAGGTGTAGTTGTAGGCCTCCCCGTCTGTCTGCACTCTTCCTGGCTACCTTGCTGTAAGCGGGTAGAGGTAGCCCACGTCCCTGAGTGTACCGTGTAGTGCTCACCCGTATGGCTGGTGACTTGGGGCCTTCTGTTAGCCTCCGCTCCATGACGGCAGTGCTGGTCCCTTGCTTGTGACTGAGCCTCCGGGCTTCTATGGCCAGAGGACCTGAAATCCCCTGCCGGCTGGTTTCTGCTGCTGGATATATAAGTCCTCACAGCTTCAGACTCCTGTGTCCGGTTCCTATTGTCTTCTGCCAGGGCGAACTCTGCTCAGCTTCCAGCCCCTGGTCTTTAGCTCCTAGCTCCTACAGAGCTCCTTGCTGTTACTTTCCCTTGCTCTCACTCTGACTCTGACTGTTCTCTGACTCACTCAACCCCGCCCCAGATCCAGTTTATAAGGGCAGAATTCTCCCCTCCCAGGACTGGGGCAGGAGGATGTTGCATGTTTAAGGGATCCTGACCAGGAAACCTCCCACTTGCTCTCCGACATAATATCTCTATTACTGTGGTGACCAGACCCCTGGGGTGCCACACATGGCTCTTGTAAGGAGCATTGCAGTTCCTCATAATTTTTGGAAAGCCTTCCATTCACTGCTTAGGCCAACAGTGCACGGGAGACCCAGTTGCTATAAATCGAAAAAAAGGTTTAGTTAACGCCCTCTGACCTCCATGTCATTTCCAAGGGGCATTGGAGTAGCTCGAAATTTTTGGTAGGCATTGCACTCACTGTATGCCCTATAACTGTGTAGCCGAACCACTCCTTTTGTTACAGAAACATATCCTACAAGACATATCTGGTTGACTGGCCTGATATTGATGTGAATGGTCCCTGTTCCTCCTGCTCTTTCTCCTTTGCCACCACCTCATCCATCATTTATCACCTGAAGCTTTGTTTTAACGGGAGTCATAGAACTGGGATAGTAGCAGGAAAACATCCAGCAATCCTCGGAGGAGGTAGGATATGCGCCAAAACACGGACCACCTCAGGCCTAGCCGCTACTACATACATGCGCTTGCATTCCAAGAAAACAAAGCAGATGCTAACTTCTATCATCATCATCATGCTCCTCACCTAGGCACTCTCAACTCCCCTGATGGAGAAGCCAGGGCCCACCGGAGGAGTCTGGTTCTCTGGTGGGCTCGTCCAATGCTGCCCTAAAGCAGGCCAGGCTAAGAAAAGTGTGGGGGAAGGTGACAGGAGAAATCAGGGCGGCTGGGGACCGAGTATGGACACCTGGCCGCCACCTGGCGGCTGGGGACCGAGCGTGGACACCCGGCCGCCGGGCGGCTGGGGACAGAGTATGGATACCTCGCTGCCGAAGCGGCCATGAGGTAGTGGCCAGCTTCGGCCTCCTCCAAACTAAAAGGCCCCATTTCAAGTGAAAGCTAGCAGTATGGTATTGCAGCCTGCGGGTGGGTGGGTGGTTGGCTGCATATTTTCGCTTGCATTGCAAGGAATGGGGGAGGTACAATTGAACACTGCCCTGGGACAAGGACTTGCACGAGGATAGTTGCAAGTCTGCATCTTCTGATGCGGCAAGGATCACTTCTGATGGGCACACTTTTAGACAGTGACCTGGGGGTCAGAGATGCTTCCAGGGGTCTTCCCCATGCTGATCCCTTGTCTTTTCAGCACTGTATGCATGTGTCACACAGCACATGGCCAGATAAGGTTGTAAAATGTTAAAATGACATTTCCCGGTGAACGCATTTGTCATGGTTGAAAGCAATACAAAAGTGAAAAAACGCATGAAAAATGCTACTTTTGAACATAGCCCAAGTTGTGGAGGAGTATTTTTGTTTTTGGTTATTTATTTTACCTTATACACAAGTTTTTACCCTGGAAAGGAAATTCCTTAACATATTTCACAGGAAAACCGTTTCAGTTTCGTTTTTGAACGTTTTATTGTGAGCCCCCAAAAGTGGCTTAATACCTCTGACCACGTTGTTGACAGCAGTGACCTGGGGGTCAGAAATGCTTCCAGGGGCGATCCCCATGCTGTCCCCATGTCTTTTGAGCACTGTCACTATCGTTTTGGGCACTTTTTAGGCTTTCTACAGACTGCCGGGGGAGCTGCCGCAAAAATGCTCGGGTCTCTCATAGACTAACATTGGGCTCGTTGCTCGGGTCGAGCACCCGAGTATCACGGTAAGCTCGGCCCGAGCTTCGAGCACCCGAGCATTTTAGTGATCGCTCAACACTATCAGTCGTCATCTTGGTGAGGACACGGAAGTCTTGCCCGTTACCAGTCTGGCACCCATGGCTGACTTTATGTTACGCTGCCTTAACCGTGACCCTCGCATTGTCAAAATGTTGGGTGACAGTCATTACTGGTTGATGACACTTTTAGACCCCCTCTACAAGGAGAACTTTCACTCTCTTATTCCTGAGTTGGAGAGGTCTACAAAAATGGGGCAGTACCAGAAGGCCCTTGCTGCAGAACTATTAAAAAAATTCCCATCTGAACACGGTAGCGGCAGAGGTCACAGTTCGCTGCCCAACTAAGGCATACAGGCGAGAGAGACGCAACTCAAATCCAGCAGAGGCAGGGGAACACTGTCAATGTTCTAGGACAGTTTTCTGAGACCTGCCCAGCTTACAGGCCCTGAGGCGCAGAGTACTCTCACAAGGAGTGGAAAGTTTCAAAAGATGGTGAGGGAGTACCAGCGTCCTCCGTGATTCCTCTTTGCCTTTTAATTATTGGGTATCCAAGCTGGACACTTGAAATGAACTCACTCTGTATGCCTTGGAGGTCCTGGCCTGCCCTGCCGCTAGTGTGTTATCGAAGCGTGTTTTTAGTGCCGCTGGGGGAATTATAACTGATAAGCGCACTCGCCTGTCAACTGACAATGCTGACAAGCTGACCCTTATCAAAATGAACAAGGGCTGGATTGGGCCAGACTTCTCATCACCACCAAATGACAGCAGGGTAACATAAAGTCAAATCCACTGTGTTATTTCGGGAGGTGTGTTCCCATGCATCGCTTCACACCCACACATGGGTATACGCTTCCTCATTTCGGCTGTTTTTTGCTCTTCTCCTTATCCTCAGTCTCCACGACCACTATACCACCAGGGTGACCGTGGTCCATGTTGCCAGCATTGCAAGTTCCTCTGTCCTAATTTTTGGCAGCTTTTGCTTGGAAGGCATAGGCAAAGACTATGGGAGACCCACTCCCCAATAATGGGAATAATGTTTTTAATATGCTGTACTGCATGGCTCTTGTAAGGGACATTGCAAGTTCCCCCTTCCTAATTTTTGGCAGCTTTTGCTTGGAAGGCATAGGCAAAGACTATGGGAGACCCACTCCCCAATAATGAGAATAATGTTTTTAATATGCTGTACTGCATGGCTCTTGTAAGGGGCATTAAAATCGTCTTGTTAAGCTACTGTGACCTCCATGTCTCTTCCAAGGGTCGTTAATATTGTCTTTTTATTCCACTGCGACCTCCACCACTCTTCCAAGGGACATTAAAAGCGTCTTGTTAAGCTACTGTGACCTCCACGTCTCTTCCACAGGGCGTTGATATTGTCTTTTTATTCCACTGTAACCTCCACCACTCTTCCAAGGGGCATTGATATTGTCTTTTTATTCCACTGCGACCTCCACCACTCTTCCAAGGGGCATTAAAACCGTCTTGTTAAGCTACTATGACCTCCACGTCTCTTCCATGGGGCATTGATATTGTCTTTTTATTCCACTGTAACCTCCACCACTCTTCCAAGGGGCATTAAAACTGTCTTGTTAAACCACCCTGAACTCCACGTCTCTTCCAAGGGGCATTAAAACCATCTTGTTAAGCTACTGTGACCTCCACATCTCTTCCAAGAGGCATTAAAACTGTCTTGTTAAACCACTCTGAACTCCACGTCTCTTCTAAGGGGCATTAAAACCGTCTTGTTAAACCACTCTGAACTCCACAGCTCTTCCAAGGGGCATTGACATGTTGTTTTTAATTACCTCTAACCTCCATGACTCTTGCAACGGGCATTGCATTTCCTCCTAATTTTTGTCAGCTTTTGCTTTTCAATGCATAGGCGAACACTAAGGGAGACCCACTCCCCAATAATGGGTAGAAGGTTTTTAATACGCTGTAATCCACGTCTGTTTCAAGGGGCATTGCAGTGCCTAATAATTTTTGGAAAGCCTTCCATTCCCTGCTTAGGCCAACAGTGTACAGGAGACCCAGTTGCTATAAATGGAAAAAACGGTTTAGTTAAGGCCCTCTGACCTCCATGTCACTTCCAAGGGGCATTGGAGTGCCTCGAAATTTTTGGTAGGCATTGCATTCACTGTATGCCTTATAACTGTGTAGCTGAACCGCTCCTTTTGGTACAGAAACATATCCTACAAGACATGTGTGGTTGGCTGGCCTGATATTGATGTGAATGGTCCCTGTTCCTCCTGCTCTTTCTCCTTTGCCACCACCTCATCCATCATTCATCACCTGAAGCTTTGTTTTAACGGGAGTCATAGAACTGGGATAGTAGCAGGAAAACATCCAGCAATCCTCGAAGGAGATAGAATATGTGCCAAAACGCTGACCACCTCAGGCCTAGCTGCTACTACGTACATGCGCTTGCATTCCAAGGAACAGAAAGCTAAGGAGATGGATGGCCTCATGATCATGAATAATTTACTCGTTGTGTAGGAGGCCGACCACTGCTGCTGTCTACCTTCTGAACTTTGTGTTGAAGCCTGATTGACCCAGGACCCGCAATCCTCTATGTCTGGAGGACGTGTTGCATCCCAGTGTCCAACTGTGTCCTGGCTTCCACAATATTAACCCAGTGTGAAGGCGTCAGTGAGATGGACCATTCCTGGCCACATTCACTAGTCCACGTGTTTGTGGTTAGGCTGTCCTTCCCACTGAATGCACTGGGGAGGGCACAGGTAATGTTTTGGTATGCGCGCTTTTGTATAAGGCGCACCGGGACAAATAGGGGCGGCTGGGGACCATTTATGGACACCCGGCCACCCCCACGCGGCTGGGGACTGTGTGTGGGCACCCGGCCGCGGGGCGGCTGGGGACTGAGTATGAATACCAGGCTACCGACGCAGCCATGACGTGGTGGCCAGATTCCACCTCCACATGCCTAAAAGGCCCAATTTCAAGTGCAAGCAAGCTAGCAGTATGGTATTGCAGCCTGGGGGTGGGTGGGTGGCAGGCTGCATACTTGCGCTTGTATTGCAAGTTATGGGGGAGGTACAATTGAACACTGCCCTGGGACAAGGACTTGCACGGGGATAATTGCAAGTCTGCATCTTCTGATGCGGCAAGGATCACTTCTGATGGGCACACTTTTAGGCAGTGACCTGGGTGTCAGAGATGCTTCCAGGGGTCTTCCCCATGCTTTTCCCATGTCTTTTTAGCACTGTATGCATGTGTCACACAGCACATGGCCAGATAAGGTTGTAAAATGTTAAAATGACATTTCCTGGTGAATGCATTTGTCATGGTTGAAAGCAATACAAACGTGCAAAAACGCATAAAAAATGCTACTTGTGAACATAGCCCAAGGTGTGGAGGAGTATTTTTGTTTTTGGTTATTTATTTTACCTTATACACAAGTCTTTACCCTGGAAAGGATGTTCCTTAACCCCTTTCCGACCTGGTCAGTAATAGTACGCACCAGGTCGGGAAGGCCGGTTCAGCGGGGGCTCCGGCGGTGAGGCCGCACTGAAGCGAGCACATGTCAGCTGATTATTGGAATCGCAATCCACCCGCGGCTGTTAACATGTTAAATCTATGACAGTGGCATTTAACTCGCGCTTCCGGGAGTCCTAAGCCCCGCCCATCAGTGACCCCGTCACGTGATCGCGGGTCACCAATGGATGGGCATGACAACTCAGGGTCTGCAGCAGACGCCTGTGGTTGTCATGTCTCAATTGCTATGAGCGCCACCTAGTGGTCAGCGCGCATAGCAAGTGAGCATTTCTCCTGCATACAAGCGATCTGCTCATCGCTTGTATGCAGTAGAAGCAATCAGACAACTGCTGCTTCTAGTCTCCTCTGGAGACTATAGAAGCAAGCAGAAAGTGTAAAAAAAAAAGTTTTTAAAAAAATAAAAAAAATAAAAAATATATAAAGGTTTAAGTCACCCCCCTTTCGCCCCATTCAAAATAAAATATATATATATATAAAAAAAAACACATACACATATTTGGTATCGCCGCGTTCAGAATCACCTGATCTATCAATATAAAAGAAGAATTAATACAATCAGTAAACGGCGTAACGAGAAAAAAATTTTAAACGCCAGAATTAATTTTTTTGGGTCGCTACAACTTTGCAATAAAATGCAATAACGGGCGATCAAAACATCGGATCTACCCCAAAATGGTATCAATAAAAACGTCAGCCCGACACGCAAAAAATAAGCCCTCACCTGGCCCCAGATCCCGAAAAATGGAGA
Source organism: Phyllobates terribilis (assembly GCF_046119375.1). Classification (NCBI taxonomy): domain Eukaryota; kingdom Metazoa; phylum Chordata; class Amphibia; order Anura; family Dendrobatidae; genus Phyllobates; species Phyllobates terribilis. The sequence continues at coordinate 51,481,631 of NW_027362768.1, read as the reverse complement.
AGCTAAGGGTCTCGGAAAATGGCGTCATTTTTTTTTGTTTTTTTAGCAAGCTTTGGATTTTTTTTTCACCATTTAAATAAAAAAGAACCTATACATGTTTGGTGTCTATGAACTCGTAACGACCTGGAAAATAATGATGGCAGGTCAGTTTTAGCAATCTGTGAACGTGGTAAAAAAAGGACCCAAAAAACAACTGTGGAATTGCATTTTTTTGCAGTTTCACTGCACTTGGAATTTTTTTCCCATTTTCCAGCATACGATATGGTAAAACCAGTGATGGTGTTTAAAAGTACAACTCGTCCCGCAAAAAAATAAGCCCTCACATGGCCATATTGAACGAAAATTAAAAAAGTTCTGGCTCTGGGAAGAAAGGGAGCAAAAAAGGAAAACACAAAAACAGAAAGACCCATGGTCGTTAAGGGGTTAACATATTTCACAGGAAAGCACTTTCACTTTCGTTTTTGAACGTTTTATTGTGAGCCTGTAAAAGTGTCTTAATACCTCTGACCACGTTGTTGACAGCAGTGACCTGGGGGTCAGAAATGCTTCCAGGGGCGATCCCCATGCTGTCCCCATGTCATTTGAGCACTGTCACTATCGTTTTGGGCACTTTTTAGGCTTTCTACAGACTGCCGGGGGAGCCGCCGCAAAAATGTTCGGGTCTCCCATAGACTAACATTGGGCTCGTTGCTCGGGTCGAGCACCCGAGTATCACAGTGAGCTCGGCCCGAGCTTCGAGCACCCGAGCATTTTAGTGCTCGCTCAACACTAGTAATCAGCAATCTATATAATATGCTCCTTCTCAAAAGCAACCTAGTAGTCGAACACTATCCGGGTGTACCATCAGTAACCTGAACTCCCCATCAATATCTGTCTTGGCCATCAGCGCACCCTTCCCTAATTTTGCCGTCGTTCACTGAACTACCTCTTGGATATGATAAATGTTGGACTAATTTAAATTTATTGGGTTATTTTTTAGGCACGACCCTGAGTGGGGACACTACTATGTTTTCTAATGGCAACTCCTTGAATGGTCCTGCCATTCTGCCCAACGACACTTCCTTTCTTAACTTTTCCGTAACTACTGCTGGGTACTGTAGTCCTATTTTAGGTTTCTAACAACAAAATTAGTATGGGACTTTGTGGATCTCATATGTAATGAGGAATACACCATTAAATTAACTCACTAGACCATGTGTTAATATGCAAATTAAAAAAAATGTAATAATTAGTCATATAAAGAACAACACAGGATCCAGATCATAATAATACATAGTTACATAGGACAGATGAAGCAAAAAGGGGAGATACGAAACAGATGGTGCAATTGTAAGCCATCACAATCCATGGGTTTAAGCTATAGGGTATCACAAGTCTCATATAGTAAAATAATATAACATTATTGATAGTATACGACCCACATTAGTATAAACTTCCAATTATACAAAGAACGAACATAGTAGTAATATATGCAGGAATGTGGGCTATAACAATAAGTCAAAAGACAGTTTACAAAAATGTTCCAAAAACACAATTGTGAATCAGATAAGTAATATTCAATATTGCAATCGTACCCAATACACCAACAGTGTCAGGGAGAAGCCCCGACACGTGTTTCCGTACTTCCTCAGGGGGTTCCCCCGGAAACATGTGTGGGTCGTATACTATCAATAATGTTATATTATTTTACTATATGAGACTTGTGATACCCTGTTCTCTTCCAAAATAACCAAATATGGTGAAATGTGTTACCATTATAGCTTAAACCCATGGGGCCATTACCCTCAACCACAGCCCTATATATTTTTGGTCACATCTTATTGCTGGTCGAACTGCCTTTCTTTGACAAAATTGTTCGTCGTATCTCAGCCATATTTGCCCCCCCCGTACACTCTATATGCCTCCCCAATGGCGTCTAGGTAGCAAAATAGGGCTGAGCAGTTCTCCAGTGCCCTCTCGCCTATGACACATGCTAGAATAGAGAAAGCGTGCAACCAATTTGTGAAGGTTTGTGGGATTAACCGCCACCTCTGTTTCTTTTCGTCCTCCTTTTTATTATCAACGTTCTTATTCTTGTCTAAATTAAACTTCTCTAACTGCAGAAGGGAAAACATTTCAACATACTCGGCCTTCCAAATTTGCTCTTTTACCTCCCTCTTTAAATGTGCCTCCAGGGGATCCTCATAGCAGACGTAGACCTCGCCCCTTGCCGTGAATCTCATCCCCTTTCTCCTTTGTGGTTTGCTCCGACACAGGTGCCGGACTTGTCGCCGTTAATGGCTGTGGATCCCTATCCCACTGCCCTAATGGAGGAATTAGAATTAATTTTGTTGGAAAATAATTATGACATGGTGGGGATATCTGAGACATGGCTGGACGAGAGCCATGATTGGCAGTTAATTTACAGGCCTATAGTCTGTTCAGAAATGACCGTACAAACAAGCGAGGGGTGGGTGAGTGTTTATATGTAAAATCATCCTTAAAACCCATCTTGCGTGAAAATATATGTGAATCTAATGAAAATGTAGAGTCCCTGTGGGTGGAGATAAGGGAGGGGGTAAAAATAATAAATTACTGATAGGGGTTTGTTAGAAGTCTCCAAAAATAATGGAAGCAGTGGAGAATATCCTCATAAAGCAAATAGATGAAGCAGCGACTCAAGGAGAAGTCATTATTATGGGGGACTATAACTACCCTGAAATACATTGGGGAACAGAAACCTGTCGTTCCAGCAAAGGTAATAGGTTTTTGACAACCATGAGAAACAATTACCTTTCACAATTGGTTCAGTACCCAACAAGAAGGGGGGCACTGCTAGACTTAATATTAACCAACAGGACAGACTGCATATCAAATATATAAGTTGGGGGTCACTTGGGTAATAGTGATCACAAAATAATAAGTTTTCATGTATCCTCTAATAAGATGTGTTGTAGAGGGGTTACAAGGACACTAAACTTCAGGAAGGCAAATTTCCAAAGGTTGAGAGATGATCTTAGTGCAATAAACTGGGACGATATCCTGAGACATAAAACTACACAAAGCAAATGGGAGACATTTATTAGCATCCTGAATAGGAGCTGTGCACAATAAATACCCTATGGGAATAAACATGCTAGAAATAGGAGGAAACCACTATGGCTAAATAGAGCTGTAAGGGGCGCAATAAGTGACAAAAAGAAAGCATTTAGAGAACTAAAGCAAGTAGGTAGTGATGAGGCATTAAATAAATTCAGAAAATTAAAATAAATTCTGTAAAAACCAAATCAAGGCAGCAAAGATTGAGACAGAGAGACTCATTGCCAGAGAAAGTAAAAATAATCCCAAAATATTCTTTAACTACATAAATAGTAAGTAACTAAAAAATGATAGTGTTGGTCCCCTTAAAAATAGTATGGGTGAAATGGTGGATGAGGAAAAAGTAAATATGCTAAATGATTATTTTCAACAGTATTTACACAAGAAAATCGCATGACAGAAACATGATCAGTGATAACAAAAAGTCTCCATTAAATGTCACTTGCTTAACACAGCAGGAAGTACGGCGGCGTCTAAAAATCACTAAAGTTGACAAATCCCCGGGCCCGGGTGGGATACACCTGCGAGTACTGCAGGAACTAAGTAAAGTCATAGATAGACCATTATTTTTAATCTTTAAAGATTCCATAATAACAGGGTCTGTACCACAGGACTGGCGTATAGCAAATGTGGTGCCAATATTCAAAAAGAGGACAAAAACTGAAGCTGGAAATTACAGGCCAGTAAGCTTAACCTCTGCTGTGGGTAAAATCCTGGAGGGTTTCCTAAGAGATGCTATACTAGAGTATCTGAAGAAGAATTATCTCATGACCCAATTTTCAGTTTATCTTTTGTTTTCTGCAACAACTTTCTCTGTTTGGGTGGTGTCCCTTTTTTGTTCCAGTCCTTAGTTCTTTTAGGGACCCCTTCCCTTTATTCTATAGGTCTTCGTTCAGACTAGCCTAGGACTAAGGCGGGTCTGTTCGCTAGAAACAGGCAGCCCGCTACATCGTAGGGATTCAGCTTAGTCTTACTGTAGGGAAAGCTTTCCCCTTCTTTCCTTAGTTCTTGTTGCAGATCATAACAGTAAGTCCAGCCCAAAAAAAATTAAGGGAATATTGATACGGGGATCAGTATGGCTTCCGTCCAGGATTTGGCTCAACGCTTGCAGGGGTTGACTCTGGAGGTGTCCGAGCTCCAGCAACACGTAAGTAGCTGTGCTGGAGCGCATTTTGTGGAACCCAAGGTAGGACTGCTGGATGTTTTTTTATGGTAAACAGCAAGATTTTTTTTCCTTTAAAAATGCTTGTTTGTTATATTTTTGTTTGAGACCAAGGTCCTATGGGAATGAATCCCAGCGCATTGGTTTTATTATGTCACTTTTGCGCAATGAACCACAAGGGTGGGCCTTTTCTCTTCAACCTAATGATCCATGTTTGAGGTCAGTAGAAGAGTTTTTTTCTGCTATGGGTCTATTATATGACGATCCTTATCAAATCTCATCTGCTGAGGCAGAACTCAGGCGTTTGAATCAGGGGTCAGATGATGCTGAGATTTATTGCACACACTTTAAAAGGTGGGCTTCTGAAGTCAGATGGAATGATCCTGCTCTGAAATGTCTATTTATTGCTGGTTTTAGTGCAAGGGTTAAGGATTTGCTAATTGCATTCCCTGCACCTGAGACTCTGCAGGATGCCATGCAATTAGCTGTTCGTGTGGATAGGATGCTGAGATCTAGGCAGAATGAGGTAAAGACTCCTGTAATGCCAAGGCCTAGTCCACAGAAAATCTGTTCAGACGGAGAGGAACCGATGGAGGTTGGTGCGATGTCGCTCCACTCTCAGGAAAGAGACCGGAGGTTCGCCGAGGGATTGTGTCTTTATTGTGGTAAAGCTGACCATTTGATTAAGTATTGTGAGCTTTGTTTAAGTAAAGAAAAAAAAAAAGGTCAGGTATGCCCGTATAGCTTGTTTACGCTCTACAGGAGCTGGAAAATTTGATTGAATTTCAGGTATTTGTGGATTGTGGTTCAACACTTAATGTGATTGATAAAGGGTTTTTGGAAAAACTTAAATTGAAATCCAAACCTTTGTCATCACCTATTTCTGTGATTGCAATTGATAACTGTTACGGATCTGGGTGGTGGAACCTCTGTGCTGCGGTGCAAGGAGGGGCCAGAGGGGCGTGACTAAGTATCAACTCGGTCCGACCAAGGTCGCACGGCGGCTCAGTCGACTCCGTGAACCAGGGAGGAACCGAGAAGAGGGACCAGGTGCCACTCTGTGACCGACCTTGTATGAGAGCAGGTGACTCCCATGGGTCAGAAGGCAGGAACTTACTGGTACAGTGGATGAGCTTCGGCTGGCAGGCTGACGGGTTCAGGTAGACAAGCAGGCTGATTAGGCAGATAGTCAGGCAAGTGTTCCGGGTAGGCAAGCTAGCGGCACAACAGGTAGCTGGCTGGTGCTTCCAGGTAAGCGGGCAGGCAGGCACGGCAGGTGCTTCCAGGTAAGCAGGCTGGCAGGCACGGCAGGTAGCAGGCAGGTGCTTCGAGATAAGCAGGCTGTCAGGCACAGCAGGTAACTGGCAGGTGCTTCCAGGTAAGCGGGCAGGCAGGCACGGCAGGTAACAGGCAGGTGCTTTCAGGTAAGCGGGCTGGCAGGCACGGCAGGTAACAGGCAGGTGCTTCCAGGTAAGCAGGTGGGCAGTGCCCATAGACAGACTGGCAGACTGGACTGTAGACAGACTGTCGGGATGAAGAGAAATCAGGCTAGTGGACTGAACAGAAGATCTGACTGGCGAATAGGACTGACTTGAAGAGGACCTGGGGGCTGAAGCAAAGTAAGAATCACAAAGCAACAACCTTGCACAGGCACCTCCATATTGGAGGAGGTGCCTCTTATAGGGAAAACCCTCCAGTGATTGGCCAGGGACTTTTTAGGACGGCGTGCGCGGCCCCTTTAAGAGGGAGGGAGCGCGCGCGCCATAAGCACAGAGCCAGGGAAGCTGCGTGCACCAGCAGCAGCTCCAGGGAGGCCGGAAGACGCTGGAGCAGGACCGCGGCGGTAAGGGGGACGGCGTCTCTGCCTGGCAGGGGGTAGAGACGCCGATGCTACAATAACACTCCCTTGAAATGTATTACTCACAAGGTTGCTGCATTTCCCCTCACTATGAATGGTCTTCACCAAGAAATGTTGGACTTAGTTGTATTAGATAATTTACCCTCTCCGGTTGTTCTAGGATTGCCTTGGTTAAAACTGCACAATCCTTTGCTGGACTGGTCTACTAATATGATTTAGTCTTGGAGTCTGAAATGCTATGATAAATGTTGTAATGGTCGCATTGCGGCTGTGGGAAAAGGGGAATTACTATTCAAGATTTTTGGAGGGTTTTTTCGGAGGAGGAGTCGCAAGTTTTACATCCTCATAGAGATTATGATTGCGCCATTGAGTTTATTCCGGGAGCTACTCTTCCCAAGAGTCGCTTGTTTAATCTAACTATCCCTGAAAGAAAGGCCTTGGAGGAGTACATACAGACTAGCCTGGCTACTGGTCACATTAGACCTTCTAAGTCGCCTGTGGCAGTTGGATTTTTCTTTGTTAAAAAAAAGCACGGGGGTTTGCGCCCGTGTCTGGATTTTCGTGAAATTAATAAGATTACCATACGCAATTCCTACCCATTGCCGTTAATTCCTGTCTTGTTTAACCAGTTAGTGAGGACCAAGTGGTTCTCTAAGATTCATCTCCGGGGGGCATACAATTTGTTACGAGTGAAGGAGGGTGATGAGTGGAAAACTGCTTTTAACATTCCGATAGGTCATTTTGAGAATCTGGTGATGCCTTTCGGTCTTACAAAAGCACCTGCATTTTTTCAGAACCTTATTAATGACATCATGAGACCTTTAATTAGTAAGAATGTGGTTGTGTATTTGGATGACATTTTTATTTATTCAACGGATCTGGAGTCCCATTGGCAGAGTATGCATGAAGTTTTGCAGTTATTGAGTGATAATTCACTCTTTGCTAAGCTGGAGAAATGTGAGTTTGCTGTGCAGAAAATTAGTTTTTTGGGCTATATTGTCTCCAGCGAGGGCTTTGAGATGGACCAGGTGAAGGTTCAGGCTGTGCAGGAATGGCCTAGGCCTATTGGTTTGAAATCTATACAGAGATTTTTGGGTTTTGCCAATTATTACAGGAAATTCATTAAGAATTTTTTCTGTAATGGTTAAGCCTCTAACCCATCTCACCAGGAAAGATGCGAATATGTTCCAATGGACTACTGAGACCATTGAAGCGTTTAAGTATCTCAAAGAGAGGTTCAGTTCAGCCCCTATCCTTATGCAGCCTGATGAGACCAAGCCTTTTTTGGTCAAGGTCGATGCTTCATCGGTGGGGATCGGAGCAGTTTTGTCTCAGGAGAACAGGGATGGAGTACATCCTTGTGCCTTCTTTTCGAAAAAAATTTCGGAAACCGAATTGAATTATGATGTTGGAAATCGGAAGTTGCTGGCTATTAAACTCGCGTTTGAACATTGGCGTCATTTTTTGGAGGGCGCTAGATTTCCTATTCAGGTTTTCACAGATAATAAGAATTTCATCTATCTGGATGCTGCCAAGCGCTTTAATGTCCGTCAAGCTAGTTGGGCACTTTTTTTTTCTCAGTTTAATTTTTCTGTTACCTATATCCCTGGTACTAAGAATGTTAAAGCCGATGCTTTATCTCGCAGCTTCTCTCCTGCGGTCGGTGCCGAGGAGGAGGAGAACATTTTACAGAAAGGAGTTGTGGTGGCGGCATTGGACTCCGTTTTAGAGAATGGGATTCTAAAAGCTCAAGATGATGCTCCATCTAACACTCCCCATGGGAGGTTGTTCATGCCTAGAACCTTTAGGAGAGACTTGTTTGTGGAGTGTCATGAGTCTCGGTTGGCAGGTCATCCAGGAATTTCTGAGACTAAGAGACTTCAGTCGCAGTTTTTGGTGGCCTGGATGACAGAAAGAAGTCATCAAGTGGGTGCGTCAATGTACGGTGTGTGCTAGGTCAAAGGCTTCACATACTCTTGCTGCGGGGTTGCTTTGCCCTCTGAAGGTTCCTAGTGCGCCTTGGATGCATCTCACAATGGATTTTATTACTGATCTGCCCGTGTCCGAGGGTTTTACTGTCATCTGGGTGGTCATGGACCATTTTAGTAAGATGTGTCATTGGGTTCCATTCATTAAGTTACCCTGCGCCAAGACACTTGCTAAGGCGTTTGTTAAGGAGATTGTCAAGCTTCATGGCGTTCCAACGGATATTGTTTCTGATAGAGGACCTCAGTTTGTTGCTCGCTTTTGGCGTGCTTTTTGTGACAGGTTGGGAGTCCATTTGTCATTTTCGTCTGGGTATCATCCTGAGTCTAATGGACAGACTGAAAGAAAGAACCAGGATTCAGAACAGTTTTTGCGATGTTTTGTGGCGGACAATCAAGAGGTGTGGTCTGAATTTCTGCCTCTCGCAGAATTTGCTCTTAACAATCATACATCCTCCTCGGCTGGGTGTTCTCCTTTTTTTTGTTGTACTGGGAGACATCTGTCTTTGGTTTGTTCTCCAAATTGGGGTCGGCGGTGCCGGAGGAGGAGAATTTTTCCGGTGATTTGGAGAGAGTTTGGATTAATGTACGTTGCAACCTTCAAGGGGCTAACAAGAAGTCCAAGAAGTATTTTGACAGGAAACGAAAGGAGGTTTTGTTTACTGTGGGTGACATGGTTTGGTTGTCCTCAAGGAACCTGCGGTTGAGGATTTCCTCTAAAAAACTGGGTCCTAAGTTTGTGGGTCCATTTAAAGTGCTTCAGGTTGTTAACCCGTCTGCGGTTAGGTTGGATGTTCCTACTTCCTGGAAGATTAATCTTATGTTTCATGTTTCCTTGTTGAAAAAGGCAGATGTATCTGATAAGGATGCCACTGTCTCAGTTCCTCCTGTGATGGAAGACGGCGAATACGAAATTTCACGTATCTTGAATTCTAGATGGCATAAAGGGAGAGTACAATATCTCGTCTCCTGGAAGGGTTTCGGTCCCGAAGATAACTCCTGGGTAAGGGCAGATGATGTCTCTGTTCCTAGGCTTGTTAGAGCTTTCCACAAGAGGTTTCTGGATAGGCCTGGGCCTGGAGGATCCGGAGGATCCTCTTAAAAGAGGGGGTACTGTTAGAACCCTCCTGTTTGTTTTCTCCATCTTGTGTTTTGCGGTCACTTGACCATCTGCCTTTATATTCCAGCTCCACCTTTTTGGCTGTGCTGGACTTCAGTGTTGTTTTGATTTTTTGCTAGCCAGGTTCTTCGGTGCCTATCTCTCAGTTCACTTGGTCCTTTGGAACCTCTAGTACCTTTTTGTCAGTTTATCTTTTGTTTTCTGCAACAACTTTCTCTGTTCAGGTGGTGTCCCTTTTTTATTCCAGTCCTTAGTTCTTTTAGGGACCCCTTTCCTTTATTCTATAGGTCTTCGTTCAGACTAGCCTAGGACTAAGGCGGGTCTATTCGCTAGGAACAGGCAGCCCACTACATCGTAGGGATTCAGCTTAGTCTTACTATAGGGAAAGCTTTCCCCTTCTTTCCTTAGTTCTTGTTGCAGATCATAACAGATTCGGAGGAAGGGCGCCACAGGCCCGGGCGCATCTGAGGAGTTAGACCAACTCCTGAGAGATCAGTTTATTGCAGGTATTAGTAGTGAGTCTTTGAGCGACAAGTTCAGAGAGATGACTTGGAGCAATCCGGTTATGACGTTTGATGATAGCTACATGACAGCTCTGGAAAGAGAAAAAGAAATCAACCCGGTGGTCAAAAAATCAGTGAGCAGTGCCCAAATCGCAGAACCTCGAGTGGAATCAGAAGAAACAGTAGCCATGAGGGAGGCTCTCCGGGCCTTGACCACGACCCTGTAGGAACAAATGCGAGAACTCCGCCTAGAGATAGCCGAAGTGTGGGCTCGACCACCCCAAGCACCACCCGTAGCATCGCAACCTCGAACCCCTATAACAGGTTCGGCAAGAGGAAGGAGTCGCGCGGGACACGGCACTACAGAGGCCCGGCCCCACTGTGGACGTCAATGCTGGTACTGCAGACAGTATGGCCCCATGGTTCGAGAGCGTCCTAGCCTGACGAGACCCGAATCAGCGTTAAACTTCAGCCCGTCGCAGTAGATTGGCAACCTGCAGCGGTCCACCAAAAGCCGAGCCCAGTGCTTGAGGAATATGACCTGTATGCCAGTAGCCCAGTAATGGAAGTGGAGTTAGAAGGCCGAAGTGTGCGCTGCCTAGTTGATACTGGGTCAGAATGTACCATTATGCCTCTGGAATTCTTCCAGAGAAACTTTGGACACATGATGAAGCCAGAAGATGGGAGTATCATTAGACTGATAGCCGCTAACAATCACGAGATGAATGTGCGAGGGATAGTCTGGATGCGGGTCCATCTGTTTGGACAGAACATCGGTAAGAAGGGGATCGTGCTGGTGAATCACATGCCCCGGATGGGATTAGATGTAATGCTGGGAATGAATGTGTTGTGAGACTTGGATCACCGTCTATATGCCAAAGAAGGTCCTAACTATTGGCAGTAGGCCACTACACACCGGACGACTCAGAAAGTTCTGCAACAAATGGTGAGGAGCTGTAGGCTGCAGAAGAACATCAGGAGTGGTTGGCCTGTAGGACAGGTGAGAGTGCCCCCTAGAGGACCGGTAAAGATTCCACCATGACAGGAGAAGTTATTGATGCTACCCGTGGGGACTGGACAACGGTTGAATGGGGTGGAAGTCCTGATTGAGCCTGCCAACCGAGTAGACATGCCGACCCGACCACTGGTGGCTCAAACCCTCGCCACTGTGAAAGATGGCTGCATGCCCATACGCTGCATTAATGTCCTAGACACTGAGATGATTATTCCTAGGAGGACACTATTGGCTGAAGTACATGTACTCGACGGGAAGGTCATGCGACGGGAAGAGTTCACGCTGCAGCCTAATGGGAAAAACGCTTGGACCTTTGCCATAGAAGTTCGACAGAAGGAGCTCCCGACGGCAGATTGGAATGGTTCCGTGATTATGAGTCGAATGGGAGTGGACCGGCATACCCTAACCCCGGGGCAACAGAAACTCCTGGAAGACACTCTTTGGGAATTCCAGGAGGCGTTCTCATGACATGACGAAGACTTTGGGTGTGCCTCCGCCATTGAGCATGAGATTCCCACCGGTGATGCCACGCCAGTCAGGGAACGATACCGGCAGATTCCACCTAAAACATATCAGGAGGTGAAGGACATGGTGGTGAGTATGCTGGAGAATCGGGTGATTCGAGAAAGTCAAAGTCCCTGGGCAGCCCCAGTGGTCTTGGTGCAGAAGAAGGACGGGTCACCCCGGTTTTGCATGGATTATCGAAAATTAAATGCACAGACCGTCCAGGATGCATACCCCCTTCCACGGTTTGAAGAATCATTGTCCGCCCTGAGTCATGCAAAATTTTTCTCGACTCTTGATTTGGCCAGTGGATATTGGCAGGTGCCAGTCGCCGAGAAGGACAAAGCAAAGACCGCTTTCATCCTACCTATGGGACTCTTTGAGTTTAATCGGATGCCTTTTGGCCTGTCTAACGCGCCAGGCACCTTTCAGCGGTTGATGGAGCACTATTTGGGCGACCTCAACTTCAAGTCGGTATTGATATACTTAGACGACGTGGTGGTGTTTGGAACCTCCTTCGAGGATCACCTTCAAAAGCTGCGACAGGTCCTAGAACGACAACGGAACCATGGTCTTAATATCAAGCCTAAAAAGTGCCAATTATTCCAACGTCGGATAGAGTACCTAGGACATGTAATCACTTCAGAAGGGGTACAGCCCGCCACGAGCAAAGTAGAGGCAGTTCTGAACAGGCCTCATCCAAACACGCTACGGGAGGTGCGAGCCTTCCTTGGACTGGCCGGGTATTATCGAAGATTTGAACCCAGGTTTGCCCATCTGGTCAGCCCGATAAACGAGTTGATGAGAGGCGACAAAGGAGGACCTAAGACTCGGCCCATCGAATGGGGATACCGGCAGCAAGAAGCATTTGCAGCTGTAAAGAAGGCCTTGACCAGTGCTCTGGTTTTCGCATATGCACGATTTGATGCCCCATTTTTGTTGTACACTGATGGAAGTTTGCATGGTCTGGGGGCTGAGCTGTCTCAGGTACAAGACGGTCGCAAAAGGGTGATTGCTTATGGCAGCAGAGCTTTGAGGGATTCAGAACGTAATTCTGATAACTATAGTTCCTTCAAATTGGAACTATTGGCGTTGGTGTGGGCCATGACAGAACGGTTCGCTGGGTACTTGACAGGTGCTGAGGTGACCGTAATGACAGACAATAACCCATTAGCACACTTGGAAAATGCTAAACTAGGGGCCCTCGAACAGAGATGGCTGGCCCGACTCTCAAAGTACCAGTATCGCATTCGATTCCGGTCAGGGAGAGAGAACGGCAATGCAGACGCCCTCTCTCGGGTTCCTGTAGGGGTAGCAACCCAGAGTGTCGATAAAGAGTTAGAAGACACTGAAACCCCGAATCTCGGTCAGTTGCCCCTGTTGCGGAACGTGATCCATTCAAGTGGGGTGGCGTCCGGGATGACGACGATGCTGGGGAAAACACTGTCGGATTGGGAGAGAGTTCAGGGTGAGTGCCCAGACATTCAAAAAGTAAGAGAGTGGATGAGAATTAAGGTCTGGCCCCGACCAGAGGAGAAAGCACGTCTGGGTTCTGAGGGCGAGAAGTTGCTGAGACAGTGGGATAGGTTGAGTGTTGTCCAAGGGCTCCTGTGCCGGAGAGTGTACTTCCCGGCGGAGCTGCAGCAGTGACAACAAATTGTTATCACTATGTCGATGGGGTCAGTGGATGCTAGAGAAGCACATGAGAAAGGCGCCCATTTTGGGAGCGATAAAACAAACAAATGGCTTCAGCGACTGGTGTATTGCCCTGAATTGGGAAGCATGGTATATACAGTACAGACCAAAAGTTTGGACACACCTTCTCATTTAAAGATTTTTCTGTATTTTAATGACTATGAAAATTGTACATTCACACTGAAGGCATCAAAACTATGAAATAACACATGTGGAATTATATACATAACAACAAAGTGTGAAACAACTGAAAATATGTCTTATATTCTAGGTTCTTCAAAGTAGCCACCTTTTGGTTTGATGACTGCTTTGCACACTCTTGGCATTCTCTTGATGAGCTTCAAGAGGTAGTCACCGGAAATGGTCTTCCAACAATCTTGAAGGAGTTCCCAGTGATGTTTAGCACTTGTTGGCCCTTTTGCCTTCACTCTGCGGTCCAGCTCACCCCAAACCATCTCCATTGGGTTCAGGTCTGGTGACTGTGGAAGCCAGGTCATCTGGTGTAGCACCCCATCACTCTCCTTCTTGGTCAAACAGCCCTTACACAGCCTGGAAGTGTGTTTGGGGTCATTGTCCTGTTGAAATATAAATGATGGTCCAGCTAAATGCAAACCGGATGGAATAGCATGCCGCTGCAAGTGGTAGAGATGCTGGTTCAGTATGCCTTCAATTTTGAATAAATCCCCAACAGTGTCACGAGCAAAGCATCCCCACACCATCATACCTCCTCCTCCATGCTTCACGGTGGGAACCAGGCATGCAGAATCCATCCGTTCACCTTTTCTGCGTCTCACAAAGACACGGTTGTTGGAACCAAAGATCTCAAATTTGGACTCATCAGACGAAAGCACAGATTTCCACTAGTCTAATGTCCATTCTTTGTGTTCTTTAGCCCAAACTTGTCTCTTCTGCTTGTTGCCTGTCCTTAGCAGTGGTTTCCTAACAGCTATTTTACCATGAAGGCCTGCTGCACAAAGTCTCCTCTTAACAGTTGTTGTAGAGATGTGTCTGCTGCTAGAACTCTGTGTGGCATTGACCTGGTCTCTAATCTGAGCTGCTGTTAACCTGCGATTTCTGAGGCTGGTGACTCGGATAAACTTATCGTCAGAAGCAGAGGTGACTCTTGGTCTTCCTTTCCTGGGGCGGTCCACATGTGAGACAGTTTCTTTGTAGCGCTTGATGGTTTTTGCAACTGCACTTGGGGACACTTTCAAAGCTTGCCCAATTTTTCGGACTGACTGAACTTCATTTCTTAAAGTAATGATGGCCACTCGTTTTTCTTTACTGAGCTGCTTTTTTCTTGCCATAATTCAAATTCTAACAGTCTATTCAGTAGGACTATCAGCTGTGCATCCACCTGACTTCTGCACAACACAACTGATGGTCCCAACCCCATTTATAAGGCAAGAAATCCCACTTATTAAACCTGACAGGGCACACCTGTGAAGTGAAAACCATTTCCGGTGACTACCTCTTGAAGCTCATCAAGAGAATGCCAAGAGTGTGCAAAGCAGTCATCAAAGCAAAAGGTGGCTACTTTGAAGAACCTAGAATATAAGACATATTTTCAGTTGTTTCACACTTTTTTGTTAAGTATATAATTCCACATGTGTTAATTCATAGTTTTGATGCCTTCAGTGTGAATGTACAATTTTCAAAGCCATGAAAATACAGAAAAATCTTTAAATGAGGTGTGTCCAAACTTTTGGTCTGTACTATATATATATATATATATATATATATGTATATATATATATATATATATATATATATATATATATGTGTGTATATATATATATATACACACACAGGAGTGCACAGCAAATATGGAGTCCAATAATATTAAAGAAGGTGCGAACCCATGTGGTATAACCAAGAATGCAAGTAAAAGATAAAAGAACCACATGTACGAAGCAGCACACTTCTATATATAAAAGGTATAATTTTATTCCAGAAACCTCATAGACAAAACATTTAAAAACATTTAAAAAGTATATAGACACAAAGGGGTCTGGCCATCATGACTGCTCAAGTTAATAGATGGTCACCAATACAGATAGTGCAATAAATAGACAATACTTTGTATATCATGCAATAAATACATGCGTATATAGCATATCAAAATACACAGATAGAATTTACAAAAGAGAGACTATGAACGCTGTAATGGATAAACCAAAAAAGCAATAGCCACAACATATTTTTTTTTGGCCACCTAATCATCAAGGTTTATGCAATATAAGAGCCCAATGTCTAATATAAATAAACGGGTAATATCAAATTCTTAATGCTCCTGCAAAATGGCACAATAGTCTTGCAATGTATTCTTATATAAAATCCCAATAATGCAAAAGGTCCCTTATTATCAATTTACAGGGATAAATGTCTGAAATAAATATTATCTATAGCCTATATTCAGCGTAAGATAAGTGTATCACTTGATCCGACCCATCTGCATATATCTAGATATAACACATCCGCATATACAGGATATAATACCCGGCAGAAAGAGATGTAGACGGGTGTGCCCCATCAGTGTGGCTAGTGCTAAAGTATACCAGTCATGTAGAAAGGATGAAGGACCAGAACCCCATGCCCCACGCGTATCGTCGCGTCTCCGCGCAGCTTCGTCAGGGGAATAACGTCCACTGGTTCCTGGCTTGTCTTTATATCATGGTTAAGTAAGCTAATAGTATACTGGTGTGTTTCCTCTGCCGACATCATCTCGACCAGACTGGAAATGACATCATGGGCTGGAGGGTGGAAGTGATGAAATCAGCCAGGCGAGTCTGAGTGTGAGCAAACACCTTGCCGTTACTATGCTGTTGAACAACTGCACACACAAAAAAAAACACAACCCTCCCCTTGTCTGTGCAGCTAAGCTGCTTCCTACAGGGAGCCTGTAACCACGTTAGCCACCTTATTCACATGACAGGCTGATATGTAATTGAAGGTAATGCCCAACCACTAGAAGATGAACACATGAGGATAGGGATGAGGATAGGGAAAATATATACAACACCAGAAATATTGATCCCATTTACACATCTGAATATATCCAGCATCAATATGAACTTTTGCTTTTTAGTTCATGCTATTCACTCTCAAACAGACCATCAGATGTGAATCAATCTCGTGGGGGCCCAAAAGGTGGAGACCAATATGGTGCCTGTCATAGCCCCACATAAGATGAAGGGTTTGGGAGGGAATGCATGTACATGTTTGCAACCCAACACAGTATATGGTATGACATGATACTTCCTTACCCCATATCATGGGGATATCATACTGATACGTATTGTATATATTAAAGGCCTCCCAAAAAAAAATTATAAAAACTTGCATTCTTGGTTATACCACATGGGTTAACACCTTCTTTAATATTATTGGACTCCACATTTGCTGTGCACTCCTGTATCCATATATATATGCATTTTGTTGGTCTCTCCTTTTGGGAGATCTTTCTTGAGAGTAGCACGCTGTCTATTGTGGCATTATTTGTAATACAATATATAATTGTCTACTGGGTGTGGACACTCTGTTGACTTCTTTGAGTTGGATTGGGAAGCGAGAGAGGCCTCTTCGCGGGCCCAGACTACTAATGTTTTCTCAGAGGCTATAAACCCTATTCCTCGGTCAGAGTTCACGCAAACTGCAGCAGAGCTTACACTAGCACATAAAACTGGTATCCACCTATGGTGGAACATATGCGGTTTAGAGGAATACCTCAAAACAGGCATTGTCCCACGGGGACTTAGGATTCCCATTTACCCCGCCTGGGAACCTACCCACAATTTTCGGTTGACTTGGGAGCAGGGATTATTCCGATGTTCCAGCATAATTATCAACATGCTGCTGGAACACGACAGGGGACTATTTGCTGAGACCAAAATTAAAATTAAGTCTAGAAACCAAATTGAATAAATTTGAACAACCACAGGTACAGTCCTTTCAAGCTAAACTAAAGGAAAATCTGGATAAATATGACAATGAAACTAGAAACAAGAAATGTAGCAAATTTCAGAGGGATCGTGAGGACTTTGAGCAAAAACGAGCTTTCAAGCGGAAACACTGGGGAAATAGACGCCGGACATCATACAGTAAGGATAGGACAGAACATGCTCAAAATACATCATGGGCAGATAATACCTCGAGTGATTTTTTATCATCCACGGAAAGCGATCCAGAGGGAGGACTAGACGAGGCATCAAGTGTAAGAAACATCTTCACAAGAACAACCAGGAGCAAACCGCAGGCCTCCCTTTCAATACAATCGGAACAGGAAACGATAACTCCATCTACAGCATCTGACACAACGGGGGCACCTGGCAGACAGGTATCACAGGACACTCTACAAGTCATAAATGTATCATCTTATGAGCTATCTGCTGGTGAAGTATCAGTTTTGCAGAAGGGATTAACCTTCTCCCAGACACAACCTATGGATAAGTTTATTATCATTAAAGATTTGTTTCTCTTTTGTAGAAGCCTGATTCTTAGAGTCCTCCATAACAAACCTGAGGCAATTCGCGCAATGGATGAAACGGACCAGCAAGTCTTTCGAGATCTGTTGGATCTACTGTAGGAAACGGAGCCTAATGAGGGTAAGGCTATGTGCCCACGATGCAGAAATGCTCAGGATTTTTTCCTGAGCGTTTCTGCATCTCCCTGGCAGAAAAAAACGCATGCGGATTGTACATGCGTTTTCCTGCCAGGGACAAGCGGAAATGGAGCGGTTACCCACTGACATTTCTGCATGTGGATTGACAAGCGCTTTCCAAGCGATTAGCATCACTTGGAAAGTGCTTGTGAAAACTAGGTCACACTATATAAATCCATGCAAACAGCATGGATTTATATAGTGTGACCCGAGAGAGTGGTAAAAATAAAAAAATAAATGTATACTTACCCTCCGATGGCCCCCGGTGTCCCGCTCACTCCGTTCTCCCTTGCCGGCAACAGTGAATTGAAAAGACCTGCCGACGACAGCGTCGCGTGACCCGTCACATGACTCTGACATCAGCGCAGGTCCTTCAATTCACTGCAAAGTGCCGGGAAGCAAGTAGGAGCGGTGCGCGTGCCGACAGAAGGTAAGTATACATTTATTTTTTATTTTATTCTTTTTTTACAGATTTTTTAATGGTACCTGGGTGTGGAGGAGACTCTCCTCTCCTCTACACCCGGGTACCATCCGCACATTAGAACGCTTGGATTACGCATCTACATATACAGTGATGCGTAATCCATGCGGTCCAATGCAAGTCAATGGCAGCGAAGACGCAGCACTTCCGCAAAATAATTGGTAGTGCTGCGTTTTTTTCCGCAATGATAATAAGCAGCGGAAATTTCCGCAGCATGTGCACAACACATGCGGATTATCATTGGGTAACATTGCTGCCCTTCTACCATGCATTTTTAATGAGTTTCTGCAGCTGCAAAAACGCTGCAGAAACGCATTAAAAACGCATCGTGGGCACACAGCCTAAGAAAGTATTTCCACACAGAATCAAATCCATGATATCTCCACCCCTATCCTTGGTTCCGGCTGTTAGGATCTTCTTTGAGCTAGTCAAAAAGGACATCACCAAGATGCCCCCTCTGCCTAGTCCACGATCCAGTTTGACCCAGCAGGAACAAAGGATACTATAGAACCTTAAAAACAACAAGGAATTCCAGATAAAAGAGGCAGACAAAGGGGGCAATGTGGTCCTTTGGCCACACCTTTTGTATCAGGAAGAAGCTCATAGACAGCTGGATAACCCGAGGTTTAACCGTAAACTCCCCTCGGATCCTATTGAGATTTTTTCCAAGAAATTCAAGAAATTACTGAATTTAGTATGTGAGCTGAATATTATCAGCAATAAGGAAAGAAGCTATATTTGGGTTGAGCATACCGTTACACCCACCTTCTATATGCTCCCCAAAGTACACAAATGCATATCCAAACCGCCTGGGAGACCTATTGTCTCTAGTATTGGAAGTTTATGTGAAAAGGCAGGGACATATATAGATTTCTTCCTCCAACCCATGGTCACAGCATTACTCTCCTATGTGAAGGATATTACGCACTTCATCACTATCTGTCGGGATATGACATTTCCCACTAATGGCTTACTAGTCACTTGTGACGTGGAATCTTTGTATTCCAATATCAACCATTCTGATGGGATGAGGGCGGTCACATACTTTTTGGATAGGCAGATTGCCTCGGACAGAATGCATGACTCGTTCATTATTGATTTGCTGGATTTTGTTCTCCGTAACAACTATTTTTTATTCGATAGAACATTCTATTTACAAAATTTGGGCGTGGCTATGGGAGTACGGTGTGCACCATCTTTTGCTAACATATTTTTGGGATGGTGGGAGGAGACTATTCTTTATCCCTCGCAATGGTTTTGGGAGAAAGTCTGTTATTGGAAACGATATATCTACGATATCTTTTTTACATGGAGAGGCACGGAACAGGAATGCCGAGCGTTTATGGACTTTTTGAATGGGAACTTCCTAAACATATTCAATGTCAACAACGACGGCGACCTACCTGGATCTCACTATCCAGACGAAGGGTGACCGGCTGGTTACAAACCTATATAGGATACCAACAGGGGCAAATAGCCTTTTGGATTTTAACAGCTTTCATCCATTTCATATTAGGCAGGGAATACCAACTGGACAGTTCCTCAGAACCAGGAGAAACTGCACAGAAGACGAAGATTTGGAGAGCCAGGCGCATCTGCTTGCGGACCGCTTCAGGAATCGGGGATATCCCAGGAGGACCATCTCCAAGGCATACCAGCGGGCAAAATTGCACACACAGGGAACCCTTTTGGAGACAAGACTTAAACCTAAAGATAACAAACTGCGCTTCATCACGGAATACTATACACAATGAAGCCAGGTGAGGAATGTGCTGACAGAACATTGGAAGATCCTTACCACTGATCTCCAAACCGGTACTTTGGTGGGGGATCGGCCCCTCCTCACGGCAAGAAGGGCACCCAATTTTGGGGACATCTTAACACGGAGCCACTACACAAGACCGACGGTCCGTTTAAACAGGGGGGTCACCCGGAAGGGTTCTTTACCTTGTGGTGACTGCAATATATGCCAGTTTATGAGTCCTACCCGTGATTTTTTCATCAACCCTTTAGATTTGAAAACACATCGACACAAGACATTGCAATTGCAAGTCAAGGAATGTGATCTACACAATTATATGCCCTTGTCGACAGATATATGTTGGACAAACCTCACAAGAAATCAGAAGAAGAATTCAGAAGCACATCTCCACTATCAACTTGGCTGCGTCGGACGTGGACAAAGGTAACACAATTTCCTCGGTGGCAGCACATTACCTGAAATATCATCACGGGAATTGTAGTAAAACGCAAATAGTGGGCTTGGAAAAGATCAGGCATCAGAAAAGAGGGGAGAACATCCAGACGAAGTTACTCCAACAAGAATCACGTTGGATTTACGAACTCCAATCGATGGCACCCCATGGGATGAATGAGGAACTAGTTTTTACCGTTTTTTTGGGATCCTAAGTCGTTGGGATGCTTTACATCTAACCATTGTAATCTTTTTTCTCCCCTCTTCCTGACCCTACCAGGTCCGATGTGCAAGAGCCATATTGGATCTTCTCTCTTGTGAGGATGGGCCTGTATATATGGAAGAATATATGGAAGAATCTTCTCCCCTCTATTGGTTGAGGGATTAAAATGGTATACCAGGCACTCTTTGCATCCTAACGTTGGGCTCCCCTGGTTGGAAAAGGCTGCTCGCAAACTGCAAGATTCCTCCATCCTGGATGACTACTTCGAAATGGTCTTCATCAGCGGAATCCCATAGGAATTCACTTCTTCGTATCAACTGACAGTAGAATATATATTCTCTCTCCATTGGCTCATCCAGGCACTTTATGGACTTGGAAAGTGACATAGTTTGTGGAATGTTCAATGAAGCCGGATACCTGACTACCTGAAACTTGAAACTCTAAAATAACCAATGTTGACTGGAGGGGGGGATATGTTACTTTACACCTAGCATTCTTGGTATCTGGTTTAGATGATTGGATGGGTCAAAACTTCCAGTAGGCTTTCCTTCGTGTCCCCCTCCACTAGATGTGTTGAATGTTAGAATTTGTATTATGGCAAGAAAAAAGCAGCTAAGTAAAGAAAAATGAGTGTCCATCATTACTTTAAGAAATGAAGGTCAGTCAGTGCGAAAAATTGGGAAAACTTTGAAAGTGTCCCCAAGTGCAGTTGCAAAAACCATCAAGCGCTACAAAGAAACTGGCTCACATGAGGACCGCCCCAGGAAAGGAAGACCAAGAGTCACCTCTGCTTCTGAGGATAAGTTTATCCGAGTCACCAGCCTCAGAAATCGCAGGTTAACAGCAGCTCAGATTAGAGACCAGGTCAATGCCACACAGAGTTCTAGCAGCAGACACATATCTACAACAACTGTTAAGAGGAGACTTTGTGCAGCAGGCCTTCATGGTAAAATAGCTGCTAGGAAACCACTGCTAAGGACAGGCAACAAGCAGAAGAGACTATTTTGGGCTAAAGAACACAAGGAATGGACATTAGACCAGTGGAAATCTGTGCTTTGGTCTGATGAGTCCAAATTTGAGATCTTTGGTTCCAACCACTGTGTCTTTGTGCGACGCAGAAAAGGTGAACGGATGGACTCTACATGCCTGGTTCTCACCGTGAAGCATGGAGGAGGAGGTGTGATGGTGTAGGGGTGCTTTGCTGGTGACACTGTTGGGAATTTATTCAAAATTGAAGGCATGCTGAACCAGCATGACTACCACAGCATCTTGCAGCGGCATGCTATTCCATCCGGTTTGCGTTTAGTTGGACCATCATTTATTTTTCAACAGGACAATGACCCCAAACACACCTCCAGGCTGTGTAATGGCTATTTGACCAAGAAGGAGAGTGATGGGGTGCTACGCCAGATGACCTGGCCTCCACAGTCACTAGACCTGAACCCAATCGAGATGGTTTGGGGTGAGCTGGACCGCAGAGTGAAGACAAAAGGGCCAACAAGTGCTAAGCATCTCTGGGAACTCCTTCAAGATTGTTGGAAGACCATTTCCGGTGACTACCTTTTGAAGCTCATCAAGAGAATGCCAAGAGTGTGCAAAGCAGTCATCAAAGCAAAAGGTGGCTACTTTGAAGAACCTGGAATATAAGACATATTTTCAGTTGTTTCACACTTTTTTGTTAAGTATATAATTCCACATGTGTTAATTCATAGTTTTGATGCCTTCAGTGTGAATGTACAATTTTCAAAGTCATGAAAATACAGAAAAATCTTTAAATGAGAAGGTGTGTCCAAACTTTTGGTCTGTACTGTATTTTAGATCTGGATATATTATATGATTATCAAAACATTGGCAATCCGTCCTTGCTCTGTTATGCGGTCCGTGATTTGAAAGTGGCACGTATGAATGGGAATAATCTCTTGGTAGATTGGAGGTACTCCACGAAGATTATCTTCTGTTGGATAAACGGGTATTCTCCCGGGTTCCTCCAGATGATATCCTCCAGCCGCTTGTCAATCCTTTGAATTGCCTCTCAGATGAGCTAATCTTAAAAAATTTCACCATGCAGTAGCGGGTACCATCGAAATTGGGATATTGTGATATGCGTAGGGAGCCTTTGTGACAAATAGAAAGTATTCCTGCATATACACATTCACATCACAAAAAAAAGAAAAAAAGTTTTTTAATTTTTTTTTTTGGGAGGCCTTTAGTGTATACAATACGTATCAGTATGATATCCCTATGATATGGGGTAAGGAAGTATCATGTCATACCATATACCGTGTTGGCTTGCAAACATGTACATGCATTCCCTCCCAAACCCTCCATCTTATGTGGGGCTATGATAGGCACCATATTGGTCTCCACCTTTTGGGCCCCCATGAGATTGATTCACATCTGATGGTCTGTTTGAGAGTGAATAGCATGAACTAAAAAGCAAAAGTTCATATTGATGCTGGATATATTGAGATGTGTAAATGGGATCAGTATGTCCGGTGTTGTATATATTTTCCCTATCCTCATCTATATATTAGTGCTTGTGTTCATCTTCTAGTGGTTGGGCATTACCTTCAATTACATATCAGCCTGTCATGTGAATAAGGTGGCTAACGTGGTTAAAGGCTTCCCGTAGGAAGCAGCTTAGCTGCACAGACAAGGGGAGGGTTGTGTTTTTTTTTGTTTTTTTTTTGCAGTTGTGCAACAGTAAGGTGTTTGCTCACACTCAGACTGCCTGGCTGATTTCATCACTTCCACCCTCCAGCCCATGATGTCATTTCCAGTCTGGTCGAGATGATGTCGGCAGAGGAAACACACCAGTATACTATTAGCTTACTTAACCATGATATAAAGACAAGCCAGGAACCAGTGGACGTTATTCCCCTGACGAAGCTGCGCGGAGACGCGGCGATACGCGTGGGGCATGGGGTCCTGGTCCTTCATCCTTTCTACATGACTGGTATACTTTAGCACTAGCCACACTGACGGGGCACACCCGTCTACATCTCTTTCTGCCGGGTATTATATCCTGTATATGCGGATGTGTTATATCTAAATATATGCAGATGGGTCGGATCAAGTGATATACTTACCTTACACTGAATATAGGCTATAGATAGTATTTATTTCGGATATTTATCCCTGTATATTGATAATAAGAGACCTTTTGCATTATTGGGATTTTATATAAGAATACCTTGCAAGACTATTGTGCCATTTTGCAGGAGCATTAAGGATTTGATATTACCCGTTTATTTATATTAGACATTGGGCTCTTACAGTGGTGGCCAAAAGTATTGGCACCCTGCAATTCTGTCAGATAATACTCAGTTTCTTCCTGAAAATGATTGCAATCACAAATTCTTTGGTATTATTATCTTCATTTAATTTGCTTGCAAGGAAAAAACACAAAAGAGAATGAAGCAAAAATCAAATCATTGATCATTTCACACAAAAAATGGGCCAGACAAAAGTATTGGCACCCTCAGCCTAATACTTGGTTGCACAACCTTTAGCCAAAATAACTGCGAACAACCGCTTCCGGTAACCATCAATGAGTTTCTTACAATGCTCTGCTGGAATTGTAGACCATTCTTCTTTGGCAAACACCTACAGGTCCCTGATATTTGAAGGGTGCCTTCTCCAAACTGCCATTTTGAGATCTCTCCACAGGTGTTCTATGGGATTCAGGTCTGGACTCATTGCTGGCCACCTTAGAAGTCTCCAGTGCTTTCTCTCAAACCATTTTATAGTGCTTTTGGAAGTGTGTTTTGGGTCATCGTCCTGCTGGAAGACCCATGACCTCTGAGGGAGACCCAGCTTTCTCACACTGGGCCCTACATTATGCTGCAAAATTTGTTGGTAGTCTTCAGACTTCATAATGCCATGCACACGGTCAAGCAGTCCAGTGCCAGAGGCAGCAAAGCAACCCCAAAACATCAGGGAACCTCCGCCATGTTTGACTGTAGGGACCGTTTTCTTTTCTTTGAATGCCTTTTTTTTTTTTCCTGTACACTCTATGTTGATGCTTTTTCCCAAAAAGCTCTACTTTTGTCTCATCTGACCAGAGAACATTCTTCCAAAACGTTTTAGGCTTTCTCAGGTAAGTTTTGGCAAACTCCAGCCTGGCTTTTTTATGTCTCGGGGTAAGAAGTGGGGTCTTCCTGGGCATCCTACCATGCAGTCCCTTTTCATTCAGACGCCGACGGATAGTACGGGTTGACACTGTTGTACCCTCGGACTGCAGGGCAGCTTGAACTTGTTTGGATGTTAGTCGAGGTTCTTTATCCACCATCCGCACAATCTTGCGTTGAAATCTCTCGTCAATTTTTCTTTTCCGTCCACATCTAGGGAGGTTAGCCACAGTGCCATGGGCTTTAAACTTCTTGATGACACTGCGCACGGATGACACAGGAACATTCAGGTCTTTGGAGATGGACTTGTAGCCTTGAGATTGCTCATGCTTCCTCACAATTTGGTTTCTCAAGTCCTCAGACAGTTCTTTGGTCTTCTTTCTTTTCTCCATGCTCAATGTGGTACACACAAGGACACAGGACAGAGGTTGAGTCAACTTTAATCCATTTTAACTGGCTGCAAGTGTGATTTAGTTATTGCCAACA
Source organism: Phyllobates terribilis (assembly GCF_046119375.1). Lineage (NCBI taxonomy): Eukaryota > Metazoa > Chordata > Amphibia > Anura > Dendrobatidae > Phyllobates > Phyllobates terribilis. Next base: position 51,456,537 of record NW_027362768.1, on the reverse strand, counting down.
CCTGTTAGGTGCCACAGGTAAGTTACAGGTGCTGTTAATTACACGAATTAGAGAAGCATCACATGATTTTTCAAACAGTGCCAATACTTTTGTCCACCGCCATTTTTAGGTTTGGTGTGGAATTATATCCAATTTGGCTTTAGAAAAATTCTTTTTGTGTTTTTTCATTGAAGACAAATTAAATGAAGATAATAATACCAAAGAATTTGTGATTGCAATCATTTTCAGGAAGAAACTGAGTATTATCTGACAGAATTGCAGGGGTGCCAATACTTTTGGCCACCACTGTATATGAGGGGACAGTACAAAGACCTTTCTACTGATTTTTTTACTCTGAGGCCTGAGACTGGGACAAGGGGGCATCTTCTACGTCTGGAGGAAAGAAGGTTTAATCATAATCACAGATGCAGATTCTTTACTGTAAGAGCAGTGAGACTATGGAACTCTCTGCCGCATGATGTTGTAATGAGTGATTCACTATTAAAATTTAAGAAGGGACTGGATGCCATTCTTGAAAAGTATAATATTACAGGTTATATATACTAGATTCCTTGTTAGGGCGTTGATCCAGGGAACTAGTCTGATTGCCGTATGTGGAGTCAGGAAGGAATTTTTTTTACCCAAGGTGGAGCTTAGTGTTTGCAACATGATTTTTTTTTGCCTTCCTCTGGATCAACATGTTAGGCTATGAGTTGAACTAGATGGACTTAGCCTTCCTTCAACCTTAAAAACTATGTTACTGTTACCCCCTCGTTCCACACTACCTCGCCTCCTAATGGGACACAGGCTGACGCTGGAGCCGGTGGTAGGTTGTGCGCCTCCAGAGAGTCCCAATTTTTTTAGGACAGTCAGCATGTCGTGTATACCCGCCCCTTCCAGGTTCTGTACTCCCCTTACTACCCGATCTGCCTCTTCTGACCTCTGACTTTGCCCCACGGCCTGCGACATTAATATGGGTTGAAACGGACACGACAAAGAGTCATATTCACCGGGCCGCATTAGCTGTCCCGACACTCCGGCCGGAAATCCCGCATCCAGTCGTCCTTCCCTGTCGCACATTGTTGTCTGTCCCGGTGTTCCTGATGCAGTGACGGCATCCCTCGTCGCGTTTGAGGGGAGGGAGCAGACTCCCTGGTGGAAAACGTGCTGGGCCGGCCCTGGGTAGGTCTAGGGGGCAGAGAGTGGCTAGCGGGTAGGAGGGGTTCCCGGGCTGCCCCTAGTGGGCATGCGTGCATAGGGTCCTTGAAGTTTGTTAAAAATTGGTATGGGAGTGTCCATAGGACATGGATCCCTCAGTTATATGTGTGGTATTGGGTCTCGTGAGTTGTGGGACTTACAGCAAAGGAATGGTGCATGTAGGAAGCAGACAAGTTGGTCAACGAGGGGGCCACAGGACCCTGTGTAAAATACAGATGGGGGTAGGAGGACATAGGAGCATGTGTAAGGTGCCCCAGCGAGGTAGTCGTGGGCGAGCTGTGGCCCCTGATCGCTCTGGCACCCTACAGACAATATGCGTCTTCTCCCTGACGTGCTGCGGTGTATGTGGTGCTCTCCACTTACTTCAGACCATCCGGTCGCGTCTGTTTCCAGGCATTTCTCTTTTGGAACCAGGGCAGCAATAAATTCAGAGGACACGAAGTTCTTAACCATAACTGGGACTTTACTTGTGGAAGAGAAATATGTACAATATTTACAGGCAGATATAATGGATAAGGCCCAACAGGTTGACATCTTTCCCACGGGTACTTGATACAACTTCAGCCCTGATTCCCTCTTTAAGTGAAGCATCTCTGTTGCTCTATTCTCTAGCCCTAGAGAATCTTCCTCACCAGTGACAGTATATCCGGATCCTAGTTCTTCCCACATCCTAGCCTTCAGTCCTAGCTTTTTCTGCAGCCTGCAGACAGAATGTGCCCCTGGGTCCTCAATACTTCAGTTGAGTTTCTCCGGCCAGCTAAGGGGACTCCTGTGTAGTGGTGATCCTACTGTCTGGAGTACGGGGCTCATGTTTACCCTAGCAGCCAGTTATATGAAGCCTGTCTGTCCTGTCCGAGGTACTACACACTACTGGCCTGCACTTCCTACTCCTGGAAACTAAGCAGAGATTTTCCCAACGTGCCCACCCTCTATGGGCTGTCCTCACACACAGTTAACTCCTTCACTGTCCTAAATGTCTGCAATACTGTTGGCAGACTCAACCTGTCATCTGCACCCGAGACATTGGCATGTTGTGGCTGGTTACCAAAACTACAGCCCACAAGGAAACATCTAAGCAATAAGGCATTTATTCACATCTTATGCCTAATCAAAGCACTGGGTTCCCCTTTACTCTACTTGGCTGGATTATCACAGCTAACCCCTTAACTGGACCTAACTGCAGCCCAGAGAGATCTAACTATTGGGAGCATTCTCTTTTAACTCTTTCAATGCCGAAGGGAAGCTACGCTCTTCCCCACTACTACACATGCTCTACATGGTAAGGGCTATGCAGGGGCATGTAGGAGGATGGCCAGGGTGCGGATAAAGCACCCAGTGCTTGGTAGGGGCTATGGAGGAACAGCGGGGTGGCTATGACTTGCCCCCTGCTGTATTCAATGCTGGCCGCCGGTTCCTGGGTCCATGCACCGGCCCTGGCTGCTGATCACCGTGGGCATGGAGGCTTGGGGGAGAATAGGATTCTGAGGGCTCTATGGAGGGGCTCCCCCGCCGGCGCCTAGGCCTCGGTGCCCCATCCGGGGACAGTCTCACCGGCGGCCTCGATCGACGGGGACGTCGCACCCTCGATGGCGAAGCACTTGGCCCTCCACTCACGATCTGGGCCACTTGCTCCTCCAGTCAGCCAGAGGGGTGTTACGTGGCCGCCATCCGCAGGGTCTCCAGTAGCTGCTCCACCAGCATGATCCAGGTAAGGGACTTGTGTCGTGTCCTGAGGATGGGAAGAAAGAAATCTAAAGAACTGCGGGGGTCCTAGCATTCATTCGGGATGACTTTATATACTGCCACTTCACTCAGAGTTCTCGGAGTCTGATAAACCCCTCACCGCACAGCTCCCAGGGACGCCCTCAGGAGTTATAATAGCTGGATGATAGAATGAACTAGGTATCTCCAAGTTCCCTTACCTCAGCCACTCACACAACTACTCACGGAATCATATGCCTGGGTAGACAGTAAAGCACATATAATAGCAGCAAATAGAAAAACAATTTTGCATTCACTGTGACACAGTGCAGTGAATCAACGTCATATGACCAGACTACAGCGTTATGGACAGAGATACAGGAGGCAGGCAGTAACGCAATGGGTTACTTACCGCGGTTGTTCCTGAATCCTGGTCTGCCCAAGGGTCTGCAGTTCGGTGACGCTATTGTAGTGCCATTCTCCACCAAAGAAATGTCACGTCAACTATGGGGACCAGCCCTGCAGGGATCAGCCTCATATCACAGATGAATGCCGTTGATGGAGGGAGTGAAGTTACAGACCAGTTTTCTGTATAACAAGATTCTCCGTTTATTAGTGAAAGTTAATACATATTTATACAGTATCTTTTTCGGCGTAATAAAAAAATAAGATACAAACCAATGACATGCCTAAATATTTGTATTAACATCTTACTACTGATTGGTTCTAATTCAATCCTCTACGTAGCTGAATATTCATTTCCAACTAACGTGTTATAGGCTATATTTCAAGCATAGTGTGCATACTGCCAAGGGGGAGGGGGTGTCATAATGACATAGTGGAATAGTGACAAAATGTTCAGAAATAGTCTGAAGGCTAGTGCATGCAGAAATTCTAACATAAAACTATTGTGTTAGAACTTTATACAGAAAATGGATGTAATATTCTTTTCTAAGATGGATGCCACTGTTACATTACCTATCCCCCACCATTTTTTATAGTAAAAACACACTGTTTCTCAGTTTAAATTCCAAATCATTGAACTGGTCTCACAACCAAGAGGGGGTGATAAACATGGTAAACTAAAGACACGTGAATATTTTTGGATTCACACCTTATGCACCGTTTCCCCATGATTTAAATCAAGACTATAATTCATGATCTAAATTAATAATCATGCATTTCTGTTATCTCTCGTTTGTTTCCTTCCTTACAGGATTTACGCTACGGGCGTGTTTATACAGCGTCAAACCTGCAGCGTGCAGATGTTACAGCATAGTAGATGGGATCTCTAGAAATCCCATGTCCACTATGCGTGCATGAGAGGCTGCAGATCACCCGTGGACACTGACATGCGGCGCGTCTTTCAGGACCGCAGCATGTCAAATTCTCTTGCGGAGTCGCTAGTCTCTGGAACAGAAATTTTACTACTAGTTAATTAACGCATCATGTGCACAGCACATCTGAATTCACATTGCTATGCATGGCAGACCGATTAACAAGCTTTTTCGCGGCCGGAAAAACGCAGCAAAAACGATACGTGTGAACTTAAAGAAGTTGTGTATTACTTTATATTATTCCACCAATGTATCCCCCCGGGGCCGCTAAAACTTTTTGTAAATACCTTCCGATGCAGATAATGCCTGTGAGCAGGGCCTGCTCCAGGTTTTTGTGGGCCCTGGGCGAAAGAGTCTCAGTGGGCCCCTTTAACACATACTACGATTCATGATGCAGATACGGCAGAGAAATATATATACACGGTGGTCCAAAAGTAGGTGGCCAGAAAATAATAACATTTATTTTGATTTATTTATAAAATTATATTTACTAACACAAGCATAACATTGACAATTAAATTTTATTCAGAACAATAATACAAAAGCCCTTAAATTTTATCAACGCAGGTGCTCAAACTGTTTTCCATTACAATTTGCACAGCTTTGAAGTCTGCCTCTTACGCTTCAACAAACTTTTTTGCACAAGTCTCTTTGGGTATTAATTTCTTGAAATGCATCTCTTATGTAATTTTTCAAATCACTGACACTTTTTGGTTTTCGACTATAAACTTTGTCCTTGAGTACTCCCCAAAAGAAAAAAATCCATTGGGGTCAAGTCTGGTGAACGTGCCGGCAAATCAAGTGGGCCTCTTCGGCCCATCCATTTAATAGGAAATGTTTCATCAAGATACTCGCGGACTACTCTTGAATAATGTGGAGGGGCCCCATCTTGTTGGAAATAAAGGTCATTTGAATTAGGCTGTTGCTGTAACTGGGGAACAACTTGATTTATAAGAATTTCGAGATACTTATCTCCTGTGACTGTTCCATCAAAAAATATTGGTCTTAAAACACCAAAACCTGAAATACCACCCCAAACATTGACACCAGGCTCATTTAGTTGTTGCTCTAATGTTAAATGCATGTTCTCATTATACCAGTAAATACAATTATGTCTGTTAATATGGCCGGATAATTTGAAAGAAGCTTCATCACTCCACATAATATTATCTAAAATTACTGGATTTTCTTCAATTTCGTTAAGCATAATCTCACTAAATTGCAGCCGCCTGTCTGGATCATCCTCCAATAAACCATGAATTAGACGTGGACGATAAGCTTTCCACCCAATAGATTTCAGGATTCGCATGATAGAAGCTCGTGAACTTCCCAATTCCAAAGAGGCTCTTCTGGTGGACTTTTTTGGACTCTGAACAAATGTTTCAACAACAAGTTGTTTATTATCTTCTGTACAGACTGTTTTGGGTCGACCAGTTTTTGGAGCATTAAGGATTGAGCCAGTGGCATTGAATTTGTCACGAATGCGGTAAATGGTTTGTCTCTTTGAGGCTTGAGTACCAAATGTTTCAACCCAATTTGCTCTAACAGTTTCAGCATTTTGAGATTTCCAATACTCTTGTTAAAATCCATTTACTTTGATCTGTATTTAAATTATTTGCCATTATGTGTTATCTGAATTATCTGAAAAGAAAACTGATTTGGGGGAGATCTATCTGTGAAAACTAGATCTGTGAAACTGGCTCAGTTGCCCTTAGCAACCAATCAGATTCCACCTTTCATTTTCCAAAGAGTCTGTGAGGAATGAAAAGTGGAATCTGATTGGTTGCTAAGGGCAACTGAGACAGTTTCACTTTATACCATGTTTGTTAAATCTCCCCCTTCATAACTTTATTACACTTTCTGTCCACTTTCTTTTGGACAACCCTGTATATAGTACAAGGCCAAAGATTTCACTTCTTACATTACATGATTGATATCTATTGTAAATTCCACAATAGCTCAAAAACCGGCAAATCGCTCCATACAGAATACTGGCCCCCATAAAATGCTCCATACAGGATACTGGCCCCCATATAACGCTCCATACAGAATACTGGCCCCCATATAACGTTCCATACCGAATACTGGCCCCCATATAACGCTCCATATAGGATACTGGCCCCCATATAACGCTCCATACAGGATACTGGCCCCCATATAACGCTCCATACAGGATACTGGCCCCCATATAACGCTCCATACAGGATACTGGCCCCCATATAACGCTCCATACAGAATACTGGCCCCCATATAACGCTCCATACAAGATACTGGCCCCCATATAACGCTCCATAAATAATACTGGCCCCATATAATGCTCCATGCAGGCTGTGCCACCACATAATGCTCCATGCAGGCTGTTCCCCCCACATAATGCCCCACGCAGGCTGTTCCCCCCTTATAATGCCCTATTCAGGATGTCACCCCCCCTTATAATGCCCCATGCAGGATGTCACTCTCCATATAATGCCCCATGCAGGATGTCACCCCCCATATAATGCCCCATGTATTATGTCAGCCCCCTTTATAATGCCCCATAAAGGATGTCACCCCCCTTATAATGCCCCATGCAGGATGTTACCCCCCTTATAATGCCCCATGCAGGATGTCACCCCTCCTCCTTTATAATGCCCCATGCAGGATGTAACTTCCCCCCTCATATAGTGCCCCATGCAGGATGTCACTTCCCCTTCCTTATAATGCCCCATGCAGGATGTCACCCCCCTTATAATGCCCCATGCAGGATGTCACCCCCCCTCCCTTATAATGCCCCATGCAGGATGTCACTTCCCCCCCATATAATGCCCCATGCTGGATGTCACTTCCCCTTCCTTATAATGCCCCATGCCTCCATACATAAAAAAAAAAAATGAAATACTCACCTCACTTCTCACCTGCTGCTCCGGACTCCAGCGTCGCCGAAGTCTTCCCACTCTGCGCTGTGACGGCTCAGGAGAGAGCGCGATGTAAAGACGTCACCGCGCCCTCTGACCTGGGACGTCACAGTGCAGCAGCCGCTGAAGAGACCGGAGCTGCTGCGGAGGCACGGGGAGAGGTAAGTATTGTGCCGGTTGCCGGGGCCCTAAGCGAGCGGGGGGGGGAGCGGGCGCTGACACTGCTCTCCTCCGCTCACGGGTCCCACAGCGCGGCGGGGTGCCTGATGGCGAGTGGGCCCCCCCGCCTGCTCAGGGTCCCGGCACTTACCCGGGTGCTGACGTCGGCCCTGCCTGTGAGCGGCGCTATCGGTGGCTGCTCACAGGCAGCATGTGACCCCGCACTGACATCACGACAAGTGAGGTGTGACTCAGCGCTGGGGTCCATGTGGTGGCTGCTGGGTTTTGGGCGGGGATACCCCCCGCGTCATACCCAGCATCCACCGCGCACTTTCCCAATGAATGGGGAGAGGCAGAGCGCACGGTGGATGCCGGGTGTGATGGGCTGGGTTGGCCCGCCCACAGCCTGGCATCCACCATGGAACGCAGAAGACAGAGACCCCCGGCTGCAGCCAGCACTTGTCGTTACATCAGCGGATGTCAGAGCCGGCTGCAGCCGGGGGTCACGTAATGCCTGTGAGCGTCCAGTGATAGCACCGCTCACAGGCAGAACCTGCAACAGAAACTAATTACAAAGACACTTATGGGCCCCGGGGGGATACATTGTCGGGGTAATATAAAGTACTGGAAAACCCCTTTAACCTTACTCTTCCCTCTCACAATCTGCTCCCTCCTATTCATGTCTCCACACCCTCCATACCTCCAATAGCACAACTGCACTCAGAGACCCTGGCTGATGACCGGATCATGCTGTACATCCTTATAATGATGGCGGACTGTACATGACAAGCACTTTTTAACTATTGTCTCCCCTCTTTGCTCATAGCTTGGAAGCAGGACCTTCACTACCCCTGTAACTTAAAATGTGTTACAGTGTTACTGTCTTCATTGTCTGTGCATGTCCCCTCTTATAGTAAAGTAATGCAAAATATGTTGGCGCTATAGAAATATAATCATTATTGTCAGGAATTCCACCACCAATTTGTCAGGAATTCCAACACACACAGAGAGATGACACCGGGGAGATCACGCAATATCTCACCGTGCCGTCACGCTGTCTGTATACTACTCTCTACGTAGGTATCGGTAAGCGACCAGTGGGCGTATGGCGCCACACCCCGGGGATTCCAAAGCCTGGAGTCTGTGTTCAATGCCCTCCGTACGGTCACTGTCAGCTTCACGATAGCCCAATTATTATTATTCTCTGCCACCACCGGCTGAGTTTGAAATATAATACAAGCCTGGCCGGACGCCTGCGTTTTGGTAGTGTATATGGCTTCGGGGAAGGGAACGATTACAGAACAAAAGAAACAGGACTATTAAATTTTATATTTAATCCAAAAGGGAGGCAGTGTTTAGGAAAATATGTACAAGGATGTTACAAAGGAGACATTAAAATACAAACGCAGTTACATAAAATAAACAGGGTAAAAAAGAAGATAACTTAGAACGTACCAAAACTCTATTGAGATAGAGGTAACTAGAATATGTGTAAACATGAAAAAAACTCTAAAATAATAATTTTTATTCTGATTCTTTTTAAAAAACACCAAAAAAACCCTGTGATATGTGAGTAAGAAGATCCATGATTATATCAAGATCCGTCCAATATCCCTTAGGGACTATTTAACATTGAGTCAAAAAATAGAAATAGATAACCACACATGGGCCAGTAAACTCTTAAACATGATAAGCATTCATATACAATGTAGACTTAAAACTGCCCTATCTTAAAAAGCCTCAACTGATACTGCCTGTCATGGAGGTTGGCACCCTAGTATATGAGTCTGGCGCCCCCATTCAACGGCGGCTGTCCCTCACTTTCCCTGCTAGACCCTGATAAAGTTAGTTATGAACAGGTAATGAGTGACTGCCTACTCTAATACAATTTTCATACTGTGCTAATAGATAAACAAAGAGAATGCAGCATGATGGCAGACTTATCTCAAAAGAAGATAACTTACTTACAGTATACGATCGCGGAGACGATTAAGTATAGGTGGAGGAGGGGCGCTCCAGTCGGATTATGCTGTTATTGAACAGGACCCGTTGCTTATAATTCTTATTCCCCCCTGGATTCTCTTATATCTAAGGGGAGATATGTCCACATGACCGCTGTGGTGACATCATGTGGGCCGGTCTCCAACCTGTACATTTTTATTAAAAATGCTAACTTCTGCGATAACTCATCGCTCGTTGATCGCATAAGCTTGCAAACTACGCCATTTTTTCCCTTATGATTTTATCTTCAGTTAGAGACCACATATCACATAGCTGCAGTCTGCTATTCTGGTGTTTTTGCGCTACAGCTCCCTAATTTTGGTTACAGCCCTGGAAAACTACCTATACATTCTTGGGCTGATTTGGTCACTACACATATGGGTCCCGTTACTGTCGGACGTATGTAACTCATAATATTTCACAGTTCATATCGGAGTCAGTTCGTCTGCAACTTCCCTTTGAGGCTCGGGAAGCAGCCTCATGGGTACACGCAAATTAGTGCAAGCCTGCGTTTTAATTACCTCCTGTGTCTTTCAGAGACAAGATGCTTGATTACTAACAAAGTTATAACACTCCTTGGCTGGCCTTGTTTGCATAAGCTGTTTCTCAGGTGTGTGCTAATTGGGGCTTTTGTGCTGAGGAAAATGGGACAGCTCAGTGCTGACAAGTGATAATTTGCAGTGGACACTGTATAATTGTCATCTCTGGACAAACACTACAGGAGAGGGCCTGGGAGAAGGGGGTAATATTCTGTTACTATGTCTGTGACATTACTATTTCCCTGACATTAATCGGGAAGTAGGGGATGCAAAAGGTAAAAAGTACTTGTCCTGTATGGTCCAGCCATCAGTATAATGACTAGAGTATTCACATAACGCAGGTCATCGACAGTGTGTACACACAGGTGCTGAGGGCACATCGCCGGCTCGTTCCTTTACGTTCCTTGTCGGCACTAGTGATGGGTAGCTCCTGAATGAGCCGGCTCTAAGAGCCGGCTCTTTATAGTGAATCATATGAGTCGGCTCCTGGCAGGGAGCCAATTGAAATTTAAACGGCTCTTTGCCAGTTCACGTTCCAGTCAGTCACCTCTTGCCCCGCCCCTCCCGGCCCCTCCCTCCCGGCAGTAGTCACTCTGATCTTATCCAGGAGACTGAGAATGCATGCTCCTCCTGCTGCCGCACATAGCACTGACTCACAGCCCCGCCCCCCTCCAATCTGTGACAAGCAAGCAGCAGTCAGGCAGTCAGGCACTTTATTAAAGGAACACTGACATCTGGATTTAGCCTGATTATAGTTATTTACCGCCAGCTTGTAAATCCTCGCTGAGCGAGGGAGAAACAGCGGATGTAAATGTGCGTCCCTTGTTCTCTCCCATTCACTTGAATGGAAGGGAACAAATGATCCAGCGATGCATATGGGCAGGGCAGATAAGGATCTCCTCTGCAAACATACCATCGCTGGATTGAGCATCACTGGATCGCAGGTTCGGGTGCTGCATCGACTGTGTAAATGCACCATTAGCTAGTGCAACTTGGAATGGTTATGTTGTTTCTGGTATGTGAATAACCTCCCAGCAGCCCCTGTTACATGATAGTGACTCGCCCCCTGGGCCGTGGGGCACTCGGATCCGGGCAATAGGGAACGATGGGGGTAGTAGTGGCAACCCGGTTCCGTGGCTCAGGGTGGTCAGGCCAGTGGTAGTCCGTTATGTGCTATTGATTATGTCTGACTACGCCACCCGTGGATTTGCGGTCATTAGGAACCGCCGCTGCAGGGCAGACCGCTGGGGCTGATGATATATGCAGCTGGGATGGTGTGACTCCTCACGGGAAGAGTGCGGCCCCAGGGCAGTGTGGTGGATGGTGGGAGTGATGGTAGTGAGAGTCCCGGTGCCGAAAGTGCTGGAGGAACAAGGAGCACACAGACAACAAGTTGCAGTCCAGGGTCTTTACTAAAACAGGTAAACTGACCCATAAACAGTCCCGGCTAGGAGGGGACCTGGATGTCTGAGAGCAACGGGGAAATTGTCCCTGGTCAGGGTGAGGGTGTAGGCCTACCGTGCTTTCTGCGCTCCTTCTGGCTATCTCCTCGTTATAGGGTAACAGCCCACGTTTCCGAGCTTTCCGTTTATTCTCGCCTGTATGGCCTGCGACGTGGGTTCCTTTCTGCTCCCAGCCTTGTACGGCTTTACTGGTCCCTTCGGTTGTGGCAGAGCCTCCAGGCTTCTTAGGCCAAGGAATATACAGTCCCTTGCGGACTGGTTCTCTGCTGGGGGATGTAGAATCCTCCCAGCCTCAGACACCAAAGTCTGGTAAAGTAAGTCTCTTATCTGCCAAGACAGGCTTGCTTCGCCTCTTGTCTCTGGCTTGTGGCTCTCCTCCTGCCACACTTCCTCTTAGGTGCAGTGCAACTGTCTGTCCCTGCTCTGCTCTGGGACAAGTCTCAGTCCTGAGACAGGCCTTCAAGTTCTCTCTAACCCTGCCCCCAGCACCAGCTTTTATAGGGGCAGCCAGCTCCCCCTACTGGCCTGAGACAGGAGGTACTGCATGCTAATGTTCCCCTGACTAGAGAACCTCCCCCTTGCTCTCAGACACAGCTTTAATTACACTTGTGGCATCCAGGCCAGGGTGACACAATAGCAGTGCCAATCTGAGGGACCAACTTCATGCACAAAACTAGTACTATTCAAGGCAGTACAGCACTCTCAAATCACATCCGATTTTGCATACAATTGCCAGTAGTGTTGAGCTAATTGAATTGCACTTGTTTGATTTCTGCACTTTTTTTAATCAAACATTTCTCGTTTTGTGCGGTGCTGGCAATTTTGACCACTTTGTGCGGTCCAATTTGAATGTTTAAATTAAACCGCATTGTGAATATACGCGATACTGCGGCTAAAATCGCTAATATTCGCTATTTTAGCGGCCGCATTGTGTTTATTCGCAATGCGGTTCAATACTGACCTGTACAAAAATGGCTCTCGGCCACTGTGAGACTAGTAGAACCAAAGCGAATGTACGCTCGCGATTATGAACGTTCGCAATTATGAACGCATGCTGTTGCATTCGCAATTGCGAGCGTAATATAGCAAAACTGCTATCGAACAATGTTTGAATTCAATTCGATAATGGATTCGAACAATATTATGTTCGCTCATCTCTAATTGCCAGATATGACAATCGTATACATAATTACAGTGTGGACGCAGCCTCTGCTGCATAGATTGGCATTACTTGTGAAGATGTGGGCCCAGCCGAACCCAATTGTGCAGCAGCTGTTGCATGTGCTTGTGCTGTGAGTTTAGTGGCTTTTAATCACATGCAGGACCTCATTAATATGTCAGACCACTGTCTCACCAATGCAGGAAGCTGCCTGCCCATTTACATGTTCAGAAAAACTACCAAACTGGGCCCTAATGGTGACAGTGTTGGAATTAGTGTATCTGTCAATTCTTAATGTTGCTATCACATCTTCTTCTTGAGACCAGCATAAAAGTACCTCACAGGTTCCCTTTAATGTAGATGAAGAAGGAGCATGTGACCACTGACCAGCCAGTCACAGCTCACTGACTGTACTGTACTCTGCATCCTAAGCCTTGCCCTCTTGTGATTGTTTTTAAATTAACACCCACGCTGTGTTCCTGGCAGCCTGCCCTACCCTGGATGGACGTGGACGGATACAGAGTGTAACAAACAGTAGTGCATGCAGATTGAGGTGCGTGTCATCAAATCAAATCCTCCCAATTTTGCAACCATATTGGTGACGGTGAGGAACTTGGGTATTAATTTCCTCACAGACTATTTTTAAAATACCCACAAATAAATAAAGAGGGAGGTTGATAGCCTGCAGAGAGAAGAGGAGTGCACGTACAGTGGATAAGATGAGTGACAGCAGCAAACGAAGTAGGATTTGGTCGCATTTTGATTACATCGACAACACAAAAACAGAATGTAAAATTTGTAAGATAAAATTGTCATACCGAGCAGGGTCTACCACCAACCTTCACAGACATATTAGAAATGTACATCCAACAGTGCAGATTGAGGAACATGAAAGCACCACTGCAACTACTGGAACTGCTGCTGCAGTGTCTGCAACCACCTCTGAGGCATCAGCTAGACCACGACCTGCAACAACCCAGAGATCTATACTCCAATTTATGCCAGATAAAGTCATGACCCCAGCAAGAAAGAGTGCAGTTGACAGAAAGTTGACTAAGATGGTTGCAAAAGACTTCCAACCAATGACAATTGTGGAGGACAAGGGATTTAAAAATTTTGCCCATGTTCTCAATCCGACGTATGTTCTTCCAAGCAGGAAAACACTCAGCCAAACACTTATTCCAAAGCTATATGAAAGTGAACGTGCCTCATTACAAGAAAAGGTTCAAATGGCTGCAGCAGTTTGCCTGACAACTGACTGCTGGACATCCAGAGCCACCACGTCCTTCATGTCAGTAACATGTCATTTCATTGACAATTATAAAATGGTCTCTTGTCTTCTGGACTGTTTTGAGTTTACTGACAAGCACACTTCAGAGAACTTGGCAGATGAACTTCTAAGGGTGGTAAAAGAATGGGGAGTTGAAAGCAAAGTCATTTGCTGTGTTACTGATAATGCAGCTAATATAACCAAAGCCATTAAAAACCTAAAATGGAACGATCACCCGTGCCTTGCACACACAATTAACCTAATGGTAAGATATGCTCTGAAGGAGATAAAACCCACTGTGGACAAAGTAAAATCAATTGTGGAATTTTTCCATAGGAGTACAACAGCCACAATGAAGCTAAAGTCTACTCAACAGCAAATGGGTATGCCTGAACTGAGGCCCAAACAAGAGTGTGTCACAAGATGGAATTCCACATTTCATATGCTTAAACGGCTTCTGGAGTCCAAGGATGTAATCATATCTACCCTGGCCATTATCAACGCACCTGTTGAAAATCTGAGCCGAGAAGAATGGAAAGTCGTGAGAGAGGCATGCACTATTCAGGAGCCCTTTGACCAGGTCACTGTGGAGATCAGTTCAGAAAGGTAGAGTAACAACTACTGTTACATTATTTGTATTGTTGAAAAAAAAAGACACACGTCCATCATTTAATCTTGGGACCCTTTTACACATCACAGTTTAACTTTCAGTCAGGCAAAAATGTGCCAGACTGAAAGATAAATTGTTCTGTATAAATGCATAAAACGATGGCCGACTGAACGACTACTAATCGTTCAGTGGGACATTGCTCTGTGTAAAGGCAAGTGGTTCCTGCTGGCTCATTACTCATGAGCCAGAAGTAATGACCTGCAGCGCTACCTCCCTGCACTCCCCTGGTATCTGGGTCCAGCTGTCGGAGGAGCAGGGCTCAGCGGCTTCTCCTCTGCCATGGCAACCTGACAAGAGCCAGCATGTGGACCCAGATACCAGACAGGACCAAGATACCAGGTGCTGGAAGGTAAATATCTTGTTGCACCCCAGGCCCAAGCTATCCTATGAGGCCATATTGTTTCGGCTCATAGGATAGTACAGATTTACTATAAACGATGTCTGTGCATGGAAACAGATAGTTTAAAAGCAAACGATGGGAGAAATTATTGCACAAACGATTTCTCTGCTCATGGATTAGCCGGGCAGCAGAGTTGAGGATAGATTGAAGGGGTGATTAGAGCGTTGGAAGGGAGACCGCCGAGGAGGGTGTTGCAGTAGTCTAGGCGGGTGATAATGAATTAGTTAGCACATTGTGTGGCAGAGTGATCTATAATCTCACTGCTCTTACAGTAAAGAATCCCCTGATGATGGTGAAACATTTTTTCTCTAGAAGTATAGGATGCCAATGCCACTAGTACAGGAGTAGAAGGCAAAAGATCAGTAGGAAAATCTCTGTACTGTCTATTTATATATCTGTAGATTAGATCGCCCCAAGCCATCTTTTTTCCAGACTGAATGACCCCAAGTTTCATAACCTGTTTTGTCAATGCAATACTGCAAATTATCATCATATAACTGTATGGTAGAGGTCAATGGCAGTAATACTACATAAATAAAGTTCACATTACAAATTTCTGAGTAACTGTTTTATCCATTTGCAGCTATGTTACAGCCTCTAAAATGCTGCTGCTGTGCAGGGGTTTGCAGAGAGTGACAGCCAACCAGAGAGATGGAGCAATAAATACAGAGAAAGTAAAAGAGTTGGTAGCTGCCCTGTGTGCCTCTATGGAAAGAAAGTTCCAAAGGATGGAATATAACACTATACTGTCAGAAACTACACTACTTGACCGAGGTTCAAAAAGCTGGCCTTTAGTGATAATAGAGCTGTTGATGAGGCACTGCAAAGAATAACAGCAGCAGCAACGAGATGCAGCCTCACCAGCCAGCCACCTCCATCAGATGAAGATGAAGTGGGAGCAGGGGCTCCACAAGTACAACAACCACAAATGTCTGCTGTTTGGAGGGTCTTTGACGAAAGGGCAACAGGAGATGCTGCAAGAAGAAACCCCTCAGCAGATGCAATGCTAGAAGTAAGATCATATCTTGAGGAACTCTTGATCCAAAGAGCAGCAGACCCATTGACGTGGTGGGAGAGCAAGGCTTCAATATACCCACGGCTTGTCAAGGTGATGACCAGAAGACTGTGCATCGTAGCGACATCAGTCCCTTCAGAGAGGATTTTCTCCAAAGCAGGGCAAATAATAACAGAGAGAAGAAATCGGATCAGCCCATCCAAGCTCCAGCACTTGGTCTTTCTTAATGCCAATCTGCCCTAATGACAATCTTAACATGTTGCACTTTTAAAAATGGTTTTCTGCTGCTGTTTTGAGCATTTGTTATATGTTTGCACATTTTATATTTGTTAATGTTTTCATACTAAACAGAATACACAAAATGTTATTTTGGAAATTATCAGGTTTAAAGGGGTAGGCTCAATTCTTACCTTTCCCGGCTCCAGCGCTGCATTTTCTCTTATGCCCCTGCCTCAGGGGGCGGGGCCGGAGATGCGACAGGCAGTTCTGTGCGCGCGCATGACATGCGCACAGAACTCTGTGATTGGCCTCCGGGGACCGATCGCACAGCTCCGTGCTGTCACCGCCCGGCCCACAACGGGTGCTGCATGGTCCATGCGGTCAGTCAGCGAGCGCTGGCCAACAACATGATCGCATCCTTTGTGTCTTTTGCTGAATAGGGCTCCGGCACATGGCTACGTCCATGGAAACCCATGTAAACAGTTACATAGGTTTTTATGGAATACCAGCAGGATTGAAGCAGAATTTTTAAAATAAGTATATGGAGAATATACCTATTTTAAAAAGTTCTCTTCAATTAATGGCACTAATGCCCATGTGATCCAACCCCTTTAACCTCTTAAGCCCCAAGGGTGGTTTGCACGTTAATGACCAGGCCAATTTTTACAATTCTGACCACTGTCACTTTATGAGGTAATTACTCTGGAACGCTTCAACGGATCCCCCTGATTCTGAGATTGTTTTTTCGTGACATATTGTACTTCATGATTGTGGAAAAATTTCTTCGATATCACTTGCGTTTATTTGTGAAAAAAACGGAAATTTGGCTAAAATTTTGAAAATTTTGCAATTTTCAAAATTTGAATTTTTAAGCCCTTAAATCAGAGAGATATGTCACACAAAAGAGTTAATAAATAACATTTCCCACATGTCTACTTTACATCAGCACAATTTTGGAACCAAAATTTTTTTTTGTTAGGGAGCTATAAGGGTTAATAGTTGACCAGCGATTTCTCATTTTTCCAACAAAATTTACAAAACCATTTTTTTAGGGACCACATCACATTTGAAGTCACTTTGAGAGGTCTTTATGAAGAAAATACCCAAAAGTGACACCATTCTAAAAACTGCACCCCTCAAGGTGCTCAAAACCACATTCAAGAACTTTATTAACCCTTCAGGTTCTTCACAGGAATTTTTTGAATGTGGAAGAAAAAAATGAACATTTAACTTTTTTCACAAAAATGTTACTTTAGACCCAATTTTTTTTATTTTCACAGGGGTAACAAGAAAAAATGGACCCCAAAATTTGTTGTGCAATTTCCCCTGGGCACGCAGATACCCAATATTTGGGGAAAAAACACTGGGCGCACGGCAGGGCTCGGAAGGGAAGGAGCGCCATTTGACTTTTTGATTGTAAAATTTGCTTGAATAATTAGCGGACGCCATGTTGTGTTTGGAGAGCCCCTGTGTGCCCAAACTTTGGAGCTCCCCCACAAGTGACCCCATTTTGGAAACTAGACCCCCCAAGGCACCTTTCTAGATGCATAGTGAGCACTTGGAACCCCCAGGTGCTTCACAAATTGATTCGTAAAAATTAAAAAGGGAAAAAAAAAACACTTTTTCATTTCTATGAATCAATTTGTGAAGCACCTGGGGTTCCAAGTGCTCACTATGCATCTAGATAGGTGCCTTGGGGGGTCTAGTTTCCAAAATGGGGTCACTTGTGGGGGAGCTCCAATGTTTGGGCACACAGGGACTCTCCAAATGCAACATGGTATCCGCTAACAAATTGACTGGAAAATCGGCTCAAATTGTTAGCGGACACCACGTTGCGTTTGGAGAGCCCCTCTGTGCCCAAACTTTGGAGCTCCCCCACAAGTGACCCCATTTTGGAAACTAGACCCCCCAAGGCACCTTTCTAGATGCATAGTGAGCACTTGGAACCCCCAGGTGCTTCACAAATTGATTCGTAAAAATGAAAAAGTGAAAAAAAAAAACACTTTTTCATTTTTATGAATCAATTTGTGAAGCACCTGGGGTTCCAAGTGCTCACTATGCATCTAGATAGGTGCCTTGGGGGGTCTAGTTTCCAAAATGGGGTCACTTGTGGGGGAGCTCCAATGTTTAGGCACACAGGGACTCTCAAAATGCAACATGGTATCCGCTAACAAATTGAATGGAAAATCGGCTCAAATTGTTAGCGGACACCACGTTGCGTTTGGAGAGCCCCTCTGTGCCCAAACTTTGGAGCTCCCCCACAAGTGACCCCATTTTGGAAACTAGACCCCCCAAGGCACCTTTCTAGATGCATAGTGAGCATTTGGAACCCCCAGGTGCTTCACAAATTGATTCGTAAAAATTAAAAAGTGAAAAAAAAAACACTTTTTCATTTTTATAAATCAATTTGTGAAGCACCTGGGGTTCCAAGTGCTCACTATGCATCTAGATAGGTGCCTTGGGGGGTCTAGTTTCCAAAATGGGGTCACTTGTGGGGGAGCTCCAATGTTTGGGCACACAGGGACTCTCCAAATGCAACATGGTATCCGCTAACAAATTGAATGGAAAATCGGCTCAAATTGTTAGCGGACACCACGTTGCGTTTGGAGAGCCCCTCTGTGCCCAAACTTTGGAGCTCCCCCACAAGTGACCCCATTTTGGAAACTAGACCCCCCAAGGCACCTTTCTAGATGCATAGTGAGCACTTGGAACCCCCAGGTGCTTCACAAATTGATTTGTAAAAATGAAAAAGTGAAAAAAAAAACACTTTTTCATTTCTATGAATCAATTTGTGAAGCACCTGGGGTTCCAAGTGCTCACTATGAATCTAGATAGGTGCCTTGGGGGGTCTAGTTTCCAAAATGGGGTCACTTATGGGGGAGCTCCAATGTTTGGGCACACAGGGACTCTCCAAATGCAACATGATATCCGCTAACAAAATGTCGGCTCAAATTGTTAGCGGACACCATGTTGCGTTTGGAGAGCCCCTGTGTGCCCAAACTTTAGAGCTCCCCCACAAGTGACCCCATTTTGGAAACTAGACCCCCCAAGGCACCTATCTAGATGCATAGTGAGCACTTGGAACCCCCAGATGCTTCACAAATTGATTCGTAAAAATGAAAAAGTGTTTTTTTTTTCACTTTTTCATTTTTATGAATCAATTTGTGAAGCACCTGGGGTTCCAAGTGCTCACTATGAATCTAGATAGGTGCCTTGGGGGGTCTAGTTTCCAAAATTGGGTCACTTGTGGGGGAGCTCCAAAGTTTGGGCACACAGGGGCTCTCCAAACGTAACATGGTGTCCGCTAACAATTTGAGCCGACAATTTGTTAGCGGATATCATGTTGCATTTGGAGAGTCCCTGTGTGCCCAAACATTGGAGCTCCCCCACAAGTGACCCCTTTTTGGAAACTAGACCCCCCAAGGCACCTATCTAGATTCATAGTGAGCACTTGGAACCCCAGGTGCTTCACAAATTGATTCATAAAATGAAAAAGTGTTTTTTTTTTCACTTTTTCATTTTTACGAATCAATTTGTGAAGCACCTGGGGGTTCCAAGTGCTCACTATGCATCTAGATAGGTGCCTTGGGGGGTCTAGTTTCCAAAATGGGGTCACTTGTGGGGGAGCTCCAATGTTTGGGCACACAGGGGCTCTCCAAACGCAACATGGTGTCCGCTAACAATTTGAGCCGATTTTCCATTCAATTCGTTAGCGGACACCATGTCGCGTTTGGAGAGCCCGTGATGTGCCTAAACAGTGGTGCTCCCCCACAAGTGTCCCCATTTTGGAAACTATACCCCTCAAGGATTTTATTAAGGTGTATAGTGAACATTTTGAACCCAGAGGTACGGCACAGAATTTGTTTACATTAGGTTATCATATTGAATAAGTTGTCATTATTCTTGAGCGCAAGTGCTCGCTACTTGAGTTTGCATCGGGTACTCAGGTATGCACCATGTACAGCGTGTGCTCGAGTGACATGCTCGAGTCCCTGCTCCGCATGTTTCACGGTTATTAGACACCCAAAAAAAAACATGCGGGGATCGCTCGTGCATGGCAGGCAATCCCCGTAAAGTTTTTTTGGCCGCGAAGCATATGGAACAGAGACTCGAGCATGTCACTCAAATACCCATGATACTCAATGCATACCAGAGCACCCGATGCAAACTCAAGTAGCGAGCACTTGCGCTCAACACTAGTCGCCATATCGTCATCTTTTTTTCTTACTTTTGAAAAAAATCCCAACCCCAGCCCTAACCTTAGCACAACCCTAACCATAGCACAACCCTAGCTCTAGCACAACCCTAGCGCCAGCACAACCCTAGCCCCAGCACAACCCTAGCCCCAGCACAACCCTAGCCCCAAACCCAGCCCTAACCCTAGCCCAATCCTAACCCAAGAGTTTATTTTTGACTCCGTTCCTTGTGCGGTATAAGTGATTAGACGACTTTATTCTTCAGGTCGGTGTGATTACAGCAATGCCAGAATCATATGGGGTTTTTATGACTGACAGCTGTCAAACACTAAAAGACGCATTTTTTGTAAAATCTAGTTTTTGCATCGCCATATTTTGAGAGCTATAATTTTTCCAGATTTTGGCAGACAGTCATGTGATGGCTCGTTTTTTGCGGGATGACTTGACGTTGTTATTGGTGCCATTTTCAGGCACGTGACATTTTTTGATCGCTTTCTATTCCGATTTTTGGGAGGCAGAATAAACAAAAACCAACAATTCAGGAATTGTTTTTTTTTTTTTTTTTTTTTATTCTGTTCCGCGTGTGGTAAAATTGATAAGGTAGCTTTATTCTTTGGGTCAGTACGTTTACAGCGGTACTACATTTGTATCACTTTTCTATGTTTTGGCGCTTATACACAATAAAAGCTATTTTATAGAAAAAAATATTTTTTAGCATCGCTTTATTCTGAGAACCATAACTTTTTTATTTTTCGGCTGATGGAGCTGTCTGGCAGCTTGTTTTTTGCGGGACGAGATGACGTTTTCAGCGGTACCATTTTTATTTATATGCGTCTTTTTGATCGCGTGTTATTCCACTTTTTGTTTGGCAGTATGGTGATAAAGCATTGTTTTTTGCTTCGTTTTTTTTTTTTTTTTTTACCGTGTTCACTGAAGGGGTTAACTAGTGGGACAGTTTTATAGGTCAGGTTGTCCCGGACGCGGCGATACCAAATATGTGTACTTTTATTGGGTTTTTTTTTTTTTTTAAAAATAATATTTATTGATGGGTTCATTATATTTTTATTTTTGGTGGATTATTTTTTTTATTTTTTTTTATATTTTTTTTTTTTTTTTTTTTTCCACTTTCAGACAGTTTATACACTTTATTACTTTGTCCCACTCTGGGACTTTCACTTTTTTTTCTCTGATCGCCTGCATGGCATAGGAATGGAGCACCATCCCTATGCCATGCAGGCTGTCAGCGGTGCACAGTGTGAAGATTGTTTGGAGATGCACTGCGCATGTCCAAACAATCTTCCTGCTGTCTGGTGACCCGGATGTTGTCATGACGACATCGGGTCATCATGGCAACACCCGGGAAGCCTTTGCAGACTGCGCTGGAAGCCGGAAGAGGAGGTGAGTATCGGCGATCACCTCCCCTTGCCCGCGCAATGCCGCTATCGACTTCGATCGCAGCATCGCAGGGGTTAATGTGCTGGGAGCGGTGCAGGACCGCTCCCTGCACATAGTACCGGGTGTCAGCTGTGACAATCAGCTGACACCCGGTGGCGATCGCGCCCACACAGCCTGTGTGCACGCGCGATCGCCATGACGTACTAATACGGGTCTGGCTCTTAAGTCCCAGGGCACAGACGCGTATTAGTACGTCAGATGTTGTTAAGGGGTTAATGACATTATATTAGTGATGGCAAAAGACATTGGTCCTTGATGGGACACCAAAAAAACAGTCTTTTCAAAAACAGATAATAACGGAGGAAATAAACTGAATCAGTCCATCCAAGCTATGGCACTTAGTTTATCTATCCAATGGGCCCTAAAGACAATTTTAGGCTGCCTTCACACTTTGTGGATTTGCAGCGGAGTTTCCATGCAGATCATCAGCGTGGAAATTCCATGGCATTTACAGAAGCCAACAGTGGCAATGGTTTTTATCCAAAACACATTCTCACTTTGTGGAAAAATTCAGAATCTGACATGAGGTGTGAAATTGGATTCAGCAGCAGCATGTGAATGTGTGCCGAATATCCGAGATGCGAAATTCATTGCAGTCAATGGACGGGTGAATTCCGCAGCAAATTCCTTATCTAAATCCGCCTGGATGCAGATGCCACATTTGACACTGCAGACAGCCCACAGCGAACTCGCCAAGTGTGAAGGTAGCTTTAAAATGTGGCACTGATAATTAGTATCTTGTTGGTATTTTGCATGTTCATTTTGTGTTTGTTAAAGTTTTTACAGCAAATAATCTAAAATCTGGTTATTCTGGAAACTATTCTGTTGTATGTCATAAATTGGCACATGTGTAGATTTTTACTAAAAGGTTAAAACATACCAGAATTTGGCTTCAAATTTAAAGCCAAAGGTAATAGGAAATGAAGAGCCGTTTTCGGAGCCAAAAGAGCCGGCTCACCAAAAAATCGCATTTTACCCATCACTAGTCGGCACTGCTCTTTTCCCACAGTCCCTTATATTGCTGAGCTATAGTACACTCCTTCTAACACTGGTCACCTTGGCAACACGATGCTAACTGTACACGCCCCCGGTACACGCCCTCCCCCCAGGTACACGCCCCCCCGTGACACGGCTCCTGCCTCCCTGCACGTCCCACAACCTCACGCTGTCCGGACACGCCCCCTAGAGACGTTCCCCGTCACTTCCGGTACGTGCTTCCTGCCTGTTAGTCGCAGTCTGGCGGTCACGCGGTCACCTCCGGCCGCGCAGCCTTCTCCCCACGTCGCGCAGGTTCGTGCATCCCGGCGCTGTGCAGCTTGTGGTCAGTATTAGCTCTTTGCTGCGGCTTTTCTACATCTATCTGTTCTGTTTCTTCACCCACCTCCCCCATTTCTGCTCCACATCCCCTCATTGCCCGGATCCTCCCTTCTCAGTCACTTCTCACTTTCTCCTTGTTCTCATCGCTCTCAGCACGTTACTCGGTGACACCCCGGGATCTCTTACACAGAGATGTCGCTGATAGTCAGTAGGGAGCATCGGTTGTATAGATTTGTATACTGCATGTGGCGTTTGCTGTGTTACATACGGGCCTGGCGTTATTTTCACTTGTGCCCACAATCAGCAAATGCTGCGGGTTTCACGCTGGGTGTGTGCGTAGTGTGTGTGGCATCCAGATGTTACAGCATAGTGGATGTGATCTCTAGGAATCCCACGTCCACTATGCGTCTGTGGCTCACCCGTGGACACTGACATGTTGTGCGTCTTTCAGGACGTCAGTTTCTCTAGTGGAGTCGCTCATCTCCACAACAGAAACTTGACCACTAGAATGTATTGAATGCGGTAAATCCACATGGGTCAGTGAACACATGCAATTTACCTGTTTAATAGAATGCAGGAAAAATATGCTGCGTCCAAAGTGCTGCTACGTCCGGATCGTGGGCACACAGCCTGCACTGCTCGCCGCCGGCTCCTCTTACCTTGTAACTAGGGTACAGCACAGTGATCTTTCCTGTATCAGTGCATGTAGCACAGACGCACATAGGATCCTTCTGAGGATCTGTCACAGGCTTTTTCCTGATAGATCTATCAGATGTCCCTATAGCTGCTGGGTGACTGACGGTTCGGTATCTGTTTACTGGATCCATCACCCATAGGCTCTAACCTCTCTGTATCTATTACACAGTTGCATGTGAACGATGCCATACCCATAAATGTATGTTAAAAAGAATCTGTCACCCCTCTGGGCACTATCAGACCTCTACTATGGGCATACAGGGTATAGAAAAGTAAATCTATACATACCTGTATGGCCCATAGCAGAGGTCTGATTGCAGAGAAAAGCGCTTTAATCAATTCTGTTTTCCACAGGCTTGGCATCCAGGGGACGCCAAGAAATCCCTGCCTATCTGCTTATTATTCCCCCAAATCCCTGCGCCTCTAATTATCATAAACCCCCCCCCCCTTGCACGTCACAGGGCCCTGTGACATGCACTGTGCTCCCTGACTTACAGCCATGCACAAAGCGCCGCTCACGTAGAGCACGCTCTGCTTCATCCCGGCCCGTCTCTCCGTGCACTGCGCCGCAGGGTTCTATTGCGCAGCAAGTGACAATTACTCCCTGGCACCTGCGCAATAGAACCCTGCGGCGCAGTGCACGGAGAGACGGGCCGGGATGAAGCAGAGCGTGCTCTATGCGAGCGGTGCTTTGCGCATACCCAGCACAAGAGGGAGCACAGTGCACGTCACAGGGCCCTGTTACGTGCAGGGGAGGGGGGGATGTGGTAACTAAGCATATAGGCGGGGATTTGGGGGAATAATAAGCAGATAGGCAGGGATTTCTTGGCGTCCCCTGGATGCCAAGCCTGTGGAAAACAGAATTGATTAAAGCGCTTTTCTCTGCAATCAGACCTCTGCTATGGGCCATACGGGTATGTATAGATTTACTTTTCTATACCTTGTATGGCCATAGTAGAGGTCTGATATCGTCCAGGGGGTGACACATTCCCTTTAAAAGAGCTGTTCAGTCACCACACATTGCTGAACTACCCACAGAATAGGTAATATCCGATCAGTGGGAGTTTGATTAGCGGCACCCCCACCAGTCAGTTGCTACTAACTCTGACGGCCACCAGATAAAGACAAATGTGAATACTGCAAAGTGGGTCACTTTAACCACATAATGCCGATGATGGAGATTGTGATGAGATGGTGGGTGGCGTTTTTGTTCACATGGTGAACATGACATTTTCCTGAAAATGTATGTGTGCCCCTTCCATGTTGGCGTTAACCCCTGAAGAAGGCTGCACCGAAATGTGCTTTGGGACTGACACCACCACAGGGACGTTATACAGGGGTAGGATCTCTTGAGATTAGTGTGCACAGTTTAAGGTCCTGTACTGCACTAGGCACTGTGTCACTCTCCACAGAGGCTTATTTAAATCTGTTGGTCTTACTGCTCATGATCGCTAGGTGATCTTGCTCCAGCATTCATCCCTGGCCTTTGCACTTGCCCTAGCACTTTTATGTTCTGTGTGCATTCGAAAGGTGATCCACATTGCGACACTACAAACTTTATTTATACCACATGTGCTACTGATCTGGCACATTGTAATTGGTCGCTGATGTGTGTGTGGGTATGTCCATCCTGCATACCAATATTGTTTCCATTACTTTACTTTATTTCTGGTGTCTTGTCCATGCTGATCATTGCTTTGTTTTTAATCATCCCACTCTCATTTTAATCATGTTTTGTACTAAAATATATATTTTCATTCTATACTAGCGTGCATTTGAACTTCATTTTCTTATAGGTTATTGTCCATCAATTTTTATTTATTACTATATAAGATTTTACTATTTCATATTTATTGTATATACACTATTGTCCTATTTGTTATGGACTGCGGTATCTAAAGGGTTATACCACTTGGACTGGTCCTGTATAGCGTCAGTGCAGCTACAGAAATGTGTCATCTGTATAATACTGCCGGCACTTGTCAGGTGCAGAGCGGGCTCTGCTTACACCCCGCATGTGACGTATGTCACTTGTCCACAAGTGTCTGCATCATATTAGTAGGATGTGTCTTTATTTAGGAATCCCCACCAGATGGCGAGAACCGGTTTCCTCTTTTACAGCCACTCCTAACCAGTTACTCTGGAAAATTCCCATCAAGTGTTAGAGAAGAATCCACTTCACATGTGCTGATATGACTGATCTTGTTCTTCCTTTGCAGTTTTTGGTGTTACTTAGATATGGCACCTACAGTGGGGAAAAAAAGTATTTAGTCAGCCACCAATTGTGCAAGTTCTCCCACTTAAAAAGATGAGAGAGGCCTGTAATTGACGTCCTAGGTAGACCTCAACTATGAGAGACAAAATGAGAAAACAAATCCTGAAAATCGCATTGTCTGATTTGGAAAGAATTTTTTTTCTGTCACCCATGACGGCACAACGAGAGAAGGGATCCGCCTCAGTGGTTTCCTGTCCTTGATGGGGGACCTTCCTACTCGTCAGCGGCGACAGCAGCAAGATCATCTTGCCGGGGCCGTTGGTTGTGGCAGGGCACAGTCTCTGCTACGGCCGGTCCCGTGGGTCCTGGAAGCGCCGCGGAGGGCGCCGACATGTGGTCTTCTCGCGTTCGGGCGGAGGTTTGCGGCACCTACACAGCATGGTAGCCGGCAACCCCGCGTCCCGGATGTGACGTCACGGGGCGCGACCGGAAGTTGCGCCCCGATGACGCACGCCGGGACCTCTGACCCCCGGATGTAATTTTCGGGGGAGGTACCGGAAGCTGCGGGAACGCCGGCCCGTGATCTCCCTGGCACAATGGGGGTACTTAAGGGTAGATCACCGGCTAGGCAGGGGCGCAGTGCACCTTAATGGCTTCACAGCTGCCCTCCCCACCGCATCAGCAGCAAGAGCAGCAGTCCATGCTGCAGCAGCCCGAGGAGATGGAGCAACCGCAGCAGCCTCGGCGCCAGAAGCGCACCCAGGAGCAGCGTCCACCACAGAGCAGGAGCAGTGGGCTTTCTGGGACACGCAGCACCAAGGATTCAAGGTCCAGCCGGCATAGCTCATGCAGGATCGATGATTCTGCGGTCTCCCAAGGATAAGTGTCGGATACCGTCCTGCCTCCCGTTCCGGTACCCTGTTTTTTTCTACTGGGTGGTGAGTGAGCTTTGTGAAAGTAGTCAGGATGTCCCTAAGAAATGTACGGGGAATCCAAGTACAGAGTATGTGCCCTGTGTGAACGGGGTCTGATTAGAGATTGGCCCAAAAAGTTATGCCAGCCATGTATTGAGGAAACAATTTTGGCGGGAACCCCGGATTTTGCTTCAAATCTAAAAACCCTTATTAGGTCTGTGGTGGAAAAATCACTAAAATCGTTTTCCCAGGCAAAAAAAGCATCCCAGACCCATAGAGCAAAAACCCCACCCACCCTTTCAGACTCTGAATCCAACTAGGGAATGCTGGATGACTCCACTGACTCTTCCTCTTCGGATAGTGAGGCAGGCACAGGTCATTGTTTTCCCCTGGAAAGTGTTGATAGTTTAGTAAAAGCCCTCAGGTCCACAATGGGGTTAGTTGACCAGAAGGCAAAAAAAATCGGTACAGGATATTATGTTCGGTACCTTGGATTGGTAAAAACAGAGTTTTTCCGATTAACGATAAGTTGCAGGGACTTATCAAGAAGGAGTGGAATAGGCTGGAGAAAAACGGTCCCCTTCCATCCTCCTTCAAAAGGAAATATCCCTTTAATGAGTAAGATACCGCTTCCTGGAATAAAGCCCCGAAGCTGGATGTTGCGGTGTCCAAAGCTTCGAAAAAATCTTTTCTCCCTTTTGAAGACACAGGGATGCGGAAGGACCAACTGGACCGGAAGGTAGATACCTTCTTTAAGGGTACTTGGTCGTCAGCGGGGGCATTGAAACCAGCCATAGCAGCAACCTGTACAGCAAGATCCCTCATGGTTTGGTTAGACAGGTTAGAAGACCAGGTTAAGAACGAGTCACAGGACTCCATTCTGGCCTCTCTACCTGTATTGAAAGAGCTGTGGCCTTCTTATCTGACGCCTCTGCGGATTCCGCCAGATTAGCGGCAAGATCTGCGGCCCTGTCTAATGCTGGTCATAGAGTGGTCTGGCTGAAATGTTGCCCAGGGGACATACAAACGAAAGGAAAGCTATGTTCTCTTCTGTGTGCAGGAGAGAGATTTTCTTTTCGGTGCCTCTCTTGGCACCATTCTTGAGAAAGCAGGTGACAAAAAAGGATTTCCTAAATCTTCCTTCTCAACTTTTAAGCAGTCCTTTCAGAGGAAGAAATTTTGCCGCAGAAGGACATCCACAGAACAATTTAGATGGGAGGATCGTTCCAGAAAAGGGAAAGGATTTTTGTTCGGCGGGCCCTCCCAGAATAGTCGCAAACCCCCAAAATGACACACTATCCCAGGTGGGAGGGAGGCTCTCGCTCTTCCTTCCAGCCTGGGAAAGGATCTCTTCCAGCAAGTGGATCCTCAATTTAACCCCTTTACAGCCTATGACGTATTAGTACGCACAGGCTGTAATCCCCCGGTTCATTGAGGGCTCTGGCGCTGAGCCCGCACTGAACCGGGCACATGTCAGCTGTTTATTACAGCTGACATGTGCCCGCAACAGCCGCGGGTGGAATCGCGATCCACCCGCGGCTGTTAACATGTTAAATGCCGCTGTCAGTCTCTGACAGCGGCATTTAACAGCGCCCCGCCGGAAGCGCGTCACTTACCCTGCCCATCGGCGACTGGACGACTTCCTAATAGTGGGGAAAACTCACGATCACTGCCTGGCCCAAGTGGATCAGGTGTGCACCATCTTAAAAAACTTAGGATGGTGTTTAAACCTAGAAAAATCAAGACTGATCCCGCATACAACTCAGATCTTTTTAGGCCTTACTCTGGATTCGGTTCGACAGGAATACCGCCTGCCCGAGCAGAAAAGAGAGAAAATAAAAAATTTAGTTTTGACAGCCATAACAGACCCAGTACTGACTCTCGGGGGGGGGGGGGGGGGTCCATGTCTCTGTTGGGGTCCCTCACCTCCTGCATCCCAGCAGTATGCTGGGCCCAATTTTATTCAAGGGAATTACAATGGGACGTCCTAAAGAACAAAATCATCCTCAGGGGGCATCTGGAGGGCAGATTAACACTCCCTCACAATGTAATTCAGTCACTGTATTGGTGGTTAAAGACAAACACGTTCCGGACAAGCGTCCCCTGGTTTCCCAGATTACCAGAGTCATTACTATGGACGCCAGCCCCAGGGGGTGGGGGGACGCACCTAGACAACCACCCGATACAGGGGACTTGGTCAGAGGAGGAGAGTCTGGAGTCTTCCAACATGTGGGAACTACGAGCAGTAGAGAAGGCACTAATCAGTTTCTTACCCCTTCTACGAGGACATCACATAAAAATTCTGTCTGACAACCAGGTCACTGTGGCATATGTGAACCACCAGGGGGGAACTCGCTCAAAATCAGTAATGCAAGTTGCCGGGAGGATATTTTCTCTAGTGGAAGGAAAAGTTCTCTCTTTAAAGGCCCTTCATATCAGAGGAGAGGACAACACAAAGGCAGACTTTCTAAGTCGCAGGCCACTATTGCAGGGAGAATGGACTCTAAATCATTCAGTCTTCCGCCAGCTAGTGACCATGTGGGGGTCTCCAGAGGTCGACCTGTTTGCGACTCGTCAGAACAGCAAATTAAAAAAAGTTCTGCTCACTGAATCCCACGGAACACCCTCTAGTAGTAGACGCCTTCCAGTGCAGATGGGATTTCAGTCTGGTCTATGCCTTTCCCCCATCGTGCCTAATTCCAGCAGTGTTGAGGAAGATCCGGGAGGATCAGGCTCGAGTGGTCCTCATAGCCCCCTTCTGGCCCAAGAGACCATGGTTCTTTTGGCTGAAGAGCATGTCAATCATGAACCCCTAGATTCTTCCAGAGATTCCTGACCTTCTTGCTCAAGGTCCTATATTCCATCCTCAAGTGAAAGGATTGCACTTAGTGGCCTGGAACTTGAGACGTCGTTGCTAGAGGGTCGGGGTTTCTCATTGAATCTAGTTACTACTCTTCCAGGTAGTAGGAAACCAATCACTACTAAAATTTACAGTAGTCTGGAAGAAGTTCTTGTCATCTCAGGGATTCTCCCTGGGGGGGGGTTCCCAAAAAGGCCATTTTGGAATTTCTTCAAAAAGGGCTTGAAAAAAGGCCTAGTGGTTAGCACCCTGAAGGTCCAAATCTCTGCCTTAAGGGCTTTGTATAATTATAATCTGGCTGGTAACAAATGGATTTCCAGGTTCTTGAGGGCATGCAGTAGAGCCAAGCCAGCCCGTATAATAAGGGTCCCTTCTTGGGATTTAAACTTGGTGCTAAACGTGTTAACAAGTTCTCCCTTTGAGCCCCTTAGCTCAGGGTCCATAAAATTACTCACCCTAAAAACGATACTTCTTGTGGCCTTAACATCAGCACGGAGGGTTAGTGAGTTACAGGCTTTATCTGCAGATCCACCTTTTACTTTAGTGCTAGACGATAGGGTAGTTTTGAGACCAGACCCTGCTTTCCTACCTAAGATTGTGTTTAAGTTTCGTGTCTCAGGAGATAGCCCTACCATCCTTCTGTCCTGAACCAAAAAATAGCAAGGAGGAAAGATTTCATGCCTTGGATGTCAGTAGATGCCTTATACATTATTTAGCATCCATAAGCTCATGGAGTAAGAATAGGGCTCTATTTGTCTCCTTTCAGGGCTCCCGAAAGGGATCAAAGGTCTCAAAAGGCACTCTATCAAGGTGGATCCGAGAAGCCATCACGATGGCCTATACGGGATCAGGCAGAGATCCTCCTAACAATCTGAAGGCCCACTCTACACGGGGCATGGCTGCTTCCTGGGCAGAAAGAGCGGACGTGCCCATTGAGCAAATATGTAAGGCGGCCACATGGTCATCTCCGTCCACTTTCTATAATCCCTATAGGCTTGACCTTTCTGCCTCCTCTGATCTCACATTTGGAAGAGGGGTTCTGCAGGCTGTGGTCCCTCCCTTACATACCTAGTTCTCTGTAATTCTCTATTTGTGCCGTCATGGGTGACAGAAAAACACGTATATTACTACTGGTAATGTGTTTTTTCGGAACCCATGACGGCACCTTTACATTCCTTCCCTATCACTATGGTGTTCACCTTCCGGTTGGTGGGTATTGAGTATTCACATGGGTGAAATTCATTTATGGTTAATAAAATTATGTGTCTAACTGGAGAGTCCTCTCATGCTCTGTAATCCACTGAGGTGGAGAGAGGTGCCGCCCTTTTTATCTTGAAGGTTTCCTGTCCTTGAAGGGCGGATCCCCTCTCTCGTTGTGCCGTCATGGGTTCCGAAAAACCACATTACCGGTAAGTAATATACGTGTGTTCTAAATTTTGGTGGAAAATAAGTATTTGGTCAATTACAAAAGTTCATCTCAATACTTTGTTATATATCCTTTGTTGGGAATGACAGATGTCAAACGTTTTCTGTAAGTCTTCACAAGGTTGGTACACACTGTTGCTGGTATGTTGGCCCTTTTCTCCATGCAGATCTCCTATAGAGCAGTGATGTTTTGGGGCTGTCACTGGGCAACACAGACTTTCAACTCACTCCAAAGGTTTTCTATAGGGGTTAGATCTGCAGACTGGCTAGGCCTCTCCAGGACCTTGAAATGCTTCTTACGAAGCCACTCCTTCGTTGCCCTGGCGGTCTGCTTGGGATCATTGTCATGCTGAAAGACCCAGCCACGTTTCATCTTCAATACCCTCGCTGATGGAAGGAGGTTTGCACTCAAAATCTCACGATACATGGCCCCATTCCTTTCATGTACACGGACCAGTCGTCCTGGTCCCTTGGCACAGAAACAGCCCCAAAGCATGATGTTGCCACCCCCATGCTTCACAGTAGGTATGGTGTTCTTTGGATGCAACTCGGCATTCTCTCTCCTCCAAACACGCCGAGTTGTGTTTCTACCAAACAGTTCTACTTTGGTTTAATCTGACCATATGACATTCTCCCAATACTCTTCTGGATCATCCAAATGCTCTCTAGCAAACTTCAGACGGGCCCGGACATGTAATGGCTTAAGCAGGGGGACACGTCTGCCACTGCAGGATCTGAGTCCCTGGCGGCATAGTGTGTTACTGATGGTATTCTGTGTAATGTTGGTCCCAGCTCTCTGCAGCTCATTCACTAGGTCCCCCCCTTGTGGTTCTGGGATTTTTCCTCACCGTTGTTGAGATCATTTTGACCCCACGGGGTGAGATCTTGTGTGGAGCCCCAGATCGAGGGAGATTATCAGTGGTCTTGTATGTCTTCCATTTTCTAATTATTGCTCCTACAGTTGATTTCTTCACACCAAGCTGCTTGCCTATTGAAGATTCAGTCTTCCCAGCCTGGTGCAGGTCTACAATTTTGTTTCTGGTGTCTTTCGACAGCTCTTTGGTCTTCACCATAGTGGAGTTTGGAGTGTGACTGTTTGAGGTTGCGGACAGGTGTCTTTTATACTGATAACAAGTTCAAACAGGTGCCAGTACTGCAGGTAATGAGTGGAGGATAGAGGAGCCTCTTAAAGAAGAAGTTACAGGTCTGTGAGAGCCAGAAATCTCGCTTGTTTGTAATTTACCAAATACTTCTTTTCCACCAAAATTTGAAAAAAATTTCTTTCCAAATCAGACAATGTGATTTTCAGGATTTGTTTTCTCATTTTGTCTCTCATAGTTGAGGTCTACCTATGATGTCAATTACAGGCCTCTCATCTTTTTAAGTGGGAGAACTTGCACAATTGGTGGCTGACTAAATACTTTTTTTTCCCTCACTGTATGTGTATCACAGCCGTGCATATGACTGTATGATGCCCATCTCAGTATATGGACACATGGTGCTCTGAGTTGGCAGCAGATCTCTTCAGCTCTAGTTGATAGACGAAGTCCCTATCAGTTAACTTGCTCTATAACATCCATGTATCTTTAGGGATAGGCAGAGAGAGATGCTGGCAGGGGAGGGAGAATCCACTTTTATATATATATATATATATATATATATATATATATATATATATATATATATATATATATATATATATATATATATATATATATAATTAGTTTCATGTACTTTCATATATTGGAAAAGAAATTCTTTAACCCAAATTAGAATAAGTACACTTAGTCCATGTACTTCAGGTGTGTACCAGACTCGTGCCAGAAGACGCCCAGCTTGCCTTAGGGGCTAGCGGCTGCTGCACGCTGGTGAACACCGGTTCAGTTTGGCGTGTGTAACCAGTTTTTAACTTTTCACGTTCATCTGTTAAAGGGGCTGTCCCAAGAACAAAAGTGCTGTCTAGTCAATAGATAATGGAAAACAACATTTTTTCACAATAGGATGTTTTGTACAGAGATAAGCTGATAATGGTGGCCCTGCTGTATTCTGTGTAAAGGCCCCGTCACACTAAGCGATATCGCTAGCGAGATCGCTGCTGTGTCACGGTTTTGGTGACTCACCAGCGACCTCACCAGCGAAGTCGCTATGTGTGACACTTTGCAACGATCAGGCCCCTGCTGTGAGGTCGCTGATTGTTGCAAAGTGTCCTGGACCATTTTTTGGTCGTTGGCCTCCCGCTGGCCAGCACACATCGCTGTGTGTGACCAGCGGGACCAACGATCTGGCTGGTAAATATGGTAAACATCGGGTTACTAGGGGCACGCGCGCACTTAGTAACCCATTGTTTACCATAGATACCACTCTGCTACGGTGAGCGGAGGCTCCAGCGCACGGTAGCAGAGTGGTATCCATGGTAAACAGCGGGTTACTAGGGGCACACGCGCACTTAGTAACCCGATATTTACCATAGTTACCAGCCTGCTCCTGCTTAAGCAGCAGGCTGGGAACGGGAGCAGGACATCGTGGAACGATTCTTTCCACGATGTCGCTGCTCCCCTGATCGCTGGTGAGCCTGCCTGTTTGACAGCTCACCAGCGATGTATTAGCGATGCAGCAACGATCCCTGACAGGTCGTATTGTTGTCGGGATCGCTGCTGCATCGCTTAGTGTGACGGGGCCTTAAGGCCTCTGCCCAACCTAAGGATGTTTGAGCCCACCTCAGTGAATCACACCTGTGCGGTTCAAGGAGCCCAGTGGCCAAACATATAAACTGAAGAACACCATGTGCATGTCTGGCCACTGAGCATGTTGTACTGCACTGGTGTGATTTATGGAGGTGAGCGCAAAGGTTCTCTGCCATAGCACAAGGCATGGAGTAGCCTCTGCCAGCGCCATCAGTAGGGAATATTCACTTCTCCCTCCTTCTGTCGGATCAGTACAAACAGCACGTGTTGATCAGCAGCTGAAGCTCCGCTACGTGGTCAGCCAGAGGCCTTACATAGGATTGTCCGTTTATCTCTGCACAGAATCTTTCTTAAACACATCCAGTTGTAAAAATGCTTAATTTTCCATCATCTATTCATTATCTATTGATTAGACAGCACTTTTGTTTGTGGGACAACTCCTTTAATGCTCAGCACTGTGCAGTTATTTAAAGGGATTTCCCAGGCTTATGATATTGATGACCTGTCAGTATCTTATTGGTGGTGGTCCAACACCCCCACCGTTCAGCTTCAGTAGAGGCTGAATGTAAATGTTGAATGGAGCAAAAAGCATAGCTCTGTTCACTGTGTAATAGCCATTGCCATGTGTTGCAGCTCAGCTCCTATTCACTTCAATAGGAGACTAGCTGCAATACCTTTAGGCAGCCACTGAATGGAGCTGTTCTATTCAGCACCATTAACTAATTGTATCTGGCCTCTGCCGGTGATAGGTCATCAGTATCAGATTTAGGGTACATTGTCAACATAGTAAGCATTTCATGTGTCTGACAGAAATAACCCCTTTTAGCTCCCACCACTCGAGCTGCATCTATGAAATCAGCAAAGCTATGCTTGTTCTGAAAGTCCCATAGAAATGAATGGGAGTTATGGAAACATTAATCTCAATGGGAGTTACAGAACCAGCATAGCTCGGTTGATTAGTAGCTCCAGTGGATGGAGCTGGACTCTGTGCTATCTCCTCCTGGGAAGAAACCATTAATTCTAATTTATGTTTTTTTTTACTCCGTGTAAGGGCTCGTTCACGTGGTTTCAGTCCGAGTGCTGTCCGTGAAGAAAACCCGGCTGCGCCTATGTTAAGTGGGGCCGTGCAGATGAGATGACAGAATCTGTGTGCAAAACCAATCGCAGCATGCACTAGTTTCCTCCGTAAATCTGCTGAGACTCACACATTCAAGTCTATGGATGTGCAAAAAAAACCATGGGGTGCAGCAGTACAGCATCTGAGTTTTAAAGACTCATTACAATTCTGTAACATAGGAAACTGTAAATGATAGCTGCTGTAAAATATGGATTGTATACGGACTATACACAGATTGCACATGGATGACAAGTGATAAAATTGTCCTACTTTTCTGGATGAAACTGATGGATTTTCTATCTACGCGTGTGTGATCCTGCCACGCGTGTGAGCCTCCAGATCTGAGACTACAAAGGACACAATGAATTGTCTTTCCCCCGCCATGACAGAGCCTGATTCTGGTATAATGGAAGTGTGTAGAGTGGGGTTGTTTCCCTGGTGAAGTGAATGAGAAGGGCTGTGGGCTTTCCCATCTGCCGGTTTGTGTTTCCTGTGTGCAGTAGTTTGGGGTATGTTATGTCTCGCTGTAGGAGCAGCATATGTTATAGCTCACTTCTTTCATTAGCCTTTGGTGCTGTGTCCTTTGCGGAGTCTCAAGGTCACAAGCTGTTAATAATTCTTCTTTTCCTTCCCGGTGAAGGGCTCAATCTGATCTAGCTGTGACTAATGAACTGATCTGAGCGCTGCGATACCATCTCTTCTGGTGGCAGCTAGTTTATCAGCCAGATCTAGAAGTGTAGCTCTGCTGTGAGCCAGGTGTGGCTGGAGCGAGCTGCATCCCCTGCTCCATTCTGGAGATTTCCACTCATAATATTTGTGGTTTCTGTTAGCTGTCACAGGACGCGGTGACACCCCAGTGCTCACCCGCCTCCTCTTCTTTCCATGTGTTTAGTTTCTGTGTGAAGTGGAATCTTACTGGTACATTGCTGCTTACTAAAGAGCTGTCTGCTCTAGACAGTCTCTGTACTACACCAGATTACGTCAATGTGCCATCCATTTTTATTTTCCCATACGGACATCGACTTGCATCGATTGACCTGTTTGATCCACAACATTTTTTGTGATGAAAAGCCTCATTGATCTATCCACAAAAACAAAGGATAGCACATGTACAAAATATAATTATTTGTGAAAGAGCCCTAAAATGGGTTGTCCTGTCTATTGAATCTTGACAGATTGTGATGCGCGTGCTGTCAGGATTCAACAGTATTGCTGGTGAGAGCAGGCAGTCACGTGACTGCAGGTATACGATTTGCATACTTCCAGACACAATCCAACTAGACGTGTCTGCCTGGCTTCTCTTGATACAAGAGAAAATAGAGAAACCGATCACATCTGATCGGCACATGGTCGTATGTATACTGATCGCACACTTCAGGTTACGTGAACACCTGCACTTGCTGGCAATAACGAATCCTGACTGCACCACATGCTGTCAAGATTCAAAGTCTGCAGTCAGAGTAACTGGAGACTTTCATCAGAGGACGGAACAAATTCTTTAATCTGTGCAGAAACCTGGCAGCAAAAGTTTGATGACACCATAGGGAAGATGAAGCACTACATGATGCCTATGTTATGCTGGGGCGTGCAAAGTCCTTGAGAGACCTACTAATTAAAGCGGACCTGTCAGCAGGGTTGTGCTCAGTAAACTACACATACTGTCAGGTTGGCGCCGTTACACTGATTAAAATGATACCTTGGTTAATGAAATCCGTGCTGTGGTTGTGGTGTAATCTTTGATTGCTGTTTGGAGATAATGATATGCTCGTGCTTCGGGGTGGCCTGTGTGGGGCGCTCTATCTGGTGCTCTGCTTACATATTCATCTGTATGTTCTTATGACAGCTCACTGTGCATTCACTGACCTGCCTCCTATTTTAAATACTGCGCTTGCGCCAGGGCCGTGGAGTCGGAGACCATTTTGGTGGAGTCGGTATAAAATGGACAGACTCCGACTTCTAAAATATATAATAAATTGGGTACAGTAGTTCAATGCAGCTTGTGGGGAATATTTTTTCATAAGAATTTGGGAAAGTTATGAAATGTCCTATAAATGTCTGTCCTATTCCTGATCTAAGGGTCTAGACTTTTAGCGGAGATGAATCTGTGCTACAATAAATTCATCACTTAAACATGAGCCATGTATGAGGGAGCCGGAGTCATGGAAATTGAGTCGGAGGTTTGGCTTACCGACTCCACAACCTTGGCTTGGGCAGTTCATATTGTCGTCTTCTAAGAAAACTGTTGCCTGCGCAGTAGCATCTGCCACTAGCCAATAGATGCTACTATGCATGCGCCGTGGCCATTTTGTTAGAAAAAAAATGTAGCTCGAGCTAAATGGCCGCGGCGCATGCACGGCAGCATCTATTGGCCAGCGGTAGCTGCTATTGGCCGTTTTGCTGGCGTTCAAAAAATTATTATTTTTTTTTTTTTTTTTTACAAGACCACAATATGAACTGCGCAAGCGCAGTTTTTAACATAGGAGGCAGGTGACTGACGGATCAGTGACCTGTCACTTAAGCCACAATGATCAGAAAGCAAATGCTAACCCCTGAGAGAATGCCATAACATAGTCATAATACAGTTGACAAATCACAAGGTAGGCATTTTACGGACTATCTCCATTAGATCAACGTCGTAGTTTATCCTCACCAATAAGAAAAGACGTGTCAAGAACAAGAAAAAAATATATATTTTATTAGATAATAAAAAACACACCTACAATACAAAGTGGCAAGGATAAACCATAGTGAACACCATAACAGGCACCACCAGGAGGCACACACAGATGCAGCAAAGACAAATATATACTATAAGGAATCCACCTCCAGGAGGATGGCTGTGAATCAATTAATAAATAACTAGTATCAGGATTAGTCAATGACTGTAATATATCCTAAAGTGCACTGTGCATGTAATAGTATCATAGACAATAGATGTCATGTGCACAACCATCTAACTAAAGGAGGGTCAATCAAGCATAAAGCTACAAGACAACTTACTTGTGTGTGCCAGCTGATGATGCCACTGCCCCTACGCACGTTTTGGCGTGCGTGCCGTCTATCTAATAAGCCACAATGATGAAGAGAATGCCAGAGCACTGGATAGAGCGCTCCCCACAGGCCGCCCTGGAGCACGAGCATATCATTATCTCCAAACTTCAAATAAAGGTTACACAAGAACCACAGGACGGATTTAATCAACTCTGGTATCATTTTAATCAGTGTAAAGGCGCCAACCTGACGCAGCCTGTAGTTTACCTAACAAAATCCTGATAACAGGTTCCCTTTAAAGAGAATGTCACCAGCTTTTTGCTACCTAATTTGAGAGCAGCATAATGTAGAGACAGATACCTGGATTCCAGTCATGTAACTTACTGGGCTGCTCGCTGTAGTTATGATAAAATCCCTGTTTTATCAGCAGGGGATAATCACTAGAGGACTAGTAAACCTGCTGCCATGTAGTCTTCCATACTCATGAGCTCTGTATAACGCTGCCCCCAAGTCTGACAGATTGTGTGCACACTGAATAGGCAGAAAGCTGCCAATGAATGATGTGGGTGGGTTAAACAGAGTTCAGCATTCAGAGAACTGCTACATCTGCAGCAGATAAGTGATTTTCTCAAAATTGCAAGGAACCCAGTAAGTGCCACATTGCTGGAATGAGGGCCTCGGCCCCTAGTTAATGCTGCTCTCAGATTACATAGAATTAACCTGAT
Organism: Phyllobates terribilis; assembly: GCF_046119375.1. Taxonomy (NCBI): domain Eukaryota; kingdom Metazoa; phylum Chordata; class Amphibia; order Anura; family Dendrobatidae; genus Phyllobates; species Phyllobates terribilis. The sequence goes on along the minus strand of NW_027362768.1, from coordinate 51,417,918 downwards.
GAAAGATCCCCTTTAGTGAGGTTATTAAATGAAAAACTCTTGCCTATTAAAGGAATCCTTACAATAGGACAACTTGTGTCCAGGTCCCCGCTGAGTATCGCTGCTATCACCGGGGATTTCAGAAACTATGTTCATTCATGTGGGTTTTTGGTTTTCTTCTTTTTGTTTTATTTTTTAGACAACCACTCAAAAATTCCTAATATCATACTGGAAATGACCTTTACCAGTAATCCTATTAAGATACCCACAGCTTTAGAGTCATTCTAGCTCGTGGCCCAGGAGCATGTGCATGTAATTTTCCCATGACCTAATGTCTGCCCGCACTGTCGCCTTGTGGTAGGGAGCTGGCTCACTACTGCAGTGACTAATACTGCTTGTAGAATCCCGTAATTGCGGTGTTTGGGATTAACATGGCTCCAGCACATACGTTTACTTATGGGGAATTTCCTTTTTGTCTAGGTTCAACCTCTTCTACCTTTTTGAGACATTGAGCTTTGATACCCTCAGAGGAATGCATTTATGATTAATGTGTCCCAGAACTTAACTTCTACCCAGTTCTTTTCATCTATTCTTTAAAGGTAGGTGCTTCCATTATTTTTTATCTGTAAAACATCTACTGTTTTGTGCCAGTTTATTAATCAGGAGAAGCATATTAACATGGAATACTCTAGGATTTAGTATAATTTACAGGTTGCGTTCCCAGGTCATTCATTGCCTCAGACCTGATGGTGGCCTTCAGCAGTCTGTCAGCTGGACCGTTCACTGGTCATGTAGAAGAGTGAATTGGCGTGCACTCCTCCTTTTGGGTAATTCAAGTTGCTGGTGAAGTGGGATGAAACCCTGTCACTCGTAGATGGTGATTCACCGCACACTTTTTGAAATTGTAAACCATTTATTTCACATATAGCGAGTACGATATAAGCACTGATATAGAAAAGGTGCTGGAAAAATGCGACAAAAATAATTTTAACGTTTCGACCCTGTCAGGGTCTTAGTCATCGCTTTAAGTGGAGTGCGGATGAGCACTCCCACGCCTTCATCATGTGTGTCATCCACACTCCAGTTAAAGCGACAGTATGAATAAGACCCTGACAGGGTCGAAACGTTAATTTTTTGTCGCATTTTTCCTGCACCTTTTCAATATCCGTGCTTATGTTTCACTAGTCATGGCGTATATGCCAAGGATGTATTTTTTTATTTTGATATGGAGACGATATGGACGGGTTGCTTCTCCCAAAGGCCACAGTAATGCCCATCTGTGACACCTTTACGGATAAGTGTCGATCACCACCTCCTAACAGATAACTGTGCAGGTGCAAGTCTGCTTGACTGTAGTGCAGAACCAAACCCAAATGTCCTGGAGGTGGCAGGCCTTTTTCTCTGACTCCTTGAGACGACGGATGCATGGGACATGGATTTATCAAGTACCAGAGGTGTAATCCTAGTCATGTGGTGCCCCCTCATACTGCGTTTTATTTTCTATTGTCTGGATCCCAGCTGCATTAGAATAGATAATGCATGGGCTTGTCGCCCTTGTGCTTCTCATTATATACTGACTGGTTTTGGCAAGCATATTTTTGTTATTGTGGTCCAGAAAGCCCCTAGACTGCTGGGCATTTCCCAGCCATTCACTCTTTCAGTGAAGGATACTTATCCTGAGCAGTTTGCCAGTACTATACATTCTATAACTTCCTTGCTCCTAGTGCAGTGATAATGGGAGGGCAACCCCCAAAAAAGATGGATTGCTCTGTGAGAAATATAATCTTAAAGCGGTTGTCCACTACTAGGACAACCCCTTCTTAAACTAAATGTTCACCTCGATAAAATAAAAAAACCTATACTTGCATCCCATGTCGGCACCATTTCAGCGGTGTCGGCACTCGCGGTCCCGGGGCTGTGATGCTGTGGAATGACACGTGACCCTGGCGCCCAATTAGCGCTGGTGTCACTGTCCCTCGCCTTTTGACAAACTGAACATGAAGAGGAAGTCCGGGCTGCAGCTGTTGCCAGACTTCCTCTTCATGTTCAATTTGTCCAAAGGTAGGGCCAGTGATGCCAACGCTAATTGGGCGCCGGGCACCACATGTCATTCAATTGCATCACAGCCCACGGGACCGCGAGTGCCGACACCGCTGGAATGGAGCCAGCACTGGATGTGAGTATAGGTTTGTTGTTTTTTTTTTAATTTTATCGGGGCCGAACATTTAGTTTAAGAAGGTGTTGTCCTAGTCCAGACTATTTAGGTCTCAATCAGGCATGGTATAACAAAGTATCTGAATAAACACAACTATATACTGTACACAAAAAGAGCAGAGACAAGACATCATTTTGTTTTTTTACATGTCCATTTATTATGTAAATACTTTTATGCCCAAAGATGACAAAAATATTCTGAGACTGATACTTTTATTGGCTAACTAGAACAAAATATAGATTTACAAGCTTCCATAGCACAGAGGCTCCTTCTTCGGGCAGCTTTAGCAATGAATTAATAAGATAGGAGCACAACATTTAAGAGATACTGCAACACAACATTTATTCATGAGGTGGAAGAGGTGAAGCCAAGGAAATCCTATTAGGGATTTTGTTACAAATGGAGTTTCTTAGATACATGGAGTCCAGTCTGGTGGAGGTGTGAATTGTATCCAAGTCCTAAATCAAGGTGTTAAATTGAGTCCTATTTTCTTAGAATTAAACATCCTTATCAGTTTGAATTCTAAATTCTGTCGTCGTTAAAATTACCTTTAGTATTAAGACTTTTAAATCTGTCATACAGTGTCCAGGTCCAGTTCATTCTTCATTGTGTCTGTGTAGATTCATTCTTGTTTGCAGTTTTTGCATGGTTTCCTCAAATAGATACCTCCAGGGCACCTTGTACATTGTATCATGTACACCACTTTGGAGGATGTATATGAATAGACATCCATCTACTATATAATTGTCTTATCCTGTCCGTCCGTCTGCCCGTCTGTCTTGGAAATCCCGCGTCGCTCATTGGTCCGGCAGCGGCCAATCAGCGCCGTGGGATTTCTGAAAAAAGATGGCAGCCGTTAGCGGCTCATCTGGCGGACGGAGGTTAACGTCGGAAGATCAGCGGCTTGGCCCGCTGATGTCCTGACAGCAAGTGTGAACGGAGGACCGGGGAGCGGCGCCGCCGGTCGGGATGCTTCTGCTGCGAGCAGCCGCTCATCTCCCGGCTTCTTTCAGCAGAAGGAGCCGCACAGGCAGCGCCGGTCCTCTCTAATACGGAGCCGCACAAGCAGCGCCGCTCCCGCGCCCACACTAATACGACGCTGATTGGTCGCGGTGGCCGGCCGTGACCAATCAGTGAGATGGGCGGCAAATTTAAACGCCGCTCTGCTGATTGATCGCGGCCGGCCACCGCGACCAATGAGCGAGATGGGCGTCAAATTTAAACGCCGCTGTGCTGATTGGTCGCGGTGGCTGGCTACCGCGACCAATGAGCGAGATGGGCGGCAAATTTAAACGTCGCTCTGCTGATTAATCGCGGCCAGCCACCGCGACCAATGAGCGAGATGGGCGGCAAATTTAAACGCCGCTCTGCTGATTGATCGCGGCCGGCCACCGCGACCAATGAGCGAGATGGGCGGCAAATTTAAACGCCGCTGTGCTGATTGGTCGCGGTGGCTGGCTACCGCGACCAATGAGCGAGATGGGCGGCAAATTTAAACGTCGCTCTGCTGATTAATCGCGGCCAGCCACCGCGACCAATCACCGATATCGGCGGCAAATTTAAACACCGCTCTGCTGATTGGTCGCAGCCGTCGGCGACCGCTACCAATCAGCGATTTTGTCGCCAAATTTAAACACCGCACTGCTCATTGGTCCCGGCCGCCTGCCGGCCGAGACCAATCAGCGAGATTGCTGCCAAATTTAAACAACGCTCTGTTGATTGGTCGATTTTATCGCCAAATTGAAACAAGCTCTCCAGTCCTCACTAACACAGTTTGCTGATTGGTCGCGACCGCCACCCGTGACCAATCACTGATATTGCCGCCAAATTTAAACACCGTTTTGCTGATTAGTCGCGGTTGCCGGCCGCGACCAATCAGCAATTTTGGTGCCAAATTTAAACAACGTTCTGCTGATTGCGCCCGGTCGGCCGCATACATATTCTAGAATACCCGATGCGTTAGAATCGGGCCACCATCTAGTGATCTTATAGTCCTGATTTGTGTTAGGTATGCAGACTGTATTTGTGGGTAATATATGGGTACAAGTTTTGCATTTTTTGTTTTCACATGGGAATGTGCCCGTCACTGATGGTGATGAGAAGACACTTCTGACAAGGAGATTCCTTAAGTTAGGGGGCTGTTTGTAGGAGATAAGTGGTAGTTCTGGGAATATTTCTTTCAGTCTGTGGTCCCTGTGGAATATGGGTTGGAAATCGGCACCAATTTTTCTTAGCATGTTCATGTGGGGGTTATATGTGACCACAAGAGGCGCCCTGTTGTTGTCCTCTCTCTCTGTCTGTAATCCAGGAGGCTGCTGCTTGGGATTCTTGTAGCTTTGTGGATCTGTACATTTATTACCAGTAGATGGTAACCTTATTGTAGGAATGAATTCCTCAGTGATAGCAGCTGTAGTTTTCTGTCCTTTACTGTCCTTCCTTTGGTAACATGTTATACCAACAGTGTATGGGCAGCGCCATGGGAAGCAAAATGTCTCCACAATATGCTAACCTATTTATGGCTTACATCTGGCCAAAGTTGAAAACCAGTGATCAATAGAGGTGCCGGTTAAACTCCCACCGATCTGATAATGATGACCTAACCCAAAGAAAGGTCATTAACCATAAGGCTGGACAACTCCTTTTAAAGTGCACCTGTCAGCAGGATTGTGCTCAGTAAACTACATACACTGTCAGGTGGGCGCCATTACACTGATTAATATGATACCTTGGTTGATGAAATCCGTCCTGTGGTTCTTGTGTAAGCTTTACTTTCAGTTTGGAGTTAATGATATGCTTGTGCTCTGGGGCGGCTTGTGGAGGGGCGCTCTATCTGGTTCTCTGCTTACATATTCAGCTATATGCTCTTATGACAGCTCTCTGTGCCTTCACTGACCTGCCTCCTATTTTACCTAGCTCCGCACTAATAGATGCATTATGCATTCGAAGCCTTTGACATCAGGCTTTTTTTTCTCTTCCTCTGTGTTACTTTCTCAATGGTTACACTAGGAATTTTATTGTGTATACAGTGAATTGTCATTGCACATCTGTTTCACAGCCCCAGACTGAAAAAATGGTTCCAAACGGCTATCTCAGTTTTGAGGATGAGCAGTTTATAGAATCATCTGTAGCCAAACTGAATGCCTTACGGAAAAGTGGACAATTTTGCGATGTGAAGCTCCAGGTATTTTTCTATATACTATATTACAAGACATCTAGCGTGCGGTTTATGTAACTTGTAGCACCCTGCCATTTTGTATAATGCTCATGCCTCTGGTTTTAGGCCGCAGTGTCATTTAATGTGCAATCCCTATGATCACGCTTTGCTTACTTCTTTGTCCATTTCCAGGTTTGTGGGCATGAGATGCTGGCACACAGAGCGGTTCTTGCTTGCTGTAGTCCCTTTTTGTTTGAAATCTTCAATAATGACAGCGAGACGCATGGAATGTCTCATGTAAAACTTGATGATTTGAACCCAGAGGCGGTGGAGGTGTTGTTAAATTATGCATACACTTCACAGTAAGTATGCCCGTAACAAGGCTTTATAAAGAAATGACATTCCTCCAACTTCTTGTTTAGTTTTATTCCTGTTATATTGTCACATTGAGCCTCAAGTCATCCATAACGACTCAATGGCCTAATGATGGATATATCAGCATCTTGGTGAAACATGGCAAAATAATTACTTTTAATCTGTGTAATAAATGTCCTAACATTTCGCAACAGACCTGCTGATAAATGTCTTATTAGATGCTGTGCCCTCTTGTCCAGTCCTTGAAGCTCAGAATCTCGCCAGTTTATTGGTCGGTCTGCTGAGCTATACTGATCTTGATTAGTCAGAACTAGAGAGAAGCGAATCCGAACTGTAAATTCCTGGGTTTGTACCGTACACTAGGTGTCCGGTGCTGAACTCCGAACATGGACTTCTCCCGGAAATCCGATTGTGTTCGCAGTTCGATGGCAAGGTCCGGGAGGAGAGAGATTGATTCTGTGGGGGTAATCTGCTTCCTTTGGCAGCCCCCTAGCACTTACGGCAATCATTTTACAAAACCAAAGTCCTGGTCCACATTCATTTTTATGGGGTTTGGGTTCCCGAACTTTGGACTTAAAGTTCGGTCAAACCCGATTGTCCACAAGTCCCTTCATCTCTAGTCAGAACCATCCGTGCAGCTCCAACCTTTGGACTCATTCAGACAAAAGCGCCGGACACTTGTATAACCTTTTCTTGTCCTATAGCCCCATTTTCATCTTGAGCAATTACCTCAATAAAACTTAAGGGGTATTACCACCAGAGCCCTTCATGACTTGTTGAAAGTATATGCCATAAAAGTCTCATGGGTGACTGTTCCATTTCCAGGTGTCCCACCTATCAGGATTATGGTGGTCTCCTTCTCCCCTGCTTGCATGCCACATAGCAAAATATCATGCATGAAGCTCTCTCCATTGGAGTTAGTAAAACAGAAATGTTTCACTACTACAGTATAAACTACAGTGAACATGCATGAGAGCAGCTAACTCTTCTGCTAGTTTCTAGAGTGCCATATAGGCCAGATGTCCCTTATTCGGCCCATACACGGGGGCTCCGGAGATGGTCACACAGTACACCATTAGTACCTGCTCTCAGCCATGCGCCACTCCGCTTGTCTCTGACTTGGAAAATGCATCTCTTTGACCACTTGAAAAGGCTACTGAAAAATGTCAGAAAAGGCACACTAGAAAGATAACATTTCCTGAATGTCGTCTGCACATAGTTTATAATATACTAACTTTAATAAAATTTCAAATACTGCTGACAGATTTACACTAAAAACATATTTATTTTTTAAATGGGTTTTCCCACAAACGTTGATTTTAATCAATAGATCTTGGAATAATAATAACTTCCACAATTGAATGTATTTAAATAAAACACTCCTGTGCTTATAAATGTGCCCCTGCTGTGTACTGTGTAATGGCTGTGTCTGACCGTACAGGAACATGGGCTGATCCTGGGCAGGGAAGGGGAGCAAAAGACAGTATACAGATATTACAGCACAGGATTGCAACTGATTCTTTCTTTGAAGTAAAACATTATTTAAAAAAAGGCAGAGAAATGTTTTTCCTCACAAAAAGAATCAGCTGTGCTGTCCTGTCTGTATACTCTTTTGCTTCCTCCCCTGCCCAGGAGCTGTGGTATGATTAGACCATGTTCCGTACATGGTCAGACACGGCCGTTACACAGGGGCACATTTATAAGATTATCTCAGTACAGGGACATTTTATATAATCACATCCAATTGTGGAACTTATTATTATTCAAAGATCTATTGATTAAAATGAACTTTTGTTCATGGGAAAACCCCTTTAAGTGACAACTACTACTGAAATTCCTAGTGATTTATAGCATTGTGTGTGTTTTGTAACTAAATGGCTAATATTTATACCACTAATCATGGAATCGTCATTAACTTCTGCATGTTTTTTCAGACTTAAAGCTGAAACAGATCTGGTAAAAGATGTTTATTCAGCTGCCAAAAAACTTAAGGTTGACCGTGTGAAACAGGTAAAGCTATTATCGGTGCTCACAACTTTGGTGTCTCCACTTGGTTACCTCAAATTTCACTTCCCGCTTAATGATTCTAGACTTTTGCATCTCAGTGTTGCAATGTGCTAGAGCGAATGAGTGCCTCCAATGGTGGCTCAGTGGTTAGCACTGTAGCCTTAAGGCCCCGTCACACTTAGCGACGCTGCAGCGATCCCGACAACGATACGACCTGTCAGGGATCGTTGCTGCGTCACTATGTGGTCGCTGGTGAGCGGTCAAACAGGCAGGCTCACCAACGATCAGGGGAGCAGCGACATCGTGGAAAGAATCTTTCCACGATGTCCTGCTCCTGGTTACCAGCCTGCTGAAGCAGGAGCTGGCTGGTAACCATGATAAACAGCGGGTTACTAGGGGCACACGCGCACCTAGTAACCCACTGTTTATCATGGTTACCACTCTGCTATGGTGAGCGGGAGGTTACCGCTCACCGTAGCAGAGTGGTAGCCATGATAAACAGCGGGTTACTAAGTGCGCGTGCGCCCCTAGTAGCCCGCTGTTTATCATGGTTACCAACCTGATCGCTGCTCCCGCTGGTCACACACAGCGATGTGTGCTGACCAGCGGGAGGGCAACGACCAAAAAAAGGTCCAGGACATTCTGCAGCGATCAGCGACCTCACAGCAGGGGCCTGATCGCTGCAAAGTGTCACACATAGCCACATCGCTGGTGAGGTCGCTGTTGCGTCACCAAAACCTTGACTCGGCAGCGATCTCGCTAGCGATTTCGCTATGTGAGACCGGGGCTTTACAGCTCTGGGGTCCTGGGTTCAAATCCCACCAAGGACAACATCTGCAATGAGTTTGTATGGTTTCTTCTGGGTACTCCGGTTTCCTGCCACGCTCTAAAGACTTAATAATAGGGAATCTAGATTGCGAGCCCCAAAGGGAACAGGGATGATGTCTGTAAATGCTGTGGAATTAATAGCACTATATAAGTGAATAAAATAAATAAATGCTACTGTCTTTCTTGGTGGGGCTTAAAGTGCCTTAAAGTATTCATACCCTATTAACTTTTTGCACATGTTTTCACGTTACATCCACAATCTTTAATGTATTTTATTGGGCTTTTATGTGATACAAGTATTTGTGATGTGTAAATGAAATAATACATGGATTTCTAATCATTTTAAAAATTGTGAAATGCATTTGTATTTAGCCTCCCTGAGGCAATACTTTGTAGCAGGCCTGTGGAGTTGGTAAGACAAACCTCCGCCTCCTCAATTTCCCTGACTCCGGACTTCACAGCACTGCTTCACTACTCAGCATGTACATAAAGTGCAGCACAGATTCATCTCAACTAAAAGCCTAGATCCTTAGATCAGGAACAGAACAGATATCTATAGGACATTTCATAACTTTCCCAAATTCTTATGAAAACATTTACAGCACATACTGCATTGTACTACTGTACCCAATTTATTACATATTTTCAGAGTCTGTTCATTTTTACCAACTCCACCAAAATGGTCACAGACTGACTCCACATCCTTGCTTTGTAGAACCATCTTTCGCTTCAATTACCCCAAAAGACTTGCAGCAGTATGTGTCTACCAGCTTTGTACATCTAGAGACTGAAATATTTGCCCATTCCTCTTTTGCAAACTAGCTCTAGCTCAGTGAGATTGTATGGATAGCGTCTGTGAATGGAAATTTTCAAGTCTTTCCTAACATTCTCAATGGGATTTGGGTCTGGACTTTGGGCCATTCACACACACGAATATGCTATGATCTAAACCATCCATTGTAGCTCTGGCAGTATGTTCAGGGTCATTGTCCTGCTGGCAGGTGAACCTACACCCCACGCTCGTCTTTTGAAGCCTTTATGGATTTCCTCCAGGATTGCCCTGTATTTAGCTCCATCCATTTCCACATCAACTATGACCACCTTCCCTGTCCTTGCTGAAGAAAATCATCCCCACAGCATGCTGCGGTTACCACCATGTTTGATGGTGGAGATAGTGTTTTCATGGTGATGTGCAGTGTACTTTTTCTGCCACACATGGCGTTTTGCATTTAGCCTAAAAAGTTCTACTTTAGTCTCACCAGAGCACCTTCTTCCACATGCTAGCTGTGTCCGATACATGGCTTTTTGCAAACTGGAACAGGCTTGCTTTCAAAAATGTCTGTCTTCTTTCCACTCTTCCATAAAGAATTGTGGAATGTATCACTAAGGCCACATGCACATGTTCAGTATTTGGTGACTTTTTTACATCAGTATTAGTAAGCCAAAACCAGGAGTGGGTGATAAATACAGAAGTGGTGACGTGTTTCTATTATACTTTTCCTCTGATTGTTTCACTCCTGGTTTTGCCTTGTAGATACTGAAGTAAAAACTCACCAAAAACTCAACATGTACATGTGGCCTCATTTGTGTCTCACCTGAGCTGTGGATCTCTGCTGCTCTTCCAGAGTGACCATAGGCCTCTTGGCTGCTTCTCCAATTAGTGCTCTCAATGCTTGGCATGTCGGTTTAGGTGGATGGCCATGTCTTGCTAGGTTTACAGTTGTGCCATGCTCCTATTTTTGGTTGATTGAACAGTGCCCTGTGAGATGTTCAGAGCTTGGGCTATATTTTATAACCTAACCCTGCTTTATTCTTCACCACAACTTTATCGCTGACCTATCTGATTGTCTGGTATGTTCCTTGGTTTCCATGATGCGGTTTGATCCTTAATAGTGTTGAGCGAGTATGTTCTGTTAACCCTTTCAGCGAGTATGCTTGGGCCGAGCTCCGAGTATTTATAGCTGCTCGGTGCTATGTTTGAATCGCTCCCGTGTGCATGATTTGCAACTGTTTGACAGTTTGCTAACATGTGAGGAAAATAAAGCTGTCAAACAGTTGCAAATCATGCACACGGGAGCGATTCAAACATAGCACCTAGCAGCTATAAATACTCGGCCCCAGCATACTCGGACAGAACATACTCGCTCAACCCTAATCCTTAACATCTCAAATAAACCTCTAAGGCCTTTACAGTACAACTGTAGTTATACTGAGAATAAATTACACAGGTGCACTCAATTTACTAATTATCTGACTTCTGGAGGCAATTGGTCACTCAAGATTTTATTTAGGGGTATCATGCTACAAGCAGGGCTGTGGAGTCTGAATCGGAATCTGAGTCGGTATGAAATGGACCAACTCCAACTTCTAAAATAATAAATTGGGTACAGTAGTTCAATGCAGTTTGTGGGGAATATTTTTTTCATAAGAATTTGGGAAAGTTATGAAATGTCCTATTCCTGATCTAAGGGTCTAGACTTTTAGCGGAGATGAATCTGTGGTACGGTAAATTTATCACTTAAACATGAGCCATGTATGAGGGAGTCGTGGAAATTGAGGAGTCTGAGGTTTTGCTTACCGACTCCACAGCCGTGGCTACAAGGGGCTGAATACAAATCCAGGTCACAATTTTCAGAGTTATATTTTTAAAATAATTAGAAAACCATGTATCATTTCCTTTATTCTTCACAAATACTTGCTACTTTGGGTGTGCTGTGAAAAAAATATGGAAAAGTTCACAGGGTATGAATACTTTTTCAAAAAAAACTGTAGAGTTGCTGTGCAGGGAGACAATGTTGCAGATCATGCTGACATTATTTCTTCAACAATGGCACTCTGTCTCACCATTGTCTAATGTAAATGTTGGACTAAAGATGTGAAATGACAGCATTATTGGATCCCCTTTAATGGATTGACTGTCAACTTGAAATAACATTGAAAAAATATCATAATCTTCTCCGCACTTTTGGCAACCTCAAGTGAAAATATGTACTAAAAAGTTAAATATAAGATTGTTTCTTTTCCAATAGGTTTGTGGAGATTATTTAATATCCAAAATGGATATGCCCAGCTGTATATCTTACCGCAACTTTGTGAACTCCATGGGAGACTGGCGCCTGCTGAGTAAAATTGACTCTTATATTCAGGAGCATCTTCTTGAAATATCTGAACAAGACGATTTTCTTAAACTTCCGCGTCTTAAGGTGAGTTTAGATTTGTGAATGTTACGTTTAGTCTTGAAGAGGATCTTGTTGAGCTTTAGCTTTCCTGGTTATTTTAAAGCACTTGGAACCACTATAGCTAATAATATAGTTCCAGCATGGTTAACTGGGGAAGGGGCTTACAAAAATGTGTTTTTCAGGTTAGTAGAAATTGGCTTATCAACAAATACCAGCTAAAATTTAAACTTTATTAAAATTCTTAAAAATACCCAGTACAGACAAAATATTCAGTGCCCAACCAAGCACAGTATAACCAAAATGGCTAAGAGAAAATGCCATATGTAAGAGAACAATATCAGTCATCTATATTAGAGTAAAACATAAATATAGTACAGACCAAAAGTTTGGACACACCTCATTTAAAGATTTTTCTGTATTATGAAAATTGTACATTCACACTGAAGGCATCAAAACTATGAATTAACACATGTGGAATTATATACTTAACAAAAAAGTGTGAAACAACTGAAAATATGTCTTATATTCTAGGTTCTTCAAAGTAGCCACCTTTTGCTTTGATGACTCCTTTGCACACTCTTGGCATTCTCTTGATGAGCTTCAAGAGGTAGTCACCGGAAATGGTCTTCCAACAATCTGGACGGCGTTCCCAGAGATGCTTAGCACGTGCTGGCCCTTTTGCCTTCACTCTGCGGTCCAGCTCACCCCAAACCATCTCGATTGGGTTCAGGTCTGGTGACTGTGGAGGCCAGGTCATCTCGCTTAGCACCCCATCACCCTCCTTCTTGGTCAAATAGCCCTTAAACAGCCTGGAGGTGTGTTTGGGGGTCATTGTCCTGTTGAAAAATAAATGATGGTCCAACTAAACGCAAACCGGATGGAATAGCATGCCGCTGCAAGATGCTGTGGTAGCCATGCTGGTTCAGTATGCCTTCAATTTTGAATAAATCCCCAACAGTGTCACCAGCAATGCACCCCCACACCATCACACCCCCTCCTCCATGCTTCACGGTGGGAACCAGGCATGTAGAGTCAATCCGTTTACCTTTTCTGCGTCGCACAAAGACACGGTGGTTGGAACCAAAGATCTCAAATTTGGACTCATCAGACCAAAGCACAGATTTCCACTGGTCTAATATCCATTCCTTGTGTTCTTTAGCCCAAACAAGTCTCTTCTGCTTGTTGCCTGTCCTTAGCAGTGGTTTCCTAGCAGTTATTTTACCATGAAGGCCTGCTGCACAAAGTCTCCTTTTAACAGTTGTTGTAGAGATGTGTCTGCTGCTAGAACTCTGTGTGGCATTGACCTGGTCTCTAATCTGAGCTGCTGTTAAACTGCGATTTCTGAGGCTGGTGACTTGGATAAACTTATCCTCAGAAGCAGAGGTGACTCTTGGTCTTCCTTTCCTGGGGCGGTCCTCATGTGAGCCAGTTTCTTTGTAGCGCTTGATGGTTTTTGCAACTGCACTTGGGGACAATTTCAAAGTTTTCCCAATTTTTCGCACTGACTGACCTTCATTTCTTAAAGTCATGTTGGCCACTCTCTTTTCTTTACTTAGCTGCTTTTTTCTTGCCATAATACAAATTCTAACAGTTGGTTCAGTAGGACTATCAGCTGTGTATCCACCTGACTTCTGCACAACACAACTGATGGTCCCAACCCCATTTATAAGGCAAGAAATCCCACTTATTAAACCTGACAGGGCACACCTGTGAAGTGAAAACCATTTCCGGTGACTACCTCTTGAAGCTCATCAAGAGAATGCCAAGAGTGTGCAAAGCAATCATCAAAGCAAAAGGTGGCTACTTTGAAGAACCTAGAATATAAGACATATTTTCAGTTGTTTCACACTTTTTTGTTAAGTATATAATTCCACATGTGTTAATTCATAGTATTGATGCCTTCAATGTGAATGCACAATTTTCATAGTCATGAAAATAAAGAAAAATCTTTAAATGAGGTGTGTCCAAACTTTTGGTCTGTACGATATATATAGATATATAGATATTATTCAAAAAAATATGTATAAACTAAAAAAATCTGGCCGTGTTCTGTGAACAAGCAAATGGAGCAGAAAAATGGAGTACTGCTTGTTTCTGGAGTACACTGTGACCAGCATAGGGTCACCAGGTCTTATATAGACTTGATGACTCTGTGGCCAGCCAGTCACTGTAATGCTACAACCATCATGGCTACGGCATTACAGTGAGTGGCAGACAATCCCTGCATGTTAATTGGCTCTCTAAAGAGTGCCAAACATGCTGGGAGGAGACTCGAGCTCCTGCCTGAGCATCCTGGAGATGCTTGGGCGAGTACCGAGCAGTGACAAGCATGCTCGCTCATCACTATTGTTCACCCTTATACACAAGACAGAATATATGTAAAGATACCAGATATGTTTTTGTGGATAACTGGGGAGACAGATTTAGATATACTGCTTATTTCTAGCCCCTCTCATGCCTAGCAAACCGCAAGACAGCCTCGGACATAACTAACACAGAAAGTTGCAGGGCGAACAGAGGAAAGAACTGCTCCTTATCTGCTGCCTCCATTTGAATGAAAAGCGGCCTCAACGCGTTTCCCCTCCCTTATGTAGTTCTTCAGGAGGCTCATGGAACAGTGTCAGAGACTTGACATCTGTAATGTGCTCAGGTCTGAGTGTATGATGCTTTTGGAACATTTAAATACCCCACCCATTGATAATTAGTATCAATGGGAGGGCATAGAAGAAAAATAAGGTCCACCTGTTAATCACTATCCACTGTGTCTCATAGACGTATAATGCGCATGTCAAGCAGTTAAACGCTAGAGGTATTTACAAGCATGGGTGCATGTGATTGTTTAATTACCTCCACGCGTCACTACGTAGCTCAGGTTGCGCTGATGTCCTCGATCTCCACAAGGCACCACTAGACCACGCAAGCGTGTAGTCCATTACCTGGCACATCACTGTGTGGTCCGTGTTGTGCAGGCGTCCTAAATTCCCAGGAGACGCGGTTGGACTGCGCATTGTCTAGTTAATTACCCGGCCGCGTCGTTACATGACACAATTATGCAGGCGCCCAAAGTCCCAGAAAGAACAGTTTCTTTGTGCATGCGTTCATTTCTCTGTCTAGTGACGTTACCCCTGGGCACTGGTGGCGCAGGCATCCAACAACACTGACAGATTACATTCATCAGTGCATGCATGATCTCATTATAGTGGACAGCACAGACATCAATTACTAACCAGGTTTGTACAGGTGTAAAATAAATCATGGAGGTATATGGTGATTATGGATGAAAAAAATCACCATCACTCCAGCAAGCTTAGCTGGTAGTAACTGGGGAAAGATTATGCTTGGGGGAGGCGATCATCATGTCATTTATTATATGCACTTTATAGCAAGAAAAGAGAACCTTCTTAATAAGTGTATCCATGTTGTAGTCCACATAGGAGCATACATCCAGGCTCCGCCACATCACAGGGACTTTCTCTCTTACGGCCCTATACAGAATCATCTGACCAGGACAAGAGGATGCGGTCTGCTTTGTGTCCATGGCGTTCAGCCTTCTATAATGGAGAGCATTCTGCAGCAGTTCATTGCCTCGCTGATCTGTAAGATGAGTTCACGCAGGGAGCTGAATGCAATTCTTAATAGGGCACATTGCTGGAGCTGAGAAGGAAACCCCCTAGCACTGCTCTGCAGGGAAGGCTTACAAGGGGTTACACCAATTTTGGTGCCCTGTCATTCTCAGGATTGGTAGAGGTCCTAGAGGTTGTAATCTGACTGATCATAGGGTTGGCTTACCCTAATAATACAAGATGGGAATATCTCTATTCTGGTTGGTTGTGCTCTCGATAGCGACGTTTCTCTACATGCAATTAAATCGTTAAGTATTCTTTTCTCTGGGCAGTAGTTGCTCACTCAGAGTAATCGATTCTAGGTAGTGTTTTCACATAGCCAAATTGTGTATATGGAAAAGTTAACATAGAAACCAGCGCACCCTAGATAAGGCTGCAACGATCCTCGTCTCGAGGAAAAAAACACTCCTACCCGATGTGGCACAATGAAGGTCAAGATAGAGTCCTCCAGCTGTATACTAGGAAAAATAGTAAGCGTTATTCTAACGGAATTAAAATAATTGACGTCCAAGTACATCCAAATACTGTGTGTTCTATTCCTACACGTTTCAGACTGCAACTTGGTCCTTATTCATGGATAAAGGACTAAGGACTGAGGTGCAGTCTGAAACGCGTAGGAAAGGACATACAATGTTTGGATGTACTTAACCCCTTAAGTACCTTGGAATTTTAGTTTTTTGCTCCCTTTGTTCCCAGAGCCATAGCGTTTTTTATTTTTTGGTCAATATGGCCATGTGAAGGCTTTTTTGCGGGACAAGTTGTACTTTTGAACGACATCACTGGTTTTACCATATCGTGTACGGGAAAAAAATTCCAAGTGTGGTGAAATTGCAAAAAAAGTGCAATACCACAGTTGTGTTTTTTTCTTTTTGTTTGTTTTTTTGCCACGTTCACTGAATGCTAAAACTAACCCGCCATTATGATTCTCCAGGTCATTGCGAGCTCATAGATACCAAACATGTATTGGTTCTTTTTAAGTGGTGAAAAAGCAATTGTCTGATTGCTTCTACTGCATACAGGTGGCGTTAATAGCAATCTTTACATAACAACCACAGGGGTCTGCTGCAGACCCCAGGTTGTCATGCTCACGCATCGGTGACCTGCGATCATGTGATGGGGGCACAGATGGGCGGGGCTAATGCCGCGCTTCTGGCACGGCGATGTTAAATGCCACTGTCGGAGATTGTCTGTAATAGGATGAAGTTTGTGTCGGGAATAAAAACCGCGCTCCTCCGTGGTGAAGAAATTTGACGAGAGATTGTATAATTAACAATCTTGTAGTTTATTACTAAAAGCTACTATTACGCTTTTCATGGACGTCCCTTCCACTTCTTCAGGTACATAGCTGATGTAGACCGATTCATCAAACGGTCTTATATACATAAATCCACACGTGGTAAAAAAGCCCGCTGTTATTCTTGGCGCCAAAAACAACAAATGGTTTACAGAAAAAAAAAAATTGAATTATTTTTATTTAATCCATTTATCAATGTTGATCGACTAGTTACACTCTTATGGATATATAATGAAAACCATAAAACAAATATAACCTCTGGAATGGACTCATCCAAATACAAAATATAATTACATTTATATTTGAGCACATTGGATAAACTATTGTAGTTGACCATGGATCCCAAACTCCTGGCTCTTTTGTATCATGTGTGAAAGATCAGAGAGTCCAGACCGCTATGCCAGACCTCACACCTCGTCGGCTGACGGGCAGAAAACCGAGAGCTGAAAGAATGGAAGAAAGTGCAACATATTCTCTGTATAAAGGTGCAAGCCTGCTTTTAGTGTATTAGGTATGTGGTGTTTGTCAGTAAAGAAAGGGGGACGTCCACGAAACCCGTAGTAATCGTAGCTTTTAGTAATAAACTACAAGATTGTATAATTAACAATCTCTCGTCAAATTTCTTCACCATGGAGGAGCGCTGTTTTTATTCCCGGCACTAACTCCATCCTATTACAGACAACCTTACAAGATCCCTAGGGATTCTGTGCTGGCTGCAGCCCTTCGTTACATTTCTTACATGAGTTGTGCATTACACAACTCATAAAGGTGAACACATTTTCTTTTACCTACTTGGTTGTTGTTGGATAACAGCGCTATTGCTCCCCTATCTTTTTACTTATTTGCTGTCAGAGATTGACAGCGGCATTTAACTGGTTAACAGCAGCGGGTGGATCGCGATTCTACCCACGGCTGTTGCGGGCACATGTCAGCTGTACGAATCAGCTGACATGTGCCTGGTTCAGTGCGGGCTCAGCGCCAGAGCAGTCACTGAACCGAGGGTGATGGCCTGGGGCGTACTAATACGCCCCAGGCTTTAAAGGGGTTAAGGACGTCAATTATTTTAATTCTGTTGGAATAAAGATTATTATCTTTGTCTGGAATACAGCTGGAGGAATCTTTAACTTAATATATAAGGAAAAGTTGCCTGTGAGATCACATTGCTGTTATGGGCAAATGTATGAACAATTTAAATTTTTTTCTGCCTATTTAGTTGCTATAAAGTCGATAACACATCTGCTTTTTGTTTGATCCATTTTGAAAAGATCAGAACATTAGCATAACAAATCTTGACTATGCTGTTCTGACCTCCATAAAATTTGAGGAAAAGGGAGTCCTTTCTGATAAACTCATTTACTTGGGCCTCACCTCTTATAATGTATGCATTTTTCTTTTTTACATAGCTGGAAATAATGATTGAGGAAAATGTTTCCCTTCCGAGCAATGGCAAATTGTACACAAAGGTAATCAACTGGGTCCAGCGCAGTATATGGGAACATGGAGAAAGTTTGGAATCCCTGATGGATGAGGTTAGTCCTACATAAGTGGTTTTAGGTGCATAGCATGGTAGCAGAACTTTTTAAAACTAATTGAAATTGTCCTTTTATGATAATCAGAGCCCAAAATAAAGAGACTTTCTGTTTTCAGTAGAGATCTGGTAGGTTTAAAGGTGAGAAGAATTCTTATTTTTTTTACAATACTTTAATTTTATCTTCTTTTTCAGTTTGTGTAAGTGCTGAGGGTTTTGTTTGTCTTAAATCACTAGTCTTCTAATGTTTTCTTACAGGTTTGCTTGAACTTGACTCCATTATGATAAAACTTTCTAACAGATTTTCCTCCCCATTGATTATCTTTCCGTAGGTTATTTAACAAAAGTAGGATACCCAAGACTGAAGAACAACGAAGATTCATCAAGGTTAATAGAACGTAATGAAGCACCAGTCTGCCCTAGCCCTTCTAAGAAAATCCGCTGTGGGCAGAGAACCATGATGATGATTTAACAGTGTTTACTCCTTTTACAGGATCAGTGTGCATTGTACCACAGTCCATTGTTAGATTGCAAATGTCTGAACTTTATAATCAGAGGCGGCTTCTAATAATACTGAAGCATTGCAAGGAACATCCTAGTTACGTAGCACTCCTTGTATGTGTAGAAACATTATGCAAGAACGCGGCTTAAGAAGGGTGATGCACAATTATTCCTAATGCTGTTTCCGTATGCCTGTTCTTTCAATTTAACATTTTCATTAGAATATTACAAAAGTGATCATCTGTGTCTGTGAGCTTTGGCACTCTTGATTTCCGGAACTATAGCGTGTCTACCCTTTCCATTATATGGTTCCTCTGATTTCTCTTCTCTGCTGGCTAGAGCCAAGATCTCCAGAAAACCCAAACCCTCCTTCCTACACCAGTTCCTGAGCCACCTATCTGCCTCTCTGCCATGGCTCATGGTACAGGCAGTATTTCAGAAAATAGTACCCTTTTTATGTCCTCACTTAAGCTTACGGCCTAATTCCATGAAAAAAATCTTTAAGGACCTTCCACCTACTTCTTCTAACTTTGTCATTGCTGCCAATGTGCACCATGATCGATGGGTCCTCACCAGTCCCTCTCAACCCAATCAGCAATGTGCTGAACTCGAGCTCCCACCGTTTGGCAATCTGTCTTTGTGATAGGGTAATCTATCTGTTCCAGTAATAATGGAGTCCCTATCTGGTCTGCCCTGCGCTCCTGACTGGAGCAGACACTCCCCCATCTTTCAGAGGACATGTCTTGCTGCAGTAGTGCTACTCCTGTGCTGACACCCCCCTCATCAGCCAACTTAGTAGACTTCTTGGGTTGTACCAGATCAACTCTTTTGCATATTGTCTATAGATTGGTGTTGCAAGCTGCTCATATAGATCCAGTACCAGGAATTCCAAATGTACAACATGCACACATCTCGCACAACAGTATGCACCCTTAAAATGCTAGTTAAAGATATCATACATGCGAAAAGATGTACAATGGACAGTATTGTTAATAATAGAACACATTTTCCTAATGGGGATTGCACAAGACAGATTAAGTAAAGAAACCTGTAAATACACACAGTGATTCAGTACAAATTACTCCCATGTAAACTCCCTGAATTCAAAGTCACTGAAACACAAGTCACACAATTAAGCCAAATCACACTTAAAAGCAAATCACTCGCAAGCTCTTTCACACTCTCTATCGAAGATGATTTAAATGCAGTTGTTTTTTTCTTATCTGCAGTACAACCTGGGACTCGCTGTATAATGTCTGCAAATTCTGTGGTAAAAGGTTGTCTATAGTGTATAGAATGGAGAAAAACCAATAGGTTACCACATCTCACAAGTTTAAGGGGTCTATTTACCGACATCTGCAATAAAGCCGCTAGGGTAGATGCCCCCAAATCTGTGCCGATTTGTTTTTCTTGTAAGTGAACAGAGTTCTGAGCTCTAGTCACTTATTGTCTTCTAATTTGTTGGAGATTTTTTTTGTGCGTTTGCAGTGGGTGTGAGGCTTATTGCTTGGTTGTGTAGAGCCCACCAGATTAATGAGCAGTCTTTGCATACAGCCAGAGGATATTATAGTTTATTTTTTTTTCTCAACTGCATGAAATAATTGTGTACACCCCTTCTGCCGCCATGTTCCTGCATGCCACTGTCACAAAGTAGAAATTCCATTCTGTTAAACTGTTGTAAAATTACCATAACCTGTAAAAAAGAAAAAAAAATGCTTGTATCCACTCCCGATCACTCGATGTACGTCATGCATCAGTGCTTTCAGTACTGTCATATACATTTATATTTTCACACCAGTAAGATTTCCTTTTACCTTATTTTTAAGACTTTGTTTAGATGTAACTTTTCCTTTTATCTGTAGACTTTTTTACTGTTCTGTACCAAGATGCATTATTTTTAAGCTCTTTGTGTATTGCTATTTTTGATGTTTTCTTCTTCTTCCTCTGTGCCCCATCATATTATCCTACACTAGAATATCCTTTTCTATCATGTTTCCCTTCATACCCTTTTATTGAGTTTTGGACAAGGAAGATATAGAAGTGAAGCTGACCTGAGGCTTTGGGAGAACTTGTGCCGCCAAAGTGTTTTTTTCCCCTCAAATTGGAGAGTAAAGAAAGTGAAGATGGCAGGAAGTGGAAATTCTGCAGTATAAAAGCACCTTTGTTAAAGGAACAGTATCCATATGGGTATATCTTTTATTGTTTTACAGGTGCAAACTTTGTATTACTCAGCTGATCACAAGCTGCTTGATGGGAAAGTCCTTGGTGGCAACAATGACCTATTTTCTGCTGATGAAGATGGTATACTGTTGGTTCAGGTACAGTTCCCTCACCTGGAGTATTAACCTCACTCAGTTATAGAGCATCTAGCCTAAATGTAGTTTTGCGATTTTCTTAATCCAGTCATGCTGCAATATATAATAAGCCCAGATAGTGCGGTATATTTAAGTCCTGTTTACGGGTGCTGTAATTAGTAAACTACTTTCCTCTATATGCTGACTGGTCTTTCCTGTAACCTCACCTGCACCCCTGAGAAAATCTAAAAGACCTCTCCTATAGCTGATCTGTGTAAAGTCTGCGTGTCATAACTATGGTGCTTGTATCCAAAATGGCACAAAAGGTTGTACTGTTTTGGCTAATCGGAGCATTAAAAGAAAACAACAGACACATTAGCGAGTCTGGTCATGAGGAAAGCGCCCCTGCTTCCCTCAATGCTTTTCTTACCTCTGTTAGGCGTCTACACTCCTGAGGAATAGATCCAACAGGAGTGTGCACTCAGTTTTATTGAAGTACTGCGTTCTTATTGAATGATCTGTTTTCTTCCACTAAGCCAGTGTTCCCCAACTCCAGCCCTCAAAGCCCACCAACAGACCATTTTTTCAGGATTTCCTTAGTATTACACAGGTGATGGAATTATGGCCTGTGTAATAGTAACTAAATCCTGAAAACATGGCCTGTTGGTGGGCTTTGAGGGCTGGAGTTGGGAAACCCTGCACTTGGCCTCAGCTCTAGCCTGTGCTGGCCAAGACAGCTAGCGCTGGGGTGAACATCTTGGCAAACCGCATGGGAAATACCTCTTCTCGAGTTGAACTTGCTTACATGCAGGCTTAACCCTTAGGCACGGCGTAAAAATAGCAATTCTGAGAGTCATTGTAAAATGTAATCACTTTCTGGGCTGCAATGAAGTTTATAGCCTATTAAAAGCATATGCTATAACTATCTTAAGTTACTGGCTATAAATATGTAAGGGATTATGGGTGGTGTGGTAAGTCATTTCAGAACTCCCATAAAATACTCCTAAAAGTCATATTTCTTTCTGGAAAACCTTTTCTGTGCCTCTAAAAAACATAGCAGATTTAATTTAGTCGATGACTGCCATGAGGCCATATAGATACATATATTGTAACTGGAAACTGAGACATGTTTAATACAGCAATATTGGCTCTGAGGCAAGACAATGGGCGATAAAGCCTTATACAGTATATGAAAATATCACGACTTGACTCATCAAATTTTCTGAGATAGATGAATGTTTTTCTGCTTGTGATCATGCATCTAAATAACTACATCCGCACACCAGCCTGTATCTGTTCCTCTCTTCTCACTTCAGGTGTCTGTGTGTCCTCCACCCCTACATATTCTCTGCAGCACACAGGTAGACTGCATAGTATCTGGGCTGTCGTATCAATACATTCTGTATTTCTCTGCTTGCACACATCCCTTCGATTGAGCTGGTCTGCTGCTTGTTTAGGGCTGGCTTTAAAGGGTCTGTCCAATTAATTTATCTGCTGGATAGTAACTTGCTGATCAGTGAGGGTCTGACCACTGGGACCTGGACAGATTGTTTCATCTGTGGGGCTGCAGGATAAAGCAGAGTGCAGTGCTCGGCAGCCCCATAAGTAATGAGTGAAGTGGAGGTTGAGCATGCACACTGCCACCCTATTTTAATAAGGATCAAAGTCCCCTGTTCTGCCGATCGGTGCAGGTCCTAGCAGTGAGACCCCACCGATCCATAAGTTATCACCTATACTGTGGATAAATGAGAGCTTGTTTTCACCAGATAATCCTTTTAATATGTATGTCCAGCTGAGTCTGATGTCCTGGTTTATCTTACATTGTAGTAAGCTCTTGCCTGACACAAGTATTGTGTATGTAATAGAGAATCTTACAATTCAATGATGGCAAGAAAATACTCTTAACATGAACCTGACAGGTGATACGTGCTGCCCAAACCGTGGGCAGCATGTATCAGCCACTGGCTGTAGTGTCCCAGCCAGGTATGGTTTGTGTCTGAATCACTGTGACGTAACAAATAACATACTTTAATAGCCACCTGGCACCTAGACCGCTCTGTGCACCAGTCGGGGAGGTGGGTCCCTGACTGCTTTTCCCCACCCGCTGCCCGGGATTGATAGGTCTCTGCCTAGGTGCCCATTATAGGAAGAGACCGGTCAGTCACTGTCAGCAGATGGGCAGAAGCCGCAGGGGACCTGTCCATCTGGCTAGTGGCAGCAGCTTTTTAGAATCAAACATAACAGGCTGGGATATTAGTCAGTGGCTGATGCATGTTGTCCACGGTCTGGGCAGCATGCATCAGCTGTCAGGTTCCCTTGTACAAGTAAAGATTGGAAGAGCAGAGCATATGAACATATTTCACACCAGCAGATGTAGTCTTCCTCTGTATTTCATATATTAATTTGATTTTTGTAGAAGAAATCACCACGTGAAAGTAACAGGAACCTAAGCAGCAGTAGTTCTGGAACCCTTTCACCATCTGGTTTTCCAGCGCAAAACCCTAAACATGAGTGGAAAATAATTGCTTCAGAAAAGAAGTCAAGTAAGTGATAAATCGGCCCGTCCATCGTTTTTTTTTTTTTGTTTTTTTTTTACAATTTTTTTTTTTAAGATTATAAAGTATTTGTGAAGGCCATCCCTTTCCTTGTGCCCCGTAAGGACAGATAGAAGGGTTCTACTGACAGCGCTCGCTCATCAGCCAGGGCTGCGGGTGGGCATTAGACCCTGGCAGATCCAGCTTTTACATAGTTCATTTGAAGTGCAGAATACCGAAGAATATTAAAAACTGCTAGTCTACCTTCTGGTTTGACCATTGAGGCTTGTCTCCATCCTGTTCGGACTGATTTAACCCCTTGGCGACATCAAGTGTATATGGCAGAGGATGTATGGCACTGAGTCCAGAGCTGACTTTGTGTGCACAGCAGCGGCCAAGTGGGATGATTCTTGTCTCCTTTGCTCAACCACTTGGATATCAAGAGCATTTGTGACATCTAAGCAGTTATCTTGGGGGTTATCTCCCATTATTGAACTCTGAGCATAGATGATCACAGCAGCTGGGGTGTAATGAAAGTCGTTTTAGTTTTCCTGTTGGACCCTTAATAGAAGAAATCTGACAGCTGCAATACAGTAGTTTTACGCTAAAAGAAAAAAAATATATATATATTATAGCGCCATTTATTCCATGGCGCTTTACATATGATAGGGATATACATAGCAGAAACATTTACATAATCTTAACGAAACGAGTCAGCGACTGGTACAGCAGGAGCGAGGACCCTGCCTGCGAGGGCTCACAGTCTACAAGGGATGGGTGAGGATACAGTAGGTGAGGGTAGAGCTGGTCATGCAGTAATGTGGTGGAGCAAGGGTTACTGCAGGTTGTAGGCTTGTCAGAAGAGGTAGGTCTTCAGGTTACTTTTGAAGGCTTCCATGGTAGGCGAGAGTCTGATGAGTTGGGGTACGGAGTTCCAGAGTAGGGGGGATGCACGGGAGAAATCTGTGAGTTGAATCAGGAGAGCAGAGCATTAGATGGTGGCATATACAGCAAGCAGAGGAATTAGGCAGGAGAAGAGCATGTACCTGTGAGTTGAATCATATATATCTATCTAATATATATATATTTCTCATTAAGCCATTTGTACACCATTATGTTACTAATAAAAATGACAGCTTCCCCATGGGCAGAATAAGAGCTAGGAATATGGCAACAAAAACTATTTTTTTAATATTTTGCATTAATAACTGAAAAGTGGAACCTAAGAAGTATTTTAACTCTTTCAGAAAAAACCTACTTATGTCTGGCTGTCCTGAACAGCACACTGTGCGTCATCTTCCTGCATGGTCGTAATAGTCCCCTGAATTCACCTTCAAGTACTCCTCGATTAATGAAGAGCCTAAGCCTTGAAATCCAGCAGCCAGATGACTCCAATGACAAAGTCATGTCACCTATGCATTATGCTCGCTCAGGCCTGGGAACAGCTGAATTGAATGGCAAGCTTATAGCAGCAGGTAGCTGATATCATTTATGTATATTGTTTTCCATCAGTTTGCATTGTGTATAGAAATACAATTCTGTCCCCTCTAGGTGGTTACAATAGAGAAGAGTGCCTGCGTACCGTGGAGTGCTATGATCCTGACTCTAACACTTGGGCATTTTTGTCTCCCATGAAGACACCTAGAGCACGCTTTCAAATGGCAGTTTTGATGGTATGTGCAAATTATGTTTATAGCCATATTTATATTTTATTCATTTTATTTTAATCCAAGGCAAAAAATTTGCAGATGGTTACCTGCTGTGTGAATCCAGCCTTGCACTTGGCTAGACATGTTCTGAAGTACTAGCCATTTCAATAGAGCAGGCTGATAATTTTTTTTAATACAAAAACCATGAATTGATGTCATTATGGTCAACTTTGCAGGGTGAGTTATATGTTGTTGGAGGATCGAATGGTCATTCCGATGATCTAAGCTGTGGTGAAAAGTACGACCCTAAAGCCAACACATGGACCCCTGTTCCTGAGCTCCGAACAAATCGTTGCAATGCAGGTAGCCTGACTTTTTTTGTATATAAAAAGCATCTGCCACCAGATTTTTTGCTATATGATCTCAGACCATGATGTAGGGGCAGAGAGCCTTATTTCAGCGGTGTATCACTTACTGGGCTACTTGCTGTAATTTTTCTGGAATCCTTGTTTTCTCTGCTTTAGATGTAGCAGTGGTCAGAATGCGGGGCTGTGTATGACCCTGCCCACATCCCTGATTTTGTAAGACCACATAAGAGCACTGTTCGTGTATTGTCTTCCTAATAATTTGGGTGGGTTTTTCGTTTGTGGACCACCTATTTAAAACCGATCACTGTCAGTCACCTATGATCCATGTAGACAAATAGATGCTTTTGCTTATTTCTATTTGGACTACAATAGTGGGCACTTTTTGTATAATAAGCATTGATTTTCGTTGGTTTGTCTTCTTGCTAGACGATTTTACTTAATTATTTGTGGACTAAATGCTTCTGCAACTATTTCAATAATTAGCACATAACTTTTAATTATATATTTCCAACTCACATTTTACAAATTTATGTGCTTTCAGAATAAATAGCAAAAACCTGCTGACAGATTCCCTTTAAGACCTGTTAGTGGCCTTGCGTTACAGATGAAATACAGTCAAAGCACAGCTTAAAAAGTCTTTATATATACATGTTTTATTCTTTTTTTTTTTTAAGGCGTTTGCGCCCTTAATGGAAAACTGTACGTTGTTGGAGGCTCTGATCCTTATGGCCAGAAGGGTCTCAAAAACTTTGATATGTTTGAACCGTTAACTAAGTCATGGAAAAGTTGTGCGCCCCTAAATATTCGTGAGTATCTTGGTCATATATACATGTTTGTTATTCGTGAAGTTCACGTCTAGACGTTGCAGAAACACTGGGGGTTTTCATTGTGCAAGGAAATACAGGAGGATGGGGTTTTGAAAACCAAATTAACAAATGTGCCATTTAACAGACATGTAGGGGGCAAATACATTCAATGGTGGCTCTGTCATGTAAGCAGAGCATAAGTAGTCCTAATATTGTTTCTATGGAATCTGTTGGGTTAGTAGTGCTCAGACATAGAAGTAAGACTCCAATTGCCTACTGTATCTAAAATAGTGGGTAAAACAGGCAACATTAATAGTCTGCCTGCACACTGACCATTCTGATGATGATCTAAAACAAATTGGTTAATACATTTGTGTTGAGGTCAATTCTGTTTATCATCGCTGGGAAGCTTCTAGATTGTACCCATACCGACTGTACCCTTTGGCAGTATGAATCAGATCTTCCTTTTTTGGTTGTATGGAATAGTGTAGCAGACTATTCCGTACAGTAAAAAAGTATGCAGTGCAATGTATGTTTTTACATAACCAGAGGATGGGAGTCGTATTGTCCGTTGTATTCGTCTGGAGATTTCCTGGCATGTGTTTTTTGCAGAAGGAAAAGACTTATTGTGAAGAGTCTGTTTTCTTGCAGGGAGGCACCAGCCTGCGGTCTGTGAGTTGGACAATCATATGTACATCATTGGAGGAGCAGAATCCTGGAACTGCTTGAATTCGGTGGAGCGCTATAATCCTGAAAATGACACCTGGACTGTGGTGGCGCCTATGAATGTAGCTCGGCGTGGGGCTGGCGTCGCCGTGTTTAATGGTGAGATCACTACTTTGATTATATAAAGATTAAAGCCCCTGATTCAACAAGCCATGTAATGTGTGCTTCTGGTGTAAATCTGCTTAAAATGTTACAGAGAAATTCTCCAACCGTTTGCATCTGTAAACCTATCCTGGAGGCTTTGCTAACTTTTTCAAGTGGGTGGAGCCTTTTAATAATTTTGGCACATCTTGCTCCAGTGCACTGTTCATCAAGACTGATGTGCAAAACGTCTTGATGAATTGGGGCCAAAATGTTAGTTTCTTCTTTAGAATAAACACCTTCACTTGTAAGTACTTAACTGTAAATCTAAGTTGTGCATCACTATTGTGATAGTTCAGCAAAATGCCAATATGAATTGTCAGAGTGCCAGTACTCCTTAGTAGTGTTGAGCGAATTTGTTTGGCAGATGTTATCTGCGTGACAGCGTGGCAAATCGGGGATGTTCATGGGCGGAACCGATTTTTTTTTTTTTTGTCGCGAACAAGCCGGAAACCCCAAACACGAACCCGAATTTGAAATCCGAAAAAATTTGTTCAACACTACTCCTTAGCAGAGAGGATCTGTCTGGTAACGATAACTTGTAGGTTTTTCCTACTTCCCTCCTCAAAATCATACTTGTATTTCATTATTGGCTGCAAATACACCTGTGTCCTGAGCACTCGGACCATATTCAGGGGGCCTGCTTTGTACTAGTGGTTTATCCAAACCAGACAACGTGTGTATGAGCAAAGGAGGAAAAAAAGCTTTGGAATAGACTGCCTTCTAGGTGAGGGACACTGCATGGACAATCTTATTAACTCTTTATCTGTATTTTCTCTTCACAGGTAAAATCTATGTAGGAGGTGGTTTTGATGGCTCTCATGCTTTAAGCTGTGTGGAATCCTACGACCCTGCCAAAAATGAGTGGAAAATGGTGGCAAGCATGTTGTCTCCAAGAAGCAATGCTGGTGTGGTAGCTGTTGGAAATCATATATTTGCTGCTGGGGGATTCGATGGCAATGAATTTCTGAACACTATTGAAATTTATAGCTCCAGTGTAGATGAATGGAGCCCATATACCAAAATGTGCAGGTCCTAGAAGTGCCGGATCTGGCCTCTCTCCTCAGATTTTGCGTTCTTACACCAGCAGTTTGGTAGTGTACATTGGACTGTAAATACTTTCTTTAGCTTGGAGATCTTGTAGTTCTCTTCGAGGTAGATTATTTTTCTTCCTGTGTATATTTCATTCTGCTCTTGCACTGAAATGTAGAGTGGATTTTCTGAACAAAATTTCTAAAATTTGATGTTTTTTTAACTTTCTGAAAATTGTTTCCCTTGATACAGAATATGCTTTAAGAGCCTTACAAAATCTCATACAAAACTGCTAAGGTGTGGGAATGCCAAACATTATCTTCAGATTGCCTTTTTATTACTTTTTGTAAACTTGAAACAAAGGCAGAACTAACCTTATGCCGCAGGAGCTTTTCCTTTTGAATCTGTTCCAATCTGTACTTTAGATACTGTATATTTAATATGATGTGTAACTGTGTTCTGTAGATTTGTGGGGTGTTTCATCAAGAATATTTCCACTATTTTAGAAAATAGGCTATTTATTCTTTGGCAGCTTCTTCATTATGAGATATTTTCTGGAACACAGCAAGTGTCTTGTGTAAAATCCAGCAGGTTCACCTGGCAATATTCATTTTAGAGTGTCCTAAAAGCCAAATGTTTTCTGTATGTTCTGTAATATGAATAACTTTTCTATCGCTGCTAATGTATATTGTTCTTTAAATAAAATGGACATTTCACAAAATGTTTTTTTTCGATTATTACAGCCTTCTTTCTGTAGTAAAAATGACCTGGCAACAATTTTTAAAACCTGATGGATTCGGAGGAAAAAAATGATCAACCCAAGGGGCTCGTTCATGCATCCGATTTTCTCATACAAGTGCTATCTGTGGTTTTCACAGAAGCACTCGTACGTATGATATTCTATAGGGCTGTGCACATGTTCAATTTTTTTTTCTTTACTTCAGACTGAGTGGTCTGGGGGAAATGTTGGAGACATGTTCTATTTTGATCTGAGTGTCAGATGAAAATCAGCGATGCAAGTCTATGGGTCCATGAAAAAATCTGATTGTATTCAGATGACATCCAAGTGCAGTCCAATTTTCACGGTGTGTCAGAAAGGAGGTGTTTTTTTTTTTTTTTTTTCTGACTATGTACAATAAAAAAAAATGGACACTGATCACACACTGTAATGAAAGTCTGATCTGAATAATAAGTCCATTTTTTCCTATCACCCATGACAGCACCACAATGAGAGAGGGGATCCGCCCTTCCAGGACAGGAAACCTACAGAATAAAAGGGCGGCGCCTCTCTACCACCTCAGTTGGTTTCCTGTCCTTGAGGGGGAACCTTGTTAAAACTGTGGCAGAAGAAAGAAGAGAAGATTATTCCCAGACTTGGGCCGGTCGGTTTCCAACAGGGTGCAGTCTCTGCTGCGGCCGGCACCAGGGACCTGGAAGCGCCATGGTGGGTCCAAGGGGGCCTGTCCCGTCGGACGGGCGCGAGCAGCAGCCGCACCATTACCTTATGGTGGCCTGGCAGCTGCGCATCCCAGTTGCGCAGGACGCTATCCAGGAAATCGCTCCCTAAGACACACGCCGGTGAAAAAAGAAGTAGCGGAGACCCATGTCTTCTAACATGTTTCCGGCTACTGTTTTGTACCAGCCTGCGGCCCTGATGACGAGCGTACCGCAGGTTCCTTGATGGGAGAACCTTAGACAGGTTTACCTGTTGAAGATCTGAATATGACTGAGCGGCGCCCCTGCCTGGGGTCGGCAGCTCCAGCTCTGTGCATCAGTGGAGAAGCTACTGTGGAGCGGCGCCACTGTCTGGGGTCAGCAGCTCCAGCTCTGCATGTCAGTGAGACAGCAGCTGTGGAACTGCGCTCCTGCCTGGGGTCAGCAGCTCCAGCTCTGCACATCAACGGAAGCACCTGTGGAACTGCACCCCTGCCTGGGCTCAGCAGCTCCAGCTTTGATCGGCACACTATTGGAGGCATCCCTTCCTGGGGTTGACCACCCCAGTATTGCTCAGGCATGGCTGGATGGAGAGGAACAGGCCTGTGACTTGATCCAGCCTCCGAATCCATACAGCTGATGGTGAGTGATTTTCGTGAATGTTTACCTTGTTTATGGGGCCCTTTCCTTGTTATGGTTACTAGGAAAGGCTGAAGGACGTTGGCGCAAAACTCAAAAATGGGTGGGTGCGCACTCTGCAAGACCCCATCTGGGCTAAGGGCCTCATGCTTGAAATTTGGCTTCAGGACGGAAGCTGGACCTTAGATCTCTAGGCTAAAGTTAGCCACATGTCTGGGCCTCACAGAGCCTCATGATTGGGCTTCAGAATTTACCACAAAAATGAGCCTCTGTCTGCTCAGTAAATGTTAAAGTAACACTCAGTTTTTTACTGTTGTCCTCCAGTCTGTTTACTCCATCCATAGGGCGGCACATGGTGTTAATACAGCACATGGTCTTTGTGAAGGTCTGCTGTCCAGCTGTGTCTCATCAGTTGGTTCCTTCGGGTGGGGCTAGTCTGACAATTGAGATTTACCATCCAAAGGAAAGGTTTATCCTTCATTCAGATGAATTACTCTTTTAAATAAAAATCTGAGCGCAGTGCATCATAAAGCCTCTTTGCGCTTCACAAAGAGCACATCATAGTGCTTCATAGCATAGCGCTTTATGGCACATCATAGTGCCTCATGGCACATCATAGTGCGTCATTTCATAGCGCCTAATGGCACAGCATCTCGTGGCACATTCTTGCGCCTCGTGGCACATTCTTGCGCCTCGTGGCACATTCTTGCGCCTCGTGGCACATTCTTGCGCCTCGTGGCACATTCTTGCGCCTCGTGGCACATTCTTGCGCCTCGTGGCACATTCTTGCGCCTCGTGGCACATTCTTGCGCCTCGTGGCACATTCTTGCGCCTCGTGGCACATAATAGTGCTTCATAGCCCTTCATAGCACATAATAGTGTCTCATAGCCCTTCATAGCACATAATAGTGTCTCATAGCGCTTCATAGTGTCTCATAGCGCTTCATCGCACATAATAGTGCTTCATAGCACATAATAGTGCTTCAGCGCTTCATAGCACATAATAGTGTCTCATAGCGCTTCATAGCACATAATAGTGCTTCATAGCCCTTCATAGCACATAATAGTGTCTCATAGCGCTTCATAGTGTCTCATAGCGCTTCATAGCACATAATAGTACTTCATCGCACATAATAGTGCTTCATAGCACATAATAGTGCTTCAGCGCTTCATAGCACATAATAGTGTCTCATAGCGCTTCATAGCACATAATAGTGTCTCATAGCGCTTCATAGCACATAATAGCACTTCATAGCGCCTCGTGGCATAACATATAGTGCCTTATGGTGCATTCATAGTGCCGTATAGCGCCTGTTGGGCACTGTGAAGTTCTATGAGGTACTGTTAGTACCTCATGGGGCTTAATAGTGTTTCTCGGTCAGGCTGGCTCTGTGCCTTGTAGCGCCCCTGTGCCTCATAGTCCCTCTTTGTAAAGGTACTGGTTGCACAACTAAGTTTGTCTGACAAAACCAAGTTAAGCGACTGTAAAGTGTGCATAGCAAGCTTACCGAATTCAGGGGGAAAAATATCCTAGCCTCTATTTTGAGACAGAGGGTGGCAGTATTCCTGACTGGTGCTCAGCTGGCTTGGTGGAATGCCTGTTGGAGGCTAGTGACAATAAGAGCGCTTCCTTAGTTTTGCAGGTTAATAATAAACCTTGTAGGGTTTCACTCTTAAAGGTAGTAGGCATCACGTAGTGCTCATACATCCATTGTGGGTTTGGTCTAATCAAGCGCAGTTTTATTGCTTCTTACTGGTTGCACAGAAGTCATAAACATTAACATTTATGGTCTTGTCCAAGCTCTGACTAAATAGGACAGACTCTGACTACTCATATACAGCACAGCTAACTCAGCTTGATCAAACAAAACAATATTTATCTAGGGCAACCACTGATACTTGCAGACTCAGCTGAGGTGGCATCTGGCCTGTGTCTGATTAGCTCCAAGACACATACAGTCTGCTCTGCTGTCCAGCAGTCTGATTAAGGTGAATGCCTAGCCTGCTCTGGTGCTTAGCTCTCCAGGTGCCCTAATCAAAACCTGTAAAGCTATTATTTAACCCAGGCCCACCTGGGTTTGCTACAACCCGAAGGGGCTGTACAGATTCCTGAGAGTTAGATCATTGGAAATGGACTCTCTAAGATCTGCTATTAAATCTGCAGTTCCATCTTGCTATCCATCTTGCTAGCAGTATAGGTGTTTAAGGAGGTATACAATCGGGTTCCAATTCACATGAAACATAAAATTTCCTGAGAATAGTTATTGGCATAAAACGAGGATTTGGGCTTTCAGTTTGTGTCCTTCCATTCAGATGTTAATGAGCCTTAAGACTTTATGGAGAATTATAGTAGTTGGGACAACTCTCATATCGAGGGAAGAGGCATTGACAATAGTTTACCTCAACTATTTCGGGATTATGAGCAGATCCATCGAGCACTGCAAACCTCACTGGGCAGTGAGTAAGAGTTGTGGTCTCCCAAGGTAGAATAAGGAGTCCTGCTATATGTCAAAATTAATAAGCAGTCTTGCCATAACTCTGAACAAGGCAATATTGCTGTTAATAACTCTAATCTCCTACATTCCAGTAGTAGCATGGTCACAGGTACACACCTGTGGTCTGCCTCTAAAGATCCGATTCCTCTAACTTAAAGAAGCTTTAGGCAGTATTATTATTATTATAGCGCCATTTATTCCATGGCGCTTTACATGTGATAGGGATATACATAACAAAAGCATTTACATAATCTTAACAAAACGAGTCAGCGACTGGTACAGGAGGAGCAAGGACCCTGCCCGTGAGGGCTCACATTCTAGAAGGGATGGGTGAGGATACAGTAGGTGAGGGTAGAGCTGGTCGTGCAGTGGTGTTTACTGCAGGTTGTAGGCTTGTCGGAAGAGGTAGGTCTTCAGGTTCCTTTTGAAGGTTTCCACGGTCGGTGAGAGTCTGATATGTTGGGGTAGAGAGTTCCAGAGTAGGGGGGAATCACGGGAGAAATCTTGTATACGATTGTGGGAGGATGAGATAAGAGGGGAGTAGAGAAGGAGGTCTTGTGAGGATCGGAGGTTGCGTGCAGGTAAGTACCGGGAGACTAGGTCACAGATGTATGGGGGAGACAGGTTGTGGATGGCTTTGTATGCCATGGTTAGGGTTTTGAACTGAATTCTCTGGGCAATGGGGAGCCAGTGAAGGGATTGACAGAGAGGAGAGGCCGGGGAATAGCGGGGGGACAGGTGGATTAGTCGAGCAGCAGAGTTTAGGATAGATTGGAGAGGCGCAAGAGTGTTGGAAGGGAGGCCATGGAGCAGGAGGTTGCAGTAGTCGAGGCGGGATATGATGAGGGCATGCACTAGTGTTTTTGCAGAGTCTTTGCGGAGGAATGCACGGATCCGGGAGATGTTTTTGAGTTGGAGTCGGCAGGAGGTGGAAAGGGCTTGGATATGTGGCTTGAAGGAGAGATCAGAGTCCAGGGTTACTCCAAGGCAGTGAGCTTGTGGGACTGGGGAGAGTGAACAGCCATTGACGTTGATGGATAGGTCGGATGGGGGATGTGGATGAGAGGGTGGAAAGATGATGAACTCTGTTTTATCCATGTTGAGTTTTAGAAATCTGTCGGAGAAGAAGGATGAGATGGCGGACAGACATTGTGGGATTCTGGTTAGTAGGGAGGAGATATCGGGTCCAGAGAGGTAGATCTGTGTGTCGTCAGCATAGAGGTGATACTGAAAACCGTGAGACTCTATGAGCTGTCCCAGGCCAAAGGTGTAGATGGAGAAGAGCAGAGGTCCTAGAACTGAACCTTGGGGGACACCGACAGATAGGGGGCGAGATGAGGAGGTGGTTACATAGTTAGTAAAGCCGAATAAAGACTTGCGTCCATCAAGTTCGACCTGTTAGTTCTGTAATTGCTAAAGTTGATCCAGAGGAGGGCAAAAACCCCAAATGATTTAGCCAATCTTCACCTGAGGAAAAATTCCCTCCCGACTCTGAAACCAGCAGTCAGAATAAATCCCTGTATCAACCTACTATTTTATTCTATTTTTAAGTATATGCAGAAATCTGCCTGGTATCTAGAAAAGCATCCAGTCCCCGCTTGAACTGATTTAGTGAATCCGACATTACCGTCTCCTCACTCAGTGAATTCCATATTCTCACTGCTCTTACCGTAAAGAACCCCTTCCTATGCTGGTGCTGAAACCTTTTCTCTTCCAGTCTTAGTGAGTGCCCTCTTGTTACCGTAATATCCCTCCTTTTGAACAAATCCCAGGCAAGGTCTCTATACTGTCCCCTAACATATTTGTACACATTTATTATGTCCCCCCTCAACCTTCTCTTTTCCAGGCTGAATAGTCCTAGTTTTGCCAACTTCTCTGGGTATTGCAGTCCCTCCATTCCCCTTATTAATTTTGTTGCCCTCCTTTGTACCTTTTCAAGCTCATTTATATCCTTTCTATATATTGGGGCCCATAACTGAGCACAGTATTCCAAGTGTGGTCTGACCAGTGCTTTGTACAGTGGAAGAACAATGTTCTCATCCTTTGCAGCTATACCTCTTCTGATACATCCCATTACCCTGTTTGCCCTTACAGCAGCGGCCTGACTTTGGGCACTCCAATTTAGTTTGCTATCAATCAAGATGCCCAAGTCCTTCTCCATCTCTGAATTCCCCAATGGTTTCCCATTCAGTGAGTACTGGTGACTTCCATTTTTCCTTCCCATATGTATGACCTTACATTTCTCCTCGTTAAACCTCATTTGCCATTTAATGCTCCACCTACCCAGCTTATCCAAATCCCTCTGTAGGTCTTCACTATCCTCTTTTGTATTAATTGTTTTACATAACTTTGTGTCATCTGCAAATATTGATATTTTACGATTTATCCCGTTGACTATGTCGTTAATAAAGATATTAAATAACATTGGGCCTAGTACAGACCCCTGTGGTACCCCACTAGTGACGCTTACCCAATCTGAGTATATTCCATTTATAACCACCCTCTGCCTTCTATCCTTTAGCCAGTTAGCTACCCACTTGCAGACATTTTCCCCCAGCCCCATCATTCTCATTTTGTATACCAACCTATTATGTGGCACGCTATCGAACGCTTTTGAGAAGTCGAGATACACGACATCCACTGGTTCCCCCTGATCTACTCGAGAGCTAACCTCCTCGTAGAAGTCAATCAGGTTTGTTTGGCAGGAGCGATTCCTCATGAATCCATGTTGGTTCGGGGTTAATAGATTATTAGCATCAAGATGCTCCATGATTGCCTCATTAATAAAGCCTTCAAAAATTTTGCCCACAACGGACGTCAGACTCACCGGCCGATAGTTTCCGGTGTTACTTTTTGCTCCCTTTTTGAATATTGGCACTACATTCGCCTGTCGCCAATACAGACCCAGTCTCAACAGAGTCCTTAAATATAAGATATAACGGTCTGTCTATCACATTACTTAGTTCCCTTAGTACCCGTGGGTGTATGCCATCAGGTCCTGGTGATTTGTTTATTTTAATGTTACTGAGGCGTTTCTGTACCCCAGCTTGGGTTAGATTTGTCATACTTAGTGGAGGATTAAGTTTGTCACTTCTCATTTCGCCTGTTAGTTCTTTTTCCTTTGTGAAAGTTGACGAAAAAAATGTATTTAATAGATTAGCTTTATCCTCATCTTTCTCTATGATTTTGCCTTCATCACTTTTTATCGGTCCAATATTATTCGATTTAATCCTTTTACTATTTATATACGTAAAGAACAGTTTGGGATTTGATCTACTTTCCCTAGCAATACATCTCTCTGTTTCCTCCTTTGCTATTTTTATTTGTTTTTTTGCAGGTTCTCGTTTTTTCCTTGTAACACATTAGTGCCTCCTTGCTGTTTTCCTGTTTTAATCTCTTGAATGCCTCTTTTTTGCTATTTAACGCCCCTTTTACGTTCTTATTCAACCATATTGGTTTCCTCTTATTTCTGGCCCTTTTATTCCCATATGGTATATACCTCTCGCACTGAGTATTCAGAATTCTTTTGAAGGTTTCCCATTTACTATTCGTATTTCCTTGATTAAGAACTTTGTCCCAGTCTATAAGTTGAAGGTTTTCTTTCAGCTGATCAAACTTCGCCCTCCTAAAGTTTAATGTTTTAGTTGTTCTCTTATTGATAACCCTACTGAAGGGCATTTTGAAATTGATAATATTATGATCGCTATTAACTAGGTGCCCCCCTATCTGTACCTCAGTTATTCTATCAGGCCTATTAGTCAATATTAAGTCCAACACTGCCTTCCCCCTCGTTGGTTCCTGCACTAGTTGGGAGAGATAATTATCCTTGATATTTGTCAAGAACCTTTTTCCTTTCTGCGATCTACAGGTTTCTGTTTCCCAGTCAATATCCGGGTAGTTGAAGTCCCCCATTACAATCACCTCATTATGTTTTGCTACTTTGTCTATTTGTCCTAATAGCAGTTTCTCATTCTCCTCTGTTATATTAGGTGGCTTATAGCAGACCCCCAGTAATATTTTATTATTATTTTTTGCCCCCTCTATCTCTACCCACATGGACTCGACCCCCTCTTCTCCCTCTCCTATATCTTCCCTTAGTCTGGGCTTTAGACGTGACCTTACATATAAGCAGACTCCTCCGCCCTTCCCCTGTTTCCGGTCCCTTCTAAATAAACTATAATCTGTTAAATTTACCGCCCAGTCGTAGCTATCGTCTAGCCAAGTCTCTGTTATACCTACGATGTCATACCTCTCCTCCGATATAAGCGCCCGCAGCTCATCCGCCTTATTGGTCAGGCTTCTTGCGTTGGTCAGCATGCAAGATAAAACTTTGGGGTTATTTAGCATCCTATTCTTCTCTAACGATCTAACTGTACTATCCCCACCCCCCTCATTATATTCACTTCTCCCCTTCCCCCTTGCTTGCCTCACATCCCACCTATTTCCTTGGTTTCCCCCCCCCCCGTCTCTAGTTTAAAAACTCCTCCAACCTATTAGCCATCTTCTTCCCCAGCACCGCTGCACCCTCCCCATTGAGGTGCAGCCCGTCCCTACGGTAGAGCCTGTAGCCGACAGCGAAGTCGGCCCAGTTCTCCATGAACCCAAACCCTTCTGCCTTGCACCAACTCTTTAGCCACTTATTCACCTCCCTAACCTCCTGTTGGCGCTCCTGTGTGGCTCGCGGGATTGGTAGTATTTATGAGAAAACTACCTTGGAGGTCCTTGCCCTAAGCTTCCTACCTAGATCCCTGAAATCATTTTTAAGGACCCTCCATCTACCACTCACTTTGTCATTGGTGCCAATGTGGACCATGACCGCTGGGTCTTCGCCAGCCCCACCCAGTAACCTGTCAACCCGATCCGCGATGTGCCGGACTCGAGCGCCAGGGAGGCAGCACACCGTTCGGCGATCCCGGTCTTTGTGACAGATTGCCCTGTCTGTCCCCCTAATAATAGAGTCACCCACTACCAGGACCTGTCTAGCCTGCCCTACACTTCCCCCCTCCCCCTCATTACTGGAGCATACACTCCCCCGGCGGTCAGAGGATCTGTCGTGCTCCAATAATGCCGGTTCTGAACCAGCCTTCCTATACTTCTTCCCTCTATCCCTTCTAACTGTTACCCAGCTCCCTGCCTGTTCAGCCTGCGCTTCCCCACTAAGCTCCACCCCCAGTGTTGACCCATTGAGTGTCTGCTCGGTGAGCAGCAAACTCCGTTCCATGTTGTCGATGCTCCTCAGTACCGCTATCTGAGCACTTAGATCCAGGATTTGGGCTTCCAAGTGCACGATATGCTCACATCTCTCGCAGCAGTATGGATCCCTGAGCGGTAGCTCAGGGAATGCATACATTGCGCAAGATGTACACTGCACGGCTCCGGCCAACATGGACATCATTCTAAATATGGGGATACAGTCAGTATATATGTACAAGTAGAAAACACAATTATTTATATATAGGTGTATGGACGGGGATCAATTAGGGATGTGCAAGTGTATCGATTAGATATCGGCGCGGGATCAGTTAAGTATGGACGGGGGATCAATTAAGTATCAATTAAGTATGGACGGGGGATCAGCTGAGTGGGTCAGGTGGATTAATTAAGTATGGACGGTGTGTCAATTAACTATGGACTGGGATCAATAAGTATGGACTGGGGAAATAATTAATTGTGGACTAGGGAATCAATCAATTAATTATGGACAGGGGGTTTAATTAAATAGGATGGAGGGTAAAGCAAATAAATAGGTATGGACGGTGGGTCAATTAACTAAGGACTGGGGATCAATAAGTATCAATAATATCAATAAATATGGACTGGGGAAAATTAATTGTGGTCTGGGGAATCAATCAATTAATTATGGGCAGGGGTTAATTAAATATGGTGGGGGATAAGGCAAATAGATAGGGACTGGGGATGAGTAAAAGTGGACAAGGGGAATCTATTAAATAGGACAAGGGGGATCAATCAATTATGGGCTGGGGGGGGTCAATCATTTAAATGTGTTCAGGGGGATCACTTTAATATGGACGGGGGGTGGTCGGGGATCAATTAAATGAGGACGGGGGGGTCAATTTAATGTGGTCAGAGGGATCAGTTAAATATGGACGGGGGTGTTCAGGGGAATCAATTTAAATATGGACGGGGCTGATCAATTAAATATGGACGGGGGGGTAATCAATTAAATATGGACTAGGGAATACAATACAGATACAAATACAATACAGTACAGTACACACTTGGGTTCAGTAGGGCCGCTTATCGCGGCCTCCTGCCCCTCACTCACCTCCTCTAGGGACGCTGCACGCTATCACAGCGCGCTTGTCCCTCCGGTCGCCTCTTACCGGTTCTCCTGATCACCTCCTGGTCACCACCACCTGGCACCCTCCGCTGGCCGGCACTGCACGCTGCCACAGCGCTCTCTTGCGCTCGTCCCTCCGGTCGCCTCCTACTGGTCCTCCCGGTCCGCTCGGTCACCTACGCCTGGCTCTCCTCCCTTCCCAAGGTGGTGCGTGAGTGGGAGACGCTGAATGTCCTGTCTGTTAAGTATGAGGAGATCCAAGATAGAGCCAAGTCCGTGATGTCAAGAGATGAGAGAATCTGGAGTAAGAGGGAATGGTCCACTGTGTCAAAGGCAGATGACAGGTCCAGAAGGAGGAGGATGGAGTAGTGTTGCTTGGATTTGGCATTTAATAGGTCGTTGGTGACTTTAGTCAGGGCAGTTTCAGCCGAGTGATGCGGTCGGAAGCCAGATTGCAGGCGGTCGAAGAGGGAGCAGGAGGAGAGGTGGGAGGACAGTTCAAGGTGGACATGTTGTTCTAGAAGTTTTGAGGCAAAGGGGAGGAGTGATATGGGGCGGTAGCTAGTCAGAGAGGAAGGGTCAAGGGAGGGCTTTTTGAGGATGGGTGTGATTGCGGCATGTTTGAAACCTGAGGGGAAGACTCCGGTTGTTAGTGACAGATTGAAGAGGTGGGTTAGGGTTGGGATGAAGACTGTGGTAAGGTTAGTGATGAGGTGGGATGGGGTCAAGTTCGCAGGTGGTGAGGTGTGATTTGGAGAGTAAAGAGGAGGCTTGACCTTCTGTAATGGTGGAGAAGTGGGGTTTGGAGGAGGAGGGTTGAGTAGATATGAGGAGGGGTTGTGTGGACTTTAGGCAAAAGTTTTGTCTGATGGTGTCAATCTTCTGTTTGAAGAATGAGGCAAAGTCGTCAGCTGAGATGAGAGAAGAGGGAGGAGGTGCTGGGGGACGAAGGAGAGAGTTGAAAGTGTTAAATAGCTGTTTAGGGTTGTGAGCTAGGGAGGATATGAGAGATGAGAAGTAGGTTTGTTTTGCTGTAGTGAGTGCAGACTTGAAATTAGTGAGGGATTGCTTGAATGCGATGAAGTGCTCGATGGAGTGAGACCTTTTCCATCTTCGCTCCGCAACCCTGGAGGCCCGGCGCAGTTCTTTGGTAAGTTTAGTGTGCCAGGATTGCCTGTTGAATGTGCGAGGTGTGGTGTGTGTGAGAGGGGCGATCGAGTCTAGGGCTGAAGCTATTGTGGTGTTATATGAGGCAGCAACAACGTCTGCATCGTGTAAGGAATATATGTCTGTGAGAGGAAGGAGGGATTCAGAGACAGAGTGTAGGTCAAGGTGTTTGAGATTTCTGCGAGGGTGTGTGAGTTTGTGGAGTGGGGATTGTGCACCCGGAGAGGAGAGGGTAGAGAATGTGAGGAGGTTATGGTCAGGGAGTGGTGAGTTAGAGAGGTTAGATAGGGAACAGAGGAGGGTGAAGATGAGGTCCAGTGTGTGGCCATCTTTGAGTAGCTGCCGAAGACCATTGAGCTAGGCCGAAGGAGGAAGTGAGGGATAGGAGCTTAGAGACAGACGAGTGGGAAGTGTCAATGGGGATGTTGAAGTCACCCATTATGATAGTGGGGATGTCAGTGGAAAGTAAGTGAAGCAGCCAAGTGGTGAAATGGTCTAAGAAGTTGGTGGCTTGCCCTGGGGGTCGGTAAACGACGGCCAGTTGGAGGGGGAATAGATGCGCACACAGTGCACCTCAAAAGAGGGGAGTGTAACGGAGGGTGGCAGTGATATTTGGGTGAAAGCGCAGGTATCTGACAGGAGAAAACCTCCGCCATGTTTGCCATTGGGGTGGGGGGTGTTGGAAAGGTGGAATCCGCCATATGAAAGGGCAGCTGGGGAGGCTGTGTCAGAGGGGGTGAGCCAGGTTTCGGTAATGGCGAGGAAGGAAAGTTTGTTAGTAATGAAAAGGTCATGGATGTAGGAAAGTTTGTTGCAGATGGAGCGAGCGTTCCATAGAGCTCCTGTTAGAGCAATTGAGGAAGTGGGGATTAGTTTGGATGAGTATGAGGTTAGAAGGGTTGCGACAGTTTGTGGAAGGTCTTGGATAGGTGGTAGAAGTAACTGTGGGGATATGGCGAGGAGGACCAGGATTTGGAGAGATATCTCCAGCAGTGAGGAGGAGCAGAGAAAGTGTTAGCAGGTGGGAGGAAGAGAGAGCATGAGGTGGCTGTCTGTGTTTGGAGATCCAGGATTGAATGTTGAGGAATAATTCGGAGGAGGAGGTGAGATGAATGGGGAGGATGGAGGGAGAGATGAAGAGTTTGTTACTAGGTGTAGGGATTTGGGGGGTTACTAGAAAGTGGAGGACTATAGAGGAAAAAGTGAGAGCTAACAGAAACATGGTTAAAAGAGAGTAAGTGGTCAAAGTGTTGGTTACCTGACTCCTGCCCTGACTAACTGCCTCTAAAATAACTGCCACTTATCTCCGAAGCCACTTTGCACAAGAAGACGCGTGCACAACCCAGCACGCGTGCACCCCTTACAGAGAATCTAAATATATAGGCCACATTAAACTATATCAGGTGAAGGCCATTGTGGGAACGGCTTGTGGCTAAATTAACAGCTGGTCATTTCAACAGTAGATGGCTGGGTTATCAAAGACAGAGCTAGGACTCTAGTCTCTGCAGTTTAGCACCTCTAAAAATCAGATAAGGTATATAGTGGGGAAGGGACAAACATATGTGAATATTGATTGGAGTGGGACAGGTGAAGCAGAGAAATTATGCAGAGCTTGTACCAGAGAGATGAATCAGCAGAGCATTAGATGACAGCATACATAGGAGCAGAGAAATTATGCAGAGCTTGTACCTGTGGAAAGAGAAGAAGAAGGCTCCATTCATCTATACATGGTCACTATGTAAAGGTCTTGTCATATAACAGAGTAGCTTTAGCTTACGTGAACCATTATGGAGGAACTCGGCCAAGATCCCTAATGTCACTTATGTCTAATCAGTTCAGATAACGAAGTCTCACCTTTTATCTTTAACAGCAGCTCTTATAAAGAGGAAGAGAAGTGCAAGTGGACCTTTTTAGCCGTAAACTACTGGAACCGTGTCCGACCTGCATTGAATAAGCAAGGAATGTGAAAGTGAGCTTTGGATCTAGGCCCATTTCCAGT
The DNA here is from genome assembly GCF_046119375.1 of Phyllobates terribilis. Classification (NCBI taxonomy): domain Eukaryota; kingdom Metazoa; phylum Chordata; class Amphibia; order Anura; family Dendrobatidae; genus Phyllobates; species Phyllobates terribilis. Next base: position 51,375,650 of record NW_027362768.1, on the reverse strand, counting down.
CCAAAGATGGCACCCTGGGATCTGAATCCAGTGCTTACAGCTCTAACAAGCCTTCGCTTGAACCCATGGATTCAGGGTCTTCACATTAAAGACTATTATCCTGGTGGCCCTGACTTCAGCACAGTAAGTTAGTGACATTCAAGCTTTGTCGGTTAATCCTTTGTTTATACAGATCCTAGAAGATAGTCTGGTTCTGGAGCTACCCTATCTTCCGAAGATGGCTTCCAATTTCCATAGAAGTCAGGAAATTGTGCACCCTACTTTCTGTGCTAATCTGGGGAATCCATGGCAGAAAAATAAGAGAGTGGATGTCCCCATCAAGCATTTTGTAAGGTTGCAATTCATTCTTCACCTTGCACCTTCTATAGACACTATAGGCTTGATCTGGGATTTTCTGCTGTCCTTTCTTTTAGGAAAAGTGTTCTACAGGCTGTGGTCCCACCCTAACTTTAAAGTTTTCTCTGTAAATCTCTCGTTGTGGTGCTGTCATGGGTGATAGGAAAACACTAAATTACTTACCGGTAATGTGATTTTCCTGAGCCCATGACAGCACCCTTATATTCCCTCCCATCACTTCATTTCCTTCGTGGTGTTTGATTCATGCGGTGTGTAGAAGGAAAAATCATGGGATATATAACTATTAAGTAGTGTCCTCTCATGCTCTGTAAACAACTGAGGTGCTGGAGAGGCGCTGCCCTTTTATTCTGTAGGTTTCCTGTCCTGGAAGAGCGGATCCCCTCTCTCGTGGTGCTGTCATGGGCTCAGGAAAATCACATTACCGGTAAGTTAATTTAGTGTTTCTTGTACATGGAAAATACTGATGTCTGAATGAACCTTAAGGACTCAAATACTGATGAACCCTAAGGGCACATTCAGATGTCTGTATTTTCCACGTATGCAAAAACAGACTGATAGTGTGGTCTGAGTGTCATCGGGTTTTCTCGTACATGGACATAAAAAATAATTCCCTCATTCTCCCTTCATTTCAGTGCAGCCTTCCTTGGATCCATAGAATTGCTTTGCCAATTTTGATCCAACACTCGGATCAAAATCTGACATCTCCAATATTTTTTTCAGACCACTCGGTCTGAAGAAAAAGTCGGGACATGTGCTCAGCCCCATAGAGTACCATAGGTATGAGTGCTATCTGTAAAAACTACGGCTAGCATAGTCAGATGTGTGAACGAGCCCCAAGAGTATGGGGAGAACCCACCAATCTTAGAGGACAGCTTTTCAAAAATTGTGGCCTGAAAATGTGCCTGAATGCAAAGTCCATACAAGTAACACATTGCCAGGGTTCGAGCTTACTTTTAAAAAAAAAATAAATGTATGTACTGTTTAGTTAATTTGATCTATTTCCATGAGGATTTGATACTGGTTGAAGATCAACTTACTACCTTCAGAGTCCCTTAGGACCAGATTGTAGCCCAAGTTTTCTCTATAAACACAGACCGACTCTATCTCCCATTTAACATCATGGAGGGCACTGGAAGAGAGATGGACGAGGTAGGAGTATAACTGGAAAAAAAGAAGTCTGAAATCCCTGTTGAGTAAAGGTGACAAGATTTTTACAAAAAGGGAGAAGACAAGGATGTGAAGGAAATAAAATTTATACGAATGCTTATACTGACTCGTTGGAGAAGGAACCAAGGCACTCCAAATACTGATGAAGATACATGAGTAGTGGGTGCCGCCTCAGCACTTTTATTCTGTCTACATGCAGCTGTGAACAAGGTCCAGAAAGGCCCGAAACATTGGCCCATTCACATTTGTGAAATTCATACGCCGATTAATAGACCAAAGGCAATTCTACTCATCTACCTTTATCAATATTTGGATTGCGAAGGTTCATTTTTGCACTTTTTTGGGGGGGATTTCTCCCCACCATAGAGCACCCACTTGGCAAAGCTGTGAGTGTTGATCATATGGTATCACCTGTAGTAACTGGTTAATGAATTTGGGGTCAAGTATTCGTATACTTATTTGCTTAGATGTACAGGTTCATGAGTCCAGGTCACAGTAAGCTCAATGTAGGACTAGCGGAAAAAGGCATATGTCCAGCCTAAGGTTACACCGTGCTGTGGGAATTACCGGGACTGTCATGTCCTAGTAACGATCATTTGTCTCCATACAGTTTGCACAATTACTTTGCCTCATGTAATCTGCTGACTGGTGCAGGTTTGTATAAATTCTCCATGAGTATCCCCAGTCACTGATGGAGCAGGTCAGTTAGCGCTAGTTTACTATCATTTACATGTTATCTGTCTAAAGGGAGTTTCTCACGATTTGTCCCCAGCAGTGCATTGATCAGTTTTTTTTTTTGCTTTGCCAAGTGCGCTCCTGAAGATTGAGCATGAGAAAATCATGATGTCAATCCGACCTTTGTTCTTTTGTGATTCTGCCTCTAACATGGAAGAAATGCAGAGGACTGCAGCGGGTCGGATCTATTGCTGTGGTGAGTTTGTGTGCTCTAACTGGGCTCGAAAGCCTAGAGCCTGCAGGGGGCACGTCTGCCTTACGATGCCCACTGAGTGCCCACCACTCAGACTGCAGGGGGCACGTCCACAATACCAAGGTGCCTACCACTCAGACTGCAGTGGGCATGTCCACAATATCAAGGTACCCACCACTCAGACTGCAGGGGGCATGTCCACAATATCAAGGTACCCACCACTCAGACTGCAGGGGGCACATCCGCCACACTGAGGTGCCCACCACTCAGACTGCAGGGGGCACGTCCGCCACACCGAGATGTCCAACACTCAGACTGCAGGGGGCACGTCCATAATACCAAGGTCCCCACCACTCAGACTGCAGGGGCCACTTTTGCCTTACCGAGATGCCCACCACTCAGACTGCAGGGGGCACGTCCATAATACCAAGTTCCCCACCACTCAGACTGCTGGGGCCACTTCTGCCTTACCGAGATGCCCACCACTCAGACTGCAGGGGGCACGTCCGCTACACCGAGGTGCCCACCACTCAGACTGCAGGGGGCACATCCGCTACACCGAGGTGCCCTCCACTCAGACTGCAGGGGGCACGTCCGCTACACCGAGGTGCCCTCCACTCAGACTGCAGGGGGCACGTCCGCTACACCGAGGTGCCCTCCACTCAGACTGCAGGGGGCACGTCCGCTACACCGAGGTGCCCTCCACTCAGACTGCAGGGGGCAGGTCCGCTACACCGAGGTGCTATCCACTCAGACTGCAGGAGGCACGTCCGCTACACCGAGGTACCCTCCACTCAGACTGCAGGGGGCACGTCCGCTAAACCGAGGTGCCCTCCACTCAGACTGCAGGGGGCACGTCCGCTACACCGAGGTGCCCACCACTCAGACTGCAGGGGGGCATATCCGCCACACCGAGGTTCCCTCCACTCAGACTGAAGGGGGCACGTCCGCCACACCGAGGTGCCCACAACTCAGACTGCAAGGGGCACGTCCGCCACACCGAGGTGCCCTCCACTCAGATTGCAGGGGGCACATCCGCCACACCGAGGTACCCTCCACTCAGACTGCAGGGGGCACGTCCGCTAAACCGAGGTGCCCTCCACTCAGACTGCAGGGGGCAAGTCCGCTAAACCGAGGTGCCCTCCACTCAGACTGCAGGGGGCACGTCCGCTACACCGAGGTGCCCACCACTCAGACTGCAGGGGGCACATCCGCCACACCGAGGTGCCTTCCACTCAGACTGCAGGGGGCACTTCTGCCTTACCGAGGTGCCCATCACGCAGACTGCAGGGGGAACGTCCACCACACCGAGGTGCCCATCACTCAGACTGCAGGGGGAACGTCCGCCACACTGAGGTACCCTCCACTCAGACTGCAGGGGGCACATCCGCCACACCGAGGTGCCCTCCACTCAGACTGCAGGGGGCACGTCCGCTACACCGAGGTGCCCACCACTCAGACTGCAGGGGGCACGTCCGCCACACTGAGGTACCCTCCACTCAGACTGCAGGGGGCACGTCCGCTACACCGAGGTGCCCACCACTCAGACTGCAGGGGGCACGTCCGCCATACTGAGATGACTGCAGTGAGAGCCTACAGAGCCTGCTGTGCACTAACACTACAGCTCCCTTCATTCTTGATAACAGAGAGGCTTTTAATAAGTAAATTGCAGAATTTCTTGTATTTTGCAATTTTACCCATTTAAGAATTGGAGACATCCCAACAAGTATTTGCCATTCGGCCCTTATTCTGTGCCCTGGATGTGCTGCCCACACGTGCTGCTTTTTTTTTTTTTTTTTTACTGCACAGCGAGCTCAGCTGACGAGAGTCCGCCATGTTGTGGTAGGCTCCTCCCATCCCCGGCTCGGCCTCATAGCAGGAGATATGGCCGCCGTGCTGCCCGCACAATAGTTTAGGCCTTCGGTTCCCGGCAGCTTTTCCTTCCTGTGTTTGGAGCGGCGGACAGTGAGGTGACTGTACGATAAGCGGGGACTGAGATGAGGCCGGCCGCGCTGCGGTATGTGTGCGCGCGCTGCACTAGTGGGACTCTCCAGTCAGATGCGGCTCACGTGACCCGGGTCTGGGCACACAGCAGCCACACGTGACCCGGCTGTGTGCGGGCGGGGCGGTGCTGTGCTCCTGTAGTATGGCTGCCCATGTTGTGGGCCCGGGCTCCGCTGTGGGAGCAGCCTGCACAGACGGCTAGTGTGTTCGGTCCGGGGATTCCTTGTCGCACACGGCATCCATCTTTTTAGAAAGACATGGTTCTAAAATCCAGTGTGTTCCCTGTGGTGTGCGCTGTGCACATGGTGTATTCTGCGGGTCACCCCCGCAGTCATGCGGTTTCATGACCGCTTTCTTCACTGTAGTGCGGTGTTGGACGGAGTGACGGCAGTACTGTCTGCGTTGTTCTTGGGGTTTGTGCTCATGATCAGGTATAGCAGTGTTTTGGAGGTTCTGTATTTTTGCTGCGTTCTACTTTAGTAGCCCAGAGGATTATCTGTAGAGTCCCATGCACACTGTGCTTCTATTAGCCGCAGCGTGATCTCACCGGTGTGCAGGTTCATGAGCCGCAGCTTGTTATTCTGTGTAGTGGAGCCTAGTGCCTCCGCTGTGTATTTTCCACAGTAGATTCATCAGGTGCGGTACATCCGCCTATTACCTAAGCACAAGTGTGTAATTAGGACGCAGCGAGAATACGCTGATTCCTGCTGGTGGGCACGTAGCCTTCGGTCTCCTGCTGGTGGGCACGTAGCCTTCTGTCTCCTGCTGGTGGGCACGTAGCCTTCTGTCTCCTGCTGGTGGGCACGTAGCCTTCTGTCTCCTGCTGGTGGGCACGTAGCCTTCTGTCTCCTGCTGGTGGGCACGTAGCCTTCTGTCTCCTGCTGGTGGGCACGTAGCCTTCTGTCTCCTGCTGGTGGGCACGTAGCCTTCTGTCTCCTGCTGGTGGGCACGTAGCCTTCTGTCTCCTGCTGGTGGGCACGTAGCCTTCTGTCTCCTGCTGGTGGGCACGTAGCCTTCTGTCTCCTGCTGGTGGGCACGTAGCCTGCTGGTGGGCACGTAGCCTTCTGTCTCCTGCTGGTGGGCACGTAGCCTGCTGGTGGGCACGTAGCCTTCTGTCTCCTGCTGGTGGGCACGTAGCCTTCTGTCTCCTGCTGGTGGGCACGTAGCCTTCTGTCTCCTGCTGGTGGGCACGTAGCCTTCTGTCTCCTGCTGGTGGGCACGTAGCCTTCTGTCTCCTGCTGGTGGGCACGTAGCCTTCGGTCTCCTGCTGGTGGGCACGTAGCCTTCGGTCTCCTGCTGGTGGGCACGTAGCCTTCGGTCTCCTGCTGGTGGGCACGTAGCCTTCGGTCTCCTGCTGGTGGGCACGTAGCCTTCGGTCTCCTGCTGGTGGGCACGTAGCCTTCGGTCTCCTGCTGGTGGGCACGTAGCCTTCGGTCTCCTGCTGGTGGGCACGTAGCCTTCGGTCTCCTGCTGGTGGGCACGTAGCCTTCGGTCTCCTGCTGGTGGGCACGTAGCCTTCGGTCTCCTGCTGGTGGGCACGTAGCCTTCGGTCTCCTGCTGGTGGGCACGTAGCCTTCGGTCTCCTGCTGGTGGGCACGTAGCCTTCGGTCTCCTGCTGGTGGGCACGTAGCCTTCGGTCTCCTGCTGGTGGGCACGTAGCCTTCGGTCTCCTGCTGGTGGGCACGTAGCCTTCGGTCTCCTGCTGGTGGGCACGTAGCCTTCGGTCTCCTGCTGGTGGGCACGTAGCCTTCGGTCTCCTGCTGGTGGGCACGTAGCCTTCGGTCTCCTGCTGGTGGGCACGTAGCCTTCGGTCTCCTGCTGGTGGGCACGTAGCCTTCGGTCTCCTGCTGGTGGGCACGTAGCCTTCGGTCTCCTGCTGGTGGGCACGTAGCCTTCGGTCTCCTGCTGGTGGGCACGTAGCCTTCGGTCTCCTGCTGGTGGGCACGTAGCCTTCGGTCTCCTGCTGGTGGGCACGTAGCCTTCGGTCTCCTGCTGGTGGGCACGTAGCCTTCGGTCTCCTGCTGGTGGGCACGTAGCCTTCGGTCTCCTGCTGGTGGGCACGTAGCCTTCGGTCTCCTGCTGGTGGGCACGTAGCCTTCGGTCTCCTGCTGGTGGGCACGTAGCCTTCGGTCTCCTGCTGGTGGGCACGTAGCCTTCGGTCTCCTGCTGGTGGGCACGTAGCCTTCGGTCTCCTGCTGGTGGGCACGTAGCCTTCGGTCTCCTGCTGGTGGGCACGTAGCCTTCGGTCTCCTGCTGGTGGGCACGTAGCCTTCGGTCTCCTGCTGGTGGGCACGTAGCCTTCGGTCTCCTGCTGGTGGGCACGTAGCCTTCGGTCTCCTGCTGGTGGGCACGTAGCCTTCGGTCTCCTGCTGGTGGGCACGTAGCCTTCGGTCTCCTGCTGGTGGGCACGTAGCCTTCGGTCTCCTGCTGGTGGGCACGTAGCCTTCGGTCTCCTGCTGGTGGGCACGTAGCCTTCGGTCTCCTGCTGGTGGGCACGTAGCCTTCGGTCTCCTGCTGGTGGGCACGTAGCCTTCGGTCTCCTGCTGGTGGGCACGTAGCCTTCGGTCTCCTGCTGGTGGGCACGTAGCCTTCGGTCTCCTGCTGGTGGGCACGTAGCCTTCGGTCTCCTGCTGGTGGGCACGTAGCCTTCGGTCTCCTGCTGGTGGGCACGTAGCCTTCGGTCTCCTGCTGGTGGGCACGTAGCCTTCGGTCTCCTGCTGGTGGGCACGTAGCCTTCGGTCTCCTGCTGGTGGGCACGTAGCCTTCGGTCTCCTGCTGGTGGGCACGTAGCCTTCGGTCTCCTGCTGGTGGGCACGTAGCCTTCGGTCTCCTGCTGGTGGGCACGTAGCCTTCGGTCTCCTGCTGGTGGGCACGTAGCCTTCGGTCTCCTGCTGGTGGGCACGTAGCCTTCGGTCTCCTGCTGGTGGGCACGTAGCCTTCGGTCTCCTGCTGTTCACCATCGGGGCCCCAATGTGCTCGTGTTATGGGACCAAGTCGCATCTGTTCTCACACATTCATTATGCCCTCCTCTTCTTCCAACAGTCAGAACCTTATTTTTCCGTCCACACAGCCATAAGACAGATTATTTTTGTGGGACAAGTTGTAATTTTGAATGTCACCATTTATTTTACCATATAATGATAACCACAAGAAAAAAAATCCAAAGTACAGCGACATGGGGGGAAAAGAGCAGCGTTCTGTAATTGTTCATTGTACGGTAATAATGGCCGGCAGAGCGATTCTCCAGGTCAGGACGAGAATGGGGACGGCTAATTTATGTAGGTCATGATAATGTTGTTATTATTAATGGTTAAAAACATACTGAACTTTTGTAAAAGAAAATAATTTAACTGAGTTAGTGTTGCCATTTCCCAAAACCCATCACTTTTTTGAAGCTGTGCTTTAGGTTTTTTGCGTGCCAGGCTGTAGTTTTATTGGTCTCGCTTTTGGGTACGTACCACCCTATGATCGCACTGCATTGTATTTCTTGGGTGGGTACGCCAACCGAAAAATGGCAACTGGCATTTTATTTATTTTTTTATAGTGTTCATCTTTACATTTTAAATTTATTATAATGACTATACGAAATGTTTAATTTTTTTTTTTATTTCTTTGTCATTTTCTGTTTAAATAGTGCTATGAGTGCTCAGCAGCAAACACAAGGGTCCGCGAGGCTGCTGCTTCTGTAGGACCTGGCGATCACAAGATCATTGGGTTTCTGCCCAGTATAACGGAGCTGCTGGGTCCTAACGGACCCATATCAGCTGCGCCAGCGACTTGTCACTCCAAGGAGCTGCTTTATTCTTTATCGTTGATCTCTTCGGTGACAAATTGTGTTTAAAACAAAATAAAAATTAATAATAATAGTGTGTGTGTATGTGTGTATATATATATATATATTATATATTATATTTCTTTATTTTACACACAATTTGTGGTTTCTGACTGGGCCCTGTATAACAGTATTGTGACTGGACCACCACAGGAACCAGTGACTATAGTGGATGTATAAGGAGAAGAAAAGTGCAGAAATCTTTAATAGTGTGAATGGCCTGCAGCTTGCCCCCGGTGATGGTCCGGTGCAGGAACCACCATGTATCAGATAAAGAATTTTAAAAATGTATTGAACGTATAATAAATGTATTAATTGTATTAAACAATAAGTGGGTGATATAAGCGCTGCTGAGTGTGGCAGGTAATATCCACATACCCATGTAGCAAGTGAATACAGGACTACGCGTTTCAGCATGGTACAGATGTGTTCCTCAGGCCGGGCACACCTAAGATGCCAGTACCCCTGTAAATGTGGAGGACATGTTTGCACATCTCCTTATTGGTGTGGCATGTAGGGATGCCGTTATTAGGCTGTGTTCAGACCACTGTGACTGGCCCTGTGAGCTGCCTGCCATTTACATGCACTAGTATGGCCGGAAATTCGGCCAAAGTAGTTCATGGTGTGGTATCTTTTTTCTTCCCACAGACTGTTGATGTACGTGGATAGTCGGCCATGTGCACTGGCACATTATTATTTTTATTATTATGGTGCCATTTATTCCATGGTGCTTTACATGTGATAGGGATATACAAAGCAAAAACATTTACATAATCTTAACAAAACAAGTCAGCGACTGGTACAGGAGGAGCGAGGACCCTGCCTGCGAGGGCTCACAGTCTACAAGGGATGGGTGAAGATACAGTAGGTGAGGGTAGAGGAGGTCATTTTCGTAATGTGGTGGCGCGGTGGTTACTGCAGGTTGTAGGCTTGGCGGAAGAGGTAGGTCTTGAGGTTTCTTTTGAAGGCTTCCATGGTAGGTGAGAGTCTGATGTGTTGGGGTACAGAGTTCCAGAGTAGGGGCGATGCACGGGAGAAATCTTGTATGCGATTGTGGGAAGAGGGGAGTAGAGTAGGAGATCTTGTGAGGATCGGAGGTTGCTTGCAGGTAAGTACCGGGAGACTAGGTCACAGATGTATGGGGGAGACAGGTTGTGGATGGCTTTGTATGCCGTGGTTAGGGTTTTGAACTGGATTCTCTGGGCAATGGGGAGCCAGTGAAGGGATTGACAGAGAGGGAAAGCTGGGGAATAGCGGGGGGGGGGCAGGTGGATTAATCGAGCAGCAGAGTTTAGGATAGATTGGAGAGGCGCAAGAGTGTTGGAAGGGAGGCCACAGAGCAGGAGGTTTCAGTAGTCGAGGCGGGAGATGATGAGGGCATGCACTAGTGTTTTTGCAGAGTCTTTGCTGAGGAATGCACGGATCCGGGAGATGTTTTTGAGTTGGAGTCGGCAGGAAGTGGAAAGGGCTTGGATATGTGGTTTGAAGGAGAGATCAGAGTCCAGGGTTACCCCAAGGCAGAGAGCTTGTGGGACTGGGGAGATTGAACAGCCATTGACGTTGATGGATAGGTCAGATGGGGGATATGAATGAGAGGGTGGAAAGATGATGAACTCTGTTTTATCCATATTGAGTTTTAGAAATCTGTCAGAGAAGAAGGATGAGATGGCAGACAGACATTGTGGGATTTTGGTTAGTAGGGAAAAGATATCGGGTCCAGAGAGGTAGATCTGTGTGTCATCAGCATAGAGGTGATACTGAAAGCCGTGAGACTCTATGAGCTGTCCCAGGCCAAAGGTGTAGATGGAGAAGAGCAGAGGTCCTAGAACTGAACCTTGGGGGACACCGACAGATAGGGGGCGAGATGAGGAGGTGGTGCGTGAGTGGGAGACGCTGAATATCCTGTCTGTTAAGTATGAGGAGATCCAAGATAGGGCCAAGTCTGTGATGCCGATAGATGAGAGTCTGTAGTAAGAGGGAATGGTCCACTGTGTCGAAGGCAGATGACAGGTCCAGAAGGAGGATGGAGTAGTGTCGCTTGGATTTGGCAGTTAGTATGTCGTTGGTGACTTTGGTCAGGACAGTTTCAGTCGAGTGATACGGTCGGAAGCCAGATTGCAGGTGGTCAAAGAGGGAACAGGAGGAGAGGTGGGAGGACAGTTCAGGGTGGACATGTTATTCTAGTAGTTTTGAGGCAAAGGGGAGAAATGATATGGGGCGGTAGCTAGTCAGAGAGGATGGGTCAAGGGAGGGCTTTTTGAGGATGGGTGTGATTGCGGCATGTTTGAAACATGAGGGGAAGACACCGGTTGTTAGTGACAGGTTGAAGAGGTGGGTTAGGGTTGGGATGAAGACTGGGGTAAGGTGTGGGATGGGATTGGGTCAAGTTCGCAGGTGGTGAGGTGTGATTTGGAGAGTAAAGAGACTTGACCTTCTGTAATGGTGTAGAAGTGGGGTTTGGAGGAGGAAGGTTGAGTAGATATGAGGAGGGGTTGTGCGGGCTTTAGGCAAAAGCGTTGTCTGATGGTGTCCATCTTCTGCTTGAAGAATGAGGCAAAGTCTTCGGCTGAGATGAGAGAAGAGGGAGGAGGTGCTGGTGGACGAAGGAGAGAATTGAAAGTGTTAAATAGCTGTTTAGGGTTGTGAGACAGGTAGGATATGAGAGATGAGAAGTAGGTTTGTTTTGCTGTAGTGAGCTCGGATTTGAAGATAGTGAGGGATTGTTTGAATGCGATGGAGTGAGACCTTTTCCATCTCCTCTCCGCAACCCTGGAGGCCCGTCGCAGTTTGGTGTGCCAGGGTTGCCTGTTGAATGTGCGAGGTGTGGTATGTGTGAGAGGGGCGATAGAGTCTAGAGCTGCAGCTATTGTGGTGTTATATGAGGCAGCAACAACGTCTGCATCGTGTAAGGAATTTATGTCTGTGAGAGGAAGGAGGGATTCAGAGACAGAGTGTAGGTCAAGGTGTTTGAGATTTCTGCGAGGGTGTGTGAGTTTGTGGAGTGGGGATTGTGCACCCGGAGAGGAGAGGGTAGAGAATGTGAGGAGGTTATGGTCAGGGAGTGGTGAGTTAGAGAGGTTAGATAGGGAACAGAGGCGGGTGAAGATGAGGTCCAGTGTGTGGCCATCTTTGAGTAGCTGCCGAAGACCATTGAGCTAGGCTGAAGGAGGAAGTGAGGGATAGGAGCTTAGAGACAGACGAGTGGGAAGTGTCAATGGGGATGTTGAAGTCACCCATTATGATAGTGGGGATGTCAGTGGAAAGGAAGTGAAGCAGCCAGGTAGTGAAGTGGTCTAAGAAAGTGGTGGCTAGCCCTGGGGGTCGGTAAATGACGGCCAGTTGGAGGTTGGAGGGGGAATAGATGCGCGCACAGTGCACCTCAAAAGAGGGGAGTGTAACGGAGGGTGGCAGTGATATTTGGGTGAAAGCGCAGGTATCTGACAGGAGAAAACCTCCGCCATGTTTGCCATTGGGGTGGGGGGTGTTGGAAAGGTGGAATCCGCCATATGAAAGGGCAGCTGGGGAGGCTGTGTCAGAGGGGGTGAGCCAGGTTTCGGTAATGGCGAGGAAGGAAAGTTTGTTAGTAATGAAAAGGTCATGGATGTAGGAAAGTTTGTTGCAGATGGAGCGAGCGTTCCATAGAGCTCCTGTTAGAGCAATTGAGGAAGTGGGGATTAGTTTGGATGAGTATGAGGTTAGAAGGGTTGCGACAGTTTGTGGAAGGTCTTGGATAGGTGGTAGAAGTAACTGTGGGGATATGGCGAGGAGGACCAGGATTTGGAGAGATATCTCCAGCAGTGAGGAGGAGCAGAGAAAGTGTTAGCAGGTGGGAGGAAGAGAGAGCATGAGGTGGCTGTCTGTGTTTGGAGATCCAGGATTGAATGTTGAGGAATAATTCGGAGGAGGAGGTGAGATGAATGGGGAGGATGGAGGGAGAGATGAAGAGTTTGTTACTAGGTGTAGGGATTTGGGGGGTTACTAGAAAGTGGAGGACTATAGAGGAAAAAGTGAGAGCTAACAGAAACATGGTTAAAAGAGAGTAAGTGGTCAAAGTGTTGGTTACCTGACTCCTGCCCTGACTAACTGCCTCTAAAATAACTGCCACTTATCTCCGAAGCCACTTTGCACAAGAAGACGCGTGCACAACCCAGCACGCGTGCACCCCGTACACCCACATTGGCTGTAATAGGTGCGTGTGCGCTATGCCTGGTCCATGGGGCACACAGACCGCACACATCCTTATTATGCACTGTCTGAACAGTGTGAAACTCTGCCTTCAAATCTGCATCCAAATGCAGAAGCCCACCAGGAGCATAATCTATACATTATAAAACAGCCCCAAACTGTAAGGTATGGATTGTAAATGTGACCATTCACTTAGCATAGTATGGTGTGCGCTGAGGACGGCCAGGGCAGGACTGGCCAGGGCTGGTCTATTGGGATTTTAATAAAGTTAATTACTGGCTCTGAACCATATCATTAGATGTTAAAGCCGGGAGTGCCAGCAAGAAAAACGGGATGCCCTAAGAGATGAGCCATACTGCTGTGATCGGTTAGTTCCTCAGGTCACTATATAACCAGCATTTCTGCTCATCCATGTAGCTGTACCGTCAGACTTACTAACCACAGCTGGATCCTCTCCTGGATCATTTCGCTAAGAAAGGTTCGGGAAGACTTTTCTAACCTCCAAGGGTAAAATCCAAATATACAACATCTGGGCAAATCAACAATAGGAGATACTGGCGTATAAAGAAGCAGTCTCCATACCAGGGGTGGAATATATAATAGTGCGCCCCCTGCCTGTTCCTGCTGCGGTGTATGTGATTCTGGAGGCTGCCTTTGCCAGTAGCGGCTCTGTTCTGACATGAAAGCCGTCATCTACGGCCAGTACAGCTCTGCGGAGCTCCGGCTGCATCACTTAGAAAGTAATACTGTGCTGGCTGTCATGTAACATCCACTTTACCTACCTGCTTTACAAAAATGTTTCATGTGATTCTTGGGAATATGGCATTCCTTTATTTTATATCTCTTTTTAGTTCCCAGGTATAGTTGTGGTGCTGTGGGGGTGCAGCTGACTATGGTGGAAGCTTCCCCCCCACCTGCAGTGGGCCATAGCCACTCCATTTTGTGGCTGGCTTGGGCAGGGTCTCGGCAGCACACAGCCCACGCGGCTTATGGTCTCACTCTAAATGTCTTAGATATTATAAGTGCAAATGTAAAGGGTGGAGAAAACAAAAACTGCCTGCCCCATATGGAGACATGACTGTTCATTTATTCCTGTGGTTTTTCTGATTTTATAGCCTTTCCAGCAAACCCGGCCAGTCACCTGCGCCTAATAAAATGATTATCACAGGCTTGGCTGGGATTAGTACGCAAGGCCGGGGGCAGACAGTCGGAGTGATAATTGTGCATTTGTCTGGCGTGCACAGGTCTAGGAGCTGCTGTTACATTGCATGCAATATTCTAGCCTGTAAAATACACCGTAGTACTGCGTGCTGGGATTGTCTCCACTATAGGTCCACATGGGAGATCGCTTACTGGCTGTAATGGATTCATGTGAACTCCGTGACGCACCCGGACTGACTACATGCTTGTCTCAGCGAGATCTAAGCATGGTATTGCACAGTGGGTTTTTTTGCTGTATTTTTTTTTTTGTTTTTTCCAGTAGGCTTTTTTTAAAGCATTTTTAAATATGCATAAAAAATTAAAACTCTATAGACCAAGTGTTTATTTTTTAATCATTTGATATGTTTTTGTCTTTTTAGGAAAGTTTGTTCATTGCCACTTAGAAAAGGTGTTTGTGATCTGCTATCAACGAGATTTACAGCTTCATTAGTATACAGGTAATGAAAACTATTAACTTTTTTTGTGTAGCTAAAAAATCTGACTATAAAGGACAAGAACATGTGCAGCCAGGTAATTGTAGCACCCTATTGTCCAGGAGGCTGCACCATGTTGTGGGCACCGCCACTAAATACTGTGGTGCCTCCAGCGCCCTCTAAATCGCCTTACTATGAATATCTTATAGATGCTCATTATAGGGGAAATCATGGCTGCTTTAAGTCCAAACATAGCAGTATTGCTGCAAGATCACACGTAGAAACCTAGATAAACTGTCATGATGGGGGCCGGAGGGCAGCTTCTTAATTTGACATCAAGGAGTGTAGCATCAGCGACAGCCCCATTCAGAATGCCAGAGGGGCTGCCAAATCCCACAGCGACCCCAGCTGTGGCTGCAGCTGTCTTATTTCTGAATGTCACATAATGGTTTCCATTTTTACAGGTTTTCTTTGTGTGTCATCCATTTTGGATTAGTGTTTTGTTTTTTGTTTTTGCATTCGTTTTTAAAAACTGAAGGAGGGTAAACTATGTGAACGTTTTTTATCCATTGACAGGTGTAAGACTGATATCTTCCATTTTTGCTGGATGCTACTAGACTTGAATGATCCACAAACATGGCTGAGAATAGGACAAGCACTGAGTTTAATGGAATAGACACATGAATTTGTTAAGAAAAAAAAAAGATGTTATTGTACCCATTAAACTCTTATCTATCAGAGTTCTGTGCTTTTTAACAATGGAGAGCATGCAGATGAGGAAACCGGATGTGTGAATGTAATTGGAAAAGAATTCTGGAGAATGTAAGGACCTAGGCAGCACTAGGATAGAAGCAGCTGAGGAGCGGTAAGGGGATTAGTTTGCCCCCTTTAGTAGCACCTTACTATGAGCTATGTTCAGAGCCAGATAACAGGTTCCATTTAATATTTTCACCTAGTTTCTTGGCTTTTTATACCAAGGGGATTTGGACACTTCTTCTCTGACTAATATTTCTTATTAATAATCTTCAATTAATACTTTGTCTAATTTATTTTCAGAATGGGAAACAAGTTATCAAACCCCACAGATTTGCCTCATTCTGAGGCTCTAAAATTAGTAGAGGTAAGTGGATAGTAAAAAGCATTTGTATCAGTAATATAACACTGTACATAATGGATAAGGGAACAGCCAAAAATAAACATCAACTGCACGTCAGATCCAACACGTCACACCTGATGCAGGCTTGGTCAGGCGAAACGCGTTGTGCGTTTAATCCCTACCATGGTTGGATTTTCTGTGCTGTGGAGGTTTTTTTGGCTATTCCATGCACTTGTCCTGTTACTATATTGGAGGAACACTGGGATTACTTCTTTGGTAGCCTTAAATTACATTTGACTATGTGCCCACGATGCAGAAATGCTTCAGATTTTTTCCTAATCGTTTCTGGATCTCCCTGGCAGAAAAAAACGCATGCGGATTTTACATGCGTTTTTCTCCCAGGGACAAGCGTATGTCCTGCATTTTTCACATGCAATTTCGCATGCGGGTTGTCAAGCACTTTTCCAAGTGATTTTAGCATCACTTGGAAAAGTGCTTGACAACTTTGTCACACTATATAAATACATGCAACCGGCATGGATTTACATATTGTGATCAAGTTAATAGTTAAAAAGAATGGTAAAAAATAAACATTATACTCACCTTCTGATGGTCCCCGGTCTCCTTCTCTGGTGCTTCCGGTGTGTTGGGCGGCTCGCAGTGGTCTAAAAGGACCTTCTATAACGTCATTTAGTCATGTGACAGGCCACGCGACCGCCAACGTCAGCGGTCGCTTGACCTGTCACATAACTAAATGACGTCATGGAAGGTCCTTTTAGACCACCGCGAGCCGCCGGGGAGCCAGGACGCATCGCTGAGGAGGCCGGGGGCCTTCTGAAGGTGAGTATAATGTTTATTTTTTATTTTAAATTCTTTTTTTTTTTTAAAGGTATTGTGGTACTCGGGTCTGGAGGAAAGTCTCCTCTTCTCCCGACCTGGGTACCATCTGCACATTGAATCACAGAATATCCGCATGTGCACGTGTAGTCATGCGGATATTATGCGATTCAATGCAAGTCAATGGCTGCGAAAGCGCCGCGATTACCCAAAATGAATGGCAGTGCTGCGGATTTTTCCGCAATGATAATCCGCAGCGGAAATTTCCGCAGCATGTGCACAGCACATGTGGATTATCATTGGGGAACATTGCAGACCTTCTACCAAGCGTTTTTTAAGTGCTTCCACGGTGGAATTGCCGCTGCGGAAACGCTTAAAAACCGTATCGTGGGCACACACCCTAAGCGTTAGTTATGCCCAGTGGTGCCCAATATCAGAAGGTGAGTCTCATCTTATATACTTCACCCATTGCCACTGTGTAATACTACGCTCAGATAGTGCTGCTTTTTGCCTTTTCTCTCCTTCTCTCAAAGCAGATCTCCAAACCATTAGTAACTTTTCAGTGGGTATTTGTGCACCCACAGTTCTGCCATGTTAAGATGATAACTTCTGCAATGTGTGCAGTTGTACGTTACAATCTGAAAAGATGAATTTACATGAGTGGATTTCAGTAAGAAAGCATGGCACAGCGGCACAAAAACTACTTCATATGCACCAATATCCTGGACTTCAAGTCTTTAAAAAAAGATGTGAGCTTTCTGAGCAGAGATGAATGCCTGTTAAAGCACAGACGGCCATAAAATCTTAGCCCTTCCTGCCGATTATGGACGTGAGCACATTTACATCAATACATCTCATACTGTCACATCAGTAGTGTAGAAAGTAGTGGATACGGGGTCTGTGAAACATGATTTCCTTATAGTATTGTCTGATTTTCTCGCTTGATATTTGTTTCTAATTATATAATAAGTAAAGAACTTCACATGGGTCTGAGTATCTATAACCCGAACGATTCTTTCACAGGCTGCTGAGCATTAGCCAGGATCACAAATGCTGCTTGTAATCTCACACTGCCACGTACCGGCCATAAATTTGCATTCTGATCGATCCTTTATTTTTTTTTTTTGTAAATGTCAGTCTATTAGGTCATCCACCATCTTTCCTTTAGTAATGCATGTTTATGGGGTCAATTATATATAATTGACACTCCCAGGAATAATGACCAAGCTGCTGGGGTGGCGCTGGGTGGCACTAGGTGGCTGGCTCATGGCTAAAACTGATGTATCCGCTATACACTTTCAGCTGTTTGATTACAAGTGTATTGCAGATTGCTCGCTTATTGTTATCCTGAGCTCGTGTAATATGAGTAAAATGCCGCTTGTCTCACCGATGTGTGTAAGGCCACTTTCACATGACAGTATTGTGGTCACTTTCATAAACCAAATCAAGGAGTGGAGGCGACAAGCCACGAATGTTTGCAGTAACGTTATTCACTGTTCTGTTCGTACGAGTGCCGGGCTGCTGACCATTCAGCTGACAGGGTTCTGCGTCTAAAGGGAACCTGTCACCAGAAAAAACACTATTAATCTGCTGATATGGGGTTAATCTGCAGGTTAATAGCGTTATAAACCTACCCAGCGCCTACACTTAGCCAAACTCTGAAGGGAGAAAATAAACTTTATTCCCCTCAGCAGCGTTCAGTCATGGGGGAAGAGGGGGGCGGCGCCGGCGCTGGTACAACCACTGCTGAGTGTACAGAGCACCAATGCACCAGCTCCTGTGCCGCCCCCGTGACTTAAACCAGAACACTGCGGGGGGAATAAAGTTAATTTTCTCCCGTCAGTGGGTGTCTAAGTGCGGGTACCAGGCAAGTTAATAACACTATTGACCTGCAGATTAACCCAATATCTGCAGGTTAAGTGTTTTTTTTTTTTTTCTGGTGACAGGTTCCCTTTAAGATTACAGGTCCACTCTGGCAAATGTTGGGGGAATCTGTAAATCTGCTTTGGTAAACTACAAATAACAGCTGTACCTTGGATGAAATCATACACCCTACCTTGGGAATAGGTCATAGGTGTCCCCTTGTGAGGGTCTGACTCCAGCACCCCCACTGATCAGTTGATCAGCAGTTTGTGGTTTACCAGACACCCTTGGCTTTTCATTCAGCTGATTCATGGGGCACCGAGAGTAAAGTGAAAGTAGTTGCTAAAAACAAAGTAATGGGTTATTTTTCTAGGCAGTAATAGTGAGCTAGCAAGGATATATTGCTATTAATAAACCAATGTGCTTTGTCATCCTGCAGAAGACTGTCTCTGAAAATTGTGTGGTAATTTATTCAAAGACCACGTGTCCATATTGCACCATGGCCAAAGATGCATTTAACAGCATAAATGTGAATTACAAGTCCATTGAGCTGGATGAAGTAGATAATGGAAGGCAGCTTCAAGAAGCACTTCATCAGATGACCGGAGCCCGATCAGTAAGTATGGCCACATCAAAGTTATTACTAACCCCTTCCTGACACATGGGGTATTCTTCTCATATGTCAGGTCCCCTGCTTTGATGCAAACTCAGAAAATGAACGTACATTATTGTCGGCAGATGCAGGCTGTGTTATTCAGCCAGCATCTGCTTCTAACAGCAGTGGATGGAGCAAAGCTTAAAGGGGTATTCTCATCTCCAAGATCCTATCCCAATATGTAGTAGGTGTAATAATAATATTAGCAAAGACCTCTAATTAGAAATGTAGTATAGTTTTTCAGATGCACTATGTCTCTTTCCTCTTGTGCAGGCATTGCAGGACTTTAGGTATCCATGGTTACGACCACTATCCACTAGCTGTCACTATATCTGGGGTTGTAACCATGGATACCTAAGGTCCTGCAATGCCTGCACATGAGGAAAGAGAGATAGCGAATCAGAAAAACTATACTACATTTCTAATTGGAGGTCTTTGCTAATATTGTTGTTATTACACCTACTACATACTAGGATAGGATCTTAGAGATGGAAATACCCCTATTTATTTGCTGCTGTCGATCTTTGAATGTGTATAAACCGGGAGCTGCGCCATTCCATGCACCCATTCCTCTTCACTGCGACACTATCGCATAGAGCTGATGGGTTGCAATGATGGCTGAGGGTCTGCTGAAAAGCTGGTGCTATATAGATACAATATCTTGATGTGCTAATTAAACCCTTCACAGGCTCAAAGTCCCATTTCTAGCACTGAGCAGCCCCACACCAACACACATGGCATATACAGCCTGTGACAAAGTATCACAAAATCATGTTTTTGTTTTATGTTGGTAATGTTGAAACCCATATCTCAGTATAGGTTGAGCAAAGACCATGGTTAGGAAGCCAATATCTGTCGATAAGTATCGGTCTAAAAATAGTGGTTTTTGAAATGGTTTGCTATTGCGTTCTACAAAAATGGAAGAGGCAGAGTTACATTTTCATTCAGATTGTTTGGTTCTAGACCACTGGATTCAAAATGCAGCAGCTATATGTCTTTAGGACAGGTAATCAATATCAGCTATGCAGGGTCCATCACCCACCATCTCTGCTGATCAGCTGCTACCGGCATGTGTGTAGTGTACAAATCTGGAACATAACAGCTCTGTATAATCTGCAGCTGCTGTTCTGGGGTACTTCGGCTCTGCTCTTATTCACTTAAATAAAGAATAAAGGAGGGGGGTATTTTCAGTTGACTTATCTTCCCCTGCAGTCAGAGAAAAGTCAAGGCGTGAGGCTCGTTAGGCCAAAGAAGGAGGCGCTGCTGAGCGACGGTGTATAAGCGGGATGAAGAAAGTGACTCTTTCCCTTTACCATCTGATAGTCTCTAATCTGTCACACTCCTTTAAAGGGAATCTGTCGCTAGGATCAACCCTTCTAAGCCGTCTATATGGGCATGTAGGTCATAGGCTGTTGAATAAAATATGTTGATATCTGTGATCCCATGTCATATTCCAGAGAAATACAAGTTTTTCATATATATGTAAATGAGCATTTTAAGATCTATTGGAGAGACACTGCTCTGCATGATAATCTGTCTCCAAAGATTATTATAAATGAAAGGAGGCATTACCAGTGTGAGACATGTAGATCAGGAGAGCAGATTTATCAGCCATTACATGTCTCACTTTGGTAACGCCTCCTTTCATTTATAATAATCTCTGGAGACAGATTCTCGGGGAGATCAGTGTTCGGCCCTGTAGATCTTAACAGCTCATTTGCATATTATGAAAAACTGGGATATCTCTGGAGTAAGACATCGGATGTCTATATGCCCATATAGAGAGTTTAGGAGGGTGGATCCTACTGACAGTCCCTTTAAGGCCGGGCCTGGTTGTAAGTTACACTCGGAAGAAAGATCACATCCTTTATACAGGAACTTTTCCTCTAGTTACCATACCGTCCCCTTGACAGTCAGAATAAATCTGTGTACTGTTCTATTTAGGTAGGAGGGCTTAGTAATAACTACTGAGGGAGAATAAGAGCAGTTTCAGATCTAATCACTCTGCTCCTAATGTCATTTATTGACTTCATGACTAAAATGTTCCTTGGCATCTGGATCATGGAGATTTTTCATTTGTCTAGTTCAGGTGAATATATCCGCATAAATGAAAGTATGGGTGTAGGGAAATAATACATTTTAAGTTAATATTTATGGGAAATATGTAAAGAGGAATGTGGTTGTTTAAAGCCACGGTTCTCAAGTGCATGTAACCATATGCTGGTATAAAGTAGCAGGATGGAGAGCGGACTGAAAATAAAGGCGTTATGCTTATGTGCAGTCCTCCTCCAGGGTCGCAGCACTGACCTATCCTAGGTGCGCTCAGTGCCACTGACGGATGTCCTGCTCAGCGTGTGACTGCTCCGCGGGGTACTGATCACAGATCGGCGGGCGTGATTACAGCACCGCCATGGCGGCTACGCGCTGCCGCATCGAGCACTGCTGATAAGGCTTCATTTTCTCCCTATTCTTCAACCTTTCGTTTTAAGCCAGCATATGACTCTAGTGAAATAGTCACGTTCCTCCAAAACACATTCCCTTTTAGGTTGTTTTTGTGTTTAAGTGTGAAAATGATCCAGGCAGTACTTCATGCTGTGCCAGGACATTGTGACTTGGCTATTTTCTGAATAGTAGTACTGTATGATCGCTGCATGTCTGCACTCAGCCGGCGTCCCATTTTAACTATATATTAGTTATTGTGCTGGTGAAATGCTGCCATTATGTAAATGCAGACGCTGCTGACATCTAGTGGCCAGTCTGAAGTTTACATTTTACCACCAAATATCATACGCAATCTACAAAGGAGCAAAATTAAATTCATACGTCCTTATTTGGTTACAGAAACAAGAGTAGTTTTACTTGTTTCAACACCTCAATGCACTTATTACTCTTCTAAAGGGGTTTTATTTTTTGTTAGGGTTATCCTTGAGTTACCATACCTGTCTCTTTATTAAATTCTTCTTTTGTTGAATATTTATTTCTTAATCTACAGGAAAAAACACAGGATTTTAAAGTGGATTTTTAACAAAAGTGGTCTCTAAACACTTTCATGCATATAAAATAACCTCCCTGGGTCCAGGCTCTCTGCCGCTGCTCCGGTCTCTGTGTTTTGGCGGCAATGATAATGCCTTGGAAACATCGTTGCTGTGGCCAATCAGTGATCTCAGTGTTTGTACCGTGTACAGAGCTCGGTTATTGGCTGCAGCGGTGATGTGTGCTGTTGTCTTGCCGCCACCACAGCTGGTAGAGAGACTGCAGCAGTGGCTGAGAGCGCGCACTGGAGAATGGGAGGGCACATACGACCTCTTCATAAAAGCGTTTGGGGACCACTTTTTCTACAGTTGTTGACCCCATTAATATAAACTGTAGGCATTTGGGTTCATGGTGTATATAGCTGAGGATACTGTAACAGGTGACACCCCAGGGTTCTGATTATTTTTCATATGTTTTTGCCTTTCTTTAAACCTTTAATTCCACTCTACATGTGTCGGCTACAATGTAGTTTGAGATGTAACATGGAGAAAACATGTCTGAATAACAGCTTAAGGAATAACTGGATCAATGTGATTTTCGTAAAAAAAAGTTAAATGTCAAGCTGGTTCCATGTTAGAAAGCAACGAATCTAGAAAAATGCTACATAATTGTCTCTTTTGTATTTAGGTACCTAGAGTGTTTGTAAATGGAGTCTGCATTGGCGGAGGCACAGAAACCTGTAAATTAAACCAAGAAGGAAAATTAATTGACCTAGTCCAACAGTGTAACATCACAAGCAAGGGGAGTTGACAGCAGCCATCCTGGACCTCCCATTATTGAACTGAATTTCCTGCCATGTGTGTGTCTTAAGTCCAGATAATTGCTTTCCCAACCCTAGTGCTTCTTATTTGAAAAGTGATATATACAAGGTATCATATATGGAAACAAGAAGTAAAAAAAAGTGTAAAACTGACCAGAAGGTGTTAAACCTTAGATTCCTTTGATGACCGCTTTACACCTCGTCAGTTCATTTGTGGAATCACCGGCTTTCAGCAGTTGTTTGACCATCAGATATGATTAGCAGAGGTAGCGGAGGTGCACAGCTCCATACAGTGCTGATCTCTATTCCACAATTGTTCTAAGACTAGGGTCACACGAGCGTATGTTATTTCATGAGAGAAACTGCTCGATTATGCTAATGACACTTGGCTCAACCTGTCAGAGCTTGAGCAGAGTGACATCTGAGTGTGATGCAATCCTCTCGCATGATAGAATTCTATCACAGGTGCGGAGAAGGCAGAACTTAATTTCTCTATCTTCTCCATTGTCTCAGGTCACGGATGTCGAATTGCATTCGGATGACATCTGAGTGCAGTCTGATGTTTCACACGCACCCATAGACTTGTATGGGTACGAGTGATAAGAATTGTGGAGCCATTTGCAGCATGCTGGGATTGTTTTCTCATGCCAAATCGGCAGATCAGCACTTTCCCATAGTGTACAATTGGTCAGAGTGCTACCTGATCAAATATCGGATAGCACTCGGTTGTGTTAATACGCTCATGTGAGCAAGCCGTAAGCCAGATTATGGCAAGAATCACTCAACTAAGTAGAAAGAAATGACTACTCATCATTACTTTAAGACTTGAATGTCAATCAATCTGGAAAATTGCTAGAAGGTATCTTCAAGTGCAGTCATGAAAACAGTCAATCACTATGATGAAACTGTCACTCATGAGGACCTCCCCTGAAAATGAAGACCAAGAATTGGCTCTCCTGCAGAGGATAAGCTCATCAGAGTTGCCAGCTTCAGAAAACACAAACGGACAGCACCTCAGATTACAGCCCTCATAAATGATGCACAGACATGGAGTGCTGTGTTAGATGACAATCATCTGTTCTGAACCCAGTTGAGATGGTTTTGGTTGAGTGGAACTGCAGAGTGAAGACAAAGCAGCCAACAAGTGCCCAACACCTCTGGAAATGCCTTCAAGCCTGTTGGAAGCCATTCCACATGACTACATGATGAGGCTGGTTGAGAGAATAGCAAGGGGGTATAAAACTGTCATCAGTAAACATGGGGGTACTCTGAGGAATCTAAGGTTTAACACACATTCTGGCCTGTTTCTCACATTTCTTTACAAGTTTTGCTAACTTCAGTTTTGACTTTACAAGGTGCACATTATAATAGGAACACGGAAAATCATTGCATGAATAGGTGTCCAAACTTTAGACTAGAACTGTAGCTTAAAATCTGTGACCTTGCACTCTTCTGAATTGTACAAGCCATCTAGATTTACTCGCCGCATTGAAGTTAAAAATGCTAAGCATACACGTTACCTTAACTGTAATAAGCGCTTTATATGAATCTTTAGATGTGGACTTTTGTTTTTTTCCCCTTCTCTTTTTCTTTTACCTCTTTTTAAACTAGATTGAAACTTGATCTATGAATGTGGCCAAAGATTTCTAGGGCGTAAAATTAGAGAAGTGGCAGCGCTGCACATTGCCCAAGGGTGTAAAGAGATTAAAGTTGTTAGTGTTTTTACAGATTGTGAAGGTGCTTTTCTGCCACCTTGGAATACAGATAGTCTGAGATGTCTGTTCAGAAACCCAGGAGATGAACAAATGGTTGATCTGGAGTTAAATGTAAATGTTTGTATTAAATGTTCAAAGATCTGTCACCAAAGTGCTAATATCAGCCAGAACCTGCCTGGCCTAGGTTTATTGGATTCTCCATTGTGTTATTTATACAGTGTGTCAGACAATTGTAGTACTGGGGAACTGTATCTGTATTTTAAAGGGAATTTGTCACTAGGTTTTTGCTACTCCATCGAAGAGCAGCATGATGTAGGGGCAGAAACCCTGATTCCAATAATGTATCTCTTGTTGGGCAGCTTGCTGCAGTTTTACTAAAATGACTGATTTATCTGCTGCAGATCTAGCAGTACTCTGAATACTGTGTTCTGTATAACCCTTCCCCACATCACTGATGGGTATAAAGCTGCCAATCAGTTTACACACATATGTCAATCATAAGTGTGGACGGGGTTAAACTGATCTCATTAATGTGGAGGACTACTTGGCAGCAGGTTTACTAGTCCTCTAGTGATAATCTCCTGTTATAAAATAGTGATTTGTATCAAAACTGCAAAAAGCAGCCCAGTAAGTGTCACATCACTGAAATCAGTCTCTCTGCCCCTATATAACCCTACAACATATATGGTGGGGACATGATTTTGCAGCAGTAATAAGCATTACAGGTTCTCCTCCTCTAGCCTGTTGGTGCAGCCTTCCAGCCAACTGCACCGCTCTCCCAATACGCAGGGTTTTGGTCACATGATCGTGTCGTAACTGGCACTTTGAGAACAGCTTCTCCATGGATAGACACGTGCTCCCCGAGCTGCTACTTACAGCCTTCACTAATCTGTTCTGCACACATCTCCACGTGCCACCAGCAATTAGTAATGTCAGAAAATCGAGTCCTGAAGACATGTTAATATAAAGTAGACATCCCCTTTAAGGATATGCCGTAGCCTTATAAGCATTGGCAATAAGGCCTCTGGACCTAGGATAATCAAGCTGCTCCGTCATGCTGGCAGCTGGCACTCACTGCTCAGTAAGTGATGACAAATTTTAGTGATATATCTAAAACTTTTATACGGTTAGGATGACTTTTCTCTGTATTATAATAGCATTATATTGTTGTTTTTTCTTCCTCCGCGGTTTAAACCCTTTACAACCAATGATGGACATGGCACATCATGAGCAGGTGTCAGTTCCCGCACCATGACATGCTATGTCCATCATGATTTAAAACTGTGACTGCGTGTAAACACACAGACAGCTCCGTGCTGACGGCTGTCACTGACAGCTGAGCGACACAAGAAGAGGTGCGGGTACTCATGCCATGCTGACTGACCGATCACAGCATGATCGTGGGGGAGGTGCTGAAGTATCAGCTGTTCCCACATGATCACCGCAGGGGCTTGGCACTGCTACTGGCCAAGCTCCTGCAGTAACAGCCAGGGACTGTGCCATCACTGCCCTTGACTGTTTAACCCCCTAAATGCTGCGATTGAGAGCAATCGCAACATTTAGAAGACTGGAAGAGGGAGGGGAGCCTTCAGATCGGTGCCTCTGCAATGTCATTGTGGTGGCCCAATCGTTGCCATGGGTACCAAGCTACCAGACCATAGTCTTAGATCAGGGATGTCAAAATAAAACACACAGAGGGCCAAAATGAAAAACTTGGACAAAGTCGCGGGCCAACCAGGATACAGCATAATGTGCCCCACCTAGTCCTCCATACGGAACAACGGGCCCCACCTAGTCCTCCATACGGAATTTAAATACGTATTTTTATGTTAAAAAAAATAAAAAAACGTACACATATATGGTTTTACAACATACCACTGGAAAAAAGTGGAATTAAACGCAATCGAAAAGACAAATGTAAATAAAAATGGTATCTCTAAAAACGTCATCTTGTCCCGCAAAAAACAAGCCGCCATACAGCTCCATCAGCGGAAAAATAAAAAAGTTATAGGTCTCAGAATATAGCGATGCAAAAACAATATTTTTTCTATAAAGGAGGGTTTATCATGCAGAAGGGCCAAAACATAAATTATACAAATGTACTATCGCTGTAATCGTACTGACCTGAAGAATAAAGCTGCCTTATCACTTCTACCACACTGTGGATGGCATAAAAAAAAAATCTTCGTTGCTGGTTTTTGTTTATTCTGCCTCCCAAAAATTGGAATCGAAAGTGACAAATGTTGTGCTCGAAAATGGTACCAATGAAAACGTCAACTCGTCCCTCAAAAAACAAACCCTCACATAACTGTCCGCAGAAATATAGAACAATAGCTCTCAAAATATGGCGATGCAAGAATTTTTTATTTTTTTTTTACAAACACAAGAAGGCTTTTAGTGCTTGATAGCAGCCAAACATAAAAAAAATCCAATATAAATCTGGTATCGGTGTAATCGCACTAACCTTAAAAATAAAGTTGTCTAATCACTTATACCGCACGAGGAATGGCGTAAAAAATAAATAAAACCAATTCTTCACCTGCTGTTGATTTGTTCATTCTGCCTCCCAAAGATCGCAGTAAGGCTCTGCCCACATTTATCCTGCGCTGAGCGCTTATACCGGAGTTTCCCTGTAAATATTTGAAATACGTGATTCAGACGGCACCCCTGGTGGAAGATTCCCTATAATGAGGCAGATGGAGGCCCTGTGGACACTGTCGGGCCTATGATAAAAGCGCGGTTGGCTACAGTTATGTGCACTACTGAAAAGCCAAATAGAAGCCACACAGAGTTCAAAGTAACTCTGCTGCCTCATTAGCGAATGAATCCCTTGGGGTCTCAACCAAATCACGTATTTTATATATATTTAGATGGAAACCCCCGATGTAAGTGCTCAGTGTAAAGCAGAGGGATAAATGTGATCCAAAATACGCTGTACTCCAAAGTGCCACCAATAAAAGCTTCTGCTCAACACACAAAAAACAAAATCCTCACTCTGGTTCGTCATCTGGTAACAGAAATATAGGGGGCATCCAAATTACTCATAGCACAAAGGCTCTTGATATGTGACATGGCCCCCACCAAAAGAAATCTAGCAAAATCTGCGCTCCCAAATCCAAATGCCCCCTCCTGAGCCCCACAGTGTGCCTAATCTGAAGTTAGCATCCACATGTTTTCATTACTGTAGTGAGGAGAGCCCACTTAATTTACAGGGTGCGTGTCTCCAGAAGCACGAGCTGGGCACTACAATGTACTGGGCACTAGAATGGGATATTTGCATTTTCACTCAGTAACATCCATTGCTAGCAAAATTGTTACTACACCTGTAGATAAATTCCCAGAGGGGTGTAAGTTCCAAATTGGGGTCAGTTGAGGGGGGATTCTGCTCTTTTGGCACTTGGGGGCTCTATATATTTAAGTCCACAAACTATTCTACGAAAATTCGTTCTCCAAGAGTCAAATTGCGCTCCATCCCTCCCGAGTCTCGCCGTGTGGTTAAACAGTACTGTACAGCCACATATGGGGGATTGCTACGTTCACAAAAGAATTGTGTAACAAATTATGTGGTCATTTTTACCTATTTCCCATTGTGAAAATGTAAAATCTGGGGCTAAAACATTATAGTGGTAAAAAATGTACTTTTCTTCACCACTCAATGGTATAAAATTTTGTGAAACACATGTGGTGTCAATATGCTCACTGCAAAAAAAAACGTGCCTCACTGTAGAGGCGCTTTGCGCATTCGCGGGATGTGAACACTAAGTGTGTGCAGGGCCCTGTGATGTGCAGGGGAGGGGAGAAATATGGAAATTGGGCTCATAGGCTGGGATTTCTTGGCGTCCTAAGCATATAGGTGGGGATTTCTTGGCGTCCCCCGGTCGTGAAGCATATGAAAAAGGATTTTCTAAAAAGCCATTTCTCTGTAATCAGACCGCTAATATGGGCCATACAGGTAGGTATAGATTTGCATTTCTATATCCTGTATTCCCATATTAGAGGTCTGATAACTCCCAGAGGGTGACAGATTCCCTTTAAAAGGTATCAACCACTGAGGACTCTTAAATCTAAATATTTTTCTAACGACTGGCTAACATGGCACAAAATTTTTTTCTGTACCACATAAATTGCCACTGGTAAGAATTGGAAAATGAGTCTCGGTCATTAACATACTAAGTGGCTTGGTCCTTAAGGGTTTAATGTTCACACTTGTTTGCAGTATTCAGGGCTGCATATTACTAAGTAATACATTATAATTGCATGTGAGGGTGCAAAATGCTATTGTATGGGGCAAACAATCAATAAAACTGAAATATTAATCTACTAATATGTTGGAAAATATACCTTATCCTTTTTATGCTAGTGGAAAAAAGAATGGGATAAATACCAGCATGTATATCTCCCATGGATAGTGTGGAAAATAAATATTTGACACACTGCCGATTATGCAAGTTTTCCCACCTACAGAGAATGGAGAGGTCTGTAATTTTTATCGTATGTACACTTCAACTGTGAGAGACGGAATCTACGATGTAAATGCATCAAATGAAACTATAAGGGATCATTAAATAGCATGCATAGAACCCTTAAAAAAAACATGTTATTAATATTGTTTTTTAAAAATCTCCAAACAAAAACCCTTAGTGGAACTAAACAACAAAGACAAAAAACATACAAAGGGCCTAAAGTTCAGACCACTTGGGACTGAATTAAAGGCAATATAATGTATAATGTTCCAAGATACTGGTCCCTTAATCCCAAAGACAAACATATATCCCGTTTTTCAAACATGATTGCAGGTATATATCAATTGTAACCATCAATTCAGAGTTAATGTAAAGAGGGGCAGATTTATCGGTCAGGTCATGGGGGTGAAAACAAGATCCCAGGACCAATGAAAGAAACCCTACAATGTTCACTGATTTTGTCCTGCCTTGTAGCGGACGTTGGCACTCTAGATAACGAGGTTTTGGCGCCCCTGCTCCTCGGCGACTCTCCCTTTCCCTATACGTCCCTCGTTAAGACAATAATTAGGGAACCTACCACCAGACATTCAGATACTGTCTTCTGAGAGGGAGGGGGAATTAGAGCACATGACAAAAATGAATAGATCATATAAAACATAGATAACATTTTAATTCTTGTTCGTAAAGATTGCCTCTGCCTCAACGCGTTTCTCCTTTATTAGTTCAGCAGGAGGACAGAATTCATGTTTATAAGATGTATAGATACTCTGGATGATCCAAAGCCCATTCTGGTATACCTGTGCTGAACATGCTGTGCTTTTTAAATATGGCTCCACAATTAGGGTGCCACCCACTGTGGAGCCTGATAGGTTCCTTGTTGGAGCTTCCAATAATCGCAGTCAGGTTGGAGAGGGTGGGCATGGTTACTAAGATACCATCCTGACCTTGTCATAGGGTGATCTTCTTCCTTCCCCTCACTTTCCTTTCCTCCCAATGGGTTCACTTGTCTGATTACAGGATGATTGGTGACGCGCATCGTGTGGCCCGGAAGTGTTTGCGCTCCCTGCTGGAGCGCACACGTACACAAGGCGCAGGCGCTCCTGATGTGACCGGAGGCACCTGGGGTCCAAGTTGGAACACTCTGATACGTTTAGCGCCTGCGCGACCAATGGAGCTGGAAACCGGCAGTTGCGTTCCACGCTGGAACGCACAGGTCCAAAATCATCCAGCGCCACTGAACACTCACTGCATTTCTCCTATAAATCAGACCTTCATCTTGTAGTAACGTTCAAAAATGTCATATGGGGCATACAAGTACTTGTTAGTAACACAATCGAGATACTGTCACAAAGACCATGTGTAGAGGATCTGTTCATTAAGCCCCTTAGAGCTCAGAGATATCATTCAGACGTCCATTATGCACACCATTTATGTGCCATAGCCTATATTCTAGTCCACAAAAAGCAGGTACCTGGCTGGACAAAAAAAAATATGTGGATGCTTTAAATGCGGTAACTGCAATGTATGTAAGTGAATGAACCCATGTAAAACATTTGCGAGCTTAGCATCAGGAAAAGTTTGCTCAATTCAGGACTTTTTGGGAATTGTAAGACCTGTATGGCCCATATTAGCGGTCTGCTTGATTTGAAATATATTTTTATAAAATCCGTTTTCCTATACAAGAAATCCCCGCCTACCTACTTAATTTAAATATTCCCCTTTCCCCTGTATCACAGTGCCCTTTGACTTGCAGTCTAGTTATGCATATCCCGCGCATGGGCAATGCGCCTATAACGTAAGGCTCGTTTTTTTTTCTCTCAGCCCTATTTTACACTGCTGGGCTCTAGTGCCCAGGCGCCGGGGAGTCACTGTGACTTCCATTCCAGTGACCGCCGGCGTGCGCAACAATAAGGTTTGGTCCCCACTTCCTCCCTTCATCCTGATAGGAACTGGGGACCAAATAAATAAAAAAATAAAGGGAACACTTAAACAACAGAATATAACTCCAAGTAAATCAAACTTCTGTGAAATCAAACTGTCCATTTAGGAAGCAACACTGATTGACAATCAATTTCACATGCTGTTGTGCAAATGGAATAGACAATAGATAGAAATTATTGGCAATTATCAAGACACCCTCAATAAAGGAGTGGTTCTGCAGGTGGGGACCACAGACCACATCTCAGGACCAATGCTTTCTGGCTGATGTTTTGGTCACTTTTGAATGTTGGTTGTGCTTTCACACTCGTGGTATCATGAGAAGGACTTTACAACCCACAGAAATTGCTCAGGTAGTGGAGCTCATCCAGGATGGCACATCAATGCGAGCTGTGGCAAGAAGGTTTGCTGTGTCTGCCAGAGGCTGGAGGCGCTACCAGGAGACAGGCCAGTACACCAGGAGACATGGAGGGGGCCGTAAGAGGGCAACAACCCAGCAGCAGGACCGCTACCTCTGCCTTTGTGCAAGGAGGAACAGGAGGAGCACTGCCAGAGCCCTGCAAAATGACCTCCAGTAGGCCACAAATGTGCATGTGTCTGCACAAAGGGTTAGAAACCCACTCCATGAGGGTGGTATGAGGGCCCGACGTCCACAGATGGGGGTTGTGCTCACAGCCCAACACCGTGCAGGACGTTTGCCACAGAACACCAGGATTGGCAAAGTCGCCACTGGCGCCCTGTGCTCTTCACAGATGAAAGCAGGTTCACACTGAGCACATGTGACAGAGTGTGGAGAGCGATCTGCTGCCTGCAACATCCTTCAGCATGACCGGTTTGGCAGTGGGTCAGTAATGGTGTGGGGGTGGCATTTCTTTGGAGGGCCGCACAGCCCTCCATGTGCTCGCCAGAGGTAGCCTGACTGCCATTAGGTACCGAGATGAGATCCTCAGACCGCTTGTGAGACCATGTGCTGGTGCGGTTGGTCCTGGGTTCCTCCTAATGCAGGACAATGCCAGACCTCATTTGGCTGGAGTGTCAACAGTTCCTTCAAGATGAAGGCATTGAAGCTATGGACTGGCCCGCCCGTTCCCCAGACCTGAATCCAATTGGGCACATCTGGGACATCATGTCTCGCTCCATCCACCAACGTCAGGTTGCACCACAGACTGTCCAAGAGTTGGCGGATGCTTTAGTCCAGGTCTGGGAGGAGATCCCACAGGAGACCATCCGCAACCTCATCAGGAGCATGCCCAGGCATGGAAGGGAGGTCATACAGGCAAGTGGAGGCCACACACAATATTGAGCCTCATTTTGACTTATTTTAAGGACATTACATCAAAGTTGGATCAGCTTGTAGTGTGTTTTTCCACTTTCATTTTGGGGGTGACTCCAAATCCAGGCCTCCATTGGTTAATAAATTTGATTTCCATTGATGATTTTTGTGTGATTTTGTTGTCAGCACATTCAACTTTTGTACAGAACAAAGTATTCAATGAGAATATATCATTCATTCAGATCTAGGATGTGTTATTTGAGTGTTCCCTTTATTTTTTTGAGCAGTGTATATACTGGGTGGTCCAAAAGTAGGTGGACAGAAAGTGTAATAAGGTTATGAAGGGGGAGATTTATCAAACATGGTGTAAAGTGAAACTGGCTCAGTTGCCCTTAGCAACCAATCAGATTCCACTTTTCATTCCTCACAGACTCATCCAAAATTACATAAGAGATGCATTTCAAGAAATTAATACCCAAAGAGACTTGTGCAAAAAAGTTTGTCGAAGCGTAAGAGGCAGACTTCAAAGCTGTGCAAATTGTAATGGATAACAAGTTGAGCACCTGCGTTGATAAAATTTAAGGGCTTTTGTATTATTGTTCAGAATAAAATTTAATTGTCAATGTTATGCTTGTGTTAGTAAATATAATTTTATATATAAATCAAAATAAATGTTTTTATTTTCTGTCCACCTACTTTTGGACCACCCTGTATATATATACACGTGTGTGTATACATATATTCTGCCCTTACACCGGGGTTTCCCTGTAAATCTCTGAAATACCTGATTCAGACAGAACACTTGGCAGAAGATTCCCTATAAGGAGGCAGATGGAGACACTGTGAACGCCGTCTGGCCTATGATCTGTCAGCGTTCATCTTTTTATTAGGCGTGCATAAAAGTGCCGTCGCCCACAGTTTTGTACACTTCTGAAAAGGACAACGCTGAACAGAGGCCAGGCGAAGTCCAGAGTAATTCTGCTGCATCATAATAGTGAATGGATCCCCCTGGGGTTCATCTGAATCACATCACTTGGAGATTTAGATGAAAACCCTGATATTAGGGCTCAGCGTAAAGCGCAGGATAAATGTGATCCAAAATTTTATGTAAAATGGTCCCAACAAAAGCTTCAAATCAATCCACAAAAAAAATTCCCCACTCAGGTCCGTCATCTGTTATCAGAAATATATTGGCTTCCACATTACTGGTAGCACAAAGGCTCTGGATAAGGGCCATGGCTCATCGCCCCTCCATAGAAATTGACCAAATTCTGCACTCCCAAATCCAAATGCCCCTTCCCTTCTGAGCTCCAGTGTGCCTGAACCGCAGTTAGCTCCCACATGTTTGGCATTTCTGTAGCGATGAGAGCCTCCCTTATTTACAGGTGTGTGTCTCCAGAAGCATGAGCTGGGCACAGCGTACTGGTCACTACAACGGCAGTTTCCAATTTTCACTCAGCAGCATACGCTGCTGCCTGTTTCTGGAAAAGACCCATGGAGTCAATATCGTCACTACACCTGTAGATAAATTCCAAAAGGGGTATAATTTCCAAAATGGGGTCACTTGAGGGGGGTATTCTAGCACTTAGGGGCTCTATATATGGAGTCTGCATACTATTCTACAAAAATCTGCTCTCCAAGAGGCATATACACACGTCGTCAAAATTGTTGGTACCCCTCGTTTAATGAAAGAAAAACCCACAATGGTCACAGAAATAACTGGAATCTGACAAAAGTAATAATAAATTAAAAATCTATGAAAATGAACAAATGAAAGTCAGACAATGCTTTTCAACCCTGCTTCCACAGACTTTTTAAAAAAATGTAACTCATGAAATAGGCCTGGACAGAAATGATGGTACTCTTAGCTTAATATTTTGTTGAACAACGTTTTTCTTTCAGTGTGTAGCACTCCGTCCCTCCCGAGTCTCGCCATGTGGCTAAGCAGTACTGCACAGCCACATATGGGGTAATTCTACATTTAGCAGAAATTGTGGGACACATTTTGGTGCCATTTTTACCCATTTCCCAGTATGAAAATGTAAAATCTGGGGCTAAAACAAACTTTTGGTGGTAAAAATTTAACTATTTTTTTCTTCACTGCCCAATTGTATAAAATTCTGTGACCCATCTGTGGTGTCAATATGCGAACTGCACACCTAAAGGTGTAGCTTGTAAAATGGGGTCTCTTGGGGGTACTGCTGTTCTGGCGCCTCAGGGGCTCTGCCAATGGGACATGGCACCCTCAAATCAGTCCAACAAAATCTGAACTCCAATATGGTTCTTCTTCCTTCTAAGCTTTGCACTGTGCATCAAAAGTAGTTTTTGACCGCATGTGGGGTATTGGCGTATATAGGAAAAATTGCACAAAAATGTTGTGGTCCATGTTCTTCTGCTATCCTTGTGTAAATGAAAAAAATTGGGGCTAAAACAACATTTTTGTGGGAAAAATATATTTTTTTCATTTTTACAGATCCACGTTGTAAAATTCTGTGAAGCACTTGTGGGTTCAATGTGCTCACCACACATCTAAATTAATTCCTTCAGGGGTCTAGTTTCCAAAATGGGGTCACTTGTGGGGGTTTTCCACTGTTTAGGCACATCAGGGGCTCTCCAAATGCAATATGACACCTGTAGACCATTCCATCGAAGTCTGCTTTCCAAAATGTCACTCCTTCCTTTCTGAGCCCTGCCGTGCACCCAAGCAATAGTTTTCCCCCACATATGAGGTATCTGCGTCCTCAGGAGAAATTGCAAAACAAATTTTGGGGTCCATATTCTCCTGTTACCTCTTTGAAAATAAAATTAGGGCTAAAAAAAAACATTTTTGTGGGAAAAATGGGATTTTTTTTATTTTCACGGCTCCACGTTATAAACTTTTGTGAAGCACTTGGGGGTTCAAGGTGCTCACCACACAGCTAGATAAGTTCCCTGAGGGGTCTAGTTTCCAAAATGGTGTCCCTTATGGGGGGTTTCCCACTGTTTAGGCACATCAGGGGCTCTGCAAATGCGACATGGCGTCCACTAATTATTCAAGCAAATTTTACATTCAAAAAGTCAAATGGCATTACTTCCCTTCCGAATCCTGCCGTGCGCCCAAACAGTAGTTTTCCCCCACATATGGGGTATATGCTTACTCAGGAGAAATTACACAACAAATGGTATCGTGCAATTTCTCCTGTTACTCTTATGAAAATGCAAAATTTGGGGCTGAAAAACATTTTTGTGCGAAAAATGTAAAAATTTAATTTTTATGGCTCAATGTTATAAACTTCTGTGAAGCACCTGGGGGTTCAAGGTGCTCACCACTCATCTAGATAAGTTCACAGAGGGGTCTAGTTTCCAAAATGGTGTCAATTTTGGGGGTTTCCACTGTTTAGGCTCATTAGGGGCTCTGAGAACGTGACATGGCATCACGCAAGGTGAGGGAAAGACTAAGTGCATAACACTAGGGAAAGGGGGAGTGGAGACCCCCTAGGCAAATCTGACAACACCCTGGCTCCCCTAACATCCCTAAATAGGTTCCGCACCTATCGCCGAGCAGGAAACCTAATTCCTGACTGTAGGCCCTAGATAGCAAGGGGACGGGGTGAGCACTAGTCAGCCCCCACTGCAACTAAAGACAAACAGGTAAACAGACAAGGGAAACACTTAGCTTTAAAAGACACAAGAAAGATCACGCCAACTATCCTCCAAGGGAACCCCAAGAAGATACTAGCCGATTACTAGGACTTCAAGCCTGGACAGAGAAAAATAGAGCTATCACCGGCGACTCTCTGGAGAGACTGAAGGTATGTAAACATCCAGCAAGGGTGTGTCAAATAGCAGCAGGAGGTGGAGGTTACTGCTAGGTCCTAGAGGGAGAAGGATATCACTACACTACAGTGATGAAAAGATCAAAAAGGTGCCTGCAGAGCCAGGCTTTATGACCTTCCACAGTTGGATCCAGAACGACTGTCTGTCACACCTGACACACCCATGAAAGTATCCCCCTTCTACGAATGGCCTCTGGACACTCAGGACCAGGTTTCTCAGGATGAGAGGCATGGAACAAATGAACCAGCCTAGAGGCATTCACCTCTGATGCTGAAACCCACATCCTTTCCTCTGGACCATAACCCTTCTAGTGCACCAAGTACTGTAGGGAAGGACGCTGAAGACAGGAATCAACAATCCTCAAAATTTTGAATTTAAAATTACCATAAACCATGATTGGGGCGGTGGCAGGAGAGAGGACTCAAGAGGTTCTACATATTCCTTGAGCAGAGACCTGTGGAACACATTATGGATTTTAAGAGCCTGAGGTAGCGCAAGACGAAGCTGCAAGGTTAATGACGGTGGCTATTTTATAGGGGCCAATAAACCTAGGTCCCAGCTTCCAGAAAGCAATTTTCAACTTGATATTCCTGGTAGACAACCACACAAAGTCATTCACACTTAGGTCCGGACCTGGCAAGCGTTTCCTGTCAGCCATACATTTGTACCTATTTCCTATGACCTTCAAATTACTCTGAACCCCCGCCACACAGAAGAGCGCGACGAAGCAAAACGTTCCTCAGGAATTCCCGAAGCCCCTCCCCCACTAAAAGTACCAAACTCTGGATGGAAACTGTATGCACCAAAGAACGGTGACCTGCCGGAATTCCGGATTCGGAAGTGCCGGTAATGGGATGAAATGAACTATTTTACTGAACCTATCTACAGCAACCGGAACCACAGTCTTGCTTGCAGATATCGATAGGTCAGTAATAAAATCCATGGACAAGTGTGTCCATAGCCTGCTAGGAATAGGCAGTGGAAGAAGAGGGCCAGATTAACGGGTATGCGATACTTTAGAACACGCACAAATACTGCAAGCAGACACCTGTTCAACCACATCCCGATGCAACCCCAGCCACCAAAACCGATGAGAAAATAGGTCCACCTTACTACCTGAATGACCCGCACGCACCGAGTTATGATGTTCCCTAATAACTTCACGGCGCAAATTAAATGGTACAAATAACCTAATCGAAGGGCAGGAGGCAGGGGCATCCCTCTGAGCCTCCGACACCTCACCCTCCAGGTCAGGGTACAACACTGAAATGACTACCCCCTTCTGCAAAATAGGGTTCTCATGGTCACCACCACCAGGGGAGCTCCGGGACAAAGCATCAGCCTTGATGTTTTTAATCCCTGAACGGAAAGTGACAACAAAATTTACCCTAGTAAAAAACAGGGACCACCTAGCTTGCCTAGGCTTGAGACATTTAGCAGACTGAAAATATGACAGGTTTTTATGGTTTGTGATAACAGTAATAGGATGGACTGCCCCCTCCAACCAATGTCACCATTCTTCGAATGCCAATTTAATCGCTAAAAGCTCTCTATTACCCATGTCATAATTTCTCTCAGCCAAAGATAATTTTTTGGAAAAGAAAGCGCATGGACGCCATTTACCAGGGAACGGTCCTTGAGACAACACAGCCCCAACCCCCACCTCCAACGCATCAACTTCTACGATAAAAGATTGAGAAACATCAGATTGACTGAGTATAGGTGCTGTGGCAAAACAACTCTTAAGGGAGGAAAAAGCCTGCTGGGCGGCATTTGACCATTTAGAAAAATCAGACCCCTTCCTTGTCATGTCAGTAAGGAGTTTCACAATTACCAAATAATTTTGAATAAATTTCCGGTAAAAATTAGTAAAGCCCAGAAAGCGCTGTAATGCCTTCAGGTTCTCGGAACGGTCCCAATAAGGTACAGCACAGACCTTCTCTGGATCCATCCGAAAACCCGAAGAGGATAACAGTTAACCCAAACACTGCACCTCCTGGACGGCGAAAACTAATTTCTCTAGTTTGGCATATAATTTGTTAACCCTTAATATTTGAAGCACCTGTTTAACATGCCCCCAATGTGTCTCAAAATCAGGTGAGTAAACCAAAATATCATCCAGATAGACCACCACAAACCAGCCCACCAAATGATTAAAAATATAATTTACGAAATGCTAGAACGCCGCAGGTGCATTGGTCAGACCGAAAGGCATAACCTGACTCTCGAAATGTCCCTCAGGGGTATTGAATGCTGTTTTCCATTCATCCCCTTCTCTGATTCTAACCAGGTTGTAGGCCTCCCTTAAATCCAACTTGGAGAACACCTTAGCTCCCACAACCTGGTTGAATAAGTCTGGAATCAGAGAAAGAAGGTATGGATCTCGGATGGTATTTTGATTCAATTCCCAGAAATCTAAACAAGGACGAAGACCGCCATCTTTCTTCTACACAAAGAAGAACCCTGCCTCCATGAGCGAAGGTGAGGGTCTGATATGTCCCTTCTCCAGTTTCTCAGCAATAAAATCCTTCATGGCTTGTCTCTCAGGGCCAGAAAGATTGTACAGTCTGGACTTTGGTAGTTTAGCTCCGGGGGTCAGGTTAATAGGACAGTCATATGCACAATGAGGAGGCAAATCCTGACACCCCTTCTCAGAAAATACGTCCAAAAAACGCAAGTAAGGTCTCTGTAGAGGCTGCAGAAAGGGAAATGTTTAAGCAGTTCTCATGGCAGTAATCTGCCCACTCAACAATCTCTCTGGATTGCCAATCCACTATCGGATTATGTTTCACCAACCAGGATAAACCTAGTACAATTGGAGTGGGAAGGCCCTCCAGAACATAACAAGGAATTACCTTATAATGAAAAGACCCCACCCTCAGTCTTATATTATGTACTTTCTGAGTCAAAGCTTTCTGTGCAAGTGGTTCTGAGTCAATGGCATAAACAGGAATGGGTTTAGCTAAAGTACAGCAAGCAAGCCCATGAGTTCTCGCAAACTCAGCATCAACCATGCTGACTCCAGCTCCACTGTCTACAAACACAGAATTTTTCTC
The DNA here is from genome assembly GCF_046119375.1 of Phyllobates terribilis. Classification (NCBI taxonomy): domain Eukaryota; kingdom Metazoa; phylum Chordata; class Amphibia; order Anura; family Dendrobatidae; genus Phyllobates; species Phyllobates terribilis. The sequence continues at coordinate 51,337,038 of NW_027362768.1, read as the reverse complement.
ATTCTTGCTCTCTAGCACCACCTCTCCTGTCAGGACAAACCAAGAACTGCAGGTAGAAGACAAACATACCCCTTGATCATCTAACTCCAGACTCCCAAGGGTTAATCAAGTCTCTTTTTGCTTAGGAATCGAGAGACAAGCACCAATAAAATGTCCCTTCTTCCCACAAAAAAAACACAAGCCCTTTTTCTAGCGGATGTCAGGTGAAACATATGACGCAGAAGCACCCCCTAACTGCATGGGTTCCTCTGACTCTGCAAGTACTGGTTCACCCCCAGACGCCCCCCCCCCCCCCGGCAAAGGGGCATAGCCCCAGAAAGAGGGCTCAGGAGAAGGTGGTCTTACCCACCTATCCCGCAGGCATCTATCAACATGTATTGTCAATGACATGGCAACTTCCAAGAACTCCGGGTTTCGTACACTGCTAAAGCATCTTTCAACCTTTCTGTAAGGTCCTGACAAAGTTGGCTTCTAAGAGCCAGGTCACTCCATTTGGTATCAGTTGTCCACCTACGGAATTCAGACCTGTAAGTCTCCACTGACCGATTACCCTGCTGAAGGCAGCGCAGCCTGGATTCAGCCAGGGAAATTCTGTCAGGATCATCATAGATGAGAGCTAAAGCCCCAAAAAAACTTTCTACTCACTGAAGACAAATAGAACCCTGTGGCAAAGAAAAAGCCCAGGATTTAGGATCTCCTTGCAACAGTGAGATTACAATCCCCACTCGCTGCTGCGCATCTCCAGAGGAGTAAGGACGAAGTTTGAAATACAATTTACAAGTTTCCTTGAATACAAAAAACTTGTCCCTACCTCCTGAAAACCTGTCTGGGAGGGCAACTTTGGGTTCAAGCTGGACCGGCCTACACGCAGAGTCCCCAACAATAGGAGTCTGAAGCCGCCGCCGTTGCTGCTGAACCTCAGATCGAATGTCAGTCAACTCTAGTGGCAACCTCCGCAGCTGCTCTGCCAGCACAGAGAAGGGATCCATGAACCAGGGGAGAGGAAAAAAAAACCACACCAAAAAAAAACCACACAAAAAAAACACGTATCAGTTTTTTTATTTTTTTTATATATATATGTGATGATGTCACACAAGGTGAGGGAAAGACTAAGTGCACAACAACGAGAAGAGGGGGAGGAAGCCCAAACACAGGGAAAGTGGGAGTAGAGACCCCTAGGCAGATCTGACAACACCCTAGCTCCTCTAACATCCCTAAATAGGTTCTGCACCTATTGCCGAGAAGGAAACCTAATCCCTGACTGCCCCTAGCAATAGACCCTAGATAGGGAAGGGGCGGGGTGAGCACTAGTCAGCCCTCACTGCAACGAAAGACAAACAGGTAAATAGACAAGGGAAGCACTTAGCTTGAGAAGACACAAGAAAGATCACGCCAACTATCCTCCAAGGGAACGCCAAGAAGATACTAACCGATTACTAGTACTTCAAGCCTGGACAGAGGAAAATAGAGCTATCACCGGCGACTTTCTGTAGAGACTGAAGGTATGTAAACATCCAGCAAGGGAGTGTCAATTAGCATCAGAAGGTGGAGGCCACTGCTAGGTCCTAGAGGGAAAAGGATATAACTAGACTACAGAAATTAAAAGATCATAAAGGTGCCTGCAGAGCCAGGCGCAATGACCTTCTACAGTTGGATCCAGAACGACTGTCTGTCACAACTGACACACCTGTGACAGGTGTCCGCTAATTATTCAAAAAATGTTACATTCAAAAAGTCAAATGGCATTCCTTCCCTTCCGAGCCCTGCCGTGCACCCAAACAATGGTTTTCCCCCCACATATGGGAGAAATTGCACAACAAATTTTGGGGTCCATTTTTTCCTGTTACCCTTGTGAAAATAAAAAAATGTGGGTCTAAAGTTAAATTTTTGTGAAAAAAAGTTTTTAATTGTTCATTGTTTTCTTCCACATTTCAAAAATTCCTGCAAAGCATGTGAAGGGTTATTAAACTTCTTGAATGTGGTTTTGAGCATCTTGAGGGGTGCAGTTTTTAGAATGGTGTCACTTTTGGGTATTTTCTGTCATAAAGGCCCCTCAAAGTCACTTCAAATTTGAGATGGTCCCTAAAAAAGTGGTTTTGTAAATTTTTTGCATATTTTGTTGGAAAAATTAGAAATCACTTGTCAACTTTTATACTCTATAACTTCCTAACAAAAACAATTTTGTCTTCCAAACTTATGCTGATGTAAAGTAGACATGTGGGAAATGTTATTTATTAGAAGCCCTCCTACTACTCTGCATTCATTACCTGTATTAATTGCACCTCTTTGAACTCCTTACCTGTATAAAAGACACCTGTCCACACACTCAATCAATCACACTCCAACCTCTCCACCATGGCCAAGACCAAAGAGCTGTCCAAGGACACCAGGGACAAAATTGAAGACATGCACAAGGCTTGGATGGGCCACAGGACAATAGACAAGCAGCTTAGTGAGAAGGCAACAACTCTCGGTACAATTATTAGAGAATGGAATAAACACAAGATGAATGTCAATCTTCCTCGGTCTGGGGCTCCATGCAAGGTCTCACCTCGTGGGGTAAGGATAATTCTGAGAAAGGTCAGGACTCAGCCCAGAACTGCATGGGAGGACCTGGTCAATGTCCTGAAGAGAGCTGGGACCACTGTCTCAAACATCAACGTTAGTAACACACTCCGCTGTCATGTATTCAAATCCTGCAGGTCACACAAGGTCCCCCTGCTCACGCCAGCACATGTCCAGGATCGTTTCAAGTTCGCCAATGACCATCTGGATAATCCAGAGGAGGCATGGGAGAAGGTCATGTGGTCAGATGAGACCAAAAGAGAACTTTTTGGTATCAACCCCACTCGCCATGTTTGGAGGAAGAAGAAAGATGAGTATAATCCTAAGAACACCATCCCAACGGTGAAGCATGGTGGGGGAGACATCATACTTTGGGGGTGCTTTTCTGCAAAGGGGACAGGATGATTGCATCATATTGAAGGGAAGATGGGGTCATGTATCACAACATTTTAGCTAACAACCTCCTTCCCTCAGTAAGAGCATTGAAGATGGGTCATAGCTGAGTCTTCCAGTATGACAATGACCTGAAACACACAGCCAGGGCACCTAAGGAGTGGCTCCATAAGGCGACGGCCCCACTATCAATATTTTGTCAGTATTTGGTCAGCATTTTTTCTCAGGAGTGGAGCCAAAACCAGGAGTGGGTAATAAATGCAGAATTGATGCATTTGTTTCTATTTTACCTTTTCTCTGATTGTTCCACTCCTGGTTTTGGCTTCCACTCCTGAGAAAAAATACTGACCGAATGCTGACCAAATACTGATAGTGGGGCTGTAGCCTAAGAAATATTTCAAGGTCCTGGAGTGGCCTAGCCAGTCTCCAGATCTCAACCCAATAGAAAATCTTTTGTTTTTGCCTAGCGACAACCCCGAAACCTGAAAGATCTGGAGAAGATCTGTATGGAGGAGTGGGCCAAAATCCCTGCTGCAGTGTGTGCAAAATTGGTCAAGAACTACAGGAAATATCTAACCTCTGTAATTGCAAACAAAGGTTTCTGTACCAAATGTTAAGTTCTGTTTTTCTATTGTATCAAATTCTTATTTCATGCAATAAAATGCAAATTAATTATGTAAAAATCATACAATGTGATTTTCTAGTCTTTATTTTTAGATTCTGTCTCTCACAGGTGAAATGTACCTACGATAAAAATAACAAACTTCTCCTTCCTCTGTAGGTGGGAAAACTTGCAAAATCGGCAGTGTATCAGGCTATGTGCCCACGATGCAGAAATGCTGCATATTTTTTACGCTTCTCCCTGGCAGGAAAAACGCATGCGGTTTTTACATGCGTTTTTCCCGCCAGGTAGAAGCGTTTGTCAAGCGTTTTTGCATGCATTTCTGCATGCGGGTTATCAAGCGCTTTTTCAAGCGATTTTAGCATCACTTGGAAAAGTGCTTGACAACTTGTTCACATTAAATAGATCCATGCAACCGGCATGGATTTATAGTAGTGTGACCAAGTTAGTTAAAAAAAAAGAATAAGAATGGTAAAAAATAAAAAAGATTATACTCACCTTCCGATGTCCTCCCGGTGTTTTCTCTGCTGCGTCCGGTGTCTTGGGCGGCTCGCGGTGATGTGAAGGACCTGCGGTGACGTCATTGAGTCATGTGACAGGTCACATGACTCAATGACGTCATGGCAGGTCCTTCACAACACCGCGACCCATACAGCAGACCAGACGGATGGGAGAAAACACCGGGAGGACATCGGAAGGTGAGTATAATCTTTATTTTTTATTTTAAATTCTTTTTTTTACAGTTTCTATGGTACCCAGGTCAGGAGGAGAGTCTCCTCTCCTCCAGACCTGGGTACCATCCGCACATTGAACCGTGTGATATCCGCTTGTGCAGATGCATGATGCGGATGTCATGTGGTCCAATGCAAGTCAATGGTGGCGATTACGCTGCGTGTCCGCAAAATTAATGGACATGCTGCGTATTTTTCCGCAATGATAATCCGCAGCGGAAATTTCCGCAGCATGTGCACAGCACATGCGGAATATCATTGGGGACCATGGGACACGTATTTCCAAGCGTTTTTTAAGCGTTTTTGCTAAGGAAATTCCGCGGCAAAAACGCTTGAAAAACGCATAGTGGGCACTCAGCCTCAAAGACTTATTTTCCCCACTGTAGCTTAGAACTGTGCAACATAAAGAAGGAAAAGTCGTGTAATTATGGAAATCAAAGGATGGATAGACATGCCAGTGATCTGCAAATGAAGGAAAAATGGAAACAAATATTTATAAACCTCTCTATTCAATATAGAGTATGAGCGGCATACACTGGAATCCCTGCACTTGGCTGCTATCACTGAGGTTATTATTGGTTGTCTGAGGAATGTTCTGCCACGCTGTATCCAGGTGGGCACATAAATCATCAAGATCTTCTGCTGGCAGCTCTCTTTGAAATTGCAGACCAATGTTGTCCCAGATGTGCTCGATGAGAGAGAAGTCCAAGAATGCAGCAGGCCATGGTAGCACATTTAGGCCACACAGGCTGCTCACATTGGTCACCAACATAGGTGCTGCAGACTTGTACCCCAAACCTGGACAACCCCTTGTAAGATTTTAATGCTTTGGCTGAGCATGGTGAGGGTCTTGTGGGCAGACAGAGCTTCAGGAAGATTGCAGAATCAAGATTTCATCAGAGGAGGTCCTAGCCTCAGCACACCTGTGGTGCCTGTGGCCCCTTGTAACACTGCAAATGAATAGTACCAACCAATGCCATGTACAGCTGCTTTGAAAAGTATCACGTGGAAGTACGATCCAGCCTGCGACCCAATATCATCAATGTGGATGCAGGACTTGCACAAGCTTTACCGGTTCATCAACCAGAAAATTAGCAGGGTGCTGAGGGTCGGACTGCCACCAATTTAGTATTGATAGCCTATCACTGGGGTCTCACTACTGGGACCCCAAATGGTTACCAGGTGGGCCCTGAGCTCCCAGTTTCTCCTCATAACTTATGGTACTGATGGAGATTGCTAAATACAAAGCTGGAAAGTGGCGTAAAATGCTTGTGAAAAATTGCAAATTTTTGCTGATTCCACACCAGTTTGAAGCAGCACTGCCAAAAAGGGGCAGAGCTGAGACAAGTGTGGCTACTCCTGCCTGTCAGGTTCTGCAATAGTGCCGTCATTTTTCATGCCAGAAATGTTGCTGCAGTCCCTGACTGAAGTAGCATTTCTGGCAAGGCGCACGCCACTAAAATGAGGTGTCACTTCCGGTTCCAGCCCTGGCCGCTGCAGTGGTGTAGGAAATCAGCTCCTGCAAACCCCGCCATTAAAGCGTCTAATCCAGAGCCACCGAGCCTGCCCGAGGTCCAGAACATCCACAAGAGCAGAGGGGGAAGTGACTGGCATGGACAGGTACTTGCTGTGGAGTGCGGGGACTGGAGATGGCCCCGGGAACCGTGGAGATGAATCGCTCCATCAGGAGAGTGTCATGGCGCCGGCGGAGAAGACTCCCCGCCCCCCTAGGAGAGATGCTGCCGGAGAACAGAGAGGAGCACGGCAGGAAGGGGGAGAGGCAGACAGTGGGCAAGAGAGACAGAGAGGAGATAAAAAGAAAATCCTGGATGCAACACAGGAGGCTTATATAACAGCAGGAGACAGCCTAACAGAGGACACCATAGAAGACTATGAGGGAGACAACGATGTGACCTTTAGTGCAGAGTGGGGGTAAGAGCAAACCCCTCATACAGAAAGTGCCTGGCAGGGAGAATGCAGCCAAAGTACTACTGATTCAGCCTTATCAGCCTGGGCTGAAGGAGGTACAGAGCATAGAATGACCAGCTCTGAGCCCAAAGGGAAACGCAGAGGCACTAGCCACAAGGCCAACATTGGGAACAAACCCCATGAGTGCATCATAGACTATGACAAAATGGCCAGCGAAGTCGCATCACGTATATCACAGGACATTAAACAGGTCATAACCTCAGCAATACAAGCCTCCCTGTCTAAGATGGACGCAAGATTTGAGATGCAGGACAATAGGATGTAAGAGGCTGAACAGCGAATAGCAGTCTCAGAGGAGGTAATAACGTCCATGTCAAATCAAATAAGGGCCCTGACTAATCTAACAGACACACTCAGAATCAAGATGGATGACCTGGAAAACCGCTCCAGGAGGAGCAATTTAAGAATTGTGGGCCTTCCAGAATCAGTAACGGCGTGGCAGCTAGACAACATTTTTGAGGTCGAGCTACCTCAGGCACTAGGTATCAAACATAGCTGTCGAATAGAGAGAGAACACGGTGTGGGCCCCCTGAGAGATCAAGAGGGAATAAGAGGCAATATCAACTCTGATAAGAGACAAGTATCACATGCAAGACCCAGACAAGCCATTGCCAAGTACCTGGATTATAAACACAAGGAAGAGATTATACGAGCATTCAGAGAAAGGCGCCGCACACTACAAATCAATGGACACAAGATTTTGGTCTTTGGAGACTACTCGGCAGAGGTGACAAAGAAGAGAAAGGCATTTAGCAGGGTGTGCACGGCCCTATATCATAAAAAGATACCTTTTCAACTTCTATACCCCGTTACTCTGAAGATGAAGAGTCCAGATGGTACCTTCAAGTTCTACAAGGACCACATAGAAGCAGAAAGATTATACCTATCGGAGAGAGTGAAAACCGGGGAGACACTGAGAAGACGGAATGACGTCAACCCAAGAGAGACAAGGAACAGATCGCAGGCCGAGAGAGGTGCAGACGGAGACAGGCCTGGGGAACAAAGATCACCAGTCGGAGCTCGCAAGATATCAAGTAAAGGCCCCTGAAAAAGACTCGAGAAAGATAACGAAATTGCTACGTGTTGACTAAGCTTCAACAGCAGGAAGAGATCTGGACGATATATATATCGACGATATATATATATTTCTCTTCTCCTTTTTTTTTTTTATTATTTAACATGATATGTTGCTCTTCGCTGGTCAAATCTCGAGAGAGGTTGTATTACCGTTTTTTTTCTGAAATTGAAAATTTAATAGATTGGAGGGGGGGAAGAGGAGGGGGCTGAAAAGGGTAGAGCTCAGGGACACACACAAGAATAAGAATGAAGGGGTTATGGCATGCAAGTACTGTGGCCAGAATGATGGAAGTGTAACGGGTCTGGGAGGTGGAACCTCTGAGCAACTATACAAGGGGGCAGTCCTTGTAAGGAAGCGGGTGGCTCCCAGGGAAGGCGGGCAGGTAGTCACGGCTAGTGACGGGGACAGTCTCTGGGTAGAAGGGCAGAAGGTCACGGCAAGTGACGGGGACAGTCTCTTGACAGGCGGGTGGTCACGGCAAGTGACGGCAGAGCCTCCAGGTAGGCTAGCAGGCAGGTAGCAGGTGGACGTTCCCAGGTGAGCGGGCAAGAGTCTCTGGACAGGCAGGTGGTCACAGCACGTGACGGCGGAGCCTCCAGGTAGGCTAGCAGGCAGATAGCAGGTGGACGCTCCCAGGTGAGCGGGCAAGAGTCTCTGGACAGGCAGGTGGTCACAGCACGTGACGGCGGAGCCTCCAGGTAGGCTAGCAGGCAGGTAGCAGTTGAGCGCTCCCAGGTGAGCGGGCAAGAGTCTCTGGACAGGCAGGTGGTCACAGCACGTGACGGCGGAGCCTCCAGGTAGGCTAGCAGACAGGTAGTAGGTGAGCGCTCCCAGGTGAGCGGGCAGGCTGGTCCATAGACAGACTGACAGGTGTCGGAAGGCAGACCGTCGGACCGCAGGCTTGCAAGCAGGTAAGCGGATATCAGGCAGGTATCAAGCAGGATTCTGGCAGGTGACTGGCAGGTAGCAGGCAGGAATCTGGCAGGTGACTGGCAGGTAACAAGCAGGAATCTGGCAGGTGACTGGCAGGTAACTGGTAACGGGACCTGAGGGCTGAAGCAGAGTGAAGGCTTTGCAACAACATTGCTCGGGCACCTACATTTTGGAGGAGGTGCCTTATATATGGGAGGTCCTCCGGCAATTGGCCGGGGACTCCTTAGGACGGCGCGCGTGGTCCCTTTAAGAGAGGGGGAGCGCGCGCGCGCCCTAAGCACACTGTCGGGGAAGGAGCGCGTGCCGGAAGCAGCGGGGAGAGAAGCGCTGGAGGACGCCGCGCCAGGAGCGTGGAGGTGAGAGGGACGGCGTCTCTGCCTAGTACGGGGCAGAGACGCCGATGCTACAGTACCCCCCCCTTTAGGCCCCCTCTTTTTTTGGCCAGAAAGAAATTTTTCAAGGAGAAGCGGGGCGTTGATGTTCTCCCTGGGTTCCCAAGTTCTCTCCTCAGGACCAAACCCCTTCCAATCTACCAGAAAAAAGTTTTTTCCTCTTACCCTCTTGGAGGCCAGAATACTCTCTACCTCAAAGACGTCATCAGCGGAAACCGGAGCAGGAGGGGCACCTGGATTATTGGAAAAAGAGTTAAAGACAACGGGTTTGAGGAGAGATACGTGGCAGGAGTTGGGAATCCGTAGGGTGGCCGGGAGTTTTAATTTGTAGGCCACAGGGTTAATTTGCCTAAGGACTTCGAAGGGACTGATGAATCGAGGACCCAACTTGAAGGAGGGTACTTTGAGCCGCACATGTTTGGACGAGAGCCAAACCTTGTCTCCCGGACGGAATTGAGGCGGATCCAGACGTCTCTTATCAGCATATCTCTTCATCCGCTCAGAGGACAGAAGAAGAGCGGACCTGGTACTCTCCCAAATAGTAGATAATTCGCTGACAAGAGACTCCGCAGCAGGGTTGTCCACAGAAATGGAGACAGGAAGTGGAATCCGGGGATGTTGGCCACCGACTATAAAGAACGGGGATTTGGAAGAGGATTCGCTCTCATGGTTATTGTAAGAGAACTCGGCCCATGGTAGGAGATCCACCCAGTCCGAATGGTGTGCATTAACGAAGTGCCGGAGGTAACTGGTCAGGATCTGATTGATCCGCTCCACTTGACCATTGGACTGTGGGTGGTAAGCTGTCACACTGTCACAGAATACTGGAGGTAGGGGGCCTAAGCTGACCCTAAGCTGGGGCCCTGACTAATCCCTCATCCTGGAGGTACTGTTAAAGGTACAGAGGTCCAGGCCGCCAGCGTAACCCCTACCTTCTGAGGATCCCTGCACCTAAGTAATCTAGTCCTGAGAAGGACCCCGATCACAACAATAGGGAACCAGAAATAATATGCCCACACACAGTATTTAGACGAACGAGACAGTACAAGGGAAAAACCAAAACCACCTTGCATACAACTTCTAAACAACTACAACAGAGGGAACACCAACGGGAAAGGAGATAAATGATAAAGCGAGGAAAGGGAAAACACACTTCCAAATACACTTATCACAGCAACTCCAAACACCACGATCCGCTCTGTAAGTCTGAATGAAAAGCTTTCACCGACACCTCCCAAACAGACCTGCAGGAATATAAAGGAGTCTCACTAAAGAAGCATTGATTGCAGCTGGGCGAGGCTGGACCTCAGCTAGCCCAGAGAGAGAGAGAGAATTAACTCCTACACTGACGAGAAAACACAAAGCACCAACAAGTCAGCTGCGAGAAGTCAGGCTGTGTACTCGTGACGATCTTCGTGGCAACACACCCGTGACAGTACCCCCCCTTCTACGAGGGGCCTCTGGACCCTCAGGGCCAGGTTTATCCGGGTGAGTCGTGTGGAAGGCCCGAACTAATCGGTCTGCGTTAATATCCGACGCAGGAACCCACATCCTCTCCTCAGGGCCATACCCCTTCCAATGAACCAAGTACTGAAGGGACCGGCGATTAAAGCGTGAATCAATGACCCTCGATACCTGGAACTCCAAGTTACCATTGACAACCACAGGAGGGGGAGGTAAAGGTGACGGTACCACCGGCGCCACATACCTCTTAAGCAATGATCTGTGAAACACGTTGTGAATTTTAAACGTAGGGGGGAGGTCAAGACGGAATGCCACCGGATTAATAACAGAACTGATTCTGTACGGCCCGATGAACCTGGGACCCAGTTTCCAGGAGGGAACCTTAAGTTTAATATTCCTGGTAGACAACCATACCTGATCGTTCACACTTAGGTCCGGACCAGACACTCTCCTCCTATCAGCCATACGTTTGTATCGGTTCCCCATAGTATTCAGATTCTTCAGCACCCCTCTCCATACTGAAGCGAGAGATGAGGAAAATCGTTCCTCCTCCGGAACCCCCGAAGAGCCCCCCCTACTGAAAGTACAAAACTGGGGGTGAAAACCATATGCCCCAAAAAACGGGGACTTACCAGTGGACTCGCTCCGCCTATTATTGAGAGCAAACTCTGCCAGAGGTAGGAAAGAAGCCCAGTCCTCCTGGTTCTCTGACACAAAACACCGAAGATATGTCTCCAAGCTCTGGTTCATACGTTCCGTCTGACCATTGGTCTGAGGATGAAAAGCCGACGAGAATGACAAATGCATCCCCCGCCGTGCACAAAACGCCTTCCAGAACTTGGACACAAACTGAGACCCCCGATCAGACACCACCTCGGAGGGTACCCCGTGAAGCCTCACAATCTCCCCAATGAACACCTGCGCAAGAGTTTTAGCATTAGGGAGAGCCGGAAGAGCGATAAAATGTGCCATCTTGCTGAACCTGTCCACTACAACGAGTATGACCGTTTTACCCGAAGACGGAGGGAGGTCAGTAATAAAGTCCATAGACAGATGAGTCCAAGGACGCTCCGGGATCTTCAAAGGTAAGAGGGCCCCAGACGGACGGGTATGTGAGGTCTTAGAGCGCGCACAAACCCCACAGGACGCGACAAAAGTTACCACCTCTTTATGTAAGTTAGGCCACCAAAACCGACGCGAGAGGAGATCCACAGTTGCTTTACTCCCCGGGTGTCCTGCAAAAACTGAGTTATGGTGTGCCTCGATCACCTTTTGTCGCAACTGATCTGGAACGAACAGTCTCCCCGGAGGTCCAACAGGGGCGTCTCCCTGAGCCTCCAATATCTCCTCCTCCAGCTCAGAGCATACTGCCGAAACCACCACCCCCTCCTGAAGAATAGGAATCGGGTCGTCCGTATTCCCGGCCCCAGGGAAACTACGAGATAAGGCATCCGCCTTTACATTTTTAGACCCAGGACGATATGTAACGACGAAATTAAACCTGGTAAAAAACAATGACCACCTAGCTTGTCTGGGATTCAGACGTTTAGCGGACTCCAGATATAGCAGGTTCTTGTGATCGGTGATGACGGTGACCGGATGAACTGCCCCCTCCAAAAAATGGCGCCACTCCTCAAAAGCTAACTTAATGGCCAAGAGTTCCCTATTGCCGACATCGTAATTCCTCTCAGCGGACGACAATTTTTTAGAGAAAAAGGCGCACGGATGCCACTTACCAGGGGACGAACCCTGTGACAATACTGCTCCCACCCCTACCTCGGAAGCGTCTACCTCTACAAAGAATGGCTGAGACGCATCAGGTTGAATGAGTATGGGTGCCGAGGCAAAACATTTTTTCAAGGAGGAGAATGCTTGACAAGCCTTGTCAGACCACCTAGAAAAATCCGTCCCCTTTTTAGTCATGTCTGTGAGAGGCTTAACCATGGACGAGAAATTATGAATGAACTTCCGGTAATAGTTAGCAAACCCCAGGAAACGTTGTAGTGCCTTAAGATTCTCCGGCCGATCCCACTCAAGAACTGCCCGCACTTTCCCAGGGTCCATACGAAAACCGGACGCTGAAACCAGGAAGCCTAAAAACTGGAGTTCCTGTACGGCGAACACACACTTTTCCCACTTGGCATACAGTTTATTATCCCGCAAGATCTGTAACACCTGTCTAACGTGCTCCTGATGAGACACCAGATCCGGCGAGTAAATTAAGATATCATCCAGATATATGACAACAAACTGTCCCACCAGGTGGCGAAAAATATCATTAACAAAGTGTTGAAACACCGCCGGGGCATTAGTCAGACCGAATGGCATGACAAGGTTCTCATAATGCCCCTCCGGAGTGTTAAAAGCCGTCTTCCACTCATCCCCCTCCTTCATCCTAATCAGATTGTACGCCCCCCTGAGATCCAACTTAGAGAACCATTTGGCGCCCACGATCTGATTAAAGAGATCGGGAATAAGTGGGAGCGGATACGGATCTCGGACCGTAATCCGATTAAGTTCACGGAAATCCAGGCAAGGGCGTAGGCCTCCATCTTTCTTCTTAACAAAGAAGAACCCCGCGGCCACCGGAGAAGATGAAGGTCTAATATGCCCCTTAGCCAGACTTTCAGAAATATAATCCTTCATGGCCTGCCTCTCAGGACCAGAAAGGTTATACAACCTAGCTTTAGGTAACTTGGCCTCAGGGAGCAGTTTTACAGAACAGTCATACACGCGATGAGGAGGTAGTTCCTGACACCCATTCTCCGAGAATACATCCTCAAAGTCCGCCAGAAATGGAGGTAAGACCCAAGGAGTAACCGCACCGATGACCGTGTTCATGCAGTTTTTATTACAGAATTTACTCCATTGGCTTATCTCTCTGGTTTGCCAATTAATAACCGGGTTATGCTTAGCTAACCAAGGAAGGCCCAACACTATAGGAGTGGGAAGACCCTCCAACACGTAGCAAGACAACAGTTCTTTATGTATTGCCCCCACTTGAAGTTTTACGCCATGCACAGCTTGCAAAAAACTTCCCTGACCGAGAGGTCTGGCATCGATCGAGAATATGGGGATGGGTTTAGCCAACTCACTCAATCGCATACCTTGAACCCGGGCAAACCGAGCATCAACCAGATTAGCCCCGGCCCCACTATCCAGAAGAACAGATATCCTCTCAGTTCTCGTACCCACCACCACCTCCGCCGGTACGAGAAACTGAGACGAACCTAGGGACGAAATACCTACTCCCAGATTGCCGTCCACCACACAACCTGGGATCAACAGTTTTTTCGACGACTCTTTACTCTGCAAGGGACGGGATGGACACCCCCCAATAAAATGTCCCTTTTTCCCGCAGAGAAAACACCTTCCTGTCTTATGGCGCACCACCGGTCCCCTTCCCCGAAATGATGTCCCTCCTAATTGCATAGGCTCCTCCGGACTGACCAGGGGAACCACCATATGAGGGGACCTTGTAGGAGGTGGAGACATTACAGGGGGTAGAGTTATCCCGCACCTCTCCCGAAGCCGTCTGTCAACGCGAATAGCAAGGGCCATAGCGGCTTCCAGTGACGCGGGAGAGTCATACTGTGCCAACACATCCTGTAATTTGTCGGATAAACCATGACAAAACTGGCTCCTAAGAGCCGGGTCATTCCACTGGGTGTCCGTGGCCCACCTACGGAACTCCGAACAGAATTCCTCCGCCGGACGATCTCCCTGCTGAATCCTACGTAACTTAGACTCAGCAAGGGAGATCCGATCTGGGTCATCATATACGAGTCCCAGAGCAGCGAAAAACCTATCCACTGACTGGAGAACCGGGGAGCTTGGGGGAAGAGAGAACGCCCAAGATTGTGGGTCCCCTTGTAGGAGCGAGATGACAATTCCCACCCTTTGTTCTTCACTGCCCGATGACCGAGGCCGCAGCCGAAAGTACAATTTGCATGCCTCCCGGAAAACAAAAAACTTGTCCCGCCCCCCAGTGAACCTGTCAGGGAGAGCTACTTTAGGTTCTGGTCCGGCTTGCTCCAGAGGATGCAAAACCTTGGACCTAACGTCCGCCAGCCCCATGGACAAACTCTGCAACTGCCGAGCTAGACCGGCTACTGGATCCATGGTAGCTGGAGAAAAACTAAGATGGTCGGTGAAAATGTCACACTGTCACAGAATACTGGAGGTAGGGGGCCTAAGCTGACCCTAAGCTGGGGCCCTGACTAATCCCTCATCCTGGAGGTACTGTTAAAGGTACAGAGGTCCAGGCCGCCAGCGTAACCCCTACCTTCTGAGGATCCCTGCACCTAAGTAATCTAGTCCTGAGAAGGACCCCGATCACAACAATAGGGAACCAGAAATAATATGCCCACACACAGTATTTAGACGAACGAGACAGTACAAGGGAAAAACCAAAACCACCTTGCATACAACTTCTAAACAACTACAACAGAGGGAACACCAACGGGAAAGGAGATAAATGATAAAGCGAGGAAAGGGAAAACACACTTCCAAATACACTTATCACAGCAACTCCAAACACCACGATCCGCTCTGTAAGTCTGAATGAAAAGCTTTCACCGACACCTCCCAAACAGACCTGCAGGAATATAAAGGAGTCTCACTAAAGAAGCATTGATTGCAGCTGGGCGAGGCTGGACCTCAGCTAGCCCAGAGAGAGAGAGAGAATTAACTCCTACACTGACGAGAAAACACAAAGCACCAACAAGTCAGCTGCGAGAAGTCAGGCTGTGTACTCGTGACGATCTTCGTGGCAACACACCCGTGACAGTACCCCCCCTTCTACGAGGGGCCTCTGGACCCTCAGGGCCAGGTTTATCCGGGTGAGTCGTGTGGAAGGCCCGAACTAATCGGTCTGCGTTAATATCCGACGCAGGAACCCACATCCTCTCCTCAGGGCCATACCCCTTCCAATGAACCAAGTACTGAAGGGACCGGCGATTAAAGCGTGAATCAATGACCCTCGATACCTGGAACTCCAAGTTACCATTGACAACCACAGGAGGGGGAGGTAAAGGTGACGGTACCACCGGCGCCACATACCTCTTAAGCAATGATCTGTGAAACACGTTGTGAATTTTAAACGTAGGGGGGAGGTCAAGACGGAATGCCACCGGATTAATAACAGAACTGATTCTGTACGGCCCGATGAACCTGGGACCCAGTTTCCAGGAGGGAACCTTAAGTTTAATATTCCTGGTAGACAACCATACCTGATCGTTCACACTTAGGTCCGGACCAGACACTCTCCTCCTATCAGCCATACGTTTGTATCGGTTCCCCATAGTATTCAGATTCTTCAGCACCCCTCTCCATACTGAAGCGAGAGATGAGGAAAATCGTTCCTCCTCCGGAACCCCCGAAGAGCCCCCCCTACTGAAAGTACAAAACTGGGGGTGAAAACCATATGCCCCAAAAAACGGGGACTTACCAGTGGACTCGCTCCGCCTATTATTGAGAGCAAACTCTGCCAGAGGTAGGAAAGAAGCCCAGTCCTCCTGGTTCTCTGACACAAAACACCGAAGATATGTCTCCAAGCTCTGGTTCATACGTTCCGTCTGACCATTGGTCTGAGGATGAAAAGCCGACGAGAATGACAAATGCATCCCCCGCCGTGCACAAAACGCCTTCCAGAACTTGGACACAAACTGAGACCCCCGATCAGACACCACCTCGGAGGGTACCCCGTGAAGCCTCACAATCTCCCCAATGAACACCTGCGCAAGAGTTTTAGCATTAGGGAGAGCCGGAAGAGCGATAAAATGTGCCATCTTGCTGAACCTGTCCACTACAACGAGTATGACCGTTTTACCCGAAGACGGAGGGAGGTCAGTAATAAAGTCCATAGACAGATGAGTCCAAGGACGCTCCGGGATCTTCAAAGGTAAGAGGGCCCCAGATGGACGGGTATGTGAGGTCTTAGAGCGCGCACAAACCCCACAGGACGCGACAAAAGTTACCACCTCTTTATGTAAGTTAGGCCACCAAAACCGACGCGAGAGGAGATCCACAGTTGCTTTACTCCCCGGGTGTCCTGCAAAAACTGAGTTATGGTGTGCCTCGATCACCTTTTGTCGCAACTGATCTGGAACGAACAGTCTCCCCGGAGGTCCAACAGGGGCGTCTCCCTGAGCCTCCAATATCTCCTCCTCCAGCTCAGAGCATACTGCCGAAACCACCACCCCCTCCTGAAGAATAGGAATCGGGTCGTCCGTATTCCCGGCCCCAGGGAAACTACGAGATAAGGCATCCGCCTTTACATTTTTAGACCCAGGACGATATGTAACGACGAAATTAAACCTGGTAAAAAACAATGACCACCTAGCTTGTCTGGGATTCAGACGTTTAGCGGACTCCAGATATAGCAGGTTCTTGTGATCGGTGATGACGGTGACCGGATGAACTGCCCCCTCCAAAAAATGGCGCCACTCCTCAAAAGCTAACTTAATGGCCAAGAGTTCCCTATTGCCGACATCGTAATTCCTCTCAGCGGACGACAATTTTTTAGAGAAAAAGGCGCACGGATGCCACTTACCAGGGGACGAACCCTGTGACAATACTGCTCCCACCCCTACCTCGGAAGCGTCTACCTCTACAAAGAATGGCTGAGACGCATCAGGTTGAATGAGTATGGGTGCCGAGGCAAAACATTTTTTCAAGGAGGAGAATGCTTGACAAGCCTTGTCAGACCACCTAGAAAAATCCGTCCCCTTTTTAGTCATGTCTGTGAGAGGCTTAACCATGGACGAGAAATTACGAATGAACTTCCGGTAATAGTTAGCAAACCCCAGGAAACGTTGTAGTGCCTTAAGATTCTCCGGCCGATCCCACTCAAGAACTGCCCGCACTTTCCCAGGGTCCATACGAAAACCGGACGCTGAAACCAGGAAGCCTAAAAACTGGAGTTCCTGTACGGCGAACACACACTTTTCCCACTTGGCATACAGTTTATTATCCCGCAAGATCTGTAACACCTGTCTAACGTGCTCCTGATGAGACACCAGATCCGGCGAGTAAATTAAGATATCATCCAGATATATGACAACAAACTGTCCCACCAGGTGGCGAAAAATATCATTAACAAAGTGTTGAAACACCACCGGGGCATTAGTCAGACCGAATGGCATGACAAGGTTCTCATAATGCCCCTCCGGAGTGTTAAAAGCCGTCTTCCACTCATCCCCCTCCTTCATCCTAATCAGATTGTACGCCCCCCTGAGATCCAACTTAGAGAACCATTTGGCGCCCACGATCTGATTAAAGAGATCGGGAATAAGTGGGAGCGGATACGGATCTCGGACCGTAATCCGATTAAGTTCACGGAAATCCAGGCAAGGGCGTAGGCCTCCATCTTTCTTCTTAACAAAGAAGAACCCCGCGGCCACCGGAGAAGATGAAGGTCTAATATGCCCCTTAGCCAGACTTTCAGAAATATAATCCTTCATGGCCTGCCTCTCAGGACCAGAAAGGTTATACAACCTAGCTTTAGGTAACTTGGCCTCAGGGAGCAGTTTTACAGAACAGTCATACACGCGATGAGGAGGTAGTTCCTGACACCCATTCTCCGAGAATACATCCTCAAAGTCCGCCAGAAATGGAGGTAAGACCCAAGGAGTAACCGCACCGATGACCGTGTTCATGCAGTTTTTATTACAGAATTTACTCCATTGGCTTATCTCTCTGGTTTGCCAATTAATAACCGGGTTATGCTTAGCTAACCAAGGAAGGCCCAACACTATAGGAGTGGGAAGACCCTCCAACACGTAGCAAGACAACAGTTCTTTATGTATTGCCCCCACTTGAAGTTTTACGCCATGCACAGCTTGCAAAAAACTTCCCTGACCGAGAGGTCTGGCATCGATCGAGAATATGGGGATGGGTTTAGCCAACTCACTCAATCGCATACCTTGAACCCGGGCAAACCGAGCATCAACCAGATTAGCCCCGGCCCCACTATCCAGAAGAACAGATATCCTCTCAGTTCTCGTACCCACCACCACCTCCGCCGGTACGAGAAACTGAGACGAACCTAGGGACGAAATACCTACTCCCAGATTGCCGTCCACCACACAACCTGGGATCAACAGTTTTTTCGACGACTCTTTACTCTGCAAGGGACGGGATGGACACCCCCCAATAAAATGTCCCTTTTTCCCGCAGAGAAAACACCTTCCTGTCTTATGGCGCACCACCGGTCCCCTTCCCCGAAATGATGTCCCTCCTAATTGCATAGGCTCCTCCGGACTGACCAGGGGAACCACCATATGAGGGGACCTTGTAGGAGGTGGAGACATTACAGGGGGTAGAGTTATCCCGCACCTCTCCCGAAGCCGTCTGTCAACGCGAATAGCAAGGGCCATAGCGGCTTCCAGTGACGCGGGAGAGTCATACTGTGCCAACACATCCTGTAATTTGTCGGATAAACCATGACAAAACTGGCTCCTAAGAGCCGGGTCATTCCACTGGGTGTCCGTGGCCCACCTACGGAACTCCGAACAGAATTCCTCCGCCGGACGATCTCCCTGCTGAATCCTACGTAACTTAGACTCAGCAAGGGAGATCCGATCTGGGTCATCATATACGAGTCCCAGAGCAGCGAAAAACCTATCCACTGACTGGAGAACCGGGGAGCTTGGGGGAAGAGAGAACGCCCAAGATTGTGGGTCCCCTTGTAGGAGCGAGATGACAATTCCCACCCTTTGTTCTTCACTGCCCGATGACCGAGGCCGCAGCCGAAAGTACAATTTGCATGCCTCCCGGAAAACAAAAAACTTGTCCCGCCCCCCAGTGAACCTGTCAGGGAGAGCTACTTTAGGTTCTGGTCCGGCTTGCTCCAGAGGATGCAAAACCTTGGACCTAACGTCCGCCAGCCCCATGGACAAACTCTGCAACTGCCGAGCTAGACCGGCTACTGGATCCATGGTAGCTGGAGAAAAACTAAGATGGTCGGTGAAAATGTCACACTGTCACAGAATACTGGAGGTAGGGGGCCTAAGCTGACCCTAAGCTGGGGCCCTGACTAATCCCTCATCCTGGAGGTACTGTTAAAGGTACAGAGGTCCAGGCCGCCAGCGTAACCCCTACCTTCTGAGGATCCCTGCACCTAAGTAATCTAGTCCTGAGAAGGACCCCGATCACAACAATAGGGAACCAGAAATAATATGCCCACACACAGTATTTAGACGAACGAGACAGTACAAGGGAAAAACCAAAACCACCTTGCATACAACTTCTAAACAACTACAACAGAGGGAACACCAACGGGAAAGGAGATAAATGATAAAGCGAGGAAAGGGAAAACACACTTCCAAATACACTTATCACAGCAACTCCAAACACCACGATCCGCTCTGTAAGTCTGAATGAAAAGCTTTCACCGACACCTCCCAAACAGACCTGCAGGAATATAAAGGAGTCTCACTAAAGAAGCATTGATTGCAGCTGGGCGAGGCTGGACCTCAGCTAGCCCAGAGAGAGAGAGAGAATTAACTCCTACACTGACGAGAAAACACAAAGCACCAACAAGTCAGCTGCGAGAAGTCAGGCTGTGTACTCGTGACGATCTTCGTGGCAACACACCCGTGACATAAGCGGAGGAGAAGTCCAGGGTGATGTCTAGCAGCTTACATGTGGCTCTCCAGAAGCGTGAGGTGAACTGAACCCCACGATCCGACACGATGTGGAGGGGCAGGCCATGGAGACGGAAGATGTGGCGGATAAAGTCTTTAGCCAGCTCGGGTGCAGATGGGAGGCCAGGCAGGGGAATGAAGTGGGGCATCTTAGAAAAGCGGTCAGCGACAACCCAAATGACTGTACAACCGGCAGAAATAGGAAGATCGGTGATAAAGTCCATAGCAATGTTCTGCCAAGGAGCAGCAGGTACGGGAAGGGGCAGGAGATGGCCGGCTGGTAGATGTCTGGGAACTTTGTTACGGGCACAGGATGAGCAGGCCGCGACGAAGTCTACCACGTCCTTACGCAGGGTAGGCCACCAGTAATGCCGGGTAATGAGTTGGAAGGTCTTCTTTTGGCCAGCATGGCCAGCTAGTTTAGAAGAATGTCCCCAGCGAAGAACCCTCTCCCGATCTGGTACAGCTACAAACGTCTTACCGGGTGGGAGACAAGTCAGATCCAAGGGGGCCACATGCATCACCTTGGAGGAGTCGATGATGTGCATAGGCTCCTCCTCTTGATCGGAGGACAGGAAGGACCGGGACAAGGCATCAGCTTTGACGTTCTTGTCCGCCGGATGGAAATGAAGAATGAAGTCGAAGTGGGCAAAAAACAACGACCACCGGGCCTGGCGAGGATTGAGTCTCTGGGCATTTTGGAGATATGCCAGGTTTTTGTGATCCGTGTAGATAATTACCGGGTAGAGAGCCCCTTCAAGCAGATAGCGCCACTCCCCCAGTGCCAATTTGATGGCTAGCAATTCACGGTCTCCTATGGAGTAGTTGCGCTCAGACAAGGAGAAGATTTTGGAGAAGAAGCCGCAGGTTACCATTCTCCCGGTAGAAGATTTTTGGGTGAGTACGGCTCCGGCTCCGGAGGAGGAGGCATCAACCTCCAGGTAGAATTGTTTATTACAGTCCGGACGGTGCATAACGGGAGCAGAGGCGAAGGCTTTCTTTAAGGAAAGGAAGGCCTCCTCGGCTTCAGGCGACCATGTCCTGGGATTAGCCCCCTTACGGGTAAGTGCAGATATGGGAGCAGTCCGAGACGAGAAGTGTGGGATGAAAAGACGATAGTAATTAGCGAAGCCCAGGAATCGCTGTATCGCCTTCAAACCTTCAGGACGAGGCCATTTTAGAACGGATGAGAGCTTCTCGGGATCCATTTGCAGACCTGTCTGGGAGATGACATAGCCCAAGAATGGTAGGGAGGTCTGGTCGAAGAGGCACTTCTCGTATTTGGCATAGAGGTGGTTCTGCCGAAGCCTAAGCAGGACCTGACGAACATCCCTTCGGTGTGTGGGGAGATCCGGAGAGCAGACCAAGATATCGTCCAGGTATACCACTACGCAGGAGTACAGGAAGTCACGGAAGATGTCGTTGACTAGTTCTTGAAAGACAGCGGGAGCATTACAGAGACCGAAGGGCATCACAAGGTACTCATAGTGACCGTCCCGGGTATTGAATGCCGTCTTCCACTCGTCTCCTTGACGGATACGGACCAGGTTATATGCTCCTCGTAGATCCAGCTTGGAGAAGATCCTGGCGCCCTTGAGACGGTCAAACAATTCGGAGATGAGCGGCAGGGGGTATTTGTTTTTTACTGTGATGAGATTGAGTCCTCTGTAGTCAATACAGGGATGTAGCGAGCCGTCTTTCTTTTTGACAAAGAAGAATCCGGCTCCAGCTGGGGAGGTAGATTTTCGGATAAATCCCCTGGCCAGATTCTCTTCAATGTACTCAGACATGGCCCGGGTCTCGGCTGCAGACAACGGGTAGATACGCCCACGGGGAGGAGTGGTGCCAGGTACCTGGTCGATCGGGCAGTCATATGGCCTATGGGGTGGCAACGTCTCTGCTTCCTTCTTACCGAAGACGTCCGCATAGGGCCAGTAAGGAGCCAGGAGACCTGGTAAATTAGCTGGAGTAGGCGAAGGGCGAGCTGGGCGGACCGGAACCAGGCAGGTCCTATGGCAGTCTGGACCCCATCGGAGTACTTCACCGGATCACCAGTTCAATACGGGTTCGTGTGCCTGGAGCCAAGGTAGACCTAGCAACAGGGAGTGAGAAAGTCCGGACAGCACATGGAATGAGATTTCCTCAGAGTACAGTATTCCCACCTGCAGGGTTATGGGTTCAGTGACGAGCAGGATGGTCTCCGAGAGAAGTCTTCCATCCACGGAGGCGACTGACAATGGTTCAGCCAGGGACTTGGTGGGAATACGGTATCTCTCTACCAGAGACTGGGAGATGAGGTTTCCAGCAGCTCCAGAATCCAGGTGGGCGAGTTCAAAGTGACGGTTTTCTCCCCAAGTAATAGAGACCGGTAAAGTCTGAGACGGAGAGGGCTTACTTTTGTCTAGGACGACCTCTCCGAGCGGTCCTAGACACTGGCGTTTCCCGGCTTTTCCGGGCAGGAACGGATGAAGTGCTCCATACTGCCACAATAGAAACAGCTTCCCTAGGCTCGGCGAGATTCTTGGCGAGATCTGACCATCTTGGTCTGGTCGATCTGCATAGGTTCAGGCGAGAGCGCCCGCGGAGTGACTGGTTGAGAGGCAGGTCTCAGGGAAGTAGGAGCAGAGCAAGAAAAGTCTTTCTCCCAGGCAGTCTCTTTGGCACGTTCTTGGAACCGGATGCCAATCCGGGTAGCTAGTGACACCAGGTCATCCAGAGTGGTAGGAATGTCCCGACCAGCTAACTCGTCCTTAATCCGACCGGAAAGACCCTCCCAGAAGACGGACACCAGAGCCTCATTTTCCCAGGCAAGCTCAGAAGCGAGGGTGCGGAACCGTATGGCATATTGGCCCATGGTGAGACTCCCTTGGCGGAGACGTAGCAGAGAGGAGGCAGAAGAGGTTTTCCGTCCAGGTTCATCGAAGACTTTCCGGAAAGCAGCGAGGAAAGACGGCAGGTCGGACACCAGAGGATCCCCTCTCTCCCACAGGGGATTTAGCCATGCCAGTGCCTCCCCAGTGAGATGGGACATGATGAAGGCCACCTTGGCCCGGTCGGAGATGAACTGGTATGCCAATAGCTCAAAGTGCAGGGTGCACTGGTTTATGAAACCCCGAGCTAAAGTAGGTTCGCCGGCAAAGCGTGGAGGTGCCAGAAGCCGAGGTCCATAGTCGGGTACCATGAAGGGACGGGATTGCGGTACCGCAGGAATGGGCACGGCTGGACCAGAGGTAGACAAAGACGAGTCACATAATGCGCCTAGACGAGAGTTAACGGACCGTAGATAGGACAGTACCACCTCCTGCTGAGTTTTCTGACGTAAGACTTCCTGGTGCAGATCGGAGATCTGGGGACCACCGGGTTCCATGGCCCGAGCAAACTGTAACGGGTCTGGGAGGTGGAACCTCTGAGCAACTATACAAGGGGGCAGTCCTTGTAAGGAAGCGGGTGGCTCCCAGGGAAGGTGGGCAGGTAGTCACAGCTAGTGATGGGGGCAGTCTCTGGGTAGAAGGGCAGAAGGTCACGGCAAGTGACGGGGACAGTCTCTTGACAGGCGGGTGGTCACGGCAAGTGACGGCAGAGCCTCCAGGTAGGCTAGCAGGCAGGTAGCAGGTGGACGCTCCCAGGTGAGCGGGCAAGAGTCTCTGGACAGGCAGGTGGTCACAGCACGTGACGGTGGAGCCTCCAGGTAGGCTAGCAGACAGGTAGTAGGTGAGCGCTCTCAGGTGAGCGGGCAGGCTGGTCCATAGACAGACTGACAGGTGTCGGAAGGCAGACCGTCGGACCGCAGGCTTGCAAGCAGGTAAGCGGATATCAGGCAGGTATCAAGCAGGATTCTGGCAGGTGACTGGCAGGTAGCAGGCAGGTGACTGGCAGGTAACAAGCAGGAATCTGACAGGTGACTGGCAGGTAACTGGTAACGGGACCTGAGGGCTGAAGCAGAGTGAAGGCTTTGCAACAACATTGCTCGGGCACCTCCATTTTGGAGGAGGTGCCTTATATATGGGAGGTCCTCCGGCAATTGGCCGGGGACTCCTTAGGACGGCGCGCGCGGTCCCTTTAAGAGAGGGGGAGCGCGCGCGCGCCCTAAGCACACTGTCGGGGAAGGAGCGCGTGCCGGAAGCAGCGGGGAGAGAAGCGCTGGAGGACGCCGCGCCAGGAGTGGGGAGGTGAGAGGGACGGCGTCTCTGCCTAGTACGGGGCAGAGACGCCGATGCTACAGGAAGTCACGAAAAGATATGTAAAATATAATAGCTATGTTTATGGGAAAGTTGTTGATATATTTGGGGGAGGGGAGGGAGGGATAAACTGCAGCTCTATCACCATCCAATGATCAGACATTAGGTTTGTAAAACTCTTGCAGAAATTTCTAGATAAGAACAGTATACCACTAGACTATGGTTAAGATCGTATCATGGAACGTTAAAGGACTCAGGTCCCCAGGAAAGAGAGCAATGGTCCTAAGACACTTGAAGAAACTAAAGACAGACATAGCCTTACTGCAGGAATCACACTTGGGGAGAAAAGACTTTTTCAGGATGCAGAAAACATGGGTGGGTTCGATATATGGATCTCCAGCTCAAGGGAGGAAATGCCGGCACATTGATACTTATGAGCAAACACTTTAACCATTCTCTTATTCTACAAGAAGATGACTCGGAGGGAAGGTGGCAACATTTAGTGATCACAGGGCCATTGGGTACTCTGAGCATACATAACGTATATGCACCTAACACAAAACAAGAGGAATTTTTTAGACAATTAGAAACAAACATTGCTAAAGATAATGAAACACACACAAAATAGTCGGAGGATACTTTAATGGGGTTCCTAACCACAAGGAAGATAGGAAACAGAAACCAGGAAAGACTTTAATGTTAGGGGAGAATGACGAACATATGGACATACCGTGGGAGGGTTCGGGTCTAAAAGACGTCTGGAGGTTACAACATCCAAGTGAGCGGGAATTTACCCACTACTCACATCCACATGATAGTTGGTCACGTATAGACCAAATCTGTTTGAGTGACTCCATGATTCCTAGAGCATATAAAAGTGTGATTGAATACCTTGTGATATCTGACCACAGTCCAATCAGCGTTAAGATACAGGATAGATGTCAAAGAGGGACAGCTATCTTGTGGTGGTTCCCGACGTTTTTACTTAGAGAGGAGAATTTTCACAGGATACTGAAGGAATGGTGGGTAGAGTTTGCAGAAACTAACAGAGAACATGAATTAAATGTCCAACTATACGGGGAAACAGCTAAAGCAGTTTTGAAAGGGCGCCTAGTGGGTATGCGTCCACGTTCAAAAGATAAACAATGGAGCAATATACTAAGACTAGCGGACTTTTGAGGGAAGCATACACAGTATTTTTGGCGGACCACTCCAACCTGACAAAAGAGAGATGGATAACAGCAAAAAAAGAGTTTGAGCTTTGGGCGGAGAGAAAAGAACAAATGACACGAACACAACAAGAGGTAGATCTAAATAGGTTCGGTGGCAAGGCAGCAAAAATGCTAGCTAATTTGGCAAGGGGATGTAGACCACTGACATTAATCCCTAGCCTGAATAAGAGAACAGGAGGCACCACCTGGGGAAATAAGCAAGATTCTGGGCGATTACTATAGAAATCTATATGATACAAAACAAGAGAAAGGGGGAGGGGGAGGGGAATGGTTAAAGAAGACTCACATGCAAAGTTTTACTGAACAGGAACTAGAGCTTTTGAATGCAGAGATCTCGGTGGAAGAGGTTAAGACGGTGATTGGGGGACTGAGAAATGGCAAGGCCCCGGGACCTGACGGGTTTGTAGGATAATTTTATAAGGCCTTAGGAGAACAAATATAGCCGGTGCTGACGGCTTGGTTTAATGCAATAATGGGAGGAGAGGCGTTACCTCAGTATACCAATTTGGCCTACATCAAATTACTGCCAAAAAATGCCAAAGAATTAGGTGATCTCTCCCATCACCGACCAATATGGATTATTAACCAAGACCTAAAAATGCTGTCAAAGATCATGTCTGATTGGCTAGCAGTGGTCTTGCCTAGAATAATTACGCCCCACCAAGTCGGTTTTGTGAAAGTACGGTTCGCCTTAACGAATATTAGGAAGGCCATGTTGATTATGGATGTGGTGAGAGGGGGACAGATAGGGGGCCTTCCAGCCATTGTCACACTAGATGCTGAAAAAGCATTTGACAACATACAGTGGCCATGGCTGGAACAGGTACTGGATGGAATAGGTTTGAGAGGTGCAATGCACACCTTCATACAGGGTCTCTACTCCAACCCCCAGGCGAGAATATATACACCAGGGTTTCTATCGGCCATCTTCCCTCTGAAGAAAGGGACGCGTCAGGGATGCCCGCTATCGCCTCTGCTATTCAACCTGACTATAGAACCACTATCGAGAGTCCTAAATGGTGGGGACAGTTTTGAAGGTATACCAATAGGGGGCAGGGAGATAAAGTCGGCACTGTTTGCTGACGATATTATCTTATTCATGAAAGATCCAAGAAAAGATCTAGGGAATACGCTAACTTTGATAGAGAAAATTTGGAGATTTTGCAGGTTTTAAAATTAATAAAAAGAAATGCAAAATTCTGGTACTTAATGATGAAGGGAAAACGGAGAGGTGAGCCGACATGTGTGGGAACCCAATAGCGAAAACATCCATTAAATATCTAGGGGTTCATCTGGGCCGCACCGCAGAAACAATACACAACCTAAACTATTAGCCTCTAATATCCAAAATGGAGAAGCAATTGCAGAGCTGGAGTGGTCTGCCACTACCCTTGCTAGCAAGAAAACACTTAATTAAAATTATGTGCTTTCCAAGATTGCTATACCCCTTACAGACAATTCCTTTACTGCTTAAACGCAAAGATATTCGTAGATTGCATAAAGCATTCACATCTTTCTTGTGGAAGGGAAAAAAAATTAGGATTAGTTTAAACACTCTTATGCAAGCTCCTGAGCGGGGAGGACTAAACACTCCTAGTGTCAGAGCATACAATTTAGCTTGCCTCACCAGACACATATTAGATTGGCTTAGGGGAACGGAGAGACATTCGGACATTAAACTAGAGGGTGAATTTTGTAGTCCTTGGGCCCTGGCCTCGCTGCTACATTCTCCTATGTCGCGTATTAGCCCGAAAATTAGAAACTCCATAATATGCTGCGACACGCTGTTAACTTGGAAAGCGGTACGGAAAAAGATGGGGCTTTCCCAAAGTGTCCAAATACTTGAAACCTTGGACATACCTGAATTTTAAACTGGGAAAGGAAAATAAACTCTTTAAGGAATGGAAGGAAAAAGAGGTGAGACGGATGAAAGATATTATGCATGTGACAGAAAAGAGATGGATGACTGAGAAGGAAGTGGTGGAATGATTTAATCTCAGTCCCTTTCAAAGTATACAATACTCACAGCTTAAAGGTTGGATTATGAAAGATTTGTGTTCGATTGAGAGGGAGTTATGTAAAAATGTTATAGACAATTTACTAGAGGGTGATCTGTATGCTCTGAATGTTTCAAGAATCTACGGCGCGTTGAGAGAAACTGTATCCCTGGCAGGCGAGCAAACAATTTTCAAGGGCTGGGCGAAACAGCTTAATGACCCGGACATAGCCAATAAGATCCTACAAGGTTGGGCAACAATGAAAAAAAACGTGATTAATGAGGCATGGAGAGATACCCAATTTAGGATTATTGGATTATTCATAGGGCCATTTATGGGTTCAATGTCCCGATTCGGGGGGAGGGTGGAACCCGACGGAGGTCCTGCCCGAAATGTCAAGAAGATAATACTGACATGTTTCACGGGTTATGGAGATGTAAAACAATTCAAATATTTTGGAAGAGTATTAGGAGCCTGATTAAGAGGATCTGGGGGGGAAATTGGGCATTAGATCCATACTTCTGGATTTTTCATTACAGAGGAGAAGGGTTTGAAGGGGAGGATATAGGTCAACGGGGACGCAGACACACTCTAATACACAGTATCATGATCTTAGCAAAAAAATGCATTCTACGAACTTGGATATCGGAGAAGGCTCCCTCCGTGAAGGAAGTGGTGTCCAACCTAAAACAGCTGATGCTTTTAGAAAAATTGGAGGCAGAAAGGCATAAGACCAAACTGACCGAGAAATTCTTTGAAAAGTGGAGACAATTCCTAGAAAGGAAATGCTCACAAGAGGAAATCATGGGGGTGGTTCAGCCATTTGCTCATTCCGAGTGGTACTTATTAAACGACATTCAAGGCACTTTGGGGATCTTGAAGATCTAGTCAGGTGGTTCCAGGACACTTGTAGCCATGTAACATGGACAATAGGGCGGACAATAATGAAAACGAAACATAGTTGCTTGGGTAGATGAGAGTTTTACTTCAGGTATGGAGGACGTTAGACATTATATAAATTGCTGCATTTTGGGAGGGGAGAAGGGTAGGGGGGATTTTCTATCTTTGAGTATTCATGTAAAGCTTTGATGTGAAATCTTTGTAATCATGCTTTATCCAAATGTTAAAACCTTTATTAAAAATGATTGTTCAAAAAAAAAAAAAAGAGGTGTAAAATTCATTAATTGGTGGGCGCCTCTCAGTGAATTCGGGACATCATGAGCCCTTCATTGAGACTGGCATACGAAAAGCCAGTCTTAAACAATTGGCCCAAAATACCCAATTTAGAGAAAAGCAGTGTATGTGCACTAATGCAACGTATCTGCGTAGTCAGATATCATCTCCATAAGGTAAAATTTTGCATGATAAAGATATGTATGTATCTGAGAGAGACTACAGCCGTGGTGAACTCCTCATGGTTGGGGCTACATTGATAAAGTATGAGTGGTGATCTAATAACTGTGTAAGTACACTACCGTTCAAAAGTTTGGGGTCATTTAGAAATTTCATTATTTTTGAAAGAAAAGCACTTTTTTTTTCCAATGAAGCTAACATTAAACGAATCAGAAATACACTCTATACATTGGTAATGTGGTAATTGAGTATTGTAGCTGCAAACATCTTGTTTTTATTGCAATATCTACATAGGTGTATAGAGGCCCATTTCCAACAACCACCACTCCAGTGTTTTAATGGCACATTGTGTTTGCTAACTGTGTAAGAGGCTAATGGATGTTTAGAAAACCCTAGAAAACCCTTGCACAAGTATGTTAGGCCAGCTGAAAACGGTTTGGCTGATTTGAGAAGCTATAAAATTGACCTTTCTTTGGGCTAGTTGAGAATCTGGAGCATTACATTTGTTTGTCCTACGAAACTCTCAAAATAGCCAGAAAAAGAGAACTTTCATGTGAAACTCGACAGTCTATTCTTGTTCTTAGAAATGAAGGCTATTCCATGCGAGACATTGCCAAGAAACTGAAGATTTCCTACAACGGTGTGTACTACTCCCTTCAGAGGAGAGCACAAACAGGCTCTAACCAGAGTAGAAAGAGAAGTGGGACGCCCCCGATGCACAACTGAGCAACAAGCCAAGGACATTAGAGTCTCTAGTTTGAGAAATCAACACCTCACAGCTCCTCAACTGGCAGCTTCATTAAATAGTACACACAAAACGCCAGTGTCAACGTCTACAGTGAAGAGGCGACTCCGGGATGCTGGCCTTCAGGGCAAAGTGGCAAAGAAAAAGCCATATCTGAGACTGGCTAATAAAAGGAAAATATTAATATGGGCAAAAGAACACAGACATTGGACAGAGGAAGATTGGAAAAAAGTTTTATGGACAGACAAATCAAAGTTTGAGGTGTTTGGATCACACAGAAGAACATTTGTGAGACGCAGAAAAACTGAAAAGATGCTGGGAGAGTGCCTGACTTCATCTGTCAAGCATGGTGGAGGTAATGTGATGGTCTGGGGTTGCTTTGGTGCTGGTAAAGTGGGAGATTTGTACAAGATAAATGGGATTTTGAATAAGGAAGGCTATCACTCCATTTTGCAACGCCATGCCATACCCTGTGGACAGCACTTGATTGGAGCCAATTTCATCCTACAACAGGACAATGACCCAAAGCACACCTCCAAATTATGCATGAATTATTAAGGGAAGAAGCAGGCAGCTGGTATTCTATCTGTACTGGAGTGACCAGCGCTGTCACCAGATCTCAACCCCATTGAGCTGTTGTGGGAGCAGCTTGACCGTATGGTACGCAAAAAGTGCCCATCAAACCAATCCAACTTGTGGGAGGGGCTTCAGGAAGAATGGGGTGAAATTTCTCAAGATTACCTCAGCCAATTAACAGCTAGAATGCTAAAGGTCTGCAATGCTGTAATTGCTGCAAAGGGAGCATTCTTTGACGAAAGCAAAGTTTGAAAAAGAAAATTATTCTTTCAAATAAAAATCATTATTTCTAACCTTGTCAATGTCTGGACTATATTTTCTATTCATTTTGCAACTCATTTGATAAATAAAAGTATGATTTTTCATGGAAAACACAAAATTGTCTGGGTGACCCCAAACTTTTGAACGGTAGTGTATATAAAGGTCACTATAGAGATTTCTCCTATAATCTGACTTTTCCAGGACTATAACTAGTTGGCATCATTTCCATCTAGTAGAAAATCATTAGCTACACAAATAAAGGGAATTCTTTACTGCGATTTCTTGAGATGTGAAGTTATTTTGGGGATTTCGGCTATGTGCCCACGTTGCATTTATGAAGCAGAAAATTTCTGCTGCATAAATGCAAGTCCTCTCCCGGAAAAACGCATGCGGAATTCCGCACGCGTTTATCGCGCATTTTTCGCGCGTTTATCACGCGTTTTCCACATGCGGAATTGCCTTGCGTTTTTTATGCATTGGACAAAGGCAATTCCGCTTGCGGAAACGCAAAATTAAATGACATGCTGCGGATTTTTGAACGCGGCATAAACGCTGCGGAAAAATCCGCAGCATGTGCATAGAACTTGCGGAATCCCATTGGGGACCATGGGGTGCGGATATACATGCGTTTTTCAAGCGTTTACGCTGCGGAAATTCCGCAGCATATACGCTTGAAAAATGCTACGTGGGCACACAGCCTTCTTCTGCCATATTTGGAGTTGGGAATAAATCTATAAATCTCCTTTAAGGTGCAGTCAGACGGCTGTATAAAATGGACTACGATCGCATTAAGGACGATGATCGCATCGCTGGGCATGTACTGGCTGGCGGCTCTCCTGACGTGAATGTGACATCTGCATTGAAATACATGTTTTCACGTCTGGTTCAGAAGAGCGGCCGGCCAGTCCGAGCATTGCAATGCGATTGTTGACCATGTTATACAGCCGTCTGACTGCGACACTAAGGTGAGGAAAAAATTTGTTCTGCCTCATGGAGGGTTCAGCTTTACAAATAGCATTACAATTAAAGGGGTATTCTCATATTATTATATTGCTTCAGTTATACAGCATGAAAATAAGCAAGTTTGTGCCTGACTTGCTTTTCCTATCTGCTGTCATTCTCCTGCTGTGAGAACGTGTATCTTTCATAGTGTACAGCTAGTTTCCATTGAGCTTGGCAACTATTGCCTGCCCAGACCCTGGCCAAGTGTATGCAGTACCATAACTCCCAACTTTTGTTGAACAGAAAGAGGGGCAAATTTTGGCCACGCCTCAGGCCACACACCAATCCACGCCCATTTACCATTATCTTTCTCCCCTGGCAGGAGGAGTTGTCAAAGGAGCACTGGTAGTGAGGGAAATTCAGCAGACGGCCGAGGCTGCAGGTTGTAGACCAAATCCAGGACTGTCTGCTGTATCTGGGACAGTTGGGACTAGAGATGAGCGGATGGATTCCCGGGTCTCTGGTCCAGTGTCCAGGTCAGTGGTACCTGGCGGCTGGAGGGAGGCCGCCAATCTCTTATCTTTCAGGGCAGCGTGACTTCATCTGTGCGTATGACTAGACCAGAGGATTTGGGATAACTCGGTACCCGGGCCTTTAGCCTGGCCTTTAGGGATGTCGCGGTGGTCGGCTCCCGGGCCCGTACCCTGGGCCTCTCCTGTAAAAGGGTTGGTGTTTTTGGTTGAGTTTATAAAAGAGTTCGTGACGCCACCTGTGGCTTCTGGTGAGGATCAGCAGCGCTGCGCAGTCCACTGAGGCTGATGATAAGGCAGCTTGATGGTATAGCTCCCCACAGGTGGAGCTGGGCCTCAGGGCAGTATAAGAACGGGGATGCAGGACAAGGAGACTCAGCCGGGCCAGAGCAAGAACAGGGATGGACACAATAGTTACTTCAGTACCTTTTACTGATGGAAATTCAGGCACTCCCCGAAGCACTGTAGGGTGAAGGGTGTATGTCCGGATCCTCCCCAATGAGCAGGTTTTGGGCCTCCTGGTTCTTGCTGCTGCGTAATAAGTTTCTGACCTGCCTGGAGCTAGGCCTAACTTTGTCTCTGTCCTGCGCTGGCTGACCTTGTGGTAGAGCCTTCTCTTGGAGTGCGCGCTCGCGACCTACGGGGCCTATGTGTCTCCTGGCTCTAGTACGTATCAGCACTTTAGCGATCCTGGGACCTGTAGTTCTCCAGGGATTCCGGTTTATCTTACTGGGTCGTGGAGATCCCGGCAAGCTCCGGACCCGGTGTCCGGTAACTACTTCTTCTTCGGGGTGAGCTAGTTATGCTCCTCTGCCCCCTATGAACTAACTCTCTACTCCTCCGCCTTCGGCCTACTCGGACCCTCAATAGGCTACTCACACTAACGGCAGCGTGCCGCTTTTCACCGATCTTATGGTGCCGGCACACCTAAAGCTCACCTCTCTGAGCTACAACTGAGTCTAGAACACGCTCCACTGCAGACTGACCTCTCTCAGGCTTCTACTGCAGGAACTCTCTCAACAGGTTTGCTTTCTGTCAACTCCAGTCTAGACTCAACTAACTGCTGCCTGGCTCCACCTTCCCTTATATATCTCCCTAACGGGCTCCCTCTGGTGGTCTGAGGTGGAAGGTGGAGATGTGTGAATGGTTATGGGGGCCTCTTGTAGAGGAATCCTTCAATACACCCTTCTAGGATCTGTGATACCAAGCACAGCTGGGCTTCACATTCCCCCCTAGTTAAACTCAGCACTCCCGGGCTGAAGTACATTTTATAAAAACAGTAACAATAGGAAATATAAGCAATACTAAAACAATCTTCCCTTTATGGGAGGCACAAATCTTAAAACGTTGCATAACAAAACAATTACAGAGTGTCCTCAGAATCTAAGTCTCTTGTGATGAGGTTCCTAAAAAGGATGTCCATCTCACAAGGTAGAGTACTTTGTGGTTTTTGAGGGACCTGTCCTAAACCCTCTACGTAGGCCCTGGGATGGCTGCAGGGTATGAAGATCCCGAATCGGACCTCCACACGTGCCACTCCAGACAGGTTTTGCTTCTGAGGTCACCTAAAAGGGCACTCCAAGGAGCGCAATTATATACAATAAGAGTTTTTGGGCTGCACACAGTCCTCAGCCACGCAGTTCATTATGCAAATAAAGAATTAATAGGAAAAAGCACAAATTGATAAACATAAGCATGCATGAAATCATACAACTATGCAACACATTACAATTTAATATACAATACCCCAGGGGTAACTATATATATTTTTCAGAAACTTTGACTATTTACTGAGTGTACCTAGCAGGGGGTTTACCTCTCGTGCTGCGTACTGATCTGCGCAGTGCTGTGGTTGGTGGAGTGTCAGTATCTGTATCCTCAGTTACTCTACCAGTTCTACGTGTAACCATGTTGTAAAGCTGCCTTAACCTCTCTCCTGGACTGGCAAGTCTACCATTGGCTGGGCCCTCTTGCTCTGCTCCTGTCGGGGATCCTTCATCCAGGGATACTTCTTGAGCTGGCTCTTCTGCAGCACTTACAGGTACAACTTCCTGTGGAGGGTTTTCTGGTTGTTCATAGAATTGGAGTACTGGAATGATTACTGCACCTCCTATCTGAGGCCAATCCGCTGGGAAGTCTCCAAGATCAGTGTGTATCACTGTTTCTTTAGGTTCTTCCTGGGTTGTGAGAGACACTTCTTCCTGAGTCTTTAGTAGATGTGGACACAATTTTAGATGGTCCCTGGACACTGTACCAGATGTTTTTCCTCCATCACGACTGATTATACATGTCTTTCTGTTGTCAAATCTTGACGGTAACACAGTGTAGGGGTCTTTTTCCCACTGGTCGTTGAGTTTGTGGTTGCGTCTTTTCCTTTTTAGTACTGTTTCACCAGGTGTGAAAGGTTCTGCTGGTGCGTTTTTGTTGTAGTGCATTTCCTGCTTTTCTCTCACCCGAGTAAGACTGTCCTTGACACAAGCTTGTACCCTTCTGTACTGCTCTTGTCTGGTGGTGTCCCAGTCCTCAGTGGTCATATCAGCTTCAGGTTCAACAACACCAAGCTCCAAATCCATGGGCAGCTTTCCTGGCCTTGCCCGCATGAGATATGCCGGAGTGCAGTTGGTGGAACTCACTGGTATATGATTGTACAGATCCACTAGGTCAGGTAGCAGGTCTGGCCACTGGTTTCTCTCTTCAAGTGGTACGGTCTTTAGCAGGTCGATGATGATGTTGTTCATCTTTTCACAGAGACCGTTTGTTTGGGAGTGGTATGGTGTAGTCCTGATCTTTTTACACCCGTACAGATGGCAGAACTCTTTGAACAATTCAGCTTCAAAAGCCAGGTCTTGGTCCATCAGCACCTGCTCAGGGTAGCCATGGGGTCTGCAGAAATACGCTTGGAACGTTTTTGCTGCTGTCTCTGCCGTCAGGTCTTTGACGGGGGGCGACCACCAGGAAACGTGAGTAGTGATCTACCATGGTCAGAGCATAGGAGTACCCTGACCTGCTGGGGGGCAGCTTGATATGGTCCAGGGCTACGATCTCCAGAGGTCGAGTCGTCTTGATGGGTTGCAGGGGTGCCTTCTGGCTGCTGAAGTCTTTTCTTCTTAGGCCACAGGGTCCACAGTCCCGGCACCACCTCTCAATGGAGCTGCGCATTCCTACCCAGTAGAATCGACACTTCAGCAGGGTCTCTAGCTTTTTCCAGCCAAAGTGCCCCGTTTGATCGTGGTAAGCTTCTAATACCATCTGGATGTCTGTCTTCGGGACCACTATCTGCCATACCATCTCATGGGTTCTTGGATTAACGTACCTCCGGCACAGCTTCTCACGGTAGATAAACAGCTGGCTTCTCTCGTTCCACAGCTGCTTTGCTTGCAGAGACGCATCTTTCTCCAGGGAGG
Source organism: Phyllobates terribilis (assembly GCF_046119375.1). Classification (NCBI taxonomy): domain Eukaryota; kingdom Metazoa; phylum Chordata; class Amphibia; order Anura; family Dendrobatidae; genus Phyllobates; species Phyllobates terribilis. The sequence continues at coordinate 51,302,006 of NW_027362768.1, read as the reverse complement.
CACCTTCTTGGGTTATCAGCTGTTTGATGCGGCTGACAACTGGGTCGCTCTCCTGGGTCTCTTTCCAGCTGTGGTGAGGAAGGGGGTTTAACAACTTTTCACGCGGCTTCCTGGAGGCTCGTTGCTCATGGATCATCCCACTCCGGTGAAAGGCAGGTAGCTCTATCTCATCCAGGTCATCCAGTTCTTCTTCTGTGTCTGACTGGTGAGGCATCCTAGACAGGGCATCGGCGTTGGCGTTCTTGCGGCCCGCCCGGTATTTAATTGTAAATTGGTAGTTTGACAGCCGAGCCATCCATCGTTGTTCCAGAGCCCCCAACTTAGCTGTTTCAAGATGGGTCAAAGGGTTGTTATCAGTATAGGCAGTGAACTTGCTGGAAGCCAGATAGTGCTTGAATCTTTCAGTGATGGCCCAGACTAAGGCCAGGAACTCCAACTTGAAGCTGCTATAGTTCTCTGGGTTCCTCTCAGTCGGACGGAGCTTCCTGCTTGCGTATGCGATGACTTTCTCTTGCCCATTCTGCTTCTGACTTAAGACAGCGCCCAGGCCTTCATTGCTGGCATCCATATACAGCAGGAATGGATGGCTGTAGTCAGGGTAGGCTAGGATCTCATCACTTGTCAGGATCTCCTTCATCTCCTGAAAAGACTCTGCTTGCTCCTTACCCCAGTGGAATGGAGGGTTTTTGCCTTTGGGGGACTGCCCTACCAGGAGGTCTTGCAGAGGAGCTGCTTTCTTTGTGTAGTCCTTTACGAACCTCCGTTAGTATCCTACTAGTCCCAAGAACTGACGCACCTCCTTGAGGTTCTTCGGCTCCGGCCACTTCTGGATGGCTGTGACTTTCTCCGGGTCTGGTGCTACGCCTTCCGGACTGACAATGTGCCCCAGGTACTGTACCTTCTTCTTGAGCAGGTGGCACTTTGAGGGCTTCAACTTCATCCCGTACCGGGACAGTGACTCAAATACCTCTGCCAGGTGTTTCAAGTGGTCCTCGTACATTCTGGAGTACACAATTACGACATCCAGGTAAAGTAACACAGTCTCGAAGTTGCAGTGTCCCAGGCAGCACTCCATCAATCTCTGGAACGTTCCGGGGGCATTGCAGAGTCCAAAAGGCATGCTGTTGAACTCGCAGAGTCCCATCGGGGTGGTGAAGGCCGTCTTCTCCCGATCCTCCTCAGCCACAGCTACTTGCCAGTATCCACTAGTGAGATCAAGGGTGGAAAAGTAATTTGCAGACTTCAAGGCAGCTAGGGACTCCTCTATGCGTGGTAAAGGGTATGCATCTTTATGTGTAATGCGATTTACTTGACGGTAATCTACACACATTCTCATGCTCCCGTCCTTTTTCCTAACCAGCACTAGGGGAGCCGCCCAGGGACTACAACTATCCCTTATCACTCCAGCCTTCCTCATGTCATGCAGCATTTCTTTTGCCTTCTGGTAGTGAGCTGGGGGTATAGGCCTATAGCGTTCTTTGATTGGGGAATGGCTGCCTGTGGGGATATGATGTTGAACCCCCTTAATCCTCCTGAAGTCTAGTGGATGTTTACTGAACACCTGCGAGTACTCTTGAACCACCTGGTGTACACCCTGTTTTTGATGGGCAGGAGTGGTGTCTGTCCCAACATGGAGCTGTTGACACCAATCCTCAACCTGGGTTGCAGGGTCATTATCCTCTACTTCATCTGGTGAGGTTAAGGACTCCGCCTCATGGATGCAGTTATTATTGACAGCATGTAATTTGGCAACAGTGGCATAACGTGGCAGTTTGACCTCATCTTCCCCTAGGTTAAGAAGACGGACAGGCACCCTCCCATTACGTACATCTACCACTCCCCTGGCAGTTAAGAGCGTGGGTCTGTGCTCAGAGCAAAGGGGTTCTACTGCCGCCTGGTAGCTCTGTCCTCTAAGACCTATGGCAGCTCTATCCTCTAAGACCTATGGCAGCTCTACACCAGATGAGCATTTCACTCATTGGGGGGATGACAATGGGTATGGGGTCTGTTACCCTCACGTTACCGATTTCACCATCTGTCAACCTTACTTGCTGTTGATACATCAGGACGCAGATCTCTCTCTGCAGTGCCCTCCTTTCTCTCGGTCTGGCAGTGTCAGCGATCTGTTGGAGTAAGAACACAACCTCTCCCAAACAGTTACCAACAACATTAGTGCCTAGTACCATATATGGGTTGCTGTCATCAGGGTTAGTCTCCACTACAATTAGTCCCTGGTCCTTCAGCTCCACTCTCCCCACTTTTACAGTCACATTCTTAACCCCGAGTAGGTTAAGGGGGAGTCCATTTGAAGCATATACAGACAAATTTGGAGCTGGCGGACGTAGATCGTCCATGGACCAGAACCTCTTGTAGAGGACTTCAGGCATGATGGTTACCTGAGATCCTGTGTCCAGCAGGGCATGCTTCGGGATCCCGTCCAGTACAATGGACAGGAAAGGTCTTCCTCCGACGAACCTGTTGTACCAGTCTGATGGGCCTGGTGAGTCTACTCCTGGGTGTCGGCCCTCGGACCCAGGGTTTTCTCGTTTAAAGGACACTTCTGGGCGAGGTGTCCGGTCCTACGGCATCGGTAGCAGGTAGGGTCCTTCGGTGGGCGGCGCTGGTCACTGGTCCTCGGCGAGGGTGGTGTTGGCCATCTCCTCCTCTGCATCCAGGGGACATCCTCAGGGCTGTCGGCTAGCAGGATCTTCCCTCCTTCCTCGGGCTCCGTCCGCAGCTGCAAGGCACTCAGCACGGTGGTCAGGGTTTTGCTCAACTGACGCACCTCAGAGCGCAGACTGTCCAGTTCTTTAGGGGATGTTGCTGTGACTTTAAATTCAGCAGCCACTGGGGATAAGGTGGGTGTAGCAGGCACTGGAGTAGCCCCACCCTGGTAACGTTGGATGGCATTTGTTTCCAGGGGCTGCAGTCCTTTTATAGCCATGTCCTTGAGATTGTCAAAGGTAGCATCCGGATGATCCAGGGACCACCAACGCACAGTCCTGCTCTCCTCTGGAGACTTCAGTCCCCGGACAAACTGTTCCTTCAGCATTTTGTTCTCATTCTCAACGCTGGTTGGACTAACCTGGTTCAGAGCCCGCAGGGCCCCTTGGAGACGCCAGGCGTAGTCCCGAACATTGTCCTCTGGTTGTTGGGAGCAGCTGTAGAACCTCATCCGGAGGTCAGCCTCAGTAAGGTCTTCAAATACAGTCTGTAGTTTTTGGAATATTGCGGACACTGACTCCTGGTCTGCGGCTGACCATGTTTCCACTTCCCGTTCCGCAGCACCAGTCAGTTGTCCTAATACAACGGCAGCTCTTTGTTTGCCGGTCATAGAGTACATGTCCAAAATACCACATATCTTCCGCTTGAATCCAGACAGGGTATCTGGTTTGCCGTTGTACTGGGGGAGCCACTTTGCTCCAGGAATGTACGGTAAAGTCATAGGAATGACAGGGGTTACTGGCGCTGCTGGTGGAGCGGCGGCTTCTGCCTGCCCATTATCGGGTGCGGGCTGAACTTCAGGGACGTTGACTGGTAGGTCGGCGTTCTGCTGTTCGACGGACATCTCAGCGCCCCCCTAGTTAACCGTGGCCTACCTTCTGGTTTTCTTCCGGTAGGCCGCAGCTCCGCAGGTGACGGTTGTGTTCAGGACCTTGCTCGCTTGCGTCCTACGTCAGAGCGTTCAGCGATGCTCCTTTCAGGACCTGGCGCTTCCCGATTTGACGTCGAGGCGTGGGGCGTGTCTGGGACTTCGCGCTCTTTTGCAGGTACGCCCCTTATTTTCCCACGGTTACGCCCTTCTTCTCGCTCGGCGACCCAACAATGGCGGCTATCTTCACTACAACTTTACGTACACAGTTCAGAATAAAGGCGCACAGTACCCGGTGGCAACGGGCAAAACACGGCGTCGTTGCAGCGGGCACGCAATCCTGTTCGTGACGCCAAAAGAGAGATGACTAGCCCAGAGGAATGGGGATAACTCGGTACCCGGGCCTTTAGCCTGGCCTTTAGGGATGTCGCGGTGGTTGGCTCCCGGGCCCGTACCCTGGGCCTCTCCTGTAAAAGGGTTGGTGTTTTTGGTTGAGTTTATAAAAGAGTTCGTGACACCACCTGTGGCTTCTGGTGAGGATCAGAAGCGCTGCGCAGTCCACTGAGGCTGATGATAAGGCAGCTTGATGGTATAGCTCCCCACAGGTGGAGCTGGGCCTCAGGGCAGTATAAGAACGGGGATGCAGGACAAGGAGACTCAGCCGGGCCAGAGCAAGAACAGGGACGGACACAATAGTCACTTCAGTACCTTTTACTGATGGAAATTCAGGCACTCCCCGGAGCACTGTAGGGTGAAGGGTGTATGTCCGGATCCTCCCCAATGAGCAGGTTTTGGGCCTCCTGGTTCTTGCTGCTGCGTAATAAGTTTCTGACCTGCCTGGAGCTAGGCCTAACTTTGTCTCTGTCCTGCGCTGGCTGACCTTGTGGTAGGGCCTTCTCTTGGAGTGCATGCTCCCGACCTACGGGGCCTATGTGTCTCCTGGCTCTGGTACGTATCAGCACTTTAGCGATCCTGGGACCTGTAGTTCTCCAGGGATTCCGGTTTATCTTACTGGGTTGTGGAGATCCCGGCAAACTCCGGACCCGGTGTCCGTTAACTACTTCTTCTTCGGGGTGAGCTAGTTATGCTCCTCTGCCCCCTATGAACTAACTCTCTACTCCTCCGCCTTCGGCCTACTCGGACCCTCAATAGGCTACTCACACTAACGGCAGCGTGCCGCTTTTCACCGATCTTATGGCGCTGGCACACCTAAAGCTCACCTCTCTGAGCTACAACTGAGTCTAGAACACGCTCCACTGCAGACTGACCTCTCTCAGGCTTCTACTGCAGGAACTCTCTCAACAGGTTTGCTTTCTGTCAACTCCAGTCTAGACTCAACTAACTGCTGCCTGGCTCCACCTTCCCTTATATATCTCCCTAACGGGCTCCCTCTGGTGGTCTGAGGTGGAAGGTGGAGATGTGTGAATGGTTATGGGGGCCTCTTGTAGAGGAATCCTTCAATACACCCTTCTAGGATCTGTGATACCAAGCACAGCTGGGCTTCACACGTATTGCTCATCTCTTGTTGGGACCTGTGGATTATTTTTTGTTCGTTCATTCACAGTTGGAGCTGCCAGAACTTTGTCATCATTATGTAGCTTCACTATACGACATCTGGCCTTTTTGTGTCTGTAAGGCCGTGTTCACACATTGCAGAAATACTGTGTTCTTTATTTTCTACAGATGTCCGCACCAAACTCCACAATAACAATCTCTTCCCCCTTATTTGATGCGTTTTGGTGCAGATGTGAAGTCGAGTTTTTAAGGTGCTTTTTATAGTACGGAAAAGCTTTGATTTTGCAGTTAATGAAGTACCTGCATTTTTTAGGCTCCACATAGAAGCGTCTGAAGACCCTACTGAACTCTGCGGTAGTGATGAGTGAGCGTGTGTTGTTAACCCTTTCGGCAAGCACGCTCGGCATTTATGTTAGTGCCGCGGCTGCATGTGTCAGGACACCCTGCATGTGTCACAGCTGTCTAACAGCCACGACACATACATCCGCAGCAGCTCAAACAGGTGCCAAACACGCCAAAAATACTCGGTGAACACCCAAGCGTGCCTGCCAAAAGGGTTAACAATACACGCTCGCTCATCACTACTCTGCGGATTTGGTGCATTTTTTCTCTATAGGCTTTTTCTGAATAAAACGCATGGAAAAAAAAAACGCTGCTGCAGAATCAAAGCTTTTCTGTACTATTAAAAAGAGTTAAAAATATCTTCCCCAAAATCGCATCAAATAAGCTGGAAAACGCATAAAAGAAACACAGCAAGCACGCCATAATCAGAGAAGAATCTTACTGCATTGTCTGCTGCTAACACCTGCAGAAAAAAGCATCAGAAAGAACGCAGCATTTACACTATGTGTGAACGCGGCCTCAGCATTACAGTTTTATTACATTTTTTATGGGTTTAATAAAGAAAAAATATCAATCACGCCATTTTTTTTTTTACGCCATTTACCGATCTCTGTAAATAATCTGATCGCTGTGTTCTGCGGGTCGTTACGATTACAGGGACACCAAATATGTCCATGTTATTTGCTGATTTGTGATGTTCATTATTTTTTACAAAACGCATTAAAAATTACAATATTTTTTTCATTATCAAATGTTTCTCTTTATTATTTTTTAGCAATTTCATAGGCTGAAAAAATCTCTTATTCTCTATGTAGAATAAAAATACATAGAAATACACTGCTGTGTACTATGTACTAGTGTATTTCTATCCTAGGCAGATCCTGCAGTACAGATCAAGTAGACAGAATTCTAGCAATCTATCACTGTAGCTTGTGGCTCTGCAGGACCCAGGACTCACAGAAAAATAAATATGTTCTTGTAATTGCTCACAAATTTACTACTTTTTTTTATAGGATCAAAAAAATAATTTTCTTCTGCTCAGTATACAGATACCATAAAAATGCATTGTTATACACAATGTATTTCTATTGAGATGTATACTCTGCTTCTGGAGTCATTGACTGCATTGTAGAGTCAAGATAACTAAATCCTCCTATACTCCCAATTGAGAGCTGTAGTTCAGTGGTTAGAGCTACAGCTCTCAATGGAAATCTGCGTTCACAGTTTGAGTCCAGGGCAGGTGTGGTCACAGGAGAAAGAAAAGGTGAGTAATATAATTTAATTTATTCACTGACCAGTGAGTGGCCCAGCCCCCAAGGAGGAGGAGCTACGGAGCAACATCAGAGAGGTGAGTATAAATAGAAGCTGGGAGAACAGCTGAGCTGTGACGGGACAGTCCCGCAGAATACGGGACAGTCCCGCAGAAAACGGGACAGTTGGAAGCTATGGCAGTACATTCCAGGAGAGGAGCCTTCAGAGCAGCATTGTAGACTTCAGCACAAACCACTGATAGCTGAATGTGCTACAGCAAAACTTGTACTGAGCTTTATAGTTCTACTACTACTACAGTTCTGCTCACCAGAACTGTCATTTAAAGGGAATGTGTCAAAAAATGTTTTAATTGTATAAAATTTGAAAAATCATTAAAAACATTTACGGAAGATATTTTCAACTTTTAAACACTAGGGGGAGCAGCAGCTGACATTTGCCATGAAGGCCTAGTGTACTGCTAGCACGACTTATGACTGTGATAAAAGTGTGTGGGATCTGCTCATGTGTGTTTCTGTCAGTTGATGCTGCACTATTCACTGTATCACACATGATAGTATTTTAGATACACAGAACTGTGTCATATGATTATATACATGGCTCATCAGATTGCATCACACATTGCGGTTGTAGATACATGGCTGGGGGACTGCATCCCACACGACTTGCTTAGATATACGGCTCCATCACAAATAATGGGACGCGACTCAGCTGACTACATCCCGCATGACAAGCTGGGATACTTGGCTCAGCGGTTCTTGTCACTCATAATGGGCTTAGATACACGGCTCAGAAGTCCTCGTCACACGTATATGCGATAACTGTCATGCTCAGACACTTAACAGCAAACAAAAATGGTATCCCCCAGTGGCTGCAGAAAAAAATAATAAATCCAGGTTTAAATACATTTTACCATATATTGTTTGTAAAATAAATGATTATATAATTATTAATTCAAAATCGCACCACATTCTCTTTAATGGGTAGAGCCAAGAGAGAACTTTAGAATACCCCTTTAAAGGGGTTGTCCGAAGGCAAATCATTTTTGCCTATTTCAAGGAGGGGCAGGGGTTGTGATAATGACCGCAGCCTCTGCCCCTGATGATGCTTTGTTTCAGGTGTTTCAGGTAGGGGCAGGGGCTGTGACAATGACCGCAGCCTCTGCCCCCTGATGATGCTTTGTTTCAGGTAGGGGCAGGGCTGTGACAATGACCGCAGCCTCTGCCCTTGATGATGCTTTGTTTCAGGTAGGGGCAGGGCTGTGACAATGAACGCAGGCATTGCCCCCTGATGATGCTTTGTTTCAGGTAGGGGCAGGGCTGTGACAATGACTGCAGCCTCAGTCCCCTGATGATGCTTTGTTTCAGGTAGGGGCAGGGCTGTGACAATGACCGCAGCCTCTGCCGTTGATGATGCTTTGTTTCAGGTAGGGGCAGGGCTGTGACAATGAACGCAGGCTCTGCCCCCTGATGATGCTTTGTTTCAGGTAGGGGCAGGGCTGTGACAATGACTGCAGCCTCAGTCCCCTGATGATCCTTTGTTTCAGGTAGGGGCAGGGGCTGTAACAATGACCGCAGCCTCTGCCCCCTGATGATGCTTTGTTTCAGGTAGGGGCAGGGGCTGTGACAATGAACGCAGCCTCTGCCCCCTGATAATGCTTTGTTTCAGGTAGGGACAGGGGCTGTGACAATGAACGCAGCCTCCGCCCCCTGATGATGCTTTGTTTCAGGTAGGCGCAGGGGCTGTGACAATGACCGCAGCCTCTGCCCCCTGATGATGCTTTGTTTCAGGTAGGGGCAGGGCTGTGACAATGACCGCAGCCTCTGCCCTTGATGATGCTTTGTTTCAGGTAGGGGCAGGGCTGTGACAATGAACGCAGGCTCTGCCCCCTGATGATGCTTTGTTTCAGGTAGGGGCAGGGCTGTGACAATGACTGCAGCCTCAGTCCCCTGATGATGCTTTGTTTCAGGTAGGGGCAGGGCTGTGACAATGACCGCAGCCTCTGCCGTTGATGATGCTTTGTTTCAGGTAGGGGCAGGGCTGTGACAATGAACGCAGGCTCTGCCCCCTGATGATGCTTTGTTTCAGGTAGGGGCAGGGCTGTGACAATGACTGCAGCCTCAGTCCCCTGATGATCCTTTGTTTCAGGTAGGGGCAGGGGCTGTAACAATGACCGCAGCCTCTGCCCCCTGATGATGCTTTGTTTCAGGTAGGGGCAGGGGCTGTGACAATGAACGCAGCCTCTGCCCCCTGATAATGCTTTGTTTCAGGTAGGGACAGGGGCTGTGACAATGAACGCAGCCTCCGCCCCCTGATGATGCTTTGTTTCAGGTAGGCGCAGGGGCTGTGACAATGACCGCAGCCTCTGCCCCCTGATGATGTTTTGTTTCAGGTAGGGGCAGGGGCTGTGACAATGAACGCAGCCTCTGCCTCCTGATGATGCTTTGTTTCAGGTAGGCGCAGGGGCTGTGACAATGACTGCAGCCTCAGTCCCCTGATGATCCTTTGTTTCAGGTAGGGGCAGGGGCTGTGACAATGACTGCAGCCTCTGCCCCCTGATGATGCTTTGTTTCAGGTAGGGGCAGGGGCTGTGACAATGACTGCAGCCTCTGTCTCCTGATGATCCTTTGTTTCTGGTAGGGGCAGGGGCTGTGACAATGACCGCAGCCTCTGCCCCCTGATGATGCTTTGTTTCAGGTAGGGGCAGGGGCTGTGACAATGAACGCAGCCTCTGCCCCCTGATGATGCTTTGTTTCAGGTAGGGGCAGGGGCTGTGACAATGACAGCAGCCTCTGCCCCCTGATAATGCTTTGTTTCAGGTAGGAGCAGGGGCTGTGACAATGACTGCAGCCTCTGCCCCCTGATGATGCTTTGTTTCAGGTAGGGGCAGGGGCTGTGACAATGACTGAAACCTCTGCCCCCTGATGATGCTTTGTTTCAGGTAGGAGCAGGGGCTGTGACAATGACTGCAGCCTCTGCCCCCTGATGATGCTTTGTTTCAGGTAGGAGCAGGGGCTGTGACAATGACTGAAACCTCTGCCCCCTGATGATGCTTTGTTTCAGGTAGGGGCAGGGGCTGTGAGAATGACAGCAGCCTCTGCCCCCTGATAATGCTTTGTTTCAGGTAGGAGCAGGGGCTGTGACAATGAACGCAGCCTCTGCCCCCTGATGATGCTTCGTTTCAGGTAGGGACAGGGGCTGTGACAATGAACGCAGCCTCCGCCCCCTGATGATGCTTTGTTTCAGGTAGAGGCAGGGGCTGTGACAATGAACGCAGCCTCTGCCCCCTGATAATGCTTTGTTTCAGGTAGGGACAGGGGCTGTGACAATGAACGCAGCCTCTGCCCCCTGATGATGCTATGTTTCAGGTAGGCGCAGGGGCTGTGACAATGACCGCAGCCTCTGCCACCTGATGATGCTTTGTTTCAGGAAGGGGCAGGGGCTGTGACAATGACCGCAGCCTCTGCCCCCTGATGATGCTTTGTTTCAGGTAGAGGCAGGGGCTGTGACAATGAACGCAGCCTCTGCCCCCTGATAATGCTTTGTTTCAGGTAGGGACAGGGGCTGTGACAATGAACGCAGCCTCTGCCCCCTGATGATGCTATGTTTCAGGTAGAGGCAGGGGCTGTGACAATGAACGCAGCCTCAGTCCCCTGATGATCCTTTGTTTCAGGTAGGGACAGGGGCTGTGACAATGACTGCAGCCTCAGTCCCCTGATGATCCTTTGTTTCAGGTAGGGGCAGGGGCTGTGACAATGACCGCAGCCTCTGCCCCCTGATGATGCTTTGTTTCAGGTAGAGGCAGGGGCTGTGACAATGAACGCAGCCTCTGCCCCCTGATAATGCTTTGTTTCAGGTAGGGACAGGGGCTGTGACAATGAACGCAGCCTCTGCCCCCTGATGATGCTATGTTTCAGGTAGGCGCAGGGGCTGTGACAATGACCGCAGCCTCTGCCACCTGATGATGCTTTGTTTCATGTAGGGGCAGGGGCTGTGACAATGAACGCAGCCTCTGCCCCCTGATGATGCTTTGTTTCAGGTGGGGGCAGGGGCTGTGACAATGACTGCAGCCTCAGTCCCCTGATGATCCTTTGTTTCAGGTAGGGGCAGGGGCTGTGACAATGACCGCAGCCTCTGCCCCCTGATGATGCTTTGTTTCAGGTAGGGGCAGTGGCTGTGACAATGACTGCAGCCTCTGTCTCCTGATGATCCTTTGTTTCTGGTAGGGGCAGGGGCTGTGACAATGACCGCAGCCTCTGCCCCCTGATGATGCTTTGTTTCAGGTAGGGGCAGGGGCTGTGACAATGACAGCAGCCTCTGCCCCCTGATAATGCTTTGTTTCAGGTACGAGCAGGGGCTGTGACAATGACTGCAGCCTCTGCCCCCTGATGATGCTTCGTTTCAGGTAGGGACAGGGGCTGTGACAATGAACGCAGCCTCTGCCCCCTGATGATGCTTTGTTTCAGGTAGGGGCAGGGGCTGTGACAATGAACGCAGCCTCTGCCCCTGATGATGCTTTGTTTCAAGGAGGGGCAGGGGCTGTGACAATGACTGAAACCTCTGCCCCTGATGATGCTTTGTTTCAGGTAGGGGCAGGGGCTGTGACAATGACTGCAGCCTCTGCCCCCTGATGATGCTTTGTTTCAGGTAGGGACAGGGGCTGTGACAATGAACGCAGCCTCTGCCCCCTGATGATGCTTTGTTTCAGGTAGGGACAGGGGCTGTGACAATGAACGCAGCCTCTACCCCTTGATGATGCTTTGTTTCAAGTAGGGGCAGGGGCAGTGACAATGACCGCAGCCTCTGCCCCCTGATGATGCTTTGTTTCAGGTAGGGGCAGGGCTGTGACAAAGAACGCAGCCTCTGCCCCCTGATGATGCTTTGTTTCAGGTAGGGGCAGGGCTGTGACAATGACCGCAGCCTCTGCCCCTGATGATGCTTTGTTTCAGGTAGGGGCAGGGGCTGTGACAATGAACGCAGGCTCTGCCCCCTGATGATGCTTTGTTTCAGGTAGGGGCAGGGGCTGTGACAATGACTGCAGCCTCAGTCCCCTGATGATCCTTTGTTTCAGGTAGGGGCAGGGGCTGTGACAATGACCGCAGCCTCTGCCCCCTGATGATGCTTTGTTTCAGGTAGGGGCAGGGGCTGTGACAATGAACGCAGCCTCTGTCCCCTGATAATGCTTTGTTTCAGGTAGGGACAGGGGCTGTGACAATGAACGCAGCCTCCGCCCCCTGATGATGCTTTGTTTCAGGTAGGCGCAGGGGCTGTGACAATGACCGCAGCCTCTGCCCCCTGATGATGCTTTGTTTCAGGTAGGGGCAGGGGCTGTGACAATGAATGCAGCCTCTGCCCCCTGATGATGCTTTGTTTCAGGTAGGGGCAGGGGCTGTGACAATGAACGCAGGCTCTGCCCCCTGATGATGCTTTGTTTCAGGTAGGGGCAGGGGCTGTGACAATGACAGCAGCCTCTGCCCCCTGATGATGCTTTGTTTCAGGTAGGGGCAGGGGCTGTGACAATGACTGCAGCCTCAGTCCCCTGATGATCCTTTGTTTCAGGTAGGGGCAGGGGCTGTGACAATGACCGCAGCCTCTGCCCCCTGATGATGCTTTGTTTCAGGTAGAGGCAGGGGCTGTGACAATGAACGCAGCCTCTGCCCCCTGATAATGCTTTGTTTCAGGTAGGGACAGGGGCTGTGACAATGAACGCAGCCTCCGCCCCCTGATGATGCTTTGTTTCAGGTAGGCGCAGGGGCTGTGACAATGACCGCAGCCTCTGCCACCTGATGATGCTTTGTTTCATGTAGGGGCAGGGGCTGTGACAATGAACGCAGCCTCTGCCCCCTGATGATGCTTTGTTTCAGGTAGGGGCAGGGGCTGTGACAATGACTGCAGCCTCAGTCCCCTGATGATCCTTTGTTTCAGGTAGGGGCAGGGGCTGTGACAATGACCGCAGCCTCTGCCCCCTGATGATGCTTTGTTTCAGGTAGGGGCAGTGGCTGTGACAATGACTGCAGCCTCTGTCTCCTGATGATCCTTTGTTTCTGGTAGGGGCAGGGGCTGTGACAATGACCGCAGCCTCTGCCCCCTGATGATGCTTTGTTTCAGGTAGGGGCAGGGGCTGTGACAATGACAGCAGCCTCTGCCCCGATAATGCTTTGTTTCAGGTACGAGCAGGGGCTGTGACAATGACTGCAGCCTCTGCCCCCTGATGATGCTTCGTTTCAGGTAGGGACAGGGGCTGTGACAATGAACGCAGCCTCTGCCCCCTGATGATGCTTTGTTTCAGGTAGGGGCAGGGGCTGTGATAATGAACGCAGCCTCTGCCACTGATGATGCTTTGTTTCAAGGAGGGGCAGGGGCTGTGACAATGACTGAAACCTCTGCCCCTGATGATGCTTTGTTTCAGGTAGGGGCAGGGGCTGTGACAATGACTGCAGCCTCTGCCCCCTGATGATGCTTTGTTTCAGGTAGGGACAGGGGCTGTGACAATGAACGCAGCCTCTGCTCCCTGATGATGCTTTGTTTCAGGTAGGGACAGGGGTTGTGACAATGAACGCAGCCTCTACCCCTTGATGATGCTTTGTTTCAAGTAGGGGCAGGGGCAGTGACAATGACCGCAGCCTCTGCCCCCTGTTGATGCTTTGTTTCAGGTAGGGGCAGGGCTTTGACAATGAACGCAGGCTCTGCCCCCTGATGATGCTTTGTTTCAGGTAGGGGCAGGGGCTGTGACAATGACAGCAGCCTCTGCCCCCTGATGATGCTTTGTTTCAGGTAGGGGCAGGGGCTGTGACAATGACTGCAGCCTCAGTCCCCTGATGATCCTTTGTTTCAGGTAGGGGCAGGGGCTGTGACAATGACCGCAGCCTCTGCCCCCTGATGATGCTTTGTTTCAGGTAGGGGCAGGGGCTGTGACAATGAACGCAGCCTCTGCCCCCTGATAATGCTTTGTTTCAGGTAGGGACAGGGGCTGTGACAATGAACGCAGCCTCCGCCCCCTGATGATGCTTTGTTTCAGGTAGGCGCAGGGGCTGTGACAATGACCGCAGCCTCTGCCCCCTGATGATGCTTTGTTTCAGGTAGGGGCAGGGGCTGTGACAATGAACGCAGCCTCTGCCCCCTGATGATGCTTTGTTTCAGGTAGGGGCAGGGGCTGTGACAATGACAGCAGCCTCTGCCCCCTGATGATGCTTTGTTTCAGGTAGGGGCAGGGGCTGTGACAATGACTGCAGCCTCTGTCTCCTGATGATCCTTTGTTTCTGGTAGGGGCAGGGGCTGTGACAATGACCGCAGCCTCTGCCCCCTGATGATGCTTTGTTTCAGGTAGGGGCAGGGGCTGTGACAATGAACGCAGCCTCTGCCCCCTGATGATGCTTTGTTTCAGGTAGGGGCAGGGGCTGTGACAATGACAGCAGCCTCTGCCCCCTGATAATGCTTTGTTTCAGGTAGGAGCAGGGGCTGTGACAATGACTGCAGCCTCTGCCCCCTGATGATGCTTCGTTTCAGGTAGGGACAGGGGCTGTGACAATGAACGCAGCCTCTGCCCCCTGATGATGCTTTGTTTCAGGTAGGGGCAGGGGCTGTGACAATGAACGCAGCCTCTGCCCCTGATGATGCTTTGTTTCAAGGAGGGGCAGGGGCTGTGACAATGACTGAAACCTCTGCCCCTGATGATGCTTTGTTTCAGGTAGGGGCAGGGGCTGTGACAATGACTGCAGCCTCTGCCCCCTGATGATGCATTGTTTCAGGTAGAGACAGGGGCTGTGACAATGAACGCAGCCTCTGCCCCCTGATGATGCTTTGTTTCAGGTAGGGACAGGGGCTGTGACAATGAACGCAGCCTCTACCCCTTGATGATGCTTTGTTTCAAGTAGGGGCAGGGGCAGTGACAATAAATGCAGCCTCTGCCCCTGATGATGCTTTGTTTCAGGTAAGGGCAGGGGCTGTGACAATGACTGCAGCCTCTGCCCCTGATGATGCTTTGTTTCAGGTAGGGTCAGGGGCTGTGACAATAAACGCAGTCTCTGCCCCCTGATAATGCTTTGTTTCAGGTAGGGGCAGGGGCTGTGACAATGAACGCAGCCTCTGCCCCTGATGATGCTTTGTTTCAAGGAGGGGCAGGGGCTGTGACAATGACTGCAGCCTCTGCCCCCTGATGATGCTTTGTTTCAGGTAGGGACAGGGGCTGTGACAATGAACGCAGCCTCAGCCCCCTGATGATGCTTTGTTTCAGGTAGGGACAGGGGCTGTAACAATGAACGCAGCCTCTGCCCCCTGATGATGCTTTGTTTCAGGTAGGGGCAGGGGCTGTGACAATGAACGCAGCCTCTGCCCCCTGATGATGCTTTGTTTCAGGTAGGGACAGGGGCTGTGACAATGAACGCAGCCTCAGCCCCCTGATGATGCTTTGTTTCAGGTAGGGACAGGGGCGGTGACAATGAACGCAGCCTCTGCCCCCTGATGATGCTTTGTTTCAGGTAAGGTCAGGGGCTGTGACAATGAAAGCAGCCTCTGCCCCTGATGATGCTTTGTTTCAGGTAGGGGCAGGGGCTGTGACAATGAACGCAGCCTCTGCCCCTGATGATGCTTTGTTTCAAGGAGGGGCAGGGGCTGTGACAATGACTGAAACCTCTGCCCCTGATGATGCTTTGTTTCAGGTAGGGGCAGGGGCTGTGACAATGACTGCAGCCTCTGCCCCCTGATGATGCTTTGTTTCAGGTAGGGACAGGGGCTGTGACAATGAACGCAGCCTCTGCCCCCTGATGATGCTTTGTTTCAGGTAGGGACAGGGGCTGTGACAATGAACGCAGCCTCTACCCCTTGATGATGCTTTGTTTCAAGTAGGGGCAGGGGCAGTGACAATGACCGCAGCCTCTGCCCCCTGATGATGCTTTGTTTCAGGTAGGGGCAGGGCTGTGACAATGAACGCAGCCTCTGCCCCCTGATGATGCTTTGCTTCAGGTAGGGGCAGGGGCTGAGACAATGACAGCAGCCTCTGCCCCCTGATGATGCTTTGTTTCAGGTAGGGGCAGGGGCTGTGACAATGACTGCAGCCTCAGTCCCCTGATGATCCTTTGTTTCAGGTAGGGGCAGGGGCTGTGACAATGACCGCAGCCTCTGCCCCCTGATGATACTTTGTTTCAGGTAGGGGCAGGGGCTGTGACAATGAACGCAGCCTCTGCCCCCTGATAATGCTTTGTTTCAGGTAGGGACAGGGGCTGTGACAATGAACGCAGCCTCCGCCCCCTGATGATGCTTTGTTTCAGGTAGGCGCAGGGGCTGTGACAATGACCGCAGCCTCTGCCCCCTGATGATGCTTTGTTTCAGGTAGGGGCAGGGGCTGTGACAATGACCGCAGCCTCTGCCCCCTGATGATGCTTTGTTTCAGGTAGGGGCAGGGGCTGTGACAATGACAGCAGACTCTGCCCCCTGATGATGCTTTGTTTCAGGTAGGGGCAGGGGCTGTGACAATGACTGCAGCCTCTGTCTCCTGATGATCCTTTGTTTCTGGTAGGGGCAGGGGCTGTGACAATGAACGCAGCCTCTGCCCCCTGATGATGCTTTGTTTCAGGTAGGGGCAGGGGCTGTGACAATGACTGCAGCCTCTGCCCCTGATGATGCTTTGTTTCAGGTAGGGTCAGGGGCTGTGACAATGAACGCAGTCTCTGCCCCCTGATGATGCTTTGTTTCAGGTAGGGGCAGGGGCTGTGACAATGAACGCAGCCTCTGCCCCTGATGATGCTTTGTTTCAAGGAGGGGCAGGGGCTGTGACAATGACTGAAACCTCTGCCCCTGATGATGCTTTGTTTCAGGTAGGGGCAGGGGCTGTGACAATGACTGCAGCCTCTGCCCCCTGATGATGCTTTGTTTCAGGTAGGGACAGGGGCTGTGACAATGAACGCAGCCTCTGCCCCCTGATGATGCTTTGTTTCAGGTAGGGACAGGGGCTGTAACAATGAACGCAGCCTCTGCCCCCTGATGATGCTTTGTTTCAGGTAGGGGCAGGGGCTGTGACAATGAACGCAGCCTCTGCCCCCTGATGATGCTTTGTTTCAGGTAGGGACAGGGGCTGTGACAATGAACGCAGCCTCAGCCCCCTGATGATGCTTTGTTTCAGGTAGGGACAGGGGCGGTGACAATGAACGCAGCCTCTGCCCCCTGATGATGCTTTGTTTCAGGTAAGGTCAGGGGCTGTGACAATGAACGCAGCCTCTGCCCCTGATGATGCTTTGTTTCAGGTAGGGGCAGGGGCTGTGACAATGACTGCAGCCTCTGCCCCTGATGATGCTTTGTTTCAGGTAGGGGCAGGGGCTGTGACAATGACTGCTGCCTCTGCCCCTGATGATGCTTTGTTTCAGCTAGGAACAGGGGCTGTGACAATGAACGCAGCCTCTGCCCCCTGATGATGCTTTGTTTCAGGGAGGGGCAGGGGCTGTGACAAAGAACGCAGCCTCTGCCCCCTGATGATCCTTTGTTTCAGGTAGGGGCAGGGGCTGTGACAATGACCGCAGCCTCTGCCCCCTGATGATGCTTTGTTTCAGGTAGGAACAGGGGCTGTGACAGTGAATGCAGCCTCTGCCCCCTGATGATGCTTTGTTTCAGGTAGGGGCAGGGGCTGTGACAATGAACGCAGCCTCTGCCCCCTGATGATGTTTTGTTTCAGGTAGGGACAGGGGCGGTGACAATGAACGCAGCCTCTGCCCCCTGATGATGCTTTGTTTCAGGTAGGGTCAGGGGCTGTGACAATGAATGCAGCCTCTGCCCCTGATGATGCTTTGTTTCAGGTAGGGTCAGGGGCTGTGACAATGAATGCAGCCTCTGCCCCTGATGATGCTTTGTTTCAGGTAGGGGCAGGGGCTGTGACAATGACTGCAGCCTCTGCCCCTGATGATGCTTTGTTTCAGGTGTTTCAGGTAGGGGCAGGGGCTGTGACAATGACCGCAGCCTCTGGCCCCTGATGATGCTTTGTTTCATGTAGGGACAGGGGCTGTGACAATGACTGCAGCCTCTGCCCCCTGATGATGCTTTGTTTCATGTAGGGACAGGGGCTGTGACAATGACTGCAGCCTCTGCCCCCTGATGATGCTTTGTTTCAGGTAGGGGCAGGGGCTGTGACAATGACTGCAGCCTCTGCCCCTGATGATGCTTTGTTTCATGTAGGGACAGGGGCGGTGACAATGAACGCAGCCTCTGCCCCCTGATGATGCTTTGTTTCAGGTAAGGTCAGGGGCTGTGACAATGAACGCAGCCTCTGCCCCTGATGATGCTCTGTTTCAGGTAGGGGCAGGGGCTGTGACAATGACTGCAGCCTCTGCCCCTGATGATGCTTTGTTTCAGGTAGGGGTAGGGGCTGTGACAATGACTGCAGCCTCTGCCCCTGATGATGCTTTGTTTCAGGTAGGGGCAGGGGCTGTGACAATGACTGCAGCCTCTGCCCCTGATGATGCTTTGTTTCAGGTGTTTCAGGTAGGGGCAGGGGCTGTGACAATGACCGCAGCCTCTGGCCCCTGATGATGCTTTGTTTCATGTAGGGACAGGGGCTGTGACAATGACTGCAGCCTCTGCCCCCTGATGATGCTTTGTTTCAGGTAGGGGCAGGGGCTGTGACAATGACTGCAGCCTCTGCCCCTGATGATGCTTTGTTTCAGGTGTTTCAGGTAGGGGCAGGGGCTGTGACAATGACCGCAGCCTCTGCCCCCTGATGATGCTTTGTTTCAGGTAGGGGCAGGGGCTGTGACAATGACTGCAGCCTCTGCCCCCTGATGATGCTTTGTTTCATGTAGGGACAGGGGCTGTGACAATGACTGCAGCCTCTGCCCCCTGATGATGCTTTGTTTCAGGTAGGGGCAGGGGCTGTGACAATGACTGCAGCCTCTGCCCCTGATGATGCTTTGTTTAATGTAGGGACAGGGGCGGTGACAATGAACGCAGCCTCTGCCCCCTGATGATGCTTTGTTTCAGGTAAGGTCAGGGGCTGTGACAATGAACGCAGCCTCTGCCCCTGATGATGCTCTGTTTCAGGTAGCGGCAGGGGCTGTGACAATGACTGCAGCCTCTGCCCCTGATGATGCTTTGTTTCAGGTAGGGGCAGGGGCTGTGACAATGACTGCTGCCTCTGCCCCTGGTGATGCTTTGTTTCAGGTAGGGGCAGGGGCTGTGACAATGACTGCAGCCTCTGCCCCTGATGATGCTTTGTTTCAGGTAGGGGCAGGGGCTGTGACAATGACTGCAGCCTCTGCCCCTGATGATGCTTTGTTTCAGGTAGGGGCAGGGGCTGTGACAATGACTGCAGCCTCTGCCCCTGATGATGCTTTGTTTCAGGTGTTTCAGGTAGGGGCAGGGGCTGTGACAATGACCGCAGCCTCTGGCCCCTGATGATGCTTTGTTTCATGTAGGGATAGGGGCTGTGACAATGACTGCAGCCTCTGCCCCCTGATGATGCTTTGTTTCATGTAGGGACAGGGGCTGTGACAATGACTGCAGCCTCTGCCCCCTGATGATGCCTTGTTTCAGGTAGGGGCAGGGGCTGTGACAATGACTGCAGCCTCTGCCCCTGATGATGCTTTGTTTCATGTAGGGACAGGGGCGGTGACAATGAACGCAGCCTCTGCCCCCTGATGATGCTTTGTTTCAGGTAAGGTCAGGGGCTGTGACAATGAACGCAGCCTTTCCCCCTGATGATGCTCTGTTTCAGGTAGGGGCAGGGGCTGTGACAATGACTGCAGCCTCCGCCCCTGATGATGCTTTGTTTCAGGTAGGGGCAGAGGCTGTGACAATGACTGCTGCCTCTGCCCCTGATGATGCTTTGTTTCAGGTAGGAACAGGGGCTGTGACAATGACTGCAGCCTCTGCCCCTGATGATGCTTTGTTTCAGGTGTTTCAGGTAGGGGCAGGGGCTGTGACAATGAACGCAGCCTCTGCCCCCTGATGATGCTTTGTTTCAGGTAGGGTCAGGGGCTGTGACAATGAATGCAGCCTCTGCCCCTGATGATGCTTTGTTTCAGGTAGGGGCAGGGGCTGTGACAATGACTGCAGCCTCTGCCCCTGATGATGCTTTGTTTCAGGTGTTTCAGGTAGGGGCAGGGGCTGTGACAATGAACGCAGCCTCTGGCCCCTGATGATGCTTTGTTTCATGTAGGGACAGGGGCTGTGACAATGACTGCAGCCTCTGCCCCCTGATGATGCTTTGTTTCATGTAGGGACAGGGGCTGTGACAATGACTGCAGCCTCTGCCCCCTGATGATGCTTTGTTTCAGGTAGGGGCAGGGGCTGTGACAATGACTGCAGCATCTGCCCCTGATGATGCTTTGTTTCATGTAGGCGCAGGGGCGGCGACAATGACTGCAGCCTCTGCCCCTGATGATGCTTTGTTTCAGGTAGGCGCAGGGGCGGTGACAATGACTGCAGCCTCTGCCCTCTGATGATGCTTTGTTTCAGGTAGGGACAGGGGCTGTGACAATGAATGCAGCCTCTGCCCCCTGATGATGCTTTGTTTCAGGTAGGGGCAGGGGCTGTGACAATGAACGCAGCCTCTGCTCCCTGATGATGCTTTGTTTCAGGTAGGGGCAGGGGCTGTGACAATGACAGCAGCCTCTGCCCCTTGATGATGCTTTGTTTCAGGTAGGGGCAGGGGCTGTGACAATGACTGCAGCCTCTGTCCCCTGATGATCCTTTGTTTCAGGTAGGGGCAGGGGCTGTGACAATGACCGCAGCCTCTGCCCCCTGATGATGCTTTGTTTCAGGTAGGGGCAGGGGCTGTGACAATGAATGCAGCCTCTGCCCCCTGATAATGCTTTGTTTCAGGTAGGGACAGGGGCTGTGACAATGAACGCAGCCTCTGCCCCCTGATGATGCTTTGTTTCAGGTAGGCGCAGGGGCTGTGACAATGACTGCAGCCTCTGCCCCCTGATGATGCTTTGTTTCAGGTAGGGGCAGGGGCTGTGACAATGAAAGCAGCCTCTGCCCCCTGATGATGCTTTGTTTCAGGTAGGAGCAGGGGCTGTGACAATGACAGCAGCCTCTGCCCCCTGATGATGCTTTGTTTCAGGTAGGGGCAGGGGCTGTGACAATGACTGCAGCCTCTGTCCCCTGATGATCCTTTGTTTCAGGTAGGGGCAGGGGCTGTGACAATGACCGCAGCCTCTGCCCCCTGATAATGCTTTGTTTCAGGTAGGAGCAGGGGCTGTGACAATGACTGCAGCCTCTGCCCCCTGATGATGCTTCCTTTCAGGTAGGGACAGGGGCTGTGACAATGAACGCAGCCTCTGCCCCCTGATGATGCTTTGTTTCAGGTAGGGGCAGGGGCTGTGACAATGACTGCAGCCTCTGCCCCCTGATGATGCTTCGTTTCAGGTAGGGACAGGGGCTGTGACAATGAACGCAGCCTCTGTCCCCTGATGATGCTTTGTTTCAGGTAGGGGCAGGGGCTGTGACAATGAACGCAGCCTCTGCCCCCTGATGATGTTTTGTTTCAGGTAGGGACAGGGGCAGTGACAATGAACGCAGCCTCTGCCCCCTGTTGATGCTTTGTTTCAGGTAGGATCAGGGGCTGTGACAATGAACGCAGCCTCTGCCCCTGATGATGCTTTGTTTCAGGTAGGGGCAGGGGCTGTGACAATGACTGCAGCCTCTGCCCCTGATGATGCTTTGTTTCAGGTAGGGGCAGGGGCTGTGACAATGACTGCAGCCTCTGCCCCTGATGATGCTTTGTTTCATGTAGGGGCAGGAGCTGTGACAATGACTGCAGCCTCTGTCCCGTGATGATGCTTTGTTTCCGGTAGGGACAGGGGCTGTGACAATGAACGCAGCCTCTGCTCCCTGATGATGCTTTGTTTCAGGTAGGGGCAGGGGCTGTGACAATGAACGCTGCCTCTGCCCCCTGATGATGCTTTGTTTCAGGTAGGGACAGGGGCTGTGACAATGACAGCAGCCTCTGCCCCCTGATGATGCTATGTTTCAGGGAGGGGCGGGGGCTGTGACAATGAACGCAGCCTCTGCCCCCTGATGATGCTTTGTTTCAAGTAGGGGCAGGGGCTGTGACAATGACTGCAGCCTCTGCCCCTTGCTCTGATGACAGTTTGAGTATCCCAGCATGCACTGGGGGCTCTCAAATGAATCGTCATCAGACAGGAAGTAATGAAAGAAATACAAAAGTAGTTAGTCTAGTTGAGGAATGGTAGGGAATTTTTTAAAGCAAGTGTGGCACCCCTGCGGGGTATTACCACAGGATCCATAGGTGCAGGGAGAGATGTACACTTGGGCACACCCAACAACTTCCACCCCAGGTCTGAGGGGAGGAGTCAGTTTCCAGGGAGACAGCAAAAGCGGCAGTTAGTCTTGTGAGGGATGAAGGAGGAGAGAGACACAGAGAGCTGTTGGCTGGGGACCAGTTAAGCCCTGAAAAACGATTATCCCTTTAGCTCACCCGGACACCGGAGTCCGAGATTGCTATTAATTCAGGAATAGCATAGAAAACCCGGACAGATCAGGAGGATCTACTCCCCCTGAAGAAGGGGAAAGAGTCGCCAAACTTGACCAAGTATAGGACCAGGGGCCCAGAAAGAGAATTGGTAGCCCCAAGGAAAGGTCCTCATTGTCAGTTGTGGAGAAGGACCCCAAAGAAAGTAAAAGGTGGCAGGTTCAGCTTAAGGCAGGACTGATCCCAAACAACGCACACATTGTTAGAGGAGGCCTCACAAATCTCCAGAGTGAATATCTCTACCTGCACCGAAAACCTGGTTACCCTCCTGAACTGTACCTGTTACCGGACATCAGTAAAAGAAAGGTACTGAAACAAAGACTTAATGTGTGTGTGTGCCTACTTTGACATTACTGGTTATAGTGTTCGTACAAGCCGTATGCCGATCACCTCAGCAACCATACACAACGCTGGTAACCGATTTTACCAGTTACCACAGGAGGCGTCAGGACACAATACTCCCATCATCCTGACCCCCATCCCTTTACTGACGGTCCAGGGCACGGAACCGGGAAGTAACCCATCCATCCCAGTATCCGAGTACCCCTACCCCTGTTGACCGACTCAGTTTGGCGTCACGAATAGGATACCGGGCCCGGTAGAACCGGGTAGTGTGTGCTTAAATTGGACTTTATTGAATGTTTGTGTACTGTAAAAAAAGGCCGTCATTACTGCGCCATAGAGAAATTAAACTGTGTCACAGAGCGGAGAGAGTCGCAGGGGCGCGGCTAAAGGAGCGCGAGGATAGCCCCGCCGTTTTTTTTTTAGAGTCACCGGTGACCGAAGGAGTTGATCGTAGCGGCTGGCAACGGTTAACTAGGGGGGCACCGTCTTGAGTGAAGCAAACAATATCCGAGACCTTGAGGGAGGGTATGCCCAAGACGCAGCTGCAGCCGGTTCTTCAGCTGGTGAAGGAGCCACAGCATCTGGAGCGATGGCCCCGATAATGCCAATTACCTTGCCGTATGTACCGGGGGCCAAATGGTTACCGACGTATGAAGGTAAACCCGGTACCTTAGCAGCTTTCAAACTTAAAATGTGTGCGGTGCTGGACATGTATGCAATGACAGGAAAGCAGCGAGCCTCCATTGTGCAGGGACAATTAATAGGTGCAGCGGAGCTAGAAGCTGAGACTTGGAGCGATGCTGATGGAGACTCTATAGAAAATGTATTTGATAAGCTCAAAGCTGCTTTTGAAAAATGCACACAGTCTGAACTAAGGATGCTATTCTACCAATGCAAGCAGAGACCACAAGATACCATCAGAGACTTTGCCCTACGTTTACAAGCGGCACTCCGGTCCATAAAACAGGTAGATCCAGCAAGTGTGCAAGACGAAGATAAATTGCTTTCAGAACAGTTTATGAATGGGTTGAGATCAGACTTTCACCGTCAGCAGGTGCACATGTGTGTCCTAGATCATCCAGATGTGGATTTTAATACCTTAAAGGACCGTGCTATAACTGTACTACGAGACCCATTACCTGCAAAACCTGCAATCCCATCCTGGCAGGTTAATACCTCTCACATGAACTTAGAGCCTACCCCTAAAGACTCTGTAAAAGCGGTAGGACAAGCTGTCGTACCCGAATCTGCTGATGACCTACGTAATCAAGTGTTACAACTAACCAAAAACATGGACTACGTGTTAAAACTCTTGCAAGCCAGACCGGAGGCACAACCACCAAGCAAAATCCAGTTAGCTGAATCCCCTGAGGATGTTCCGTGGATGAGGAGAAAGCTCATGTCGCCCGTGCAGGGGACCAACGCACCATTCCGACGCAGGGCCATGTCGCCCCTGGAGGGGATCAACAAGTCGCCCGTTCAGGGGACCAACGCACCATTCCGATGCAGAGCCACCAACCACACCTCAACATTACGCTAGAAGGAATCCCCACATCGGCCCTATTGGACACTGGGTCAAAAGTCACCACCATCCCACATATCCTTTACAAGCAATTTTGGTCTGATGCTGATCTTAGCCCCACAGACTCTAGTCTTGTCATTTTAGCAGCTAATGGTCAACCACGGAATCAGGTGGGGTTTAGAGAGGTGACAATAAAGCTGGGGAGGGTGGAGTTGACAGGCCAAGGGTTATGTGTGGTAGAAGATGACCCCAATAACAAATGTCCTTACATGGTGCTTGGTACTAATGTGATTGAAAACTGCCTTGAAGAAGTGCTGTTTTTACTCCAACAGATTACAGAGACTGCTGCCATTGGGCGGAGGAGAGTCCTTCAAAGAGAAATCCGTGCCTTAATTCACAAGCAACAGGTAAATCTGTCTGGAGGGGAGATTGGCAGTGCGTGGGTAACGGACCCGTTTCCCATTGTATTACCACCAAACAGTGAAATGATGATATGGTGTCGAGCTGCTATGGGTATCAGAAGAAAGGAATACCAGGCAATTGTAGAACCGGTATATTCAGAGCATAGACCTACACTGCTGACAGCTAGAGGGGTGGTGGATGTACGCAGGGGAAGAGTACCAATCCATGTGTTGAATTGTGGTGAGGAAGAAGTGAAACTACCCCGATATGCTACTGTAGCAAAGCTGTACACTGTCAGTAATAACAACATACAGACATTAGAGCCCTTGCCCCCGTCAAGTCAGGCGGAGGACAACAACCCCAAGGGACAGCTGGAGGAGTGGTGTCAGCAGTTGCATATAGGGACTGATGCCACTCCCGACCACCAGAAGCAAGGAGTTTACCGGGTAGTACAAGAGTTTAGCCAAGTATTCAGTAAGCATCCATTAGATTTTGGGAGGATAAAAGGAGTACACCATCACATACCCACAGGAGATCATCCCCCTATTAAAGTGAGACATAGACCCATCCCACCAAACCACTACCGGTGTGCTAAAGAGATGCTGCAGGACATGAAGGAGGCAGGGGTTATAAGAGATAGCTGTAGTCCCTGGGCAGCCCCCTTAGTCTTAGTCAGAAAAAAAGATGGCACTATGAGGATGTGTGTGGATTACAGGGAGGTCAATAAGATCACTCACAAAGATGCTTACCCATTACCCCGGATAGAGGAGTCTCTTGCTGCATTAAAGACAGCTAAGTATTTCTCCACATTAGATCTCACTAGTGGGTATTGGCAGGTCTCCGTTGCAGAAGAAGACCGGGAGAAAACAGCATTCACAACACCAATGGGCCTATGCGAATTCAATAGCATGCAATTTGGGTTATGCAATGCACCGGGGACGTTTCAGAGACTCATGGAGTGCTGCCTGGGACATCGGAATTTTGAGACGGTACTTTTATACCTGGATGACGTCATAGTGTATTCCAAAACCTATGCAGAACATCTGGAACACCTGGTGGAGGTATTTACAGCTCTAACAAAGTATGGAATGAAGCTCAAACCATCTAAATGTTACCTGCTGAAGCCAAAAGTCCAATACCTAGGGCATGTGGTCAGCGCGGATGGCGCAGCACCAGATCCGGAAAAAGTGACAGCTATCCAGGACTGGCAGAGGCCGACCACCGTCAGAGAGGTACGTCAGTTCTTAGGTTTGGTTGGGTATTACAGGAGATTTATTAAGTGCTACACGAAGATGGCAGCGCCCCTACAAGATCTTCTGGTAGGCCAAGCTAAGAAGAGAAGGTCTTCAGAGCCGCCGTTGGAATGGGGAAAGAAACAAGAAGACTCCTTCCAACAAATGAAATAGGCCCTGACCGGTGAGGAAATCTTGGCGTACCCAGATTATAACCTACCATTTGTCCTCTACACGGATGCAAGTAATGTAGGCCTGGGAGCAGTACTGTCCCAAATACAAGAAGGCAAGGAAAGAGTAATTGCCTATGCCAGTAGAAGACTTCGACCTACCGAGAGGAACCCGGAAAATTACAGTTCCTTTAAGTTGGAGTTCCTGGCCTTGGTCTGGGAAGTCACGGAGAGGTTCAAGCATTACTTAGCAGCTTCAAAATTTACCATCTTTACGGACAATAATCCGCTAACACACTTGGATACTGCAAAGCTTGGTGCATTGGAGCAGCGCTGGATGGCCCGGCTATCGAACTACGACTTTACCATCAAGTACCGAGCAGGCTGTGGAAATGCAAATGCTGATGCCCTCTCCAGAAGCCCTCAAGTACATTTGCAAGGGCTTGAAGAAGAAACAGATGTCTTGGAGGAAACAGAACTTCCAGCTTTCCATAAAAATGGAAAATGACAGAAACCCATATCTACCAGAACCGTCAGGATGTTGCACTAAACCCGCTGCCTCATTATAGATGGAAAGAAACCCAAGACAGCGATCTGGCAGTGAGCCTAGTGAAGAGGCTGGTAATCCAACCGGATTCCAAAATTGAGAAGAATGCTCCACCAGAGGAAAGAAAGAAGCAGTTTATTTATCTATAAAAACCAATTGTGCAGATGGTATATCAATCGAAGGACACATGAAATGGTATGGCAAGTTGTGGTTCCAAAGAGAGACGTCCAAATGGTATTGGAAGCGTACCATAATGGAGCAGGACACTTTGGATGGACAAAACTGGAAATACTGTTACGTGAGAGGTTTTATTGGATTTGCATGAGGTCTTCCATAGAAAAATGGTGTAAAAATTGTGGCCCATGCTCATTAAGAAGAGGAGATCGTAACAACCAGAAAGCACCACTCCAGCCTATCATAACCATACAGCCCTTGGAACTAGTAGCCTTGGATCATGTCAAACTCACACCCAGTAGATCAGGCTATACTTATGCTCTTACCAACCTACTATTTTATTTTATTTTTAAGTATATACCAGGCAGATTTCAGCATATACTTAAAAATAAAATAAAATAGTAGGTTGATACAGGGATTTATTCTGACTGCTGGTTTCAGAGTCGGAAGGGAATTTTTCCTCAGGTGAAGATTGGCTAAATCATTTGGGGTTTTTGCCCTCCTCTGGATCAACTTTAGCAATTACAGAACTAACAGGTCGAACTTGATGGACGCAAGTCTTTATTCGGCTTTACAAACTATGTTACTATGTTACCATGGTGGACCACTATTCCAGATTCCTAGTGGTAGCTCCTGTGAAGGATTTAACAGCTCAGACAGCAGCAAGAACTTTTCAAGCTTATTTCTGCAGGCCACATTGATATCCAGAACAGGTATTGACAGATCAGGGTCCTGCCTTTGAAGCGGAAATATTTCAAGAGTTCTGTAGCTTGTATGGATGCAAGAAAATTCGTACCATGCCTTACCATCCCCAAACTAACGGAATGTGCGAAAAAATGAATCACGTGGTAATAGAACTGCTGAAGACTCTACCCTTGTAAGACAGAAACAGATGGCCAGAGAAATTACCAGATCTTATTGACATCTATAACAACATCCCAGTAAGCTCAACTAATTGTACCCCGGCATACTTGATGAGAGCGAGTCCAGGAAAATTGCCAGTGGACTTTGAAATGGGCATTGTATTTCCTGAGGAAGACCCTCCAAGTGCAGATTGGGATACTAGAAGAACAGAACAATACAAGAAAATACAGGAGTGTGTTGAGAAAAGTCTAGCAAAATCCAGAGAAAGACAAGAAACCAATTTCAATAAAAACGCACAAGGAATCCCGTTAACCCCCGGAGAATTGCTTTTGAAAAGGAAAACAAGACTTCATAAGCTAGATAATCAATGGGAAGAAGAACCATACACTGTTTTACCATCCAATTTTGACAACCAGAAAACCTGTCTAATCAGCAAGGATAACGGAAAAACAACAGCAACAGTGTCCCGAGACCACTTAAAGAAGTGTCCTCAACCCTTACAGCAAAAAGAATATATCCCTTGTCCCATACCAGAAGAAGAGACGCCAAGGACAATTAAGACAATCTTAGGAGAGTTACCCGCGGATTGGCCTCAAATAGAAGGAGCATACTTAATTCCCATGTTGACATTCCCACAACCAGTAGAAGGATCAAGAGAAGAAGAACCACCCGCTGTAGCCGAGCCAGGGAATCCTGCAATCGGTGTACTTGCCATTCCCACTAGGGGAGTGGGAAGACACTCCGGCATACCTGTGCTACGTAGACCAACACATGAGTCAGTAAGTAGTGTTCGCTCCACACCAGGCTTACGCACCAGTGGGATACCAGTTTTACGGAGGTCATCACGTATTAATTTTGGACACCCACCACTCAGATACAGGGAGTAAACCATAACAAAAGGGAAATGTAAATAGGTTCAAAAATGTAAATATGTAGTTAAAGTCAGTATATAGAAGGGTGACGAGTAGACCAAAACAGGTTACACCAGGTACACAATATAAAAAAAAAGGGTGAGTAGAGTTGGCGTAAGAAGCTGTCAAGGGAGAGCAAAATCTTGGCCAATAGGTGACCCCAGGGCCAAAGGACCTACAGTGTTTGTCCTGCAGTACCTAGGACCCTTGCGTCGAGGCACATGTAGTAAATGTTTTGTTGTGTATTGTGAATTATTAAGTCTATTTGAATTTTTAAGCCTAAAGAGACTTTACCTGTTTGGACGTCTGAAACTTTTTAAAAAATTTTAAGAATGGACCGAAGCCACAGGACTGGTGGTAGCAAAAACACTTTCCCTTTAACAGCTTGCAGTAGATCGACTAGCGTTGAATGGACTGGTTATCCGTTTTTCCCATTTTCCTTGGTTATTGTAAATTTTATTTTGGAGACTCTGTTCAAATTACAAATATAAATGTTAATGTTATGTTATCTTTGTTAAAAAAAAAAAAAAATGTTTCAGTCAAGGAGGACTGAAGTTAACTAGGGGGGAATGTGGCACGCCTGCGGGGGATTACTACAGAATCCATAGGTGCAGGGGGAGATGTACGCTTGGGCACACACAACACCTTCCACCCCAGGTCTGAGTGGAGGAGTCAGTTTCCAGGGAAACAGCAAAGCGGAAGTTATTCTTGTGAGGGATGAAGGAGGAGAGAGACACAGAGAGCTGTTGGCTGGGGACCAGTTAAGCCCTGAACTAGGAAACTGGACTGTGTTGTGAAAGCGCCCTAGAGAGAGGGACGGAGGCTAGAAGGAGAAAGAAAGAGATAAAACTATTATCCCTTTAGCTCACCCGGACACCGGAGTCCAAGATTGCTATTAATTCAGGAATAGCATAGAAAACCCGGACAGATCAGGAGGATCTACTCCCCCTGAAGAAGGGGAAAGAGTCGCCAAACTTGACCAAGTATAGGACCAGGGGCCCAGAAAGAGAATTGGTAGCCCCAAGGAAAGGTCCTCATTGTCAGTTGTGGAGAAGGACCCCAAAGAAAGTAAAAGGTGGCAGGTTCAGCTTAAGGCAGGTTCAGCTTAAGGCAGGACTGATCCCAAACAACGCACACATTGTTAGAGGAGGCTTCACAAATCTCCAGAGTGAATATCTCTACCTGTACCGAAAACCTGGTTACCCTCCTGAACTGTACCTGTTACCGGACATCAGTAAAAGAAAGGTACTGAAACAAAGCTGAAACAAAGACTTAATGTGTGTGTGTGCCTACTTTGACATTACTGCCTATAGCGTTCGTTCAAGCTGTATGCCGATCACCTCAGCAACCATACACAGCGCTGGTAACCGATTTTACCAGTTACCACAGGAGGCATCAGGACACAATTCTCCCATCATCCTGACCCCCATCCCTTTACTGACGGTCCAGGGCACGGAACCGGGAACCGACCAACCGTGATCCCCACAGAAGTAACCCATCCATCCCGGTATCCGAGTACCCCTACCCCTGTTGACCGACTCACAAGTATATTAGAAAATACTTTAGATTATGGGATTAAATAGATAGGGAAAATGTAATTGCCTTCAGACCACCGCTTTAAGTTGATTAATCAAAAGTAATACTAGTAGAACATTTCTGAAATTGCCCATAACAACCCTTCAGATTGTGGTTTTCATTTTTAAAGAGCTGAAAAAAAATCTAGAATCTGGTTATTATGGATAACACTTTCTTTAGTTTTAGCACAAATCCCTCATAGACCAAGTCACCATAATAATAATAATAATAATATATTCAACCTATTTCATAGTACTTTACAATTCATAGGTTACATGTACAAACAAAATCAGACATGACAGAGTAGCAAACTCCTGAGCCCTGGCCAGAAGAGTTTCCAATCTATGAGGAAAATAGATATCCCCAGAGGTGCTGTTTTTCTACTTTATTAAGGAACAGGGTAGCACACATAAAGCAGCATAAGCCAGTCACCCAGCCAGTATCTGTGTGTACAGAGACATAAAGTACCAGCGTGCAAGGAGTGTGGGGGATTTTGTTGTAGTAAGGGACCAGGTGATTAGAATATAGAGTGGCCCTGCCTGAGATGTGATTTTAGGTAGGCCTATCTCTTAAAACTGTGGATGTTAGGAACTAATCTGATTGCACAGGGTAGAGCATTCCACAGAACTGGTGCTGCATGAGAAAAGGCTTATTAATAGGAGAGGGAGGTTTGATTTATGGAGGATTAGATTGACAGAACACTGACAAGTGGTGGACAGAGATGAGGATGGAGATGTAGGGCAGTGCAGCACTGTAGAGAATTTTGTGGATGAGAGTAATGAGTTTAAATTAGCTTCTAAAGCTGGCCATACTGCCTTATTAGATGCTGGCTCATTTTTCGTTAAATTGTTTTTATTGAAAAATTTTAAAGGGAAGGGGAATACAATACATATGAAGGATGTTAATATTAAAAACATATAACCTAAAAGGGATAGAAAAGTGGGGAAAGGGATGGGAAAAAGGGTATAGAAAGGGGCAAAACTTTAATAGGGCAAAAGGGAAAAAGTGGGTAAAGGAATGGAGAAAAGAAACACATGTAAAGACAGGTGGGGAGGGACAAGCATACATTTGTAATATTGAGTAATGAGTAAGAATTATGTAATGATATAATACTTTACTGAAAATTCCCTGTAATAAAAGAAAAGAAAAAAAAGCAAAAGCATGTTAGTATTAAGGACAAAAAGAATAAGACTATTGATTGTTACATACACTTGCCAGGATCAAAAAACATTGTTATTGACTCTGGGGGGGCGGGGGTGATATGCGGTTTAAAGTTTCCAGTATCAAGATAACCACCTATTGGAGGAAGACCAGAATAAAAGCTTGTCCAATGTAATCCAAGGAGCCCATAGTTGATAAAATGTTATTAATTAAGTTGCAATCCAAGGAAAGTGGTTAAGTTGAACCGATGTCCAATAATTGTAATCCAAGTGGGGCAATATAAGATTGTTGTATTCCAACATTGTAATCCATATACAGTATAAGGCTTGAAATTTAAGTACAAATTATACAACCATTCATAGTATAAAGATGGGAAGAAAAGAGATTCAGCCAAATACTAGATTATTAGAGTAATGCTGGCTCGTTTTTGACTCAACAGCTCTTCGTAACTTACTCCGTATAAAAAGGCATTTGGCCGTGTGTGAATGGGTTTTACATGAGATGGACATAGCCTCTGTCTGACATCTCTAGAAATGACTCATAGGTTTGACCAACCTCAGCTCCCTACTACTTACATGCAGTAGCCTGGTCTGTAAATAGAAAAAACTAAAAACTATTTAACTGGGATATGAATTGGTGTGCATGCAGCATGTCAGTGCATGTTCACACTGGCCACTAAACAGAAAAAAACAAAGACAGAAACATAATAAGCAAATACCCTGCAAATAAATAAGTAAACAGCAATAGTGTATGAAAATAATATAGGGTATAGTTAACATAATTTTGATCAAAATAATGCAAAAGCAATCCCACCACGTCCCGGTGACCCGATTCGGGACAGCCGAAACTCTAATATTTAAAATCTTACACTTTGTCAAGTGACATGCATGTGGATAAGGGCTGAGAAAGACTGAGCCCAGATAGTAGACACACTGCCATGGAAAACAAGATGAATAGATTTTCCATGTAAATCAAACCAGCACATGCTGCAATTTTTTCCATTTTTGTACCTGATTTCTATGTGTAAAATACACCATGTGCACATAGGCTAACATTGGTCTGTGTGTTCCTTTTGTGTGGTCATGGACATCACTTGGACCGAAAATACACTCATGAACTTAGCCGAAGTCTAAAGTGAGTGGCGACCTTAAGGGCTCATTCAGACAAGCGTATTATACAGACTTGTGCTGTTCGAGTAAAAATTAGACAGCACACTGACCAATGTAATTCAATAGGGAGGTTCAGATGACAGTCGTAGTATGCACTCTTCTGAGTATAGGATAAGAATCGCCTATATAAGTCTATAGGTGCCCAAAGAAATTGGATCCCATACAGATCATCTGTGTAGCATCCAATTTTTACAGATACATTTCCATTATTAACCTTGTAAACTGTATTTGGTCATGTACATCAGGGGTGGGCAATTAATTTTCTCGAGGGGCCACATGAGAGACCGTAACTGTTGTGGAGTGCCAAACCAATAAGCTGAAATTAATTCGGCTCAATATTAATATTAACATATTAATTACAATTAGTTATTATTTTATATTATCACTTAATATTCAGCAGACTTATTTGTTGACATTCCCCTACATACAGTATGAGCCCCCACATAGCCTAATATATACAGTATGAGCCTGCACATAGCCTCCTATATATAGTATGAGCCACCACACAGCCCACTATATAGCGTATGAGCCACCACATAGCCTCCTGTATACAGTATGGGCCCCCACATAGCCCACTATATACAGTATAAGCCCCACATATCCTCCTATATACAGTATGAGCCCCCACATATCCTCCCATATATACAGTATAATCCGCCACATAGCCTCCTATATACAGTATGAGCCCCCACGTATCCTCCCCTATATACAGTATAATCCCCCACATAGCCTCCTATATACAGTATGAGCCCCCATATAAACAGTATGACCCCCCACATAGCCCACTATATACAGTATGAGCCCCCACGTAGCCTCCTATATACAGTATGAGCCCCCACATATCCTCTCCTATATACAGTATGAGCCCCCACATATCCTCCCCTATATACAGTATGATCCCCCACATAGCCTCCTTTATACAGTATGAGCACCCATATATACAGTATGAGCCCCCAATAGCCTCCTAAATACAGTATGAGCGCCCACATAGCCTCTTATATAATGTACGTACATGCAAACATCCCATACACATATGACAAAAAAAGCAACAACACATACTTAGGTTGCTCCCTATTTCCCACATTATGTTCCTATGGGGCACTGACTCTCCATATAGCAGACGCGATGTAATGATGTCATCACATCTGCTCTCTCACACGCTGATTCGTGAAAGAATAAACCTTCGGCTCTGTCCTCCACCAATGTATTCACCAGTGTTTACATGCCGAGGTTTCAGGGAAGCAGGCGGCAGATGGGCAGCGGGTGAGGGCCGGATGTGGCCCGAGGGCTGCAATTTGTTACATGTCACACAGACGTAAAAAATGAACACACAGATGACAATTTGGATGAAAGTTTTCTACTTGTGACAATTTTTTCATTCCCTCATCTGAACCCAGCATTAAGTGAATGGCAACCAGTGCAATGACTTGCACAGAGTAGAGGCATCAGTGTAATGATTACATAAAAAGATGAGAGTGACTGCTTCATTCTGGATGGATTGGACAGGGGATTTACAGTAATCAAATTGATAAAGTGTTATTCCCATCTTTAGAAGTTATTACCTATCCATAGAATAGGTGATAACTTTCTGTTAGATGGTGTCCGATCACCGGAACTTTCCACCAATCCCGAGAAAGGAGCTCTGCAGAGCCTCCTCTGAATGGTAGAGGCCAGAAGAACACACCACCACTGCATTCATTCTCTATGAGACTGTTGGAAAAGTCAGTGCACTGTATTCGGCTACCCTAGGCAGTCCCATAGAGAATGAATGGAGCGCTGGCCAGCATGGCTGTCCACCATTGCATTCAGACAGTGCTGTGCTGAGCTTCATTCCGTTGTACAGGTGATAACTTGCCAGTCAGTAGGGTCTGACTGCTGGGACCCCCATGATCCTGTGAATGGGGCTCAGCAGAGCCTCATCTGTATGGAGTGAAGGCTGGACATGCACACCACTGCTGCAGTCATTCTCTATGGGATTGCTGGAGCATTCAGCCAAGTACAGCACAATCGTTTTCCAGCAGTCTCATAGAATGAACATATTGGTGTTATGCATGTCCGGCCTCCACTGCATACAGATGAGGCTCCATAGAGCCACGTTCTCGGGATCATTGGGTTCCCAGCAGTCAGACCCCCACTAATCAGCAACTTATCATTTATATTAGTGATAGGAGATAACATCTAAATATGGGAATAAAGCCCCCCATGTACGGTACATTAGACTTATGTTGGCTGATATTGACGGTTTCAACTGACAATGTAGTAAGTATGGGAGCCCTGGACAATTTATTTTTGACAGGAAATAGTGATCTGGCACATCACATTGTAATGTCTCCCGCAGATGAGCCGACCCAAGAGAAGTCTGGCAGCAGCTGCCTCATAGAGAAGACAGGAAAGCTCTGTAGTAAAGGAAAGATGGCCGCCGGCCCAACCATTGATCAGCCCACAGACATCTAGTGTGTATAGGGGGCTTTACTCAGGCAGCGGAGGGGATTGCACATGCTGCGCCAATGTGACCAATGGCCATACGGTTTTGAAACCATGATAAGTGGCGAGATATCATGGTGGAGTAAGACGCAGGTGGCCATCACCAGAGGAGTTTGGGCTGTTCCCAGACTGAGATAAGAGTCCTGCTTAAGATGCCTGAGGAGAGGTGCTTCCATGTCAGGAGGGTAGGCCTGAGCGCAGAGTAGTACTGTGGTGGCGCCTCACACAAATGAGAGGATGGAGGGCACAGGAAGAAAACGCCTTATAGTGCAGGTGTCACACACCGCCGCCTTATATTGTAGGCGTCACACACCGCCGCCTTATAGTACAGGTATCACACACTGTCGCCATATAGTGCAGGTGTCACACACCGTCGCCATATAGTGCAGATGTCACACACAGCCACCTTATAGTGCAGGTGTCACACACCGTCTCCTTATAGTGCAGGTGTCACACACCACCGCCTTATAGTGTAGGCGCCACACACCGCCGCCGCCTTATAGTACAGGTGTCACACACTGTCGCCATATAGAGCAGGTGTCACACACCGTCGCCATATAGTGTAGGCGTCACACACCGCCGCCTTATAGTACAGGTGTCACACATTGTCGCCATATAGTGCAGGTGTCACACACTGCCACCTTATAGTGCAGGTGTCACACACCGTCGCCATATAGTGCAGATGTCACTCACCGCCACCTTATAGTGCAGGTGTCACACACCGCCACCTTATAGTGCAGGTGCCACACACCGTCTCCTTATAGTGCAGGTGTCACACACCGCCGCCTTATAGTGTAGGCGTCACACACCGCCGCCTTATAGTACAGGTGTCACACACTGTCGCCATATAGTGCAGGTGTCACACACCGTCGCCATATAGTGTAGGCGTCACACACCGCCGCCTTATAGTACAGGTGTCACACACTGTCGCCATACAGCGCAGGTGTCACACACCGCCATCTTATAGTGGTGTCACACACCGTCGCCATATAGTGCAGATGTCACACACCGCCACCTTATAGTGCAGGTGTCACACACCGCTGCCTTATAATGTAGGCGTCACACACCGCCGCCTTATATTATAGGTGTCACACACTGTCTCCATATAGTGCAGGTGTCACACTCTGCCACCTTATAGTGCAGGTGTCACACACCGTCTCCTTATAGTGCAGGTGCCACACACCGTTCCCTTATAGTGCAGGTGTCACACATCGTTCCCTTATAGTGCAGGTGTCACACACCGTCTCCTTATAGTGCAGGTCACACACCGTTCCCTTATAGTGCAGGTGTCACACACCGCCGCCTTATAGTGCTGGTCACACACCGTTCCCTTATAGTGCAGGTGTCACACACCGTCTCCTTATAGTGCAGGTGTCAAACACCGTCTCCTTATAGTGCCGGTCACACACTGTTCCCTTATAGTGCAGGTGTCACACACTGTCTCCTTATAGTGCAGGTGTCACACACCGTCTCCTTAAAGTGCAGGTGTCACACACCGTTCCCTTATAGTGCAGGTGTCACACACTGTGTCCTTATAGTGCAGGTGTCACACACCTTATAGTGCAGGTGTCGCACACCTTATAGTGCAGGTGTCACACCTTATAGTGCAGGTGTCGCACACCATTCCCTTATAGTGCAGGTGTCACACACCGTTCCCTTATAGTGCAGGTGTCACACACTGTGTCCTTATAGTGCAGGTGTCACACACCTTATAGTGCAGGTGTCCCACACCTTATAGTGCAGGTGTCACACCTTATAGTGCAGGTGTCGCACACCATTCCCTTATAGTGCAGGTGTCACACACCTTATAGTGCAGGTCACACATTGTCTCCTTATAGTGCAAGTGTCGCACACCATTCCCTTATAGTGCAGGTGTCACACACCTTATAGTGCAGGTCACACCTTGTCTCCTTATAGTGCAGGTGTCGCACACCATTCCCTTATAGTGCAGGTGTCCCACACCTTATAGTGCAGGTGTCCCACACCTTATAGTGCAGGTGTCGCACACCGTTCCCTTATAGTGCAGGTGTCCCACACCTTATAGTGCAGGTGTCACACACCGTTCTCTTATAGTGCAGGTTCACACACCGTTCCCTTATAGTGCAGGTGTCACACACTGTCTCCTTATAGTGCAGGTGTCACACACCGTCTCCTTATAGTGCAGGTGTCACACACCGTCTCCTTATAGTGCTGGTCACACACCGTTCCCTTATAGTGCAGGTGTCACACACTGTCTCCTTATAGTGCAGGTCACACGCCATTCCCTTATAGTGCAGGTGTCACACACTGTCTCCTTATAGTGCAGGTGTCACACACCGTTCCCTTATAGTGCAGGTGTCACACACTGTGTCCTTATAGTGCAGGTGTCACACACCTTATAGTGCAGGTCACACCTTGTCTCCTTATAGTGCAGGTGTCACACACCGTTCCCTTATCGTGCAGGTGTCACACACTGTCTCCTTATAGTGCAGGTGTCACACACCTTATAGTGCAGGTGTCACTGTATAATGACTGACCAGCTGCAGGCAGAGGCCCAGCCTAGTAACACGCATGCGTCGTCCACATCTAATAACACACGGAACAGTGAAAAGCAAGAGACTAAATGAAACACGAAACTTCAGAGTAAACAAATAAACACGTGCAGAGTGCGCATGCGTACAGCAGATCCGCGAAATCAGGCTTCGGCTTGGTCACCTATGTTCTCTTGGTGGTTCCAGCGACAGGCACTTCACAGGACAGCTTAAGCACATGGGTCCTTACTGCGGACGAATCAGGCGCTTCCGCCAGTCAGCTTTTCTGGTGGGGTCCTTGCTGCGGCCAAAGCAGTGAGGAGTAGGAGGAGAAGATGGCGGACGTGCTGAGCGTTCTGCGTCAGTACAACATCCAGAAGAAGGATATCAACGTCAAGGGAGATGAAGTTATATTCGGGGAGTTTTCTTGGCCGAAGAACGTCAAGACGAACTATGTTATCTGGGGGTGAGTGATAGAGGCGCCGTGTGTGATCGCTCCTGCCCGGGCTCTGCTGTGTACGGGGCTCCCCTGTACTGCACCGTATGGGGGGGGGGGGGATGCGGGGCTCCCCTGTACTGCACCGTATGGGGGGGATGCGGGGCTCCCCTGTACTGCACCGTATGGGGGGGGGGATGCGGGGCTCCCCTGTACTGCACCGTATGGGGGGGGGGGATGCGGGGCTCCCCTGTACTGCACCGTATGGGGGGGGGGGGATGCGGGGCTCCCCTGTACTGCACCGTATGGGGGGGGATGCGGGGCTCCCCTGTACTGCACCGTATGGGGGGGGGATGCGGGGCTCCCCTGTACTGCACCGTATGGGGGGGGGATGCGGGGCTCCCCTGTACTGCACCGTATGGGGGGGGGATGCGGGGCTCCCCTGTACTGCACCGTATGGGGGGGGGGGGATGCGGGGCTCCCCTGTACTGCACCGTATGGGGGGGGGGATGCGGGGCTCCCCTGTACTGCACCGTATGGGGGGGGGGATGCGGGGCTCCCCTGTACTGCACCGTATGGGGGGGGATGCGGGGCTCCCCTGTACTGCACCGTATGGGGGGGGGATGCGGGGCTCCCCTGTACTGCACCGTATGGGGGGGGGATGCGGGGCTCCCCTGTACTGCACCGTATGGGGGGGGATGCGGGGCTCCCCTGTACTGCACCGTATGGGGGGGGGATGCGGGGCTCCCCTGTACTGCACCGTATGGGGGGGGATGCGGGGCTCCCCTGTACTGCACCGTATGGGGGGGGATGCGGGGCTCCCCTGTACTGCACCGTATGGGGGGGGGGGATGCGGGGCTCCCCTGTACTGCACCGTATGGGGGGGGGGGGGATGCGGGGCTCCCCTGTACTGCACCGTATGGGGGGGGGGATGCGGGGCTCCCCTGTACTGCACCGTATGGGGGGGGGGGATGCGGGGCTCCCCTGTACTGCACCGTATGGGGGGGGGGGATGCGGGGCTCCCCTGTACTGCACCGTATGGGGGGGGGGGATGCGGGGCTCCCCTGTACTGCACCGTATGGGGGGGACGGGGGACGCGGGGCTCCCCTGTACTGCACCGTATGGGGGGGACGGGGGATGCGGGGCTCCCCTGTACTGCACCGTATGGGGGGGGGATGCGGGGCTCCCCTGTACTGCACCGTATGGGGGGGGATGCGGGGCTCCCCTGTACTGCACTGTATGGGGGGGGGATGCGGGGCTCCCCTGTACTGCACTGTATGGGGGGGGGATGCGGGGCTCCCCTGTACTGCACTGTATGGGGGGGGGATGCGGGGCTCCCCTGTACTGCACTGTATGGGGGGGGGATGCGGGGCTCCCCTGTACTGCACCGTATGGGGGGGGGGGATGCGGGGCTCCCCTGTACTGCACCGTATGGGGGGGGGGATGCGGGGCTCCCCTGTACTGCACCGTATGGGGGGGGGGGATGCGGGGCTCCCCTGTACTGCACCGTATGGGGGGGGGATGCGGGGGCTCCCCTGTACTGCACCGTATGGGGGGGGGGGGATGCGGGGGCTCCCCTGTACTGCACCGTATGGGGGGGGGGATGCGGGGGCTCCCCTGTACTGCACCGTATGGGGGGGGGGGGTGCGGTGCTCCCCTGTACTACACCGTATGGGGTGGGGGGGTGTGTGGGACGCGGGGCTCCCCTGTACTGCACCGTACGGGGGGGGGGGGGGGTGTGTGGGACGCGGGGCTCCCCTGTACTGCACCGTACGGGGGGGGGTGGGACGCGGGGCTCCCCTGTACTGCACCGTACGGGGGGGGGTGGGACGCGGGGCTCCCCTGTACTGCACCGTACGGGGGGGGGGTGTGGGACGCGGGGCTCCCCTGTACTGCACCGTACGGGGGGGG
Source organism: Phyllobates terribilis (assembly GCF_046119375.1). Classification (NCBI taxonomy): domain Eukaryota; kingdom Metazoa; phylum Chordata; class Amphibia; order Anura; family Dendrobatidae; genus Phyllobates; species Phyllobates terribilis. The sequence goes on along the minus strand of NW_027362768.1, from coordinate 51,262,397 downwards.
GGTGTGGGACGCGGGGCTCCCCTGTACTGCACCGTGTACGGGGGGGGGGGGGACGCGGGGCTCCCCTGTACTGCACCGTACGGGGGGGGGGGGGTGGGACGCGGGGCTCCCCTGTACTGCACCTCCCGTAATCTGCTGTGTGTGGAGGGGGGACGCGGGGCTCCCCTGTACTGCACCTCCCGTAATCTGCTGTGTGTGGAGGGGGGACACGGGGCTCCCATATTCTGCACCGCGTGTGCGTGGAGGGGGGCGCGAGGCTCCCATATTCGGCACCGCGTGCGCGTGGAGGGGGGCGCGAGGCTCCCGTATTCTGCACGCGCGTGTGTGTGGAGGGGGGCGCGAGGCTCCCGTATGCTGCACCGTGTGTGTGTGTGTGTGGAGGGGGGACGCGGGGCTCCCCTGTACTGCACCTCCCTTAATCTGCTGTGTGTGGAGGGGGGACGCGGGGCTCCCATATTCTGCACCGCGTGCGCGTGGAGGGGGACGCGGGGCTCCCATATTCTGCACCGCGTGCGCGTGGGGGGGGGACGCGGGGCTCCCATATTCTGCACCGCGTGCGCGTGGAGGGGAGCGCGAGGCTCCCGTATTCTGCACCGCGTGCGCGTGGAGGGGAGCGCGAGGCTCCCGTATTCTGCACCGCGTGCGCGTGGAGGGGAGCGCGAGGCTCCCGTATTCTGCACCGCGTGCGCGTGGAGGGGGGCGCGAGGCTCCCGTATTCTGCACGCGCGTGTGTGTGGAGGGGGGCGCGAGGCTCCCGTACGCTGCACCGCTCGCGTGTTTGTGGAGGGGGGACGCGGGGCTCCCGTACGCTGCACCGCTCGCGTGTTTGTGGAGGGGGGACGCGGGGCTCCCGTACGCTGCACCGCTCTCGTGTTTGTGGAGGGGGGACGCGGGGCTCCCGTACGCTGCACCGCTCTCGTGTTTGTGGAGGGGGGACGCGGGGCTCCCGTACGCTGCACCGCTCTCGTGTTTGTGGAGGGGGGACGCGGGGCTCCCGTACGCTGCACCGCTCGCGTGTTTGTGGAGGGGGGACGCGGGGCTCCCGTACGCTGCACCGCTCGCGTGTTTGTGGAGGGGGGACGCGGGGCTCCCGTACGCTGCACCGCTCGCGTGTTTGTGGAGGGGGGACGCGGGGCTCCCGTACGCTGCACCGCTCGCGTGTTTGTGGAGGGGGGACGCGGGGCTCCCGTACGCTGCACCGCTCGCGTGTTTGTGGAGGGGGGACGCGGGGCTCCCGTACGCTGCACCGCTCGCGTGTTTGTGGAGGGGGGACGCGGGGCTCCCGTACGCTGCACCGCTCTCGTGTTTGTGGAGGGGGGACGCGGGGCTCCCGTACGCTGCACCGCTCGCGTGTTTGTGGAGGGGGGACGCGGGGCTCCCGTACGCTGCACCGCTCGCGTGTTTGTGGAGGGGGGACGCGGGGCTCCCGTACGCTGCACCGCTCGCGTGTTTGTGGAGGGGGGACGCGGGGCTCCCGTACGCTGCACCGCTCTCGTGTTTGTGGAGGGGGGACGCGGGGCTCCCGTACGCTGCACCGCTCGCGTGTTTGTGGAGGGGGGACGCGGGGCTCCCGTACGCTGCACCGCTCGCGTGTTTGTGGAGGGGGGACGCGGGGCTCCCGTACGCTGCACCGCTCGCGTGTTTGTGGAGGGGGGACGTGGGGCTCCCGTACGCTGCACCGCGCATGTGTGTGATATGGGGCTCTGCCCTTTGCTGCGCCAAGTGCTGTCTATGCTGCTGGATAAATGGCAGTTATGGAAGCGGACACTGGTGGCTGCTGTTAGCCCGGGGCTGTATAGGGCTATGTTCACATCATGTTCTATTCACGTGTCGGGCCTTATGTCTGAAGCCTGGAAAACTGGATTTGGGTGTTTGCACTGATGAGGCCATTGACTCTGATGACACAGTTGGAGACACTTTGTGCTCTTTTGGACATAATGTTTGTCAATATCTGTGTATTTGAGGTGGACAACAAGATGTGGTTGACAGTGGGTACTGCTGAAAAGGACCCTCCATCATCTCCCTTATGGGGGCTGTTGACTTCTGTTGTTGAATTTGATTCACAACATGGATCAAGATGTCTTGTAGTTTTTTTTTCTTGTGAAAGAAAGCGAACAGCTGTGTAAGCCATAACATGTGCCTTTGCAGAGCAAAAATGCAGGAACATGGTAGGTGGCAGCTGTCAGCCAGATTGGCCCAGTGTTGTCTGCTGTCAGTAAATCTCCAGGCAGTTTCTGGAGGGTGATGATGGTAGGCAGCTGCCACCCAGGTCACATCTGCCCATACCTGGAGTTGGCTGCAGTTTCGCCCTTTCCTTGTTTCCTGTGCTTTACACCCAGGATCACCTTGAATATTTGGACTGATCTATTTAACTATTTAAATGTGATCTGGCCGCACCTGTATGTGATGCCACTAATCTTTCCATAAACATGACTTGGCCAATGAGAGGATTAATCCTCTGGCAAAGCTGGCTTAGATTTATCTTCAGCGTGAGGAAAAGAGGATTGAAGACATTGAATTGTAGCTTGTCTGATTCCCTTTTCCTTGATATCTGGGGGCAGGGATGACCGGGAGGCCCCCTCTATAGTTGGCTTATTCCTGTAATGAAAATGTTCAAAGTTTGAACATTTTTTTTGTCATTTCAATTGGCGTAGATGCAGATAAATTCTGTATTCTAATAAGTGTTCTGCTTTTCTCTGGTTGTATGATGCCCTTTTTCTAAGACTTCTGTCTAATGAGCTTGTACACACAGCAATACTGGACATATATATGACCTATATAAGTGTAACTGCTGACGAAGGCACTGTAAAACTTTGTAAACCATCCAGTTCTTGGACTTGGAACACAGAATCGCCACCAGTTTGGGCTTCCTGATGCTTGGGCCGCACACAGTTAATAAAATAGGAAACATCACTGAAAAAAGTTGGACAGTTTAAAGTGCACAGCTCAGTGTAGACTGCTGCTGTCCTTCCATAGTTTAAGGGAATATTGCATATTGTACGGCTCTGTAACCCCATGGCATCATGGCCAGTTTTGGCTTTTGGCAACCTTTTTATTTATTTTTTTCCTGTTCTATTGTCAAAAGTTCCAGGAGTGATAACTTTTTATTTGTTTTCAGCGACCTATTCATTAGGGCTTGTTTTTGTTCGGCATCATTTTGGGTATATGTAACTTAGTAACTACTTTTAATAACTCTTTATTTCAAGGAATATGAACAAAACAATTCTAAAACTGTATTTTTTTTTCTTGCGTCTTTAAATTCTACTCTATTCACCAGCTGCATAAATAAATTATTCTGTGGGTCAGTGTGAACATGGCGATACCAAATTATAGTTTTTAATACTTTTGTATAATTAATACTTTATGAAAAAAAATTAAAAAAATTGTTTTTGGATTGCCATATTCTGACAACTTTCCATCAGTGCAGCTGTATGAAGCCTTCTTTTTTGCGGAACTGGCTGTCGTTTTCACTGGTGCTATATTGTGGTCCATGTGAGGCAGAGAACAAAAAACAGTAATCATATGTTTTGATTTTTGTTTTAAATACCATTCAATTCACGTTCAGTATGTTTTTAATTTGCGGGCTGATAGGATTCTGCTACACATCACCTTGTAACATAGATGGAGCTGAATGAGGGCATTTTTCTGGAGGGCAAGCTCTAGTTTTTAAGTACCATTTTAGGTCTATTTAACATTTTGATCACTGTTTGATTTCTCTTTTTTTTTTTTTTTTTTTTTTTTTAACATGCATGCAGATACAAAGAAAAGTACACTTACATGAAGGTCAGTCATAGTATAATTACAAAATACATTTTTGGTCACTTTTTTATTTTTAGCCTAAATTAACAAACTGCAATTTTGGCTCCATTTAATTTTTTAATTTTTATTTTCAACGGCGTTCACCAAAAGAGATGAAAATTACAGTATGGGTTGCTATAATTGCATCCATGACAAATATCAAATATGCCGTATTTGTAGGATGCTTGTTTCAACAAACCTTTTTATTCTTGATCCCCCCCCCCCCCCTTTTTGTATAACACTTCAAACACTTTTTTTCTTTATCGCTTCATTGGGGGACACAGGACCATGGGTGTATGCTGTTGTCGCTAGGAGGTTGACACAAGGCAAAAATAGAAATAGCTCTTCCTCCGCAGTATGCACCCGCCTACAGGCACCAAGCTCACCAGTTTAAGCTTAGTGTCTGTAGGAGGTAGACCTGGATCCTAACTGATCCAACCCTGTTGTGTTTTATTAATCTTTGTTCTTTATTTTTCAGATACAGCTCTTCAGGGTTAACCTGGAACACTGTGTCCCCTGTTATCCCAATTCTCAAGCGACCGAGAGAGCAGTGTGGCATTTCCCACATCGTCCACTCTCGGACCCGCTGGGCAGGACCTATCCCCTGTCACCTCCAGGTGTCTCGGGGTGATTCCCGGTGGCCAGTCCTTGCCTATTCCCCACCCCAGCCCCCTCCTCGGAGCGGCCTGGGAGGGAGATGGTGGTCACTGCGGTGACCTTCCCCCAGATTCTGGGGTCGACACCGTCTCCTGCACTGTCCAGTACCGGTCAGTGCAGGAAGGAGGAAGAGCCAGGATCCCCCCCTATCCACGGAGGACCTCCTGTGACCATCCTCAGAAGGGGAGAGGAAGAAGAGGCATCGGGACCTCTAACAAAGGTAATCCCTCCCACTCCTGCTGCCTTACAACTCAGCCCCCCAGGTCCCTCAGAACACTGGATATGGCACAGAGTTGCCTGCCAGCGGGTCCCGTAAATCCCGTGGATTATTAATGGGGGCATCACATCTCCACCGACGCTCACTTACAGCAGCGCTTCCCTGGCCACGCCCCCTCTCCTCGCATCTTCATGGCGTCCCCCTCAGCATGGCGACCCCACAACCCCCTTCTTTTTCCTTTTTGCGCTGCAAATCTGCCCGCGCTTTCTCCGTCGGGGGGAGTCTCGAGTGGGGCGTTCCTCTTATCGGCGGGTATACGCCCCCTCCGGCAATCGGCCAATCAGGACCGAGGAACAATGTGCTGCTTCCGCCACGCCCACAGTTCTCCTGGGGACCTATCAGCGGCTGGGTTCTTAAGCCCGCCCCCATTCCTTCTGCCTATCAGAGCCTCGGCTCCCCTAGGTTACTCAGGGCAGCGCGTTCTGCTCCTGCCCTGCCCCTCTACGCTGCTCTCTGTTCTGGCTCCGGCAGCATCACTCTACCTGACTGCCTCATCACCGCAGCCCTGCTCCTGTCTCCGCAGCTCCGGAGTTTCCGACTCTGAACCGTGGACATTCCAGACCGGGTAGGCCCTGCTCTAGCACCTACACCTTTCCTGTCCACAGGCTCCCTCCTATGCAGTATTACTGGTTAGGCACATATGCCCAAACCCAGGGAGCTTTCTGTCCGTCCCGATCACACAGTCACATACTACGCCTGTGCTCTTTGCAGTACTAAGTGGCCCGCTGGTCTGACAACTGCTTTCTGCACGACCTGCAAGCCTCCCACCATGCTGGCACCCCAAGATCCCCCTGCAGCCCAGGACGAAGTAACTCTCCCTTCTCCGGAGTGGGCTGTTGCTATGTCACAGTCTGTCTCTGACCTCACCAAGGTATCTCAATCTCTGGTGCAGGTCCTAGAACGCTTGCCTATACTATCCACGGCCACCAGTGCTCCGAACGTTCCCACGGACGATTCGCAGGCACCCCTGCCCCCTCCTCCTAAGGCCAGACCGAGGGCACCATCTCAGAAACTGACTCACACAAGTTCATCTTCCAGCTCGCCAGACTCCAAATTGCTCCCCGCATCTCACACATCTTCCCCAGAGGTCGCTCCGGGATCAAACACAGCATCAGATTCTGACTCTGGATCCGACACGGACCAATATTCTAGAATCCAGTTCATGGTTGACAGCCTTATATCGGTGGTGGTTATATTGATGGTGTCTTTCAGAAACAGTGGGAGCATCCAGAAAAGCGCTTCACTGGAAAGAAACAGTTAGACATGCTATACCCCTTTAACCACGACCTCGTCAGCAGATGGACGGAGTCCCCTTGTGTGGATCCTCCTGTCTCTCGGCTAAGACGGTACTGTCTCTTCCAGACGGTTCCTCCCTCAAGGACACTACGGATAGACAGATTGAGGTCTTGGCTAAGTCAGCCTTCGATGCTGCTGGCACCTCCCTCTGTCCTTCCTTCGCCTCAACTTATGTATCAAGATCTGGCTGACCTAGCGGATCAGATCGCCCACGCAGGGAAATATCTGCTCACGGCGTCCCTTGACGCAGCTACCTGTTCAGCCCGCGTCTCTAGCAATATCATCGCTATACGTAGAATTCTTTGGCTGAAGGCTTCGAACGCCGACCCGGCTTCCAAAAAATCACTAACAAATCTCCCTTTTCAGGGCTCCAGGCTGTTTGGGTCTAAGTTAGACCAAATCATCTCAGATGCCACTGAGGGCAAGAGGACTTCCCTTCCCCAGCCGAGACCTAATCGCCCCTTTCCTAGGAAACGTTCCCTTCAGTTCCGGTCCTTTCGTCGGTTCGCTCAACCGGGACCCTCCTCTCAACAGGACCGTACCCCAGCACAGCAAGAGAGACGTAAACCTACCTTTAGGCCCACTCCCAACTGGCGCGCAAAGGGTCGCTCTTCCAAGCCCTCTAGATCCAGATCCAACAGATTTTCCTAGGCATGACTGGTCACTCCCACCTGGGTTTTCTCCCAGGGTGGGTGGCCGTCTACTTCTGTTCCGAGACCCTTGGGTCTTGGCAGTAGAGGATGCATGGGTCAAGGAGATTGTGACCTCCGGCTACAAGATCGAGTTCAACGCCATACCAGGAACACGATTTCTCAGGTCCCGCCCCCCCGCATCCATCTCTGCTTCCCGGTTTCCTTCAGGCCATTGCCTCCCTTCTGCGCTCAGGAGTCATAGTTCCAGTCCCCCTTCAGGAAAGGTTTTCCATTTTTTACTCCAATCTTTTCGTCGTTCCAAAAAAGGACTGCTCACTACGTCCGATCCTAGACCTCAAACAACTAATCCCACAGGTACGCGTACGGCACTTCTGAATGGAGTCCCTCAGGTCAGTAATCTCCTCGATGGAGGCCGGGGAATATCTATGTTCAGTGGACATTCAGGATGCATTTCTTCATATCCCAATCTGCGCACCACGTCAGAAGTTCCTTCGATTTGCCTTCCAGAACGCACATTACCAGTTCACTACTCTCCCCTTCGGGCTTGCCTCCGCCCCGAGGGTTTTCACAAAGGTAATGGCGACGGTCAAGGCCATTCTACGAACCAGGGGGATTGTAATTATCCCCTACCTCGACAACCTATTGATCAAGGGTCCCACGTTCAGGGACTATCTCCACAGTCTCCAGATCACCCTGAACACGCTCTCTCGGTTAGGCTGGCTGATCAACACAGACAAATCCTCCCTGGTCCCATCTCCACTTTTAACCTTTCTAGGGATGCAGTTCGACACGACCCGGGTCCTTCTCCCGAAAAGATAAACTCTCTCCGTCCCAAGTCCACTCCGTCTTCGCCTGTGCCTGAGTGTCTTGGGAAAAATGGTGGCAGCTATGGAAGCAGTGCCCTTTGCCCAGTTCCATACCCGGCCTCTTCAACTGGCCCTTCTGTCTGCATGGGACAAGAACCCGTTGTCTCTAGATCGACGCTTCAGGTTACCTCTTCATGTGAGAAGGTCATTAATATGGTGGACTCGCCCTTCTTCCTTCAGACCCGGGAGGTCATTCCTACCACTTCGCATGCAGGTGGTCATGACCGATGCCAGCAGGTGCAGGGCCGTTGGAGTCCCCAATAAGTCTCCCTACCGATCAGTATATTGGAGATAAGGGCAATCTACCTGGCGTTGCGTCACTGGCAGGATATTCTTGCAGGGTTCCCAGTCCGCGTACAATCGGACAACGCCACGGCTGTGGTGTACATAAACCGTCAGGGAGGAACGTGCAGCAAGTCCGTCTTGAAAGAGGTGGCAAGAGTGCTAGTTTGGGCCGAGAACACAGTTCCGGCAATCTCAGCAGTCCACATTCCGGGGGTTGACAATTGGGCGGCTGACTTCCTCAGTCGGCAGGGCCTTGCCTCAGGAGAATGGTCTCTCCATCCTGAGGTGTTCCATCAGATTTGCTTACGATGGGGCACGCCGGACGTCGACCTCATGCCGTCTCGGTTAAACCACAAGGTTCCATTCATTGTAGCCCGGTCCCGCGATCCCCTTGTGATCGCTCAAGACGCGCTAGTCATTTCATGGTCTCAGTTCCAGCTGCCCTATCTTTTTTCCCCCTCTACTATTGATCCCTCGGGTCGTCAGAAAGATCAAGACAGAAGGAGTACCGGTAATTCTAGTAGCCCCGGATTGGCCCAGACGCGTCCGGTACGCAGATCTAGTAAACCTGCTCGTCGACTCCCCCTGGAGACTACCGGACCTCCTCTCTCAGGGGCCTATTCTTCATCAGAGTTCTCGTTCTCTGAATTTAATGGCATGGCCGTTGAGGCCGCAGTGTTGAAGAAGGCGGGTTTTGCGGACAACGTCATCCAGACCCTAATTAGTGCCAGGAAATCCGCAACTTCGCACATATACTACAGAACCTGGAGAGCCTTTTTTCGTCACTGCGAGAAGGATCAGCTAGCTCCCATGTCCTTTTCGCTACCGGCTATTTTGGCCTTTCTTCAGTCTGGCCTGGAAGCGGGACTCTCTCTTAGCACTCTCAAAGGCCAGGTTTCGGCCTTGTCCATTCTATTCCAACGTAACTTGGCTTTCCGTCCTCAGGTCAAGACGTTTCTACAAGGGGTGGCTCACCTGGCGCTGCCTTATCGCCCCCTGGTGGATCCATGGGACCTTAATATGGTCCTGAGCGTCCTTCAACAGCCCCCGTTTGAACCCATTCAGGACAGCTCAGCCTCTCTTCTCTCCTGGAAGGTGGCTTTTCTGGTGGCTGTTAACTCTATTAGGAGGGTTGCAGAGCTCGCAGCCCTCTTGTCGGTTGCCTTTTCTGGTCTTCCATCAAGACAAGGTAGTGCTCAGGCCAGTGCCTTCTTTTTTGCCAAAAGTAGTCTCCTCTTTCCACATCAATGAGGACATTGTTTTGCCTTCCTTCTGCCCGGCCCCAGTGCACCCATGGGAGAAATCCCTGCACAAACTGGATCTGGTCAGAGCTTTACGTGTGTACCTTTCTAGAACGGCTTCCCTTCGGCGTTCGGACGCCCTGTTTGTCATCCCTGAGGGGCGTCACAAGGGTCTTCCTGCTTCCAAGTCAACCATCGCCCGTTGGATACGTTCGACCATTTTGGAGGCATATCGCGTCTCGGACAAACCTCCCTCTCCAGGGGTAAGGGCTCACGCCACCCGGGCGGTGGGGGCCTCTTGGGCTGTTCGTCACCAGGCTTCAGCTTCTCAGATCTGTAAGGCCGCAACATGGTCTTCACTCCACACCCTTTCAAGGTTTTACAAGGTCCACACTTATTCCTTGGCTGATGCCAGTCTTGGACGGAAGGTCCTGCAGGCGGCGGTTGCCCGCAGTCAGACCTAGTCTGTGGCTATCTTTTGTTCTCCCACCCTAGGGACTGCTTTTGGACATCCCATGGTCCTGTGTCCCCCAATGAAGCGATAAAGAAAGAGGGATTTTTGGTACTCACCGTAAAATCTTTCTTGGAGCCTTCATTGGGGGACACAGCACCCTCCCAGATTTTGGGCATAGGTACAGTTGGCCCTGTTGGGCATCTAATTTAGTTTTCTCTTTTGTGCCCCATTGGGCATTGCATAGTTAATGTTTTATGTTCCTCCTACTGCTTTAGCCACTAACTGGTGAGCTTGCTGCCTGTAGGCGGGTGTATACTGCGGAGGAGGAGCTATTTCTTTTTTTGCCTAATGTCAACCTCCTAGCGACAACAGCATACACCCATGGTCCTATGTCCCCCAATGAAGGCTCCAAGAAAGATTTTTACGGTGAGTACCAAAGATCCCTCTTTTTTTTTTTTTCCTTTTTACTATACTTAGTAATCCCACAAGGGTACTTAGCAACGTGATCTTTTGGTCGCATTGATAATACATTGTAGTTTTCATGCACTGCAGCGCATTATCTAACTTGTCAGTGTTTGACCGACTGACAGCCTATCATGCTCCTCCAACTCTGTAGCTGCTGCTGCCGAGAACTTCACATCAGATTCTGTTCTCCTGAGGGAAGTGTCAGATGTCTATATAGCTTGAATGAGGATCTCAATGCTTGGACTGGCTGTCTGCTCTCCCAACTCAAGCTTGACCGTAGCATAGAAATGCATACTGTCATGCTCTAGTTGGGATAGTCGACGGCCAATCCAAGCATTGCATTGCAATCCTCATCCGAGTTATATTTTTGTCTGACTCTTCCCTAAAGGGAGCTCTTCTGCAGAACCCAGCAGCGGCTGCTACACTTTGAAAAATGCTGTTCTGTTCAGTTCCATTCAATGTTTACACCCAGCCACCAGAGCTAATAACCGCTGATCATTGGGGATGCTTGGTGTCAGACCCCCACTGATCTGATGTTGATGACTTATCTTAAAGACAACCTCTTTAAAATTGTGGCCTAATTTAGGCTTTTAAGGAAATTTGTCACCTTATAATGGTTCAAAACAGCCAGTGGAACAGATTCCATTATTTTATTTCTGTTCATGGTGCTGGCAGCCATCTTGCCTTCACTTCTGGTAACAGCATTTGGAGAGCGGGTGTATGTTGCTGTAGAGCATAGATGGTAGTCAACAGGATCAAATTCATTAATTTCTCGGAAAGGTGTGCTCTTTGATTTATGCAGGGAGGGGGATAACACAATTCACCTTATCTTAATTTTAAGTGTCACTTTTCTGTTTGCTACTGACTTTCTCTCTATCATTCTCCTGCAATAAGAGCTTTTATCATTCATCGCATACAGGTGGTTTCCATGGAGCTTGGTCACTAGTTCCTACCCAGATCTTGGCGAAGGGTGCCAGTTATTACATTCCAGTAGAGGAGTTGTCTCCTAACATACCAGCCACCTCTCTCTAACCCATTGATTTCCATACAGCAGTCAGCTGCTCGCCACCCTCCCACCTCCGCCTTTGACTCTTTATCACACTGCTCAGGTGGAGTAGTGAAATCCTGGTGACAGAAAATGGCTACACAATATTGTGTATACTTCTATACATTTAACATATAGCTTGCTAGTTAATACAGTGTCACCAATATGGTTAGCCTCTATAGCAATAATCAAAAACACACCCCGGTGGTGGCTGGGTAGCAAAGCTCCTTAACTATAATAAGTGAGTAAGAATCATGTTTGATCTTTGACAATTTATATTTAAATTCCTCCAGGTTGAATATTCTGAATATCTGATATGTGTTAAAATCTAAATAAACTTGGGCACTTGCATTTTAATGATTTATGCTCTGACACATATTGGCGCTTTGCACTTTTTTCATTATTTATTGCTGATATTAAACATATTTGAGTATTGATATTTATGATATAAAAGCACTAGCACTTTCAAAATTATTTTAGTATCTCTCTCATCTACATCGATTAGCACATTTAAACTTTAGAATTGAATTTAATTTAGGGAGGATCCAAAAACATTTAATCTAAAAAAATCAATTTGTTATATGCTGTGCTACCTGATTGCTACATGTTCTGATACCTTTGCTTATTTTATGTATGTTTTATATTTATTCATAATAAAATTACAATCTTTTTAAACAATTAATTTATGTCTCATTTCAATAGAGACACTATGGGTGCTCTGTTAATGTGTTTTTAAATATAGCTTGTTAGGTTTGAGGTTGCCTTGCTGTAATTCTTAGTGGTGAAGCACGCTAGCAAACATTTATAATTCTATTTTTTTTTTTTTTGTATAGTACTGGAAAGGAAGGACAGCCACGAGAATACTACACACTTGACTCCATCTTGTTTTTGCTCAACAATGTTCATCTTTCCCATCCTGTGTACGTCCGGAGAGCTGCAGTAAGTCTTATGTGAAATGTATTAAGTTTTGTGTGATGTTAATTCCCCCTTCACGGATATACCTCCACTTATGTTATAGTTGCTCTAAGGGTGATTAACTTTTCTAGCAATTCATTAGTCAGGCTTCTTTATATCAATGACTTCAATACTTTTGTTTTCTGATGGTTTTCTTATTGTACTAAACAAAATCCTCAGATCTTGATGCTTTTGTTTTTGCTGGCTAGTAGGCATAGTCCATTTTGCCTCTAAAAGCAACAGTGATGGGACAAAAATAATTTGTCCGACTGATGGGATGGCAATCCAATTAAAATAGAAAATATATAATAAATAAGTAAAGTATCATTATGAATACACTTCTAAATACCTTTGATTAGCAAGTAAGAAGAATTGCTGTCACAGACAACTTCCCAACTGCTGCAATTAAACAAACTGTAACTGTTCTAGTTTTTAATTCCTCAATCACATTTAGGGCTCGCTCTCATTAACGAATAAAAGTAGGTCCGATGCTGCTCCTGAAAAGTTGGGACAAGTGGAATCCATGTGGTTGAACTTACGTCATGCAAGTGCAATGCAAGTGTGCTAGATAGAGAGAGATCTTGTATAAAGATATTCTGTATTTTTCGGTTTGAGACGCACTTTTTTCCTCCAAATTTGGGAGGAAAATAGTGGTGCGTCTTAAAATCCAAAGTGAGCTTACCAGGGAAGTCGGCAGCAGGGTCGGTGCTTCAGGAGGGCATTAGTGGGGCAATGCTGCTGCGCTTAGGGGCTCATTAGCGATCGGCCGAGATCTCAGTCTGCGCATGTGCCACCTCTGGTGGCCATTTTCCCGAAGCCCCCCCCCCCCAGGGAACTAAATGGGAAAGGCAACTGTGCTCACCGGCGCCGACATCTAAAGAGCGCCCAGGTGCACCACAGCATTGCTACACTGCTGCCGTCCTCCTGAAGCAGCGACTGCCTCCTGTGATCTCCGCTCCACCGCCGCCACCCCCCCAGGGGTAAGCTACCGTTAAAATGGTTATGCGTCTTATAATTTGTTTTATTTAAAACATTTTTTTTCCCATTTTCCACCTCAAAATTTGTGGTGCGTCTTATAATCTGCTAAATACAGTAGATAGAATAGCTAGATGTCTTGTAGATACATAATGTCACAAGCCCCCTACATATAATAAACTTTCACCCTTTTATGTCACTAAAGGGTGATTTGCCTTATTTAAATGTAAAAAATAATGTGGGGCCCCCCCCTATTCTTGATACACAGCAAAGGTAAAGCAGACAGCTGCGGGCTTATATTATCAGGCTGGGAAGGTCCATGGTTATTGGGCCCTTCCCAGCCTAAAAATATCAGCCCGCAGCTACCCCAAAATTGGCGGATTACATTTGCAGCACCAACTCTGGTGTATTGCCCTGGTGCAGTGGCAATCGGGTAATTGTAGTTGGGTTGATGACAGCTGTGATTTGTCAAATTTTATGTGTTTATATTCATTTTCTAGCTCCCTTAAGGAACCTGCGATCCTCCCAATGCTTGTACTTTATACGCCAATACTTTACAATTGTATATAGCACAAATCATGTTCTCCTTAGAGAAACAGCCGCAGACTGGCATACAGGGGAGCACAGTCATGACAGGTACGGGGGTCTTCAGCAGACTCCCGTTACTCATGGCAACCCATCAGCCCAGTGTGAGCCGCCTCTTATTACCTCTTCACTCCTGGTATCTCCAGTATTGGATCAAAATAACCATAAGGACCACATCTTTCACATGAAGGATATTGGTGGAGCGTCCTACTGCACATGCTCCCAGGCATCGGACCGGTTTGCATTCTGGGACCGGTTTTTGTCAGTGTAACAATGCGGCATCCAATTTAAGATATTTCTGAATAATTCCTAATTACACTTCCTTTTTTTTTCTTTACCTGGAGAACCTCTTTTAAAGTTTTTTTCAGAGAATACCTTTTTAGCTAATAAAGTTTGAGGATGTTAAAACACTTTTTTAATGAAAGGTTTTCTTTTTTCTAAAGTGATGAGAAATACAATAATTCCTAATGTGAACCTGTTGTATTACTCTATTTTTTTTTTTACATCTTTCTTTCCACACTTAATGTTTTTGACCATTTTGTATATTGCTTTACATATCTCTCTTCCTCCCTCCAGACGGAGAACATTCCGGTTGTCAGAAGACCTGACAGAAAAGACCTTCTTGCTTACTTGAATGGAGAAACATGTAAGTATGTTTTTGCCCTTTTAGGCACACATTTATATGCCATGTTTGCAACACATCATTATAATTTAAAGACAACCTGTCATCGGGTCAAAATAGTCCCATTTTGGTTCATATTGTATTCCTGCTGCTCCCCTGACTATTGTGCTATTTCTTTAATTTCTGCCATCCGGATCTAGAGAGATGGGTCTTTATTTAGTGCGCCCAATATGCTAGTTTTCATGGTCTTTACCAAGGGGTGTCTCTGGGGGGGGCCATGTATGTAGACTGCTTTGCATTACTATCCTGTGAGCATCTCCCCCTTTAAAAAGTCTGTAAAAATTAGCACTAAATAAAAAGGCCAATATACTTGGAACCGTATGGAGAATTTTTGAAAGAGAAAAACTATTACCGCAGCTGTAACATAATAAGAACTGGCCAATTTTGACCTTATAAGGGTATGTGCACACATTAAATATTTGGTGTATTTTTAGTGCAGGTTTTTCCCCACTCATTATTATGGATGAAATCTGCACTAAATCTGCAAGTCACAAATACTGAATGTGTGCATGAGACATAAGGATGCTCCTTCACTTATTTGGCATTCGAAAACCCTTCAGGCTTTGTGACAAATCTGCAACGTGTGCACAGGCCCTTACGGGTAAAGGGGCAAAAAACATTATTATAGCGCCTTGGAATGGCGCTATAAATGTGAAAAGGGGTATACATGGCAAACAACAAGTACAATAATTTGAACAAAAACGAGTCACTGACTGGTACAGGAGGAGAGAGGACCCTGCCCGTGAGGGCTCACAATCTACAAGGGATGGGTGAGGATACAGCCAGTGTAGATGCGCACACTGCACCTCAAGAGGCGGGGAAAGAAAAGTTTGTTAGTATTGAAAAGATCATGTATGTAGGAAAGTTGTTGCAGACAGAGCAAGCGTTTCACATGGCACCTGTTAGAGGGACTCGGGAAGTGGGGGCTAGGCGGATGGGTATAATGTTAGAAAGGTTGTGGAAATTTGTAATGGATCAAGGATGGGAGCTAAAAGTGACTGTGGGGATGTGGTGAGGAGGACCAGGATTTGGAGAGATATCGCCGGCAGTGAGTAGGAGCAGAGAAAGTGTTAGTAGGTGGGAGCAGGAGAGGGCATGAGGTGACTGTCTGTGTTTGGAGGCAAAGGATTGTATGTTGAGGAACAGTTCTGAGGAAGAGGTGATATGGATGGGGAAGATGGAGGGAGAGATGACCAGTTCCTTACTAGGTGTTGGAATTAGGGGGTTGAGTAGGAAGTGAAGTACTATAGGGGAGAGAGTGAAAACAAACAGAAACCTTGTTTACTGTGACTGTGTATCCAGTTATCTTTAGTTCCCTTTTAGTTAATTTCTGGTATAATTCACAGCTGTACACTTCTGTGTTGCACTTGTATTGGTACACTGAGCAGACTGACGTCTATGCAGATGTAGTGCTCACAATATATTTGCTACAAAATGCATTCAGGTGTGAAACAGAGGGGATTGGCCTCTGCTCATCTTTATCAAATAATTTAAGACTGAAATTGAAAATCTCCACTCCATCTCCATTTGATCCCATCTGCCTCTTACTGTAAATTAAACTGGCAAGTATAGAAAGAATTCTTTTGTACGTGTCCCAGGATATCAGCAATTCTGCTTACATTTTATGAACATGTTTGTCTTCCAGCTATATATCAGAATAAAAAAACAAAAAACAACACTTTAAAACAGGGCTGTGGAGTTGGAGCCCGTTTTGGTGGAGTCTGTATAAAATGGACCGACTCCGACTCCTAAAATATATAATAAATTGGGTACAGTAATTCAATGCAGCTTGTGGGGAATATTTTTTTCATAAGAATTTGGGAATGTTATGAAATGTCCTATTCCTAATCTAAGGGTCTAGACTTTTAGCGGAGATGAATCTGTGCTACAGTAAATTTATCACTTAAACATGAGCCATGTATGAGGGAGTCAGATATGGAAATTGAGGAGTCAGAGGTTTGGCTTACCGACTCCACAGCCCTGCTTTAAAATAGGATGCACCACTAGAAGAATGTCTCTTGCTGCAACAATAGTAGATGAAGGTTTTTTTATTTTTATTTTACAGCATGTTCTTTGGGTGGTTGAGACTTTTTAGGATTGTTATGAACTAGATATGGAAGAATTGGCACAATTTAGTGACCCCTATTATTCATGTCTGAGGTCAGTTGACCAGTAAGGCCTGGTTCAGATGGCCGTATTTCAGAGTCCATATGCAGAGCAGAGTGCATGCACTGACCGCGGATCTCTTATCCCTGCCTCACAATTGCCTTTCAAGGCTGTCTTGTTCGGGACAGGGGAGCTGCAGCTGGTCTGTGCGTCACAGACTGCGAAACCTTAATGTGTAAAACCAGCCTAACTTTGGGTGTCTGTCACAGACACTTTATCCATGGCAACCAAAGACTTGAAGACTACGGACCTGATTCATCAAATTGTTTACATCACTTTTATGGCATAAAACAAAATTTTTGTACAATGTAAAATTGCGTAACATTTTAAAGACTTTTTCAAAGTTTTTTTATACCAGTCCTGGCCAGCTGTGCCAAAGTTGACTGAGCATAAGCGGACCGTGGCGGTGCCATCCGATTTCATTATAAGTTACTCCGCTTTAGTGGTGTGTCTTACACCAGAAATGGTACTACAACCCCTGACTGAAATAGCATTTCTGGTGAGGCACACGCCACTGAGAAGATGCTGCAAAGTTTCTGCTCCCTTTCTGCATCTCTTGATAGAAAAAACGCAGCATAGCATAGAATTTGCACATTTTTACTGCGTGTTTTACATGTGGTTTTGTTGCAGATTTTTCCCCACTCATAGTATGAGTGAACTTTGCAGCATAAAAGCTGAAAGAATCGACATGCTGCAGATCTGAATCTGTTAGGAAGAAATAAGCAACGTATGCATGACACTAAAGGAATCTTTCACTTTGCTGGTACTAGGAAATCCTTCAGGTTTTTTGACAGCTGTATAGAAAAAATACACATGACAAAAACAAAGTGTGCGCTGTCTGGGAGTGTGTATGTTACTGTGTGAAACTGTGTGTCCTTGTCAGTTAAGTGTGAATGTCCATGGTGTGTGTCTGTCAGCACCCAGAGCAGCTGAAGCTTATTTATATCCAGAGATAAGGGGGGCATGATGTTCCCTTCTGACACTGTTCGGAGATGGTGGCACATGGTCTTCCAGTGTCTGTCACTCTGTGAGTCTCTAGCCATGTGTGCCAGTACAAATGTCTACTAGTAAATGTCAGGATGGGTGTGTATGCCAGTCACTGACACCTTGATCTATATGTTTTGTCTATTGAGCATATCTTGTATGTTTTGCAATGGCTGACCGTCTGCTATGGACGGGGACTGGTGGAACATGGTCTGAGAGTATATTCTGACTCTTCAGACTGGGAGTCTGTGTTCTGTACACTACTAATGCTAATTCTGACATTACTTTAGGCCCCCTCTCTGTAACTCGGCTACATACTAATTTATACACAGTTATTCAGTCACAGTATCCTGATATGGAAGTCTAGCGTTCTGAACTATCCCAGCCCTCCTGTCAGCCACCTGCGTGGGTCTCGCTAGTTATGTCTCTGCCACAAGTGCACTGTGAGAGACCCATTGGGAGGATGGTTGTGACTTCATACAGAGCTGCACCAGGATTTCTGTGCAGCAGGACAGGAGCCTTAAAGAGGTTTTCCCACAAAGTTAATTTTAAAGTCTATTGTAATCAATAGATCTTGGAATAATAATAACTTCCACAATTGGATGTGTTTAAGAAAAATGTTCTTGTGCTGAGATGATCTTATAAATGTGCCCCTGCTGTGTACTGTGTAATGGCTGTATCTGACCATACAGGGACATGGTCTGATCATACCACAGCTCCTGGGCAGGGGAGGAAAAGAGTATACAGACAGGACAGCATGGGATCACAGCTGACTCGTTATGTGAGAAAACATTTCCCTGCCTGTTTTTAAAAAATGTTTTACTCCAAAGGATCAGCTGTGCTGTGCTGTAATGTCTGTATACTCTCTTGCATCCCCCCCCTGCCCAGGAGATGTGGTTTGATCAGACCATGTTCCTGTACGGTCAGACACAGACATTACACAGTACACAGCAGGGGCACATTTATAAGATCATCTGTTGTCGTTGTTCTAGGAGGCAGTCTGTGTTATGTCTTCTGGATTTTTTAATTGCCTAACGATGATTTTTTTCTTTTCTTCCTCTGCAGCAACTTCTGCCAGTATAGACAGAAGTGCTCCGCTGGAAATTGGTCTACAGAGATCTTCACAGGGTATGTATAAATCCTAATCTGTAAGGTACAGATTTTTGGAACTTGAGTTCTAAAAGTAACTAAACAAGATATTTCTTTTGCCTTGCTTTACTAGTGAAGAGGGCTACAGATGAAATACTAGCTGAAGCGAAGAAACCCAGAATAGAGGTAATATCCTACAAAAAAATAGAAATCTGAATGAGGCCCCACACAACCCTGACTCGCTGGGGTGCTGAACGTTTAGGGCTTAATGTTTTCTCTAGTTCTTATTTTCATTTTTAAAACTACAGGCAAACAAATAAATCCCGTCCCACCAATCTGCCACATTTAATAGCCCTCAAACACACGTGATCAATATATGACCAGTTATACACCAAACTTTATAGTTACAAAATATGTACAGGAACAGGGTCCAGAGACCTGGCCTCAAGAATGATGATAAAGCTGATATTCTCAGAAAACAGCAAAAACAAGGAACAGCTTAGGGGTTACATCTGATCTGCATCTGAGCTGTAGAGGCTCAATCTGTAACCCCCAAATCAAATTGCCCCACTATGCTTTCTTTTCTGGTAGACTCAGGTGCTTGGCCAGTTATATACAGTCATAGCACCTGCATTCTTTTATATTTAGCCGATGTACTGTACCTCTCTTGCAATGCATATATTTCCCCATACAGCCAGTCTCCTTAGATTCAGTCATGGTTAGGGGCATCTGGTCTAGCCAGTGCTGTGCTGGTAACTTCCTGGCCATGTACAACAATCTGGCCATGACAACCCTCACATACTCATGTTGTGACTAGTGATGAGCGAGCATGCTCTGGTGTTTCCGGAGTATCTTCAGAGTGCTCACGTGTTATGTTTTAGTCTCGCTGTGTGCATGATTTGCGACTGTTTGACAGCTTTAATACATGTGAGGAATGCATATTTCTTAAGCATTCCTCACATGTATTAAAGCTGTCAAACAGTCGCAAATCATGAGCACGGAGTGACAAAAACGCAACACCGAGCATGCCGAAGATACTCAGGAAACACCCGAGCATGCTCGCCAAAAGGGTTAACAGAACATACTCGCTCATCACCAGTTGTGACACATCTTCAGCAAATCCAAGCATGCAAACATAGGACATTGCAGTAATAGATTGTGGTTATCATATCTATTACTTCCCCACAAAATTGTCCTATTTTGGGACAACTCCACAACATTTGGAGAGCACTTCCAAGATCATTTTACATTAGTGAACATGGTAAATAAAACTATTGTGGAATGGCACTTTTTTTTTTGGACTCTTGGAAGAAGGGGAGGAAAAAACGGTAAATAGCTTGGGAATGTCTTGGGGGTGAAGGGGTTAAAGGCTATTGTTATTTATCCTCTATCTACATTAATGAATATCTACTGTGATAGTAAACTACTTTTATCTAATTAGTTGTAAACACATCGGCCAGCATAATTAGCATCACGGGTAGGAGGTATGGAAGAGACACAACTTATACCCCATAGCCGTGAAATATTGCCTACTCAAAAGTAAATGTACGAACACTGGAGAAAGCTAAGTACAAGGCATATATAGAAAAAGCTTTATTGAAAATAGAAAAATCACAATAAAAAGTACATATTCCAAATACGTGCAGGTTGCGGAGCAAATTAGTATACAGGGATAGATAAAAGAATGGCCATGGTCACACTGCAGCGAAGAATAGGGAATACCCGTAATAGTAAATAACCGGAACAGCGTCCTAATCTAAGCTGCAAATACGAGGGTCCTCACAAGACACAGGACCAAAAAGGCCTATATATATAGTAAAGAAGTAGACTAGAGTAAGAGCAATCAATAAATGATTATAAGAACCGATGACAACATGGATAATATATATGTAAACATGTAGACAGTTCAAAAGAGTGTCAGGCATAAAACATTTAGAAATATCCAAAGTATATATATTGTCAAATATCAATGACTCACCGATTATAGTCACCAACGATTGCTCAGGAGGGGGGAGGGAAGGGTAGGAAGGAGTGGAGGGGGTGGGCGAACAGGGCAGGAGCGAGCAAGTGTGGGACCTGCAAGCCTCGACGCGCGTTTCGCGGGATTGGCTTTGTCAAGAGGCGTCGCAATTCAAAACACCGGCGGCTTTTTTAAATATACCGCTCGATTGGTCTCATGTCCGATCATGTGACCGGAAGAAGATGGCCGCCGACTGGAAGACGTATACGGCGCATGCGCGGGGACCGTCAAAACATCCCGCCCCCCGCCGTGTCCGTCATGACAACGGCGCAGCCACGGAAGTGCCGAACAGACAATGTCCGGAGCGGCGCCGGCACCATGGAGACAGACGCGCGGGATCGCAGGAGGGTGAGTAGCCCCGCGCATGCGTGCCGCCTGCCCAGAGGGCTGCATCCTGCTTCCACCGTAGATCCAAGTCCATATTTTATGTACAATCACATCACATGGGAGTACATGTCTCCTAGATTATAATCAGTGTGCATAGAGCTAAAACAATAACAGGCATCCAAATACATATAGTCAAGTACGAGGACTAGGAATTTAAATTCCAAGGCAGGGAGTGAGCAGCCGAGGGGGCAGAGTCCGTAGAAGTCAGTCAGCCATTCCTTTTCTTTTTGTTCTGTAGAGAGCGGAAGGGGTTTCAACAAGATGGAAACATCAGAGCCGGTATAAGGACCACAAATGGAAAAACACTAAATAGAGGGAATATGAGAAAAAATGAAAGTTAAAATCAAGATTGTTTAAAAATAAATATTAAAATGAGCAGACCACAGGAGCTCGCCCCGCCACTACGAATATATAGAGCAGGGGCTACAGGAGAGCAGAGATTCAATACCAAGAGTATTGGCTTATACATGATGCAGGGAGAGATCAACCACCCCTGAGTAAAGGTTGGATGTAACCCTCCAAGAATATCAAATAGATAATAAAAGGAATAATAGTTCAACTGAGGCGCAGAACAACACCGTTAGGTGTCATAGAAAAGGTGAGAAGCCTAGATTTTCATTCAGACCCCGTGGTGCCAGGGTGTCAAGAGTAATGATCCATCTCGCCTCCTTTTGTGCCAGGAGGCGTTTAGCATTCCCACCCTGGGAGCCAAGGCACACTTTATCAATCCCTCGCACTTTGAGTGAGCGGGGATCACAGTTATGAACGACCTTGAAATGCCGTGGTAATGTCTTCAGCTCCCGGGGATCAGTGGCCGTTCGTGCTGCGCCAATGTCCCGAACATGTTCCCGAACTCTGATTCGAAGCTCCCTAGTGGTTAAGCCAATGTATATCAATTGGCACCCACATGTGGCAAGGTAAACCACATGTGTGATGCCACAGGAGATAAAATGGCTGATGTCAAATTGGCGGGAGCCATCAGAGCTGGGGAATGATGTACAACGAAGGACATTGGCACAAGCAACACAATGGCCACATGGGAATGAGCCCACCGTGGGATCACGGGATCCAAATGGATTAGGCCAGAAGGGGACATAATGGCTCGCAACCAAAATGTCCCCCAACGTTTGAGAGCGTCCTGGTGTCATGAGTGGGAAATCGCCTATCCGCTCCCGCAGGGAGCGCTCCGTGTTAAGTATACCCCAATGTCGGGAGAGGATCCGCCGCATAGCCCGCCACTCGTGGTTGAATGTGGATATGTAGCGAATCCTCTCTGATGTCCCATGCTTGGGCGCTATAGAGGGGTGGATAAGATGATCCCTAGGAGTATCTCGGGCTCTCCTGTAGCCACGACCGATACATCGATTACTGCAACCACGTTGTTTAAAACGCTCAGCCAGATCTGCGGCCTGTTTCTCAAAATTAGTTGGTGGAGCAAATCCGCCTCATCCTGAGGAACTGGCCGACCGGGACAGCTCTGATGGTAGAAGGATCATGAGCCGAAGTGGCATGTATCAGGGAATTTACTGCAGTAGGTTTCCTATACACATCAGTCTGGATCCGGCAGTCAGGATCCACCACAAGCGTGACATCCAGAAAGTCGATCCGTTTAGAGTGATGGGCATAGGTAAGTCTTATCGCATATGTGTTGGAATTCAATCGTAGCATGAAATCATCAAGCTCCTCCACCGTCCCCTGCCAAAGGAATACGCCGGTGTTTTGAATTGCGACGCCAATCCCGCAAAACGCGCGTCGAGGCTTGCAGGTCCCACACTTGCTCGCTCCTGCCCTGTTCGCCCACCCCCTCCACTCTTTCCTACCCTTCCCTCCCCCGTCCTGAGCAATCGTTGGTGACTATATTGGTGAGTCATTAATATTTGACAATATATATACTTTGGATATTTCTAAACGTTTTATGCCTGACACTCTTTTGAACTGTCTACATGTTTACATATATATTATCCATGTTGTCATCGGTTCTTATAATCCTTTATTGATTGCTCTTACTCTAGTCTACTTCTTTACTATATATGTAGGCCTTTTTGGTCCTGTGTCTTGTGAGGACCCACGTATTTGCAGCTTAGATTAGGACGCTGTTCCGGTTATTTACTATTACGGGTATTCCCTATTCTTCGCTGCAGTGTGACCATGGCCATTCTTTTATCTATCCCTGTATACTAATTTGCTCCGCAACCTGCACGTATTTGGAATATGTACTTTTTATTGTGATTTTTCTATTTTCAATAAAGCTTTTTCTATATATGCCTTGTACTTAGCTTTCTCCAGTGTCCGTACTTTTATCTAATTAGGTATGGTCCAAAAAAAATGATTTCTGCCAATAGTTTTTAGATATTTTTAATGAATAGATACTGTTTGTTTTCATTTATTGTTGTCAAGGTCTCAACGTGGTTAGATGTAAATCTGTCCATGGTCCCGTGATGATCACACAGGAACTTGGCTCGTCATACTGTAACCTGTGTGGCCGTTATGAGAACAGGACAAATTGTATACCCCGCAAGGACCACAAGCTGCAAGAAACTGAAAACTAACACTTCACTATCTGCTATAAAAAATATACATGGTTAATCAGAACTACATTTTTCTCTTCTATATAATACAATATTTTTTTGCTAATGCAGTATTTTTGTAGTGAAGTAAACATATGCCATAACTGTATAGCGCCTGCTTGCCCTCGCTTCTCCTGTTACTGTTCTGTCTCCTGTTTTTCCTTGGCTTATCGGGTTTTGTGGGCAGTATGAAGCCTTCCATTATTTGACAGCAGGTGCGCTCCTGATACAGCTCTATAGTATTCATAACAGCGCTGTCAGGTTCCAGCAGTATACAGCTGCCTGCAGTACAATGCAGGGTGCATAGATTTCTGACACCTAATGCCTTATGTGAGTAAAGCCTGGTTACAGCACCCACTATTCACCAGGAGGCAAAGATGTTCACCCCAAAGTGTCTTCCTGGACACACAGCGTCAGCACTGCAGAGCTGCTTCAATATCCACTTTAACAACCTTTGATGGTCATTTTCATCATAAAGAGGTTGTCCAGACTTGAGGTTAAAGGGAATCTGTCACCAGAAAAAAAAATATTGATGTTCAGGTTAACAGCATTACTAATCTGCCCGGTGCCTGCACTTAGCCGAATGCTGCGGGGAGAAAATTAACTTTATTTTCCATGCAGCGTTCCAGTTTCAGTCACAGCAGGTGCCGTAACTGCGCCCTCCACATTGACTGACAGCCGGCCCTAATGCAGTGCCAGTGTCATTCAGGGCCGGGGGCGCGCTTACAGCCGCCACTATATAGAGCATTGACTGACACCGGGACACTGCGGACGGAATAAAGTTCATTTTCTTGCCACAACATTCAGCTAAGTGAGGCCGCCGGGCAGGTTAATAACGCTATTAACCACATATCTGAAGGTTAATATTGCTTTTTCTGGGGATGGGTTCCCTTAAAACTGGCATAAAAATTCAACTTTTTTGGTCTCTCATCAAAATGTTATAAAATTCTGTGAAACACCAGTGGGTTAAAAATGTTCACTGCACTCCTAGATGAATTCCTTGAGGGATACGGCCTCAAAAATGGGGCTCTTGTGGGAAAATTTGCTGATTTGGCATCCTGGGAGCTCTGAAAATTCGACATGGCACCCGTTATTCATTTCAATGAAATGAAGTGTATTTTTAGTTTTTTCTTTCATAGATATCAGTGATTTAAAGTATTACAGGTTCGCACTACTGTCAGTCAGGGTTTTTTCTTTTTCCTTCTTGTCCAGCTCACAATACAAAGTGCATAACATAGTTAATCTCTGCTTTATAGGCTATATAAATAAATAATAATGGGGATCTGCTAACTTCCTAGGATGAAGAACGTGTCCGCCTTGACAAAGAGAGACTGGCTGCCAGGCTGGAAGGCCATAAAGAAGGCATTGTGCAGACTGAGCAAATTCGGTAGGCTGTGCTTTTAATGAGTTACCTTTTTGGCTTTGTTTCATTCACTTTCAGTAGAAAGACTTAAATTGCTCTTTGTATCAAGCTGACTGATTTGAATGGTATAGAATAGAAGACTATAGTTTTATATATTTTTGGGGGGTTTAAAACCACTTACATTTTCAAAAATGTTACACATAAAAACAACAATAATAAAGCACAAAGAGATCCTATAAATTCTCCAACACCAGGACCTGGGTACCAATGTGTCCAATCCTTTCTGATTCGGGACGCAGATCTTCTATGTATTTGTTTTTTTGCCCATAAACCATGATCCCTTTAATACTCTCGCTAAAAGGCGCTACTGACGTCTTTAATATGAACCCCATGAAATTATCTTGTAGTGCAATTGTATCTGGAAGGAAAACGTTGATTTCTGGAGTATTTTTCTAGCTGCTTTTAAAGGGAAACTTTTGACAGGTTTTTGCTACCTCATCTGAGAGCAGCCTAATGTAGGTAAAGAGACCCTGAATCCAACGATGTATCACTTAGATTACAGGGTGCTGCCATTCTAACACTGTTTTTAGCATGCAGCAGAGCGGAAAAGCTGCCCTCATCCACACCAGGCTCTCTATGTACACAATCTATAGACAGTGAGCTGCTTATCACAGCACGGGGCAGAGTCGCACTTGCTAGTCAGAGCAATGTTAATCACAAGGTGATTAAAGGGAATCTGTCACCACATTTGACTTCTGTAAACTAGTAAGATGGGCATACAGGTTTATAGACTACTGAGGAGAGTAATACATGTATGCCTCATATCAGATGGTTTGTGGAGAAATCCTCTTTTATCACTTTATGTAAATGACCTCTTCCAGGCTCTCGGGAGGATGCTGCCTGGAAGATAACTCTGCCTCCAGAGCTTATTTTACCTGAAGGGGGAGCTACCAGTGTGAGACATGTAACCAACACAGAACCGGAGAACTGAACTTTGTCTTCTAACAAACACATTTTTCCTTCTCTCTGAGCTCTGCTGTATTGTAACAATATTACAACCCTGTCTGCTGAGAGTTGGAAGCTGAGAGGAGCCTGCAGATGTGTCAGGTATAGTCACACACAGCTCTGCAGGGAGATCAGGAGAGCAGAGTGGTCATCACACTGGGAACTCCCCTTCATGTATCATAAGCTCTGGAGGCAGAGTTATCTTCCAGGCAGCGTCTTCCCGAGTGCCTGAAAGATGTCATTTACATAAAGTAATAAAAGATGATTTCTCCAACAAGCCATCTGATATGAGACATACAGGAATCGCTGTCCTCAGCAGTCTATAACCTGCATTCCCTTATTAATATTTTACATAGGTCAAATATGGTGACGGATTCTCTTTAAAGCGTCAGCGTAAGTAAACTGCCAGACGTGACACATCTTTGAGTTCTGTTTTAACCCCTACCTCATGCCATCCTCAGTGTACATAGCAAAAACTTGCTGATGGATTTTCTTTACGTTGGGTAGGTGAGATGAGATGTATTTACCAGTTTGTATTTAGATGTGTCCTACTGTAAATCTGTATTCATAGAATGTGTAGTAAATGGAGCTTTTAATATTTTCTTTGTTTTCCTTTTTTTTTTTTCTTCTTCTCCCCGATATATTCAGATCCCTCTCGGAAGCCATGTCTGTTGAAAAAATTGCTGCTATCAAAGCCAAAATTATGGCAAAAAGAAAAACTACAATCAAAACAGATTTGGATGATGATATAACTGCATTAAAACAGAGAAGTTTTGTGGATGCGGAAGTGGATGTTACCAGGGATATTGTCAGCAGGGAACGGGTATGGAGAACCAGAACGACCATACTGCAGAGTACAGGGAAAGTGAGTGTTACATTCCTCATACTGTCTCTACTGAATTTTACTTTATTCATTTTGGCATTGCTGCGTCTATAACTACCTATACTATAAAACTATATTAGTTTTCATCGTTTACTGTGAACGCTGTTGAAAAACTGCCATGTTTGCTGTTTTTTGCTAATATGGCTCAAAAATATTAGTGATCAAAAAAGATAGACTTGAAAAGTCGTAGAATTATAAAGATCATGGGATCAATAGACGTGCAGATGATGAATAAATAGAAACACAATTTTCCAAGCTTTTTTTTTTTTTTTTTTTTTTTTTTTTCATTCAGTATGGAGTATAGGCACCACACACTGAATTCTCTGCACTTACAGCCTTGGCTGCTATTAATGAGGTTAAGGATTGTCTGAGGAACATTTTGCCACGCTGAATGCACTTGGGCACACAAATCATCAAGATTCACTACTGGCGGCTCCCTGTGCAGTTGATTTCCAATGACGTCCCAGATGTGCTTAATGGGAGACAAGACCAGAGACGCTGCCGGCCACATGAGGACGTTTAGGCCACACATGCAGCCTGGTGTTGACAAACGACCCCAGGGACACTGGAGAAATGACCATACCACGGATTCCACAAATCACTGTAATGCTGAGCCTTTAGTGTATCTGTCACACTAAAGCCCCGCTAGTTGTACTGATCTGACAACACCAGGCCACATGTGAGCAAGCTGTGTAGCCTAAATTCGCCACCATAGTCTGCAGCGTCTCCGGACAAGTCTCCCTTTTGGGATACCATTGCACAAGGAACGGCCACCAGCGAATTTTGATGCCTTTATATGCTCAAGTACATTCAGTGTGACAGAGCATTTCTCAGACCACCATTAACAAGCTTTTTGATGGCAAGCTGAGGCATGTACATGTATTTGCGAGTGGGTCATCCATCTGCTGCTCCTTCCTGTTCTTACACATGACTGTTCATCAATCAGGCTGTATTTTGCATGATGCCAGAGAAGTGCAGAGATGAGTGTTGGCGCTCCTGACTAGTCCTGGATCAGGAGTGCCAAGATTAAATTTCAGTTTTGCAGCAAATTCATAGACATTTATACAATAAAAAAATTAAAACCAAAGTTGTTTGGCATATTCATAAACACGCTGATCCACAAAATAGTTAAAGGGGTATTCTCATTTCCAAGATAGTATCCCAATTTGTAGCAAATGTAATATTAGCAAATGCCTCCAATTAGAAATGTAGTATAGTTCTTCTGATTCGCTATGTCTTAGTCCATGTGCAGGGCCTTGCAGTAGCTGATGTATCAGTGGTTACGACCACTAACAGCTGTCACTGTTTAAGTGGTTGTAACGATGGGTACCTAAGCTACTGCAATGCCCTGCACATGGTGGAAGCGACATAGCGAATCAGAGCTCCTCGCTTCTTCTCAGCCTACAATCCCTTACATCTCCTGCAGTCGCTCTCACCCGTGGTCACCACTCACCTGACTAAAATATTTAACCTCTTCAGGTATCTTTCCCTCATGCCATCATAACCCCTTTACTTAAAAAGCCATCCCTGGACCAGAACTTCACTGCTAACTACAGACCTGTCTCTAACCTTCCTTTCATCTCTAAACTCCTGGAATGCTTAGTCCACTACCGTCTAACCCGCCATCTCTGATAACTATTCTCGACCCTCAGTTTACATGGCAAATCTGGTTTCTGCACTTTACACTCCAATGAAACTTCCCTCACTAAAATCTCTAATCTACTAACAGCTAAATCTAATGGTCACTACTCCCTGCTGATTCTCCTGGATCTCTCTGCAGCATTTGACACTGTGGATCACAAGCTCCTCCTCACCATGCTCCGCTCTATAGGCCTCAAGGACACCGCTCTCTCCTGGTTCTCCTCCTACCTCTCTGACCGCTTCTTCACTGTATCTTTTGCCGGCTCCTCTTCCTCTCCTTGTCCCTTTAATATCTGGGTCCCGCAGGGCTCAGTCCTAGGCCCCCTCCTCTTCTCTATACACTGCCCCTTTTGGACAAATCAGCAGATTTGGGTTCCAGTATCATCTCTATGCTGACGACACCCAAGTAAACACATCTTCCCCTGACATCACCCACACACTAATACAAAATGCCAAGGATTGTCTGTCTGCTGTGTCTAACATCATGTCCTCCCTCTAAAACTGAATCTCACCAAAACTGAACTTCTTGTTTCTCCCCTGTAATAACCTACCTCTACCTGAAATTGAAATTGCCTTGGAGGGTTCAACCATAACTCCCAAGCAGCAGGTTCGCTGTCTTGGGGTCATATTCAACACTAAACTTTCCTTTACTCCCTATAGCCGATCACTCACCCGCTCTTGTCACTTGCATCTTAAAAATATCTCCAGAATCTGACCTTTTCTCACCTTTGAAACTGCTAAAACTCTTACTGTCGCTCTTCTTCACTCTCGTCTGGACTACTGCAATTCTTTTCTGATCGGTCTCCCTCTTACCAAAATTCTCCCCTCCAATCCCTCCTGAATGAGGCAGCCAGGTTCTTATTTCTGTCCAGCCGCTTCACCGATGCTTCCATCTTTTGCCAGTCATTACACTGGTTACCCATTCGCTACAGGGTTCCAATATAAACTCTCACCCACAAAGCTCTCCACAGTTCTGCACCGCCTTATATCTCTTCTTTCATCTCTATCGCCCTACACGTGCCCTCCGTTCTACAAATGACCTAAGACTAACATCACCCATAATTCGAACCTCTCACCTCCGTCTCCAAGACTTCTCTCTTGCTGCACCAATTTTCTGGAAAGCACTACACCAGACAATCCGACTGATGCCGAGCCACAACGTCTTCAAGCGCTTTAAAAACCCATCTCTTAAAACAAACCTACCTCCTCAACGACTCAGTAAAATAACTTTCCTCTGTTCCCTCCTTCAAAATATTCAGAATCTGCTCCCTACTATTCATCTGTCTCCACACCCTCCATGCACACAACTGCACTCAATACTTGATAATTGCACTTAAGCATACTGGCTGATGACTGGATCATGCAGCTCTATATGAAAATCCCTATTTATTATGATTGCCAGACCTGAAATAACAAGCACTTTTCACCTATTGTGTCCACCCATTTCATTGTAGATTGTAAGCTTGCGAGCAGGGACCTCACTCCTGATGTAACTGTTTAAACTCTTACCTTGTATTGAATTTATTGTCTGTATAGGTCACCGCTTAATTGTAAAGTGCTGCGGAATATTTTGGCGCTATATAAATAAAAATTATTAATGGTTGCTCTCATGGTCTCACTGCAGAGCTGTGTGTGGTTATTACTGACACATCTGCTGGTTCCTCTCCGTTTCCATCTCACAGGCTGACAGGGTTGTAATAGTGTTGCAAAACAGCAGAGCTGCAGCTGATAACATGTTTGTTATAAGACAAAGTTCAGTTCTACTGTTAAACTGGTAACTTTCTCTTTCATTTACATTAATCTCTGGAGGCAGAATCTCAGGAACACTAGGAATTAACTCCCTACCACAAAACTCCAGAGAATGCGTCATAAATTCATCCACGGTCTTAGACCTCCATCTGTACTTATTGTGAGGTTTTTTCTGTTGTCCACTTCGTACTCTATTTTCTCTTGTGCAGTAGGGTGGCCTGGGGCTTTTTGAAAGCGTTTTAAGGCATTTGATTTTTGGGCTGTGCTTTTGGGTGTACTAATTCAGAACAGAAGGGGTGCTACAAGATTACTTTTTGGTTTTCATAATCTAGACTTTGACATTTGTTAGATACAAATGTTAACACTCTACATTCTACTTGATGTAAGTATTTGAAATCATGACATTACAGGTTTACATGTGCCTCCTCTCACAAAAATATTAGATAAATACTAATTTCATTTTAATTGGAAATGCTTTTTTAAAATGTAGTATTCTCTTTTTTTTGTCTTTCAGAATTTTGCAAAAAATATATTTGCAATACTTCAAAATGTGAAAGCAAGGGAAGAGGGGCGTGCACCCGAGCAAAGACCAGTACAGACTACTGCACCAACGGTGGGGAAATACCTGGTGTTTGGCTAAAGTGTGATGATTTTTTTTTGCTGTTGAGTATAAATTAAACGGTAATTTCAGTCCCCAGGTGGCTACATATGTGGCGATACCAAATCTGTATGTGTTGAACAAAAATGTGGGTTTCTTGCATATTTTGTGATACCCTCACCCATCCTATGGAACATGAACATGTGATCATTTCATTGCTTTTATAATTCATTTTAATTCTGCTGTGTTGTGGTGCAGATTTGTTGCAGTGATATCTGGCTTAAAAGCTATTCCATTCCCCTGAAAGGGGTTGTTTCTGCTGAATTTACTTAGAGAATCTGTCAGCAGGTTTTTGCCACCTCCAATGAGAGCAGCATGATGTAGGCAGAGACCCTGATCCAGCGATGTATCACCTAGTTTACTGGGTGCAGCCATTCTGACAGCGCTTTTACATTTAGAATGAAACAATGAGGCTCTCCATGTACAAAGTCCATAGACAGTGAGGAGCTTAGTTGCTGGACTCCAGCAGTGTTACTATCTTGGTGATAAATCCTTTACAGTTAGTAAACAGCATGCACTTTGACAAGTGATAGGCTGAAACACAGAATTCAGGGATGTCTCCTACGGTCTTCAGATTACATAGACACTAAAAGGGAATCTGTCAGCTGGTTTTTGCGGAGTCTAATTCAGATGAATAGGATAGTCACAAATTTCTACAAGTCTGCCGCTTGTGAACTTAACCTTACGTAGTCTAATACTTACATATAAGCCATGGCAGGCCTTCATCTTTGTTGATTTCTGTGTGCTGCGCTCCCCAGGTACATGGTCACTTATCGTATGATCCAGCTTTCTCTTTGTTTCATTCCAAGGCACAGGACAAGCTTCAGACTGGCAGCAGCCTACTCGTGCTCTTTCTACACTCCTCTGCCATCCTTTAGTTGGGGTCATTTTTGTATTCCACTTCCTTTTTATAGGTGGGTCGCTTGCTAAGGATGCTGGGCCTCTGCTGCTTTCCTTCAGGTTCCTCAAGCAGTCTCCAAAACACATCAGCAACCTTTCCCTATTTATACGGGTGCTTGCGGTTTCTAGTGAGGAGGATATGATCTAATGGTTCAAAAGCCCAAACTTTCAGATATTCTATCCCTTTGGGCACCAAAAAGTGACCACATGGCCATTAAAGCTGCTGACTTCTCTGACAGGGCTATTCAGACCATAGTCGAGGTATATAAACAGACGGCCTCTTGTCTATAGCTTCATCTCGAAAGCCTACTTCTGTTGGTGTGAAGAGATCAGTCCCCCCATGACACTTCTGGCCTACTTAGTCTGGCCTGCTTCTCTGAATAGTTTTGAGTCTTTCAAAGCTTACTGGCTTCTGTGTCCAGACTACATGTAGTTCTGCCATGCAGACCTCCAGCTCCCCCACGCGATATACACTTGGTATTGAATGGCCCTAGGCTTCCACCTTCTAAGGTTCTCCTCTTATGTCTCACATTGTGAAAGGTGGCTTCTCCCTGTCACTCCCCTATTTCCCGCCTTGCACTCTGTGCATGCCTTCTGCTTTTGCACCGTTGCAGTGGCTTAATCTCCCTAGTTTTTATTCAATTTTTTTTTTCTTCCTTTAAAGCTGTTGTCGAGTGAAAAACAAGTTTTCTCCTAGCCACAGATTGAGTGATAACTTATTGATCAATGGGGTTCCTATTGGCAGAACAAGGAACTTTTACCCCCTTTAAAATGGAGCGGCATTGTGCATGTGTGACCTGCTCTCCATTCATTCCCTATGCTGCTTTTTCCAGTAGCCCCTTAGAAAATGAAGAGCACAGCTTTTGGGCGCCTGACCTGCCATGTAAATTTGTATTAGGGACACAAATTTCCAAATCTGCCAAGAAGTGCCATATCCCCCCTCCCTCCAGTGATGGGACATCTTCTGATCAGCAATTTAACACTGCACCACCCTATTAAGCTCCTGCTTTAGGATATCTCATGGTTTTCCCTTGTCCCCCACTGAATCAAATCCAATTTTTTGTTCCCTGTGAAATCCCCTTCTCATAGTCTTCATTTGGGGACTCTGCTCACGTTAGTGTTGGTCCTTCATATTTGTTTTCTCTCCTGGCAATGTCTCATTCTCTTACTGCTGAGATATAAACTGATGAGCTGTTAGCCAGTAGGCTGGGTATATTACCTGCAGAAAACGAGTCCTCCTTTCCCCATACACTTTAGATGAAGGACACCGGACTTTTCCCAACCTTCACCCAACATATGGGTACAGACGGATCAGGGCAGTGAAACTTTAAATGCAGGATCCTCTTGTTTTCGGGGAGAGGAGTCTGACAGCAGCTTTCTTCTGCCTTATCAATGAAGACACTAGCACTTTCTTCGTGTATGGGCATGTGATGAGGGGGGTATCTGTCATTAGACCTAGAGATATCTCATATGTATGGCCAGCTTAGAGGTTAGACACCCCCTGCTTATTCAATTCAGGTCCTTAATTAAAATAAAAACCATCTACACTTTGCATCGGGTGCTGCTGAGCGACCTGACTTACTGTATGACGTGCAGGCTAGAGCCAGTAAGAGGCCGCTTTGTGGCTACAGCCCATCAATATTCTGTCAGGGTGGTCATCCACTCTGATAAAATAGTAGAGACAGCGGCTGACGGGCGGCTGTCCTTTGGCTGCAACCTGCACGTGACAATAAGTCTGGTCACTCACTCTGGGAGCAGCAGCGCCAACATCGCTAGAATGGCGCCCCCTGCAGGAGCTGAGTATACACTGTTTTTATATGGTGTCCTGAATTGATTAAGCTGGTGTTGTCGAGCAGTTGACAAACCCCGTTAAGAAAAATGTGCTGAGTGCAGAAATCCTCTGCAATTTATAAGCTCCCAGCTTTTATATTGGCTAAAAAAATGAAACTTATTTTTCAGGACCCAACTTTGAGAAACAAACAGCCTGCTCCACAGATATACAATCGATACGATCAAGAACGGTTCAAAGGGAAAGAGGGTAAGTGATTGTTTGCTGTAGAAGGTGTACATTCTTGTCATCCTTTATAAATGGCTATTATTGAGCTATAGTGTTACTAATCTGGGCTCATATTTCCCTCTTAATTATCTCTCTGGTCATTAGGCCTATTTATCCTCTCCTTCTTTCAACTTTTTTTTTTCTGAAAGGTTTCTATTGTAAGGATATATAAAATATATAGGTAATCTGTCACCGGGTTTTTGCCACCTAATGTGAAAACAGTATAATATAGGGGCAGAGACCCTATTTCAGTGATGTTACTTGCTGGGCTGCTTGCTGTGGTTTTGATATCACTATTCAGCAGGAGATTATCACTGGAGGACTAGTAAACCTGCCTAGTATTCCTGCATACTCATCAGCTCTATATAACCGTGCTCACAGCCCTGTTAGACAGTGTTTTGGCTATGCACCGTGTACACAAAAAACTACCAATCCATGGAAGTGGATTTACCGAGCTCAGCATTCAGAGAACTGCTGTGACAATAGCTTTAAATTACGATTATTTTAAAGTTTTGACACTTTCAAAGTGCACCAGCCCCATAAAAACTACAATCTTTGTAATGGAGGAGGTCAGCAGATTTCACAATACGATCTTCATACGTTGTTTGTTCCCTTGTATTTTGCTTAGACAAAATAAAAACCTCTTCATATTTTCTTCTCCCA
The DNA here is from genome assembly GCF_046119375.1 of Phyllobates terribilis. NCBI lineage: Eukaryota > Metazoa > Chordata > Amphibia > Anura > Dendrobatidae > Phyllobates > Phyllobates terribilis. Next base: position 51,228,033 of record NW_027362768.1, on the reverse strand, counting down.
ACAGAAACTGAAGGCTTTAAAATTGACACAATGGGGACGTACCATGGGATGACACTGAAATCTGTGACTGTAAGTTGGACAGAGCTTGTTTTGAATTTTTAAAATTCTATTTTTGTGAAGAGAAGTGTACAAAATGTAGCAGATCTTTTTCAGCTTTTCTATTTGTATGCCTGCTTTGTCGCTGCTGTTTTCTAAATGTCACTTCGTACATCTGCAGAAGAGATGGGTGCTTATGGCCACATAATAGCCCTTGTTAAAAGGTCTAGAAAAGTATGCAGCTAGTATTTCTGATTTCACAGTTTCTCTCAGGTTAGGTATACTTACATTTGTGAAACTTGTAAGTTTTCTGTTCAGTTTTAGGAATAAACAAACTTATTTAATGAAGCACTCCCATCAAAGTTTGTATCCTCTTTAATTTATTGTAATCCTCATATAGCACTGTGTACTTAAAATTGCTGATTTTTCCTTTCTACCCAGCTAATTCTTCTCTTTTCCTTTCGGTCTATGACGTGATTAAAAACTGACTAGCTGAATCCTTCTAAGCTCTATGTAGAAACAGAAAGTCAATTTTCCCTGCATGAGTCACAAGTCGCTGCAAAAGTCCCTGGAGGTGGGAGGAGGGAGCAGCTGGGTCAGGAGTTGAAGAGGGGAATGATAAATGCAGGGACAAGAGACTTCCTGTTTCTATATAAAGCAGGATAAAGAGAAGAATTACTTGGGTACAAAGGCAAAATGAGCAATTGTAAGTACACAGTGCTATATAATATGACTGCAATATATTAATCGAATAAAAACTGATAGGAGTGCTTCTTTAAGTTTCTAGAACAAATCCGTTGCATAAATGATGCAAATCAAAGTAGAAGGTCCCCATTGGTAAAAGAACTGATAAAAAGCACATCATGCAGATTTTTTTTTTGTGTGTTCTAAAAACTAACACAACTCTGATGGACCTCATATTAAATAGTCAGGCCCTTCTCTTTCTGTTTTCCTCCGTTATATACTGGATCAGTTTTGGACATGAATCTCGTTTGTTCTTGTAACAGAACAGACAAAATATATTACCGAATGCAGGTCTGAACACTGCCTCGTTTTTATATAAAAGTACGCAGTTTTAATTTTGCGAATTCCTTATATATCCTTTCATTACTAAAGGGGTCAGCCACTTTCTCTTACATGGTCCTCCACCAGCAGCCATTGTATGGACAGGTCTGGTCACATGGTCCTCCACCAGCAGCCATTGTATGGACAGGTCTGGTCACATGGTCCTCCACCAGCAGCCATTGTATGGACAGGTCTGGTCACATGGTCCTCCACCAGCAGCCATTGTATGGACAGGTCTGGTCACATGGTCCTCCACCAGCAGCCATTGTATGGACAGGTCTGGTCACATGGTCCTCCACCAGCAGCCATTGTATGGACAGGTCTGGTCACATGGTCCTCCACCAGCAGCCATTGTATGGACAGGTCTGGTCACATGGTCCTCCACCAGCAGCCATTGTATGGACAGGTCTGGTCACATGTCCTCCAGGAAATTCAGCAGGAGAGATTATACTAGGGAATATTTCATATAAAATATGACTTTTAATAAGACCATTTAAAACAACCATACCTATGATTCAAATACAAAGAAAGTGCAGTTGCTCCACAAAGTGATCAGTGCCTTAAAAAAAAAAAAAAAAAAAAAAAAATGGTTTGATCTCACCACTCAGATGAAGTTTCACAGGCCTGGGGACCCGAGGTTCCAAGACCATAGGGGCTATAAAAGATAATCAGGACTTCGCAACGATCCGGAGAAATGTTAGTAATATGCTACTTTACCCTGTCGTGCCCTTGCAAAGCTCCCACACTTACAAGGGCAGTCCCCAAGTTTGAGACTAGGCCTAATGATCACACCAAAGCCATAACTTCTATGTATGCAATCCCTACGCGTTTCCTCCCCCATAGGGGGAATTCATCAAGGCATATAGGAGTTTAAGTATAAGGGTTCCTGCAGTGGCAGTTCCCATAGACGTAAAAAAAACTGCCTAGCATTGTCCTGCTAGTTAAGAGCGGTACATACGACTTTGCAAGGGCACGACGGGACAGTAGCATATTACTAATATTTCTCTGGGACGCTGTGAAGTCCTGATTATCTTTTATGGTCTTGGAACCTCGGGTCCCCCGGCCTGTGAAACTTCATCTGAGTGGTGAGACCAAACCATTTATTTTTTTAAGCACTGATCACTTTGTGGAGCAACTGGACTTTCTTTGTATTTGAATCCAAGGTATGGTTGTTTTAAATGGTCTTAAGTTATATTTTATGTGAAATATTCCCTAGTATGATCTCTCCTCCTGAATTTCCTGATAGTATACTGAGGTTTGTCATGGGGACGGCTATAGGTCATCATCCTTTGCTGTTTTTTCACATGTCCTATACCAGCAGCCATTGTATTAGCATAAGTGCTGGTCAGTGTGTGATTAAAGGTGCACTAACACGAGAAAGTTGCTGACTAGGGTTGAGCGAGTATGTTCTGTCCGAGTATGCTCGGGCCGAGCTCCGAGTAATTACAGCTGCTCGGTGATGAGGTTAAATCGCTCCCGTGTGCATGATTTGCAACTGTTTGACAGCTTTATTACATGTGAGGAATGTGTAAGAAATAGACATTCCTCACATGTAATAAAGCTGTCAAACAGTTGCAAATCATGCACACGGAGCAATTCAACCATATCACCACAGCTGTAAATACTCGGAGCTCGGCCCGAGCATACTCGGCGAAAGGGTTAATAGAACATACTCGCTCAACACTATTGCTGACCCTTTTAAATTGACCTAGGCCACTTAAATTGATAGCATGCAGAGGTACGATGATCACTTTAATGTTGGCTAGATGTCAATTAGTTTTCTTATTGCAAACAAATCTTTGTTAACCCCTTCATGACCGGAACATTTTCCATTTTTGAGTTTGTTTTTTGCTCCCCTTGTTCCCAGAGCCATAGCCTTTTTATTTTTTGGTCAATATGGCCGTGTGAGGTCTTATTTTTTGCGGGACAAGTTGTACTTTTCAACGCCATTACTAAATTCCAAGTGCGGTGAAATTGCAAAAAAATGCAATTCCACAGTGTTTTTTTTTCTTTTTTTTTTTCTTCTTTCCACGTTCACTGAATGCTAAAACTGACCTCTTATTCTCCAGGTCATTACGAGTTCGTAGACACCAAACATGTATAGGTCCTTTTTTATTTAGGTGGTGAAATTTTTTTCCAAAGTTTGCTAAAAAAAAAAAAAAAAAGCTCCATTTTCCGAGACCCGTATCGTCTCCATTTTTCAGTCTCTGGGGCCGGATGAGGGCTTAGTTTTTGCACGCCGGGCTGATGTTCTTATTGATACAATTTTGGGGTAGATCCGATGTTTTGATCGCCTGTTAATACATTTTATTGCAATGTTGCGGCGACCAAAAAACGTATTTCTGGCATTTGGAATTTTTTTCTCGTTACGCCGTTTACCGATCGGATTAATTTTTTTTTTATATTGATAGATCGGGCGATTCTGAACACGACGATACCAAATATGTGTATGTGGGGTTTATTTTTTATTTTATTTTGAATGGGGCAAAAGGAGGTTGATTTAAACTTTTTATATATTTTTTTTTTTTTTTCTTATTTTTTAAAACACTTTTTTTTTAATACTTGCTTGCTTCTATAGTCTCCATAGGAGACTAGAAGCAGCAACTGTCTGGTCACCTCGGCTACATAGAGGTGATGAGCAGATCACCTCTATGTAGCAGAAATGCTCCTGTGCTATGAACGCCGACCACTAGGTGACGCTCATAGCAATCTTTACATGACAACCACTGGAGTCTGCTGCAGACCCAGGGTTGTCATGCCCACCCATGAGTGACCTGTGATCACGTGACGGGGTCACCGATGAGCGGGGTAAGTGACATGCTTCCGGCACGGCCCTGTTAAATGCTGCTGTCAGAGATTGACGTCAGCTGTAATAATCAGCTGACATGTGCCTGGTTCAGTGCGGGCTCAGCGCCGGAGCCCTCACTGAACCGGTCTTTCCGACGTGGGGCATACTATTACGGACCACGTTGGAAAGGGGTTAAAGAACTGCTCCACTACTTTTATTTTGTTGTGGGTGCTGGGTGTCGTAACCCTGTCAATATTGATAGCTTGTCTTATGGATAAGTCATCAATAAAAAAAGTAATGGAGCAACCCTTTAAATTTTTGTACCTGAATCGATGAAAGAAGGATGGTTAATGACATGTTCTCTATATGTGAAAAGGTAAGGATTTTCTTTGCTCAGCTATATTTCTAGTATGATGTCTCCATTAAGATAGAGACTTGTATGCCCAAACTACAAAAAGATTAAAGCGCAATGTTTTGTGTTGTACCCATCTGTCTCCTAAACTCCATTGCATTAATTGCAGTCTTACAATAAGAACCAACCTCCTCCATGATGTAGCCCTAGAATAGCGGTCTTGTTGCAGCATATTTTCCAGATGTTTGGCCGTATTATTTTCACAGCTAGATGGTTTCCACTTTCGGCATACACCTGGATATTTTCTGAACATTAGAATAGTCTGAGGTTGTGTTTTTCTAACCACTGTGCAGAACTTTGTTTCCTGTGCTGATTGTCTTAGGCGAGCACTAATATTGGGGTTACACAGTGGATTTCAGTCATAGGACATTCCTAGTTGGCAGCCCAATGTGCAAAATGTCAGGTTAAGAATACTTTATGTATATACGCAGGACCATCAGTATTTCTTTAGAAAAAAGCATTTTATAGAAACCTTTGTGCAAAAATGGTACAACTTTTCAAAGCTTCTTACATGAGAATTCTGGCTAATCTTTAACCCCTTTCTGACACTGTGTGTAATACGTCACTGTAGCCTGGGCCTTATGGACCAGGTAAATATTATGGCACAGCTTCTGTGATTGCTGCCGGGTGTCTGCTGATGCGGTCACTCTAACCCCCTAAATGCTGTGATGACAGCATTTAGCGAGCAGTGGGACAAAAGCCCCTCTACTCTTGGATCGGAGACCTGCGTCTTCATCGCGGGGTCCCGATCGTTGCCATGGTGACCCTATGTCGGCATGACGACATCCGGTCACCAGGGACTAGCAAGCATTGCATGATCAAACTAGCTTGTGTCCGCAGCACTGACAGTTATAAGGTATAGTAGTGATCCTGCACTGCTATACCTTTATAACTGCGATCAGACGCAGAAACTGAAAGTCCCATAGTGGGACTAAGTAAAAAAAAAAGTTGTAAAATATTTTTAGATATATAGATATTGTACCCATAAATAAATCTTATGAAAAAAAAAAAAAAGCAATAAAAGTGCTCATTTGGTATCACCGCGTCCAGAGCGACCTGACCTATGAAACTGGACCACTAGTTAACCCCTTTAGTGAACACTGTAAAAAAAAAAAAAAAAAAAAAGAAAAACGGTGCTTTATCATACCGCCACGCAAAAAGTGGAAGAAAAAAAACGCAATCAAAAAGACTAATGTAAATAGTACCACTGAAAACGTCATCTTGTCCTGCAAAAAACAAGCCGCCATACAGCTCCATCAGCTGAAAAATAAGTTAGAGCTCTCAGAATAAAGCGATGCAAACACTTTTTTTTCTATAAAAGTATTTTTGTGTAAAAGCGCAAAAATTCAAACTATATAAATGTAGTATCGCTGTAAACGTACTGACCAGAAGAATAAAGTTGTCTTATCAATGTTACCACATGCGGAACGGCATAAAAACTAAAACCAAAAAATGTCCTGAATTGTTGGTTTTGATTATTCTGACTCTCAAAAATCTGAATAGAAAGCGATCAAAAAATATCAGCTTGAAAATGGTACCAATAAAAATGTCAACTTGTCCCGCAAAAAACAATCCGTCATAGGACTCCATATGACGGCCAAAATATAGAAGAATTAGAGCTCTCAAAATATGGTGATGCAAAAACTAGTGTTTGGCAGTTGTCACACACTAAAAAAAAGTTTGTTGTTTTTTTAAATTTGCACGGCTGTACGTTATTAACTTCTGTGAAGCACCTGGGGGTTCAAAGTGCTCACCACACATCTAGATAAGTTCCCTGCAAGGTCTAGTTTCCAAAATGGGGTCATTTATGGGGGGTTTCCACTGTTTAGGCACATCAGGGTCTCTCCAAATGCAACATGGCGTCCGCTAATTATTCAAGCAAATTTTACATTCAAAAAGTCAAATGGCGCTCCTTCCCTTCCGAGCCCTGCCGTGCGCCCAAACAGTGTTTTTTCCCCCACATATGGGGTATCGGCGTGCTTAGGAGGAATTGCACAAAAAATTTTGGGGTCCATTTTTTTCCGGTTACCCTTGCGAAAATAAAAAAAATTTGGATCTGAAGTAATACTTTAGTGATGAAAAGTAAAATGTTCATTGTTTTTTTTTCCACATTCCAAAAATTCCTGTGAAGCACCTGAAGGGTTAATAAACTTCTTGAATGTGGTTTTGAGCACCTTGAGGGGTGCAGTTTTTAGAATGGTGTCACTTTTGGGTATTTTCTGTCATATAGACTCCTCAAAGTCACTTCAAATGTGATGTGGTCCCTAAAAAAATGGTAATGTAATGTAAATTTTGTTGGATAAATTAGAAATCGCTGATCAACTTTTAACCCTTATAACTTTCTAAGAAAAAAAATTCTGGTTCCTAAATTGTGCTGATATAAAGTAGATATGTGGGAAATATTGTTCATTAACTATTTTGTGTAAACTCTGATGTAAGGGCGTAAGAATTTTAAATTTTAAAAATTGTAAAAGTGCAAAATTTTCTCCAAATTTCCATATTTTTCACAAATAAACGCAAGTCATATCGCAATTTGACCACTATCTTGAAGTGCAATATGTCACGAAAAAAACAATCTCAGAATCAGCGGGATCCGTTGAAGCGTTCCAGAGTTACCTCTTGAAATGACAGTGGTCAGAATTGTAAAAATTGGCCTGGTCATTAAGTACATAATTGGCTCCATACTTAAGGGGTTAAATCTAAGTCCCCAGGCACTGGTCATTTACTCACCTTCTGGCGTCTTCAGTTTTTTCTCTGCCACTCCGGTCCCCTTGCGCCATCTTCTGACTGTCCGGAAATCAGAAGCTAAGGCACACTTTCTCGTTACAAGTCTGAGAGCCAGAACAAGACTCTCATAGACTTGTATTGAAAACTGAGTTCTGCAAAGCTCCATGAAACACTGGCAGGTCAATTTTTGCCGGAGACCGACCGGAGCAACGCTGGAAACTGATGAAGGCGGCAGGTGACTAAGACATGGGGCAGGGGACTTGCATTTAAAGCACCACTCCAGCGATGCAATAAAAAAACAAACCAGCTGGAGTGGTGTTTTAATGAATCTGGCTCCTTGTCTTGAGTGTTTGTGGGTTCTAACCCACTGACGTCAATGAAATGTGTCTATGGCAAGCAAAAAACCTTTAAACCACATTGTGGAACCCTTTCTCTGATTTTATATAATTTTTTTGAGGTCTTTTTGGCTTTTTTTAAGTGTTGGTGTGATTCTGCATCTCTTCTGCTGTGTGAGACACCATGCAGTAAAATGAGCTGAACCAGTCTTGTTCAGCAGCCGTTCATTGGCCATTTTTAGGATGATTGGGTGACCTACAAGTTGATACATTTTTTCTAGGATGGTATGTGAGCATTAACAAAATCCGCTCTGCACTCCCATACATGTGATAACCATTGCCGCTGCTCTTGTATATTTTGTAAGCCTATTCCCTATTGCTACATGAAAATGTATAAACTGTATCTAAATCCTGCCTTTGAGTACCCGACAAATACTGTGTGCACATCCAATTATGGCTGGAAATCACCAGCCGCCTGAATGCATTAGTACATCGCAAATTCAGGATCTTCAGCAGCAAAATGGTTGAATTGCGCAGCAAAACCAAAGCCATGCTATCATTCAGGATCAGGCTTCTCTTGAGGCTGTTGCAATTTAAACACACTGCAGATAGCTTTTAGAACAGTTTCCATGGTAATTTTGTTCAATTCCATCATGATTTTCATTTGAGTATTTACTGTTGAATATTTTACTTTTGTTCTTTACTGACATACACCTATTTTTCAATGAGGCTTAGATGAGAAGTGCCTGCATATACAAGATGTATAAAATCTGCTCTTTACATGTAGATTCTCCCTTTTTTCTCCCCTGGTTTCAAGTGTCCACTAATGCTCCCTTGCCTTTTTATGTATTTTCCCTGGCTAGCAGCTGCACTTTGAATATATGGCACTTGTGGTCTCGATCATAGCCTGAGATTGTTTGACTTGCAGCACATTAGAAAACCACACATTGTGTTGTCACGCATTGGGACAGTGGAGGAATATTTGGCTTGTAGTCTCAGGCTCACATACAATACAGTATGTGCATGTGTATACTGTTACAACGTAACAGAATGCATGTATGTTATTAGTCATACAGTGTGACATAATCAGGAGAATCTCAGACCTAAAGAACTCCGCAGCTATCTGTGCCTCTGCCTTCTGCTATGGAGCCTTTATATGTGGGTAAAAAAGGACCAAATTGTGCTTGTCTACTGCTGTGCACATCATGACCGGCTTATTACCTTTCATTATAACCAGGGCTGTGGAGTCTGTATAAAATGGACCGACTCCGACTCCTAAAATATATATAATAAATTGGGTACAGTAGTTCAATGCAATTTGTGGGGAATATTTTTTCATAAGAATTGGGGAAAGTTATGAAATGTCCTATTCCTGATCTAAGGCTATGTGCCCACGATGCAGAAATGCTGCATATTTTTTCAGCTTCTCCCTGGCAGGAAAAGTGCATGCGGATTTTACATGCGTTTTTGCCGCCAGGTAGAAGCGTTTGTCAAGCGTTTTTGCATGCATTTCTGCATGCGGGTTATCAAGAGCTTTTCCAAGCGATTTCAGCATCACTTGGAAAGTGCTTGACAACTTGGTCACACTATATAAATCCATGCAACCGGCATGGATTTATATAGTGTGACCAAGTAATAGTTTAAAAAAAAAAAAAAAAGAGAGAATAAAATGGTCAAAAATAAAAAATAAGGATTAAACTTACCTTCCGATGTCCCCCGGCCTCCTCAGTGATGCGTCTGGTCTGTTGTATGGGTCGCGGTGGTGTGAAAGGACCTGCCATGATGTCATTTAATCATGTGACAGGTCACGCGACCGCTGACGTCGGTGGACCTGTCACATGACTAAATGACGTCATGGCAGGTCTTTTCACACCATCGCGTCCCATACAACAGACCAGACGCATCACTGAGGAGGCCGGGGGACATCGGAAGGTAAGTATAATCCTTATTTTTTATTTTAAATTCTTTTTTTAACAGGTTCTATGGTATCTAGGTCTGGATGAGAGTCTCCTCTTCTCCAAACCCGGGTACCATCCGCACATTGAACCGTATGACATCCGCTTGTGCAAATGTGTTCATAGGGATATTATGCGGTTCAATGCAAGTCCGTGGCGGCAAATACGCTGCGTGTCCGCAAAATTAATGGACATGCTGCGTATTTTTCCGCAATGATAATCCACAGCGGAAATTTTCTCAGCATGTGCACAGCACATGCGGATTATCATTGGGAACCATGGGGCACGTATTACCAAGCATTTTCGCTGTGGAAATTCCGCGGCAAAAACGCTTGAAAAACGCATAGTGGGCACACAGCCTCAGGGTCTAGACTTTTAGCGGAGATGAATCTGCGCTACAGTAAATTTATCACTTAAACATGAGCCATGTATGAGGGAGCCGGAGTCATGGAAATTGAGTCGGAGGTTTGGCTTACCGACTCCACAGCCCTGGTCATAATGCTGTCGGGTTATTTCACAAGTACTGTACATACCAGGACCTGCTCTTCTGGAGACTGATGCTTCAGTTAAACAGCGCTGTGTTGTAGTAAACTGTTGTACAATACCTGCTCCAAAGTGTGAACACTTTTTTTTTTTTTTTTTTTTAAAGCTTTAAAAACGGTGCATATTAACCCTGCAAGCAGTGATTGACAGAGGGTCAGAGAAGCCCCTCCTCATGTAGTCACCTGACTTGGGGTATGTGCACATGCAACGTATTTACAGACATTTCTGCATCAAAAACATGTCTTTGGCAGGAAGAAAACATTGCATAAGGAGTGTGCATTTTTATGTGTGGTTTTCCCCATTCAAATGGATGACAAATGCTGCAAAACACAAAGAATTGACATTCTGCAGATCTGAAACTGCTTCACATCTGCAAGAAATAAAATAAGCATCCAAGTACATGAGACCTCCAAAATCTCATTCTCTTTTCTGGGGCAGTAAAATGCTGCATATTTTGCAGGAAGAACACTGCAAAAAAACACGTCTTGTGAACATATCCTTAAACTGTGTCTGTCCAGTTTATTCAGTATGCTTTTTGTGTTTTGGTTGTTAGAAGTAGCAACGTAGCTGTAATAGTCCACCCGATCATTGAACACTGTTAGGCTTCATTCACATGTCAGTGTTTAAGCAGGAACTTGAAAAAATACTACCTCTGTCATCAATGTCTGGTCCTCGTCAGCTTTTACATCAGTATTTTTGATGGATGGCTAAATATATTTCTATACTGTTCAGTGGTAAATACATACAGCCCATGGAATGTATACTGATGCTGTCCGTGTTTTTCACTGACCCATAGACTTGTATTGGCCCTTTTCGTCTGTGATACCGAATTAAAACTGACATGTCTGAGTAACACCATAGATTATAATAGGTATATGGGCTATCCGTGAAAAAACCTGATATAACATGTACGTATCAATGAGGCCTTAAGCTGACCAATTCTTTGCTGTTTCTACTATCGGTGTGGCTGGCAGGGATGCATGCCCAGGCTCCTGCCCCTCGCCATAGATGGGTGCCCTGCATTGTACGCTGTCAGCCATGCTACACGTGTTCCCAGGCCTCCAGGTGGATGTGTGTTTTAATTCAATCTCTCAAACACATTGAACTATCTGGCTTGTTTTACTGTGGGACAAGACTTTTTTTTTTTACCCGTACATTTTGGGAAACCTAACCGATTCTTAACTTGTACTCGCTTTATTTTTTGGAGGGAAGAGGGGGGTGGGGAAAGCACAAATTTTATCCTGGTCTTTTATTAATCCTTTGATAATGTAATATAAACATGTTGTCTTTATTATACAGGAAGTGTTTAAGCCAATACTAGATAACTATGGTTTTTAATATCTTAATTGTTTTGCACAGTAAAAACATTTTTCTTTATTAAAAAAAAAAAGTTCGCATCATCACATTCAGCCTCAATGTAACTTAAAGGGGGGCTTGTTTTTTCTGTCAAGTTATTTTTCAGGGGGGCCTTTTTGGGGTCACTTATAATTGAAGATTTGCTTGTTTTTTTAATGTGTACATTTCTGGTGGTATAAAGCACTTCAGTTTTTATTATCGCCTTGCTAAAAATGTATCAAATGGTTTTTTTTTTTTTTTGTTTTTTTTTAAATCACTGCCATTAATTCTTTCATATTAGAAGTAATTTTTATATTTTACTTTTTTAATTGTAGCATAATTTTAACCTAGCCTTGTATTCTGTAATGCAAGTAAGGCTTCTTTTCATTTTCTTGGTACAAATGTGTCTGGTCAGGTTAGAGGAGCCTGTAAGAGGAGCCAGGCCGCTTGGCTTTGGTCTCTCCCTGCCGGTCATGCCCTGTGCGTCTATACGGTCCTATCAGGCTGTGTAACTGCTCATGGCTGAGCCAGTACTCCTCATTCTAGAGAACTAGTACATCGTAATGAAAGAATATTTAATATTCCTGGTGGTAGCAGAATGATATATACACTCTCAGAAAGTGGTTACACAGAATAGAATAAACTGCAGAGCTGGAAAATCACTTAAATGTTGTCCTCTCCAGCTGGCACATACATTTCTATATACAGAACCATATTAGAGAAACGTTGTATCCTTAAATACGACCTGTTAATTATACAGGAATCCCAGGTCAAACACACAGAAGCTGAACTGGGAGAACTGCCAAAGCACCTGGATCAATGCTCCTCAAAGCTTAATGCATGCTCTTCTAATCCAGTCTAAGTGTGTGAGATTTAGCTCTCTTAGTTTTGTTTCTGGGGGGTTTTCTTCTTGGTGGTCTATAAAACACCATGGAGAAACTGCTAGACTCCTTGATTTACCTATCCTGAAGCAAGCTGCCTCCTAGGTGTGCACACAGCCAGAGAACACTCCTCCTTGGGGCACTCGGCTCAGTTTATTTCCCCCACTTAATGATTGCTCCCCTGTTGCATGTTATCTGGGGATTAGAATCCAATCCCTTCATTCTCCCAGTGATTGGAATATCTTCAAATATGATACACAATTTGCCTGGAATTACATTCCAGCAAAGGATTTAAGAGATGTAAAGTGCTTCTAGTGGAGGGATGCCAGTGCTCAGAGTCCTTGTAAGAAAGGTCTGCATACATTGACGTGATTTTGTTAAGCCCCCTCTTTACTACGTTTTTTTTCTTTCAAAATAAAGAATGAATTTCATTACATTGTTTCAGGTCATTTTTTTTCTTTCTATGGTGGAGCAGCCTATAATTTTTTTTACTCTTTGAAATGAAGTCAAATGCCTGAAAAGCCCTACATGGAGCATGTTACATTTGAAAAACTCCATGGACTAAAATTGAGGAAATGCTGCAAAATGCCCACTTTGAAATGTTTTTTCAGATTTGCTTAACTCTAAGACCAATGTTCTTTGCATAAGTAACAACAAAATGCCCATAAAAATACCCCCTAAAATGTCATCTTTCCAGCATGTTATGGACTGTTCTCACGTTGGAAGTTTGCATCAGTCTCTGCAAATGCTCAAAATAATCTGTCCATTCCATGAACTGGTCTCGTCTTAAAAAAACAAAACACCCTGTATAGTATCTGCATGTATAGACCCCTGGCACATGTTACATCTGGTCATTCATTGATCAGTGTTTTTTGTTTTTTCCTTTTAATCTACTTTTGTGTTACATCAAATTACACTATTCACAACATTAAAAGGTTTAATATGGCAATTACCACACATTGTTTGCCCTTGATTTAAAAAGGTCTTGTTCACACTGGATTTTTGCAGTGTTTTTCCGCGTGATTGTGCCATGGAACTGTGTAATGTTTTACAGTGCCTGCGACGTGAATGAGATTTCTGAAAGTTTGAACCACGCAAACGTTTTTTTCCAATCTGCAGCATGTTAATTCTTTTAGTGTTTTTCACTTATTCAAATGGAAAAAATAATAAATCTGCGCATTTTGCACGGTGTTTTTTTCTGCCAACACTGTGTTTTTGCTGCAAAATACTCAACATGTGCATATAGCTTTTATGGTTTGAGGTTTTTGGCGGTGTATATATAAGTGAACATTGTACTGGAAACAAAAAAGGATGGCTCAGCCAGATGTCTCCATTAACACTTTATTAACTGAGCTAGTTTTGCGGTATAGTGATGTGAACACTGTGTAGTATAATAGTCTGGTTTGGTAATGCGCCCTCCACTGGAATACTTGTGCTGTGAGACAGCAAACGTGGGACATGTCCTTCAGTAAGACCCGATGCCACATGCAGTGATGGATGACGTTTTTGGTTTCTTAGGACGTGTAAACGATACTAGCTTACTTTTAGACTGCACGTTGGTTCAGATATGAGGGTATTTAACCACTCTCACAGTAAAAGGCACCTGCAGAAAGCACAATGTGTTCTACCAAAGTGCAGATACATGTATGTTAATGTTTTTGTGGGAAATGTGTCCAGTTGGATGCTATTGGCACGTACAGTAGCAGCTGGACCACTGAAGTGTGCATGCATCTTATTGCACAGATTAAACACACAATATTTTTATTAATGCGAGGTTTCATTTTTTTCTTCCCCATATAGTTTTATATGCTTTTTGAAATAAAAAAATAATTTCTCACCCCATTTACATCTCACATACATTTGCCACTGCACATGCTTTTGTTTCTGTAAATTGCACATAGTCCATACCATTTCCCTTTTAGTGCATTTTACGGTGCCGATACCTACTCGCCTTCTCCTTGGCTGCGTTGGCACAGGCATTGTGCTTATTCTGTTGTAAGTGGTTCCAGTACTTGATCAGTTCACCAGGCTGGAACTGATGGGAGGTAATTAGGTGGCTATACTTACAGCTAGAATAGGAAACTCTCCAGTGATTAAATACAAACTCATTGGGTGGGGGGATGGGGTCAATACGCAGTTTAGCTAGACAGATACCAACATAGACGTCCTCCAAGTGTAGCCGCCTAATACTTAAAGACACTCTGAATACCTTCTCTGCCAAGTCTCCAGAAAACACATAACCAGTCCCAGAACAAAATACAGGGTAGCGCTCACTTGGGTACAGATCGGGTGCCATGTACCATTTGCTGTCTTTGTTGCGGTTGGGTGCATAGCCTCTCATTAAGTACCCAGTAAAGTAGTTGGATCTCGGTGGTTGGTCGGGCTTCAGTAGCTTATTTATCAAGTATTCAGTGTTCACAAACATGTCACTGTCTGTCTTCATGACATATGGCACTTGTGGGCAGTAGGTTGCTACCCAGTTCATGCCCATTAGCGTCTTAATAGTTAGATTATAGTAAGTATCTAAATATTCCTGTTGGATGATATCATGGTATTGCCTGCTTTCATCCACAATGGCCTGTTCAATTAACCCGTTTATCTTGGTGTGCAGACCCAACAGAAAGAGCCTTACGATATGAATGCCTGGTGCCAGGCTCTCGTTGCCCCAGGTCTGTCTTATAGCCTGTCTGGCCTCGATTTGCCGAGGCTCTGCTGCTATGAGCAGTATAAGGAAAGGCGTTTTCCCTTGGCATTTTCCCGGCTCGTTTATGACATATTTGTAATGGTATAAGTTTTGGTGACCCAAGCCCTTTTCACTGTAAATGCTTCCATTGGTGCTCAAAGTATTCTCCAATCCGGTCACCCCTTGAGGCTGCGATTCAGCGTTACTTAAATTCAATGAGGTGTGTGGTCTGAGGGTCTGAGGCATGGTCTCCTTCCAGATATTCCTTAGGGAGCTGCTGTTCTCACTTTTTGTTGCCTTAAATCCACGTATTGTGTGAGTCACTGGATTTTCTTTCATTCCAACTCTGCCGGTGAAGGAGTTGTGGTGGCTAAAAAACAGGAACATGGCAAACAAAAACACAAGTGACAAAAGCCCAGTGAGATGGGTCCGAAAGAGCGAGCGCTTGCTATTCCAGGTCATCTTGGCAAGGCAGCAGTGACGTCTCCTCCACTGAAGCATGCTGCTGAAATCCTGATGCAGTTATACCGCATCTGCTCCAAATGCCCGCTTGTTAATCCACACCCACCAATGTGGCAGTATTTGGAAGGTGGCAGTCTGCTTGCTTCAGCATTTCCTAGAGGAGACCCTATGGACAACAAAGATGAATAGGTTAGAGAGCTGTAACATTTTGCCTGTCTCCTGAATACATCCTTCACATGGGAAAGGTGGAGCTGTTATGTAACTGCTCCTGCATGCGCACCACCTGCTGTTAGCCCTCATCACCATCATGGTGTGCTGTCAGATATGATTTGTTGATGGGGTGTCTGATAGATTTGCTGTATGCAGTATATTTTTTTGTCAAACCTCATTCTGGCAGCTGCATAGTGGAAAATGGCTATTTTAGAAAGGTTGATTGGAGCTGCAATGTCTTGGTCACACTACACTGCTTGGCATGTGTTCTCTGACGGACATTGTGTTTAAAAAGTCAATGAGAAGATGCCGCTGTCAAAGCTAATTTTCACAGTTCAGCAGTCCGACTATTTAGTCTAATTTCAATTACAGTGCTTGCATCTAAATGACTTTGCAGCCGCTGTGTACACAATTGGTGTTTTCTCATTTTCATTTAAGATAGGTAGAAATTAATATTGGCCTGCTTCCTTTTTATCTGCACTCGCCAAGTGTTAAAATGCTTGATCAATACATGAACAGACTTGACTTATCCACTAGATGGCGCTAGAGGCCTGTGCATTACACTCCTCTCTCGGCAATGGGGGCCCTTCATCTACAACGCGGCAGTGACTGGGAGTCTGAATTCTGCTAACTAGTGCCTGAAATGTACTGCACTCTGCATACAAGTCTATAAACCACCTCACCTTGATAGATCGCTGGAAAAACCGCCTGATGCCTAAACACTACTCCACTCTATATTTTATAAGGAAACCTTACTTTAAATTGTTCAGCTTTATTACAGTCATAATGTGTTAAATTAACAGGTTTATCATTTGTGTAAACACTTAAAAACCGGTGAGCGGAATCTCCCAGCATTGGCAAACTCATGAAAACAGTACAGAAATCAGTCACATGAATTATGTACACAACTTTTTCATCTTTTGACACGTAACAAACTGCATTTTCTTCTAAAATGTATCGAATACTATTTTGGTTCTATAAACCCTGGAACCGTTGCCTGGTTTATCCACCCCCTCTTTCATTCTGTAGTACTTGCTTTTTTGTGGTTTTGTATATTGAATTTTTGTGCTAATTTTATATCTAACAATGTGTGAAATATTCTCCAGCTACAATCCAGTCATTTATGTATTTCAGCTAGATATTCCGACTTCCTAACTTCTCGATTGTTAAGGCTCGGCCGTGTGAACTAGTGATAGTGTGCTGTGTTTCTCCGTTGTTTCGTCTCATATAACACATACATACATCTTTTTTACATTCTTGACTTTAATGCATTTTCTGCAGGATAAATGTTTTATTCTGGCAATGACCTGTTTAATCTGTGTCTTAAAATATCCCTCCTGGGGCAGGAGCCAGTAGGATTTTTGTAATGTAAAACCATTTTCATTACCAGCTCGCGGTGCCCAGGGCAAAGTAAGCACATTTTATATTGGCTACACTTGCATGATTTATTGTACCCTGGTAACACTCAGGATTAATGCAATTTCTGCAGTGCGCTGCATGCAATATTTACATCCCTGAAAGGGAAAGTAATTGTCATTTAATCGCTACCTCGCATATTTTCTATAGATTTATGCCGATATTTATAGTTACAAGAAAATATCGGCATATATTGTGTAGAGCTAGAGATTCACTGATCTTTTCAGCTGGATTGTTCCAGCGCAGGCTGAAGATTACTTTAGATAAAGATTAAATATGACCTACTTTGTAAGGGGATTTACTTCCTCTAATATTGCCGAATTTTCCCTTCTCTCCCAGATTCCCAAACTAATCTATTTTGTGGCTTGTCATTTCATATGCTCCCAAGAGTGCATGCTAAACGCATCTCTGCAGATAATCTCCCCACCAAGCCTAGCCCCGAGTCAGGCCGCACAAATCTAGAAGGAATTAAATAAGAGGGAATATGGTAACATACCTTTTTTTTTGTTTTTATGAAGCAATTTACGGTGCTGAAATCCACCTATTGAGAATAGTTTTGGCACGTAATCATTTGAGGGGGGTGATGCTGAACATGCGCACTTGCTTCAGAATTCTCCCTTCTGTGTGCTTCTGCCGCTGACCGTCTGTAAGCCGCTTGCCCTCTCTGCTCTCCCACTCATGGACATTCTGTATATCCCTCCATCACCAGGGGGAAAAGATCCCCAGCGTCTGTAGTCTCCGCTCAGATGCTCGGGCAGCTCCCTCTGCATTGAAAGCCTTCACATATCATTCCTTTTGTCCCTAATGCAGCGTTCAACCGTCTGTATCCATGCCAAATCCACCTGATCTCAGCCGCGCTGGAGAAAATGCCAAAAGCACATAGTAGTCCTGTTGAATTAAATAGTAGAGGATTTGCCTCCTTTCTTGTTGCTAGGCAGCTTGTGCAGAAGCCGGAGCTTGCAGGGGGAGGGATGTGGTAGAGAATCAGGCTGCTTCCCAGGCTGCTGCCTCCTCTCTCGCAGGCAGTGGTTTATATGTGGGCTTTGACAGATGCTGTCTTCTGACAGAGCAGAATTCAACGTCACAGCCTGAAGAACGCTCACGTGACACTTTGCATTCATTGCTCCTGCTCTGGAGGCAGGCAGCCTCTATGCTTTCCACTTAGGATGATTATTACTTAGACTGGTGGGATTCCTGTGTATATAAAGCAGCCATTGTTAACCTTTTCCTGCTTTATATTGTGCATACTTTCCTATCAAACCTGTATGGAATTTACCAGAAAAGTGCATTAAATAAAGATGTTCCCTGTGCTGTCATTCTGATTGTGCTGGCTTCATTACATGGCTCGTGGCTTACATGCTGCAGCATTAATGCTTTATGCATGGCCTCCCGTCCAAGCTGCACAGCTTGTTCTAGTGCTGGGGGCCAGATGACATGACGCATGTCAGGCTGTAGTCTATTGCTGGCTGCTATGAATACAGGTGACCACTGGTGTCAGGCTTGGCTGATTTAAGACTTGCTTTCATTAAATCCTGATGTGAGCAGTAACTTTACTGCTTCCATCTATTGAATTTATATTACACCTCGTATATCCACAGGATAAGTCAGAAATCTATACTAGATGCGGACATCACCAGTGGGGTGCCATTGCATGCTTATGTCCCTGGCGAGGTGGTCGACCTTCCCATACAGATGAATAGGATAGTCCACCACCTCTCCACTGACGATTGTGCCCATAGCTGCAAGTCCCATTGTTGTGACCTGAATCTCCTATATATAACTTGTTGTGAAAAAGCCGTATATCTCTGAATTATCATCGATGTTGTGACGTACGTTGTCTCCTGTTGTAATATGTCCCATATAGCACCATCTGCCTTCTATGCACATTAGAATGCATCGCTTTTATGTAATACAAGATGTTTTTGGATTTGATCTCTTGCAAACGCAAATTAATGTGGAGATTTTTCAAAATTGGTGCAACAAAAAAAGGTTAATAGTTGCTCATAGGAACCAATCAGATTCAAGCTCTGACATTTCCCAGGGTTTTTTTGGAAATGAGGGGTTGTCTATTGTGGGAAACTATTCCACTTTTTTTTGCATGAATATTTATAAATTCCCCCTATTTTTTCTGTAAATGGAGTTAAGTTAGGACTTCTTTTTGTGTGTGTGCACAGAATACCTACTTTTTGTCTAGCATTGTTTTGGTGGGCATGTCTCTAGTAAATGCATGTGATGCACCTTAGTTATTAATTCTGTAGCCATTTTTTTGGGATAGTGTATAATTAAACCATCCTCATTATTAGCGGTCTCTTGAGCAGGGCCCAGAACTGTTCTTTGAATTGTGTTTTGTGCTTCGCAAGCAATTTCTAGAAAATGATAGTCCCCCATTGTTCTTTAGTAATTGATTTGTAAAGTGTGGAAACTACTGCTGGGTGGGTTGGTACAGATACTTCTTCAGGTTCTAATAATTCTTGTACTAGTTTAGCTTGTGTTTCTGCTTGAGCTCATTCCCAGCACAGGGAAGGAACTATTTTCTGCTGTTCCCTTTCTGGCAGGATGTGGCTGTAGACTGTAATCTGGTGGATCTAGTGTGAGCATGCTTTATAATCTCAATTTGATTTGTGTGCAGCTGTTGCCGTATGTTGCAGGAACGTCCAGAATTTTATAACCTTTCATTCACTGTATTAAATGTGCAGCATGTGATCACAGTTTTTAGGCTTATTCACTCAGCCCTTTTTCCACATCTCTCATTATAATGCATTTCTAAGCTTTTACAATTGAATGAATTAATGAATGGCTTTACCGTTATACTGTTTGCAATTGTCAACCAAAGGTTCCCATCTCACAAACCATAAGTTTCTGAAGCTGAGGTAGTCGATTGCTGTGACGTCACATAAATACCATTTACTATGGAATATATTCACTAAGTCAAGAATCTGCTGATCACGTCTTTGATGGCTTCAGTTTGGTTTAGAAGTTCAGTATGTTTCTTGCTGTGAACTGTATAAACACATCTGATATTCTAAAGCAATTTTACAATTTCTCTTTTTCTAGGAAGGCGCTTCAGCTAGAAAGACCCAGGCTCCTGCCGCTCAGCCAGTGCCGAGACCAGGTACTTCCAGCATAATCTGCACCTGCAGGTTTCCTCCAAACATACCTTTTCTATTAATTACTGACTTACTGTCAACTTATTGAGAATGGTAAATAGTTGTATAGGTTCCTAGACCAGGTATTTTATGCTGGGGCATATTAGGCTGTGTGGATGCTTTCCTTTCTGAACGGAGGGTCTGGTTGTATATGAGCAGTTCTAGCTTTATATACTTCATTTAATTTAAAAGGTAGTCTGTCACTCCCCCCACCCTTGATGCTGTGGATTATGCAGCTTCAAACCTGCAGCATCCAGATGTTACAGCATAGTGGATGGGATTTATAGAAATCCCATGTCCACTATGTGTCTGCGGCTCACCCGTGGAAACTGAAATGCGGCACGCCTTCCAAACCGCAGCATGTCGATTTCTCTAGCAGGTCTGCATGTGGGCTTTCCCCGTAGACTAACCTCTAAGGAAAGTCCACATGTGATTTAAAAAAAAAAATGGCCGCTGCTCACTTGCATAGATGAGCGGAAGCTGCCGCCGGCTCTTCGGCAGCGTCTGGTCGGCAGGCTGGTACGCATCGTGCACACACATAATGAGCGCACACTGTGTGTGTGCAGGTGTCCTCTCATCTCCTGCCTCCATCAGTGGATGACTACACACAGAATCACACAGTATGCTTTATGATGTGGTTATCAAGCTTTTATTCATTCATGTGTTTGCATCTTTTAAGTGGCATTTCTAAGGGTGTAACTGCCCCAGTGCGATATATTGTAGTACAAATAACATTCAAAGGAAGAATCAAATTATCACCCATTGCATGATAAAGTAAAGCCACGTGTCCTCTTATCCTGCCTCCATGTTTTATGAAGCCATAATAAGACACCTGTTGAGATGCACAGGCCCAAGAGCTACCTGTGCATGCTTCCAAATTCCTGCTGCTCCACATAGAGGCCAGGTACTGTCTCCATTCAGCATATGCTTCTGCCATGTGCAAGAGGCCATAGAGACAGTGTCTTGTATGTAGTGGGTGACATGAAGCATACAGAAAATCTCACTTTAATTTTCTAACATAGCTGGACTTTAGTAACAGAATACAGCCTCCTGCTTGCAGCCCTAATTGTTAGTGTGTAGGTCCACTAGCAGATATTGAAGAATTGTGTAGGTAATAGAATAAATGAGATGTGCACTGGGGAGTGTTTAGGCGATACAAGTGCCTGGCTGCAGGGAGCAGGCACAGCTGTCAGACTTACAGCCGAGCCTCGGGGAATAGGAATCCGCCTCCTCGGATGCTCAGCTGCTTATTGAATTGCTCTCATTACTATAGGGAGCATTTTGAGGGTTTTTTAAATTGGGCTATATAAAATGATGCGGAGAGTATTCTCCAATATGTTAGTGTAAGCACAAGTGGTGTATAGCATACCTGTGACTGGTGTGGTATAGCAAACTTAGAAAAAAATAAATAAATAAATAAAAATATATATATATATATATATATATATACTTCAGTGAAAAGGTAAAACATCTTTTGAGGTTTTTAGATGCAGGATTAAGTACACTGCTCAAAAAAATAAAGGGAACACTTAAACAACAGAATATAACGCCAAGTAAATCAAACTTCTGTGAAATCAAACTGTCCACTTAGGAAGCAACACTGATTGACAATCAATTTCACATGCTGTTGTGCAAATGGAATAGACAATAGATGGAAATTATTGGCAATTATCAAGACACCCTCAATAAAGGAGTGGTTCTGCAGGTGGGGACCACAGACCACATCTCAGTACCAATGCTTTCTGGCTGATGTTTTGGTCACTTTTGAATGTTGGTTGTGCTTTCACACTCGTGGTAGCATGAGATGGACTCTACAACCCACAGAAGTTGCTCAGGTAGTGCAGCTCATCCAGGATGGCACATCAATGAGAGCTGTGGCAAGATGGTTTGCTGTGTCTGTCAGCGTAGTGTCCAGAGGCTGGAGGGGCTACCAGGAGACAGGCCAGTACACCAGGAGACGTGGAGGGAGCCGTAGGAGGGCAACAACCCAGCAGCAAGACCGCTACCTTCGTCTTTGTGCAAGGAGGAACAGGAGGAGCACTGCCAGAGTCCTGCAAAATGACCTCCAGCAGGCCACACATGTGCGGGTGTCTGCACAAACAGTTAGAAACCGACTCCATGAGTGTGGTATGAGGGCCCGACGCCAACAGATGGGGGTTGTGCTCACAGCCTAACACCGTGCAGGACGCTTGGCATTTGTCACAGAACACCAGGATTGGCAAAGTCGCCACTGGCGCCCTGTGCTCTTCACAGGTGAAAGCAGGTTCACACTGAGCACATGTGACCGCCATGGGGAGCGATCTGCTGCCTGCAACATCCTTCAGCATGACCAGTTTAGCAGTGGGTCAGTAATGGTGTGGGGTGGCATTTCTTTGGAGGGCCGCACAGCCCTCCATGTGCTCACCAGAGGTAGCCTGACTGCCATTGGGTACCGAGATGAGATCCTCAGACCCCTTGTGAGACCATATGGTGGTGCAGTTGGCCCTGGGTTCCTCCTAATGCAGGACAATGCCAGACCTCATGTGGCTGGAGTGTGTCAGCAGTTCCTGCAAGATGAAGGCATTGAAGCTATGGACTGGCCCGCCCGTTCCCCAGACCTGAATCCGATTGAGCACATCTGGGACATCATGTCTCGCTCCATCCACCAACGTCACGTTGCACCACAGACTGTCCAGGAGTTGGCGGATGTTTTAGTCCAGGTCTGGGAGGAGATCCCACAGGAGACCATCCGCAACCTCATCAGGAGCATGCCCAGGCATTGTAGGGAGGTCGTACAGGCACGTGGAGGTCACACACACAATACTGAGCCTCATTTTGATTTGTTTTAAGGACATTACATCAAAGTTGGATCAGCCTGTAGTGTGTTTTTCCACTTTAATTTTGGGGGTGTCTCCAAATCCAGGCCTCCATTGATTATTTTTGTGTGATTTTGTTGTCGGCACATTCAACTTTGTACAGAACAAAGTATTCAGTGAGAATATTTCATTCATTCAGATCTAGGATGTGTTACCTTTATTTTATTTTTGTGTGTGCATTTTTTTTTTTTCATGCCATCATATTCTACGGCACTTTACAGACATTATCACTGTCCCCATAGCGAATTTAGGTTGTGAGCCCGAATCAATGTGTTTCCAGTGTAGCACCTGGAGGAAGCCCATACAAACCGTGCAGATGTTGTCCTTGGTGGGGTTTGAACCCAGGACCCCAGCGCTGTAAGGCTGCAGTGCTAACCACTGAGCCACCGTGCTGCCCAATAATCATGTAGAAAGGCTGAGCCTTCAGGATTTGTTTTTTTTTTTTGTTTTTTTGTTTTTTTTCATCCAGTCTTCTGTTTGGATTAAAAAATTCCATCCATTCCGGGTGTGTCCAGACTTCAGGTTTAAGGTGCTGAGTCTGTGGAGTTGGGAGAGTTTTTTTTTTCTTTTTTGAAACTTCTATTACTTTGGAGTTCTGGTAGGTGAAAGCCTGTTTTGTAGACTTGGTATATTTTTAGCAATGAAGCATTGTCCTAAAGACTTGAAAATAGACTGAGGCTTGGATGGAATAGAAGGGAGTTGATGAGCTGTGTGATAAAACAGTGAAATTAGAGCACGCTTTTAATAAAACTACAAGCCTGAAACAAAATCTTTCTTCTTGCTGTTTGAGTGAGCTGTGCCTTAGGTATTGTCCAGTTTTTTACCAAGAGCTTTTAACATGCCTTTAACACTTTCATTACTGTGGGAGATTAGAAATTGTCTTGACTACTTGATTTGCAAAATATCTAGACTTGTGACTAGTGTTGAGCGAGTATGTTCTGTCCGAGTATGCTCAGGCCGAGCTCCGAGTATTTACAGCTGCTCGGTGATATGGTTGAATTGCTCCGTGTGCATGATTTGCAACTGTTTGGCAGCTTTATTACATGTGAGGAATCTATAAAAAATAGACATTCCTTACATGTAATAAAACTGTCAAACAGTCACAAATCATGCACACGGGAGCGATTCAACCATATCACCGAGCAGCTGTAAATACTCGGAGCTCGGCCCGAGCATACTCGGCGAAAGGGTTAATAGAACATACTCGCTCAACACTACTTGTGACCTTTATAAATACGAATTGGGTTACGTTCACACATTACTTTTTCCTCTTTTTTTTTCTTCTTGAAGCCCGTTATTCCAAAGGGAGTTTAAAAAGGTGCTTGGAAAACAATTCCTATACATTTCTATTGAAAAAATCTTTGTTGTGCATACATTCAGGCTTTTGATAATCTTTTTGCTGCTTTATCAAAATGCAGAGCAGTTAAACAAATTGATGGACCCTTCTTTTAAGAGTTTCCAGCAATGAAGCCGCACCATACTTTGCAATAGAAGTCAATGGGAAAGCTAAAAATGCACCTGGAAGATGCCTGGTGTCTTTTTGTTCAATTTGTAACAGTTTTCCCCTCCAAAAAGCTCTGTTTGGGTTATAAACTGGTTGTTATAATAAAGCAAACTAATTATCACTCTTCTATCCTGGGTCCAGTGTGCCTTAGCGCTGTTGCCCCAGTCTGTTTGCTGCAAATCACTGATCCACTGAGCTCACTAGCCCATCAGACCTGTTTGCCTTTTTTTCAGGTGAATGATCTTTTGTTAAAAAAATATTTCCTGAAAGATTGTTGTTCACACAGCGTCACTGAACATGTATGACCAAGTGAAATGACTATAACAGGCAGTATTGACTAAAATGTGGATGGCTGCATCAGAATTACCATCGGTGGTTAAAGGGGTTGTCCAGTCCAAATCAATGAGTCTGCAGTCATTCTGTGTGACTGCAGACTCATGAATCCCCCCAGTTGCTGCGGGTATTCGCCAGTTTCTGACCCGGGGCCAGAGGGTATGTATGGGTTATGGATTTGGTGTGGCTTCGCTCAATACAAGTGTATGGATCAAGGTCATGCCCACTAGTCGAGCCCTGGCCGGAAGTATGTATAACACATACATACCCTCTGGTCCCAGGTCAGAAACCGGCGAATCCTCGCAGCGCACAGTGTTCATAGGTTTGCAGACTTATCGATTTGGACCGGACAACCCCTTTTAAGAGCTCACCTTATGCACGTCACTGACAGCGTGGGAGAATTCTCCTGCACTCAGCGCTTCAGCGTGAGAATTCTCCCACGCTGAAGCGCTGAGTGCAGGAGAATTTTCCCACGCTGTCAGTGACGTGCATAAGGTGAGCTCATGTCCAATGAACTCAGCTCACCTCCTGCACGTCACTGACAGCGTGGGAGAATTCTCCTGCACTCAGCGCTTCAGTGTGAGAATTCTCCCACGCTGAAGCGCTGAGTGCAGGAGAATTTTCCCACGCTGTCAGTGACGTGCATGAGGTGAGCCGAGTTCATTGGACATTAACTCGGCTCATCTGGATGCCCTCACAGAGAGACACACTGGAGCGCAAGCAAGCCTGCGCTTCTCAGTGTCTGCGGGATGAGAGGCTGGATGGCAGCGTTCTGCTGCGGTCCAGCCTGTCATCTCGATGTAGCAGAGCTGAAGCTGTCATGGGAACCATGGAAAGGTAAGGATGATGTTGCTTTATTATTTTTCTTTTATTTCAGGAGATCGTTGGCTTCAGCTGGAATGGGCGTGATGGTAAGTATGGTTTAATTTAGAACAATAAAGAATTGTGTGTTTATTTCAATTAAAGGACTTTTTTCTGGGTGTTGTGTTTTTTTTAAATACTTTACTAGAAATTCATGGTGGTCATGTCTAATATTGGCGTGACCCCATGAATTTCGGGCTTAGGGCCAGCTGATAATGCCAAGCTGGCCCTAACCCCTTTATTACCCAGTGAGCCACCGCATCAGGGCCCTGGATGAGTTGGGTACAGCGCCAGAAGATGGCGCTTCTATGAACGCGCCATTTTCCGGGGTGGCTGCGGACTGCAATTTGCAGCGGGGGTGGCCCAGAAAGCTTGGGCCTCCCTGCGCTGCGGATTCCAGCCCCCAGCTGCCTAGTTGTACCTGGCTGGACACAAAAACAGGGCGAAGCCCCACGTCAATTTTCTTTAAATTATTTCATGAAATAATTAAGAAAAAAAGGGCTTCCCTATATTGTTGTGTCCGGCCAGGTACAAATAGGCAGCTGGTGGTTGGGGGCAGCCCGTTACTGCCTGCTGTACCTGGCTGGACACAAATATAGTGCGAAGCCCCACGTCAATTTTTTTTAAATTATTTCATGAATTTCCTGAAATAATTTAAAAAAAATTGAAGTGGGGCTTCGCCCTATTTTTGTGTCCAGCCAGGTACAACTAGGCAGCTGGGGGCTGGAATCTGCAGCGCAGGGAGGCCCAAGCTTTCTGGGCCCCCCCCGCTACAAATTGCAGTCCGCAGCCACCCCGGAAAATGGCGCGTTCATAGAAGCGCCATCTTCTGGCGCTGTACCCAACTCATCCAGGGCCCTGGTGCGGTGGCTCACTGGGTAATAAAGGGGTTAGGGCCAGCTTGGTATTATCAGCTGGCCCCAAGCCCAAAATTCATGGGGTCACGCCAGTATTAGACATGACCGCCATGAATTTCTAGTAAAGTATTTAAAAAAAACACAACACCCAGAATAAAGTCCTTTAATTGAAATAAAGACACAATTCTTTATTGTTCTAAATTAAACCATACTTACCATCACACCCATTCCAGCTGAAGCCAACGATCTCCTGCAATAAAAGAAAAATAATAAACCAACCTCATCCTTACCTTTCCATGGTTCCCACGACAGCTTCAGCTCTGCTACATCGAGATGACTGGCTGGACCGTAGCAGAACGCTGCCATCCAGTCTGTCATCCCGCAGACACTGAGAAGCGCAGGCATGCTTGCGCTCCTCACTGTCTCGCTGTGACGGCATCCAGATGAGCCGAGGTCATGTCCAATGAACTCGGCTCACCTCATGCACGTCACTGACAGCGTGGGAAAATTCTCACGCTGAAGTGCTGAGTGCAGGAGAATTCTCCCACGCTGTCAGTGATGTGCATGAGGTGAGCTCATGTCCAATGAACTCAGCTCACCTCCTGCACGTCACTGACAGCGTGGGAAAATTCTCCTGCAATCAGCGCTTCAGCGTGAGAATTTTCCCACGCTGTCAGTGACGTGCATGAGGTGAGCCGAGTTCATTGGACATGAACTCGGCTCATCTGGATGTCGTCACAGAGAGACGCTGAGCAGCGCAAGCAAGCCTGCGCTTCTCAGTGTCTGCGGGATGACAGGCTGGATGGCAGCGTTCTGCTGCGGTCCAGCATGTCATCTCGATGTAGCAGAGCTGAAGCTGTCGTGGGAACCATGGAAAGGTAAGGATGAGGTTGCTTTATTATTTTTCTTTTATTGCAGGAGATCGTTGGCTTCAGCTGGAATGGGCGTGATGGTAAGTATGGTTTAATTTAGAACAATAAAGGATTGTGTCTTTATTTCAATTAAAGGACTTTATTCTGGGTGTTTGTGTTTTTTTTAACTTTGACTATGGGGTTAGTAATGGGGGTGTCTTATAGACGCCTCTCCATTACTAACCTGGGCTTGATGTCAGCTGGCATTATAAGCTGACATCAACCCCAACCCTATTACCCCCTGCCACCGCACCAGGGCAGCGTGGAAGAGCGAGGCTAAGTGCCAGAATTGGCGCATCCTATGAATGCGCCATTTCTGGGGCGGCTGACGGCTGGTGTTTCTAGCCTGGGAGGGGGCCAATATTCATGGCTCCCTTCCTGGGCTATTAATATCAGCCCCCAGCTGTCTGCCTAGCCTTTGCTAGCTATTAAATTAGGGGGGACCCCACGTCATTTTTTTTGGGGGGTCCCCCATTTTAATAGCTAGTAAAGGCTATGTATTCAGCTGGGGGCTGATATTAGTAGCCTGGGAAGCTCCGTAGGTATTACCCCCTTCCCAGGCTTAAAACATCTGCCCCAGCCGTCTGCTTAACCTCCGCTAGAGCCTAAAATTAAGGGGAACCCCACGCCAATTTTTTTAATAATAAATCCTTTATTTTAATACTAAATGACAAGTACAGTAACCAACACTATCCCTGTACTTCATATATATGTGACTGACATGTTTCTATCTATCTAATCTATGTGTGATGCTCTATCTTTCTGTTCTAAATTGTCGGGTACCGCTGCTGAATTGCCGGCCGGCTTTTTTAAAGAGACAGTGCATGAAAACACTATTATTTTTTTAAATAAATCCTTTACACTAAATGACAAGTGCAGTAACCAACACTGTCACTGTGCTTCTTATATGTGTGACTGACATGTTTCTATCTATCTAATCTATGTGTGATGCTCTATTCCTTCTTGTCTAATTTGTCGGGTACCGGTGTATGCCGCTGCTGAATTTGCCGGCCGGCTTTTTTAAAGAGAGTGTCTTCTGAGCAGTTTGTCAGCTTTTGGACACCTTTGCAGGTGTTTTCTATGTGTTTCTATGTGGTTTTGTTTGCCTGCCATTGGTTTTAATGGTGTTCGACGAACAGTTCGACGAACAGTTCCTCGAACATCCCGGTGTTCGACGAACCGAACCGAACCCGAACACTACGGGGGTGGCTCAACACTACTCCTGATGCCTGCACCAGCTCAGAGTCTTGGCACTACTGCTGCCTGTCATCGTCTACAGCTGTCAGGTCATTACAAAAGCGGGACATCAGAGAAGCACCCGATGGCAAGTTTTTCTGGTCTCTTCACCACTGGAGCCAGTCACAGGCTGCAGCGGTGCTGTGACTTGTGTGCAGCACAGACCCTTCCTCCAGAGCTGATTCCGATCTCCAGGCTGCTCTGGCATCGCAGGATGGAATGCCTCTTTTTAATTTATATTTAGTCAATCCAAGCCTTTTATTAAAAAATAAAAATTGCCATTGGTCAATTACTTTTACAGCGTAAATGGGGGGTCAGACCTGCTGTCAGTCTGGGATTTCCAAATATAATTTCTGTGGTATTTCTTTTCCAAATTTTCGTCTTTCAGGCCAGTCTTTGTAATTGATGTATGCATGGAAACTGCACAACATTCCAGCGCTTTGTGTCTTGAAGCTGCACTTCATAATTGGGCTTTCTTACAAGACTAAAGACAGAGAAGCCATAGGCCTGGTCATGGAAATGTGACGTTTCTTATGGGTCATGTTTGCTCTGGGGTTTTGGACCTGTGATCTTTCACTTTATTACAACTTGGCCATGTTCACTTGCAAGTGTCATTGGGCAAATCTGGTCCAATTAACACAGAATGAGATCAATGATTAAAAGTTGACTGATTGAATTATCATAGGCTATGTCCACAGGTCCCTGAATTACTGCAAATTTTCCATCTGTTTATGAACTGAACATCCAAAGCATTTTACAGGAGAAGCAAAGTGGATGAGAACTTGAAATTCCCATCCACCTATTGCTGGGATTTTAATCTGCAGTGAGTCAATTTCTGCAGATTGCTTTTTTTATTGCAACTTTTCCATTGAGTTCAATAGTAAAGTGAAAATAAACCAAAGCCCAGTTTTTGTGGATTTTGCAACAGATTTACCATTGCTCTCAGCATTTCTGAAAATCCAGAATAATTAAAAATAATTTTGTAAAGTTAAAGAAGCCTACCATTAGGTTTATTAAATGTGTGTATGTGCATGTAATGTATTGGGAGTATTAATATACTCGTCCAGCGCCGTTCTCCGGTGTCCAGCGCCGTTCTCCGCTTCTCAGTAACATCACCACAATTGTGATCAGCCGCCTCACTCCGCTCTGAGTGACGTCACCCCACTGCACTCTCTGGGTAACAGAGCAGAGATGTATATCTATCTCCCATAGAATTACTGATCATATATGATGTGTGATTGGTAATTATATGAGAGATCGGATGTGCGTATATTTGTATATAATTTATACATTTTAGTCTGTGTATTGTGTTAAATATCTACATGGATATGCTACAGTATGATGATAAACTGAACCCTACACATGGGTTTTCCAAAATATTGCACATGGTCTTATTTTAATAAGACTTATTGGAAGGACATTTGGTTAGTAAAGTTGAGATGCTCCTGTCACTTTTCTTATAGCACGTGGCACGTCTTTGCTTGGTATATGGAGAGCCCCTTGAAAAAACAAGTGGTGATCTTTTAACTAGGCTTGCAAATCCTTAAAATACTCCAAACGAAACCATTTTATTTCACGTGTTTGTACATGCAGCTGAAAAAAAAATCCAACATAAGTTAATTATCCTAAGTAGGATTAACTCATTTCCCCCCCCCCCCCTTTTTTTTTTTTTTTTACCCATCTAGTATCACAAGCAAGACCACCGCCCAACCAAAAGAAAGGTAAGATCTGAAATGCTTTAAATTAGTAGACCTAATTACAGCATGAAATGACGAGAACATGATCATGTTTTCTACCTTTTGTGCAGGTTCTAGAACTCCCATTATTATTATACCCGCGGCTACCACATCCCTTATAACCATGCTAAACTCTAAAGATCTACTGCAGGATTTAAAGTAAGTAATTGTCAGGAATATTGATTCTTTCATCCATTGATTTGTGACAAGAAGATATAAAAGTCTGTATATACGTGTCCTTTTCTGCCATGTTTCTGTTACCCCTTGAGCAGAAAAGAAAAACTTGATAGATCCGTCATTGTTTTTATGTTGTCTAAAGTGTAACGGCCAACAGACTATTCTGTAAAAGGTTTTAGTTATCCTGAAAATAGACTACAGTTGTCTTACTGATTTGCATGTGTTCACTTTAAACACTATTTTACAGGCTACACATATGTATAACATTCTGTTAAAGGGTGAACAACGTTGTCAGTACTTTGGATAACTTTTACACCTGAAAAACAAAATTTGCTTTGGACTATTGTACTGGCTGTATTTCTGAGCCAGTACAGGGAAAAATAATGTGGTGTGGTTATAGTAGCATAGCCCTGGCATAGCAGCGTGCAGTGGGTGCAGCCTCCCACACTCCTTGTAGTGCCCATGAGACCTTAATCTAGTCACATTTTTCAGCCCGTTTTGTCCGATCAATGGTCTTTATTGTAGCTATATGAGATTGTTTGCTTTGTGTATCACTGCACGTTGTTTTCAAAATTTTACCCCTCTACTTGACTGTTTTGCTAAGTGCCTAGAAAACACCGTGTAAGTCCCATAAAATGCTATAAATTTTCCGGATTTTCATTTTTTGCAAAATATTGTTGTGAATTTACATGCGCTGTTAGGCTGTGTGCCCACGTAGCATTTTTCAAGCGTATATGCTGCGGAATTTCCGCAGCGTAAACGCTTGAAAAACGCATGTATATCCGCACCCCATGGTCCCCAATGGGATTCCGCAAGTTCTATGCACATGCTGCGGATTTTTCCGCAGCGTTTATGCCGCGTTCAAAAATCCGCAGCATGTCATTTAATTTTGCGTTTCCGCAAGCGGAATTGCCTTTGTCCAATGCATAAAAAACGCAAGGCAATTCCGCATGTGGAAAACGCGTAATAAACGCGCGAAAAATGCGTGCGGAATTCCGCATGCGTTTTTCCGGGAGAGGACTTGCATTTATGCAGCAGAAATTTTCTGCTTCATAAATGCAACGTGGGCACATAGCCTTAGGCTTGCAGAAAATCTCCGTCCCGATTCCTTAGGTAAGTAAAAGCAGAGCATGTTAAAGGTGATAATTAACCTCTTGCATGCTCTGCTTTTACTTACATAAGCAATCTGCACCGGATAGGTTTTGTTTAGAGTTGTATTAATCTTTGTGCACCCTGCCCTTCTTCCTCCTGGCTTACTGTGTGCCCGAGGACTGCTGTGCCCCTGAGCTAGACATGCCAGACAAGCAGTATGGTTGCGTCACTGCTGTAAATTGCACATTCTCCAAAGCCACCAGCAGAGGAAGATTTGCATTGGAGGAGCACAGGGGTTCTGATGCCTTCTGCATCCAGCCATCCGGCCAGCTAAGAGGCACTTGCAGGTTGTATAACAAAGAGGATGCCAGCTCTGTTACTGACTGTAAAGGTGGCCAGTAACCTAAGCAGCTGGAAAATATAGAATTAAAATTCTCTTCAGTCTTGTTCTTGAGAATGTTGAGGATTTTTATTAAGGGGAGAATTGCAAAGTGTCTTGTTTTTTACAAGTGCTTTTCAATTTTAAACATATAATGGAGTACCTGTCTCCTAATTCATGCTGCCCAAACTGGGAGCAGCATGAATCAGGCTGGCAGCACGATTGCAGCCAGGTACATTTTACTCTGCAGCGCTCTGCTATTTCAGACAATATATACTTGAAAGATTTGGCTGGGAATACTATCTGGAAACAAAACTAGTCTGACTTTTCCCAGCGCTGCTGGAGGTGAATGACAGGTTTCTTCCATAGTGAGACCTGTCAATCACCTGCAGTAGCACTGGGAAGTGGGTGCCTATGGTTTTCAGCTATGGTCCCCAACCCAGATTTTTATAGGGGACCTCCGAGAAATATGATAATATAAATAAAATTAAAATACTTTTTGGATACTTAAAATTTTTCTAAATGCCTTATTTAGCAAAAAGATATGCTTTATTTAGTGCGCTTTGTTAGGATTTTAAAGATGGCAACTTCCATCTAGCAATGTGCAGCAGACCTTGGATGGACTGCGTGAGGAACAAGACAATGTACTCGTTGCACTGTACTATAACTGTTAGGCTGACTTAGGTGGATGTTCTCAGTCAGATAAATGAAGTGGTCAGTCAACCTGACAGGCATTCCTCTGTCTGGACAGGACGCGTCTCTGACCTGACGGCTGTCTCGGACAGATGTTCTTTATGCAGCCCGTCCTACTGTGTGTCCTCTGCAATATAGGCCGGGTGCACAATGATTTATGGCAGTTGTCATCTATAAAATTCAGACAGTGCTGTAGATAAAGCATTCCTTTTTGCTAAATAAAGGTATTTAGAACATTTCTTTATTTAAATGTGTATGTATTTTATAACCGTTCTCGGAGAACCCCTTTGAATTATATTTTCTCTGAAACGACAAAGCATTCCAGAGTACCTGGCTGCAATCATGCTGTATTTTATCTCTGCTTGGCTTGATAAGGCAAGATACAAGCGAAACATTGGCATGTATTGTTGCTGCTATTTATTTTTAAGGATGGAATATTTGTTAAATATATAATATACATATTTTAGCTAGATATAATAAACATTTCATTTTCTTTAGTTATAACAGGTTTCCTGTTATATTAAATTTGTTTCTTTTATTTAAAAGGTTTGTTTCATCAGACGAAAAGAAAAAACAAGGCTGTCAGAGAGAAAACGAAGTTTTAATTCAGAGACGAAAGGACCAAATGCAGCCTGGTGGTACAAGTATCAGTGTAACGGTGCCATACAGAGTGATCGATCAGCCCCTGAAGCTGCTGCCGCAGGACTGGTGTGTTCACTGCTCTGTAAAGTTGTTGATTACATTTACCTTTCCACATAGAGAACTATTTCTTTTACAGATGGTTTGTTTTAACCCTCTTGCAGTTTGGGCAATATGCATGCTTTTTTGCACAAAGAAAATCACAATCTAAAAAATTTTATTTGCTCCATACCTATGTGTTACTGGCATAATATTGAAAACCCACCCAGTGCTTTAACCACTTCGCACCAGAGCCTGTTTTTGCCTTCGTGACCGGGCCAATTTTTTCAATTCTGACCACTGTCACTTTATGAAGCAATTACTCTGGAACGCTTCAACGGATCCCCCTGATTCTGAAACTGTTTTTTCGTGACATATTGTACTTCATGATAGTGGTAAAATTTCTTTGATATCACATGCGTTTATTTGTGAAAAAATCGGAAATTTGGCGAAAATTTTGAAAATTTTGCAATTTTCAAACTTTGAATTTTCATGCCCTTAAATCAGAGAGATATGTCACACAAAATACTTAATAAATAACATTTCCCACATGTCTACTTTACATCAGCACAATTTTGGAACCAAAATTTTTTTTTGTTAGGGAGCTATAAGGGTTAAAAGTTGACCAGCGATTTCTCATTTTTCCAACAAAATTTACAAAAACATTTTTTTAGGGACCACATCACATTTGAAGTCACTTTGAGGGGTCTTTATGACAGAAAATACCCAAAAGTGACACCGTTTAAAAACTGCACCCTCAAGGTGCTTAAAACCACATTGAAGAACTTTATTAACCCTTCAGGTGCTTCACAGGAATTTTTGGAATGTGGAAGAAAAAAATGAACATTTAACTTTTTTCACAAAAATGTTACTTTAGACCCAATTTTTTTTATTTTCACAGGGGTAACAGGAAAAAATGGACCCCAAAATTTTTTGTGCAATTTCTCTTGAGCGTGCTGATACCCCATATGTGAGGGAAAACCACTGTTTGGGCGCACGGCAGGGCTCGGAAAGGAAGGAGCGCCATTAGACTTTTTGAATGTAAAATTTGTCTGAATAATTAGCAGACACCATGTTGCGTTTGGAGAGCTCCTGATGTGACTAAACAGTGGAAACCCCCCACAAGTGACACCATTTTGGAAACTAGACCCCTTAGGGAACATATCTAGATGTGTGGTGAGCACCTTGAACCCCAAGGTGCTTCACAGAAGTTTATAATAATCAGCTGTAAAAATAAAATTTTCACATATTTCCCGCAAAAACGTTTTTCATCCCTTAATTTTGCATTATCATAAGGGTAATAGGATAAATTGCACCATGAAATTTGTTGTGCAATTTCTCCTGAACACGCCGATACCCCATATGTGGAGGCAAACCACTGTTTGGGCGCACGGCAGGGCTCGGAAGGGAAGGAGCGCCATTTGACTTTTTGAATGTAAAATTTGTTTGAATAATTAGCGGACGCCATGTTGCATTTGGGGAGCCCCTGATGTGCCTAAACAGTGGAAACCCCATACAAGTGACACCATTTTGGAAACTAGACTCCTTAGGGAATTATCTAGATATGTGGTGAGCACCTTGCACCCCCAGCTGCTTCACAGAAGTTTATAATATTGAGCCATAAAAATAAAATTTTCACATTTTTCCCACAAAAAATGTTTTCCTTTCCCTAATTTTGCATTATCATAAGGGTAACAGGATAAATTGCACCATGAAATTTGTTGTACAATTTCTCCTGAACACGCCGATATCCCATATGTGGGGGAAAACCACTGCTTTGGTGTACGGCAGGGTTCAGAAGAGAAAGGAGCGCTATGTTGGCTGGGATAGGCAGCAGACACCATGTCACATTTGAAGACTCGCTGACATGCCGAAACAGCAGAAACCCCCACAAGTGACCCCATTTTGTAAACTACACCTCTCAAGGAATTCATCTAGGGAAGTAGTGAGTATTTTTTAATTTTTAAATTTATACCATTGGGCAGTGAAAAAAGCATAATTATATTTTTACCACAAAAAAATGTTTTACCCTCAGATTTTACATTTTCACACAGGACAATATGTAAAAATGGTGCCGAAATGTGTCACACAATTTCTTCTAAAAGTGCCAATACCCCATATGTGGCTGTATCGTACCGCTCAGCCATATGGCGAGATCTGGGGGGGACGGAGCGCTATTTGATAATTGGAGAACAAATTATTGTAGAATAGGCATTTGGATTTGGGAGCACAAAATTTTTTGAATTTCTTTTGGGGGGCAAGGGCCATTTCGCTTTTCCAGAGCCTTTCTGCTACCAGTAACTTGGAAGTCCCTTATATTTTTAACAGATGACGGACCTGAGTGGGGACTAGCTTTTTTTGAGGACTGAGTTGAAGCTTTTATTGGGAACATTTTACGTAACATTTATCCGGCGCTCTAGGCTGAGCACTTACATCGGGGTTTCCATCTAAATTTCCAAGTGATGTAATTCAGATGAAACCCCTGCCGGATCCATTCACTGTAATGAGGCAGCAGAGTTACTCTGAACTCCGTCTGGCCTCTGTTTAGCGGTGTCCTTTTTTTCAGAAGTGCACAAAACTGTGGCCAACCGCACTTTTATGCACGCCTAAAACAAATGACACCGTGGGATCACAGGCCAGACGGCATCCACAGTGGCCTATATCTGCCTCATTACAGGGAATCTTCCGTCATGGGTTCCGGCTGAATCACATATTTCAGAGATTTACATGGAAACTCTGGCGTAAGTGCTCAGCGCAGAGCGCAGGATAAATGTGTGCCGAGCCATACTGCGATCTTTGGGAGACATAATAAACAAATCAGTAGCAGGTGAAGAATTGGTTTTATTTATTTTTTTACGCCGTTCCTAGTGTGATATAACTGATTAGATTACTTTATTCTTCGGGTCGGTGCGATTACAGAGATACCAGATTTATATCGGGTTTTTATGACTGACAGCTGTCACACACTAAGACGCTTTTTTTTTGCAAAATCTAGTTTTTGCATCGCCATATTTTGAGAGCTATAATTTTTCCATATTTCGGCCGACAGAGTCATGTGATGGCTTGTTTTTTGCGGGACGAGTTGACATTTTTATTGGTACCATTTGTGGGTAAGTGACATTTTTTGATCGCTTTCTATTCCGTTTTTTTGGGAGGTAAAATTAACAAAAACCAACAATTCAGGAATTGTTTTTTGAGGTTTTTTTTTATGCCGTTCTGCGTGTGGTAAAAGTGATCAGGCAGTGTTATTTTTCGGGTCAGTACATTTACAGCGATACACTTACTGTATATTTTTTTATGTTTTGGCGCTTTTACACAATAAAACAATTTTATAGAAAAAATATTTTTTTTGCATTGCTTTATTCTGAGAGGTATAACTTTTTTATTTTTTGGCTGATGGAGCTGTATAGCGGCTTGATTTTTGCGGAACAAGATGACTTTTTCAGCGGTACCATTTCTATTTCCATTTTGCTTTTTGATCGCATTTTTTTCCACTTTTTGTTTGGCGATATGAGGAAAAAGCATAGTTTTTTGCTCCGTTTTTTATTTATTTTTATTATGGTGTACACATAAGGAGTTAATTAGTGTGACAGTTTTATAGCTCGGGTTGTTTCGGACGCGGCAATACCAAATATGTGTACTTTTTTTTATTTTTGCATAACTATATGGATTTATCGGTTTAATATTTTATTATTTTTATTTATTTTGTATTTTTTTTTTAACAGTTTCAAAACATTTTTTTTTACTTTTTTTTTTTACATTTTTACTTAGTCCCTGTATGGGACATTAATTTTTATTTTTCTGATCCCTGATCTCATGTAATGTAATAGACATATATTCCATTATGAGATCTTCACTGACTGTTTCACAGTCTCCTGTCTGGCATCAGCTACAGGCTGAAGCCAGACAGGAAGGACACCATATATGGCAGAGCTGGAGGCGGTCATGTGACCTCCAGCTGCCATAGCAACGCCAGGTCCTGAAAGCAATCAAGGGGTCGTCAGAGAGGTAAGTGGACGACCCCCTCTCCTCCTGCTGTCTCCTATATGCCGCGATCACTATAGATCGCAGCATATAGAAGACAGCAAAGGGTTAACATCACTGGGACCTGATCTAATCAGGTCCCGATGATGTTCCCTGTCAGAGCTAACGCTCTGCACCGCTCTCACAGCGCTTGCAGGACCCAGGGGGTCCTGAGCACTGCGAGACCACCCACCGTTTTTAAACGTCCGCGCTGCACAGAGCCCAGGCAGCGCGGACGTTTATCTACAGTGGGCGGTCGGGAAGCGGTTAAATCAGTGAGCACCTACATGCAATATTTCATCCTTCTATCTTTGTGTCTTTGTTCTTCTCGAAGCACAAGCTGTTCTGCTTTACAGCCAGGATCGAAGTAGCCTCCCTCCAATTCCGGCGTCTTTGAGGCATATTAACCCCTTTAAGACCTATGACCTCTAGGTCATAGGTCGCCTCCCCCTCTTTGCGGGCTCCGGCGCTGAGCTTGCATCTTTTCAGGCACATGTCAGCTTATCTGATCAGCTGTCATGTGCCTCTAACAGCCGCGGGTGGAATCGCAATCCACCTGCGGCTATTAACATGTTAAATGTCAATCTCTGACAGGCATTTAACATGCCCGCATCGGAAGCATGTCATAAGACCCGCTAATCGGCACACCTGTCACATGATTGCGGGGCTCCAATGGGTTCACATGACAACTGGGGGTTCTGCAGTAAAACACCCATTCTTGTCAATTCAGATCTGCTATGAGCGGCGGCCGCTGGCCGACATTCATAACAGGTGATCATTTCTGCCTCACATAGGCCTGAAGCCCTGCTATGTGTAGCACAAGCGATAAGACTATTGCAGCTTAAAGTCTCATAAGGAGACTATTAAAGCAAATGGGAAGTAGAAGAAAAAATGCTAGGCCAGTTTTTACAATTCTGACCAGTGTCAGGTTATGTGGTAATAACTCTGGAACGCTTCCACAGATCCCACTGATTCTGAGATTGTTTTTTCGTGACATATTGTACTTCATGATAGTGGTAAAATTTATTTGCTATGACTGGCGTTACTTTGTGAAAAAATCGGAAATTTAGCGATCATTTTGCAATTTTCAAACTTTGAATTTTCATGCTCTTAAATCAGAGGGTTATGTCACACAAAATAGTTAATAAGTAACATTTTCCACATGTCTAATTTATATCAGTACAATTTTAGAACCACATTTTTTTTTGGTTAGGAAGTTGTAAGGGTTATTTTTTTTAGGGACCATCTCACATTTGAGGGGATTTTATGACCGAAAATACCCAAAAGTGACACAATTCTATTAACTGCCTTTCTCAAGGGGCTCAAAACCACATTCAAGAAGTTTATTAACCCTTCAGGTACTTTACAGGAATTTTTGGAATGTGGAAGAAAACAATGAATATTTAACTTTTTTTCACAATAATGTTACTTTAGGCCCAAATTTTTTTATTTTTGTAGGGGTAACAGGAAGAAATAAACCCCAAAATGTGTGGTGCAATTTCTCCTGAGCACGCAGATACCCTATATGTGGGGGAAAATCACTTCACTTTTTGAATATAAAATTTGCTTAAATTAGCGGATGCCATGTCGCGTTTGGAAAGCCCCTGATGTGCCTAAACATTGGAAACCCCCCACAAGTGACACCATTTTGGAAACTAGACCCCTCAGGGAATTTATCTAGATGTGTAGTGAGCGCCTTGAACCTCCAGGTGCTTCACAGAAGTTTATAACATTAAGCCGTAAAAATACAATTTTCGAATTTTTCCGGCAAAAAATGTATTTTGGCCCCAAATTTCAGATTTTGCTGGACTGTATTGACGGTGCCATTCCACATTGGCAGAGCCCCTAAGGTGCCAGAACTGCGGAAATCCCCATTTTACGAACTACACCTCTCAATGAATTCATCTAGGGGTGCAGTGAGCATGTTGACACCACATGTGCCTCACAGAATTTTACACCATTGGGCGGTGAAGAAAGAATAATTACATTTTTATCACCAAAGTTTTGTTTTAGTCCCAAACTTTACATTTTCACACTGGGAAATGGGTAAAAATGGCACCAAAATTTCACACAATTTTTACTGAATGCAGCAATACCCGATATGTGGCTGTACAGTACTACTTAGCCACACAGCGAGACTCGGGAGGGACGGAGCGCTATTTGCCCACTGGAGCAGATTTTCCTAGAATAGTATGCAGACTCCATATAAAGAGACCCTATGTGCTAGAAGAGCAGAATCCCCCCCCCCCCCCCCCTCAAGTGACCCCATTTTGGAAATTATACCCCTTTGGGAATTTATCTACAGGTGTGGTGAGGATTTTAACTACATGGGTGTTTTCCAGAAACACACAACAGTGGATGCTGCAGAGTAAAAATTGCAAACTCCCGTTGTAGTGACCAGCTTGTTGTTGTGACCAGTGCATTGTAGTGTACGTTGTGCCCAGCTCATGCTTCTGGAGACACGCACCTGTAAATTAGGCGGGCTCTCATCGCTACAGAAATGCCAAACATGTGGATGCACACTGTGGGGAAGGAAGTTGGGCATTTGTATTTGGGAGCACATAATTTACTGAATTTCTTTTGGGGGGCAAGGGCCATTTCGCTTTTCCAGAGCTTTTGTGCTACTAGTAAAGTGGAAGCCCCCTATATTTCCGCTAACAGATGATGGACTTGAGTGGGGACTTGCTTTTTTGTGTGGATTGAGTCAAAGTTTTTATTGTGATCCAAAATGTTATGTCGCCATGGCAGCGATCGGGACCCCACGATGACATCCACGGGGTCTCCAATCCAAGAGCAGAGTGGCTTTTGTCCCTCTGCTTGCTTGCTAAATGCCGCGATTGCAGCGAAGGCAGTATTTTAGGGGTTTAAAGTGCCGGGAGTACCAGGTGTCAGCTGTCAAAATCAGCTGACACCCGGCGGTGATCTCGCTCGCACAGCTTCTGTGCGGGTGCGATCGCCGAGAAGTATCTATACGTACCTGATCCTTAAGGCCCAGGCCACAGTGACGTATAGATATGTCTCGCGTCAGAAAGGGGTTAAAGAAAAAAATCCAAAATATACATATTTGGTATCGGCATGTTTAGAAACACCCGAACAATCAAAATATACTAAGAATTCGCTACGGGGTCCTGGAAAATGGTGCCTTTTTTTTTTTTTATTACGAACTTTGGAATTTCTTTCACCACTTAAAAAAAAATAAAAATAAATAAAAAAGAACTCCTACATGTTTGGTATCTGCGAACTCATAATGACCTGGAGAGCCATAAAAAAAAAATTGTGGAATTGCACTTTTTTTGCAATTTTACTGCACTTGGAATTTTTTACCCATTTTCCAGTAGACTACATGGTAAAATCAATGGTGACGTTCAAAATACAACTCCTTATGTATAAAAAGCCCTCATACCGCCACATTGACTGAAAAATAGTTATAGCTCTGGGAATAATGGGGAAGTAAAAAAACGAAAATCCCAAGTAGGTGAAGGGGAAAACAAGAGCATTCACGCACCCAATCGAAGACTTGTCAGGGTTGGCATTTCAGTAAGCTCTGCTATTAGGGCTTACTGAATAAATAAATTGCATTCATGCAGCTACGTCAATAAAAAAAAAAAAAAAAAAAAAAATTACGACTGCTGAAATACAGTAAGATGCAGACAAAGAAAAATAATTAGCTATTCCTTGAAGGGATATTTCAGCACTAGTCAGTTTTGTATAAGGTGGTTGAGCAGGGCCTGGGACGTCGCATCTACTGCTCCCTTCAGGGACAGGTGTACAATTCGGAGATGTAGTGTACCTCTTTTCTCCGTGGTTGTGAGCAACGCCCTAAAACCCCTTTTAAGGCGTAAATACGGTTGGTCATTGAACGGTTAAGCGATTGGGCTTGACTGAGAGAGGTGTCATGAGCAGAACCATGTGACTTTTGTGTTGATGGGAATCTCCGTTGTGACCATGTGGTTCCTCCAGGTCTCTCAGGCCATGATGCAGATTGTAGGATGCCTTCAGCAGGTCCAGTAGCGCCCTCTAAAGAATGTCAGAATCGTGTAGGTGTAGATTCTGTTATACATGTAATGTGTAACTACCATCACAGGAGAACATGCAGCCTCATGTCTATGTCTGACCCACATTCTCAAGCCTTTCTCCTCTGTACATAGACCAGGGCTGTGGAATCAGTAAGTCAAACCTCAGACTCCTCAATTTCCATGTCACTGACTCCACGACTCAGACTCCCTCATATATGGCTCATGTGATAAATCTACTGTAGCACAGATTCATCTCCGCTAAAAGTCTAGACCCTTAGATCAGGAATAGGACAGACATTTATAGGACATTTCATAACATTCCCAAATTCTTATGAAAAAATATTCCCCACAAACTGCATTGAACTACTGTACCCAATTTATTATATATTTTAGAAGTTGGAGTCGGTCCATTTTATACCGGCTCCGACTTCACAAACCAACTCCACAGCAATTGTCATCACATCTGTGAGCTGATGGGATAATCTGTAGTCATTGAGGACAGATTTTACCTATGAATCCAGAGTTAAAGGTCTGTCTAGGAGGTGACGCAAACAGATTTCCCTAATAACATCAATTACAAAGTTTCTCAATAGTTCTACTAGACAATGATGCATTAGATTATATAGAACGCTAATTTATATAGGTTCAGAATAACTTGGTGATTGTGGTAGTAAGTATTGCTCCACTTTAATGAGCTAAGTTACCAACATAGCGGTACTATACTTCGTTAAGATTAGAGAGTGCTGGACCATTAGTGTATACAGTAGTAGAAGATTATGTAAAAATAAGCTAGGTTGTAGTGTTGTACTTCTGAATCCATGGGAGCCAGGATTTTAGAAAAGCAGGATGATGTGTGTTTCCCAACTGGTGATCTCTTCCATTCTAAAAACGAATCAAATTTTGTCGATCCATTCTGAGTGTGAGGGAGGGGTAGGGCTTTTCCAATGGATTGGAATTAAGTGCTTTGCTGCACTAATCATTAAAGCGAGAGGGTTATGTTTTATAAAATGAGTATCTGGTGAAGAGCAGGAGAGTAGGATCTCTTTTGCCGTTAGATCCCTGTTTATTAGTTGTAGATTTTTGAGTGTTGCATTGATATCCATCCAGAACTTTTGTAATAGTGGACAAGACCAAAAGAGATGTCGTGTTACCCACCCCTGAATTATACCTCCAGCATATTTTCGAGTTAGATAGACCTAAGTGGTGTTGGCGTTTGTGTTCTGTACCACCTTGTTAGTGTTGTCTATGCATTTTCTTGAAGGAGTGTGCGCCTAGGAAAACAAAGTGAATTATTCAGAATTTTTTGGACCTCAGTGTCTTTTTTTATATATAAAAAAAAGAGATGCCTAGTTCTTTTTCCCAAGAAAGTGTGTTAGTTGGTTTGAACATTTTTGCAGGGGAGATTAGATTTTTGTAGATTATAGAGAGCATTTTGATAGACTGGTCAGGAAGTTTGGTCAAGAGGTCAATCCAGGACCAGTCTTTAGGTTTTGTGAATTTGGTTCTGAATTGTGTAAAAGTTTCATTCACAAGTGCTTGTTGTAAGAAGTTGGTTGGTTTGTTGCACTCAGTGGCCTGTTATTTTTTAGAGGAACATTATTATTAATTAATAGGGATGTTGTATAGAATGGACGTTGGTGCCATAAGTTGTATACATATTTAAAGTCTGGGTTTAGTAAATAAGGTATAATGCTTATTGGAGCTAGTGCGGGGGGTAAGTCTGATGGATTTAAGGTTTTGTTTAGGTCTTTCTTCATTTTCAAGGTGGTCAGCGTTAGGGGGTCTAACTGTGAATTAGAAGGGGGCAGAAGATCATTCCAAATGTAATGATCTTTATCCAGAAGGATTATTTCTATATTGTTTTCATTTGTTTGGATGAGTTTGCCAATTTGAGCCATATTGATGTGGATGGCTTTATAATAAGAATATAAGTCTTGTAGATTAAGGCCTCCAGATGATTTCGGGTAGGTGACATGTTTGCAAGAGAGTCTTGCTTTCTTGTATTTCCATACATATTGTGATATTAGCTTTCTGATGGAGGAGAAAAGGGATTTAGGGAGTAGCATAGTCATGGTATATAACAGTTTTGGGAGGACATATGATTTAACTATATTAATCCTTCCTATTCAAGAGAGAAATGGGTGGTCATAAGTGTCGAAATGGTATTGATTAATTTTTTGTAGTTTTCTTCATATAAGTCGTTGGGATTGTTAGTAATATATACTCCTAAGTATTTAATGTGCTGGGTGGGCCATTTAAATGGCATAATGTGTTTAAGTTAGGACACCTCTTTTATTGGAGCAGATATGTTCAACACTTCTGTTTTTATCCCAGCTTATTTTAAAATTTGACAATTCCCCAAAGTTGTTCAGAGATTCAATTATTTTAGAGAAAGCTGATTTAGGTTCAGTAAGAATGAGGAGAAGGTCATCTGCAAAAGCAACAGCTTTTTGTTCAGATTGCCTTATTTGAAGTCCTTTGATTGAGGGGTTTTGCCTAATTGCTTGGATTAAAATAAAGTTTGGGTGATAGGGGGCAGTCTTGTCTTGTGCCGTTCCGAATTCCAAAGCTCTGTGAGTAGGAACCATTAATCTTAATTTTTGCTGAGGGGGATGAGTACAAGGAGAAGACCACTTTGATGAAGCTCTGAGGAATGGCAAATTTTTCCAATGTTTTTTCCATAAAACGCCAGTTTACACAATCGAATGCTTTTTCTGCGTCAGTTGAGAGTGAGGTTAGAGGCGTTTTGTTTTTTCGAGCGTAGAAAATGGAATGGATTATTTTAGCCAAACTCTCCTCGCCTTCTCTGCCCTTCACAAATCCAGATTGGTCAGGGTGGATAAGTTTTGAAGATATTTGCTAATTCTAGTTGTTAATATTTTAGCCCATAATTTTGTGTCTGCATTTAAAGGGATATGGGACGGTAGATGCTGCAAAGATCAGGGTTTTTACCTTCTTTAGGCATGATCGTAATAAATGCTTCTAAACCTTGCTTAGGAGGGTTAGCGCCTTGTAGAAGGTCATTAAAAACTTTGACTAGGTGAGGAATTAGAGTTTTATTACTTTTTTTATGATTGACCATTGGGAATCCATCAGGAGCCTGGTGATTTTCCTTCGAGGATTGTTTTGAGTACATGAAGAATTTCTTGTGGGGTGATAGGTGACCGTAACATTTCATTATCGTTAATTGACAGCTTAGGCAAGTTTAGTAGGCATAAAAATGTGACAATTTTGTTGTCATGGTTTGGAGAACCAGTCGGATCTGGTGGTGGAGGTAAATTTATATAAATTTTCATAAAAACACTTAAAACCTTTTACTATTTCTTCTGTTGAGGAGACTATTGAATTTGCGTCTGGTTTAATTTTTCTGATAAATCTGTTTTAAATGCTTCTTCAAAAGAGAGGTGGTTAGTTTACTCCCCTTGTTGCCATGTGTGTACAATTTTTGTTTGCAGTATAAGTAGGTTTTGGCTGTACATGTTTAGGATATCCTTCAATTTGTTCCTTAGATTTTTAAGGTTCTCCTGAGCGGATTTAGCTAGGGATTGTTTATGTACCGTTTCAAGTGTTTATTTGGTGTATTAGCGATGGCATTTCTTTGTTCCTCATCTTTTT
Organism: Phyllobates terribilis; assembly: GCF_046119375.1. Taxonomy (NCBI): domain Eukaryota; kingdom Metazoa; phylum Chordata; class Amphibia; order Anura; family Dendrobatidae; genus Phyllobates; species Phyllobates terribilis. The sequence goes on along the minus strand of NW_027362768.1, from coordinate 51,183,073 downwards.
TTGTAAAAAAGCCTAGAGCGAAGCTACAATTTTTAAGCAGCTTTTCAAACAGAAGCATCCGTAAAAACTTTTATAACATTAGGAATCGCTGATGTTTTGGTCGGTTTTTCTCATTTAGTTTTATGGTACAAATGCAAAAGTAACAATCGTGTAATTTCAGATTATACTATTCTGTATGTTACAAATGAAAATGTCTTCATTGAACTGGAGGAATCCTCATAGAGAGCATAAATGTAATTTATAATGTGAAAACAAGTTAAGTTAGTCAGTCAGAGAATCTGTTGGAACTTGACTTTAGGGTTTGAAACTGGGTAATGTGAATGGCTCCCATGTTCCTTAGACCCTCTTTATTTCTGCATGTATGTTTTGTAACAAAGCTTGCTCCTCTTTCTCCAGGGACCGTGTGGTAGCAGTGTTTGTTCAAGGTCCCGCTTGGCAGTTCAAAGGCTGGCCCTGGCTGTTGCCGGATGGATCACCTGTAGATATTTTTGCAAAAAGTAAGCTTTTTTTATTTACAAGAGTTGCTGAAACAATCAAATTTTCAGAAAGGAAGAGAACTATAACTCTAGTGCCCCCTATAGGAAGTAGCAATCCTAAAAGTCAATATTGACTCTCCAAGGAGGCTTGTCACATGACTTGGGATAATAGCCTAAACCATAATCTCAATTATCCTAAGTCATGTGACAAGCCTCCTTGGAGAGTCAATATTGACTTTTAGGATTGCTACTTCCTATAGGAGGCACTAGAGTTCTAGTTCTCTTCCTTTCTGAAGAGACAGTTTGCATATTTCCCAGAGGAGTATTGCGGCTTAAGTCTCCTCACCTTGACGTGCTTAACGTGTCACTCTCCGCAAGGAGTAACTTTAAAACAATCAATAAACTGGAATGTCAGTGTTGTTATTTTCTGAACGTCTGTGGTAAAAATGTCAACTGTTGTATGTGTGGTTCCCGTGGTCAACACTTTGAGGACAAATTTTTTTTCTATTTAGGTGACTGCCTTGCCTCCAGCAGTTGTAAGCTACAATAACCACCTATTAATGCTGGGAAAGCTGCAGCATTGCCATGCAAATGTGTACTAGGTCTTCCTATAATATACAGCTAACATAGTGCTGCAAAGGCTAGATTTCCCTATCCTGGTAGCTTAGCCCCCTGCGTGTCGCAGGTTCTTATCAACTACTATAAAACCTATTGAGTACAAGTAAGAGATATGGGATACTAATATATAAAAAATATCAGTTTATTGACAAATGAATAATTTACAGATAAAGGTATACCTATCCAGGTAACCATGTATTGTAGACAGAAACAACAAGATATACACACTGACGGTAATACCATATTGGGGAACAACTATGCAGCATATGCACAATCACATCAAAAATATTTACATCATGGAAAACCATATATAGAACAATATATACACATAAATATTGCAGTTATGGTAAATTATATAAATTGCGGCTTAACTTACGGTGCTGAGAACGGTAAATAAAGGTATATGGTTGGGGCAATATATAACTACAATAATGCCCTTGGCCCACACCTATACCAAAAGCTAACCATCACAGTTACTGCAACCTGTGTGTTCCCAGCATACACCTATAATTCTCATAATGCAAACTCTATAGTGTGAATCCAGCAGATTCTTTGCTGCTGGACCGAGGAGGGGAAGAGTGTGCAGATGCCTCGACACGCGTTTCACCGCCTAAAGACGTGGCTTCGTCAGGAAGCCACGTCTGTGGGCTGTGAAACGCGCGTTGAGGCGTTTGCACACTCTTCGCCCTCCTCTCCTTGGTCCAGCAGCATGAATACAGGTATTTAACCATTTCATTGCAACCTCACACTATAGGGTTTGCATTATGCTCACTATAGTGTTTGCATTATGAGAATTATAGGTGTATGCTAGGACCACATAGGCTACAGTAACGGTCATGGTTAGTTTTCGGTATAGGTGTGGGCCATGGACATTATTGTAGTTATATATTGCCCTATCCATATATCTTTATTTACTGTTTGTAGCTCAACATATGGTGCTGATATTTATATAATTTACCAAAACTGCAATATTTATGTGGATATATTGTTCTCTATATGGTTTTTCATTATGTATATCTTTTTGATGTGATTGTGCATATGCTGCATAGCCGACGGCAATACCATATTGGGGCACAGTGTTTATCTTGTTTCTGGCTACAATTTGTATACAATATATGGTTACTGGGATAGGTATACCTTTATCTGTAAACTTTTATTAATTTTTTTTAGAATTTGTATCCCATATCTTGTACTCGATGAGTTTTGTATGTTCTGTTGAAAGAGGGGATTATACCTATACAGAGGACTATTATATGTTCTATATCATATCAACTACTATGTCTAACAATCTAAGGCAATAGGAGTAAGTTATAGTGTAAAAGGATTACAAATGATATACAGTTAGGTCCAGAAGTATTTGGACAGTGACCAAATCTTGGTGATTTGACCTCTGCATGCCACCATTTTGTATGTGAAATGAAACAACTGAGATACAATTGAAGTGTCGATAATCAGGATTAATTAAATGGATTGAACAAAAATATCCTGTGAAACATTTTGGAATTGCAACCATTTTTCTACAACGCCTCCTCATTCAGGGCTCAAAAGTAATTGGACAAATTAACTTTGCCATAAATAAAATGTTAATTTGTAATACTTTTGTAGAGAATCCTTTGCAGATAATGACTGCCTGAAGTCTGGAAGCCATGGATGTCGCTAAACGCTGGGTTTTCTCCTTTGTGATTCTTTGCCCGGCCTTTACTGCAGCTGATATTATTTGTTGCTTGTTTGTGGGTGTTTCTGTCTTTAAGCTTTGTGTTAAGCAGGTGAAATGCTGCTCGATGGGGGTGAGATCTGGTGATTGACTTGGCCATTACAGATTTTCCACTTCTTTGCCTTAAAGGGATTTTCCCACAAACAAAAGTTCATTTTAATCAATACATTTTGGAATAATAAGTTCCACAATTGGATGTGTTTAAATAAAATGCTCCTGTGCTTATAAATGTGCCCCTGCTGTGTACTGTGTAATGGCTGTGTCTGACCGTACAGGGACATGGTCTGATCTAAATAAACTGGAGCAGTGGGCTGCAACCAACAGGATGGTTTTTAACAGGGAAAAATGCAAAGTACTACATCTGGGCAATAAAAATGAAAAAAGCATATACAGAATGGGAGGAATAGAGCTAAGCAACAGTACATGTGAAAAAGACTTGGGTATACTAATAGATCATAGACTGAACATGAGTCAACAGTGTGATGCAGCAGCAAAAAAGGCAAATACAATTCTGGGATGTATTAACAGAAGCATACAGTCTAGATCACGTGAAGTCATTATCGGTCTTTACTCCTCTTTGGTCAGACCTCATCTGGAATACTGTGTACAGTTTTGGGCACCACATTTTAAAAAAGACAAAGACAAACTGGAGCAAGTTCAGAGAAGCGCGACCAGAATGGTGACTGGTCTGCAAACCATGTCCTATGAGGAACGGTTACAGGATTTGGGAATGTTTAGCTTGCAAAAAAGAAGACTGAGAGGAGACTTAATAGCTGTCTACAAATATGTCAAGGGCTGTCACATTGTAGAAGGATCATCTTTATTCTCATTTGCACAAGGAAAGACTAGAAGCAATGGGATGAAACTAAATGGGAGGAGACACAGATTAGATATTAGAAAAAACTTTTTGACAGTTAGGGTGATTAAGGAGTGGAACAGGCTGCCATGAGAGGTGGTGAGTTCCCCTTCAATGGACGTCTTCAAACAGAGGCTGGACAGACATCTGTCTGAGATGATTTAGTGAATCCTGCTTTGAGCAGGGGGTTGGACCAGATGACCCAGGAGGTCCCTTCCAACTCTACCATTCTATGATTCTATGATTCTTCAGATGTTTTTTTTTTCTTTGCACAGTCTAATCTGGCCTTTCTATTTTGACGCCTGATTAATGGTTTGCACTTTGTGGTGAACTCTCTTTATTTGCTCTCATGAAATCTTGTTTATGGTAGACTTAGATACTGCAACACCTACCGTATTTTTTGGACTATGATGCACCTAGGTTTTAGAGGAGGACAATGGAATAAAATTTAAGCAAAAAATGTGGTCCTGGTGCACGGTTATGGGGGAGTGGGTCTGCTGCTGACACTGTTATAGGGGTAAGGTCCTCCAATTCTGTTAATATCCCCCATCCTGGTATGTGTGGAACCCCTCATCCTCCATTCTGGTATGCGTGGAACCCCTCATCCCCCCATTCTGGTATGCGTGGAACCCCTCATCCCCCCCATTCTGGTATGCGTGGAACCCCTCATCCCCCCATTCTGGTAGGCGTGGCACTCCCCCCCATTCTGGTAGGCGTGGCACCCCCCCATCCTGGTAGGCGTGGCACCCCCCATCCTGGTAGGCGTGGCACCCCCCCCCATCCTGGTAGGCGTGGCACCCCCCCATCCTGGTAGGCGTGGCACCCCCCCATCCTGGTAGGCGTGGCACCCCCCCATCCTGGTAGGCGTGGCACCCCCCCATCCTGGTAGGCGTGGCACCCCCCCATCCTGGTAGGCGTGGCACCCCCCCATCCTGGTAGGCGTGGCACCCCCCCATCCTGGTAGGCGTGGCACCCCCCATCCTGGTAGGCGTGGCACCCCCCATCCTGGTAGGCGTGGCACCCCCCCCATCCTGGTAGGCGTGGCACCCCCCCCCCCATCCTGGTAGGCGTGGCACCCCCCCCATCCTGGTAGACGTGGCACCCCCCCATCCTGGTAGGCGTGGCACCCCCCCATCCTGGTAGGCGTGGCACCCCCCCATCCTGGTAGGCGTGGCACCCCCCCCATCCTGGTAGGCGTGGCACCCCCCCCCATCCTGGTAGGCGTGGCACCCCCCCCATCCTGGTAGGCGTGGCACCCCCCCCATCCTGGTAGGCGTGGCACCCCCCCCATCCTGGTAGGCGTGGCACCCCCCCCATCCTGGTAGACGTGGCACCCCCCCCCCATCCTGGTAGACGTGGCACCCCCCCCCCCAATCCTGGTAGGCGTGGCACCCCCCCATCCTGGTAGGCGTGGCACCCCTCCCCCCCATCCTGGTAGGCGTGGCACCCCTCCCCCCCATCCTGGTTGGCGTGGCACCCCTCCCCCCCACCCTGGTTTGCGTGGCACCCCTCCCCCCCCACCCTGGTTTGCGTGGCACCCCTCCCCCCCACCCTGGTTTGCGTGGCACCCCTCCCCCCATCCTGGTTTGCGTGGCACCCCTCCCCCCCATCCTGGTTTGCGTGGCACCCCTCCCCCCCATCCTGGTTTGCGTGGCACCCCTCCCCCCCATCCTGGTTTGCGTGGCACCCCTCCCCCCCATCCTGGTTTGCGTGGCACCCCTCCCCCCCATCCTGGTTTGCGTGGCACCCCTCCCCCCATCCTGGTTTGCGTGGCACCCACCCCCCATCCTGGTATGTGTGGCACCCCTCACCCCCCCCCCCCCCCCCATATCCTGGTATGCATGGCACCCCTCACCCCCATCACGCTGCACACAAAAAATAAAAAATAAAGGATTCTACTTGCCTCCCCTCTGCTCCAGTGCTGTGACCTGTTCTGCTGCCAGCAGCTGATGTCATGCGCAGCACACATGGTGAGGTCACTGCCATGCGCCCTCACACTGAGATGAGCTGCCGAAAGTTTCACTGCTCTCCACTCTGGGACTATGGTCGTGGGGAGTAGTGACTACTTTCTTAATAGCGCGCACACTGTAGCCGCAGCCTCAGCTCCTGCAGCTGCTCTGTGATCTCGTGTGCCCGCTACTAAAGAGCATGAATATTCACTACTCCCGATGCCCGTGGGAGTGGGGAGTCGTGAATATCCATGCTCTTTAACAGCGGGCACACGTGACATGGGTATGGAGAGCAGTGAATATTCATTTTCTTTAGTAGCGGGTAGTATTTCTTCACATGACAGCCATGCCTCTGCAAGCGGCTAGCTGAGGTTTGTGTGATACAGCTGTGGTCAGTTGACACACATCTCGGGAGCTATATGACTTATTTTATCTCCTCTTCGGAGAACCCCTTTAAGAATAAAAATGACATTAGAGATTGAACAATATTTGGCGTTCCCCACAACCCCCTAACTATACAGCTATTATGTTATTTATTCCATGCAGTGAATCTGGTACATTCCAGAAAACCGGAAATACAAGCCCTAAAAAAAAAATAATAATTTACGTATTAAAAGTAAAACTAAAACTATACAAATTTGGTATGTCTGTAATACGATGGACTGTCATTTATACCACACGGATTGTCCCTTATGGAATTACTGACTTTTCCCACCCAAAAAAATTTACAAAAAGTGTCATAAAAATATTCACACTGCAAAAAAGGAGCAATCCTACATCTGTGACAGAAAATAAAGTTACTGCTCTTAGTGAGCAGTGATGACATGTGCAAGAAAAATGCCACTCCTTTTTGTCCTTTTACTTATGAGGGTACTATGCTTTCTCTGAGTATCTAAATGTGTCCTGTTATTGTGACATTTGTATTAACATTGTAAGCAAAGAAAAAAGAACAACTTTTGATCTTGTTCACTTTATGCAGTTAAAGCCTTCCACCTCAAGTACGACGAAGTTCGTCTGGATCCCAATGTACAGAAATGGGATGTGACAGTGTTGGAGTTAAGTTACCATAAAAGACATTTGGACAGACCTGTATTCCTGCGATTCTGGGAAACCCTGGACAGGTAATGATAATTATTCTATTCTTTGTTATAGAAAAAAAATGGGCATAAACTTTTAGATTTAAATTTTTCCATTTAAATTTGACAGTTGTAATGGCTTTTAATTTGAAGAAGGAAAAAAAACCAAAAGCAATGTGTTGTGGAGTCCTGATAATGGATTCATTAATCCTATAATCAGTTTATACTAAATTTCCTGGAAGACTTGTTTTGTTTGGTGCAGACACGGCTATGTTGTCTGTAGTATAGTATAGATTGATTTATTGATTGTTTTTCTCTTACAGGTATATGGTGAAGCACAAATCTCACTTACGATTCTGAGGAGCTGGAAGTGCTTTGTTTCTGTGTTTGGATGGCTAATTGTGGCATCACTCTCACTTAGAGCATGGAAGTCTGTTAAAGACGGCAAAATGAACTTACCTTGATCAAATGATCTTTGTGGTCTAAAGAGAGAGTGTCGTTTATTTACAACCGGAATGAACAGTGTACTATTTTTTAAATATTTGCATAATGTCTGCAATTCAAAATGTATATTTTGATAGTAAGAGATCCTTTCTTTTAACACCGCATTTTGGTTAGATCTTGTTTACTGAAACCACCAAACTGTGTGTGGAAGATGCATTCTCTCTCAATTTTCTTTTTCCCTTATATCCTTGTGCATAAATCTGTTTTCCGTAGAAAGCCCTACTGCACAATTCAGCATGTCGTGTTGACAGACTGGTAAAGTATGGAAGTGAAGAATGTGTGCAGTGGGAGGATGGTATGTTAAAGGACTGCTAGCAAGAAGAAATACTCTATTTTTTGTTCATGTGAAAACAAACTTGCTAAACTTTACCATTTTGAAAATTAAAGTTTGAGTTTTTCTTTTTCATCAACAAGTATGATAAAATATAAATCAATAAACATGCAGCTTCATCTGTCTGTTGATCTGAAAAACTGTTTGTTTTGTTATAAAAATGATATTTCTTCTGAACTGTTAATTTAAGGTGATATACACTTCTGTACAGCACTGAGCAGCTCTGCAGGTGGTTTTCCCACTTGAGCTTAGTTGTCAGAGATAATTGTTACTACTTCAGAAGTGTTTGAGTAGGATTAAAGGTAACCTGTCATGTAAAAAAAAACTATTAGCTTGCAGATATGGGGTTAATCTGCAGGTTAATGGCATTCTAAAGCCATGCGGCCATTTCACTGAAGGCCCAGCTGCTGTGAGGAAATTAACTTTATTCCCCCTGGCAGCTTCCAGCTTTCAGTCATGGAGGTGTCTTCAGTTACCACTCAGTATACAGGGATCAGCGGCTGAAACCACGCCACTACACTGACAGACAGATGATTGAACACTGATGCCGGGGGTGTGATCTCAGCTGAAGCTCACAATGTTATGAGCGGTGACTGAAGCTGCCCCTCTAGGACTGAAAAGCTGAGGTTGCCAGCAGGAATGAAGTTCATTTCCTCCTGGCAGCTGGGCTTTCAGTGCAGCGACCGTACAGGATAATATTATTTTGGGACATGACAAATTCACTTTTTAAAGTGTTTTTGTTTTGTTTCAGTATTTTTAACTATTTTTCCCCAATGGGCTTTTAAATATTACACTTTACCCTCCTGCTTTATACTCTGGTATACCAATATATTGAAAATCATCTGTTTTAAAAACAAATCTTGCGTTTAAACACACCTGCTAGTTTTGTGGTTTTTCATTGCCTCAATTTGTATGTTGCGTATTCTTTAATATAAGTAAAATGTCTAAATAAAGTGTCTCATACATAATGGTGAATATTTCCCAGATAGCAACAACTTGAAATGTGAACCCAATTCATCACCTCCAAGGGCCTTCCTGACCCTTCTTTGGTAAGGAGAGTAACAATACATAATCTACAGGCTGAAAATGGCAGAAATCAATCTGCTTGCCTTGTAAATTGTCTTTTCAGAGAGGCAGAGGACTTGAACTCTAGTGCCACCTATTGGAAGTAGCAATTCTAAAAGTCAATATTTAACCTTTAACGAGCCTTGCAATATTACTTGGGATAAAAGCCAAACCAGAATCCCAAATTGCAGACATGGTGTTTCGGGGTATTGCCCCTCGTCAGTGCAAAGTATGAGATCTGATTTGGCTACCTTGTGTAATTGAGCTCAACTGCCTGGGAAGTTGCCTGCCTGTTTTAATGCTTCACATGTTTCCACATCCATACACCCATCAGTCCTTTCTGAATTGGACGATGTTCAACCTCCATCTAAATGCAGCTGCTTTACAATATTAAAAGTAATCTCTCCTATTGCCTCCACTGTTATCTTTAAGAACTCAGATCAGCTTACTGCAGTCAGTCACTGGTATTATCTTTGCGTAGATGCTGACACAGCTGCAGCAAATTGTTGCACTCTGTCACGTCTGGATGGTAGGAGCAAACTGGCTGCTGTATTGGGCAATCTGTACAGTGAGCTCATCCAACCAAATCAGACCTCTTGCTCTGCACTGATGAGGCGCAAACATCCTGAAACGTGTCTGTAAATAGCAGGGCTGGGGAGCCTGTGTCCATTTTGGTGAAGTCGGTATGAAATCGACAGACTCCTAAAATATATAATAAATTGGGTACAGTAGTACAATGCAGTATGTGCTGTAAATCTTTTCATAAGAATTTGGGAAAGTTATGAAATTTCCTATTTCTGATCTAAGGATCTAGGCTTTTAGTTGAAATGAGTCTGTGCTGCACTTTATGTACATGCTCAGTAGTGAGGCAGTGGTGTTGGAGTTTGGAGTCAGGGAAATTGAAGAGGCGGAGGTTGGACTTACCAACTCCACAGCCCTCGTAAATAGTGTCTGGTTTGGCTTTTAGCTTAACTCATGGCAAGGCTCGATATTGATGTGCTAGTAATCAAGTTACTTATACAATAATCTCCTGATCTTTGTAATTATTTTTGTTAAAACTATATTGGACAAGTGTCAAATTCTTCATAGTAGGAAAGAGTTGAATCTTGGATAGGATAGTAGAATATTTGGAATCAGATAGGATTCACATTGTTTCAACCTGTTATCCGGCATATATTGATTTTGAAGTCTCTGGTAACAAGGGGGAATTTTTTGTTATAAAACTACCTAGATGTTGTAAAGAATAGAACATAGCAGGGAGTCTTAAGCGCAGGCAGGGATAGTGAATGAGGCAGGGTGATTTTTAGAACTCTGAAGCAGGGGTTTCTTTGTCTCAATAAAACAATGCACTTTGCTGCACAACCACCGTACTCATTAGCTTACTCAAATATATATATTTACAGTGATGTGAAAGTGTTTGCCCCCTTTCTGATTTCTTATTCTTTTGCATGTTTGTCGTACTTACAGTCATATGAAAAAGTTTGGGCACCCCTATTAATCTTAAGCTTAATGTTTTATAAAAATTGGTGTTTTTGCAACAGCTATTTCAGTTTGATATATGTAATAACTGCTGGACACAGTAATGTTTCTGCCTTGAAATGAGGTTTATTGTACTAACAGAAAATGTGCAATCTGCATTCAAACAAAATTTGAAAGGTGCATAAGTATGGGCACCCTTATAATTTTCTTGTTTTAAATACTCCTACCTACTTTTTACTGACTTACTAAAGCACTTTTTTTGGTTTTGTAACCTCATGGAGCTTTGAACTTTATAGCCAGGTGTATGCAATCATGAGAAAAGCTACTTAAAGTGGCCACTTGCAAGTTGTTCTCCTGTTTGAATCTCCTCTGAAGAGTGGCATCATGTGCTCCTCAAAACAACTGTCAAATGATCTGAAAACAAAGATTATTCAACATAGTTGTTCAGGGGAAGCATACAAAAAGCTGTCTCAGAGATTTAACCTGTCAGTTTCCACTGTGAGGAACATAGTAAGGAAATGGAAGAACACAGGGACAGTTCTTGTTAAGGCCAGAAGTGGCAGGCCAAGAAAAACATCAGAAAGGCAGAGAAGAAGAATGGTGAGATCAGTCAAGGACAATCCTCAGACCACCTCCAGAGAGCTGCAGCATCAACTTGCTGCAGATGGTGACACTGTGCATCGGTCAACTATACAAGGCACTTTGCACAAGGAGAAGCTGTATGGGAGAGTGATGCGAAAGAAGCCGTTTCTGCAAGCACGCCACAAACAGAGTCGGCTGAGGTATGCAAAAGCACATTTGGAGAAGCCAATTTCTTTTTGGAAGAAGGTCCTGTGGACTGATAACTCAATCTTGATTTCATTTGGTCATACAAAAAGGCGTTATGCATGGTGGCAAAAAAACACAGCATTCCAAGAAAAACACTTGCTACCCAAAGTAAAATTTGGTGGAGGTTCCATCATGCTTTGGGGCTGTGTGGTCAATGCTGGCACTGGGAATCTTGTTAAAGTTGAGGGACGCATGGATTCCACTCAGTATCAGCAGATTCTTGACAATAGTGTTCAAGAATCAGTGATAAATATGAAGTTACAAAGTGGATGGATCTTTCAGCAAGACAATGATCCAAAACACCGCTCCAAATCTACTCAGGCATTCATGCAGAGGAACAACTACAATGTTCTGGAATGGCCATCCCAGTCCCCAGACCTGAATATCATTGAACATCTGTGGGATCATTTGAAGAGGGCTGTCCATGCTCGGCGACCATCAAACTTAACTGAACTGGAATTGTTTTGTAAAGAGGAATGGTCAAAAATACCTTCATCCAGGAACTCATTAAAAGCTACAGGAAGCGACTAGAGGCTGTTATTTTTGCAAAAGGAGGATCTACTAACTATTAATGTCACTTTTCTGGTGAGGTGCCCATACTTATGCACCTGTCAAATTTTGTTTGAATGCAGATTGCACATTTTCTGTTAGTACAATGAACCTCATTTCAAGGCAGAAACATTACTGTATCCAACAGTTATTACATATATCAAACTGAAATAGCTGTTGCAAAAACACCAATTTTTATAGAACATTAAGCTTAAGATTAATAGGGGTGCCCAAACTTTTTCATATGACTGTAAATGTCTCAAATTACAAAACAAATTTAAATAAAGAATAACACACCAGACAAAATGCAGTTTTTAACCCTCCGTCAGGGGCAATATGTTTCATAACGAGTTTAGGGGCATTGCGCCTATCAGGCACAGGCTAGAAAATTGGCTATATTTTCCTTTTTTAAAAATTTCAATGCTCTAAAAGTGATCAGTTACCTTAATAGGAATGTAATAAATGAGAATACACATAATCACACAGCCTTTAAAGTTAGGAAGGTACTGGGAGGAGGGTGTTTCCCTGACAAACCACTGAAAATAGAGAAATGAAACTAAGTGAGCTGCGCCTGTCAGATCAGTTGCCCCTGACGGAGGGTTAAGGGAAAAAGAAATCCAAACCTACAGACATATTGGTAGCTAATGGGTTAACTGCATCGGCTAGATGTCTGCTTATGCATATTTTCAGCGCACCTGTGATGCAGTCCACATACTGAACCTTACCGGCTGTGCACTCAACAAGGTAGATGACCCATGCGGTATTACAGTTCAAAAAATCGTGAATTTTATATTTCTGATTATTTTTAAGCGATAGCTTCTTATCTGTTTTAACTGAATGTATACAAGTTTTACAGCGATTAGCTCCACATTTGAAGAAGCCTTTTAGATTGAGCCGAGTCTGTTGTCTAGGTAGATGGTGTGGTTCACTCATGAACAAACTGGATGAAAGTATCATCCCTAGTGTTGGTGCTTTTCTGGCGATAAAACATGTAATTTATAAGAATATTCTTAAGCTGTTGATCCTGTTATAAAATCGGTATGTATTTTTTGATCGATACTATTCTATTGTATTGGGAACTATAGGTTGTGAAAAATGTAACCTTACGGTCTGAAAAGGTAGTATTTTCTCCTTACCCCATGACAGCACTACAGAGAGAGGGGATCTGCCCTTCAAGGACAGGAAACCTACAGATAAAAAGGGCAGTACCTCTCCTGCATCGGTTAGTTTCCTGTCCTTGATGGGGAACCTGCAGTTGGCATACCGGAAGAGAGAAGACGTCAAGGATTCCAGGCCTGGTCCAACTGATCCAGGCAGTAGGGGTTCCCTGCCTCGGCTGTTGCAGTGCCCTGAAGCGCCACCGGCGGGGTCAGTGGGCCTTTAGGGTGTGCGGAGAGGTGCAGCAACGGATGGAGCTATTCCAGGAAGCGGAGGTCTCTGCCAGGAAGGGCAGCGGCGGGTGATGTCGCAGGGTCCCGCTGCCTCCTTATGTGACCGCAAGTTGCCGGTCAGAATGCCGCTGCCCTGAGGAGAGCGACCGGAGAGGCAGCCGCACCGCTCTTTTTCCCGGACCCCCAGGTTCCACTACGCGAGTGCGGGGACATGCCAGGGGCGCATCCCTATGACACAGCATCACATGGCAGGCCGGGTGCCCCTCTATAATGGGCCATGTGACCGTAGGTGAATGTGGCACGTGCCCGGAAATAGATCCGACAGGAAGTAAGGGGGGCCCACAAGGTGTTAAAGAGCACTAGGAAGCGCTCTGGCGGTCCCCTGAATGAGTGAGCAGGAGCACTTACAGGTGCAGATTCTGCAGCCTCATCCGAACCGACAGGCAGAACACTTGACAACAGTAGGACCCTTCCCATCATCAATCGTGGCAGCAGTGGAAGTGGGCGTTCTGGTAGGTCTTCCCAGAGCAGCAAAGACTCAAGTGTGCCGTCAACCTCTAGAAGAAATCAATCTACAGAAATAGTTCCTCCTAACCCTGTACCCTTTCTTCCGTTAGAATGGTAAGTGATCTTCCTGAAAGTTCACTTTGTTATTAGGGTCCCCCCTTTTTTTTCTTTCATGCCGGGAAGGAAAAGTGTGTGCAAGATCAAGCACAGGACCTGTGCACTTTGCACGGAAGACTTAACTCATTACATGGGAGAAAAGACTGCAGTTCTTGCATAGAGCAAACAATCTGTGAGAAAACCCCAAAATTTGCCTCTGAGCTTAGATCCATAATAAAATCAGAGGTAGAAAATACCTTTTAGATTCCTTATGGGTAAAGAGAAAAAACAGAAAAAAAAACAAAAATGTATTCCCTGAATCCGGGTCTAGTAGTCCAGAAGAGCAAGAGCAAGAGGGAAATTCAGATGCATCCAATTTATCGTCATCTTCATCATCATCTGGGGATAGCGGTGGACGAAGCTGTTTCCCGTTAGAAGAAACGGATAGCCTCATTAAAGCCGTAAGGTCTACTGTGGGGCTGATAGACCCTCGTCCAAAAAGATCCGTTCAGGATATAATGTTTGGCAGTCTGGAACAGTAAAAATGGAGATCATTCCCTCTTAATGAACTCTGATTAGGAGGGAATGGAAAAGACCAGAAGAGAAAAGGGTCTTTTATCCGAAGAGAAAGTATCCCTTTGACAACCCTGTGTGTTCATTTTGGGAGAAAGCGCCAAAGCTTCCAAATAAATTTCCATTCCATTTGAGGACGTGGGGGTGTTGAAGGAGCCCATGGATAAGAAGGCTAACCCCTTGTTAAAAGGATCCTGGGAAGCTGCTGGAGGAAGACTAAAACATGCTGTAGCGGCAACCTGTATGGCCAGGTCTCTAATGGTTTGGTTAGACCAATTGGAAACTCAGCCTAAAGAAAAAAACGTCCAGAGAAAAGGTGTTAGATACCATTCCATTAATGAAAGGGACTGCTGCCTGTTTGGCTGATGCATCTCGCGACTCAGGTTGACAGCCAGATCGGCACTTTTTTCTAACGTGGCCCGAAGAGCTCTCTGACTTAAGTGTTGGCAAGGGGACCTCCAGACAAAATCTAGGTGGTTCTTCATTCCCTGTGAGGGTGAATTCTTATTTGGCCCAATGTTAGATGATATACTGCACAAAGCCTGTGATAACCAAAAACGTTTCCCCGTCCTCTCCACTACCTCTTTTTATAAAAAGTCCTTTCGGAGTAGAAAATTTATTCATAGGAAACCCCCCAGGGACCACGATAAGTGGGAGGATAGGAGAAAGGAAAAACAAAGGGTTTATGTTCAATGGGCCCTCCAATGATAACAGAACGCCTTCTCAATGAGTGTTTTCCCCAGGTGGGGGGAAGGTTATCCCTCTTTCTTCCGGCATGGGAAAAAAAATCTCCAACGGCACTTGGGTTCTATACCTAATAAAATTAGGTCTAAAACTACAGTTCCATTTAAACCCTAACTCAAATTTCATAGTGACTCCCCGGCAGTCCTCAACTGAAGAGCAGTTAGTCTTAGAACAGGAGATTCTAGGCTTAGTGGGGAAAGCAGTCCTACAGGAGGTCCCTCCCCAGGAAAAAGCAAAGGGTTCTACTCCCCACTGTTTCTGAAATAAGTCAAATGGATCTTCCAGGACAATTATAAATGTAAAGAAACTGAACAAATCATTGAAGATCCAGACCTTCAAGATGGAGACAATAAAAACGGAGACAATAAAAACATCTGTAAAAATTTTGTTTCCGGACTGTTTTATGACTGTTCTGTACCCAAAGGATGCATATTATCATGTTCCCATCCACAAGGACTATCAGAAATTCCTCAGAGTAGCAGTCTCAATAGGAGGAGTAATCAAACACTATCAATACACTGCTCTTCTGTTCGGTCTAGCCTTTGCTCCACGGGTGTTCACCAACATAATTGCAGAGGCAATGGCACACTTGAGGGAGCAAGATATCCTGATTGTCCCGTACCTAGATGATTTCCTGAAAATAGGCAATTCCTTCTAACACTGCAAGAATCAGCTGGGGAAGGTTATGAGTTCCTTGATAGATTTAGGTTGGCTTTTAACCCCCTTGCGACCTTGGGATTTTCCATTTTTGCATTTTCGTTTTTTGCTCCCCTGGTTCCCAGAGCCATAGCATTGTTATTTTTTGGGCAATATGGCCATGTGAGGGCTTATTTTTTGCAGGACGAGTTGTACTTTCCAACGCCATTACTAGTTTTACCATATCGTGTGCTGGAAAACAGGAAAAAAGTTCCAAGTGCTGTGAAATTGCAAAAAAAATGCAATTCCACAGTTGTTTTTTTTTCCATGTTCACTGAATGCTAAAACTGACATGCCAACATTATTCTCCAGGTCATTACGAGTTTGTAGATACCAAACATGTATAGGTTCTTTTTTATTTAAGTGGTGAAAAAAAATTCCAAAGTTTGCTTAAAAAAAAAAAAAAAAAAAAAGTGCCATTTTCCGAGACCCGTAGCGTCTCCATTTTTCGGGATCTGGGGCCGAGTTAGGGCTTATTTTTTGCGCCCAAGGCTGACGTTTTTATTGATACCATTTTGGGGTAGATATTATGTTTTTATCGCCCGTTATTGCATTTTATTTCAATGTTGCGGCGACCAAAAAAACGTAATTCTGGCGTTTGGAATTTTTTTCTCGATACGCTGTTTACCGATCTGATTAATTATTTTTTTGTCTTGATAAGGCGATTCTGAACGTTGCGATACCAAATATGTGTATGTGGGGTTTATTTTTTATTTTGAATGGGGCAAAAGGGGGTGATTTAAACTTTTTTTTATTTTTTTAAAAACATTTTTTTTTATTTTTTGCTTGCTTCTATAGTCTCCATAGGATCGCCTCTGCTACATAAAGGTGATCAGCAGATTACCTCTATGTAGCAGAAATGGTCCTGTACTATGAGCGCCGACCACTAGGTGCTCCACGCGCTGCAAGGTGTGCGGACAATTTTCTTTTTGCATATAAGCCACAGTTGGCTTCCCAAAGATTTGATAAATTAAGTTAAAATTTTCTGCCCATACAAAGACCTGATTACTGCCACACCTGTTCTCAATTAAGAAATCACTTAAATAGGACCAGCCTGACAAAGTGAAGTAGACCTTGTGGCATGACCTTAAAAAAGGCGGTTCATGCTTAGAAACCCTCCAATGTGGCTGAATTATAACAATTTTACAAAGGTGAATGGCCAAAATTCCTCCAGAGCGTTGTAAAAGACTCATGGTTATTTATCACAAAAGTTTGATTGCAGTTGTTGCTGCTAAGGGTGGCTCATCCAGTTATTAGGTTTAGGGGGCAATCACTTCTTCACACAGGGCCCTATAGGTTTGGATTTCTTTTTCCCTTTAACAATAAAGACCGTCATTTAAAAACTGCATTTTGTGTTCTCTTTGTCTAAATATATAAATTTGTTTTTTGATCTGAAACATTTAAGTATGACAAACATGCAAAAGAAGAAATCAGGAAGAGGGATAACATTCAGCATACCCAATATATGGGGGGAAAAAGCCTAGAAGGCTAAGGGCAACTAACATGCGTGGCCCTGTTTCAAGGTAGGAAGAGTTTATAAAGTCTAAAAAATTTACAGAGTACTTAAGGTATTCAAATATACATGATAAATTAAAGAATAGTGATGAGTTTGAATATAAGCATGTAATATCCCAAGATAAGTAATCCCTAAATATCCACTTCAGCAAGCTGTGTACAGCAAAAACGTCAAAAGAGTTTGATTCAAAATTGTGAGCATGTTCAATACGTGGAGCCAGGTTTCAGACTTTGAATGCTATGGGCTGTCAGGTTGGTATTTAATTTGATGATTGTATATTATATATTTGCTCATTTAAAAAGGGCACCATAATGGTAGGGGTCACAACCTGACCTGGGTTTGTAGGAGGGGAGGGGATATAGCTTGTAACAAATGTATAAATGCGTAAAATACAATCCTATCAAAAGGAAATTGTCTCTTCAGAGCGGAAGAGGACTAGAACTAGTGCCACCTACAGGAAGTAGCAATCCTAGAAGTCAATAGTGACCCTTTAACGAACCTTATCACATGATTTAGGATAAAAAAAGCAAATACCAGAAACTCAATTTGCCGACACTGTGTTTCGGGGTACTGCCCCTCATCAGTGCAAAGTGTGAGTTCTGGTTTGGCTGGATGAGAGGTGTCAGACCGGTATCTAGGGGTAATATTTCTCCTTGCAGAGAGTGACGTGTTAAGCACGTCAGGTGAGGAGACTTTTAAAGCTGCAATGCTCCTCTGGGAAATATGCAAATTGTCTCTTCAGAGAGGAAGAGGACTAGAACTCTAGTGCCACCTACAGGAAGTAGCAATCCTAGAAGTCAACTGTGACCCTTTTACACAGTGTCTGCAAATGGAGTTTCTGGTCTTGGCTTTTTATTCTAAGTCATGTGCCTCCCTGTGGCTGCATTTTTTAACAATCAGTCAGTCCCCACATGTGTTGCGTCTGTCTACCGCTGGAAAACATGCAGCCGCAGGGAGTCAAATATATTAGCCGATCACGCCGAAAATACTCTGAGCATTCTCGGATAACACATTATTCAAGCACGTTCGCTCAGGGGGATAGACAGATTATATATAAAATAAATATAGAGAGAGATGTATATACAATAGTGTTCAAAATAATAGCAGTGTGTTCAAAAACATGAGTTAAACACAAAATCTTTATACTAGTTTTTACTTCCATGCATTGAGAACATTGCACACTGTTTTCTACTTCAAAACATGAAGAGAAATTTATATATTTATATAATTTGTAACTAACTTTAAATAAAAAAAAATGAACATTGGGCTGTTCTAAAAAATAGTGTCTGCATTTGTCTTTACAAACTCACAATATGTACTTTTTTTTGAGGCTTTAGCATTCCTGTGAATCACTAGCCTAATATTTAGTTGCATACCCACAGTTTTTTAGAACTGTTTCACATCTATGTTGCACACAGTCAACCAACTTCTGGCACCTGTCAACTGTTATTCCAGCCCAGGATGCTTTGACTACATACCACAATTTTTTGGAATTTGTTGGCTCAGCTCCAGAAGCGGCATTTTTTATGTCACCCCACAAGTGTTCTATTGGATTAAAGTTGGGGGATTGGGCTGGCCACTCCATAACCTCAATTTTGTTGGACTGGAACCAAGATTTTGATCTTTTACTGGTGTGTTTAAGGTCGTTGTCTTGTTGAAACACCCATTTCAAGAGCATATCCTCTTCAGCGTAAGGCAACATGACCTCTTCAAGTATTTTAATATATGCAAACTGGTCCATGATCCCTGGTATGCGGTAAATAAGTCCGGCACTATAGTAAAAGAAACATGCCCATATTATGATGCTTGTACCACCATGCTTCACTGTCTTCACAGTGTACTGTGGCTGGAATGCAGAGTTTGGGGGTCGTCCGACTAACTAGTCTACTGCCCTGGGACCCTAAAAGAACAATTTTACTTTCATCAGTTCACAAAATGTTTTTCCATTTCTCTTTAGGCCAGTTGATGTGTTCTTTGGCAAATTGTATCCTCTTCAGTACATGTCTTTTTTTTAACAGTGGGACTTTGCGAGGACTTCTTGCTAAGAGATTAGCTTCACACTGGCATCTTCTAACTGTCACAGTACTCACAGATAACTTGAGACTGTCCTTGATCATCCTGCAGCTGATCATTGACTGACCTTTGCCATTCTGGCTATTCTTCAATCCATTCGAATGGTAGTCTTCAGTTTTGCTTTCCCTTTTAAAGCATTGGAGATCATTTTAGCTGAACAGCCTATCATTGTCTGCACTTTTTTATAAGTTTTACCCTCTCCAATCAACTTTTTAATCAAAGTACGCTGTTCTTCTGAACAATGTCTCGAATGACCCATATTTCTCAGGCTTTTAAGGAGAAATTCATGTACAACATATGCTGGCTTCACCCTTAAATAAGGTCCACCTGATTCACACCTGTTTCTTCACAGAATGATTGACCTCACTAATTGAACTCCACACTGCTATAAAATCTACTGCACCAACTGGTAAATTGTTTGCCAAGTGGTAATATAATTTATACCAAAACAGTGATTAATCTGGTTAATCATATTGGACTGCTATTATTTTGAACACTACTTAAGAATCAAGAAGAAAAACTTCAAATCTAGAGTCCCATATAGTAGTGAAAAAATGACAATGTTATTAATTATGATTGATACAGGAAAAAATATGAATCACAGAAACAGAGACAATTACCAAAAAAACAATAGAGGAGCATTAATGAAGAGCATGAGATAGGTTAACATGATTTTTTACTGATGTGAATACTTAATTGGGCTGCCAAAAGATAAGACTATATTGGTAAAATGCAGTGAAGCATTCAATTAAAGTGCAGGTGATTATGAGGTAGGTCAGAAGTAATTGCTATATAAGAAGTTAGTCATACCGCTGTCTATATAAGGATACTAATATAGATAGCTCATATAAGGGACAGCAGATCTTTATAAACCGTATTAAAACCTATGAAATGCACCTAGGTAGAAAAAGGGGTTAAGGAAACGCAGCAAGAAGGGTGTAACATGCATACTTACAACCACAGTGGATGTGAACACGCTCCTCAATGACGCTCTCCCGACGCGCATTTCAGCATGGCTGCCTTCGTCGGGGTGACCTCAATGTAGGTGGGTAGGGTTTCAAAGGGCCCTTGAGCCAGTAAAAAAAGGATCACCTATATTCACATTGTTTTAGCTATTTTATTTGCCTTACTTTTTATTTTTATTTAGTATGGTTGGGTAGTTTGTTTGTATTTTACCCTTTTTTTTTTTTTTATTATTTCTTTGGTGTTCCTCCATGAGAGTTCGTAGCCTTTTTCTATCAAATATTCATAAAGGCGTTACATGGTGATCGGCATGTTTGTATAAATGATATCTCCATCTCTATCCGTCAATGACGTTGACGACTTCTAGTCTGCTATTGGATAATATGGACATAATTGCTGGCGCTGTACTGTCTCTCAAGATCTGTAACTTTTTTTCTGTGTGCGCATATTTCGTCCATATAGTTATTATTGTATATCTTCCGCATTTATAGATAGAGATTTTCTTAAATCTTACTAGCTATTGAACCCGTTCTATGCCCAGGTGGTGAGCATTTTTATTGGTATATGGTATCCCATCCTGGCATTTGTGCTGCCCCCATTCTGTCCCCACCATCCTATCCTGGTATGCATGGCACCTCTCATCCCTATCCTCGTATGCATAGCACCTCTCATCCTTATCTTGGTATGCATGGCACCCCTCATCCCAAATGCTGGTGTGCATGGCACCCCTCATCCCCAATCCTGGAATGCATGGCACCCCAAACCCCAATCCTGGTTTGCATGGCACCCCTAACCCCCAATCCTGGTATGCATGGCACTCCTCATCCCTATTCTGGTATGTATGGTACCTCTCATCCTGGTATGCATGACACCCCATCCCTCATCCTAATATGCATGGTATCCCGCTTTCCTATTCTGGTATGTATGGTACCCCTCATCCTGGTATACAATGCACCCCTCATTCCAATTCTGGAGTACCAGAAACCTGGTATGCATGGCTCCTTCATCCCCAGTCCTGGTATGCATGGCACCCTCATCCCCTATCATGGTATGCATGGTACCCCTCATCCCCATTGCTGGTATGCATGGCACTCCTCACCCCCCAATCCTGGTGCTTGGTCCCCTCACCTCCAACCCTGGTATGCATGGTTCCCTCATCCCCCAATCCTGGTATGTGTGGTACCCCTCATCCTGGTATGCATGGCACGCCATTACTCATCCTGGTATGCATGGTCCCCACACCCACCAATCCTGGTATGCATGGTACCTTTCATCCCCCAATCCTGGTATGCATGGTACCCCTCATCCCCAATCCTGGTATGCATGGTACCCCTCATCCCCAATCCTGGTATGTTTGGTACCCCATCCCTCATCCTGGTATGCATGGTACCCCACATTCCTATCCTGGTATGCATGGTACCCCACATTCCTATCCTAGTATGCATGGTACCCCTCATCCCTATTCTGGTATACATGGTACCCCCTATTCTGGAATGTATGGCCTCCTCCTCCCAGAAATCTGGTATGCATGGCACCCAATCACTCATCCTGGTATGCATGGCTCCCTCATCCCCAATCCTGGTAGGTATGGCCCTCTCATCCCTATCCTGGTATGCATGGTACCCCTCATTCCTATTCTGGTATGCATGGTACCCCTCATCCTGGTATGCATGGCACCCCATCCCTCATCCTGGTATGCATGGTACCCCTCATCCCTATTCTGGTATGCATGGCACCCCTCATCCCCATTGCTGGTATGCATGGCACCCCTCACTCCCCAATCCTGGTATGCATGGTCCCCTCACCCCCCAATCCTGGTATGCATGGTCCCCCCTCCACCTCCAATCCTGGTATGCATGGTCCCCTTCACCCCATAATCCTGGGATGCATGGTACCCCTCATCCCCCAATCCTGGTATGTATGGCCCCTCATCCCCCAATTCTGGTATGTGTGGCCCCCTCACCCCCCAATCCTGGTATGTATGGCACCCCTCATCCCTTTCAAGCTGCACACATACAAAAAAATAAACACTTATACTCACCTTTCTTCCCTGTGCTCCAGCGCTGTTGTGTCCTGTTCTGCCGGAGGTCGGGGGAGGAGTGCGGCGCTGGAGTACGCGCGTGCCCATACCGTGCTGTTCGGCGCCATTTTGCTGAAGACACACTGCAAATGTGTCTTCAGTAAAATGGCGCCGGATAGCGCTATGCGCATGCACCAATTCCGACCCCTCACTCGTGCCCCGGTCTCCAGCGAAGAGAGGCGCTGCGGCAACGCTTCTCCCGGTTATGTAAGTATGGCGCCGGAGATCGCGGTATGCGTGGAATACAATAGAAGCAGTGCACAACAGAGTTGTATGCTGAAATGTGCCCTGCTGTCTTTGTCTGAACCTCACTAATGGCACAAGAAAAAAAATCTGCTGGAAGGTTGATTTCACAGCCACACAGGACACTAGATACAGTTAGGTCCATATATACAGTACAGACCAAAAGTTTGGACACGCCTTCTCATTTAAAGATTTTTCTGTATTTTCATGACTATGAAAATTGTACATTCACACTGAAGGCATCAAAACTATGAATTAATACATGTGGAATTATATACTTAACAAAAAAGTGTGAAACAACTGAAAATATATCTTATATTCTAGGTTCTTCAAAGTAGCCACCTTTTGCTTTGATGACTGCTTTGCACACTCTTGGCTTTCTCTTGATGCGCTTCAAGAGGTAGTCACCGGAAATTATTTTCACTTGACAGGTGTGCCCTGTCAGGTTTAATAAGTGGGATTTCTTGCCTTATAAATGGGGTTGGGACCATCAGTTGTGTTGTGCAGAAGTCAGGTGCATACACAGCTAATAGTCCTACTAAATAGACTGTTAGCTGCTTTTTTCTTGCCATAATACAAATTCTAAGTAAAGAAAAACGAGTGGCCATCATTACTTTAAGAAATGAAGGTCAGTCAGTGCGAAAAATTGGGAAAACTTTGAAAGTGTCCCCAAGTGCAGTTGCAAAAACCATCAAGCGCTACAAAGAAACTGGCTCACATGAGGACCGCCCCAGGAAAGGAAGACCAAGAGTCACCTCTGCTTCTGAGGATAAGTTTATCCGAGTCACCAGCCTCAGAAATCGCAGGTTAACAGCAGCTCAGATTAGAGACCAGGTCAATGCCACACAGAGTTCTAGCAGCAGACACATCTCTACAACAACTGTTAAGAGGAGACTTTGTGCAGCAGGCCTTCATGGTAAAATAGCTGCTAGGAAACCACTGCTAAGGACGGGCAACAAGCAGAAGAGACTTGTTTGGGCTAAAGAACGCAACGAATAGACATTAGACCAGTGGAAATCTGTGCTTTGGTCTGATGAGTCCCAATTTGAGATCTTTGGTTCCAACCACCGTGTCTTTGTGCGACGCAGAAAAGGTGAATGGATGGACTCTACATGCCTGGTTACCACCGTGAAGCATAGAGGAGGCGGTGTGGGGGTGCTTTTCTGTTGACACTGTTGGGGATTTATTCAAAATTGAAGGCATACTGAACCAGCATGGCTACCACAGCATCTTGCAGTGGCATGCTATTCCATCCGGTTTGCGTTTAGTTGGACCATCATTTATTTTTCAACAGGTCAATGACCCCAAACACACCTTCAGGCTGTGTAAGGACTATTTGACCAAGACGAAGAGTGATGGGGTGCTACGCCAGATGACCTGGCCTCCACAGTCACCAGACCTGAACCCAATCGAGATGGTTTGGGGTGAGCTGGATGGCAGAGTGAAGGCAAAAGGGCCAACAAGTGCTAAGCATCTCTGGGAACTCCTTCAAGATTGTTGGAAGACCATTTCTGGTGACTACCTCTTGAAGCTCAACAAGAGAATGCCAGGAGTGTGCAAAGCAGTCATCAAAGCAAAAGGTGGCTACTTTGAAGAACCTAGAATATAAGACATATTTTCAGTTGTTTCACACTTTTTTGTTAAGTATATAATTCCACATGTGTTAATTCATAGTTTTGATGCCTTCAGTGTGAATGTACAATATTCATAGTCATGAAAATACAGAAAAATCTTTAAATGAGAAGGTGTGTCCAAACTTTTGGTCTGTACTGTATTTGGACAGAGACAACATTTTTCTAATTTTGGTTCTAGACATTACCACAATGAATTTTAAACAAAACAATTCAGATGCAGTTGAAGTTCAGACTTTCAGCTTTCATTTGAGGGTATCCACATTAAAATTGGATGAAGGGTTTAGGAGTTTCAGCTTCTTAACATGTGCCACCCTGTTTTTAAAGGGACCAAAAGTAATTGGACAAATTAAATAATTGTAAATAAAATGTTCATTTCTAGTACTTGGTTGAAAACCCTTTGTTGGCAATGACTGCCTGAAGTCTTGAACTCATGGACATCACCAGACTCTGTTTCCTCTTTTTTGATGCTCTGCCAGGCCTTCACTTCGGTGGTTTTCAGTTGCTGTTTGTTTGTGGGCCTTTCTGTCTGAAGTTTAGTCTTTAACAAGTGAAATGCATGCTCAATTGGGTTGAGATCAGGTGTCTGACTTGGCCATTCAAGAATATTCCACTTCTTTGCTTTAATAAATTCCTGGGTTGCTTTGGCTTTATGTTTTGGCTCATTGGTCCTCGTTTCATACTACAGATGGACAATCAGTTTGGCTGCATTTGGCTGGATCTGAGCACACAGTATGGCTCTGAATACATCAGAATTAATTCGGCTGCTTCTGTCCTGTGTCACATCATCAATAAACACTAGTGACCCAGTGCCACTGACAGCCATGCATGCCCAAGCCATCACACTGCCTCCGCCGTGTTTTACAGATGATGTGGTATGCTTTGGATCATGAGCTGTACCACGCCTTCGCCATACTTTTCTCTTTCCATCATTCTGGTAGAGGTTGATCTTGGTTTCATCTGTCCAAAGAATGTTCTTCCAGAACTGTGCTGGCTTTTTTAGATGTTTTTTTAGCCAAGTCCAGTCTAGCCTTTTTATTCTTGATGCTTATGAGTGGCTTGCACCATGCAGTGAACCCTCTGTATTTACTTTCATGCAGTCTTCTCTTTATGGTAGATTTGGATATTGATACACCTACCTCCTGGAGAGTGTTGTTCACTTGGTTGGCTGTTGTGAATGGGTTTCTCTTCACCATGGAGATTATTCTGCGATCATCCACCACTGTTGTCTTCCGTGGGTGCCCAGGTCTTTTTGCATTGATGAGTTTACCAGTGCTTTCTTTCTTTCTCAGGATGTACCAAACACTAGATTTTGCCACTCCTAATATTGTAGCAATTTCTCGGATGTGTTTTTTCTGTTTTTGCAGCTTTACCCTCCGTCAGGGGCAATATATTTCATAACGAGTTTAGGGGCATTGCGCCTGTCAGGCACAGGCTAGAAAATTGGCTATATTTTCCTTTTTTTAAAATTTCAATGCTCTAAAAGTCATCAGTTACCTTAATAGGAATGTAATAAATGAGAATACACATAATCAGACAGCCTTTAAAGTTAGGAAGGTACTGGGAGGAGGGTGTTTCCCAGACAAACACCTGCAAATAGAGAAATGAAACTGAGTGAGCTGCGCCTGTCAGATCAGTTGCCCCTGACGAAGGGTTAAGGATGGCTTGTTTCACCTGCATGGAGAGCTCCTTTGACCGCATGTTTACTTCGCGCCAAAACCTTCCAAATGCAAGCACCACACCTCAAATCAACTCCAGGCCTTTTATCTGCTTAATTGAGAATGACATAACGAAAGGATTGCCCACACCTGTCCATGAAATAGCCTTGGAGTCAATTGTTCAATTACTTTTGGTCCCTTTAAAAACAGGGTGGCACATGTTAAGGAGCTGAAACTCCTAAACCCTTCATCCAATTTTAATGTGGATACCCTCAAATAAAAGCTGAAAGTCTGAACTTCAACTGCATCTGAATTGTTTTGTTTAAAATGCATTGTGGTAATGTCTAGAACCAAAATTAGAAAAATGTTGTCTCTGTCCAAATATATATAGACCTAACTGTATCTAAACTAACTGACTCAGAAGCAACCGCCTACCTAACTAGCTAGAATCTCTCAGTATCCAGGAGCAGCATCAGGGCATCCTCTCTGACCTGTTATACTGACAAAATGGCACTAAAACAACACGTCCGCTCTTCATATAGAGAGAGACGTGATTTCAGCAGCCAATGGCACAAGCCCTTGTGTCTGGACATTGTGGATGGTTCCTGTGCCCTGATTGGCTAGTCACAATTTGAACACATAGAGATAGGAAAAAAAAAAAGATTACAAGCACGCCGCTCCTCTGAGCTCTCCCCTCATTAAACATGTCCCCCCACTCATCATACAGCACCACTATCCTAGCCAAAGTGATAAAAATTCTGTAGTGGAAAAGCAATAATTTCCCATACTTTTACCAAATTTTGCAGATTTTAAGTTAAAATACTCGTGTGTCCGATCATGAATCCGAAAGTGTAATGTTCGTGCCGAATTTGAAATTGGCGAACATTTTCCGAACATGTTGGCTCATCTGTAGTCATCGCACCTGCTGCGCTGAGACATCAGATGCCGAGGAAGAATAATGGGGGGAGGGAGCATCAGCTGACGCTCCCTCTTTCATTATTGCTTTCAACAACACCGGGCCCTCCTGACTCACGGGCCCCATAGCGGCCGCGTGGCCTGCTGCCATTGGCGATACACCACTGGTTTTAAAGTACAGTGTGTGTTATTAGAAAGCTTGTGACTGTGATGTAACTGGATTACAATGGGAACACTTCTACTCTTCAGCTGTGCTCTCTGTAGCTGTGTGACTGCACCAGAGCAGATGCGAACTCATGAGGGAGGGCAATGCATTATGGGAGATGAGGGAAGCTGCGCAACTATAAAGAGTGCTGGCAGACGTTGTGTGATGTTAGTCGCGCCCACACAGACCTCAAGAGTACGAAAAATAATAAAAATAAGTCATATGGCGCAAAAAAAGCATAATCTTAGCTGTCATCTGATCTATCACTATCAACCAGTGCAGGTTTTTTTTTTCATGAAATTACATTTACATTTTAAGCATCAGCCATTGCCAGAATACAATAAACTTACATTTGTCATACGCAGACTATGGAGAATCACATTACCAGCATAAAACACTAAATATCTGAGTAGGCTGTTAAATTAGTACCCATTCATGTGCAGCAGAGCTGTCTCCATGATAAACTAAACTAAAAGAAGTATTGGTTCAAAATTTTGTTCACATTTACAATATACTAATCAGGTTTTGACATAGAGTGCTGTGTGTCTGTACTGACTATCCAGTTCATGACAGATCACAAGGTAAACTATGGTGGAAGCAGCTTTTCCAATATAGGAAACCAGAGGGTGAGAAACTGCTCCTCTATTGAATGAGTGAACAAGTTAAAGCTAAAATTAAGTGGGTCACAAAAAAATGTAGACTGTAGTAGACCCCTCATTGATTATATATGTTACATAAATACTGTAGTAGACCCCTCATTGATTATATATATTACATAAATACTGTAGTAGACCCCTCATTGATTATTTTTATGACAAATACTGAAGTAGACCCCTTATTGATTATATCTATATCATAAGTACTGTAGTAGACTCTAGTAGACCCCTCATTGATTATATCTATAACATAAATGCTGTAGTACACTTTAGTAGACCCTTCATTGATTATATCTATAACATAAATACTATAGTAGACTGTAATAGACCCTTCATTGATTATATCTATAACAAATACTGCAGGAGATCCTCTGATTATATCTATAACATAAATACTGTAGAAGACTGTAGTAGACCCCTCATTCATTATATCTAAAACATAACTACATGGCTAATGAAGTGATAAATATTTGAAACAGTAAAAAATGTTCTAGAGCAATAAAACTAATAACAAACATAAAATGTATCACTGTAGTATAGACAAAGCCTAAAGGAGCTTTCCTGGGACTTGCATTTAGAGCCTAAAGCACTCAGAGATTGGTCTCAACATTTTCTTTTACACCATTAGCTGTAAGATTGTTTATTTTAAAAATTAGATTCTTGCCAAAAAGTGAAAATCACAATAATGAGAAAAGAGTGTCTGCTTAGATACAGTACACTGGGGTGATTCACTAGGCTACATGTGTCAAAATAATCTTACATGCCTTGCATCACCATTGTGCGTTTTAGACCTTTTAGTATAATTACACACTTTTCTAGTGCACAGACTTTTCCTGTTATCATTTTCTTTTAGTATCATTATATATATTTATATATATTCTATACACAGAATTCTACATGGCTACCCAAATAGATACAGTTGAAACCAGAAGTTTACATACACTATAAAAAAAGACACATATGCATGTTTTTTTCAATATCTGACATGAAATCAGAATAAACTTTTCCCATTTTAGGTCAGTTAGGATTACCATCATTTTTAATATTTGCCAAATGCCAGAATAATGAGAGAGAGAATGTTTTAAGGCATTTTTATTACTGATTTCAAAGGCAAAAGTATACATACATTTCATTAGTATTTGTTACCATTGCTCTTAAACTGAATGACTTGGGTCAAACATTTGGGAAATCCTTCCACAAGCTTCTCACAATAGTTGGTCGGAATTTGGGCCCATTCCTCCCGACAAAACTGGTGTAACTGATCCAGGTTTGTAGGTCGCCTTGCTCACACTTGCCTTTTCAGCTTTGCCCATACATTTTCAATATTATTGAGATCAGGGCTTTGTGATGGCCACTCCAAAACATTGACTTTGTTATCCTTAAGCCACTTTGTTACCATTTTGGCAGTATGCTTCGGGTCATTGTCCATTTGGAAGACCCATTTCCGCCCAAGCTTTAACTTCCTGGCTGATGTCTTGAGATGTTGCTACAGTAATGCCACATAATCTTCTTTTCTCATGATGCCATCTATTTTGTGAAGTGCATCAGTCCCTCCTGCAGCAAAACAACCCCACAAGATGATGCTGCCACCCCCGTGTTTCACAGGTGGGATGGTGTTCTTAGGCTTCCAAGCTTCTCCCTTTTTCCTCCAAATGGAACGATGGTCATTATGCCCATAAAGTTCAATTTTAGTTTCACCATACCACAGGACATGTCTCCAAAAATTAAGGACTTTGTTCCTGTGTGCATTTGCAAACATTATTCTGGCTTTTTATGTTTCTTTTGGAGTAATGGCTTCTTCCTGGCAGAGTTGCCTTTCAGCCCATGCTGATACAGTACTCGTTTCACTGTGTATATTGACACAATCTTACCAGCTTCCGCCATCATCTTCACAAGGTCTTTTGCTTTTATCCTTGGATTGATATGCACATGTCAGACCAAAGCACTTTTATCTCTGCGACACAGTACCCGTCTCCTTCCTGAGCGGTATGATGACTGGACATTCCCATCTTGATTGTACTTGCGTATAATTGTTTGTACAGATGAATGAGGCACCTTCAGGTATCTTGAAATTGTACCCAAAAATGAGCCAGACTTGTGTAAGTCCACAATTCTCTTCCTGATATCTTGACTGATTTCTTTAGACTTTTTCCATAATGCTACATAAAGAAGCTGTGTGTTTCAGGTGTGCATTAAAAGACATCCACAGGTGTGTCTCTAATTAACTCAGATGTTGCCAAAAAAACTATCAGAAGCTTCCAAACACATGACATCATCATAAGGGCAGAGCAGAATTGTTTAAAGGCATAGACTACACACGTTCTCCTCTTGACTTGCTTGAAGCTGGCCAGGTGAGAGGCCCAAATCTACAAATGGAAAAGTGAACAGCTCTTCTGAGTGTCCAAGTGTTGGATCAGTTGTCTCCAGGCACTTGGCATGGTTGGATTAAGGAGGATCAGTGTAAGGAGCTGCCCACTTACTAAAGACTATGATACTTTTCCAGCACGGACCACCATTTTCATCAATATTATTATTTTGTGTTATTAGTGATTTACTTGTTATGTTTTATATAGTTCTGCTTACTTGTCAGTATGTAAGATTCACTTGTAAAATGTCCAGCATTCCGCTAATCTCATCTTTATCTCAGGAGTCCATTGTTTCAACAGCCAATAATCTGATTAGGTGAGTGTAGATTGAGTCACAGTGGAGCCGTCACCACAAGGGGTCTTACAGGCAGTCTCAGATGAAGGCTTCTAGAATATTCTTCATTGTTTTAGCGACCAGTAAATGCTTAAGGGGAAGGGTGTCAGCACTTCTGAGCTGGTAGGGGGCTGACCCCAGGGAAGTAGAGGAGAGACATGTTTTAGTCTAGGAGTTTGTGGAAGGATGCTGGATGGTTAGGATCTGTGGCTGTGGACCTGGAGCTGATGGATGGATGACTTACGGAGTGTTGAAGATCTGTTATCAACTAAAGTGGATAAACGTGCTTCAGTTGTGGATATATCATTTGGATTTAAAGTTTATTGAAGGACTGCTGCTACTGGATATCTGTGCTTTCATCATTTTATCTGTCGTCTGGAGGATCATGGACTGTGGCTACAGACTATACTGGCTGGAGATACGGAATCTGTGGGCAACCCAAAAGTTGGGAGACAGTGGGTATCACCTGATACAAAGCCAGTGAAACTACTGATTCCAGGTTGAGAACTTAAGGACTGAGAGAACTGTATTTTGGCCATTTACTTGGAATTGCTGCATTACCATGGAGGTGATTAATAAAATATTGTTGCATTGTTAACCTGCCTAGGTGATTACTTACAACCCACAACCTCAGATCTTTACAATCAGGGTGAGGAATATGCGGTCCAGACTCACAGCTATTGAGACTTGACCGTGTAGAAGACATGGTGGTGGTGGTGGTAAAGTGACTGGAAGCATTATCTGCTATCCAACCAACAACCTTTTGACACTGCTCTGTGTTCAATAGTGGTCCCCTTGTAATTGGGACAGGAAGGTTGAGCGACAAGAAGCGGGTGTTTGTTGTGGCACAATTTCAGCTTGCCCACAGCCAAGGCCTCGGCCTCTGCATGCACCATCACCATCACCATCATGTCCACTACCCTCTCCCTTGCCACGCTCCTTGCTCATTTTAAATGGAGGACAATATTTTCCACGTTCACTAGAAATGGCTGATTTTGGAGAGCAGTTATATGTGATAAGTCTGACAGAGAAACACGGTTTTAAATAGCAGGACTGTAGTTTACTAATAGTATTCTTCACAGAGACCTAGTGTGAAAAGCTTGACGAACACACTGCAACGTAATGAAAATGGAACCCTGAAATGGCTGATTTTGGAACGCAGTTATATGTGATACGTCCTACAGAGAACCACGATTTTAAATAGCGGGCCTGTAGTTTACTAATACTATTCTTCACAGAGACCTAGTGTGAATAGCTTGACCGACACAGTGTAATGAAATGAAAATGGAAGCCAAAAATGGCTGATTTTGGAACACAGTTATATGTGATACATCTGACAGAGAATCACGGTTTTAAATAGCAGGCCTGTAGTTTACTAATACTATTCTTCACAAAGACCTAGTGTGAATAGCTTGACCGACACACTTCAACAAAATGAAAATGGAAGCCAGAAATGGCTGATTTTGGAACACAGTTATATGTGATACATCTGACAGAGAACCGCGGTTTTAAATAGCAGGCCTGTAGTTTACTAATATTATTCTTCTTCACAGAGACCTTGTGTGAATAGCTTCACTGACACACTGGAAGAAAATGGAAATGGATGCGAATATTTTCCATGTTCAGTTCAAATTTCTGGATTTTTATTGCTGTAATATGGAAAATATCTGGCTGTATTCTGCAGTGCTAAAAAGCAAATGGAGCAGAAACATAGTGTACTCTGGATTGCTTTTTAAGCAATTAACCAGGATTAAGATAAAAAAAAATTGCCCTGGCCCCTGATACCTGGGGCTATGTCTACAAATATTTGTCACAGCAGGATCAGTCAGAAGTTGAACATGCAATGGACCCTCTTGTGCTGTATCATACACTGCAGTCTGTCACATACACTGCCTGCCTTGGTTTTTAAGCAAATAACCAGGATTAAGATAAAAAAAAATTCCCTGGCCTTTGATACCTGGGGCTACGTCTACAAATATTTTTCACAGCAGGATCAGTCAGAAGTTGAACATGCAATGTACTCTCTTGTGTTGTATCATGCACTGCAGTCTGTCACATACCCTGCCTGCCTAACTCCTTCTATCACCTTCACCACTGAAAATATGCAGCCTCAGAAGGACTGTTAGTTCAGATGGATATATATATGTATGTTGGGGAATACCTATACTAACTATAAACAAGCAAATCTCTCCCTGACTCAGCAGCAGCTCTCCCTACTCTACCTGTTTCCGGGGTAGACTGTGATGAGCATAGCGGTGCCAAGTCTGATATAGACCTGATGATGCTGTGCGGCCAGCCAATCACTGTAATGTTCACAACCAATATGGCTAAGGCATTAGAGTGTGTGGCAAGCAATCCCTGCCTGTTCATTGGTGCTCTAAAGAGCGCCAAACATGCAGGGCGGGGACCCGAGAATACTCGCCGAGCTTGTTCGTTCGTTCATCACTAGTAATAATCATAGTTATTTATCAATATGCTCCCAACTTTGCACTTCTGATTAGGACTTCCCTATTCATAAGCTCTTGAATCACATTACTGTTGAGATTGTCAGTAAATTATTAAGAATTTATTGCCCCGAAATCAATTGAAATGAGGAAAAAAATAAAGTGTGAGAGAAATCTAATATCCAATATCTGTATTCTTTATAATCCCCAACCAACGATCGCAATGTTTTACGCCCTCCCCAAGGTGCACAAGAAAATAACCCTAACTCCTGGGCGCCCAATTGTATCTGGAAATAACAACTTAATGGAGAGGGAAAGTAGGTACATTGATGAGATTTTGGCACCATTTGTGCAATCTTTGCCATCTTTCATTCAAGATACTAAAGATTTGGTCTCAAAATTGAGGGGTATCAATGTTTCTAATACCACTATCTTGACAAGTTTGGACGTTGAGGCCCCTTATAGCAGTATAGATCACAATTTTGGCATTACTGCAATAACACATTTCTTAAATATGAAGAGTAGACAATTTATGCAACATAATCAGTTTATTTTGTCACTTTTGAGGTTTGTGTTGAGGCATACTTTTTTATGTTTGATGATATATTTTATTATCAAACAAAGGGGACCGCTATGGGTACAACATGTGCACCGACATGTGCAAATTTATTTTTGGGGTGGTGGGAGGATTAGCATGTCTTTAATGAGGATTTAATTTTCTACACAAGTCATATTTTATTTTGGGGCAGATTTATAGATTATGTTTTGATTTTGTGGGATGTGGTACTGATATTTTTCTGGATTTTGTTTCTATATTAAACAATAATCAAATTGGAATGTTTACTTATGAGATTGGAGTGAAACAAATTGATTTTCTAGACTTGAAGATTCGGATTGATGACTCTGGCTGTGTATACACTGAAGTCTTTCGGAAACAGACCTCCAATAACAATCTCCTTCACTGGGAGAGCTGGCAACCAGGAGCATTGAAGGCTTGAATACCAGTAGGCCAGTATTTATGTGCTAGACAGAATTGCTCAGATGAGGCCACATTTCTAATTGAGAGTAGGAATCTCTTTGGTAGATTCACAGCAAGGGGATATCCTAAAAAGGTTCTCCATAAAGCAGTTAGTAGAGCAAAAAAGACCGATAGGGATCAGCTCCTGAGTGCTAGGATGACTAAACACAAACAACAGGGTGCGTTGCATCGGCACATTTGATGATTAGACAAGTACTGTATGTAAGATCATGCAGAATTACTGGCCTCTTCTGCTAGCAGACCCAGATTTGAGGGAGATTGTCGGTGGACGTCCAGAAATTACATTCCGAAGAGGGAAAAATTTAAGGGACCATCCTTCATATAGTCACTTCAGAAGGTACGGGTTGTCTAGTTCCCTAAAGGGTGTATCTGGATCTCGGGTTGATGTGGTGGATGTGGTGGATGTTCCTTTTGTAGATATTTGACTCACAGTACGGTCTTTGTGAACTCAGCAGATGGACGTGAATACTACACAATATTTTTTTTGATAATACCAACAAAATTGATGTTATGAAGCGGCCAGCCCAATCTCCAGACCTCAATCCAATTTGAGAATTCGTGGAGTGACATCAAAATGCTGTTTTTTATACAAAACCTAAGAATGCACAAGAACTGTGGAATGTAGTTCAGTCATCTTCGGCTGGCATATGTATTTGCAGGTGTCAGATGTTAGTTGACTCCATGCCAAACAGATGAATAACCTTTATTTCTGACAACTGATTTACAGCTAAATATTAGTTCAGTGATTAACAGAAAAGTGAAATTTGTAAACAAGTTTCAGCTTATAATGTAAATATTCCAGTCTGTAAATAAAAATGCCGACACTGCTATTTTTTTGTACAACCTGCTATTCCTTTTTTCTTTATTTTCAATTTAAAAATTGATATTTTGTTCATTTTTCATTTGGAATTGAATGTGCAGTGCTCCCAGTGCCTTTGTGTATATGGAAATAAATGCTATTTTGAGGATTGAGCTTTTTCTCAGTTGTTATTATTGTTGTTATTATTATTATTCCTATTATTTTGCACATAACTGTATACTATGTCTTGTTAAAATCTTATTGGTTATATTCTAATTCCTACTCTTACTATAATAAAGGGACACCACATTTTTGGCCCCCAGAGAGAGCCTTAACCCCTTCACCACCTTGCAATTTTCCATTTTTGCTCATTCATGCTGCCTGCTGATATAGGCAGAACACAGAGCTGACAGCACAGCAAATGTGTTTGCAATGAGATAAGGCTCAACTCTGCTGCACTGTGTTGGTTATAATCAAGCATAGCTCTGCTGCAGAGCACTATGAGAGGACAAGTGTTGCTGCAAATGTTTGTAATGAGACAAACTTCACTTGTGCTGTACTGTGTTAAATCTAATCTCACTGCAGAGCTGTGTATGATTATGAAAGCAGACTGTCAACCATTACTTAGTTCACACTTATTTAAAATAAGCTCTGAAAACAGATTCTAGGCGAGATCAGTGTCCAGCCCACAGATATTAACAGCTCATTTACACATAAGAAAAATGTGGATTTATCTGGAATATGACATTGGATCACAGATACAGTGAGTGAAATAAGTATTGAAGTATTGAACACATCACTAATTTTCTAAGTAAATATATTTCTAAAGGTGCTATGACATGAAATTCTCACCAGATGTCGGTAACAACCTATCCAATCTTCAAAGGCAAAGAAATCAAACCATAGATGTCCATAAATTAAGTTATGTGTAATAATGAGAAATTACACAGGGAAAAAGAAATGAACACATGAAGAAAGAGAGCTACAAAAAAGTATTGAAAGTCATAACACCAGCTGAAATCTATCAGTAATTAAGAAGCAATCCTGCCACTTAGTGAAAAGTAATATCAGCTGGTTCAACTGATTGCCTATAAAAAGGTGTCTCATTACCAATGTGCCACACAAGAAACATCTCATGATGGGTAAAACCAGTGAGCTGTCCCAA
This sequence comes from Phyllobates terribilis, assembly GCF_046119375.1. Taxonomy (NCBI): domain Eukaryota; kingdom Metazoa; phylum Chordata; class Amphibia; order Anura; family Dendrobatidae; genus Phyllobates; species Phyllobates terribilis. The sequence goes on along the minus strand of NW_027362768.1, from coordinate 51,147,534 downwards.
GACCTTCACAACCTTATTATTGCAAAACAAACTGATGGCACTGGATACAGAAGCATTTCTAAACTATTGATGGTTGCAGTGAGCACTGTTGGGGCCATAATTGAGACGTGGAAAGAACATCATTTTACCATAAACCTGTCATGACCAGGTGACCCCTGAAAGATTTCAGATATATGAGTGGAAAGAATTATCAGAAGAGTTGTCCAAAATCTAAGGGCCACCTATGGAGAGCTACAGAAAGTTATGTGCAATAATGAGAAATGGCACAGGAAAAAAGTATTGAACACGCTTACTAAAATTTATTTAAGCTCTTCACCCCAAAGCCTGTTTTAACCTTCCTGACCAGGCAAAATTTTCCAATTCTGACTAGTGTCACTTTGTGTGATAATAACTCTGCAACACTTAAACGTACCCCAGTAATTCTGAGATTTATAGTAGTGGTAAATTTAGGTAAATATTTTTTGCTTTTATTTGTGAAATTATCCGAAATTTGGCAAAAGTTTTGCAATTTTCAAAATTTCAATTATTGTGCACTTAAACCAAAAATTTATATCCAGCAAAATACTTAATAAATAACATTTACCACATGTCTACTTTACATCAGAATCATTTTTGAAACATAATTTTTTTGTTAAGAAGTTAGAAGGGTTAAAAGTTTATCAGCAATATCTCATTTTCTAAGAAAATTTACAAAAGCATTTTTCTTCAGGACCACATCACGTTTGAAGTGACTTTGAGGGGTCTATATGACAGAAAATACCCAAAAGTTACATCATTTTAAAAACTGAACCCCTCAAAGTGCTCAAACTACATTCAAAAAGTTTAATAACCCTTTAGGTGCTTCACAAGAATTAAAGGAATGTGGAAGTAAAAAATGAAAATATTTAATTTTGTCACCAAAATGTTGCTCTAGTCCCAAATTTTTCATTTTTATAAGGGTAGCAGGAGAAAATGGACCCAAAAATTTGTTGTGCAATTTCTTGTGAGTTCACAGTGGAAAACTAATGTTTGGGCGCACAGCAGGGCTTGGAAGGGAAGGAGCGCCATTTGAGTTTTGAAGCGCAAAATTGTCTAGAACAGTCAGCAGAGGTCACATCGCGTCTGCAGAGCCCCTGATATGCCTAAACACTGGAAACCTGCCACAAGGGACCTCGTCTTGGAAACTACACCTCTTAAGGAATTTATCTAGAGGTGTGGTGAGCACCTTGAATCCACAGGTACTTCACAGAATTTGATAACGGTGAGCCATAAAAATGAAAATTAAGATTTTTCCCCTAAAAATGTTGCTCTAGCTCCAAATTTTCATTTGCACAAGGGTAGTAGTAGAAAATGGACAACCCAATTTATGTGCATTTCTCCTGAGTATCCTGATAGCCCATATGTGGTGGAAAACTACTGTTTGGGTGCTTGGCAGGGCTTGGTAGGGAAGGAGCACCATTTGACTTTTGGAGCTCAAAATTGTCAGGAAGATCCCTTGATGTGCCTGTACAGTGGAAGCCCCCACAAGTGACCCTTTTTTGAAAACTACACTCCTCTAGGAATTTATTCAGGTGTGATGAGCACCTTGAACACAAAGGTGCTTCACAGAATTTAATAACGTTGAGCCGTGAAAATGAAAATGATGATTTTTCCAGCAAAAATGTTGATTTAGCTCAACATTTTTCACTTTCACAGGGGTAGGAGAAGAAAATGGACCCCAAAATTTGTTGTCCAATTTCTCTTGAGTCCGCCGATACCCTATATGTGCTGGGAAACTACTGTTTGGGCACACTGCCGGGCTCCGAAAGGAAGGAGCAATGTTTTTTGAGCGCAGACTTTGATGGAATGGTCTGTGGGTGCCATGTTGCATTTGGAGAGCCCCTGATGTGCCTAAACATTGGAAATCCACCACGAATGACCCCATTTTGGAAACTACACCCTCAAGGAATTTACCTAGAGGTGAGATGAATACCTTGAACGAGAAGGTGCTTCACAGAATTTTATAATGTTGAGCCGCAAAAAAAAAACGAAATTTAATTTTCCCACAAAAATGTTGCTTTTGCCCCAAATTTTTCATTTTCACAAGGGTAAACAGAGAAAACGAATGGTATAATTTGTGTGCAAATTCTCCTGTGTAAGCCAATGCCCCATATTTGGTCAAAAAATATTTTTGAGGCTCAATGCAAAGTTCAGAAGGGAAGGCGCACCATATTATAGTGCAGATTTTGCTGCTATGGTTTGCGGGTGTAATGTCACATTGGAAGAGCCCCTGAAGTGTCAGAACAGTTAAACCCTCTGAAAAGTAACCCCATTTTACAAACTATACTCCTTAACCGGTTCAGGACCGCCCACTGTACATAAACGTCGGCGCTGCCTGGGCTCTGTGCAGCGCCGACGTTTAAAAACGGTGGGTGGTCCCGCAGCGCTCAGGACCCCCAGGGTCCTGCTAGCGCTGCGGTACCGGTTCAGAGCGATAGCTCTGACATGCGGCATCATGGGGACCTGATTGGATCAGGTCCCCATGATGTTAACCTGTTCCTATCTTCTAGATGCCGCGATCCATAGCGATCGCGGCATTTAAAAGATAGGGACAGCCGGTGGTCGGCGATCGGGACCCCCCACATACCTGTCAGCGGCGGGGATCCCGGTGCTGTGACCTCTGACATCATCGAGACCTGATTGGCTCAGGTCTCGATGATGTCAGCATCACACCAGCCAATCAGAGAGATCACCAGGGAAGTTTGTTTTAGCAACAAACTTTCCCGGGCGATCTGCCTGATAAATGCAGTTTCTCCTCCGATCTCAGTGAGAGAGCAGAGGAGAAACAGTGTGACAAGAGCTGTCAGCCTTGCCACTGTGAAAGTAAAAAAAAAAAAAAATAAAAAAGAAAGTAAGAGTTAGGGTTAGTGAGTCTGTCAGATCAGTCAGTCCTGTCAGATCAGTCCAGTCAGATCTGTCAGTCCTGTCAGATCTGTCAGTCAGATCTGTCAGATCTGTCAGTCAGTCCTGTCAGATCTGTCAGTCAGTCCTGTCAGTCCTGTCAGATCTGTCAGTCAGTCAGATCTGTCAGTCAGTCAGTTCTGTCAGATCTGTCAGTCAGTCAGTCCTGTCAGATCTGTCAGTCAGTCAGTCCTGTCAGATCTGTCAGTCAGTCAGTCCTGTCAGATCTGTCAGTCAGTCAGTCCTGTCAGATCTGTCAGTCCTGTCAGATCTGTCAGTCAGTCAGTCCTGTCAGATCTGTCAGTCAGTCAGTCCTGTCAGATCTGTCAGTCAGTCAGTCCTGTCAGTCAGTCAGTCCTGTCAGATCTGTCAGTCCTGTCAGTCCTGTCAGATCTGTCAGTCAGTCAGTCCTGTCAGATCTGTCAGTCAGTCAGATCTGTCAGTCAGTCAGATCTGTCAGTCAGTCAGTCCTGTCAGATCTGTCAGTAAGTCAGTCCTGTCAGATCAGTCAGTCAGTCCTGTCACATCAGTCAGTCAGTCCTGTCAGATCAGTCCGGTCAGTCCAGTCCGGTCCCGTCCTTTCAGTCCGGTCCGTTCAGTCCAGTCAAAAAATATAAAAATAAAATGGCCCGTCAGACTTATACCGCAGAGGAGGTGTATGCCCTGCTGTGTTCTGACACTGATGACAACGCAATCTCAGATGGAGATATGGATTTTGAGGGCTTTAGTAGCGGCGACACTGAGAGCCCAGAAATGAGCAGTGATTCTGTTCCATCCTCAAGCCCAAGGACCAGTACAGCAATAGGGGCAAATAGCGCTACTGGAGAAACGTCTCCAAATCAGGGAACACTGCCCAGTACAAGCGCTGTCCCTGCTACTAGTGAATTGGCGCACGCCAGTGTACAAGGGGCTTTGCCACATGATCCAGCATTTCCCAGATGGGAGGCTTCGGATTCGGCTGCTCCATTCAGCCCTGATTTCAACGCCACTCCTGGTATAAATGTGGAGGTGGAAGATTTTGGACCAATTCATTTTTTTAATTTGTTTTTTACAGACAGCTTGCTAGAGCATATTGTCGTGCAAACAAATTTATACGCGTCCCAATTCATAAGCCAGAATCCCCGATCTTACTATGCTAGGGCAAATTTATGGACACCAACTAATGTCCCGGAAATAAAAAAATTTTTAGGACTTACATTTGCCATGGGGCTTGTTAAAAAACCGAGCATTCGATCCTACTGGTCCAACCACCCTGTTCAAGCCACCCCTATGTTTTCAGTCATTCTGCCTAGGACCCGTTATGAAATGCTCATGCGGTTTTGGCATTTTAACGACAATAGTCAATGCCTGCCCAGAAATGCCCCAGAACATGACAGGTTATATAAAATTAGACCCATCATTGAAAATTTGTCAGAAAAATTCTTAAGCCTCTACACCCCAACACAAAATATTTCTATAGACGAGTCCCTTGTAAAATTCAAAGGAAGACTGCACCTCAAGCAATTTATCCCATCTAAAAGGGCAAGGTTTGGAATAAAGCTCTATAAAATGTGCGAAAGTTCAACCGGATACACATCCGCTTTTCGCATATATGAGGGGAAAGATAGCCAACTAAACCCACCAGGATGCCCTACTTATCTGGGGACATCTGGAAAAATTGTTTGGGAGCTGATAAGTCCATTTTTTCAAAAAGGCTACAATCTATATGTGGACAATTATTACACCAGCATACCCCTATTTAAAAGTCTGGTTGAACACAACATCGGGGCTTGTGGGACCATCCGTAAAAACCGTCAGGGGTTTCCACAACCATTGGTCAACCAAAAGTTTCAAAAGGGGCAGTCAGGGGCTGTACGCAACGGAGAGCTGCTTGCCCTGAAATATAAGGATAAGAGGGATATTTTTGTCCTCAGCTCGATCCACACAGATGCCACAAGGGCCACTGTAGAACTAGGATCCACCACTCCGAAGCAAAAACCTGTGTCAGTCATTGACTACAACAAACACATGGGGGGTGTGGACCTTGCAGACCAGGTTCTACAGCCATACCAGGTATCAAGAAAGTCCTATACCTGGTATAAAAAGTTGGTTATTTATTTGTTTCAGGTGGCCACATACAATTCTTTTGTGTTGTACAAAAAAGCAGGAAATTCAGATCCTTTTCTTGATTATCAAGAAAAGGTAATTGAAAATCTTGTCTTTCAAAGTGTTAGCCCCGCTCATCCATTAGAATCTGAGGATGTGAAAAGACTCACTGAGCGACATTTTATTGCACTTATTCCAGCAACGGAAACAAGAAGGAACCCCCAGAAAAGATGTCGTGTATGTACTAAGAGAGGAATGAGGCGTGATAACCGCTACTATTGCCCACAATGCCCATCATTGCCAGCCTTATGCGTCACTGACTGCTTTAAAATCTTCCACACAGAACCACGTTTTTAAACTGTAAAAATGTATCCCAATTTGTCATTCAAACATTTGGTTCATTTAGTGAATGACACATTCGAGTAGAGCTCACTTAATTTCCACGGGGGGTTCTCCAGAATCTAAACCTTCCATTGCGTGCTTGTTTCTGGAAATCATCCATTGAGTTAAAATGGTCACTAAACCCATAGATGAATTCCCAGAGGGGTTTCATTTCAGGGGGGATTCTTTAGCTCTGGTACTCTGAAAAGTGCCAGAACAGCATAATCCCCCCTGAAGTGACCCCATTATAGAAATGACACCTCTGTGGGAATTCATCTATGGGTTTAGTGACCATTTACCTATCTACTTATTTTCCCACCACTAGATTAATTTATACAGAGGAGTAGATTGTAAAATTCGGTCACTTGTTGTGGGTTTCCTCTGTTTAGGCACCTCAGGGGCTCTCCAAATGCAACATGGCGTCCGCTATCCATTCCAGTCAAATTTCCATTCCAAAAGTCAAATGGCGCTCCTTACCTTCCAAGCCATGCCGTGCGCCCAAACAGTGGCTTTGCACCACATATGGGGTATCAGCGTGCTCAGGAGAAATTGCACAACACATTTTGGGGTCCATTTTTTCTGGCTGCCCTTGTGAAAATTAAAAATTTGAGGCTAAAGTAGCAGTTTTGTGTTAAAAATGTGTTTTTTTATTTTCACACTTCAACATTATAAAATTCTGTGAAGCCCCTGGGGGTTCAAGGTGCTCACCACACATCTAGATAAGTTCCTTGAGGGGTCTAGTTTCCAAAATGGGGTCACTTGTTGGGGGTTTCCTCTGTTTAGGCACCTCAGGGGCTCTCCAAATGCAACATGGCGTCCGCTATCCATTCCAGTCAAATTTCCATTCCAAAAGTCAAATGGCGCTCCTTACCTTCCAAGTCATGCTGTGCGCCCAAACAGTGGCTTTGCACCACATATGGGGTATCAGCGTGCTCAGGAGAAATTGCACAACACATTTTGGGGTCCATTTTTTCTGGCTGCCCTTGTGAAAATTAAAAATTTGAGGCTAAAGTAGCAGTTTTGTGTTAAAAATGTGTTTTTTTATTTTCACACTTCAACATTATAAAATTCTGTGAAGCCCCTGGGGGTTCAAGGTGCTCACCACACATCTAGATAAGTTCCTTGAGGGGTCTAGTTTCCAAAATGGGGTCACTTGTTGGGGGTTTCCTCTGTTTAGGCACCTCAGGGGCTCTCCAAATGCAACATGGCGTCCGCTATCCATTCCAGTCAAATTTCCATTCCAAAAGTCAAATGGCGCTCCTTACCTTCCAAGCCATGCCGTGCGCCCAAACAGTGGCTTTGCACCACATATGGGGTATCAGCGTGCTCAGGAGAAATTGCACAACACATTTTGTGGTCCATTTTTTCTGGCTGCCCTTGTGAAAATTAAAAATTTGAGGCTAAAGTAGCAGTTTTGTGTTAAAAATGTGTTTTTTTATTTTCACACTTCAACATTATAAAATTCTGTGAAGCCCCTGGGGGTTCAAGGTGCTCACCACACATCTAGATAAGTTCCTTGAGGGGTCTAGTTTCCAAAATGGGGTCACTTGTTGGGGGTTTCCTCTGTTTAGACACCTCTGGGGCTCTCCAAATGCAACATGGCGTCCGCTATCCATTCCAGTCAAATTTCCATTCCAAAAGTCAAATGGCGCTCCTTACCTTCCAAGCCATGCCATGCACCCAAACAGTGGCTTTGCACCACATATGGGGTATCAGCGTGCTCAGGAGAAATTACACAACACATTTTGGGGTCCATTTTTTCTGGCTGCCCTTGTGAAAATTAAAAATTTGAGGTTAAAGTAGCAGTTTTGTGAAAAAAAGTTAAATGTTCATTGTTTTCTTCCACATTCCAAAAATTCCTGTGAAGCACCTGAAGGGTTAATAAACTTCTTGAATGTGGTTTTGAGCACCTTGAGGGGTGCAGTTTTTAGAATGGTATCACTTTTGGGTATTTTCTGTCATAAAGGCTCCTCAAAGTCACTTCAAATAAGATGTGGTCCCTAAAAAAAATGTTTTTGTAAATTTTGTTGTAAAAATGAGAAATCGCTGGTCAACTTTTAACCCTTATAGCTTCCTAACAAAAAAAAATTTTGGTTCCAAAATTGTGCTGATGTGAAGTAGACATGTGGGCAATGTTATTTATTAACTATTTTGTGTGATATATCTCTCTGATTAAAGAGCATGAAAATTCAAAGTTTGAAAATTGCAAAATTTTCAAAATTTTCGCCAAATTTCCGATTTTTTCACAATCAAACGCAAGTGATATCAAAGAAATTTTACCATTATCATGAAGTACAATATGTCACAAAAAAACAATCTCAGAATCAGGGGGATCCGTTGAAGCGTTCCAGAGTAATTACCTCATAAAGTGACAGTGGTCAGAATTGAAAAAATTGGCCCGGTCACGAAGGCAAAAACAGGCTCTGGCGCGAAGTGGTTAATTACCGTATTTTGCGGATTATAAGACGCACCTTTTTCTCCGAAATTTGGGAGGAAAAAGGGCTTGCGTCTTATAATGCGAACTTACGGTATTTTACCGGGGGAGGGGGGGGGTGTACGATTGGGGTCCCAGATACAGGAGGTTGGTGGCGGCTGCGGCCGAGGTGGGGCGATGCTGCAGGCCCCGTCCTCAGAAGAAGTGTCGCTGATTCAAGGCGTTGGTGGTGGCAGTGATAGCTGGACGATGCGTCTCTCGAGATCTCGATCTGTGCATGCTCCTGCAGCCATTTTGCTGAAGCACAGCACAGGGCTATGTATGGGACAGGGAACCTCAACTCAGCTCACCGCAGACTTCTGAGGACGAGGCCGCAGCATCGCCTTGCCACCACCGGGGCCCCTCAGCATTGCGCCACTACCGCCGCCACCACCGCCGCCTTGAATCAGCGACACTTCTTCTGAGGATGGGGCCCGCAGCATCGCCCGACTCCTGCCGCAGCCGCTGCAGCCGCCAATCTCCGGTATGTGTGACCCCTGCTCCACCACCGCTGCCCCCCAGGTAAAAAGGATTATAAGGCACAACATTTTATTTAAAAAAAAAAACATTTTTTCCTATTTTTCACCCCAAAATTTGGGGTGCGTCTTATAATCCGGTGCAAATTATAATCAGCAAAATACGGTAATTCATCTAAGGGTGCAGTGATCATATTAACACCACAGGTGTGTTACAAAACCTTATACCATTGGGCAGTGAAGAAAAAAATAATTACATTATTTCTACAAAAAATTTGTATTGGTCCCAGATTTTACATTTTCTCACAGGGAAATCGGTAGAAATGGCACCAAAATTTGTCACTCAATTTCTGCTGAATGTGGTAATACCCCATATGTGTCTGTACAGTACTGCTTAGTCACACTGTGACACTCGGGAGGGCCAGAGCGCTATTTGTCTCCTGGAGTACAGATTTTCCTAGAATATTTTGTGGACTCCATATACAGAGCCCTTAAGTGGTAGAAGAGCAGAATCCCCTCTCAAGTGACCCCATTTCGGAATTACACTCCTCTGCAAATGTATCTACAGTTATAGTGATTATTTTGACAATTATTATTATTTGTTGTAGCGTCATTTATTCCATGGGTGATATTCCATGACTATATGGGTGTTTTCCAGAAACAAACAGCAATAGATGTTGCAGAGAGAAAATTGCAAATTCGCCATTGTAATGCCCATACGTTGTGTCCAGCTCGTGGTTCTGGAGACACACACCGCATAAATTAAGCAAGCTCTCATTGCTACAGTCCTGACAAACATGTGGTTGCTAAATGTGGTTTAGGCACACTGAGCTCAGAAGGGAGGGGTGCATTTGGATTTGGGAGCCCAGAATTTGCTGGATTTCTTTTGGAGGGAGCCATATCACTTTTCCAGAGCTTTTGTGCTACCAGTAACTTGGAAGCCCCCTATATTTCTGGTAACAGATGACAGACCTGAGTGGGGACTTGCTTTTTTTGTAGATTGAGTTGAATATTTTATTGGGAACATTTTACATAACATTTTGGATCATGTTTATCCTGTGCTCTACGCTGAACACTTACATCGGGGATCAGGGTTTCTCTAAATCTCTGAATGAAGTGATTCAGCTGTCACCCCCGATGGATCCAATCACTATAATGAGGCAGCAGCATTACTCTGGACTCTGTCTGACCTCTGTTCAGCGGTGTCTTTCATTTCAGAGATGCACAATCTGTGTCTAACCGTGCTTTTATGCACGCTTAAAAAGATGGACACGGCCGGGTCAAAGGCCAGACGGCGTCCACAGTGCCTCCATCTGCCTCATTATAGGAAATCTTCTGCCGGTGGTTCCATCTGAATCACGTATTTTAGAGATCTACCTGGAAACCCTGGTATAAGCACTCAGCATAGAGCGCAGGATAAATATGAGCCAAGCCTTACTGCGATCTTTTGGAGGCAGAATGAACAAATCAGCAGCAGTTCAAGAATTGTTTTTATTTATTCTTTAACCACTTCGCGCCAGAGCCTGTTTTTGCCTTCGTGACCGGGCCAAATTTTTCAATTCTGACCACTGTCACTTTATGAAGTAATTACTCAGGAATGCTTCAACGGATCCCCCTGATTCTGAGATTGTTTTTTCGTGACATATTGTACTTCATGATAGTGGTAAAATTTCTTCGATATCACTTGCGTTTATTTGTGAAAAAATCAGAAATTTGGTGAAAATTTTGAAAATTTCATGCCCTTAAATCAGAGAGATATGTCACACAAAGTAGTTAATAAATAACATTTCCCACATGTTTACTTTACATCAGCACAATTTTGGAACCAAAATTTTTTTTTGTTAGGGAGCTATAAGGGTTAAAAGTTGACCAGCGATTTCTCATTTTTACAACAAAATTTACAAAAACATTTTTTTAGGGACCACATCATATTTGAGGTCACTTTGAGGGGTCTTTATGACAGAAAATACCCAAAAGTGACACCATTCTAAAAACTGCACCCCTCAAGGTGCTCAAAACCACATTGAAGAACTTTATTAACCCTTCAGGTGCTTCACAGGAATTTTTGGAATGTGGAAGAAAAAAATGAACATTTAACTTTTTTCACAAAAATGTTACTTTAGACCCAATTTTTTTTATTTTTGCAGGGGTAACAGGAAAAAATGGACCCCAAATTTTTTTGTGCAATTTCTCTTGAGCGCGCTGATACCCCATATGTGAGGGAAAACCACTGTTTGGGCGCACTGCAGGGTTCGGAAGGGAAGGAGAACCATTAGACTTTTTGAATGTAAAATTTGTTTGAATAATTAGCAGACGCCATGTTGCGTTTGGAGAGCCCCTGATGTGCCTAAACAGTGGAAACCCCTCACAAGTGACACCATTTTGGAAACTAGCCCCTTAGGGAACTTATCTAGATGTGTGGTGAGCACCTTGCACCCCCAAGTGCTTCACAGAAGTTTATAATATTGAGCCGTAAAAATAAAATTTTCACATTTTTCCCACAAAAAAATGTTTTTCATCCCCTAATTTTGCATTATCATAAAGGTAACAGGAGAAATTGCACCATTAAATTTGCTGTGCAATTTCTCCTGAGTTTGCCGATACCCCATATGTGGGGGAAAACCACTATTTGGGTACACTGCAGGGTTCGGAAGGGAAGGAGCGCCATTTGACTTTTTGAATGTAAAATTTGTTTGAATAATTAGCGGACGCCATGTCGCATTTGGGGAGCCCCTATTGTGCCTAAACAGTGTAAACCCCCCACAAGTGACACCATTTTGTAAACTAGACCCCTTAGGGAACTTATCTAGATGTGTGGTGAGCACATTGGGAGACAAAATAAACAAATCAGTAGCAGGTGAAGAATTGGTTTTATTTATTTTTTACGCCGTTCCTCGTGTGGTATAAGTGATGAGATTACTTTATTCTTCAGGTCGGTGCGATTACAGAGATACCAGATTTATATCGGGTTTTTATGATTGACAGCTGTCACACACTAAAAGACGCTTTTTTTGCAAAATCTAGTTTTTGCATCGCCATATTTTGAGAGCTATAATTTTTCCATATTTTGGCCGACAAGAGTCATGTGACAGCTTGTTTTTTGCGGGACGAGTTGACATTTTTATTGGTACCATTTTTGGGTACATGACATTTTTTGATCGCTTTCTATTCCATTTTTTGGGAGGTAAAATTAACAAAAACCAACAATTCAGGAATTGTTTTTTGAGGTTTTTTTTCATACCGTTCTGCGTGTGGTAAAAGTGATAAGGCAGCATTATTCTTCGGGTCAGTACGTTTACAGCGATACTACACTTACTGTATATTTTTTTATGTTTTGGCGCTTTTACACAATAAAGCAATTTTATAGAAAAAATATTTTTTTTGCATTGCTTTATTCTGAGAGGTATAACTTTTTTATTTTTCGGTTGATGGAGCTGTATGGCAGCTTGTTTTTTGCGGAACAAGATGAAGTTTTCAGTGGTACCATTTTTTTTTCCATTTTGCTTTTTGATCGCATTTTTTTCCACTTTTTGTTTGGCGATATGAGGAAAAAGCATAGTTTTTTGCTCCGTTTTTTATTTATTTTTATTACGGTGTGCACAGAAGGAGTTAATTAGTGTGACAGTTTTATAGCTCGGGTTGTTTCGGACGCGGCGATACCAAATATGTGTACTTTTTTTATTTTTGCATAAATATACGGGTTTATCGGTTTAATATTTTATTTATTTATTTTTATTTATTTTGTAATTTTTTTTAACAGTTTCAAAACATTTTTTTTAATTTTTTTTACATTTTTACTTAGTCCCTGTATGGGACATTAATTTTTATTTTTCTGATCACTGATCTCATGTAATGCAATAGACATATATTACATTATATGAGATCTTCGCTGACTGTTTCACAGTCAGTGTGTCCTGCCAGGCTTCAGCTGCAGGCTGACCCTGGCAGGACACCATATATGGCAGATCTGGAGGCGGTCATGTGACCTCCAGCTGCCATAGCAACATCAGGTCCTGGAAGGTATCAGGGGGTCGTCGAAGAGGTAAGTGGACGACCCCCTCTCCTCCTGCTGTCTTCTATATGCCGCGATCACTATAGATCGCGGCATATAGAAGACAGCAAAGGGTTAACATCACTGGGACCTGATCCTGGGGGTCCTGAGTGCTGCGGGACCACCCACCGTTTTTAAACGTCCGCGCTGCACAGAGCCCAGGCAGCGCGGACGTTTATCTACAGTGGGCGGTCGGGAAGCGGTTAAGCCATTCCTTGTGCGGTATAAGTGATTAAACAACTTTATTCTTCGGGTCAGTGCGATTACAGCCATACCAGATTTATATATACAATTGGCAAGAACCACGCATGTTAATAAGGACCATAGTCCATAAGGCAAGCTCCTAAATTAATGGAAACAGAAATAGAGAAGAAAGAAGGAACCTATATGCCCCAAATAAAGAACCAAATATATGATGCTTAATTCATGTAAAAAAGTATAAATTTTGTTAATACGTTTAAAAGGTTCAAACATCATAGTAACATGAAATAGCATAATACATAGTAACTAGAATCAGGTGATTGGTGTAAACACAGGGTGTGACAGAACACATAGATCAATAACACTCCATAGTAATGGGAATAATATCTATACCATTAATATTTCAATTGGTTCATCTATATACCACAGTAGAGAGCAGAGTTTGGAACCCTAAGACTGTCCTCCCTTTTGGAACTGAGTAGTGGATATAAATAACCTATGTAGGTATGGGGCAGGACCAAGGAGATAAGATAAGGGACTGCTCAAAAGCTCATAATGGTACTATCATTAAGCATATGAGTGCTTACCCATAGGATGTGATATGACCTGCATGCACTGACCGAGCTTCAACGCACGTTTCGCTTTGGCTTCTTTGGGGGCCCAGATTTATATAGTTTTTTTATGTTTGGCTGCTGTCACGCGGTAAAAGACGCTTTTTTTTGTTTCATTGCCTTATTTTGAGAGCAATAATTTTTCTATATTTTGGCCGACAGAGTCATGTGAGGGCTTGTGTTATGATTTGGAGTTCTTATTCGTACCATTTTCGGGCACATGACATTTTTGATTACCTTCTATTCCGATTTTTGGAAGGCAGAATGAACAAATACCAGCAATTTAGGATTTTTTTTATGCCGTTCGCCGTGTGGTAGAAGTGATAAAACAGCTTTATTTTTTTGTTCAGTACGATGACAGAAATTCCACATTTATGCCTTGTTTTTATGTTTTGCCGCTTTTACACAATAAATTTTTTTTTATAAAAAAATAATTGTTTTTTCATCACTATATTCTGAGAGCTATAGCTCTTTTATTTTTCCACTGATGGAGTTTTATGGTGCTTTTGTTTTTCGCGGCACAAGATGACATTTTCAGCGGTAATATTTTTATTTACATTTGACTTTTTAATCACATTTTATTCCACTTTTTGTTTGGCGGCATGATGAACAAGCCTTGTTGTTTGCCATGTTTTTTATTTATTTTTAAGGTGTTAACTGAAGGGGTTAACTAGTGTGACAGTTTTATAGATCAGGTGGTTCTCGATGCGGCGATACCAAATATGTGTACTTTTTAATGTTTTACCGCTTTTTAACAATAAAAACATTTTTTTAGAAAAAATAATTGTTTTTGCATAGCAATATTCTGAGATCTAGAACTTTTTTATTGCTCTGCTGATGGTGCTGCTTGGCAACTTGATTTTTGTGGGATAAAATGACGTTTTCAGCTGTACTATTTTTATTTACATTTGACTTTTTGATTGCGTTTTATTATACTTCTTGATAAAGAACATTTAGAGAAAGCTTGCACAGTAAAAAAATGCACACCCGAGACAATAATGTTTAGAAAAATATGCTTGGCAACTTTATTTAATTCATGAAAGAACCGTCCAAAAAATTAAAAAACAATTAAAAAACAAGTAAAAGCGGCAGCAAAAAGCTGGACACAATGCACATTAGGTGCTGGAAAAATGCAAAATGTCCGAGGGTAACATATGTTGTCAAAAAGTCAAGCACCTACTTGCAGCAGTGGAAACAATATATTGGTAATAGCAAAATCCATACAAGTGCATAGAAAAAATGGCCAGCTAATAGTAAAAAGATGTATATAAATATGGATATATAAATATAATACTACATGCAGAATATAGACATGATTGCTAATAATACATGATTACTAATAATACATCCTGTAGATCAAAGAATTTACCAAATGAGGCCAAGAAATAACGGCTCAAAAAATGATGATGGTGAATATCAAGGGGAAATAGGACTAGTAGGCCCTTAATAACACAAATGAGTGTGTTACTGCTAATGTAAATAGATCACCTGATAGTCAATCAGCAGCAATAATAAAGCCATAGAAAATATACATATAATATAATGCACATGAAAATAATCAGGTAGGTAAATATACACACCATGTGTCCACTGGATGAGCACAAACCCTACGCGTGTCGCTTGCTCTCTAGCTTCATCAGTAGTCAGTCATACATACAGTACAGACCAAAAGTTTGGACACACCTTCTCATTATAAGATTTTTCTGTATTATCATGACTATGAAAATTGTACATTCACACTGAAGGCATCAAAACTATGAATTAACACATGTGGAATTATATACTTAACAAAAAAGTGTGAAACAACAGAAAATATGTCTTATATTCTAGGTTCTTCAAAGTAGCCACCTTTTGCTTTGATGACTGCTTTGCACACTCTTGGCATTCTCTTGATGAGCTTCAAGACGTAGTCACTGGAAATGGTCTTCCAACAATCTTGAAGGAGTTCCCAGAGATGCTTAGCACTTGTTGGCACTTTTGCCTTCACTATGCGGTCCAGCTCACCCCAAACCATCTCGATTGGGTTCAGGTCTGGTGACTGTGGAGGCCAAGTCATCTAGCGTAGCACCCCATCACTCTCCTCCTGGGTCAAATAGCCCTTACACAGCCTGGAGGTGTGTTTGGGGTCATTGTCCTGTTGAAAAATAAATGATGGTCTAACTAAACGCAAACCGGATGGAATAGCATGCCGCTGCAAGATGCTGTGGTTGCCATGCTGGTTCAGTATGCCTTCAATTTTGAATAAATCCCCAACAGTGTCACCAGCAAAGCACCCCCACACCATCACACCTCCTCCTCCATGCTTCACGGTGGGAACCAGGCATGTAGAGTCCATCTGTTCACCTTTTCTGCATCGCACAAAGACACGGTGGTTGGAACCAAAGATCTCAAATTTGGACTCATCAGACCAAAGCACAGATTTCCACTGGTCTAATGTCCATTCCTTGTGTTCTTTAGCCCAAACTTGTTTCTTCTGCTTGTTGCCTGTCCTTAGCAGTGGTTTCCTACCAGCTATTTTACCATGAAGGCCTGCTACACAAAGTCTCCTCTTAACAGTTGTTGTAGAGATGTGTCTGCTGCTAGAACTCTGTGTGGCATTGACCTGGTCTCTAATCTGAGCTGCTATTAACCTGCGATTTCTGAGGCTGGTGACTCGGATAAACTTATCCTCAGAAGCAGAGGTGACTCTTGGTCTTCCTTTCCTGGGGCGGTCCTCATGTGAGCCAGTTTCTTTGTAGCGCTTGATGGTTTTGCAACTGCACTTGGGGACACTTTCAAAGTTTGCCCAATTTTTTGGACTGACTGACCTTCATCTCTTAAGTAATGATGGCCACTCATTTTTCTTTACTTAGCTGCTTTTTTCTTGCCATAATACAAATTCTAACAGTCTATTTAGTAGGACTATCAGCTGTGTATCCACCTGACTTCTGCACAACACAACTGATGGTCCCAACCCCATTTATAAGGCAAGAAATCCCACTTATTAAACCTGACAGGGCACACCTGTGAAGTGAAAACCATTTCCGGTGACTACCTCTTGCATGCCAAGAGTGTGCAAAGCAGTCATCAAAGCAAAAATTGGCTACTTTGAAGAACCTAGAATATAAGACATATTTTCAGTTGTTTCACACCTTTTTGTTAAGTATATAATTCCACATGTGTTAATTCATAGTTTTGATGCCTTCAGTGTGAATGTACAATTTTCAAAGTCATGAAAATACAGAAAAATCTTTAAATAAGAAGGTGTGTCCAAACTTTTGGTCTGTACTGTATGTCCAGTCAAGTTTATATAGAGAGGTTAAGTGCACTCACATGAATAAGTCAAATGCCAGCAGGTGTGTGCGGCATCCGCCGCACACATAGGGAGGCCGCTAGAATCGCACATGCGCACACAGATTCACAAGCCAGAAATCAGGTGATCTGCGATCCAAGATTAACCAAAATGGGCGGAGATACGTTCCACCAACCAGAAATTACGTCGCGTGAGCCGGAAGTCAGGTGATATGCGTGTCAAAACAAGGAAGCGTGAATGTATATGCATTTCACCCACCAGAACTCATGCTAGCAATATGAGTCAATGCTATCAAAAGAGGCAAAAAAGATAAGAAACCCATTAACGCTGACCCAAATGAGCAAAAATTATCAAAGCTATAGTGGATGAAACCTGATGCAACTAAACCAACTGATGCAGCAAAGGGGCCCCAGAGAGAGAAAGAAAGAAATTAAAATGTGTACAAGTGTATACACATACACATGCACAAGCATGCAATGTAATGAATGGAAAGTGCACACATACATGCTTCTGCGCTCATCCCCACACATACGCATGCACAAACATGCATACACATATGCATGCACAAACATGCATACACACACACAAGTGCACACACATACAAATGACATATGTGTGTGTACTGATAATAAGAAATAATGAATTAGAAGTCCAAAGCAGGGTAAGTGGAAAATAGTCCCCCATAAAGATACAAAACATTTCAGGACATAAGGAAACCTGTAAAAAGTAAATCCTTATTAATGCCAGAGGGAAACACAGAATTCAACTCAAAAATCCATCTGGATTCTAATCTGAGCAAATCACCCTGTCGGTCATGGCGTCTGATATTATTGGCAATTCTTTGCAACCCACAGACCCGTAAGCCACGGGCACTACCAGAATGTGTGTGCAAAAAATGCGCTGCCACGGTAGAGAGGGTTTTACCCTTAACTGCATCTTGTTTAGCTAATTGAATATTAGAGACGTGCTGTTGTATTCGTCTGCGTAATTCCTGGGAGGTTTGACCCACATACACTTTGGGACCAGGACATGGGAGGGTATACACCACATTGCGCATTTTGCAATTAATGTAGTCCCTTAGTTGGAAATTTCTTTGATCAACAGGATTATGAAAAATTGTGTTACGCTCCATAAAGTGGCAAATGTTGCAGTCGCCACACGGATAGGAACCTTTTAGGCAAAAGCCAGAGCCTAATTTGCTTGTGGGTCTCGAGAAATGGCTCCTGGTAAGATGGTCACGAAGGTTAGGTGCATGTCTTGCTGTCATGTCAGGGAAATCTGGTAATAAAGTCAAAATTCTATTATCAGTTTTCAAGATTTTCCTATGTGTATTAAACAATTTGCAAACAGTTCCTCACTGATTGTTAAAGGTGGTAATGATCCTGAGTTTATTATCAGGAATTCGTGGAACCGGATTAAGTAGTGACTCTCTGGTAGTACATTGGATTCTTTGATGAGCATTTGCAATGACAGATCTAGGGTAACCTCTTGCACGGAATCGCGCCGTCAAGGACCTGGCTTGTATCTTATAACTGTTCAGATCCGAACAGTTATGTTTGAGCCAGAAAAACTGTCCAACTGGTATTCCATTCTTGAGATTGCGAGGATGGAAACTCTCATAATGCAACAGTCTGTTGGTAGCAGTGTCCTTCCTAAAACGGTCCGTACCCAAGGTATCTCTCTCTCTGAAGAGCCGCAAATCCAAGAAATCAACTGTAGATGAAAAAAATGTGGTGAGATGAATGTTAAACGGATTATCATTCAATCTTGCAATGAAATTCCAACACTCCTCCAATGACCCTGTCCAAATCAAAAAAATATCGTCAATAAACCTAAACCAATGTGAAACACAACGTTGAAAAATTGCGGATGGGTACACGTGTACCTCCTCCCACCAACCCATGAATAGGTTGGCAAAAGAGGGGGCACAACGTGTGTATCTCTGTACCAGAGATCTGTCTATAAAAACAAAAATCAAAAATGAAATAGTTATGGGTGAGTATAAAATGAAGTAAATCCAACAAGAAAAAGTCATGTGATCGATTGTTCTGTACTTCTGTACTTCACGTTGTAGGAAATGAGCCACTGCTGCTAGACCACAATCATGACGTACTGTATATTGGTATAGAGTGACTCAACGTCAATCACTACCAACAACGCATCATTAGGAAGCTTTAGCGATTGTACTTTCTGAATCAATTGGGCAGAATCCCTGAGGTAGGAAGGCAGTTGCAAAACATAAGGTTGTAAAAAGAAGTCTATGTATATACAAGCCTTCTCATTCAGACTACCAACCCCAGAGACTATTGGTCTACCCGGTGGACATTTAAGATCTTTGTGGACTTTTGGTAACATATATTAAGCTGGCATTGTTGGTTTTTTATTGAACTTATAATCCTTCTCCTTTTTATTAATTATGCCATGTTCCCAGGCTGCTCCAAGTAGTCGTTCCAATTTGTTATTAAAAACTGAGGTAGGATCTGAGGGCAACTTATGATAGTTATTCTGATTGCTAAGATGTCTATGAACTTCAGTTAAGTACAGTACAGACCAAAAGTTTGGACACACCTTCTCATTTAAAGATTTTTCAGTATTTTCATGACTATGAAAATTGTACATTCACACTGAAGGCATCAAAACTATGAATTAACACATGTGGAATTATATACTTAACAAAAAAGTGTGAAACAACTGAAAATATGTCTTATATTCTAGGTTCTTCAAAGTAGCCACCTTTTGCTTTGATGACTGCTTTGCCCACTCTTGGCATTCTCTTGATGAGCTTCAAGAGGTAGTCACCGGAAATGGTTTTCACTTGACAGGTGTGCCCTGTCAGGTTTAATAAGTGGGATTTCTTGCCTTATAAATGGGGTTGGGACCATCAATTGTGTTGTGCAGAAGTCTGGTGGATACACAGCTGATAGTCCTACTGAATAGATTGTCAGAATTTGTATTATGGCAAGAAAAAAGCAGCTAAGTAAAGAAAAACGAGTGGCCATCATTACTTTAAGAAATGAAGGTCAGTCAGTGCGAAAAATTGGGAAAACTTTGAAAGTCTCCCCAAGTGCAGTTGCAAAAACCATCAAGTGCTACAAACAAACTGGCTCACATGAGGACCGCCCCAGGAAAGGAAGACCAAGAGTCACCTCTGCTTCTGAGGATAAGTTTATCCGAGTCACCAGCCTCAGAAATCGCAGGTTAACAGCAGCTCAGATTAGAGACCAGGTCAATGCCACACAGAGTTCTAGCAGCAGACACACCTCTACAACAACTGTTAAGAGGAGACTTTGTGCAGCAGGCCTTCATGGTAAAATAGCTGCTAGGAAACCACGGCTAAGGACAGGCAACAAGCAGAAGAGACTTGTTTGGGCTAAAGAACACAAGGAATGGACATTAGACCAGTGGAAATCTGTGCTTTGGTCTGATGAGTCCAAATTTGAGATCTTTGGTTCCAACCACCATGTCTTTGTGCGACGCAGAAAAGGTGAACGGATGGACTCTACATGCCTGGTTCCCACCGTGAAGCATTGAGGAGGAGGTGTGATGGTGTGGGGGTGCTTTGCTGGTGACACTGTTGGGGATTTATTCAAAATTGAAGGCATACTAAACCAGCTTGTCTACCACAGCATCTTGCAGCGGCATGCTATTCCATCCGGTTTGCGTTTAGTTGGACCATCAATTATTTTTCAACAGGACAATGACCCCAAACACACCTCCAGGCTGTGTAAGGGCTATTTGACCAATAAGGAGAGTGTTGGTGTGCTACGCCAGATGACCTGGCCTCCACAGTCACCAGACCTGAACCCAATCGAGATGGTTTTAGGGTGAGCTGGACCGCAGAGTAAAGGCAAAAGGGCCAACAAGTGCTAAGCATCTCTGGAAACTCCTTAAAGATTGTTGGAAGACCATTTCCGATGACTACCTCTTGAAGCTCATCAAGAGAATGCCAAAAGTGTGCAAAGCAGTCATCAAAGCAAAAGGTGGCTACTTTGAAGAACCTAGAATATAATACATATTTTCAGTTGTTTTACACTTTTTTGTAAAGTATATAATTCCACATGTGTTAATTCATAGTTTTGATGCCTTCAGTGTGAATGTACAATTTTCATAGTCATGAAAATACAGAAAAATCTTTAAATGAGAAGGTGTGTCCAAACTTTTGGTCTGTACTGTACATGTCCGTCGGCCAGAGTAAAATATTTCTGCCCTTATCGGCTTCCTTAATTAAGAACATCTTGTTGTTCTGTAATCGATGAAGTGCACGTTTATCTTGTAAAGTAAGATTTTCATCCCTAATCCAGTTGTCAGGTAGCTTTTGAATTTCTTGTTTCATAACTTCAAAAAAGGTTTTAACAGATGGAATGAGAGGAAAAGGAGAAGTGGTCAACGAGGGAGAGTTATGTTGAAAACGTTTCCTACCTGTGGGAGTGTCGCTTTCATGCAAGAGGTCAAGAAAATCCCTGAATACCTGTCTAGCCACAGCCGTGGAGTCAGGTAACAAATCGGGCTTATGGTGGAGACCTCTAAGTACAATCTTCCTGCAAAAAAGATGTAGGTCTTTTAACCCTAGAACGCATACCTGGGGCCTCGCAGGCCCGCCCTGTTAATTGTTTCCTATTTTCTGCAAGATTACTTTAGTTAGAATTTTGAAACTCTAGGTATTCCTCAGGTATATAGTTGTTTGTCATTTTCGTTTGAGTTATTCCATGTTATTTGCACACGGGCCTAAAAGGCCCCAGGTATGTGAAAAAATAGATTTTTATGGTCATGGGTTCTAGGGTTAAAAAAACAAATTCATCCAAGGTGTACATAGGGGATAAAGTAAGTCATCGTTGTAAGACCAACCTTTATGAATCTGTCAAAGTGTATGTGGACAAATTAATCACTTGTAATTGAGAGGTAGAAGTATCTACCGCTTGTACTTCCTTTGCTGAAATCTCGTCGTTGATTGGTTGCGTTGTCTGTTGTCGCGTTTTATTTGTTTTTCTTCTCCCACGCCTGACGCGTCGGTGTCGCTTGTGTCAGATGCTAAAAAATCGTTAAGATTGTAGTCTGTCTGCAAATTGGCAGTAGAGGGAGACCTGGTCTCCGTAAACCGTTTATTGACAGTATGTTTCCATCTATAGGCCATGCCTCTATCGTAATCCTGTTTATCACTCTGTAATTTATGTTTTTTACCCTCAATAATATCCCTTTCAAATTTAACTATAGTCTCCTTCAATTTAACCTAAAAGGGTTGGACCAGGGTAATCTGATCAAAACTTGAACTTTGTAATTCTTTTCTTTTAAATATCTTTTTATTGGAATTTTATAAAAAGGAGTAACAGTTTGAAAAAAATACAACATAGTTTGATAAACAATTCAATAGGAAATTGTTTCATAGAATGCAAAGAATGATTGAACAGTATTCATTAAATTCAGACAATCAAAAGAGGGTTGCAGATATATAGTTGGATATAAAGGAGAGTGGTAATTACCCTAAACATACAGTAGCCAGAAACTGTGATCATTTAGTATGGTAACAATATAACATGTAAATTTAATGTGATAACCTGAGAATAAACAAGTAGGGAATAAACAGGTAGGGATAAGGGAGGGGGGAGAGAAACAGTAAGGAGGGGAAAGTGAAGGTTTATTAGGAGATTTTTAAAAAGGGGTAGTGGGATGGAGGTTGGGTTGGGTCAGGTTAATGGTCTAAAATGTCTGAGGTAACATTGTGCTATCTGTAATGTACAGTTATATGAAAAAGTTTGGGCACCCCTATTAATCTTAAGTTTAATGTTTTATAAAAATTGGTGTTTTTGCAACAGCTATTACAGTTTGATATATGTAATAACTGTTGGACACAGTAATGTTCTGCCTTGAAATGAGGTTTATTGTACTAACAGAAAATGTGCAATTTGCATTCAAAAAAAAATTGACAGGTGCATAAGTATGGGCACCCTTATCATTTTCTTGTATTAAATACTCCTACCTACTTTTTACTGACTTACTAAAGCACTTTTTTTGGTTTTGTAACCTCATTGAGCTTTGAACTTCATAGCCAGGTGTATGCAATCATGAGAAAAGCTACTTAAAGTGGCCACTTGCAAGTTGTTCTCCTGTTTGATTCTCCTCTGAAGAGTGGCATCATGGGCTCCTCAAAACAACTGTAAAATGATCTGAAAACAAAGATTATTCAACATAGTTGTTCAGGGGAAGGATACAAAAAGCTGTCTCAGTGATTTAACCTGTCAGTTTCCCCTGTGAGGAACATAGTAAGGAAATGGAAGAACACAGGGACAGTTCTT
This sequence comes from Phyllobates terribilis, assembly GCF_046119375.1. NCBI lineage: Eukaryota > Metazoa > Chordata > Amphibia > Anura > Dendrobatidae > Phyllobates > Phyllobates terribilis. The sequence continues at coordinate 51,124,755 of NW_027362768.1, read as the reverse complement.
GTTAAGGCCAGAAGTGGCAGGCCAAGAAAAACATCAGAAAGGCAGAGAAGAAGAATGGTGATATCAGTCAAGGACAATCCTCAGACCACCTCCAGAGAGCTGCAGCATCAACTTGCTGCAGATGGTGTCACTGTGCATCGGTCAACTATACAACACACTTTGCGCAAGGAGAAGCTGTATGGGAGAGTGATGCAAAAGAAGCCGTTTCGGCAAGCACGCCACAAACAGAGTCGGCTGAGGTATGCAAAAGCACATTTGGAGAAGCCAATTTATTTTTGGAAGAAGGTCCTGTGGACTGATGAAACCAAGATTGAGTTGTTTGGTCATACAAAAAGGCGTTATGCATGGCGGCAAAAAAAACACAGCATTCCAAGAAAAACACTTGCTACCCACAGTAAAATTTGGTGGAGGTTCCATCATGCTTTGGTGCTGTGTGGTCAATGCCGGCACCGGAAATCTTGTTAAAGTTGAGGGACGCATGGATTCCACTCAGTATCATCAGATTCTTGACAATAATGTTCAAGAATCAGTGATAAAGTTGAAGTTACGCAGGGGATGGATCTTTCAGCAAGACAATGATCCAAAACACCACTCCAAATCTACTCAGGCATTCATGCAGAGGAACAATTGCAATGTTCTGGAATGGCCATCCCAGTCCCCAGACCTGAATATCATTGAACATCTGTGGGATCATTTGAAGAGGGCTGTCCATGCTCGGCGACCATCAAACTTTACTGAACTGGAATTGTTTTGTAAAGAGGAATGGTCAAAAATACCTTCATCCAGGATCCAGGAACTCATTGAAAGCTACAGGAAGCGTCTAGAGGCTGTTATTTTTGCAAAAGGAGGATCTACTAAATATTAATGTCACTTTTCTGGTGAGGTGCCCATACTTATGCACCTGTCAAATTTTGTTTGAATGCAGATTGCACATTTTCTGTTAGTACAATAAACCTCATTTCAAGGCAGAAACATTACTGTGTCCAACAGTTATTACATATATCAAACTGAAATAGCTGTTGCAAAAACACCAATTTTTATAAAACATTAAGCTTAAGATTAATAGGGGTGCCCAAACTTTTTCATATAACTGTATCTGCGCCAAGGACACCATAACATCGAGAATTGTTTATGCTTTTTTTCTTCCCAGCTAACCAGTTCTTCAAGTCTGTATATTTGCTCCACTTTATTTTCCCAAAATAAAATATTTGGGGTTTTGTCAGATTTCCACATAGAGGGCACCAGGATTTTGGCTGAGGCGAAGAGCTGTCTAAGAAGAGTTTGTTTTGATTTAGGGATGTTTTCTGGAAACAGAAAAAGTAGACAAACTTCTGGTGAAGCCAAATGTTGTAAATGTAAAATTTTATTCACAACCTAGATTATTTTAATCCAGAAGGGTTTAATTTTTTGACAGTTCCACCACATATGAAGTATGGTGCCCGCTTCAGAGGAACATCTCAAACAGTTAGGATTAAGTTCTCTGTTAAATTTGTGGAGCTTTTATGGAGTCATATACCACCTGGAAAGAACTTTATAGCCATTCTCTTGTATTCTGATACATCTAGAGGTAGTTTTTGGCGCCAATAGTATTTTTTTTTTACTCAGAAGGGGAGAAGGATCTGTTCAAGTCTATCTCCCATTTTGAGATAAAGGGAAGTTTATCAGGGATTCTAGTTGAGCATAATTGTTTTTGTAGTATGGATAGCGTGTTTTTTCTAGGGTTCTTTGTTGCAATAAGAGTTTCAAAATCAGTCATTTCCCTGTTATAATTAGGAGTTTTAAATAATAATTTAAGATTGGAAATGAATTTCTGTTAAGGAAGGGGTGGAAAAAAGTTGTGTCCAACAGTTGATTAAGCTCAGCAATGGAAGGAATAACCCCATTGTCAATAATATCTTGAAGTGGTGTTGTTAAGTTACGTATTGTATTATGTATTGTGGCATTATGAGCAGGAGAGTGAGAGAGTGTAAGGTCCCTTACTTGAAGAAGGGGGGAAGGGAATGGAGAGCTTATTTGTCTGATATGAGATTTTGACCAAATTTGATAGGTTGTAGTGGTAAATGGGTTTTTAATTAGCGCATGATTAATACTATTTGTAGCTGAAAAAATGAGTTGTCTAAGGGGAAATTTAAGATTTGTTTCTTCAGTTTTAATCCACGACTTTTGTGATGGGTGTCTGATCCAATCTACGATTCTTTGAAGATGGGTGGCTTGTTGGAGTACTTTTAGATCGGGCAGATCAATACCTCCTTCAGAGTGTGGGAGGGATAATATTTGTGGGGCAAGTCTAGGTTTTTGGTTATGCCTAAGAAAACGGCTGAGGAGTCTCCGAGTGTCAGTGAAAAAAGAATTAGGCAGATGGATTGGTATGGCTTGTATTAGATAGGTTAATTTAGGCCGTATCATACATTTAAGTAGGTTTTTCCTGCCTAACCAGGAGATATATGAGATGTTCCAGTTGGGAATGAGTTTCGAGATATTCTGTAGTAGCGAGGGAAAATTCAGTTTAAAGAGTTCTTGTAAGTTTGGAGAGATTACAACCCCAAGAAAGCGAATTGAGGGGAGGGACCAATTAAAGGGAGACCCGATTGCCAATTGAGTTTTTTGTGATTCTGGGATATTTATATTAAGAATTTGAGATTTACTGAGATTCACTTTGAAATTCGAAAGCGCACCATACTCGTCAAGTAATGGCAAGATAACTGGAGCAGCTGTTTTCGGGTTACAAATCATGTTAAGTAGATCATCTGTGTAAGCAGCAACTTTGTGTTCGGTACCTGCACATTTAATGCCTATGATTTTCTCTTCCTCTCTTAGTTTTTCCAAAAAAGTTTCTAATGTGAGAATAAAGAGGAGTGGAGAGAGTGGGCATCCTTGCCTGGTACCATTTGAAATGTTAAAGGATGTGGACAAGTTATCATTGACAAGTACTTTCGCTGTTGGTTTGCTATTTGGGTTGAGCGAGTATGTTCTGTCCGAGTATGCTCGGGCCGAGCTCCGAGTATTTATAGCTGCTCGGTGATATGGTTGAATCGCTCCCGTGTGCATGATTTGCAACTATTTGACAGCTTTATTACATGTGAGGAATGTGTAACAAATAGAAATTCCTCACATGTAATAAAACAGTTGCAAATCATGCACACGGGAGCGATTCAAACATATCACAGAGCAGCTGTAAATACTTGGAGCTCGGCCCGAGCATACTCGGCGAAAGGGTTAACAGAACATACTCGCTCAACACTATTTGCTATACATCAAGAAGATTGCTACTGTAAATTGTTTGGAGATATTGAATGCTGCCAGCGCTTCATGCATGAATAACCAATCAACACGGTCGAATGCTTTTTCTACATCCGTACCCAACAGAATTAAAGGTTAGGGTGAAGACCGAGAGAGGGGAATTAGTTGGATTACACGGTGGATGTTATCGTTACCCTTCCTGCCAGGGACAAAACCAACTTGGTCAACATTAACAATGTCTGGAAGTAGGGCTCTAAGCCTATTAGCAAGGATTTTAGTGATAAATTTTAGGTCTGTGTTTAACCGGGATATGGGCCTATAACTGTTACATAAAGTATTGTCTTTTCCGTATTTTGGGATTATAGAGATTTTAGCAGAAAGTGTTTGTGGGTGGAGAGGAATACCATTAAGGGCTTCACTGAAAAGTTTTATTAAATGAGGGAGAAGAGTTTGGCCAAATTCATTGTAGTAGAGAGAGGAGAGACCGTCTGGTGCAGGGAATTTATTTTTTGAAGCTGAGGTTATTATATCAGCCACTTCTTTTTCTGTGATCGGGGAGCAGAGGGTATTTACGTGGGACTCTGAGATCTGTGGAAGTGAAATTGTTTTAAGAAATTTTTGGATTCTATCTTTTTTATCTGCAATAGGTTCTTGGGAGTGCGTTTTTAGGTTGTATAATTTCTCATAGTATTTTTTACATTCGGATGCTATCTCTTCTGTTTTAAAGACAATAGATCCAGTGTCAGATTTCAATCGTGATATAAATGATTTCGCTTTGAAAGTTGTAATTCTAATGACTTAATTTTTTGTTTAAGATTCATTAACAATTCATTATCATGTTGTAATAAAAGATTAATTATAATCTTAGAGCATTGCAACAAACCAGCTTCCCATACTTCTTGTTCGCTGGTATGATAACAAAGTATCGTTTTTGACACTTTTTTATGGTATTCACTGACTAGCGCTAGCACTGATTGTGGACATTTCTGTAGGGCAGGGTTCCCCAACTCAAGTCCTCAAGGCCCACCAACAGGTCATGTTTTCAGGATTTCCTTAGTATTGCACAGGTGATGGAATTATTGCCTGTGCAGGTGATGGAATTATCACCTGTGTAATACTAAGGAAATCCTGAAAACATGACCTGTTGGTGGGCCTTGAGGACTGGAGTTGGGGAACCCTGCTGTAGGGTATCAGTTATAATATATAGCTGCGAATGAGCAGACACAATCATCCTGCCGGGCGGTGGTTTTCAGGAACGCACCTCCCGCAGCGCCTTACATGCACGGCGGGTGTTGTGAAAGGGTTAATACTTTGTACAATAGCCTCTGTTGGTGATGACAGCATCACGACGCCTCCTATATGGAGAAATTCTAGTAGTTTAGAAATTCTTCTGTAACTAATGGCATCAGTATGTTTTGCAACATTAAGGTTACAAAGGTCATGAGACAGCTCACTGGTTTTACCCATCATGAGATGCTTCTTGTGTGGCATCTTGGTAATGAGAAACCTTTTTATAGGCCATCAGTTGAACCAGCTGATATTAGTTTTCACTGAGTGGCAGGATTGATTTCTAATTACTGATAGATTTCAGCTGGTGTCATGACTTTCCATGGCTTTTTGCACCCCTCTTTCTTCATATATTCAATACTTTTTCTCTGTATCATTTCTCATTATTACACATAACTTAATTTATGAACATCTGTGGTTTGATTTCTTTGGCAATGTGGTTTGGATGGGTTGTTACCGACATCTGGCGAGAATTTTATGTCAATGGCACCTTTAGAAACATATTTACTTAGAAAATTGGTGACGTTTTCAATATTTATTTCACACTCAGAAGTGAAAAAAAGAGAGAGAACCCCACTGATCAAAATTTCTTACATTTCACAGGAGAAAGAGAGGACCTCGCTTATCAAAAGAGCTTACTCTCTACAGTAGAGAAATACCTAGTGACTCTGGAGATGGAAAACGACTGCTGTACAGTCTGTGCTCTGCTGGGAACCGGTGATCTGTGATGGCCCAGGTACTGACCACCACTGTACAAGGTATGATAATCTGTAAAATGTCATAGCTGCAGTGCATTGTATGAATACCTGCATGGCAACACAAAATGACATTTGCCTCATGTCTTATGCTTCAGCAGTGTGGGAAATGATGCTGGGTAAGGTTTTTTGAGTACTGTGAATTGGATTTCAAAATGTTTGAATTTACATAAAACCGCCAATTTCAGGAAATACTCTAACCCGATCCTCCGTGAATTGATATGCTAATCTCTAACATATTTACGTAGTTGGTAATTTCTATATAAAATGATTTATGTTATATCAGTGGGCTCATCGGTATGAAGAAACAGCATGGATGTACCACAAAAATTAACCACAGAAAAGGACAGAAACTTTTAGCACAATTACTGTTGAAGCCCTGACAATGCCTAACAGAGTTATAATGAGTTATATGATGACTGCCATCTCCTTTGTATCTGTCATGTAATCCAATATCAGAACACTTATTTTAATTTGTTTCATGAGATCTGCACTATACAAAAATTCCATGATTAAGCATTGAATATAATTCCTACCCCATCACTTACACTCCATGATTGCTTCTCTATAGAGCCTTTTAACTGCTTAATGGCCTATGACATACATTTTCATCATAAGTCACTAAGAAAAGTATTTAGCCAGCTTAGGAGCTGAGCCTACTTCATACCAATAAGATGCTGGTATCCCAAAATGGTGTCAATAAAAATGTCAGTTCAGGGCAAAAGAAGCAAGTCTTCACAAAGCTCCATGAATGGAGAAATACAAATGTTACAGGTCTGAGAAAATAAGGCACACGTAATTCTCCGTCTTTTTTTTTTTTTTTTTTTACAAATTCCTGATCTTTTTTCCACCACTAAAAAAACAAAAAAACGTCTAAACTAGTTTGGGATCACCATAATCATACTGACCTGCATATTTATAGATATTTTGTATATTTTTTATTAATGTTAAGTGCAGCAGTCAAATCTTTACGGTTCATGCACTCTATACACTGATTGAGCTCTGACGCACAGACATTTAAATTAGGCTTTACTGCTGTGTCTATTATGCGCCACAGACTAGATGACTTTGCTGCTGATTACTGTGCTCGGCATATTAAAGTTCAATGTGCAAAGTGCATTTAACCAGTGACAAAGTGATCTTGCTTGATGCGCTTTGCACAGGCAGCAGTAAAGCCTCATTCAAATGTCCATGCATCACAGATGGCTGAATGAGGCTTTACACACACTAGGCAGAGCTGAGTGTTTAGAGCACTGCTAAATGTTGATAACAATGCTTAGCTCTAAACACTGCAATGGTGACTGCAATGGTGATATCACATTGGGCAGCCTGTTATTGTAATGCCAGCCTACCGACCTGTTCTCACTACTATAAGAAGTCACCACCATAATGGTGAGAGCAGGACTATAGAAAGAATTTTTCCAGTGGTAAGAACAGGTCGGTGTCTGGAATTAGTAGTACTATTACCTCCCGCTGACGTGTTCTCACCGCCTCTTCCTCAGTGGTCCCAGAACGACCTGTCAATGCCCACTACTGTAGATAGCGGTGACAGGGATTTTGCAGCTCAGCACATAGTGCTGGGCTTCCAGAAAATTGTTCTAGCCTCCCCCCACGTCTATGAACTGCACATGCTGGGGGTGTACACAGTTCACAGCTGATATGGCCACAGAATAGGTGATGCAGTTGAGATCTGACCATAGTCTCCTATGACCTGGGATTTTCTGATGTATAAATGTCGTGCCCTGACACTTCCAGACCAGCAAATAAAAACGACAGCCCCCAGTGGCTGAGGAAAATATACTAAAAAAATAAATGTTATTTCAGTGCATTTTATGTTGCTTTAAAAATAAATCTGAATTTAATTGTTAACTATTAAAAAAAATTGTGATACATTACCTTTAAGGTCTTCAACCTTTTACCTGCAGACAAATTTACATAGTTAAAATTGTGTGCAAATGAAAGTGATTCCCAATTTTTTTCGCCTCTTTGATCTGAAAAAAAAATCTGTGCTATTAACTTAAATTACTGTAAGTAATTTACTTTTATTTGCTTGTGGTATGTTTCACAAAGCCAGAATGTTCAGCTATTAAATAAACAGTGTTTTATATCATATATATGATTTGCATATTTGCAATGAAGGGAAAAAGCTGGGTGAACATCAAAGTGTGGTGATTGCATAATTGTTTCCATTGTAGATGCTCTGGCTGAAAAATGGAACTTAAATCTTACTTACATATTCCAACAGTTCAAAGAAAGATTCAATGGAAGAGATAAAGTGATTTCTATGGGCTCAACTTGTTCCAAATAATTCTGGTTCCCTACAAATAAAATAACATTATAAAGTTATTACTTCAGTCCCAAACCTTTTGATGCAAATCTTATTGACTTTTGGTATGTTTTTAGTTCTGTTATGCTTGGTTCATAAGTGGAAAATATTGAACAGTAAAGAAAGATCTGTCAGGTAGGATCATAAATACCATAAAATCCAATAGGAAGCTTGTGACTTCAGGGATCTAGGGATCTAACAACAAATTCTCTTGTAGGTGTATAGAGAACAATTGTTTTTTATACATTTACCCACTTTCCTTGATTTCCTACAGTCAAGTCAAATAAGGACCATACTCTTAAGGCCCCGTCACACTTAGCGACGCTGCAACGATCCCGACAACGATACGACCTGTCAGGGATCGTTGCTGCGTTACTATGTGGTCGCTGGTGAGCTGTCAAACAGTCAGGCTCACCAACGATCAGGGGAGCAGCGACATCGTGGAAAGAATCTTTCCACGATGTCCTGCTCCTGGTTACGAGCTTGCTGAAGCAGGAGCAGGCTGGTAACTATGGTAAACATCGGGTTACTAGGGGCACATGCGCACCTAGTAACCCAACTGTTTATCATGGTTACCACTCTGCTATGGTGAGCGGGAGGTTACCGCTCACTTTAGCAGGCTCGTAACCATGATAAACAGCGGGTTACTAGGTGCGCGTGTGCCCCTAGTAACCCGATGTTTACCATAGTTACCAGCCTGATCGCTGCTCCCGCTGGTCACACACAGCGATGTGTGCTGACCAGCGGGAGAGCAACGACCAAAAAATGGTCCAGGACACTTTGCAGCAATCAGCGACCTCACAGCAGGGGCCTGATCATTGCAAAGTGTCACACATAGCGACATCGCTGGTGAGGTCGCTGTTGCGTCACCAAAACCGTGACACAGCAGCGATCTCGCTAGCGATCTCGCTATGTGAGACGGGGGCTTTAGGGTCCTTTTGCATGGACCACGATAAACATTTACCGATCAGCAGTAGTTTAAATACCTATTCACACAGGCAGACAAAAGTAAACAATGCTCACGGAGTCATCTATAATAGATTGCTCAGTGTGCATAGGCTGCCATGGTTCTCGGCATGCGAGTCCTGTTTGCATCATCGCTGCACAAAAGATCAGTCACCCAATGAAAGAGCGTTTTGCCTGTTCATCAGGTGATCATTATTATTATTATTATTTAGATAATCATGAATCAGCTTTGTTTGAAAACACTCATTTCATGATTATCTTGCAGTGTAAATGCAGCTTTACAGATAAGAAAAGTACTAGTACTCTTAAGGTGGATTTAGACCCCCCGACTTGTGGCCTTAAACGACCACCTATCAGGAATGATGGTAACCTATATGCACTCTTATGTATCAGCTGTAACAAGTAACCAGAATTTCTGTAAATCAGACGTAAGGTTGCTTTAAAAATAACTCACCTCAAACCCCTGTAGAGGAAAAGGAGTCTATTACAATTGTCCTTTTAACTTCCCCCCAAGTCAATTTAAGCCAGGAGTTAATGGCCACTTTACATACAGGAGTCAGTTTAGAGAAGCTACGAGACCTGGCAAATAAGACCCCCGATAAGTCTGACAAGGAGAGAATGTTGTGGAATCAAAGGAGGATGTACCAGGAGGAAGAGTGGAGAGGCCACAATCCAAGCTGCTTGAGGTCTAGTGTGAAGTTTCCACAATCAGTGATGGTTTGGGGAGCCATGTCATCTGCTGGTGTAGGTCCACTGTGTTTTATCAAGACCAAAGTCAGCGCAGCCGTCTACCAGGAAATTTTAGAGCACTTCATGCTTCCCTCTGCCAACAAGCTTTTTGGAGATGGAAATTTCATTCTCCAGCAGGACTTGGCACCTGTCCACACTGCCAAAAGTACCAATACCTGGTTTAAAAACAACAGTATCACTGTGCTTGATTGGCCAGCAAACTCGCCTGACCTTAACCCCATAGAAAATCTATGGGGTATTGTCAAGAGGAAGATGAGAGACACCAGACCCAACAATGCAGACGAGCTGAACGCTGCTATCAATGCAACCTGGGCTTCCATAACACCTCAGCAGTGCCACAGGCTGAGCGCCTCCATGCCACGCCGCATTGATGCAGTAATTGATGCAAAAGGAGCCAAGACCAAGTATTGAGTGCATTTACTGAACATACATTTCAGTAGGCCAAGATTTCGGATTTTAAAAACATTTTTCAAGCTGTTGTTATAAAGTATTCTAATTTACTGAGATAATGACTCTTGTGTTTTCATTGGCTGTAAGCCATAATCATCTACATTAACAGAAATAAACACTTGAAATAGACCACGCTGTTTGTAATGACTCTATATAATATATGAGTTTCACTTTTTGTATTGAAGAACTGAAATAAATTAACTTTTTGATGATATTCTTGATATTCTAATTTTGTGAGAAGCACCTGTATAAGAAAAATATGGATATCTCTGGAATAAGACATCAGATCGCAGATATCAGGGTATAATTTTATTCAGCTTCCTATGACCGATATGCCCATATAGATGATTTAGGAGGGTTGGCCCTACTGACAGATTTCCTTTAATGACTAAGGGTTCTTTGACAAGAACTGACTGACAGCACTAAATGACTGTAGATCAAGTACTTGTATACTGATCGGCAGATGTTTTTTAGCCTATTTACACAGGTAAATTGATCTTCAGATTCACACTGAATGATTTGTAAGATATTGTTCAGTGCATATACACACATGGAATAAACTGTTGGTACCTTCTGTTAAACTAAGAAAAACTCACAATGGTCACTGAAATAACTGAAAACTGACAGAAGTATTTTTCAATTCAAATTTAATGGATAACAACTAATGAGAATCAGGCATTGCTTTTAAATTATGGTTCAACAGAAAATAGAAAAAAAACCTGATGAAAATAGCCTTGAAAAAAATGATGGTATCATTTACATTTTGTTGCACAACCTCATGAGGAAATCACTGCAAACAAACGGTTTCTGTAACTCTCAATGAGACTTTTGCACTTGTCCAAAGGTATTTTTCTCTACTCCTGGTTAGCAAACTGCTCCCTCTGTCTCAGGTGTGAAGGTTGCCTTCTCCAAACTGCAGGTTTCAGCATCTTCCACAGATGTTCAATAGGATTTAGATCAGGGCCAGAGGTGTAGCTAGGATATTAAACTCAGGGGTGCAAAACATCTGAGTGTGCACAAACCGGTAACCCTGATTACAACTACGGTGGCACAGCCTACTTGTGGCCATAGGGGAACCGTAACAGATGGCCACGCTGTTACTGGAATAAAATCTCTACAGAAAGACAAACACTAAAAGTACCACCATATAGTGATAGATACCAGTGCTGCTGAACATATAGGAGAGTACAGTACAGTTATAGATAGTGACTTACAGGTGACTTTCTTTTTGATGAAATCGTTCACTTTTCTAGTCTTTTTCATCTTGCTCAGACTCACATGACAACTGTAGCTCCCACTTTGTATAATGGTCACCACACTTTATGAGGGCCCTCCCAGTAGCCCCCAAACTGTATAATGGCACACACATAAGCTGCCACACTGTATAATGGCCCCCAAAGTAGTTCCCACAGTTTATGACCACACCCACTGTAGCTCCAACACAGTATAAAGGCCCCAACGGTAGTCCCCACATTGTATAATGGCCCCCATGGTTCGTGACAGCTCTCCACATTAGCTCCCACACTGTATAAAGGCCTCAACATTGTATAATGCCCTCGCAATAGCTCCCACACTATATAATGGCCTGCACAATAGTCCCCACATCGTATGTTGGCCCCCAAGGTAGGACCCAAACTGAATAAAGGCCACTACATTAGATCCCACGCAGTATATTTGGCCTCCGTGTTAGTTTCCACGCTGTATAATTGCCCATGCATTAGTTCCCACTCTGTATAATAGCCCCAGAAGGACCATGTAGGAGAAGAGTGCTCCGTCGTGCTGAGCACTTCTTAGGTGTTTTGAGCAATAATTGGTTTTCTTGGTCATGAGACCCCCATTAAAGGGAACCTGTCACCAGAAAAAAAGCTGATATGGGCCGAATACTACGGGGAAAAACTTAACTTTATTCAGCCACGAGGGTGGCACCGGCATGGGTTCTGTAACCGCTCTGAGTACAGAGAGCGGCCGCTGTAACCGCACCACTGGTCCTGACTGACAGCCACCTTTAATACAGATCCAGTGTCAGTCAGGGCTGAGGATGCGGTTACAGCAGCCACGTTGTATTGAGAATCTGAGAGAGCAGATGACTGAACCAACACTGGCGCTGACCCCGTGACTGAGACCAAAATGCTGCGGGGGTAATAAAGTTAATTTTCTCCCTACAGTATTCGGCTAACTGCGGGAGTCTGGCAGGTTAGTAACGCTATTAACCTGCAGGTTTACCCAATATCTGCAGTATAATAGCGTTTTTCTGGTGACAGGTTCCCTTTAATCACACAAAATTTGCACGGTGTTTCAGTCCTTGTCACATATTAGAAAGAAAAGTTTAGGAACTCCTTAAAAATGTTGTCCAGCGATTTAAAAAAAAAACCTCATAAGAGAAAATGGTTTAGCCCTTTCATGACATATAATGTATATATACACATCTTATGTCGCCTCACTCCCTTTGATGCAGGCTCTGGTGCTGAGCCCACATCATTTCAGGCACATGACAGCTGATCTGATCAGCTGTCATATGCCCCTAACAGCCGCAGGTGTAATCACGATCCACCCACTGCTGTTAGCATGTTAAATGCCGCTGTCAATCTCCGACAGCGGCATTTAACATGGCCGCGACATAAGCACATCATAAACCCCCCCCGCTATCATGTGACGGCACTCTGATGGGTTGTCATGACAAGCCAGGTCTGCAGAAGACCTCTATGGTTGTCATAGCCGATCTGCTATGAGCGCCGCCCAGTGGTCGGTATTCATAGCAGATGATCATTTCTGCCACAAATAGGGCTGAAGCCCTGCTTTGTGTAGCACAAGTGATCAAATGATCGCAGCCTAATGAGACTTTTGAAGTGTAAAAAAATGTAAAAAGTGTAGAAAAAATGTTTTTAAACATATTTAAAAAATATAAAAGTCCAAATCACCCCCCTTTCGTTCCATTCAAAATAAAAGGATAAAAAAATAAAAAAATACACATATTTGGTATCGCCACCTTCAAAAATGCAAGATCTATTAAGATATAAAAATAATTAATCCGATCTGTAAACGGCGTAACAAGAAAAAAAATCAAAATGCCAGAATTAAGTTTTTTTGTTCGCCGCAATATTGCAATAAAGTGTAATAATGGGTGATCAAACCATCGTATCTACACCAAAATGGTATCAATGAAAAACATCAGCTCGGTATGCAAAAAATAAGCTCTCACCCAGCCCCAGATCCCAAAAAATGGAGATGCTACTAGTCTCGGAAAATGTGAGGTTCAATAAAATTTGTACTTTTTACTATAGCTTGTGTATTCAAGGTGTGCGCGTTCTCTATATGTACCATCTCTTCTCTCTTTGTTTGGGTCTCCTGAAAATGGCGTCATTTTTTTTTACAAATTTTGGATTTTTTTTAGCCACTTAAATAAAAATGAACCTATATATATTTGGTATCTGCAAACTCATAATGACCTGAAGAATCATAATGGCAGGTCAGTTTTAGCATTTAGTGAACATGGTAAAAGAAAAAAAAATGTGGAATTGCACTTTTTTTTGCAAATTCACTGCATTTGGAACTTTTTTCCCCGTTTTCCAGTACAATACACTGTGTTCCAAATTATTATGCAAATAATATTTTCTCAGATTTTCCCAAATTACCTATATGAATTGCAGTCATTGTAATTTTCCAGTCAAATAACTATTAGAGAACAATTGAAAGGTTTTTGTACAAACTGCCTATGATAACAGTATATTTTTAAAAAAATAAAGAACTCAAACTGCACTCAAAATGCATGTTCCAAATTATTATGCACATCAGAGTTTTCAACCTTTTCATTTTAATAAAGAACAAAAAAATGGTCATTTTTGAAATTATAAGCATTAGCAGGTTATTACAAACTGAAATCAAACAGTTTTCAACTCAAAACTTCATTCTAGGTGATGTTACATTTGCACATAGGACCCCTTGTTCGAAAGGAGCTTCTGAACTCTCTCGTCCATTGAATTTGTCAGGTTTTGGATGGTTTCTGCTTTAATTGTTTTGCATGAGGACAGAATACCCTCCCAGAGCTGTTGTTTAGATGTGAACTGCCTCCCGCCATCATAGACACTCCTTTTGATGATGCTCCAGAGGTTCTCAATGGGGTTGAGGTCAGGGGAGCATGGGTGCCACTCCATAAGTTTGTCCCCTTTTATGCCCATAGCAGCCAAAGATGCAGATGTGTTATGTGCAGCATGAGACGGGACATTATCATGCATGAAATGATCTCGATGGTCCAGATGGATGGAGTGGAGGATGGCTGGTTGATGGACACCCCATGCAAACACGGCTACGGCGCTAACAAGGAGGAGGTGGAGTAATTTTTTGGGCTGGAATCATGGGGAGAGAGATTGTCGGCCCTTTTAGGATCCCTGAAGGGGTAAAGATGAACTCCATAATGTATGTTGAGTTTCTCAAACAGCACTTCCTTCCATGGTTCAAGAAGAAGAACCGTGCATTCCGCAGCAAGATAATTTTCATGCATGATAATGCACCGTCTCATGCTGCACATAACACATCTGTATCTCTGGCTGCTATGGGCATAAAAGGGGACAAACTTATGGTGTGGCACCCATGCTCCCATGACCTCAACCCCATGGAGAACCTCTGGAGCATCATCAAAAGGAGTGTCTATGATGGCGGGAGGCAGTTCACATCTAAGCAACAGCTCTGGGAGGGTATTCTGTCCTCATGCAAAACAATTGAAGCAGAAACCATCCAAAACCTGACAAATTCAATGGACGAGAGAGTTCAGAAGCTCCTTTCGAACAAGGGGCCCTAGTGCAAATGTAACATCACCTAGAATAAAGTTTTGAGTTGAAAACTGTTTGATTTCAGTTTGTAATAATCTGCTAATGCTTATAATTTCAAAAATGACAATTTTTTTGTTCTTTATTAAAATGAAAAGGTTGAAAACTCTGATGTCCATAATAATTTGGAACATGCATTTTGAGTGCAGTTTGAGTTTTTTATTTTTTCTAAAAATATACTGTTATTATAGGCAGTTTGTACAAAAACCTTTCAATTGTATTCTAATAGTTATTTGACTGGAGAATTACAATGACTGCAATTCATATAGGTAATTTGGGAAAATCTGAGAAAATATTATTTGCATAATAATTTGGAACACAGTGTATATGGTAAAACCAATGCTGTCATTCAAAGTACAACTTGTTCCACAAAAAACAAGCCCTCACATGACCATACTGACAGAAAAATAAAAGAATTATGGCTCTGGGAAGATGTGGAGCAGAAAACGAAAGTGCAAAAATGGAAAATGGCCCGGGGGTGAAGGGGTTAAAAAATAAATAATAAAATAACTAAGTTGATATATTCCTCAATAGATAGATAAAAAATAATTATAAAATGAAAAGCAGGCAGTACTCCAAATTCTGCAAAGAAAAAGTGGACTTTTATTAGCACATGTGGCGTGGCGATAGTTACAAATAACCTTTCTCAAGCCGCTCCACATGGGCAATACAAGTCCACTTTTTCTTTGCATAATTTGGAGTGCTGCCTGTGTTTCATTTTTTATTCATCTTACAATTGGACAAGTGTTTGGAAGGCTCTGCACCCACCTTTGATCTTACTGTGCTGTTCCATTTTTTCTCTAGATAGATAGATAGCTAAAAATAATCCAAGCAGCACTTCCTGCCTCCTTTTTTCTGCACCTATGATCTATAAGTAAGTAGTAAATCCAAAGGTTTTCACCAGAACCTGGTGGCCTTAGTGCTTCTTTACTTTTACTAGATAGCTAGTAGATGTTGCAGGAGGACACTGGAGGGGGGTCCAGTATTCAGAGCAAAGAGGATAGAGTGGAAAGCAAGGTCCATACCAAAGAAGAGTTTCTACCTGCTCTTGAGGAGGAGACAAGATCCAAATCCAGGGCCCTTCACCTCACCAGAAAACAAGACGATCTCTGCTTCCATGTATTGCCGGCCCCCACGCTGCCATACAGCCAGGTCTACAGAGCAGGAGTGGGAGGAGCCGGTGGCTGTGCTTCAGGAGACAGGAGGAGGGGGTAACTGCAGGAGCAGCTGATTAGATCAGGAGCAGCAGCACATCTGACCACTCTCCCTCTGCTGATTGGCACAGCAGTGGAAGCAGGGAGGCAGAGCTACAGGGAGGTGGAGCTACAGGGAACAGGGAGGTGGAGCTACAGAGGTTTATAAATACAAATACCACCTGCAACGGAAACCCTGAGTGCGTGTCTGTGTGTAGCTGGCTAGACATTCGGGGCAGAGTGCTTAGGAGCACCTAGTGATGCCCCTGCCTACTGTTCTGTAGACCACAGGCTAAGAGTGACCTGCGGTCTACAGAACAGAGAGCAGTAGTGCAGGGAGGTTGTGTCTCCCTGCACTACCGCAGGACTTAACTATATCGGCGTGCTGTGCATGCTGATATAGTTTACTGAAACAGTAGCTCCAGGTAGACTCCTTAGAGCAATGTTTGCTCTTAAAGGAAATCTGTCAGCAGGTTTTGCTATGTAATCTGAGGACAGCATGAGGTAGGGGTTAAAACACTGAATTCAACAATGGGTCACATGTCAGGCTGTGTGCAGTTGCTTACTTAGACTTAATATTTTAGCACCTGGAGATTACCATTGTTGTGACTAGCAGTCACAGGCTCTTATCTGATGCTGCCCCTGTTATGAACTGCTACAAGCACTAAGGAAAGATAGGAAAACTGTCCCTACAATAGGACTAAGCTGATTCCCTACGATGCAGCGGGGGACCTGTTCCTTGTGAACAGACCCGCCTAAGTCCTCGGCTAGTCTGAACGCAGACCTATAGATATAAGGGAGGGGTCCCTACAAGAACTAAGGACTGGGATATAGTTGGACACCTCCTAGCAGAAATTGTAGCAGAGCAAAGACAAACAAACAAAAAGTACTAGTGGTCCAAAGACCAAGCAAACTACAGAGTTAGGTACAAGGCACCTGGCTAGCTTAAGAGTAAATGTAACACTGAAGTCCAGCAAGGCCAGAAGGGTGGAGCTGGATTATATAGGCAGAAAGTCATGTGACCAACAAAATAGAAAAAAACTAGCAGGAGGGTTCTAACAGTACCCCCTCTTCTATGAGGATCCTCCGGATCCTCCAGGCCCAGGTCTATCAGGAAACCTCTTGTGAAACGCTCCGACAAGTCTAGGAGCAGAGACATCATCCGCCTTTACCCAGTAGTTATCCTCGGGACCGAAACCTTTCCAAGCGACGAGATACTGCAATCTCCCTCTATGCCATCTAGAATTAAGAATGCGAGAAATTCATATTCACCGTCTTCCACCACCGGAGGAACAGAGACAGTGGCGTCCGTATCCGAAACATCAGCTTTTTTCAATAAGGAAACATGAAACACCGGATTAATCTTCCAGGAGGTGGGAACCTCCAACCTAACAGCAGTTAACTACCTGAAGTACCTTAAACGGCCCTACAAACTTTGGGCCCAATTTCTTAGAAGGAATCCTCAACTGCAGATTCTTAGAGGACAACCAAACCATGTCACCAACCGTAAACAAAACCTCTTGACCTTTCCTGTCAAAGTACCTCTTAGATTTTTTGTTAGCCTCTTGAAGGTTACAACGTACATCAGTCCAAACTCTCTCCAAATCACCGGAAAAATTCTCCTCCTCCGGCACAGCCGATACCAATTTGGAGAATGACCCAAACGACGGATGTCTTCCAGTACAACAAAAAAAAGGAGAACACCCAGCAGAAGAGGATGTATGGTTGTTAAGAGCAAATTCAGCAAGTGGCAGAAACTCAGATCACCCCTCCTGATTGTCAGCCACAAAACAACGCAAAAACTGTTCAACATCCTGGTTCTTTCTTCCTGTCTGTCCATTAGACTCAGGATGATATCCAGATGAAAATGACAAATGAACTCCCAACCTGTCACAAAAGGCACGCCAAAAACGAGCCACGAACTGAGGTCCCCTATCGGAAACAATGTCGGTAGGAACGCCATGGAGTCTGACAATTTCCTTAACAAAAGCCTTAGCGAGTGTCTTAGCGCAGGGCAGTTTGATGAAAGGAACCAAGTGACACATCTTGCTAAAACGGTCCGCGACCACCCAGATGACAGTGAAACCCTCAGAGGCAGGAAGGTCAGTAATAAAATCCATAGCAAGATGCGTCCAAGGTGCACTAGGAACCTCCAGAGGGCAAAGCAACCCCGCAGCAGGAGCATGTGAAGACTTAGATCTAGCACACACAGTACATTGACGCACCCGCTTAATGACTTCCTTCTGCCACCCAGGCCACCAAAAACTGCGACCTATAAGTCTCTTAGTCTCAGAAATTCCTGGATGACCTGCCAACCGAGACTCATGACACTCCACAAACAAATCTCTCCTAAAGTTCCTAGGAACAAACAACCTCCCATGGGGAGTGTTAGACGGGGCATCCTCTTGGGCTTTCAGAATCCCATCTTCCAAAACAGAATCCAATGCTGCTATCACAACACCTTCCCGTAAAATGCTCTCCTCCTCCTCGGTACCAACCATGGGAGAAAAGCTACGAGATAAAGCATCAGCTTTTACATTCTTGGTACCCGGGATGTAAGTAACAGAAAAATTAAACCGCGAAAAAAAAAGTGCCCACCTACCCTGACGAGCATACAAGCGCTTGGCAGCATCAACATAGATCAGATTCTTATGATCAGTGAAAACCTGAATGGGAAATTTAGCACCTTCCAAGAGATGACGCCAATGTTCAAATGCGAGTTTAATAGCCAGCAATTCCCGATTACCAACATCGTAATTAAGTTCGGTTTCAGAAAATTTTTTGGAAAAAAAAGCACAGGGATGTACTCCATCCTTGTTTTCCTGAGACAAAACAGCACCGACCCCCACCGAAGAAGCATCAACCTCGACCAAAAAAGGCTTGGTCTCATCAGGCTGCATAAGGATGGAGGCAGAACTGAACCTCTCCTTGAGATACACAAAAGCTTCAATGGCCTCAGTAGTCCACAGGACCGTATTCGCACCTTTCCTGGTGAGATCGGTCAGCGGCTTAACAATTATAGAAAAATTCTTAATGAATTTCCTGTAATAATTGGCGAAACCCAAAAATCTCTGTATCGATTTCAAACCAATAGGCCTAGGCAATTCCTGTACCGCCTGAACCTTCACCGGGTCCATCTCAAAGCCCTCGCTGGAGATAATGTAGCCCAAAAAACTAATTCTCTGCATAGCGAACTCACATTTCTCCAGCTTAGCAAAAAGTGAATTGTCACTTAACAACTGCAATACCTCACGTATGCTCTGCCAATGAGACTCCAAATCCGGCGAATAAATCAAAATGTCATCCAAATACACCACCACATTCTTACCGATCAACGGTCTTAGGATGTCATTAATAAGGTTCTGAAAAAACGCTGGTGCATTGGTAAGACCAAAAGGCATAACCAGATTCTCAAAATGACCCACGGGAGTGTTAAAAGCAGTTTTCCATTCATCACCTTCCTTCATTCGTAACAAATTGTATGCCCCCCGGAGATCAATTTTAGAGAACCACTTGGCCCCCACTAACTGGTTGAACAAGTCAGGAATTAATGGCAGTGGGTAGGAATTGCGTACGGTAATTTTATTAATTTCGCGAAAGTCCAGACATGGACGTAAACCGCCGTCCTTTTTTTTTACAAAAAAAAATCCAACAGCCACAGGAGACTTAGAAGGTCTAATGTGACCGGCGGCCAAGCTTGTCTGTATGTATTCCTCCAAGGCCTTTCTCTCAGGGATAGTCAGATTAAATAAGTGACTCTTGGGAAGAGTAGCTCCAGGGACAAACTCAATGGTGCAATCATAGTCCCTATGAGGAGGCAAAACTTGCGACTCCTCCTCAGAAAAAAACTTCCAAAAATCCTGAATAGGTACAGGTAATTCCCCTCTTTCCACAGCAGCAATGTGACCGTTACAACATTTATCATAACACTTAGGACTCCAAGACTTAATTTCATGGGTAGACCAGTCCAGTACAGGATTGTGCAATTTTAACCAAGGTAACCCCAAAACCACTGGAGAAGGCAAATTATTTAATACCGCCAAATCCAAATTCTCTTGGTGAATACCATTAATGGTGAGGGGAAATTCAAAAACCTTGTGAGTAATACATTTCAAAGGAGAGTCATCAACAGCAACCACAGAAATAGGAGATGACAAAGGTTTGGATTCTAATTTAAGTTTTTCCAAAAATCCCTTATCAATCACATTGAGTGTAGAACCACAATCCACAAATACCCGAAATTCGATCAACTCCTCCTGAACCGAGTTGCTCCCAGAAAGAAATACTCCCTTTGAGTTTAAACAGGCTATACGGGCGTAACTGACCTTTTTTTTTTCTTTGTTCAAACGAAGCACACAGTTCTTGATAAAGTGGTCAGATTTACCGCAATGAAAACATAATCCCTTAGCAAACCTGCGGTCTTTTTCCTGAGAATGGGGTGACATCGCCCCAATCTCCATCAGTTCTCCACCTTCCGAGCAGACCCTCTGAAAACTAGGAGCTGCCATAGCAGTAGATTTTTCTTTATTAATCCTAGCATGCAGTCTCCTGTCCACACGTATAGCTAATTGCATTGCCTCCTGCAAGGTTCTACGTGTTGGGAAGGCAATCAGCAGATCCTTAACCCTTTCACCTAGACCAGCAAGAAACAGACATTTTAATGCTGAGTCCTTCCATTCCACTTCGGCCGACCATCTTCTGAAGTATGTACAATAATTTTCCACATCACCTGATCCCTGCTTCAAATTTCTTAATTCAGTTTCAGCAGATGAGACTCGATCAGGATCATCATACAACAACCCCATAGCAGAAAAAAAATCTTCCACAGATCTAAAACACGGATCATTAGGTTGTAGAGAAAAGGCCCATCCCTGTGGTTCTTTGCGCAAAAGTGACATTATAAACCCAATGCGCTGTGATTCATTCCCCGAGGATCTGGGTCTTAAACGAAAATATAAAAAACAAGCGTTTTTAAAGGAAAAAAAATCTTGCTGTTTACCATAAAAAAAATCTGGCAGTCCTACCTTCGGTTTGACAAAATGCGCTCCAGGACAGCTACTCACGTGTTGCTGGAGCTCGGCCACCTCCAAAGACAGTCCCTGCAGGCGTTGAGCCAACTCCTGAACCGACACCATGCTGATATCTGGATTTCTTTCCTTAGAGTGTTTTATTTTGGGCTGGACTTACTGTTATGAACTGCTACAAGCACTAAGGAAAGATAGGAAAACTGTCCCTACAATAGGACTAAGCTGATTCCCTACGATGCAGCGGGGGACCTGTTCCTTGTGAACAGACCCGCCTAAGTCCTCGGCTAGTATGAACACAGACCTATAGATATAAGGGAGGGGTGCCTACAAGAACTAAGGACTGGGATATAGTTGGACACCTCCTAGCAGAAATTGTAGCAGAGCAAAGACAAACAAACAAAAAGTACTAGTGGTCCAAAGACCAAGCAAACTACAGAGTTAGGTACAAGGCACCTGGCTAGCTTAAGAGTAAATGTAACACTGAAGTCCAGCAAGGCCAGAAGGGTGGAGCTGGATTATATAGGCAGAAAGTCATGTGACCAACAAAATAGAAAAAAACTAACAGGAGGGTTCTAATAGCCCCCTCCTGTGATAAGCAACTCTCTGTCTATAGACTGTGTACATACAGAGCCTGGTGTGGGTGAGGGCTGCTTTCTGAGCTTTGCTGCTTGCTAAATCTAAAAACTCTGATTATGTCAGAACCCTGCACCCAGCAAACTAAATGATAAATCGTTGGATTCAGGGTGTCTTTCTCTACATTTTGCTGCTCTCAGTTGAAGTAGCAACAACCTGCTGACAGATTCCCTTTAACAATTCTTGGATGCTTTTAGCTGTATGTTTTGGGTCATTATCCTGTTGGAGGAGCCATGACCTGTGACTCAGACCAAGATTTCTGATACGGGGTGACATTTCATTGTACCCTACACAGATTCAAGACGTGTGCTAGATACTGTAACGGATTTTACAATGTGAGTAAAACCTAAAGATTTTAAATGGAGGCTGGATTCTCAAGTTTCCTTTGCTTAACATTTTCTCTATAGTAGGGGGATTTTCTTATTTTTATTATTGATGCACATTCACATGGTTTCTTAACTTGATACGAAAAACTGATTTACTTCGCTGGAGTGTTTTTTTTTTCTTGAGTAAATTTCAAGGTCGTGCAAAATGGTTTGAAAAGCCATTTTCTGAATAAAACATATGTTTTGAATTAATTTACTTTAATAAGGAGGCACATTTATATGTACAATATGATATTCAAAACTGACCTTTTAAGAATGCTGGGTTTAGTGTAAAGGCTATGTTCCTTGCACATATCCAGACTTCTTATGAATCCTTAAGTTAAAGATTTGCATAAACAGATTTTATTAGTATTACACATATCTTCACTAGAAGTTTCTTCCATTGTAATATTCAGGTTTTTCCTTTCCTTCCCTTTTTTGATTTCTGGTTTAACCTCTGGAATATTGTAATCATTTTGACTGCAAGTATGTAAATATATATTGATTATCAAACAACTATAAAAAGATAACATTGCAAAGATATTCTTTCCTTTAGTGATTCTGTTTTCTAAAGTAATATTCTCCTAGATGTGATGTAACAAACGTGTTTGTACTCTGGAACAAAAGCAAAACTGAAGAAATGGGCAGGAACATCTGATGATATAAGTGCAATGTGTAGGTGCAATGTGTAGGTGCACATTCACACTGTGGCCATTAACAAACAAATCCTAGAATAAAAACAACCAGGACTGCTTCCTAACTCTAGTATCTCACATCATTATGTGCCAGCAGGCCTCAAAATAGATGGGGCAGAGCAAGACATAGACCTGACTGTTTTACACCTGCCCCTGGAAGCTCAAATAGATTAGTTGCAGGGCACAACAATAGGGAGAGGGACATCTTGATTGGGTACACCTTGTTGTGGTGGGATGGCTTTTACTCTCTTTTCTCTCTTGATTAAAATAGTGTGAAATATGTACCCTATGTTATTTACATGTTCTATTACTATTTATTTAGCTACTTATTGCAGGGTATTTGCTCACTGTTTTTATTCTATGTTTGTTAATGGCCACAGTGTGAATGTGCACTTACACATTACACTTATACCAACATATGTGCTGGCTAATTTTTTCGCTTTTTCTTTAGTTACTTGTACTTTGTACATGTGGGAGCTCCCTCCCCCCTTTTCGGCTGTTCATCTCATCTATTTAGCTTTCCAGTGGCAAGTGTGAAACAGTCAAGTTTAGGTCCTGCTCTGCCCTGTCTCTTTTGAGGCCTGCTTGCGCATAATGAGGTGAGATACTAGAGTTAGGGGCCATTCTGATGGGGTTAGTAATGGAGGTGTCTTATAGATGCCTCTCTATTACTAACCCCAGGGCTTCATGTTAGCTGCCAATACAAGACTGACATGAACCCCAACCCTATTGCCCCACTGGCCACCGAATGAGGGCAAGTGAGAAAAGCAGAGGCTCAGCACCAGATTTGGCACGTCTTATTGATGCGGCATTTCTGAGGCGGATGAGGGCTGATGTTATTAGCCTCGGAGAGGACTAATATCTATTGCCCCTGCCCTGGCTATTAATATCAGCCCACAACTATCTGTTTAGCCTTTGCTAGTTAGAATTTATAGGGAGACCCTATGTCAATGATTTTCTGGGGTGCCCCTGTAATCTAGCCAGTAAACACTAATCAAACAGATATGAGCAGTTATTAATAGCCAGGGAACAATTGTGCCTAGTGGCCCCTTCCTAGGCCATTAATATCAGTCTGCAACTGTCTGTTTAGCCTTTGCTGGTTAGTGAATATTATTATTATTTATTTATATAGCACTAGGGGGGACCACATGTCAATTTTTTGGGGGGTCTCCCCTAAAATAACCAGTGAGCTGTGAGCTGTTATTAATAGCCTGGGAATCTTTAGGGCTATTGGCCCATTCCAAGAATATTAACATCATCCCCCAGCTGTCAGCTTTCCCTCTGCTTATTATGAAAATTACTGGTAACCCTATGCCTTTTTTTTCCTATTAACAAGTGCAGTGAGATACACACCTAAGGTAACCTTAGTTCACAGCCTCCAGGTGTTCCAGCTGTTATGATCTGCAACATGTACTAAGGAAAGATAAGGGAAAACTGTCCCTACAGTAAAACTAAGCTGAATCCCTACGATGTAGCGGGCTGCCTGTTCCTAGCGAACAGACCCGCCTTAGTCCTTGGCTAGTCTGAACGAACACCTATAGCATTAGGGGAGGGGTCCCTAAAAGAACTAAGGACTGGGACAAAAATGGGACACCTCCTAAACAGAGAAGTTGTTGCAGAACACAAAAAGACAAACAGACAAAAAGGTACTTGAGGTCCCAGAAGGACCAAATGAACTGACAGAGAAAGGCACAGAAGCACCAGGCTAGAGAAACAGTCAAACACTGAAGTCCAGCATAGCCAAAAGGGTGGAGCTGGAATATAAAGGCAGATGGTCACGTGACCGCAAAGCACAAGATGGAAAAAAACAAACAGGAGGGCTCTAACAGTACCCCCTCTTTTATGAGGATCCTCCGAATCCTCCAGGACCAGGCCTATCTGGAAACCTCTTGTGGAAAGCTTTAACATGCCTAGGAGCAGAGACATCATCCGTCCTTACCCAGGAGTTGTCTTCGGGATAGAAACCCTTCCAGGAGACAAGATACTGTAATCTCCCTCTATGCCATCTAGAATTCAAAATACGAGAAATTTCATATTCACCGTCTTCCACCACAGGAGGAACTGAGACAGTGGCATCCCTATCTGATACATTAGCCTTTTTCAACAAGGAAACATGAAACACAGGATTAATCTTCCAGGAAGTAGGGACATCCAACCTAACAGCAGACGGGTTAACAACCTGAAGCACTTTAAATGGACCACAAACTTAGGACCCAGTTTTTTAGAGGGAATTCTCAACCACAGGTTCTTTGAGGACATCCAAACCATGTCACCCACAGTAAACAAAACCTCCTTACGTTTACTGTCAAAATACTACTTGGACTTCTTGTTAGCCTCTTGAAGGTTGCAATGTACATTAGACTAAACTCTCTCAAAATCACGGGAAAAATTCTCCTCCTCCGGCACCGCCGACCCCAATTTGGAGAACAAACCAAAAGACGGATGTCTCCCAGTACAACAAAAAAAAAGAGAACACCCAGCAGAGGAGGATGTATGATTGTTAAGAGCAAATTCTGCGAGAGGCAGAATCTCAGACCACACCTCTTGATTGTCCGCCACAAAACAACACAAAAACTGTTCAACATCCTGGTTCTTTCTTTCAGTCTGTCCATTAGACTCAGGATGATACCCAGACGAAAATGACAAATGGACTCCCAACCAGTCACAAAAAGCACGCCAAAAGTGAGCCACAAACTGAGGTCCTCTATCAGAAACAATATCCATGGGAACGCCATGGAGCTTGACAATCTCCTTAACAAACACCTTAGTGAGTGTCTTGGCGCAGGGCAACTTAATGAATGGAACCAAATGACACATCTTACTAAAACGGTCCACGACCACCCAGATGACAGTAAAACCCTTGGACACAGGAAGATAAGTAATAAAATCCATTGTGAGATGCGTCCAAGGTGCACTAGGAACCTCCATAGAGCAAAGCAACCCTGCAGCAGGAGTATGTGAAGCCTTTGATGCAGCACACACAGTGCATTGATGCACCCACTTGATGACTTCCTTCTGCCATGCAGGCCACCAAAAACTGCGACTGATAAGTCTCTTAGTCTCCGAAATTCCTGGATGACCTGCCAACCGACACTCATGACACTCCACAAACAAATCTCTCCTAAAGGCTCTAGGCACGAACAACCTCTCATGGGGAGTGTTAGATGGAGCATCATCTTGGGCTTTCAGAATCCCATTCTCCAAAACGGATTCCAATGCCGCCACCACAACTCCTTTCTGTAAAATGCTCTCCTCCTCTTCGGCAACGACCGTAGGAGAGAAGCTGCGAGATAAAGCATCGGCTTTAACATTCTTAGTACCAGGGATATAGGTAACAGAAAAATGAAACCGAGAAAAA
Source organism: Phyllobates terribilis (assembly GCF_046119375.1). Classification (NCBI taxonomy): domain Eukaryota; kingdom Metazoa; phylum Chordata; class Amphibia; order Anura; family Dendrobatidae; genus Phyllobates; species Phyllobates terribilis. Next base: position 51,098,887 of record NW_027362768.1, on the reverse strand, counting down.
AAAAAGTGCCCACCTAGCTTGACAGGCATTCAAGCGCTTGGCAGCATCCAGATAGATCAAATTCTTATCATCTGTGAAAACCTGAATAGGAAATCTAGCGCCTTCCAAAAAATGACGCCAATGTTCAAACGCGAGTTTAATAGCCAGCAACTCCCGATTTCCAACATCATAATTGAGTTCGGTTTCCGAAATTTTTTTCGAAAAGAAGGCACAAGGATGTACTCCATCCTTGTTCTCCTGAGACAAAACTGCTCCGACCCTGACCAAAGCATCAACCTCGACCAAAAAAGGCTTGGTTTCAACAGGCTGCATAAGGATAGGGGCAGAACTGAACCTCTCTTTGAGATACTCAAACGCTTCAATGGCCTCAGTAGTACACTGGACCGTATTCAAACCTTTCCTGGTGAGATCAGTCAGAGGCTTAACAATTACAGAAAAATTCTTAATGAATTTCCTGTAATAATTGGCAAAACCCAAAAATCTCTGTATAGATTTCAAACCAATAGGCCTAGGCCATTCCTGCACAGCCTGAACCTTCACCTGGTCCATCTCAAAGCCCTCGCTGGAGACAATGTAGCCCAAAAAACTAATTTTCTGCACAGCGAACTCACATTTTTCCAGCTTAGCAAAGAGTGAATTATCACTCAATAACTGCAAAACTTCACATACACTCTGCCAATGGGACTGGTGAATAAATGAAAATGTCATCCAAATACACAACCACATTCTTACCAATCAAAGGTCTCAGGATGTCATTAATAAGGTTCTGAAAAAATGCAGGTGCATTGGTAAGACCAAAAGGCATCACCAGATTCTCAAAATGACCTACCGGAGTGTTAAAGGCAGTTTTCCATTCATCACCCTCCTTCACTCGTAACAAATTGTATGCCCCCCCGGAGATCAATTTTAGAGAACCACTTGGCCCCCACCAACTGGTTAAACAAGTCAGGAATTAATGGCAATGGGTAGGAATTGCGTACGGTAATCTTATTAATTTCACGAAAATCCAGACATGGAAGTAAACCCCCGTCCTTTTTTTTTAAGAAAGAAAAATCCAGCTGCCACAGGTGACTTAGAAGGTCTAATGTGACCAGCAGCCAGGCTAGTCTGTATGTACTCCTCCAAGGCCTTTCTTTCAGGGATAGTCAGATTAAACAAGTGACTCTTGGGAAGAGTAGCTCCAGGAACAAACTCAATGAAGCAATCATAATCCCTATGAGGAGGTAAAACTTGCGACTCCTCCTCTGAAAAAACCCTCCAAAAATCTTAAATATTATATTATATTATATTGAATAGGTACAGGTAATTCCCCTTTTTCCACAGCCGCAATGCGACCATTACAACATTTATCATAGCACTTCGGACTCCAAGACTTAATCACATTAGTAGACCAGTCCAGCAAAGGATTGTGCAGTTTTAACCAAGCCAATCCTAGAACGACCGGAGAGGGTAAATTATCTAATACAACCAAGTCCAAAATTTCTTGGTGAACTCCATTGACAGTGAGGGGAAATGCAGCAACCTTGTGAGTAATACATTTCAAGGGAGTGTTATCAATTGCAATCACAGAAATACGTGATGACAAAGGTTTGGATTTCAATTTAAGGTTTTCCAAAAACCCTTTATCAATCACATTAAGTGTTGAACCACAATCCACAAATACCTGAAATTCAATCAAATTTTCCTGCAAAGTAGTACTCCCTGAAAGAAATACTCCTGCAGAGCGTAAACAAGCTATACGGGTGTAACTGACCTTTTTTTTTCTTTACTTAAACGAAGCTCACAATACTTAATCAAATGGTCAGCTTTACCACAATAAAGACACAATCCCTCGGCGAACCTCCGGTCTCTTTCCTGAGAGGGGAGCGACTTCACCCCAACCTCCATCGGTTCTCCGCCGTCAGAGCAGATTTTCTGAGGACTAGGACCTGGCATTACAGGAGTCTTTACCTCATTCTGTCTAAATCTCAGTCTCCTATCCACATGAACAGCTAATTGCATGGAATCCTGCAGAGTCTCAGGTGTGGGGAATGCAATTAGCAAATCCTTAACCCTTTCACTCAGACCAGCAAGCAATAGACATTTCAGAGCTGGATAATTCCATTTAACTTCTGAGGCCCATCTTCTGAAGTGAGTGCAATAATTTTCAACATCACCTGACCCCTGATTCAAACGCCTGTGTTCTGCCTCAGCAGATGAGATTCGATCAGGATCGTCATATAATAGCCCCATAGCAGAAAAAAATTCTTCTACAGACCTTAAACATGAATCATTAGGTTGGAGAGAAAAGGCCCATCCCTGTGGTTCTTTGCGCAAAAGTGACATAATAAAACCAATGCACTGTGATTCATTCCCAGAGGACCTTGGTCTCAAATGAAAATATAACAAACAAGCATTTTTAAAGGAAAAAAAATCTTGCTGATTACCACAGAAAACATCAGGCAGTCCTACCTTGGGTTCCACAAAATGCGCTTCAGAACAGCTACTCACGTGTTGCTGGAGCTCGGCCACCTCCAGAGACAATCCCTGCAGGTGTTGAGCCAAATCCTGGACGGAAACCTTACTGATCCCCAAATTTCTTTCCTTTTAATTTTTTTGGGCTGGACTTACTGTTATGATCTGCAACATGTACTAAGGAAAGATAAGGGAAAACTGTCCCTACAGTAAAACTAAGCTGAATTCCTACGATGTAGCGGGCTGCCTGTTCCTAGCGAACAGACCCGCCTTAGTACTCGGCTAGTCTGAATGAAGACCTATAGCATAAGGGGAGTGGTCCCTAAAAGAACTAAGGATTGGGACAAAAATAGGACAACTCCTAAACAGAGAAGTTGTTGCAGAACACAAAAAGACAAACAGACAAAAAGGTACTAGAGGTCCCAGAAGGACCAAACGAACTGACAGAGAAAGGCACAGAAGCACCTGGCTAGAGAAACAGTCAAACACTGAAGTACAGCACAGCCAAAAGGGCGGAGCTGGAATATAAAGGCAGATAGTCACGTGATCGCAAAACACAAGATGGAAAAAAAAAAACAGGAGGGTTCTAACACCAGCAGCTGGAAACTTCAGTAACCTTAAAATGCTCCTCAAAGTTTCCCATGAACTTTAAGGTAAGATTACCTGAATTCAAGCCACTGGCTCTCATGGTAGCTGTAGTGCCGGACTGTTGAATGCCGGAGTGCCGAGTGCCGGACAGGCGACGGGTGCTGAGTGCTGCCCAAATCATTGTCACCTGGTCTTCCTGAGATCAGCGCGACCAGGCAACAATGATGGGAGTTGTAGCCAGCACCAACAGTGTACATTATGTGTGAAATACAGAATTAAATAAAAAAACCTGCGTGGGCTACCACCGATTATTCATAACCAGCAGATGGAAAGCCGCCCACTGGGGGCTGATATTACTAGCCAGGAAAAATGGACCATTAGCCCAAAATGTTTCATGGCTGTTAATAACAGCTCACAGCTATTTGATTAGCGTTTACTGGCTAATTTACAGGGGGACACCAGAAAATAATTGACGTTGGGTCCCCGTTAGTGTTGAGCGATACCTTCCGATATCGGGAAATATCGGATCGGATTGGATCGCACCGATACCCAAAAAGTATCTGATATCGCCGATTCCGATACCGGAACCCAATGCAAGTCAATGGGACAGAAATATTGGAATACAAATAAACCCTTTCTTTCCTTGGAGGTTAATTCTACATGAAGGAAAACAACTAAGAATAATGTAGAATGTATTGGGGGAGGTGGGGGAGACAATAAAGGCATAGAGGTTTAGCCCAATCAAATGTAATAGGAGGAATTAATATTTTTTTTAAGACGTTCTGAGTTACGGAAATATTGACTATGTTAAGTTTTTTTATATTTTGTCAGATATTTATGTTTCACTACTTCCATGCTCTTCACCTTCTTTTTTACTTCTCCCACACTTTCTCCTTCATCATCCTCAGCATCAGCATCTTTTTCATCAACTTCTGCTTCACCTTCTTCATCTTCTTCTTCTTCACCTTCTTTGTATTATTCTTTTTTTTTACATTCTTCATATTCTTCTTATTCAACTATTATTCTTCTTCATATTCTACTTCTTCATCTTCTTCATATTCTTCTTCTTCATCATATTCTTATTTGTGACAGGCATTCCTGTAGTTGCTATCTATAAAAGTTTGAACATTACACCTTTCATTCTGCCCGTCACAAAAGATTTACAACAGGATTTGTCCGCATTCAGTTTGGCCTGCAGCAGCAGGTCTTTTCCAGGGGCACCACGAGGAGGAACGGACTCACCCCCATACACTGCTTAGTCATCTTCTGCTTATAATTTAGATAATATCTTTTGCTCTGATTTTTAGTCTTATGCTTAATGTTCTTCCGCTTTTTGTTTTGCAGCTTCTTGTACTTCTGCTTCTTGGTTTTCTGTCTCTTGTTCTTCTGTATCTTGGTGGTTGTCTTATTGTTCTTTGTCCTCTTGGTCATCTTCTTCAGAGTCATCTTCTTGGTCTTCTTCGGGGTGGTCTTCAGGGTCGTCGTCTTCGGGGTCCTCGTCTTTTCGGGGTGGTCTTCAGGGTCCTCGTCTTCAGGGTCGTCGTCTTCGGGGTCCTCGTCTTCTTCGGGGTGGTCTTCAGTGTCGTCGTCTTCAGGGTCCTCGTCTTCAGGGTCGTCATCTTCGGGGTCCTCGTCTTCTTCGGGGTGGTCTTCAGGGTCGTCGTCTTCAGGGTCCTCGTCTTCGGGGTCCTCGTCTTCTTCGGGGTGGTCTTCAGGGTCCTCGTCTTCAGGGTCCTCGTCTTCGGTGTCCTCGTCTTCGGGGTGGTCTTCAGGGTCCTCGTCTTCGGTGTCCTTGTCTTCTTCGGGGTGGTCTTCAGGGTCGTCATCTTCAGGGTCCTCGTCTTCGGGGTGGTCTTCAGGGTCCTCGTCTTCAGGGTCCTCGTCTTCGGGGTCCTCGTCTTCTTCGGGGTGGTCTTCAGGGTCCTCATCTTCAGGGTCCTCGTCAGAGAGACCCAGAGTGATTACCAAGAACCATTTCAAAAAGCTTGAACTTGGAAATGTAGCAGAAGGTACAAGAAGGCTGAGGAACTGCCGAGAACCAGCTGATGGTACTGGAACCCGGATGGGTAGCAGAAGGTACAAGAGCCAATGGAACTACCGAGGACCAGCTGACGGTACTGGAACCCGGTTACTAAGCAGGAGGTACCTGTGCCAGAAAGCACTACCAAGGACCAGCAGACATTGGTGGAACTTGGATACTGAGAAGGAGGCACCTAAGCCAAAGGCACTGCCGAGAATGAGCTGACGGTACTGGAACCCGGATGGGTAGCAGAAGGTACCCATGAAAAAAAAAGTTGCAAGGCCGTGAGCCGGCCGCAGTTACCGAAACCCACAGTCCTACAGGGGGTGCTTGTCTTATTGGCACTATGGAACCAGCCTTCATTGCCAGATCCCGCAGCCCACATAGTAGTCACCTAAACTGCAGGCACCATAGAGTCGGCTAACCTGACTGCAACACGACAGGACAACGTATTGGAGGCAAAGTGACGTTGACACTAACCGGAAACAGCTGGCGTGCTGGAACCAGGCTGGGCAGGAGGGAGTACCCGTGCCAAAGACAATTGGAGCAACTTTAAAATCTGTAGTAGTGTGAATGTAGACAGAGCAGGAGAAATTGCCGTACACACAGCAGGGGAACAGCTGACGTTACTGAACCCCAATAACACGGCAGCAAGTGTTGACTGTGCAGATGGCACTTCTGAGCGCCAACTAGCGGTGTTGGAGCCCAGGGTAAATACTAAAAACAGAGTGAAGCCAGAGGCCTAATTGGAGCAATTTTAAAATCTGTAGTAGTGTGAATGTGGACAGAGCAGGAGAAATTGCCGTACACACAGTAGGGGAACAGCTGACGTTACTGAACCCCAATAACACGGCAGCAAGTGTTGACTGTGCAGACGGCACTTCTGAGCGCCAACTGGCGGTGTTGGAGCCCAGGGTAAATACTAAAAACAGAGTGGAGCCAGAGGCCTAATTGGAGCAACTTTAAAATCTGTAGTAGTGTGAATGTGGACAGAGCAGGAGAAATTGCCGTACACACAGCAGGGGAACAGCTGACGTTACTAAACCCCAGTAACACGGCAGCAAGCGTTGACTGTGCAGACGGCACTTCTGAGCAGTAACTAGCGGTGTTGGAGCCCAGGATAAATACTAAAAGCAGAGGAGCCAGAGGTGTAATTGGAGCAAGTTTTAAATCTGTAGTACAGTGGATGTGGACAGAGCAGGAAAATTTGCCGGACACACAGCTGGGGATCAGCTGAAGTTACTGAACCCCAATAACACTGGAGCAAGCGTTGACTGTGCAGACGGCACTTCTGAGCAGCAACTAGCGGTGTTGGAGCCCAGGATAAATACTAAAAGCAGAGGAGCCAGAGGTGTAATTGGAGCAAGTTTTAAATCTGTAGTACAGTGGATGTGGACAGAGCAGGAGAATTTGCCGGACACACAGCTGGGGATCAGCTGACGTTACTGAACCCCAATAACACTGGAGCAAGCGTTGATTGTGCAGACGGCACTTCTGAGCAGCAACTAGCGGTGTTAGAGCCCAGGGTAAATACTAAAAACAGAGGAGCCAGAGGTGTAATTGGAGCAAGTTTTAAATCTGTAGTACAGTGGATGTGGACAGAGCAGGAAAATTTGCCGGACACACAGCTGGGGATCAGCTGACGTTACTGAACCCCAATAACACTGGAGCAAACGTTGACTGTGCAGACGGCACTTCTGAGCAGCAACTAGCGGTGTTGGAGCCCAGGGTAAATACTAAAAACAGAGGAGCCAGAGGTGTAATTGGAGCAAGTTTTAAATCTATAGTACAGTGGATGTGGACAGAGCAGGAGAATTTGCCGGACACACAGCTGGGGATCAGCTGACGTTACTGAACCTCAATAACACTGGAGCAAGCGTTGACTGTGCAGACGGCACTTCTGAGCAGCAACTAGCGGTGTTGGAGCCCAGGGTAAATACTAAAAACAGAGGAGCCAGAGGTGTAATTGGAGCAAATTGTAAATCTGTAGTACAGTGGATGTGGACAGAGCAGGAGAATTTGCCGGACACACAGCTGGGGATCAGCTGATGTTACTGAACCCCAATAACACTGGAGCAAGCGTTGACTGTGCAGACGGCACTTCTGAGCAGCAACTAGCGGTGTTGGAGCCCAGGGTAAATACTAAAAACAGAGGAGCCAGAGGTGTAATTGAAGCAAGTTTTAAATCTGTAGTACAGTGGATGTGGACAGAGCAGGAGAATTTGCCGGACACACAGCTGGGAATCAGCTGACGTTACTTAACCCCAATAACACTGGAGCAAGCGTTGACCGTGCAGACAGCACTTCTGAGCAGCAACTATTGGTGTTGGAGCCCAGGGTAAATACTAAAAACAGAGGAGCCAGAGGTGTAATTGGAGAAGTTTTAAATCTGTAGTACAGTGGGTGTGGACAGAGTAGGAAAACTTGCCGGACACACAGCAGGGGATCAGCTGACGTTACTGAACCCCAATAACACTGGAACAAGCGTTGACTGTGCAGACGGCACTTCTGAGCAGCAACTAGCGGTGTTGGAGCCCAGGGTAAATACTAAAAACAGAGGAGCCAGAGGTGTAATTGGAGCAAGTTTTAAATCTGTAGTACAGTGGATGTGGACAGAGCAGGAGAATTTGCCGGACACACAGCTGAGGATCAGCTGACGTTACTAAACCCAATAACACGGCAGCAAGCGTTAACTGTGCAGACGGCACTTCTGAGCAGCAACTGGCGGTGTTGGAGCTCAGGGATTACAGTTCAGGTGGTAGAAACATGAACACAACAGGAGACCTGGATACTGTTGCCAACCAGTTATTTATTCTGGAAGAGGACTGGCAAATTCATGCGAGATCCAGGCCTTGTTCATTTTGAGAAAAGTAAGCCGGTCAACGTTATCGGAGGATAGTCACATGCGACGGTCTGTTAGTACACCACCTTTGGCACTAAAGACGCGTTCCGATAATACACTAGCAGCAGGGCAAGCTAGCACCTCCAATGCATACTGGCTAAGCTCTGGCCATGTATCCAGCTTAGAGACCCAAAACTTGAAGGGGGAAGAGCCGTCTGGGAGTGCACTGAGAGGGCAAGACATGTAGTCTGTCACCATCTGACGGAAACGTTGCCTCCTGCTGACTGGAGCCATCTGTGATGGTCTAGACATTTGTGGCGGCGGGGACAGAAAACTTTGCTACATTTGGGCCATACTGGTCTTGCCTTGTGCTGAGGCGCTGCTTCTGCTCCCTCTTTGTGCAGAGCTTCCTCCACTGCCTCGACGCACTGAGCTGCTTTGTAAAGCACTAGCAGCACTGCTCTCGGTTGGAATGGAGAACATGATGGAATGCACCAGTGCGTCTTGGTACTCCCTCATTTTACGCTTCCGGTTCAACGGTGTTATGAGGCTTTGTAAGTTGTCCCAGTAGCGACGATCTAGGAGGGTGGACACCCAATAATCAGCCGTGTTGAGAATGTGAGCGATGCGGCGGTCGTTTCTCAGGCACTGCAGCATGAAATCAACCATGTGCTGCAGACTGCCAACTGGCCAAGAAACGCTGTCCCCTGCTTGAGGCGTGATCTTTGCCTGCTCTGCATCACCCCACCCTCGCTCTAGATACTGACTACTAGAGCATTGTGTACCTCCCTCCTCTGGACAGATGTCTTCCTCCTCCATTGACTCCTCCTCATCCTCCTCACAAAGTGTCCCCTGCCTAGGCCTTTGTGAGGAACCACGTTGCGCAGACTGTACAGAAGCAGATGGCATTTGTGACTCCTCATCCTCCACCTCTTCCAAAGCCTCATCCCTTAGTGCTTGCAGTGTTTTTTCAAGCAGGCAGATAAGGGGGATAGTCATGCTGACTAGTGCATTATCTGTACTCGCCATCCGCGTGGAATAATCAAAGGCATGCAAAACGTGGCAAATGTCCTTCATAGAGGCCCACTCAGTGGTGGTGAAGTGTGAACGGCGCGCACTGCGACTTGTTTGCGCCTGCTGCAGCTGGTACTCCATTACTGCTGCCTGCTGCTCACACAACCTCTCCAACATATGTAACATTGAATTCCACATGGTGGGTAGGTCACATATGATGCGATTTTCTGGAAGACGTAATCGGCGCTGCAGAGCTGCAATGAGCGATCTTGCGTTGCTGGAATGCCGCAAGTGAGCGCACTCTATGCGGACCTTGTGAAGCAGTGCATCAAGATCCAGATAGTCCCTCAAAAAACTCTGCACGACCAAGTTGAGCACATGTGCCAGACATGGGATGTGAGTGAGGTTGCCTAGGCCCAGAGCTGCCACCAGATTTCGGCCAATGTCACACACTACCATGCCTGGCTGGAGATTCGCTGGCACAAACCACACGTTGCTCTGCTGCTTGATGGCATTCCAGAGCTCCTGCGCTGTGTGGCTTCTATTCCCCAAAGAAATTAATTTTAATACGGCCTGTTGACGTTTGGCCACGGCTGTGCTCATATCGGTCATCATAACAGGTAACTGTTCACGGGTCGATGTGGAGGTAGACCGTGACGGCTCCTGCAGCGCTGATTCAGAGGAACTGGAGTATGAGGAGGAGTCAATGTGTACAGACTGGATTCCTGCAATCCTTGGAGTTGGCAGAACACGTACAGCGCCACTCTCAAGATCTGTACCCGGCTCCACAACATTTACCCAATGGGCAGTGAGGGAAAGGTATCGTTGCTGTCCATGCTTACTGATCCACGCATCGGTGGTCAGGTGTACCTTGCTACTGATGGCGTTTTGTAGCGCATGTTTAATTTTTCCCTCCACATGCTGTTGCAGGGCAGGGACGGCTTGCCTGCTGAAATAAAAGCAGCTGGGCACGTTGTATTGTGGGACTGCCAATGCCATAAAGTTACGGAAGGTGTCAGTCTCCACCAGCCTGAATGATAGCATTTCAAGGGCCAGTAGTTTAGCAATGCCAGCATTCAGAGCCTGTGCTCGGGGGTGGTTTGCCGAGTATGGGCGCCTTTTCTCCCATGCCTTAGCTAACGATGGCTGTAGACTGGCCTGGGAGTGTGAGGATGACAGGGAAAGTGGTGCTGTGGGTGGAATTACACTGTGTCTCTGTACAACAGTGCCAGAGGTTCTTCCATGGCGATCCTGTGAGGAAGCCGAACCAGCTGTGTGTGAGCTGGAGGAAGAGGCTACAACACGAGCTGAAGAGGTGGTAGGTGGCGCTGTAGGTTTCCAAGGTCTTCAGTGTGTTTTTGTAACTCCACCACATGATTGGTCCGCACATGTTTCCACATATTTGTGGTATTGAGGTTGCTGACACTTTTCCCTCTTTTCACCTTCTGATTACACAGCTTGCATTTGACAAAGCAAATGTCATCTGCAACTGTGTCAAAAAAGGACCAGGCACTGCAAGTCTCGGGAGCACCCGCTTTGGATTTTGGAAGAGCCATGCTCCTAATGGGTGCCGAAGTGGAGGCTACAGGCAACCAAGTCTTCCCCCTCCCTCTCCCTCCTTTTTGGGCCGTTCAGGAAATCTCTTCCTCAGAGCTGCTCCCACCACCTTCCTGTCCCTCACGCCATGATGGGTCAAGGACCTCATCATCTACACCACCCTCTTCAAACAACTGCTTCTCCTGGGTAGTCTCGACAGCACAGTATGCACCAGAAAGTGGCACCTGAGTCTCATCATCAGATGCGTACTGAGGTGTGCTGCTGACCATAGGCACTGGCCCACCCACCTCTTCAGATTCAGAGAGACAAAACGGTTGCGCATCACTGCATACTACCTCTTCTTCAAATTCTCGAATTCTGCTTGGCTGGCCCCCTCTTTCCAAGCCAAGAGATTCAGAGAACAGAAGTAGAGATGGCTCCTGTCCAGGGCTCTCTGACTGCCTGGGCAATTGGGCAGGTGGTGAAGAGACAGATGGGTGCTCTTCAGTGCTCAGGACCTGAGAGGATCTGGAACTAATTGAAGTTGATGCGTTAGCTGCCATCCATCCGACAACGGCTTCAATTTGGTCCTCCCGCAGCAGTGGGGTACGGCTAGCTCCTACAAAGCTGCGCATAAAGGACTGTTCCCTGGTAAAACTGGGGGATGCTGAGTCACTGGTGCCCGCAGCAGGCACAGAATCCCCACGTCCTCTCCCTGCAGGCACAGAATCCTCACGTCCTCTCCGTGCAGAAACTCCACACCCACGCCCACGACCACGACCACATGCCTTACTCCCTGCCTTCTTCATCTTGGTAGACTGATAAAGATAGGCAGAAAAGTACTAAGGGCTTAGTGTGCTTATTCCTGAACAGCTGCTAACAGGTATAAGAAACGCTAATTTTATAAAGTGTGGACTAGACTTTAATATGAGCTAATGTGGCCTACACAACTGTAAAGTGGAGTGTTTGGTGAACTTTAGGTTTTTTTTGTCACAAAAAGACGCTGGATGTGCCCAAAGATGTAATACCGATAGTATCACAAACTTTTCGTAGCTATTACAATGCAGGAAGGTAACCTACAATGCAATAGATGAGGCTACAAAAAATAGGCTAATACTAATCTGGCTGGGGCTGCAGGGCACAATGCTGCAGAAAGGCTCCTCTATCTACTCCCATATAGTGTGTTTGGAACCAATGTAGCTGAATACGGATGGAACCACCACACTAATAGGAGAAATCAGGAAAAATTATCAATTAGCAAAAAAGGACAATGTATGAGGCAGTGACGCACGCTAAGAGCACTACAACCAGACGTGGCTGAAGCACACACTACAGCGTGAGCTGCACTCACACACAGAGAGCTTGCAGACAGGCGTGAACAGTGCAGATGCAGAGCACTGTGCACTAGCGCTGCAAGACAAAAAAAAATTCTCTATCTACTCCTATATAGTGTGTTTGGAACCAATTTAGCTGAGTACGGATGGAACCACCACACTAATAGGAGAAATCAGGAAAAATTATCAATTAGCAAAAAAGGACAATGTATGAGGCAGTGAGAAACGCTAAGCGCACTACAACCGGACGTGGCTGAAGCACACACTACAGCGTGAGCTGCACTCACACACAGAGAGCTTGCAGACAGGCGTAAACAGTGCAGATGCAGAGCACTGTGCACTAGCGCTGCAAGACAAAAAATAAAATTCTCTATCTACTCCTATATAGTGTGTTTGGAACCAATTTAGCTGAGTACGGATGGAACCACCACACTAATAGGAGAAATCAGGAAAAATTATCAATTAGCAAAAAAGGACAATGTATGAGGCAGTGATGCACACTGAGCGCACTACAACCAGACTTAGCAGAAGCACACACTACAACGTGAGCTGCACTCACACACACAGACCTTGCAGACAGCGGTGAACAGCACAGAGATCTATGCACTAGCACTGCAAGGCACAGCGATTTATAAAGTAGCTTGGGTAAAGCAGAATAGAGCAAATAGGTAGCTAAAACTGTCCCTCAGAACAACAGCATCCTATCCCTAACTGAATTCACAGCAGAGTGAGCTCAAAATGGCGGCGGCTTTTATAGTGCATCATGACATCATTTCAGCAGCCAATCACAGCCATGCCATTAGTTAACATGCCTACATGCCAAACAGGATGTGCCCATACTTCTTAGGATCCTCATTGGCTGAATAAAATGAAACTGGCTCATTGCATTATGGGAACTTCCGATTCCGGTATACGATATTCTAAAAGTATCGGAATTAAGTATCGGAATTCCGATACCGCGAATATCGGCCGATACCTGATATTTCTGTATCGGAATGCTCAACACTAGTCCCCCTATAAATTCTAACCAGCAAAAGCTAAGCAGACAGCTGCGGGCTGAGATTAATAGCCTTGGAAGGGGCCATTAGACCTAAATGTTACCTGGCTATTAATTACAGCTCACAGCTGTTTGATTAGTGTTTACTAGCTAGATTACAGAGAGGTCCCAGAAAAAAATTGACGTAGGGTCCCTCTATAAATTCTAAGCAGCAAAGGCTAAACAGACAGCTGTGGACTGATATTAATAGCCAGGGAAGGGGCCATTGATATTGGCCCCTTCTGAGGCTAATAACATCAGCCGTCAGCAGCCCCAGAAATGGCACACCAATAAGATGCGCCAATTCTGGCACTTAGCCTCCACTCTTCCCACTTGCCCTTGTGCGGTGGCAAGTGGGGTAATAGGGTTGGGGTTCATGTCGGCCTTGTATTGGCAGCTGACATAAAGCCCATGGGTTAGTAATGGAGAGGTGTCTATAAGACGCTCCCATTACTAACCCCATAGTAAATAAAAGTTTGCAAATAAACACACAGCCTGTAAAAAATTCTTTATTTGAAATAAAAGTTCATACCATGTTTTACACATTTATTTAAAAATAAAAAACACAGTTATACTCACCTAACACCTAATCCCCGATGCCCTTGTCACCTGTAAAAGAGAAAAAATAATAAACCACCATAATACTCACCTGTCCACCATGAAGATAATCCTTACTGTCCCACGACAATCCAAATTACTTCTAGAGCTATCACATCAGAAGTTACTAATGTGACTGCTCTAACTGGCAGCCGGCTACACACTGAAACAGGCAGTGTGTAGCGCTGAACTGCCATGAGAAAGTTCACAGGAGATCATCGGCTGATGAACCCCGGTGACCTCACTTACTGCACCGCCGCTGCGTGTAAACCTTCTCACGCAGCGTCGGTGCCGTGAGATCACCGGGGCTAATCAGTTGATGAACTCCTGTGAACATTCTATCTGTAGCTCAGCGCTACACACTGTAGGAGCGATTTCGCTCCTGTCAGTGTGTAAACGGCTGCTGGGTAGAGCAGTCACATCAGCTGATGTGACTGCTCTACAAGTAATCCAGATCGTCGCAGGACAGTATGGATTATGGCAGATAGGTGAGTATTATGGTGGTTTATTATTTTTTCTCTTTTACAAATGACATGGGCATCGGGGATTAGGTGTTAAGGTGAGTATTATGGTGTTTTTTTATTTTTTACAGGGGCAAGGGCTTCAGGGATTAGGAATTAAGGTGAGTATAACTGTGTTTTTTATTTTTATTTCAATATATATTTATTTTTAACTTTTTTTTTCTTTACTTTGAACACAGGCGCCAGCTGATGACTACTCTCACCAGCGGCGCCTGCTTTCCCTGTTAGCAGCAACAGCAGGCTTAGGCTGATGGGAGTAGTACTCTCATGAGCCAACACCTGTGACCAACAGTAAGCTTTTTACTGCCAGTCACAGTAACAGCTGCGGGCTCAAGCTGTCATCTGACAGCATGAGCCCGCAGTGCTCTGACCGGCAGTAACAATCTTACCGCCAATCAGAGCCTGTATTTCCCGCGCTGTCACGCGGATGACAGCGTGGGAAACCTCAGAATATTCAGGCCCCCTATTGATATGAGTGGGTTTCGGGTACTGTTCTGGTACCCGAACCAAACTTTTAATAGATATTTGACCGGACATGCCAGACCCGTACATGCAGGGGTATGCTAAAAATTGTAAAATTCATAGTCCACAGTTCCTCACTCAATAGTCAGATTGGCAGAACATTAGCTTTCTGTTACAATAAAATACTAGTGTATTACTTTGCTTGCTAACAAATTGAAAGAATCATCCAAATTAATTTAATTGTATTAGAAAAGTACAGAATTGTGAGTTAAATTTGTTTAGCTTTCCTTAAAATGTACACTTTATGTTCACCCCTTTGCACATATATTATAAATGGTATGTACACTTGTTTTCTCTAGTCTGATATTTGTCTGGTATATATGATTCTGGTATTCATTTATTTTCATATGATTTATGTTGTCTCATGTACTGAACCCTTTATTCTGTCCAAAAAGAAAATTTAATCTGACACACTTAATTGTAGATTTTAGTGTGTACAGTGGTAGCCAAAAGTATTGGCACCCCTGCAATTCTGTTAGATAATACTCAGTTTCTTCCTGAAAATGATTGCAATCACAAATTCTTTGGTATTATTATCTTCATTTAATTTGTCTTCAATGAAAAAACACAAAAAGAATTGTCCTAAAGCCAAATTTGATATAATTCCACACTAAACCTAAAAAAGGGGGTGGACAAAAGTATTGGCACTGTTTGAAAAATCATGTGATGCTTCTCTAATTCGTGTAATTAACAGCACCTGTAACTTACAGTACCTGTGGCACCTAACAGGTGTTGGCAATAACTAAATCACACTTGCAGCCAGTTAGCATGGATTAAAGTTGACTCAACTTCTGTCCTGTGTCCTTGTGTGTACCACATTGAGCATGGAGAAAAGAAAGAAGACCAAAGAACTGTCTGAGGACTTGAGAAACCAAATTGTGAGGAAGCATGAGCAATCTCAAGGCTACAAGTCCATCTCCAAAGACCTGAATGTTCCTGTGTCTTCCGTGCGCAGTGTCATCAAGAAGTTTAAAGTCCATGGCACTGTGGCTAACCTCCTGATGTTGACGGAAAACAAAAATTGACGAGAGATTTCAACGCAAGATTGTGCAGATGGTGGATAAAGAACCTCGACTAACATCCAAACAAGTTCAAGCTGCCCTGCAGTCCGAGGGTACAACAGTGTCAACCCGTACTATCCGTCGGTGTCTGAATGAAAAGGGACTGTATGGTAGGGTACCCAGGAAGACCCCACTTCTTACCCCGAGACATAAAAAAGCCAGGCTGGAGTTTGCCAAAACTTACCTGAGAAAGCCTAAAACGTTTTGTAAGAATGTTCTCTGGTCAGATGAGGCAAAAGTAGAGCTTTTTGGCAAAAAGCATCAACATAGAGTGTACAGTAAAAAAAATGAGGCATTCAAAGAAAAGAACATGGTCCCTACAGTCAAACATGGTGGAGGTTCCCTGATGTTTTGGGGTTGCTTTGCTGCCTCTGGCACTGGACTGCTTGACCGTGTGCATGGCATTATGAAGTCTGAAGACTACCAACAAATTTTGCAGCGTAATGTAGGGTCCAGTGTGAGAAAGCTGGGTCTCCCTCAGAGGTCATGGGTCTTCCAGCAGGACAATCACCCAAAACACACTTCCAAAAGCACTATAAAATGGTTTGAGAGAAAGCACTGGAGACTTCTAAGGTGGCCAGCAATGAGTCCAGACCTGAATCCCATAGAACACATGTGGAGAGATCTCAAAATGGCAGTTTGGAGAAGGCACCCTTCAAATATCAGGGACCTGGAGCAGTTTGCCAAAGAAGAATGGTCTACAATTCCAGCAGAGCATTGTAAGAAACTCATTGATGGTTACCGGAAGCGGTTGTTCGCAGTTATTTTGGCTAAAGGTTGTGCAACCAAGTATTAGGCTGAGGGTGCCAATACTTTTGTCTGGCCCATTTTTGGAGTTTTGTGTGAAATGATCAATGATTTGATTTTTGCTTCATTCTCTTTTGTGTTTTTTCCTTGCAAGCAAATTAAATGAAGATAATAATACCAAAGAATTTGTGATTGCAATCATTTTCAGGAAGAAACTGAGTATTATCTGACAGAATTGCAGGGGTGCCAATACTTTTGGCCACCACTGTATGTATGTTGAGACTGTGGACACATTTGCTAATTGTTTTCTCAAGTGTTCATCGCTGTAGGGAAACTACTGCTGAAAATTTTTTCAAGTGGACACTATTTTTGCATAAAATAAAGGACACTCCTTAAATTTATGATTATTTGACCCTCTATGTGGTAAGCTGCAGGGAGTTACAAAAATTAACATGAAAATCTTCTTGCATGTAATCTTTAAGGGAGCTGCACTCATCTTACATGCTGTTTAAAAAGCCTGTTTGCTTGATGTATTATAAAACTACTTTGACTCAGCTCTATTTTATAGACTATGGGTTTGTTTGCTCAACTTGGACTTCAAATTTTTTGTGACTTTTGATGTTTTCATGCCAGTTTTTCCCAGCTCTGCCAAAATGGATGTAACTGAGTCAGGGCAGGGAGCCATAGTTCATCTAATTCATGACAAGCTGTGGTGTTCCTTATGTTACTCAGTGACTGGAGTAAGATTTGTGGTGAGGCACACTCCACTTGTCAGATGCTACTGAGTGTCTGACTCCTACATGCCACGTCATCAGGACTGGTGAGAAAAGCGATGGTCTTCATTAGTCGGGGCCAATGTATTTTTAAAAATGGCTATATCTAAAAAAAAATAAACTTTTCTGTTTATCTGCCTTGTTACTAGTTTACTTATTTAGTGAATAATTCTGGTAATTGCTTGACTTCATTCTTTGGGGAGTGGATGTTACCTCCCACTTGCTTTTAGTCACACTTTTCTCAAGAAGAGGTTGTAATACTCAAGAAAATCTTGATATGTCCTTACTCGTGATGAGCGAACATGCTCGCCACTGCTTGGTACTTGCCCGAGCATCACGGTGCCCAACAAGCTCGGCGAGTATTTCCGGGTTGCTCGGGCCGGCACTCAGGTCCCCTCCCTGCATGTTTGGTGCTCTTTAGAAAGCCAATGAACATGCAGGGATTGCTTGCCACACACTGTAATGCCGTAGCCATGTTGGTTGTGGGCATTACAGTGATTGGCTGGTGGCACAGCATCATCAGGTCTATATAAGACCTGGCGCTGTTATGCTTGTCACAGTCTACCCCAGAAACAGGCAGAGTAGGGAGAGGTGCTGCTGAGTCAGGGAGAGATTTGCTTGTTTATAGTTAGCATAGGTATTTCACAACATATACATATACAGTTACATGAAAAAGTTTGGGCACCCCTATTAATCTTAAGCTTAATGTTTTATAAAAATTGGTGTTTTTGCAACAGCTATTTCAGTTTGATATATGTAATAACTGTTGGACACAGTAATGTTTCTGCCTTGAAATGAGGTTTATTGTACTAACAGAAAATGTGCAATCTGCATTCAAACAAAATTTGACAGGTGCATAAGTATGGGCACCTCACCAGAAAAGTGACATTAATATTTAGTAGATCCTCCTTTTGCAAAAATAACAGCCTCTAGTCGCTTCCTGTAGCTATTAATGAGTTCCTGGATCCTGGCTGAAGGTATTTTTGACCATTCCTCTTTACAAAACAATTCCAGTTCAGTTAAGTTTGATGGTCGCCGAGCATGGACAGCCCTCTTCAAATGATCCCACAGATGTTCAATGATATTCAGGTCTGGGGACTGGGTTGGCCATTCCAGAACATTGTAATTGTTCCTCTGCATGAATGCCTGAGTAGATTTGGAGCGGTGTTTTGGATCATTGTCTTGCTGAAAGATCCATCCCCTGCGTAACTTCAACTTTATCACTGATTCTTGAACATTATTGTCAAGAATCTGCTGATACTGAGTGGAATCCATGCGTCCCTCAACTTTAACAAGATTCACGGTGCCGGCATTGGCCACACAGCCCCAAAGCATGATGGAACCTCCACCAAATTTTACTGTGGGTAGCAAGTGTATTTCTTGGAATGCTGTGTTTTTTTGCCGCCATGCATAACGCCTTTTTGTATGACCAAACAACTCTATCTTGGTTTCATCAGTCCACAGGACCTTCTTCCAAAAAGAAATTGGCTTCTCCAAATGTGCTTTTGAATACCTCAGCCGACTCTGTTTGTGGCGTGCTTGCAGAAACGGCTTCTTTCGCATCACTCTCCCATACAGCTTCTCCTTGTGCAAAGTGCGTTGTATAGTTGACCGATGCACAGTGACACCATCTGCAGCAAGTTGATGCTGCAGCTCTCTGGTGGTGGTCTGAGGATTGTCCTTGACTGATCTCACCATTCTTCTTCTCTGCCTTTCTGATGTTTTTCTCGGCCTGCCACTTCTGGCCTTAACAAGAACTGTCCCTGTGTTCTTCCATTTCCTTACTATGTTCCTCACAGTGGAAACTGACAGGTTAAATCTCTGAGACAGCTTTTTGTATCCTTCCCCTGAACAACTATGTTGAATAATCTTTGTTTTCAGATCATTCGACAGTTGTTTTGAGAATCCATGATGCCACTCTTCAGAGGAGATTCAAACAGGAGAACAGCTTGCAAGTGGCCACTTTAAGTAGCTTTTCTCATGATTGCATACACCTGGCTATGAAGTTCAAAGCTCAGTGAGGTTACAAAACCAAAAAAAGGGCTTTAGTAAGTCAGTAAAAAGTAGGTAGGAGTATTTAAAACAAGAAAATGATAAGGGTGCCCATACTTATGCACCTGTCAAATTTTGTTTGAATGCAGATTGCACATTTTCTGTTAGTACAATAAACCTCATTTCAAGGCAGAAACATTACAGTTATTACATATATCAAACTGAAATAGCTGTTGCAAAAACACCAATTTTTTATAAAACATTAAGCTTAAGATTAATAGGGGTGCCCAAACTTTTTCATATAACTGTATCTGTCTGAACTAACAGTCCTTCTGAGGACTAATCCAACTGCATATATTCAGTGGTGATAGCAGGAATTAGGCAGGCAGACAGTGTGTGTGGCAGACAGGAGTGCATATAGTGCAAGAGGGTCCATTGAACATCCTGTTAGCATAGGTATTCCACAATATATATATATATACTGCTTAAAAAAATAAAGGGAACACTCAAATAACACATCCTGGATGTGAATGAATGAAATATTCTCATTGAATACTTTGGTGTACAAAGTTGAATGTGCTGACAACAAAATCACACAAAAATCATCAATGGAAATCAAATTTATTAACCAATGGAGGCCTGGACTTGGAGTCACCCCCAAAATTAAAGTGGAAAAACACACTACAGGCTGATCCAACTTTGATGTCATGTCCTTAAAACAAGTCAAAATGAGGCTCAGTATTGTGTGTGGCCTCCACGTGCCTGTATGACGTCCCTACAACGCCTGGGTATGCTCCTGATGAGGTTGCGGATGTTCTCCTGTGGGATCTCCTTCCAGACCTGGACTAAAGCATCCGCCAACTCCTGGATAGTCTGTGGTGCAATGTGATGTTGGTGGATGGAGCGAAACATGATGTCCCAGATGTGCTCAATCGGATTCAGGTCTGGGAAACGGGCAGGCCAGTCCATAGCTTCAATGCCTTCATCTTGCAGGAACTGCTGACACACTCCAGCCACATGAGGTCTGGTATTGTCCTGCATTAGGAGGAACCCAGGGCCAACAGCACCAGCATATGGTCTCACAAGGGGTCTGAGGATCTCATCTCGGTACCTAATGTCAGTCAGGCTACCTCTGGCGAGCACATGGAGGGCTGTGCGGCCCTCCAAAGAAATGCCACCCCACACAATTACTGACCCACTGCTAAACCGGTCATGCTGAAGGATGTTGCAGGCAGCAGATCGCTCTCCACGGAGTCTCCAGACTCTGTTAAGTCTGTCACGTGCTCAGTGTGAACCTGCTTTCATCTGCTACCTCTTGGAGCTCATCAAGAGAATGCCAAGAGTGTGCAAAGCAGTCATCAAAGCAAAAGGTGGCTACTTTAAGAACCTAGAATATAAGACATATTTTCAGCTGTTTCACACTTTTTTGTTAAGTATATAATTCCACATGTGTTAATTCATAGTTTTGATGCCTTCAGTGTGAATGTACAATTTTCATAGTCATGAAAATACAGAAAAATCTTTAAATGAGAAGGTGTGTCCAAACTTTTGGTCTGTACTATATATATATATATATATATATATATATATATATACACACACACACACATTTACATACAGTTCTCAAATACACCGAACACTCATGCATGCACTTTGCACATATTTCACACATGTATACACACAATTATACATACACTGACCATATGAAATAAATAAAACCCCTCTTTTCTGGCACGTAGCTTCTTTCAGCATTTAGTTTCTGTTGCTGGTAACATCTTTCTCCTCTCAAGGTGCTTGTGGTGACAGTGGGGGAGGGGCACAATCACTACTCCAGCAGGTTTCAGTTTGAGTGCTGGACAGTGTGAGCAAGGGAATCGGGAGGTGAAGGAGGAAACACAAGAGCAGCCTCTAGCTCACTGCCTGGTGAGTTATGGAGCACATACCCATAGCTCCCAACCGTCCAGTTTTCCGCGGGACTGTCCCGTCACGGCTCAGCTGTTCTCCCTGCTTCTATACTTACCTCTCTCTGAGGTTCTCATTCCTCTGTAGCTCCTCCTCCTCAGGGCAGGGCCAATCATCTCTTCTTACTGCATAAATTAAATTATATATTTACCTCCTCTCTCTCCTCTTATCAGTCTCAACCAGGACTCAAACTCACAATCACACTGCTGTAACATACTTCACAATGGTCAGAGGCTGTGTGCTTCAACCACTGAGCTACAACCCATACTAATAATGATAGGAGATTTTGGTTATCTTGACTCTACATTGCAATGAATCCAGAAGCAGAGTATACATCTCCATAGAAATATATTATATGTATAAAAATGTATTTTTATGGTGGCTGTATACTGAAGTGAAGAAAAATATTTATCTTGTTCCTACAAGGCTATAAGCCCACGCTCTTTAATGGCAGCGTTTTGGACACAGCTCACCTGCCCTGCGTAAACTCGCCAGCGGCGTGGATTTACAAACCACATTTTGTCAATTTCTGTTGCAGTGACACTGGTCTCCACTATGAAATTTCCACAATAAAATGTCATTAGATGCGGTAACTCCACATGGTTGAGTGAACAGATGCGGATTTACCTGCGTAATTGTAACTCAGCATTTTGGAAGCAGCGAGAATACGCTGCGTCCAAAGCACTGCTGTTCCTGATCGTGGTAATGTAGCCTAAAAGTATTAAAAATAATAAGCAATTATATATTTTTTTGTGTGTGTGTACTCAGGTCTTGAACTCACAAACCTTCACACATTACAGATAGATGGGAGCTTTAGTGTGGTGAGCAACAAGCTCATGTCCTTGAGCTCTACTGCAGAATCTGACTAGGTTGATAGGAATACACTGCTGTGTACAATGTATGTATTTTTATTCTACAGGAAGAATCAGGGTATGTGCCAGCGATGCGTCTGGGCCTGAGGGCCCAACTCTCCGGAATAGTTGCTGGCGGCTTCCGCTCAATATGCAAATGAGCAGCGCCATTTTTGTTAAAAAAAAATTTCGCCTGCAGACTTTCCTCATAGAGGTTAGGTCTATGGGGAAAGCCCGCATGCGGATCAGCAAGAGAAATTGACATGCTGTGGGTCTGAAAAGACGATCCGCATGTCAGTTTCCATGGGTGATCCGCAGGTGCACGGGGACGCATAGTGGACATGGGATTTCTACAAATCTCATCCACTATGTAACAGTTGGCTGCTGCAGGTTTGACGCTGCATAACATGCAGCGGCTCTGGATTGTGTGTGTAGCACCCTGAGGGCTCGGCTGCTACAGGGGTATTGCACCTCGAACCAGAGGTGTGGTATTCCACTCCCGGGTAAGGATGGAGTGTGGACTGGAACTCTGTTAGCTGCATGCACCACATACATCCCATTTCCGGGGGACAGATCGACGGTACTCCCACCAGATAGATGTGCAGGTACGACAGCGTCTGTCCCTGGCTGGAGTGGGAGGGGGGGAGGAATAGCCCAGTGGTGCAGGAGCAGAGAGGGGAGGGACTCTGGGCATAGGAAGGAGGCCATTGGTGGCTAGTCACCTGGGCTCGGGTGTCAGAGGGAGTATAAAAAGGTGGGTACCATCTTAGGGGGAGTTCAGTTCAGTCAGACAGAAAAAGAGGAGAAGAGTAGTGACAGGGAGCAGCAGCCCTGTCTGGGTGCTGCTCCTGAAGGGAGCCAGAGAGAGAAAGACAAGAGGAAAGGAACAAGGAACAAGGAAGGAATGGAACCTGGAGAAAGGCCCAGAGACATGAAGGAAGAGGGAACCCGAACACGCTAGGAATCAGCGGGTGAAGGGTTGGCAGATCAGGGTACCGGATCCCGAACTGGTGGAGGCCACTTATCCTCAGCCAGGAACCGGAGGTCGTGGCCACGTCTTGGCGCGACCACTCACTACACTCACCACGAAGGCACGCCACATAGGGTCAGGGAAACCGGAGATAGGTTTCGCCACCAGAAGGCCCGAGGAAGCTGGACATGGGTGGGTCCCTAGTGGGGACGGCCAGAGAAAGGAACGGAGAAAGGAGTTCAAGGTCACACTCTGGAACTGCCTGGGGGTTGGTCGAGCCCCGTACCTGGTGGACGCAGCACGGCTTGGGTCGTCATCACCTGCAGGACTGACACTGATAACATCTGTGAGTAAAGCATTGAAAACTGCAATCAGTCTCTGTGTTCCATCGCACTACCAGCACTAAAGGTACCGGGACGCCCTTTCTATCACTCCCTTCACCCGCACCAGCTGCCCTGAGGCCATACCTCTCCCGTTGGGGGTTATACCACCATTGCTGCACACATACCACCGGCCTCAGCGGACTGTTCTGCAGCGGCGGCCTTGCGACCGCAAATCAACGGGTGGCGTAGTCGACACTTAAACAACATCTACAAAGACTGCCATACACTTAGTTTGACCACCCTGGCACGGACCGGGTCCCCGCCACTCGGAGACTACTACCCCCATCGGATCTGGCTCCGGGTATTCCCCCGCGCACACGTGCGCCGCACTACAGCACTGGCCCAGGGGGCGCGTCAACTTTGGCGTAGTCGGCAGGATCTCGTGCCAGTAACCACCGGGTACTGCGTGCCTGAAAAAGAGACTTTTTACTTACCTGTGGTGAAGTCTCCCGCCGTCCGGAGTAGTTTCCCGCCATCCGGAGCCGATTCCCGCCATCCGACGCCATCTTCTGCCTTCTTCCCGCCATCCGTGGAGTTTTCCCGCCATTGGGCGCCATCTTGAGGACGCCGCGCGGGAAGAAGAGGGGTGTGGACTCCGAAAGCCCGCGAGAACTGAAGCCCCGCCTCACGTCCGGACGTTGCGTAAGGTCCTGGAAGGAGCCCAGTGACGCCGACGTCACAGGGGCGCGACGGAAGGTCCTCAACCCTGACGATCCACTGCGGAGCCGCGGCCTACGGAAGAGGATCATCGCAAGGTAGGCCACGGTCCACTAGGGGGGAGGAAGATGTCGGATACGGAGGAGAGCTTCACCGCCACAGCCGCCATACCAGATTGCAGAGCTGCTAGCGGTGCTCCAGAAGGAAGAACCGGAGTACGCGCAGGCCGCGTTGGAAGAACTGAACAAGAGGATGATCCGGGCGCAACGAGACGTGCTTGCCGGGTGGAAGGAGGAGTTGACCCGGCGCACGCTGACCTGCCAACCGGAGGTGCAGCCACCATCCAGCACCGCGTCCATCCCGAGAGGCAGCAGAAGCGGATCGGAGGCCAAGGACGACGCCGCGGGGGAGGCCGCAACGACAAGTAAGGGGAACGCCGTTACTCCGGGCCCTGAGGCCGCGGACCTGCCCCTACCTCCCGCCGCGGAACCCGAAGCTCTGGGTGCCGCGCCGCCCGCCGTGCCTCCATCACCAGCAGTCAGCCCTCCAGCAGCAAGCTCTGCAGCGGAGCCTCGCCCTGGACCGTGCTCCCCAACACCGGGCACGATCAGAAAGTCACCGGCCTGGTTAAAAGGCCGAGTGCCCGCGGGCGCTGCACCCCAGCCGGGGCCCCCAGTCGTGCTATCATTGGGGAAAGACCTGTATGAGCAGCACACCTGCCCGGATGGGACACCATTCGTCTGGCCGCCTGAGTACACCAACCCCCGCTCCAGGAAGAGTCATCCCGTAGGAGCAAGGGCCCCAGATGAACCGCTAATCCCAGCTCCGGAGCCCGTGGATCTCTCTTCACCCCGCTGGAGGACGCCCAATTCGAGGTGAACCCCACTGGAGAAGACCTGATGGGGTTCACTCAGGAGACCCGGGCGGGCGCCGCCCGGCGCTATGAGACCTGCTGCCAACAACTGGCAACGTTTGAGCGGGAGCGGAGAGAGAGGAAAGTGAAGGAGGAGTGGCTCCACATTAAAAACGTGGAGCAGAAGACAAGGACCCGCCAGGACCCCCCCGTACAGCTCACGGTCCCCGAGTCACCGGGACTGTTGTTAAGTTTCACATGGCATGTGGCTGGGGCATCATCCAAGACCCGAAGACCATAAGCCAGGTGTTTGTAAACAGGAGCGACGTAGAGTCCCACCTACCGGAGGGGCACAGTGGACGGGACCTGGTGCCTGGAGATACCATCACCTATACCAGGCATAAGGGAGTGAAGGGGTGGTACGCCCTTCATGTCCACCGGGTCAAGGAAGAAGAGGAGCAATCGTACCAGGAGGAGGAGGAGAAAGAGGGCCCGGACGGGTCTGAACCTGAGGAAGAGAAAGGAGCGTGTGGAGCACACCGTTAATCGTAAACGGTAAAAGAGGAGATGTAAATAGTTACCCGACCGGGTATAAGGACTGTTGTGGGACTGTTTCCACTAAGAGTGTGGTCCCCGTTGGGACAGAAAGAGAACTGTTGCCTATTTTTGCCCTAATCCCTAACCTGACCGAGGACTGAGAGCGGTCATCCCTTCCCTCTACCTGGCCGAAGACTGAGAGTGGCCAGATCCCAAGATCCCAAGAACCCGAGAATTCAAGAATGTTTTATTTGAGAATGCCTTAATGTGAAATTTGATATGATGCCAAAGTTTTACATAGTGTTTTTGTAAAAGAGTTCCGGTGGCATTAGCCAGCTGTTGAGAAAACCTCCCATAAAGGGATGGATGAAAGTTGATGTGTTTTATGTGTACGTACACTTTAAAAATTGTTTTACTCTATTTCAGCCCGAGGACGTGCTGTGGTTTACCAGGGGGGAATGTAGCACCCTGAGGGCTCGGCTGCTACAGGGGTATTGCACCTCGAACCAGAGGTGTGGTATTCCACTCCCGGGTAAGGATGGAGTGTGGACTGGAACTCTGTTAGCTGCATGCACCACATACATCCCATTTCCGGGGGACAGATCGACGGTACTCCCACCAGATAGATGTGCAGGTACGACAGCGTCTGTCCCTGGCTGGAGTGGGAGGGGGGGGGGAATAGCCCAGTGGTGCAGGAGCAGAGAGGGGAGGGACTCTGGGCATAGGAAGGAGCCCATTGGTGGCTAGTCACCTGGGCTCGGGTGTCAGAGGGAGTATAAAAAGGTGGGTACCATCTTAGGGGGAGTTCAGTTCAGTCAGACAGAAAAAGAGGAGAAGAGTAGTGACAGGGAGCAGCAGCCCTGTCTGGGTGCTGCTCCTGAAGGGAGCCAGAGAGGGGGAAAACAAGAGGAAAGGAACAAGGAACAAGGAAGGAATGGAACCTGGAGAAAGGCCCAGAGACATGAAGAAAGAGGGAACCCGAACACACTAGGAGTCAGCGGGTGAAGGGTTGGCAGATCAGGGTACCGGATCCCGAACTGGTGGAGGCCACTTATCCTCAGCCAGGAACCGGAGGTCGTGGCCACGTCTTGGCGCGACCACTCACTACACTCACCACGAAGGCACGCCACATAGGGTCAGGGAAACCGGAGATAGGTTTCGCCACCAGAAGGCCCGAGGAAGCTGGACATGGGTGGGTCCCTAGTGGGGACGGCCAGAGAAAGGAACGGAGAAAGGAGTTCAAGGTCACACTCTGGAACTGCCTGGGGGTTGGTCGAGCCCCGTACCTGGTGGACGCAGCACGGCTCGGGTCGTCATCACCTGCAGGACTGACACTGATAACATCTGTGAGTAAAGCATTGAAAACTGCAATCAGTCTCTGTGTTCCATCGCACTACCAGCACTAAAGGTACCGGGACGCCCTTTCTATCACTCCCTTCACCCGCACCAGCTGCCCTGAGGCCATACCTCTCCCGTTGGGGGTTATACCACCATTGCTGCACACATACCACCGGCCTCAGCGGACTGTTCTGCAGCGGCGGCCTTGCGACCGCAAATCAACGGGTGGCGTAGTCGACACTTAAACAACATCTACAAAGACTGCCATACACTTAGTTTGACCACCCTGGGCACGGACCGGGTCCCCGCCACTCGGAGACTACTACCCCCATCGGATCCGGCTCCGGGTATTCCCCCGCGCACACGTGCGCCGCACTACAGCACTGGCCCAGGGGGCGCGTCATGTGCACATACCCTAAGAGATTTTTTCATCTTATAAAATTACTAAAAAAATAATAATGAAAAACACTTGATAATGAAAAAAAATAAAATAAAAAATAATATTTTTAAATAATGAACATCACAAATCAGCAAATAACATGGACATATTTGGTGTCCCTGTAATCGTAACGACCCGCAGAACACAGCGATCAGATTATTTACGGGGATCGGTAAATGATGTAAAAAAGGTGTAATTTATATTTTTCTCTATTAAACCCATAAAAATGTAATAAAACTGTAACGCAGAGGCCGTGTTCACACATAGCGTAAATGCTGCGTTCTTTCTGCTGCTTTTTTCTGCAGGTGTCTGCACCACACGACACAGTAACAATTTTCTCTGATTATGGAGTCTTTGCTGTGTTTCTTTTATGCGTTTTCCTCTTTGTTTGATGCAATTTTGGGGAAGATATGAAGTAGAGTTTTTAACGCATTTAACAGTACAGAAAAGCTTTGAAAACAAAAACCTCAAGATGTTGTATAGTGAAGCTACATAAAAATGAGAACATTCTGGTGGCTCCAACTGTGAATGAGGGAACAATGAATAATCTACAGGTCCCAACTAGAGGTGAGCAGGACGTACAGATGATGTCGCGCTACTCTGGGTGATCAAAAGCCGCCGGGGGCACCGGAAAATTAGAGATTCACGGCCTCCTATCCAGCCGCCAGGTAACACTGACCTGGACGCTGGACGAGAGACCTGGGAATCCATCCGCTCATCTCTAATCCCAACTGTCCCAGATAAAATGGACAGTCCTGGATTTGGGTCTACGCCCTGCAGTCTATGGAGTCTGCTGAATGCCCCTCATTACCAGAGACCCTCTGGCAATTCCTCCTGATGGGGGAGAAAGAAATAGTAAATGGGCGTGGATTGGAGTGTGGCCAGGGGCATGGACAAAATTTGCCATGGCGCGCTACGCACCTAATGATGTGTCCCTCTTTCTGTTCTTCAAAAGTTGGGAGGTATGCATACCCAGAGCTGCACGCTGGACTGAAAACATCCATTTCAGTCACAGTGTCTGGGCTCAGACCAGCAGACTGATGTTCACTTTCCTTGATGCACTGCATCATGGGAGAGTGATATCAGCACAGCAGAGAAGTCGTAGAATTCCCCTCCCTGCTTGGCTGTGACTTCAGCTGAAGTTGGCTCAGTTGAGTGGAGGCTCCTGTCATGAAAGGGAGTTTTTCTCCCACTTGGTATATGCCTTGTTTATAATATTTTGGTCAAATTCTAAATGTTATTACATCTGCATTTAATTTAAATAATAAAAAATCTAGTGAGGGGTCCTCTTTAATGAATTGGCCCCATGGTTCAAAATCCAGTGCTCAGAATAGCATTGTACTTCTTTGCTGGAAAATTGCCATATCCTGATGACATTTAATATTTCTAGCTTCTTTTATCAGTTACACACAGTTCTTAACTGAAAGCTGCTTTCACTGTGGGATGAACTGATAATGAACTCAGTAAAGTTCTGGCTCCTCAGATTCAGTAATAATGTTTGAGTGAGCAACATTGGCATTTGCATGACTACATGCTTTCTTTTTTTGCCTTTAATTTAGGACATTTGACAATTACAAAATTTTAACAATTACAAAAATAAAAGCGTAATAAACATGATTTTATATGCAAAAAATATATTTTGGCTTTTAATTCCTTCCCCCACTGGCTGGGCGTTATGGGAGAGTATAGTATTGCAGTATATAGAGCATGTGATCAAACAGGCTCAAGTTCAACTCCACTAAGAAATATAGTAAAAAAAAAAAGTATTTGTTATCCTCTTCCCGACATGACCAATTTCCATTTTTGCGTTTTCTTTTTTTCGTTTTCATTTTTTTTCCAATTCCTTCATCCAAGAGCCCAAACTTTTTTTTATTTTTCTGTCCACATGGAATTATGACGGCTTGTTTTTTGCGGGACGAGTGCAGTTTAGTTTTGAAAGCCACCATTCATTTTACATACAGTACAGACCAAAAGTTTGGACACACCTTCTCATTTAAAGATTTTTCTGTATTTTCATGACTATGAAAATTGTTTATTCACACTGAAGGCATCAAAACTATGAATTAACACATGTGGAATTATATACTTTACAAAAAAGTGTGAAACAACTGAAAATATGTCTTATATTCTAGGCTCTTCAAAGTAGCCACCTTTCGCTTTAATGACTGCTTTGCACACTCTTGGCATTCTCTTGATGAGCTTCAAAGAGTCTGGTGTACGCCACATACAGTAACTATAACTGTGATTTTGCAGTTCCACGGGTCAAATCTCTGTATTATCCTGCTTTTTGCATTTTTTGCCGTAAAAAAACAGTAATAGTGTCTCCCTGACTGTTCAGACACCAATATATCTGTTTAAAAGAGTCTGGTGTAGGCCAGAAAAATAGAACTGTGGTTTTGCAGTTCCACGGGTCAAATCTCTGTATTATCCTGTTTTTTGGCATTTTTGGCCGTAAAAAAAAACCTGTAATAGTGTCTCCCTGACTGGTCAGACAGCAATATATCTGTTTAAAAGAGTCTGGTGTACGCCACATAACTATAACTGTGGTTTTGCAGTTACACGGGTCAAATCTCTGTATTATCCTGCTTTTTGCATTTTTTGCCATAAAAAAACAGTAATAGTGTCTCCCTGACTGTTCAGACACCAATATATCTGTTTAAAAGAGTCTGGTGTAGGTCAGAAAAATAGAACTGTGGTTTTGCAGTTCCACGGGTCAAATCTCTGTATTATCCTGCTTTTGGCATTTTTTGCTGTGAAAAAAAACCTGTAATAGTGTCTCCCTGACTGGTCAGACACCAATATATCTGTTTAAAAGAGTCTGGTGTATGCCACATAACTATAACTGTGGTTTTGCAGTTCCATGGGTCAAATCTCTGTATTATCCTGTTTTTGGCATTTTTTGCCGGAAAAAAAAACTGTAATAGTGTCTCCCTGACTGGTCAGACACCAATATATCTGTTTAAAAGATTCTGGTGTACGCCACATAACTATGACTGTGGTTTTGCAGTTCCATGGGTAAAATCTCTGTATTATGCTGCTTTTGTCATTTTTTGCTGTTAAAAAACCTGTAATAATGTCTCCCTGACTGGTCAGACACCAATATATCTGTTTAAAAGAGTCTGGTGTAGTCCAGAAAAATAGAACTGTGGTTTTGCAGTTCCACGGGTCAAATCTCTGTATTATCCTGCTTTTGGCATTTTTTGCCATAAAAAAAACTGTAATAGTGTCTCCCTGACTGTTCAGACACAAATATATCTGTTTGAAAGATTCTGTTGTACGCCACATAAC
Organism: Phyllobates terribilis; assembly: GCF_046119375.1. Taxonomy (NCBI): domain Eukaryota; kingdom Metazoa; phylum Chordata; class Amphibia; order Anura; family Dendrobatidae; genus Phyllobates; species Phyllobates terribilis. The sequence goes on along the minus strand of NW_027362768.1, from coordinate 51,068,572 downwards.
TATAACAGTGGTTTTGCAGTTCCACGGGTCAAATCTCTGTATTATCCACTTTTGGGTCTTTTTTACATAAAAAAAACAGTTTGAGTGTGTCGCTGACTGTTCAGCCCCAAATATACACTACCGTTCAAAAGTTTGGGGTCATTTAGAAATTTCATTATTTTTGAAAGAAAAGCACATTTTTTTTCAATGAAGCTAACATTAAATGAATCAGAAATGCACTCTATACGTTGTGGTAAATGACTATTCTATCTGCAAACGTCTTGTTTTTATTGCAATATCTATATAGGTGTATAGAGGCCAATTTCCAACAACCACCACTCCAGTGTTTTAATGGTAGTACATTGTGTTTGCTAACTGTGTAAGAAGGCTAATGGATGTTTAGAAAACCATAGAAAACCCTTGCACAAGTATGTTAGCCCAGCTGAAACGGTTTGGCTGATTTGAGAAGCTATAAAATTGACCTTCCTTTGAGCCAGTTGAGAATTTGGAGCATTACGTTTGTTTGTTCTATGAAACTCTCAAAATGGCCAGAAAAAGAGAACTTTTACGTGAAACTCGACAGTCTATTCTTGTTCTTATAAATGAAGGCTATTCCATGCAAGAAATTGCCAAGAAACTGAAGATTTCCTAAACGGTGTGTACTACTCCCTTCAGGGGAGAGCACAAACAGGCTCTAACCAGAGTAGAAAGAGAAGTGGGAGGCCCCGCTGCACAACGGAGCAACAAGACAAGGACATTAGAGTCTCTAGTTTGAGAAATCTGCACCTCACAGCTCCTCAACTGGCAGCTTCATTAAATAGTACACGCAAAAAGCCAGTGTCAACGTCTACAGTGAAGAGGCGACTCCGGGATGCTGGCCTTCAGGGCAAAGTGGCAAAGAAAAAGCCATATCTGAGACTGGCTAATAAAATGAAATTATTAATATGGGCAAAAGAACATAGACATTGGACAGAGGAAGATTGGAAAAAAGTTTTATGGACAGACTAATCAAAGTTTGAGGTGTTTGGATCACACAGAAGAACATTTGTGAGACGCAGAGCAACTGAAAAGATGCTGGAAGAGTGCCTGACGCCATCTGTCAAGCATGGTGGAGGTAATGTGATGGTCTGGGGTTGCTTTGGTTCTGGTAAAGTGGGAGATTTGTACAAGGTAAATGGGATTTTGAATAAGGAAGGCTATCACTCCATTTTGCAACACCTTGCCATACCCTGTGGACAGCGCTTGATTTGAGCCAATTTCATTCTACAACAGGACAATGACCCAAAGCACACCTCCAAATTATGCATGAACTATTTAGGGAAGAAGCAGGCAGCTGGTATTCTATCTGTAATGGAGTGGCCAGCTCAGTCACCAGATCTCAACCCCATTGAGCTGTTGTGGGAGCAGCTTGACCATTTGGTACGCAAAAAGTTCCCATCAAGCCCATCCAACTTGTGGGAGGGGCTTTAGGAAGCATGGGGTGAAATTTCTCAAGATTACCTCAGCAAATTAACAGCAAGAATGCTAAAGGTCTGCAATGCTGGAATTGCTGCAAAGGGAGCATTCTTTGACAAAAGCAAAATTTGAAGGAGAAAATTATTCTTTCAAATAAAAATCATTATTTCTAACCTTGTCAATGTCTGGACTATATTTTTTATTCATTTTGCAACTCATTTGATAAATAAAAGTATGAGTTTTCATGGAAAACACAAAATTGTCTGGGTGACCCCAAACTTTTGAGCGGTATTGTATCTATTTAAAAAAGTCTGGTATACGCCAGTAAATTAGAACTGTGGTTTTGCAGTTCCACGGTTCAAATCTCTGTATTATCCAGCTTTTGGTCTGTTTTACGTAAAAAAAACAGTAATAGTGTCCCCCTGTCTGTTCAGTCACAAATATATCTGTTTAAAAGATTCTGGTGTTTTCCAGAAAAATAGAACTGTGGTTTTCCTCTTCCACGGTTCTAATCTCCTTTTTATTACCCTTTTTCCATTGATAGTGCGAGTGTAAGCTATTTTACTTCATTTACAATGGGCAAGGCGCGTGGCAAGGGACATGGAACTGGACGTTCTGGTGATGGTGCGTGTAGAGAACAGGGCCGTGTCCAAGGTGGAAATATGCCACAACCAACAGCCACATCTTCTCGCTCCCACTTCTTGACCGAATTACTAGGGAAGCACACTACACCACCAGTATTGCGAACTGATCAGTGTGAACAGGTTATTAATTGGATAGCAGATAATACTTCCAGATACCTGGGCACCACCACCTCTGGTCTGTCTTCCACACGGTCAAGTTTTAGTAGCCGTGAGTCTCGACCGCATACTCCTCCTCACTCTGATGCTCCTTCCTCCCACCATGCCGAGTGTCATCAGACAGCAACTGATCCCACACTTGGACACTCTGAAGAGCTGTTCACTGATCCATTTCCATATTTGTGCCCCTCGCCTGTTCTGCTGGAAGTGGTGGAAGAGGAGATCCCATGTAGCGATGCCCAAATATTTGTATAGCCACGGCCACAGGAAGTCGACGCTGGCAATTTGTCACAAGAGGTGGACGATGACGAGACACAATTGCCACGAAGTGAGGAGGAGGATCGTGGTGCGCAAGTGGAAGAGGAGGAGGTGGTGGATGATCTAGTATCTAGTAACTGACCCAACATGGCAGAAGGACATGCAGAGCGAGGCCAGCAGCACACAGGGGGAGGGAGGCAGAGTACCCCAACAGGCAGGAAGAAGCAGTGTGGTGGCCGCACACAGAAGGCGGGCAACAGTTCCCCGTAACACCAACACGAGGGACATTGCCAGTACAACTGGTAGGTCTTCCAGAGTCTGGAATTTTTTTAAAGACTCTGCTGATAACCCCAAAAAGGCCATTTGTACCACCTGCCATGCCAGCATCAGCAGGGGTGACAAAACTACCAGCCTGACCACCACCAGCATGATCAGGCACATGGCAGCAAAGCAGCCGACTTTGTGGGGCGAACCCCAGGGTCCACGACCAGTGTCAGCGGGTGTCACCACTGCTTCTTCCGCTGTTGTGCATGTGATAGAACCCCCTGTTGTGCGTGCAAGGCAATCCCCTGTCCATGCTGCATGCAAAGATGCCCCCTTCTCTCAGTCTTCACTTGTTATGGCAGTTTCTCAAGAAACAGCATCAACGTCCATGTCCACGTCCCACCACAGTGTTCAATTGTCCATATCCCAGAGCTTTGAACGAAAGCGCAAATTCGCAGCCAACGCCCCACAGGCCACAGTCCTAAATTCGCACATTTCACGACTGCTTTCGTCGGTACTCGGTCCCCAGCCGACACTATTTTGCCCGGTGTGCCATCCCCGCACTACACAAACACGTGTCCCAAAACATCTGCCGTGCCCTCAACAACGCAGTTACTGGGAGAGTCCACCTGATAACGGACACGTGGACAAGTGCTTGTGGCCAGGGACGGTACATCTCCCTGACGGCACATTGGGTAAACATAGTGGAAGCTGGGACCCAGTCGGACCTTGGGACGGAACACATCCTCCCCACACCGAGGATTGTGGGCCCTATGTCAGTCAGAGTTGCTCCCACAGTGTACAGCTCCTGCGCATCATCCTCCTCCTCATGTTCAGCCTCCATCTCAGATATCACCACATCAGTTACAAGCTGGAAGCAGTGCAGTACTGCCTTAGCGAAGTGGCAACAGGCTGTGCTGAAACTCATAAGCTTAGGTGATAAACCTCACACTGCTTGTGAGTTGTGGACAGCTGTGAAAGAGCAGGCAGATCTGTGGCTGAGACCGCTGAACCTACATCCAGGCATGGTCGTGTGTGACAATGGCCGTAACCTGGTGGCGGCTCTGAGGCGAGGCGAGATCACACACGTACCATGCCTGGCTCATGTGCTTAACCTCATGGTTCAGCGGTTTCTTAAATCGTACCCCAAGTTGCAAGATCTGCTCGTGAAAGTACGCTGCCTGTCAGCTCATTTTCGCAAGTCGGCTACAGCTTCCGCCGCCCTTAATGTGTTGCAGCAGCGTTTGCAGCTCCCGGCGGACCGACTGGTGTGTGATGCCCCCACACATTGGAACTCTATCCTCCACATGTTGCAAAGGATTTGTGAGCAGAAGAGAGCAGTTGTGGAGTACCAGCTGCAACAAGGCCGTCGATATTCAGGTCAGACTCCACACATAAGACCTCAGGAGTGGACCTGGATGTCTGACATATGTACCATCCTGACAAACTTTAAGGAGTCCACCAAGATGGTGAATGGCGATGATGCCATCATTAGCGTCAGCATCCCACTTGTCTGTCTTTGGCAACGTTCTCTGCAGAGAATTAAAGAGGAGGCATTGCAGCCAGAGTATGATGAGATGGATCAAGAAGCCGTAGCAGGCGATTACACACAGCCCAGCCTCATCTCATCCCAATGTGCATTGGGGGACAATGAGGGTGAGGAGGAGGAGGAGGAAGAGCAGGAGCTGGTATCATGCGCTGTAGACGGTAGTACCTGTACAAGTGTCATACCGTCGGTTCAGCGTGGGTGGCCTGAGGACAGGGGGGAGGAGGAGCATGATCAGTCGTCATCTTGGTGAGGATACGGAAGTCTTGCCCGTTACCAGTCTGGCACGCATGGCTGACTTTATGTTACGCTGCCTTAACCGTGACCCTGGCGTTGTCAAAATGTTGGGTGACAGTCATTACTGGTTGGTGACACTTTTAGACACTACAAGGAGAACTTTCACTCTCTTATTCCTGAGGTGGAGAGGTCTACAAAAATGGGGCAGTACCAGAAGGCCCTTGCTGCAGAACTGTTAAAAAAATTCCCATCTGAACATGCTAGCGGCAGAGGTCACAGTTCGTTGCCCAACCAAGGAGTACAGGTGAGAGAGATGCAACTTCAATGCAGCAGAGGCAGGGGAACACTGTCAACGTTCTGGGACAGTTTTCTGAGACCCGCCCAGCTTAGAGGCCCTGAGGTGCGGGGTACTCTCACAAGGAGTGGAAAGTTTCAAAAGATGGTGAGGGAGTACCTTGCCGACCGTACCAGCGTCCTCCGTGATACCTCTGTGCCTTTTAATTTTTAGGTATCCAAGCTGGACACTTGGAATGAATTCGCTCTGTACGCCTTGGAGGTCCTGGCCTGCCCTGCCGCTAGCGTGTTATCGGAGCATGTTTTTAGTGCCGCTGGGGGAATTATGACTGATAAGCGCACTCGCCTGTCAACTGACAATGCTGACAAGCTGACCCTTATCAAAATGAACAAGGGCTGGATTGGGCCAGACTTCTAATCACCACCAAATGACAGCAGAGTAACATAAAGTCAAATCCACTGTGTTATTTCGGGAGGTGTATTTGCATGCACTGCTTCACACCCACACATGGGTATATGCTTCCTCATTTCGGCTGTATTTTGCTCTTCTCCTTATCCTCAGCCTCCACCACCACTATACCACCAGGGTGACCTTGGTCCGTGTTGCCAGCATTGCAAGTTCATCCATCCTAATTTTTGCCAGCTTTTGCTTGGAAGGCATAGGCAAAGACTATGGGAGACTCACTCCCCAATAATGGGAATAATGTTTTTAAGATGCTGTACTGCATGGCTCTTCCAAGGGGCATTTAAACTGTCTTGTTAAGCTTCTGCAACCTCTATGTCTCTTCCAAGGGGCATTAAAACTGCCTTGTTAAGCTACTGCGACCTCCACCACTTTTCCCTTGGGCATTGATATTGTCTTTTTATTCCACTGCGACCTCCACGTCTCTTCCAAGAAGAATTAAAACTGTCTTGTTAAGCTACTGCAACCTCCACATCTCTTCCAAGGGGCATTAAAACCATCTTTTTAAGCTACTGCGACCTCCACCACTTTCCCCAGGGGCGTTGATATTGTCTTTTTATTCCACTGCGACCTCCACGTCTCTTCCAAGGGGCATTAAAACAGTCTTGTTAAGCTACTGTGACCTCCACCACTTTTCCCAGGGGCATTGATATTGTCTTTTTATTCCACTGCGACCTCCATGTCTCTTCCAAGGGGCATTAAAACCGTCTTGTTAAGCTACTTCAACCTCCACCATTCTTCCAAGGGCATTAAAACCATCTTGTTAAGCTACTGCAACCTCCACGTCTCTTCCAAGGGGCATTAAAACCGTCTTGTTAAGCTACTGCAACCTCCACGTCTTTTCCAAGGGGCATTAAAACTGTCTTGTTAAGCTACTGCGACCTCCACGTCTCTTCCAAGGGGCATTCAAACCGTATTGTTAAGCTACTGCGACCTCCACCACTTTTCCAAGGGCCATTGATATTGTCTTTTTATTCCACTGCGACCTCCACCATTCTTCCAAGTGGCATTAAAACCGTCTTGTTAAGCTACTGCGACCTCCACCATTCTTCCAAGGGGCATCAAAACCGTCTTGTTAAGCTACTGCGACCTCCACCACTTTTCCCAGGGGCATTGATATTGTCTTTTTTTTCCACTGCGACCTCCACGTCTCTTCCAAGGGGCATTAAAACCGTCTTGTTAAGCTACTGCGACCTCCACCACTTTTCCAAGGAGCATTGATATTGTCTTTATATTCCACTGATACCTCCACCATTCTTCCAACGGGCATTGCATTTCCTCCTAATTTTAGTCAGCTTTTTCTTTTCAATGCATAGGCAAACACTATGGGAGACCCACTCCCTTATAATGGGTAGAAGGTTTTTAGTATGCTGTAATCCACGTCTGTTTCAAGGGGCATTGCAGTTCCTCATAATTTTTGGAAAGCCTTCCATTCACTGCTTAGGCCAACAGTGCACAGGAGACCCAGTTGCTATAAATGGAAAAAACGGTTTAGTTAAGGCCCTCTGACCTCCATGTCACTTCCAAGGGGCATTGAAGTGCTTCGAAATTTTTGGTAGGCATTGCACTCACTGCATGCCCTATAACTGTGTAGCCAAACCGCTCCTTTTGGTACAGAAATATATCCTACAAGACATGTGTGGTTGACTGGACTGATATTGATGTGAATGGTCCCTGTTCCTCCTGCTCTTTCTCCTTTGCCACCACCTCATCCATTATTCATCACCTGAAGCTTTGTTTTAACGGGAGTCATAGAACTGGGATAGTAGCAGGAAAACATCCAGCAATCCTCGGAGGAGGTAGGATATGCGCCAAAACGCTGACCACCTCAGGCCTAGTCGCTATTACATACATGCGCTTGCATTCCAAGAAAACAAAGCAGATGCTAACTTATATCATCATCGTCATGCTCCTCACCTTGGCACTCTCTACTCCCCTGATGGAGAAGCCAGGGCCCACCGGAGGATTCTGGTTATCTGGTGGGCTCGTCCAATGCTGCCCTAAAGCAGGCCAGGCTAAGAAAAGTGTGGAGGAAGTTTGAAGGAGAAATAGGGGCGGCTGGGGACCATTTATGGACACATGGCCGCCCCCAGGCGGCTGGGGACCGTGTGTGGACACCCGGTCACTGGGTGGCTGGGGACCGAGTATGGACACCCGGCCGCCCCCTGGCAGCTGGGGACCGAGCGTGGACACCCGGCCGCCGGGCGGCTGGGGACTGAGTATGGATACCAGGCCGCCGACGCAGCCATGATGTGGTGGCCAGATTCCGCCTTCACATGCCTTAAAAGCCCAATTTCAAGTGCAAGCAAGCAAGCAGTATGGTATTGCAGCTTGGGGGTGGGTGGGTGGCAGGCTGCATACTTGCGCCTTCATTGCAAGGAATGGGGGAGGTACAATTGAACACTGCCTTGGGACAAGGACTTGCACGGGGATAGTTGCAAGTCTGCATCTTCTGATGCGGAAAGGATCACTTCTGATGGGCACACTTTTAGGCAGTGACCTGGGTGTCAGACATGCTTCCAGGGGTCTTCCCCATGCTGTTCCCATGTCTTTTCAGCACTGTATGCATGTGTCACACAGCACATGGCAAGATAAGATTGTAAAATGTTAAAATGCCATTTCCCGGTGAATGCATTTTTCACTGTTAAAAGCAATACAAAAGTGCAAAAACGCATAAAAAATGCTACTTGTGAACCTAGCCCAAGGTGTGGAGGAGTATTTTTGTTTTTGGTTATTTATTTTACCTTATACACAAGTCTTTACCCTGGAAAGGAAGTTCCTTAACATATTTCACAGGAAAACCGTTTCAGTTTCGTTTTTGAACGTTTTATTGTGAGCCCGTTAAAGTGGCTTATTACCTCTGACCACGTTGTTGACAGCAGTGACCTGGGGGTCAGAAATGCTTCCTGGGGCGATGCCCATGCTGTCCCCATGTCTTTTGAGCACTGTCAGTATCATTTTGGGCACTTTTTAGGCTTTCTACAGACTGCCGGGGGTGCCGCCGCAAAAATGCTCGGGTCTCCCATAGACTAACATTGGGCTCGTTGCTCGGGTCGAGCACCCGAGTATCAAGGTGAGGTCGGCCCGAGCTTCGAGCACCCGAGCATTTTAGTGCTCGCTCAACACTAATGGGGATCTTAAACAGATTTTTGACTGTCATAGCTACCCATCGGCACCCCACAGTCAAACACAATCATGTGAATGATTTGCCCCAATGCTGTGTGCTGTTAGTGACACTGTCAGAGACTGACAGCAGCATTGAACATATTAACAGCTGTGATCCGAGCTTTGCTCCACCCGTGGCTGTTAGAGGCACATCCTAGCTGTTTGTGAAAGCCATTATCTGCTTACTCCGTGAGCCGCCTCCATTCTGCCACTACCGACTTGTGTCATTCATGTACGGTGAATATCAGTAAGAAATTAAATATTTTTATGTACATTTTGTAAAAAAAAAACAAAACATAATTTGTATTGCCAATTTGTAAAACTCAGATCTATCAAAATATAAAATCATTTAACTGATACAGTAAATGCTGTAAAGAAAAAAATAGATTTGCCAAATTCGCTATTTTTCAGATGCTGATACTACCTAAAAATGTGATAAAAAGCAATCAGAATGTTATATGTTCCTCAAAATGGTGCCAATAAAAACCTCAGCTCGCCACTCTAAAAACAAACCCTCATACAGCTACATCAACTGAAAAATGACAATGTCAAAAATAACGATACAAACCAAGTTTTATTCTACATTTCTGAATTTTTGTCACCATTTAAATAAAGAAAACTCTACAAAGGCCACTGAGGCCTTTACCCACTGCCTCAGTGGCCAATTTTTATTTTCAAGTTTACATTTTCTCTCCATTCCTTCCAAGAGTTATAACTTTTTTTATTTTTTCATTGACATAGAGATATGAAGACTTGTTTTTTGTGGTATGAGATGTAGTTTTGAATTTCACCATTCATTTTAACATACAACGTCCTGTAAAGTGGGAGTTACATTTTAAGTGCAGTGATATTGCAAAAAATAACCAAAAATTCTGTTTTTGTTTTTATGGAATTCATTGTATGGCAAAAATGACCCAACAACATAGTTATTATCCATTTTACCATTAAATGTAACGAAAAACTGGAAAAAAATCCAGGTGGGATGAAATGGTGAAAAAAAATGCTTTTTAGATTTTGTTTTTACTTTGTTGTTTGGCAAAAATGACCTGGAAATTGATTCACCAGGTCAGCATGATTATGGTGATACCAACCTTTCATTATTTTTTTTTATTTCAGTAGTGAAAAAAAAGTCTGAAGCTTGTAATAAAAAATGGGCTTGTGTCGCAATTTTTCGAATAATTTTGCTGTGAGAGGACTTCTTTTTTTGTGTGTTGTGAAATCACAGATTTATTGTTACCACTTTGCATTACATACAATGTTTTAATATATTTTTGTACTTTTTTAGGCAGGTAAGGTGACTGAAAAACCACAATTCTAATGCCACAAATCTAATGCATTTTTTTATTTTTCAATAATAACTGTGTACTTTTGGATGTGTGCTTTGGGTCATTGTCTTGCTTGAGAACCTATGGTCTTCGACTCAAACCAGGTTTCTTACACTGGGTAGGACATTTTGCTCTAAAATCTCTTGATAATTCTCTGATTTCATAATTCCTGAGATACAGTCAAGGCCTCCAGTGCAATTGACAGCTAAGCAACCCCACAACATATGGATCCTCCACCATGCTTAACTGTTGGTAAGTTGTTCTTTTGCTTATAAGCTTCATTGCGCTGTTCATAAACAAACCATTGCTTTGCATTGCCAAAAAACTCTATTTTTGTTTCATCTGTCCACAGACCATTTTCCCAGAAGGATTGTGCTTTGTCAAGGTACTCTTTGGCAAAAATCAGTAGTTTCTTTTTATGTCTTTTCTTCTGCAATGGTTTCTTCCTTGGCCTTCGCCCATAAAGCTTTGCTTGGTTTAGTGTGCGGCGTATGGTACTTGTTGAAACCATGACCCCAGACTGTTCCAGGTTAGCCTTCAGGTCTTTGGATGTTTGACGTGGTGTTTTTTCCACCATTCGCATCAACCTTTGAAGATATCTTGTCAATTTTCCTCTTTCACCACATCCAGGGAGGTTTTTTAAAACACTAAAATCATCATTCATTGGCTAATTCATGTCATATGGGCACTGACAATCACAGGTGAATCTCTTTTGTGATTTACCACAAGTGAGTCAAAATATAAAGGGTGCCAATATCAGTGACACAGCAAGCTTTGGATTTTTCTATTTTTTCCTCCTTTTGTTTTTTTGTTTTAAATTGTTTATCATTTGCTGTTTTGTATTTAACATGAGTGCTCTATACAACAAAATGTTTCACTTGATTCAGTCTGGGGCTCCATGCAAGGTCTCTCCTCGTGTGGTAAGTATGATTAGGAGAAAGGTCAAGAATCAGCTCAGAACTACAAGGGAGGAACTGGTCAATGACCTGAAGAGAGCTGGGACCACAGTGTCAAACATTACCATTAGTAACTAGTGATGGGCGAGCACTAAAATGCTCGGGTGCTCGTTGCTCAGGTCGAGCACATTGGAATACTCGGGTGCTCGACCCGAGCAACGAGCCCAATGTAAGTCTATGGGAAACTCAATCATTTTTCAGGCGGCTCCCTCCGGCGGTCTGCAGAGGGCCTAAAAATTGCCCAAACCAATGGGAACATTGCTCAAATGGCATGGGAACAGAATGGGGGAGACCCCTGGAAGCATTTCTAACTCCCAGGTCACTGCTGTCAACAATGTTGTCCGAGGTATTACGACACTTTTACGGACTCACAATAAAACACACAAAAACTAAACCAAAATGGATTTTCCTGGGAAATATGTTAAGGAACATCGTTTCCATGATAATGACTTGCATATAAGGCAAAATAAATAAACAAAAATACTCCTCCACACCTTGGGCTATGTTCACACATAGTGTTTTTAATGCGTTTTTTCACTTTTGCATTGCTTTCAACCGTGATAAATGCATTCACCGGGAAATGTCATTTTAACATTTTACAACCTTATCTGGCCATGTGGTGTGTGAGACATGATCAGACACATCCTGCTTCATTTATGAAGGAGGGACTCTGAAAGTCACAAAGCCTATTTTTATAGGGCCATCAGGCGGCCTTTACTATTCTTAAAGGGCCAGCAGTCTGCCCTCACTATTCTTAGAGAGCCATCAGCCGGCTATGCTTTGTTGTTCCCATTACTAAAGAGTGGGTCTCCTATAATGTTATTGGGTATGCATTGAGTGGCAGGTCTGGCCAAAATTTAGACGCACCCGAATACCCCTTTGAAAATTTGGACACACCCAATACCCCTTTGAAAATTTGGACGCACCCCAACACCCCTTGGAAGAGACGTAGAGTAGGGCCTCTTGAAAAAAAATATTCCCATTATTAGGAAGTGGTTCTCCCATTGTGTTTGCCTATGCAGTGAATGCAAGGGTTGCCAAAAATTTGGAGGCATTTCAATGCCCCTTGGAAAAGACGTAGAGGTCAGAGGACCTCCTGAAAACAATGTTCCCATTATTAGGAAGTGGGCCTCCCATTGTGTTTGCCTATGCAGTGAATGCAAGGGTTGCCAAAAATTTGGAGGCACTCCAATGCCCTTTAGAAGAGACGTGGAGGTCAGAGGGCCTTTTGAAAACAATGTTCCCATTATTAGAAAGTGGGTATCCCATTGTGTTTTCCTATGCAGTAAATGCAGGGGTTGCCAATAATTTGGAGGCACTTCAATGCCCCTTGGAAGAGACGTGTAGGTCAGAGGGCCTCTTGAAAACAATGTTCCCATTATTAGGAAGTGGGTCCTCCATAGTGTTAGCCTATGCAGTGAATGCAAGGGCTGCCAAAAATTGGGAGGAACTCCAATGCCCCTTGGAAGAGACATAGAGGGCCTCATGAAAAAATGTTCCCATTATTAGGAAGTGGGTCTTCCATAGTGTGGGCCTATGCAGTGAATGCAAGGGCTGCCAAAAATTGGGAGGTACTCCAATGCCCCTTGGAATAGATGTGGAGGAAAGCTGTAGGTGACTTTCTAAAATGGGGACACAGGCGGCATACTTTAACAAGCAGATCCAGCAGCTCCGGGTAGAATTTGAGAAACCGCTGAACCACGAGGTTAAGCACATGGGCCAGGCATGGTACGTGTGTGAGCTCGCCTCGCCTCAGAGCTGCCACCAGGTTCCAGACACTTTCACACACGACCATGCCTGGCTGTAGGTTCAGCGGTGTGAGCCACAGATCTGCCTGCTCTTTCAGAGCTGTCCACAACTCTTCAACATTGTGCGGTTTGTCACCTAAGCATATTAGCTTCAGCACAGCCTGTTGTCACTTGGCCGAGGCAATGCTTCCAGCTTGTGACTGATGTGGTCATTTCGGAGATGGAGGCTGAAGAGGAGGAGGAGGCTGAGGAAGATGAGGTGCAGGAGCTGTAGACTGTGGGGGTAACCCTGATTGACCTAGGGCCTGCAATCCTTGGCGTCGGGAGGACGTGTTCCGTCCCAAGGTCTGACTGGGTCCCGGCTTCCACTATGTTAACCCAGTGTGCTGTCAGCGAGATGTACCATCCCTGCCCACAAGCACTTGTCCACGTGTCCGTGATTAGGTGGACTTTCCCGGTAACTGCGTTGTTGAGGGCACGGCTAATATTTTGGGACGCGTGCTTGTGTAACGCGGAGACGGCACACTGGGAGAAATAGTGGCTGCTGGGGACCGAGTACCGAGGGACGGCCGCCCCCATCAGGTTGTGGAATGCTTCCGTCTCCACGAGCCTAAAAGGCAACATTTCGAGCGCAAGCAGTCGCGAAATGTGGGAATTTAGTAGGGTGGCCTGTGGGGCGTTGGCTGCGTATTTGTGCTTGCGTTCCAAGGACTGGGGTATGGACAACTGAGCGCTGCGCTGGGACAAGGACGTGGACGTGCTTTCTGATGCTGCTACTTGAGAGTGTGCAATGACAGGTGCAGGGCAGGAGGCATCTTCGCATGCACCATGGACAGGGGATTGGCTTGTATGCACAACAGCGAAAGAAGCAGTGGTGCCACCCGCAGACACTGTTCCTGGACCCTTGGGTTCGGCCCACAATGTCAGGTGCTTTGCTGCCATGTTCATGATCATGCTGGTGGTGGTCAGGCTGGTCGTTTTGCCACCCCTGCTGATGCTGGCCTGGCAGGTGGTGCAAATGGCCTTTTTGGAGTTATCGGCAGAGTCTTAAAAAAAAAACAGACTCGGGAAGTCCTAACAGTTGTACTGGTAACTTCCTTCATGTTGGTGTTACGGGGAACGGTTGCCTTCCTTCTGTCTGCGGCCACTACACTGCTTCTTCCTACCTGTTGGGGTGCTCTGCCTCCCCTCTCCTGTGTGCTGCTCTCCTTGCTCTGCATGTCCTCCTGCCAGGTTGGGTCAGTTACTATATCATCCACCACCTCGTCTTCCACTTTGGCACCCTGGTCCTCCTCCTGACTTTCTGGAAATTTTGTCTCATCATCGTCCACCTCTTGTGACATTTTCCCATCGTCGCCTTCATGTGACCGTGGCTGCTCAAATATTTGGGCATCGCTACATGCGATCTCCTCTTGCCCCGCTTCAAGTTGACCGGGCGAGCCACCCGAATCTATAAATGGAAAAGTGAACAGCTCTTCAGAGTGTCGAAGTGCGGGATCAGTTGTTTCTGGGCACTTGGCACGGTGGGAAGAAGGAGGTTCAGGGTGAGGAATATGCGATCCAGACTCACGGCTACTGAGACTTGACCATGTGGAAGACAGGGTGGTGGTGGTGGTGGTTAAGTGACTGGAAGCATTATCTGCCATCCAACCAATAATCTTTTCACACTTCTCTGTATTCAATAGTGGTGTTCTGTGATCCCCTATTAATTGGGACAGGAAGCTCGAGCGAGAAGATGTGGGTGTTTGTTGCGGCACAATTTCAGCTTGCCCACGACCTCGGCCTCTGCATGCACCATCACGTCCAGTTCACTGTCCCTTGCCACGTGCCTTGCCCATTTTAAATGGAGGACAATATCTTCCATGCTCACTACAAATGGCTGAATTTGGAGCGAACTTATATGTGATCCATGTGACGGACAAACCACAGATTTAAATACCTGGACTGTAAGTAACTATTCTGAACACCAAACTGGTGTCAATAGCTTCACTGACACACTGAAACTAATTTTTAATGGAGGCCAGAAATGGCAGTATTTTCTGAAAACTTATATGTGATCCGTGTGACGGAGAAAACACAGTTTTAAATAACTGGCCTGTCGGTAACTATTTTGAACAGCAAACTGGTGTCAATAGTTTCACTGACACACTGAAACAAATTTTTAATGGAGGCCAGAAATGGCAGTATTTTCAACGTAATTATATGTGATCCATGTGATGGAAAAACCACAGTTTTTAATAGCTGGATTTTTAGTGCTGTAATATGGAAAGGACATGGCTGTATTCTGCAGTGCCAACAAGCAAATGGCACAGAGAAACGGTGTTCTCTGGATTGCTTTTTAAGCAAATAATGAGGATTAAGATCCAAAAAAAATTATTCCTTGCCCCTGAGACCTGGGCCTATTTCTAGAAATATCTAACAGCAGCAGACATAACAGGAATTGAGCCTCTTGTGCTATATGCACTGCAGTCTGCTATATACTCTGCCCGCCTGATATCTCTGCAGATGGATTAGTCCTCAGAAGTTCTGTTTGTTGAGATGGATATGTGTCTCTAATATTGTTTGGTATACACTAACTAGAAACAAGAAAATTTCTCCCTAGCTCAGCAGCACCTCTCCCTACACTGTCTGATTCCGGAGTGACTGTGACAAGCACGGCAGCGCCAGGTCTGATATAGACCTGATGACGCTGTGCGGCCAGCCAATCACTGTAATGCCACAACCAACATGGCAGCGGCATTACAATGAGTGGCAGACAATCCCTGCATGTTTATTGGCTCTGTAAAGAGCGCCAAGCATGCAGGGAGGGGACCTGAGCTCCCGCCGAGCAACCCTGGAAATACTTGGTGAGCACCGAGCATCTTGAGCAGTGAGGTGCTTGGGCAAGCACCGAACAGTAGCGAGCATGCTCGCTCATCACTAGTCATTAGTCACTAATCATTAGTAACATATTATGCCATCATGGATTAAAATCCTGCAGGACACGCAAGGTCCCCCTGCTCATGCCAGCACATGTCCAGGCCCGTTTGAAGTTCACCAATGACCATCTGGATGATCCAGAGGAGGCATGGGAGATGGTCATGTGGTCAGATGAGATTAAAATATAACTTTTTGTTATCAACTCCACTCGCTGTGTTTGGAGAAAGACGAAGGATGAGTACAACCCCAAGAAAACCGTCCCAACCTTGAAACATGGTGGGGGAAACATCATACTTTAGGGGTGCTTCTCTGAAAAGGGGATAGGATGACTGCACCGTATTGAAGGGAGGATGGATGGGGTCAAGTGTCGTGAGATTTTGGCCAACAACCTTCTTCTCTCATTAAGAGCATTGAAGATGAGTCATGGCTGGGTCTTCCAGAATGACAATGGCCCAAAACACACAGCATGGGCAACTAAGGAGTGGCTTGATAAGAAGCATTTCAAGGTCCTGGAGTGGCCTAGCTAGCATCCAGACCTGAACCCAATAGAAAATCTTTGGAGGGAGCTGAAACTCAATGTTGCCCAGCATCAGTCCTGAAATCAGAAAGATCTGGAGAAGATCTGTATGGAGGAGTCGGCCAAAATCCCTTCTGCAATGTGTGCAAACTTGGTCAAGAACTACAGGAAACATCTGACCTCCGTAATTGCAAACAAAGGTTTCTGTACCAAATATTAAGTTCTGTTTTTCTATTGTATCAAATACTTATTTCATGCAATAAAATGCAAATTAATTATGTAAAAATCATGCAATGTGATTTTCTTTTTAAAGATTTTATCTCTCACAGTTGAAGTGTACCTGCGTTAAAAATTACAGACCTCTCCATTCTTTGTAGGTGGGAAAACGTGCAAAATCGGTAGTGTATAAAATACTTATTTTCCCCACTGTATACATGCAAATGAGATCTTCTCTGAGGCATTTTTTTCTGATCTAAACAAGCTCAACTTTTCCAGCCTTTCATCATATGAGACCTTCCATCCCTTGTAATAATATAGTTGCTCGCCTTTGAACTTACTCTAATTTCTGAATATCCTTTTTAAAATGTGGAGCCCAAAACTGGATCCCATATTCTAGATGTCGCCTCACAAGTGATTTATAAAGAGGTAACAATATGTTGGGATTGTTGGATTTCATCTCTCTTATAATACACCCTAAAATCTTGTTTGCTTTTGCGGCTTCTGCTTGGCATTGAATACTGCTGCTCGGCTTACTTGTAACTAGTGTTGAGCCACCCCCGTAGTGTTCGAGTTCGGTTCGGTTCGTCGAACACCCGTGTGTTCGCCGAACTGTTCGTCGAACTGTTCGTCGAACACCTTCGAACACCGTTAAAAACAATAGCAGGCAAACAAAAACACATAGAAACACATAGAAAACACCTTCAAAGGTGTCCAAAAGCTGACAAACTGCTCAGAAGACATAACTAACACATGGAAAAGTGACAAGTACATATAGTCATGCGAAAATAAAAGAGGTGGAGGAGTAAAAGGAGGGGGAGACACAGATATAGGCATGTCATGCCCTTCTAAAATCCAAAAAGTGAGAAGCCGACACGGCCAGTCCGCTCCTGCCCGTGCCACCTCCGTGTCGCCGGGTTTGTGCCAGAGCCACGGTGAACCCTGACGGCCAGCCCCCCTCTCCCAATACTGGTGCCTGTCCGCTGGTGGGTCGAGCGAGCCCCCCTGTGGTGGAGGCAGCTCTAAGCTTTTTAATTTAAATTGTCTCTCTAATTTGAATGAATACACTTTAAATCCATTTACAAGGATCTATTGGAGGGCAAGTCTCATGCCAGCAGCCGCGTAATTCCAGCTCCAGTAGCGTCCACTAAAGCTGCTGCAGTTAAAAAGCTTTTATAAGGATCGAGCTCGGCTGTCCACCGCAAGGCATCCTAATGCCAGTCCCAGCCCCTATGCCTTGGGGTGCCTCCTGATGCTCTTCACTAAGTATCCCATGGTCCCGAATCATTTCCTTTGAAAAAATTAAGTGTCTAAACTACAGGTGGTGTAGCTTGCTTAACAGCCGGGATAATCCGCTGACTAGCAGACACTGCTACTAGGCACAAAGTATTTCCTGGGCTAGATGCAGTTAAAAATTTGTAATTAGATACTCTCGTTGGATGCTGAGAAAGCATTCCATAGAGTCTCCTGGCACGCCATATATGATTCTCTTAAAAAGCTTGGGGTATGGGTCTAGGGGACCCTTTTATAGCCAAAATCACGGCCCTGTATCGCAAAACGTCACCTAGGCTGAAGATAAATGGAACTGTAGCACCCTGAGGGCTCGGTTGCTACAGACGTATTGCACCTCACCCAGAGGTGTGATATCTCACTCTCAGGTAAGGATGGAGTGTGGATCAGGACCCGACACCTGCATGCATTACACCACATTGCCGTGGGGCAGGGCGACCAATATGCCCCTGAGATGGGCACGACAGTCCCTGTCCCTGGCTGGAGTGGGGGGAGGGAACACTGAGGAAGGGGAACCCTGTAGTGCAGGAGCAGGGAGGAAGCAGTTCCTGGGTGCATTGAGAAGGGAGTATAAAAGGTGGGCACCATCTTAGTTCAGTGCAGAGAAGTCTGAGCAGAAGTGGCAGGGAGCAGGGGCTCTGCATGAGCTCTGCTCCGGAGGCGGGCCTAGTAACAGAGGCCCAGGCCTGGAAGAGGGAGAAGGAAGGAAGAGGAGCGGAGAAGGCTCCAGGAACGAGGAATGAAGGGATCCCAGGGGTGCGGACGGGCGAGTCGCCACCGCACGCCCGAATCCACCTGCGTGGAGGGGTCAGGCCAAAGGGGGAGACCGGTCCCCGAACTAGTGGAGGCAGGAAACGACCCTCAGCTAGAAACCGGAGGCTCTGACATTTTATGTGGCGCAGCCCCTCGCTACACCCGCTAGGAAGCCACCACATAGGGTCAGGGAAACTGGCGCCAAGTTTACCAAGAGGAGGCCCGAGGCAGCCGGACAGAAGTGTTGGTAAGAAAGGCCAGACAAAGGACACACAAAGGGGGTCCTGTGAAGTGCTCCAAAGTTATCTGGGAGTTGTCTGAGCCCCTCACCTGGTGAGCACAGTACGACGTGGGCAGCCGTTACCTGCAGACGTGGTCTGGATAATAAGAACTGTGAGTAAAGGCCCTGGACTGCATCACTGACTCCGTGTCGTTACTGCTGCTGCCCTGCACCATCACCCCCATCCTCCGCATACACTGCCCTGAGGCTATACTCCTCCCGTGGGGAGTTATGCTACGCTCTGCTGCACCCACAACACCAGCCTCAGCGGTCTGCCCTGTAGCGGCGGTTCACTCTGACCGCAATCCACGGGTGGCGTAGTCGGACATTTAAACATCAAAACCACATAAATAGTTCCGCCACTGGTTTGACCGCCCTGAGCCACGGAACCGGGTTGCCGCCACGGAGACTACAACCACCAGCATCCACCAAAAAGGGTCCGGCTCCGGGTGTCCCAAGGCCCAGGGGGCGCGTCAGAACATTTTCATCACCTTTCACAATCACCAATGGGACAAGGCAGGGATGTTCTCTGTCCCCTCTCTTATACATCCTAGTGACGGAGCACCTGCTCTCATCAATTCGCCATAACCCCAATATTAGGTGGATTGAGGTGGGAGGCCCCGAGTACAAGTGCTCTCTATTTGCTGATGATGTCCTAGTATATATCACTCAATCACATATATCCATCCCTGCTGTTATGGCTGAAATAGATCACTTTGTTACATGGTCAAATTTTAAAATCAATGCAGCGAAGTCTGAGGCCCTCGATGTCTCCCTCCCCAAATCCATATAGGATTCCATCCAGTCCAACTTTCCCTTTGCCTGTCCCTCACAGGGTATCAAATACTTAGGAATTCCTATTCATAGAGACCTCTCCCATCTATGTTATCTTAATTTTGGGCCCTTTATTGAACAACTCCATACAGACCACGGTTGGCAAGTTAGAACTGTAAGATTCATTACGTGAACCGCTGGTGTTTTGTGGAAAAGCACATGTACTTTGCGTTCCAAATTATTATGCAAAAAGTGTTTAGGAGTGATAAGGGAAGAATTTGTTTGTTTGTCAGTTAAACTCATTGATGGTGATGTGTGTCAGGGCTCTTTATATCACTGTAAGCAATTGCAGACACCTGTGCTAATTAGTTTGGCAGGTGTGTCCAATGAAAGGCAAGACTACTTAAGAAGGCTCTCTCACATTATTAAGCAGCCTACATTTTCTGCCAAAATGGGAAAGAAAAAGGATGTGTCGGCTGCTGAGAAGCAACAAATTGTGGAGTGTTTAGGTCAAGGCATGACTACAATCAACATTGTGCGATGATCAGGATGAAGTGTCTTGGCAATCAAGAAGTATGTAGCTGATTCACAGTACACACGTGTGCGTGCTGATAAGGGCAAATTGAGGACTCTTTCCTACAGGCAATTACGTCAGGTTGAAAGAGCAGCGGCCAAAAAGCCTTGTCATAGCAGCAGACAAGTTTTTGAAGCTGCTTGTGCCTCCAACGTCCCCCGAACAACAAGATGCAGGGTCCTTCAGAGGTTTGCAGCTGTGCATACGCCATCCTGTCGACCTCCTCTATCCACTTCACACAAGCAGAAACGGCTCCAGTGGGCCAAACATTACATGAAGACTGATTTCAAAACAGTTTTGTTCACGGATGAGTGCCGTGCAGCGCTCGATGGTCCAGATGGATGGAGTGGAGGATGGCTGGTTGATGGACACCCCACGCAAACACGGCTACAGCGCCAACAAGGAGGAGGTGGAGTAATGTTTTGGGCTGGAATCATGGGGAGAGAGATTGTCGGCCCCTTTAGGATCCCTGAAGGCGCTAAAGATGAACTCCATAATGTATGTGGATTTTCTCAAACAGCACTTCCTGCCATGGTTCAAGAAGAAGAACCGTGTATTTCACAGCAAGATCATTTTTCTGCATGATAATGCACCATCTCATGCTGCACATAAAACATCTGCATCTCTGGCTGATATGGGCATAAAAGGGGACAAACTTATGGTGTGACCCCCATGCTCCCCTGACCTCTACCCCATTCAGAACCTTTGGAGCATCATTAAAAGGAGTGTCTATGATGGCGGGAGGCAGTTCACATCTAAGCAACAGCTCTGGGAGGGTATTCTGTCCTCATGCAAAACAATTGAAGCAGAAACCATCCAAAACCTGACAAATTCAATGGACGAGAGAGTTCAGAAGCTCCTTTCGAACAAGGGGTCCTATGTGAAAATGTAACATCACCTAGAATAAAGTTTTGAGTTGAAAACTGTTTGATTTCAGTTTCTAACAACCTGCTAATGCCTATAATTTCAAAAATGACCATTTTTTTGGTCTTTATTAAAATGAAAAGGTTGATCGAAAAGTTTGGGGGATCTAAGAGTGTGGCAACCCAGTAGTCATGATTACTTCGAATTCTGACAATATGAGGGTCATGCTGCAGGTAGTGCAGCAAGAAGGCACTTATGTGTCTTGCGCATCTCGGAGCCCCAAAATTATTTTCCGGGCTAGATGCAGCTAAAAATTATTTTAAATTTTAAATCTGGTGAAGCTTTAGTATAGATGGCCTAATAGGATCAGTGCTGCACACTGCTACAAAGCCCAAATTATTTTCCAGTCAAGATACAGATAAACATGATTAGTAATTTGAAAGCTTAAAACGGTTGGTAGGGTGATTTTAACCAATCATCAAGCTTTTACTCTCCCCAGGATGACACAGGGGTAGAAAAGTCGTTTCGGATCCATGATTTGTTCATCTTTATGAACGTGAGTCTGTCTACATTATCAGTGGAGAGCCGCGTGCGCTTATCTGTCAGCACACCACCAGCAGCGCTGAACACACGTTCAGACAGAACGCTGGCTGCGGGGCATGACAAGATCTCCAAGGCGTAAGTGGCTAGCTCCGGCCATTTATCCAGATTGGAAGCCCAAAAAGAGCAAGGGTCCAGTGACACAGTCGTGGCTTCAATGTTTACTTGGAGATACTCCTGTACCATCGTCTCTAGGCGTTGACTATGTGTCAGACTTCTTGTCTCCTGTGGCCTTGCAAAGGATGGGCTAAAAAAGTGGTGAAATGATTCCGCAAAATTAATGTTACCAGCAGATACTGTGGTTCTGTTACGGTTTGAGTGCTGAACACTTGACGGTCCCACGGTTGGCAAGTTGGAACTGTGAGATTCACTACGTGCACCACTGGTATTTTGTGGAAAAGCACATGTAAGATTCTGCAACAGTCTCTGCTGATACTTCTGCATGCGTGCATCCCTTTCTATGGCAGGAATAATTTCTGCAAATTTACTTTTGTACCGGGGATCTAACAGTGTGGCAACCCAGTAGTCAGGATTATTTCTAATTCTCACAATTCGAGGGTCATGTTGCAGGTAGTGCAGCAAGAAGGCACTCATGTGTGTTGCGCATCCAGGAGCACCAAGTCCCTGTTGTGTTGGTGGCGAGGTAACAATCATGCTTCCTTCCTCTGTCCTCTCCCCCCAACCTCGCACAACAGAAATGTGATCAAGGTCTCCCTCATCTGATGAGTCTTCCATCAGTTCGTCCTCCACTTCTTCCTGGGCTCCTGCACCTTCCTCACTAGTTTGGCTGCTACCATGCGCCCTGGTAAAACCATCTCCCCCACCCTCACATGCCTGCCGCCTTGGTGCTGCCGACCGTCTGGACCTTGCAGATGTTAGCCCTTCCGCATACAACTCCTCCTCCTCTACTTCCTCCACCTCCTCTTGTGCCACCACCTGACTCCGAATTCTGTTTAACATGTGCTCCAGCATGTAAATCACCGGAATAGTCATGCTGATAATGGCATCGTCAGCACTAAACATCTTCGTCGCCATTTCAAAACTGTGCAGAAGGGTGCATAGGTCCCTGATCTGAGACCACTCCTCCAGCGTGATTTGCCCCACCTCTGAATCTCGTTGGCCCAGGCTATACGTCAGAACGTATTGCACCAGGGCTTGTCGGTGCTGCCACAGTCGCTGCAACATGTGCAGAGTTGAATTCCACCGGGTAGGCACATCGCATTTTAGCCGGTGAAGTGGCAGGCCCAACGACTTCTGTAGAGATGTAAGTCGCTGAGCTGCGGGATGCGAACGGCGGAAGTGAGCACACAGCGACCGTGCCCTCTGCAGAAGGCCATCTAGTCTGGGATAGTGGGCTAAAAATTGCTGGACAACCAGGTTCAACACGTGAGCCATACAAGGCACGTGTGTGACATTGCCCCGGCGAAGGGCCGCACCCAGGTTTGCAGCATTGTCGCACACGGCCTTCCCTGGTTTCAGGTCCAGTGGAGACAACCATTCATGAAATTGGTTCTCCAGAGCTGACCACAACTCCTCAGCTGTGTGACTCACATTTCCCAGACATTTCAATGTAAAAACCGCCTGATGACGTTGAGCCCTACTGCCAGCATAGTAAGGAGGTGTGCAGGATCCCTTCTGCGCAGTTAGAAAGCTTGTGGCATGACCAGACAGGCTTTGGGTGCAGGTGGAAGACCGAGAGGAGGTTGAGGAGGCAGAAGCAGTGGAGGAACTTTGACATAAAGAGGATTGACGCACAACTCGTGGGGACGGCAAGACTTGGACAGCAGCCCCTTGTCCTGCTGTCACCATAGTTACCCAGTGCCCAGTCAGCGACATGTAACGCCCCTGTCCATGCCTACTCGTCCAAGTGTCTGTGGTGAAATGCACCCTGTCACACACAGAGTTTCTCAAAGAAGCGGTGATGTTGTGTGCGACATGCTGGTGGAGCGCAGGCACACCTTTCTTTGAGAAGTAGTGCCGACTGGGCATCTGGTACTGGGGCACTGCGACGGACATAAGGTCTCGAAAATCCTCTGTGTCCACCAGGCGGAAAGGCAGCATTTCTGTAGCCAAGAGCTTGCAGATGGTGAAATTCAACCTCTTAGCTTTCTCATGGCTAGGAGGAAATGGTCTTTTACTTGTCCACATCTGAGGGACCGAGGGCTGGCTATTGTGCTTAGACGGGGTTGATAAGGGTGTCCCCGGCAAACTGCCGGTCTGTGAGGAAGATGCAGGCGGACATGTTAGGTTGCCTTGATCCAAAGGTGGTGCTATCGATGTCGGACAGCGCTCAACACCAGCTGGTGTTCCCACCTCCAAAGAAAATGATGACTTGCCAATCACGCTGGCTGTTGCAGGTAAAGAGGTGGCAGGTCTGCGCCCCAAAACAGGTGTGACTGCTGTCCCCCCAGTCACAGAGGATGAAGAGGCCGCGGATGCACAAGATATGGCAGACGGTGGTTGGCCCGGCCGGCTAGGCCGCATTGTAGCACACTGAGCTTCCCACTGCAACTTATGCTTCATGTCCATGTGCCGGTTCATGCATGAAGTACTCAAACTATGTATTTTTTGGCCTCTACTTAGCTTTTGCTGACAAATGTTACAGATAACACGAGTTGGATCATCTTTATCGATCTGAAAAAATGCCCAGGCTATGCAAGGCTTAGCACCCATGCGACCTGAAGAGCCACCACGACTTGTGGTGAGAGGCAGAGTTGTGTTTGAGGATGCAGTTGTTGACGTGCTTCCAGTACTACGTCTCTGTCCAGGAAGGCGCAACCTGACCTCGTCGTCACTAGCATCTTCCTCCACCTCCTCTGCTGACCTCATCTCTTGGCTGACTGTGGGTTGACAGTAAGTGGGATCTCCAACCTCATCATCATCACCCTGTGCGTTATCACACCCGTCGTCCTCAGAGCCAACCTGTTCCTGCCCTGACAAAAAACTAAAGTTGTCGCTCCAATCAGGTATTTGAGTCTTATCATCGTCTTCCTCATTGTCTCCACCAACAGGAGTTACAGTTTGGGAATGAGGGTCTACATTATGGTCAGAACCTTCTGCGTCCTGGATCCGACTCATAAAGATTCTGGGCATCAGTGCAGATCATTTCCTCGTCTGGATTCACAGAAGCGCTGGAGTCGACCTCTGATTCCCAGGCTATAGTATGAGTAAACAGCTCTGCAGACTCAACCATCTGTTCTACCTCATACTCAGACGGGCAGCTGGAGATTTGGGAGCTGTGAGGAAGCAAGTGCGATTTGGGTGACACCTTTGAGGACTGGAGTATTTGTGATGTTGAAGTTGATGTGGAGGAGAGCCCACTTAAAGGAGCACTTGATATCCGTTGAAGCACCTGCTGTTTTTGTGCCTCATCTGGAATTTGTAGCGATTGGCGTGGCCGTAAGAAAGGGATCTTATCACATTGTCCGCTAAAAGAAGTAGACATTTTAGTTTGGCTGGAAGATGGTCTTTCTTCTGCAGATGTTACTGTTGCTTTAACACCTACCCCACGGACACAACCTTTTTTCCCCTTCCCAACACGCCTATTCCCCTTTCCACCAGCAGCAGGCCTTTTTCCACTCATTTTGGTGGTTAACTAATTCACAACTCTGGAGTTGTTTGCACATAAAAAACAATGGATGGTAACCGAGCAGAGCTGAGTGGCCAAACTGTGGTATTAGGCCAAAACTATTGGCTGGGTTAGATGCAGAAAAAAATTATATTCAATTTGCAACCTGATGGAGGTCAGTATAGATGGACTAATACAACAAGTCCCACACACAGCTAGAAGCCCAATATTTTTTCAGAGGTAGATGCAGAAAAAAATATATTCAGTTTGCAACCTGATGGAGGTCAGTATAGGTGGACTAATAGAACAAGTCCCACACACTGCTAGAAGGCCAAATATTTTTTCAGAGCTAGATGCAGAAAAAAATTATATTCAGTTTGCAACCTGATGGAGGTCAGTATAGATGGATTAATAGAACAAGACCCACACACAGCTAGAAGCCCAATATTTTTTCAGAGGTAGATGCAGAAAAAATATATTCAGTTTGCAACCTGATGGAGGTCAGTATAGATGGACTAATACAACAAGTCCCACACACAGCTAGAAGCCCAATATTTTTTCAGAGCTAGATGCAGAAAAAAATTATATTCAGTTTGCAACCTGATGGAGGTCAGTATAGATGGATTAATAGAACAAGACCCACACACTGCTAGAAGCCCAATATTTTTTCAGAGCTAGATGCAGAAAAAAATTAGATTCAGTTTGCAACCTGATGGAGGTCAGTATAGATGGACTAATAGAATGATGCTATGCCCAAAAGATTTTACTTCACTAGGTGCAGTAAAAAAATTGGTATTCTATACACAGGTGGTATATCTTGCAACACAGATAGGCTACTCCACTGACTAACACACTCTGCAATAGGCCAAAAAGGATTAGCTTTGCTAGATTCAGCCAAATGCTGTGAAAAAAACTTGCACAGCACTGGCACAGACCTGCCTGGCAAAAACTGATAGGAACTCATGTAACCTAGTCCTGAAAAGGACTCCAATTACAATTAGTCTTTACTCCCACAACCTATCTATTTAAGAGCACAGACCTGCCTGATAAAAGTCGTAGGAAATGCTGTAACCTAGTCCTTAAAAGGACTGCAATCACAACTATTCCCTACTCCCAAGCTATCTGTATATTTGTGCGAAAATTGGCTTGAAATTAACAAGGTATAGCGCACACAGCAACAGCGGTGCCGTCTAACACGCAGCTGCAGCAGTGAGAAAATGGTGGCGACGGGGAAAATGGCTTGGTCTTATAGGGCAAGGACATGTGACATACACTGCCAATGACACATGCCCTTGCTTGTGTGAAAAAAAGCACTTCGCTCCGTGTGTGCGCTGCTGATAGGCTGACAGATTGCACCTCCCCACTGTAAATGTGGGAAAGAGAAAAAAAAATGGAGATCTTCATTGTTCCTGCAGAGATCCATCCCCTGCCCCTCCCCCCACCCCGCTGTACACTCAAACTGCGTATTAACATTCATTTTCATCATTACTGAGAAAAAATCCAGTTATGATTTTGGTGCACGAACAGTTATCAAACATAACCTCGAACAGCCGAATTTTTCTCAAATTGTTCGTGTTCGCCGAACGGCTCGAACACCGCCCAAAACAGCTCGAATTTGAGATTGGCGAACAGTTCGAGTAGAACAACGCTCATCTCTACTTGTAACCAGAATACCCAAGTCCTTCTCCTGTTGCAATATCAATGTCAGATTTTAATATCCTACATACTGTAGTTTGGTATCATCAGCAAAAACTGACACTTTATTCTTAATCCCATCCACAAGGTAATTAATAAAGAGGTTAAAAAGAATCAGTCCTAGCACAGATCCCTGCATTACCCCACTGCTGACTATATCCCATTCAGAGAATGCACTATTTATGACGACTCTTTTTACCTGTCTTTTAGCCAATTCCTTACCCATATGAATATAGTTTCCCCTAGTCTCTGCTTCTGTAGCTTCAGTATAAGGCTGTATTGTGGTACAGTATCAAATGCTTCTGCAAAGTCCAGATAAATCACAACAGCTGCATTACAAACATCCAGACTTGCTCTTACCTCCTTATAGAAATCCAACATGTTAGTTAGACATTACTTATTCTTCAAGAATCCATGCTGGTTGTCATTTATTATATTATTCTCTGCAATATATTTCTGCAGCTCATCTCTTATAATGCCCTCAAAAACTTTGCAAACTACTGAAGTCAGGCTTATCTGATGGTAGTTGACTGGATCCACCTTCTTACCTTTCTTAAATATCGGTACCATGTGAGCCATCCTCCAATCCTGTGGCTTGAACCCTGTTGCAAGAGAGTCTACGAATTGGCAGACAAGCAGTCTGCCAATTATTAAGCTCAATTCCCTCAATATTTATGCATGAATACCATCTGGGCCAGGGGATTTGTCAATGTTTAATTTGCTCAGATGCAGGCATACTTCTACTTGTGTTAAACTAATTTTATCAGGTGGTGAACTTTGATTTTTACCTTGTTTAAAAATCACTGGACCAGACAGTTCATTGGTGAACATGGATGAAAAGTAACTGTTTAATATCTCAGCCTTTTCTTTGTCCTCACCCTTTTCTTTGTCCTTTGTCTTGTTATTATCATCTTTTAATGGCTGATGCCATCCTTTTTTTTTCTTTTTGGTATTGATGTATTTCTCTGAGTGGAAAACCCAGTTTTTCCCATCTTTTATATGCTACTGAAGGTGTATATGGATATTACTAAGCTCCCCGGCCGGCTGATTACCTCAAGCATAGGGAGTCTATGTGAGAAGGCCAGTACATAAGTTGACCATTTCCTGCAACCAATGGTGAAGATATTACCATCTTATGTTAGGGATACTACACACTTCTTACAGCTAGGCAGGGCGTAACATTTTCCCCTGCATCCATGATTGTCACCTGTGACGTAGAGTCATTGTATTTGAATATAGCCCATACGAATGGTATGAAAGCTATTTCATATTTTTGGATTTACAAGATAATTTGGGCTCATTCCTGATTGACCTCTTGGATTTTATACAGCAACATAACTACTTTGTCTTTAATAGATCGTTCTACCGCCAAGTATCAGGACTCGCCATGGGGTCACGCTGCGCCCCAGTTTACGCTAACCTTTTTTTTAGGCTGGTGGGAAGCTACCATTGTATATTCCCTCCATGCCTTTAGAGAGCATGTGACATATTGGCATTGATATATCGATGACATGTTTTTTATTTGGACAGGTACACAGCAGGAATGCTTTGACTTTATCTCCATCTTAAATCAAAACAAGCACAATATCTTCTTGACCCATTTTTCTCCAATATGGCAGTCTCCTTTCTGGATTTAGATGTGTATATTCATGACAACAAGGTATGCACTAAACTTTTTCGCAAACAAACTGCAATGAACTACAATATTTGAGTTTTCATCCCCCTCATACTAGGAAAGACGAACCGATTGGCCAGTTCTTAAGAACAAGAAGAAATTGTACATGGGATGAGGACTATTTGAATCAGGCACTGAAATTGAGGAACTGCTTCAAGCAACGGGGATATCCTAGAAAGATCATATCTGCCGCCTTTCAGCGAGCTAAATCTCATTACCAGAGTTCATTGTTACAGCAAAGGGAGCGGAGGAACAATGGACAACTTCATTTCTTCACTGAGTACAACAATCAGTGGGACAAGGTGAGAAACATTCTTTAGAAACACTGGGAAATATTGCAAATTGATGCACAGACTGAGCAAGTAATCGGCGACCACCCATTACTAACTGCTAGGAGGGCTTCTAATCTGAGTGACCATCGAACAAGGAGGCACTTTCTGAGGCCTACTCTGAAACTAAATCGGGGCATCTCCCTCAACGGATCCCTCCCGTGTGGAGAATGCAACATCGGCCAATTTAAGTCGCCAGTGAGAAATTATTTTACCAATCCTTCTGACTCTAAGTGCTTTACTTTAAAATCATACATAAATTGGAAAACTGTAAATGTAATTTATGCTATTTTATGTCCATGCAACAAGATCTACGTCAGCCAAACATCACAGGAATTGAGAAAGCGTATCCAAAAGCACGTTTTGACTATCAACTTGGCCCATACAGATATGCTCAAAGGCAAAGTACTTACCTCTGTTGCGACGCATTTCCTCCATTTCCATCAAAGTAAGCCTAATGAGGGTTGTCGGACTGCAAAGGCTCTACACCACTATTAGGCTTCTGCAGATGGAGTCTAGATGGATTTTTAATCTTGGATTGATCACACCCCAAAGATTGACTGAAGAACTGCTGTATACAGGCTTTCTGGGGTGACCTTGTTCATGGCTTGGAATTCCGCCATGATCTAATTGACTAATTATTGTACCATCTACTTTCTTTTCCCTCTAGTTATGGCAAAGAAATATAAGAACTTACCTGGAACCTCAATCGGACTGCTTGAAGAACAGTGCAGCAACCTTTACTTAGAAGTATGCAATCATCTATATTGCTTTTTCACAGGATAAAAATGGATGGCAATATGATTGATGAAGTATAAGGCCACCACCTTTTGGGCTAAACAACATACTGAGCGACATATATGCTACATTAGGAGATTGCATCAGGATGATTGAAATTGGTGAAACGGACTCTGTTGTGTGAAGAATATGGATGCAAGATATGAAGTGTCTGGGGATGCCTCGTAAATCATGGGTATTTCATGTCCCGTGTATATTCATCTGTTTCGTTTATGTATTAGGGAACATTTAAAGTAGCTAAAATTAGCTTTGGCATGGTTGTTGTGGGTCATAGTGCGTATATATATTCTATATACATATATTATAAGTAGTGTTGAGCCACCCCCGTAGTGTTCGAGTTCGGTTCGGTTCGTCGAACACCCGTGTGTTCGCCGAACTGTTCGTCGAACTATTCGTCGAACATCTTCGAACACCGTTAAAACCAATGGCAGGCAAACAAAAACACATAGAAACACATAGAAAACACCTTCAAAGGTGTCCAAAAGCTGACAAACTGCTCAGAAGACACAACTAACACATGGAAAAGTGACAAGTACATATAGTCATGAGAAAATAAAAGAGGTGGAGGAGTAAAAGGAGGGGGAGACACAGATATAGGCATGTCATGCCCTTCTAAAATCCAAAAAGTGAGAAGCCGACACGGCCAGTCCGCTCCTGCCCGTGCCACCTCCGTGTCGCCGGGTTTGTGCCAGAGCCGCGGTGAACCCTGATGGCCAGCCCCCCTCTCCCAATACTGGTGCCTGTCCGCTGGTGGGTCGAGCGAGCCCCCCTGTGGTGGAGGCAGCTCTAAGCTTTTTAATTTAAATTGTCTCTCTAATTTGAATGAATACACTTTAAATCCATTTACAAGGATCTATTGGAGGGCAAGT
The DNA here is from genome assembly GCF_046119375.1 of Phyllobates terribilis. Lineage (NCBI taxonomy): Eukaryota > Metazoa > Chordata > Amphibia > Anura > Dendrobatidae > Phyllobates > Phyllobates terribilis. The sequence goes on along the minus strand of NW_027362768.1, from coordinate 51,038,361 downwards.
CTCATGCCAGCAGCCGCGTAATTCCAGCTCCAGTAGCGTCCACTAAAGCTGCTGCAGTTAAAAAGCTTTTATAAGGATCGAGCTCGGCTGTCCACCGCAAGGCATCCTACTGCCAGTCCCAGCCCCTATGCCTTGGGGTGCCTCCTGATGCTCTTCACTGAGTATCCCATGGTCCCGAAGCATTTCCTTTGAAAAAATTAAGTGTCTAAACTACAGGTGGTGTAGCTTGCTTAACAGCCGGGATAATCCGCTGACTAGCAGACACTGCTACTAGGCAGAAAGTATTTCCTGGGCTAGATGCAGTTAAAAATTTGTAATTAGATACTCTCGTTGGATGCTGAGAAAGCATTCCATAGAGTCTCCTGGCACGCCATATATGATTCTCTTAAAAAGCTTGGGGTAGGGGTCTAGGGGACCCTTTTATAGCCAAAATCACGGCCCTGTATCGCAAAACGTCACCTAGGCTGAAGATAAATGGAACTGTAGCACCCTGAGGGCTCGGTTGCTACAGACGTATTGCACCTCACCCAGAGGTGTGATATCTCACTCTCAGGTAAGGATGGAGTGTGGATCAGGACCCGACACCTGCATGCATTACACCACATTGCCGTGGGGCAGGGCGACCAATATGCCCCTGAGATGGGCACGACAGTCCCTGTCCCTGGCTGGAGTGGGGGGAGGGAACACTGAGGAAGGGGAACCCTGTAGTGCAGGAGCAGGGAGGAAGCAGTTCCTGGGTGCATTGAGAAGGGAGTATAAAAGGTGGGCACCATCTTAGTTCAGTGCAGAGAAGTCTGAGCAGAAGTGGCAGGGAGCAGGGGCTCTGCATGAGCTCTGCTCCGGAGGCGGGCCTAGTAACAGAGGCCCAGGCCTGGAAGAGGGAGAAGGAAGGAAGAGGAGCGGAGAAGGCTCCAGGAACGAGGAATGAAGGGATCCCAGGGGTGCGGACGGGCGAGTCGCCACCGCACGCCCGAATCCACCTGCGTGGAGGGGTCAGGCCAAAGGGGGAGACCGGTCCCCGAACTAGTGGAGGCAGGAAACGACCCTCAGCTAGAAACCGGAGGCTCTGACATTTTATGTGGCGCAGCCCCTCGCTACACCCGCTAGGAAGGCACCACATAGGGTCAGGGAAACTGGCGCCAAGTTTACCAAGAGGAGGCCCGAGGCAGCCGGACAGAAGTGTTGGTAAGAAAGGCCAGACAAAGGACACACAAAGGGGGTCCTGTGAAGTGCTCCAAAGTTATCTGGGAGTTGTCTGAGCCCCTCACCTGGTGAGCACAGTACGACGTGGGCAGCCGTTACCTGCAGACGTGGTCTGGATAATAAGAACTGTGAGTAAAGGCCCTGGACTGCATCACTGACTCCGTGTCGTTACTGCTGCTGCCCTGCACCATCACCCCCATCCTCCGCATACACTGCCCTGAGGCTATACTCCTCCCGTGGGGAGTTATGCTACGCTCTGCTGCACCCACAACACCAGCCTCAGCGGTCTGCCCTCTAGCGGCGGTTCACTCTGACCGCAATCCACGGGTGGCGTAGTCGGACATTTAAACATCAAAACCACATAAATAGTTCCGCCACTGGTTTGACCGCCCTGAGCCACGTAACCGGGTCGCCGCCACGAAGACTACAACCACCAGCATCCACCAAAAAGGGTCCGGCTCCAGGTGTCCCAAGGCCCAGGGGGTGCGTCAGAACATTTTCATCACCTTTCACAATCACCAATGGGACAAGGCAGGGATGTCCTCTGTCCCCTCTCTTATACATCCTAGTGACGGAGCACCTGCTCTCATCAATTCGCCATAACCCCAATATTAGGTGGATTGAGGTGGGAGGCACCGAGTACAAGTGCTCTCTATTTGGTGATGATGTCCTAGTATATATCACTCAATCACATATATCCATCCATGCTGTTATGGCTGAAATAGATCACTTTGTTACATGGTAAAATTTTAAAATCAATGCAGCGAAGTCTGAGGCCCTCGATGTCTCTCTCCCCAAATCCATATAGGATTCCATCCAGTCCAACTTTCCCTTTGCCTGGCCCTCACAGGGTATCAAATACTTAGGAATTCCTATTCATAGAGACCTCTCCCATCTATGTTATCTTAATTTTGGGCCCTTTATTGAACAATTCCATACAGACCCCGGTTGGCAAGTTAGAACTGTAAGATTCACTACGTGAACCGCTGGTGTTTTGTGGAAAAGCACATGTACACCGCGTTCCAAATTATTATGCAAAAAGTGTTTAGGAGTGATAAGGGAAGAATTTGTTTGTTTGTCAGTTAAACTCATTGATGGTGATGTGTGTGAGGGCTCTTTATATCACTGTAAGCAATTGCAGACACCTGTGCTAATTAGTTTGGCAGGTGTGTCCAATGAAAGGCAAGACTACTTAAGAAGGCTCTCTCACATTATTAAGCAGCCTACATTTTCTGCCAAAATGGGAAAGAAAAAGGATGTGTCGGCTGCTGAGAAGCAACAAATTGTGGAGTGTTTAGGTCAAGGCATGACTACAATCAACATTGTGCGATGATCAGGATGAAGTGTCTTGGCAATCAAGAAGTATGTAGCTGATTCACAGTACACACGTGTGCGTGCTGATAAGGGCAAATTGAGGACTCTTTCCTACAGGCAATTACGTCAGATTGAAAGAGCAGCGGCAAAAAAGCCTTGTCATAGCAGCAGACAAGTTTTTGAAGCTGCTTGTGCCTCCAACGTCCCCCGAACAACAAGATGCAGGGTCCTTCAGAGGTTTGCAGCTGTGCATACGCCATCCTGTCGACCTCCTCTATCCACTTCACACAAGCAGAAACGGCTCCAGTGGGCCAAACATTACATGAAGACTGATTTCAAAACTGTTTTGTTCACGGATGAGTGCCGTGCAGCGCTCGATGGTCCAGATGGATGGAGTGGAGGATGGCTGGTTGATGGACACCCCACGCAAACACGGCTACAGCGCCAACAAGGAGGAGGTGGAGTAATGTTTTGGGCTGGAATCATGGGGAGAGAGATTGTCGGCCCCTTTAGGATCCCTGAAGGCGCTAAAGATGAACTCCATAATGTATGTGGATTTTCTCAAACAGCACTTCCTGCCATGGTTCAAGAAGAAGAACCGTGTATTTCACAGCAAGATCATTTTTCTGCATGATAATGCACCATCTCATGCTGCACATAAAACATCTGCATCTCTGGCTGATATGGGCATAAAAGGGGACAAACTTATGGTGTGACCCACATGCTCCCCTGACCTCTACCCCATTCAGAACCTTTAGAGCATCATTAAAAGGAGTGTCTATGATGGCGGGAGGCAGTTCACATCTAAGCAACAGCTCTGGGAGGGTATTCTGTCCTCATGCAAAACAATTGAAGCAGAAACCATCCAAAACCTGACAAATTCAATGGACGAGAGAGTTCAGAAGCTCCTTTTGAACAAGGGGTCCTATGTGAAAATGTAACATCACCTAGAATAAAGTTTTGAGTTGAAAACTGTTTGATTTCAGTTTCTAACAACCTGCTAATGCTTATAATTTCAAAAATGACCATTTTTTTGGTCTTTATTAAAATGAAAAGGTTGATCGAAAAGTTTGGGGGATCTAAGAGTGTGGCAACCCAGTAGTCATGATTACTTCGAATTCTGACAATATGAGGGTCATGCTGCAGGTAGTGCAGCAAGAAGGCACTTATGTGTCTTGCGCATCTCGGAGCCCCAAAATTATTTTCCGGGCTAGATGCAGCTAAAAATTATTTTTAATTTTAAATCTGGTGGAGCTTAAGTATAGATGGCCTAATAGGATCAGTGCTGCACACTGCTACAAAGCCCAAATTATTTTCCAGTCAAGATACAGATAAACATGATTAGTAATTTGAAAGCTTAAAACGGTTGGTAGGGTGATTTTAACCAATCATCAAGCTTTTACTCTCCCCAGGATGACACAGGGGTAGAAAAGTCGTTTCGGATCCATGATTTGTTCATCTTTATGAACGTGAGTCTGTCTACATTATCAGTGGAGAGCCGCGTGCGCTTATCTGTCAGCACACCACCAGCAGCGCTGAACACACGTTCAGACAGAACGCTGGCTGCGGGGCATGACAAGATCTCCAAGGCGTAAGTGGCTAGCTCCGGCCATTTATCCAGATTGGAAGCCCAAAAAGAGCAAGGGTCCAGTGACACAGTCGTGGCTTCAATGTTTACTTGGAGATACTCCTGTACCATCGTCTCTAGGCGTTGACTATGTGTCAGACTTCTTGTCTCCTGTGGCCTTGCAAAGGATGGGCTAAAAAAGTGGTGAAATGATTCCGCAAAATTGATGTTACCAGCAGATACTGTGGTTCTGTTACGGTTTGAGTGCTGAACACTTGACGGTCCCACGGTTGGCAAGTTGGAACTGTGAGATTCACTACGTGCACCACTGGTATTTTGTGGAAAAGCACATGTAAGATTCTGCAACAGTCTCTGCTGATACTCCTGCATGCGTGCATCCCTTTCTATGGCAGGAATAATTTCTGCAAATTTACTTTTGTACCAGGGATCTAACAGTGTGGCAACCCAGTAGTCAGGATTATTTCTAATTCTCACAATTCGAGGGTCATGTTGCAGGTAGTGCAGCAAGAAGGCACTCATGTGTGTTGCGCATCCAGGAGCACCAAGTCCCTGTTGTGTTGGTGGCGAGATAACAATCATGCTTCCTTCCTCTGTCCTCTCCCCCCAACCTCGCACAACAGAAATGTGATCAAGGTCTCCCTCATCTGATGAGTCTTCCATCAGTTCGTCCTCCACTTCTTCCTGGGCTCCTGCACCTTCCTCACTAGTTTGGCTGCTACCATGCGCCCTGGTAAAACCATCTCCCCCACCCTCACATGCCTGCCGCCTTGGTGCTGCCGACCATCTGGACCTTGCAGATGTTAGCCCTTCCGCATACAACTCCTCCTCCTCTACTTCCTCCACCTCCTCTTGTGCCACCACCTGACTCCGAATTCTGTTTAACATGTGCTCCAGCATGTAAATCACCGGAATAGTCATGCTGATAATGGCATCGTCAGCACTAAACATCTTCGTCGCCATTTCAAAACTGTGCAGAAGGGTGCATAGGTCCCTGATCTGAGACCACTCCTCCAGCGTGATTTGCCCCACCTCTGAATCTCGTTGGCCCAGGCTATACGTCAGAACGTATTGCACCAGGGCTTGTCGGTGCTGCCACAGTCGCTGCAACATGTGCAGAGTTGAATTCCACCGGGTAGGCACATCGCATTTTAGCCGGTGAAGTGGCAGGCCCAACGACTTCTGTAGAGATGTAAGTCGCTGAGCTGCGGGATGCGAACGGCGGAAGTGAGCACACAGCGACCGTGCCCTCTGCAGAAGGCCATCTAGTCTGGGATAGTGGGCTAAAAATTGCTGGACAACCAGGTTCAACACGTGAGCCATACAAGGCACGTGTGTGACATTGCCCCGGCGAAGGGCCGCACCCAGGTTTGCAGCATTGTCGCACACGGCCTTCCCTGGTTTCAGGTCCAGTGGAGACAACCATTCATGAAATTGGTTCTCCAGAGCTGACCACAACTCCTAAGCTGTGTGACTCACATTTCCCAGACATTTCAATGTAAAAACCGCCTGATGACGTTGAGCCCTACTGCCAGCATAGAAAGGAGGTGTGCAGGATCCCTTCTGCGCAGTTAGAAAGCTTGTGGCATGACCAGACAGGCTTTGGGTGCAGGTGGAAGACCGAGAGGAGGTTGAGGAGGCAGAAGCAGTGGAGGAACTTTGACATAAAGAGGATTGACGCACAACTCGTGGGGACGGCAAGACTTGGACAGCAGCCCCTTGTCCTGCTGTCACCATAGTTACCCAGTGCCCAGTCAGCGACATGTAACGCCCCTGTCCATGCCTACTCGTCCAAGTGTCTGTGGTGAAATGCACCCTGTCACACACAGAGTTTCTCAAAGAAGCGGTGATGTTGTGTGCGACATGCTGGTGGAGCGCAGGCACACCTTTCTTTGAGAAGTAGTGCCGACTGGGCATGTGGTACTGGGGCACTGCGACGGACATAAGGTCTCGAAAATCCTCTGTGTCCACCAGGCGGAAAGGCAGCATTTCTGTAGCCAAGAGCTTGCAGATGGTGAAATTCAACCTCTTAGCTTTCTCATGGCTAGGAGGAAATGGTCTTTTACTTGTCCACATCTGAGGGACCGAGGGCTGGCTATTGTGCTTAGACGGGGTTGATAAGGGTGTCCCCGGCAAACTGCCGGTCTGTGAGGAAGATGCAGGCGGACATGTTAGGTTGCCTTCATCCAAAGGTGGTGCTATCGATGTCGGACAGCGCTCAACACCAGCTGGTGTTACCACCTCCAAAGAAAATGATGACCTGCCAATCACGCTGGCTGTTGCGGGTAAAGAGGTGGCAGGTCTGCGCCCCAAAACAGGTGTGACTGCTGTCCCCCCAGTCACAGAGGATGAAGAGGCCGCGGATGCACAAGATATGGCAGACGGTGGTTGGCCCGGCCGGCTAGGCCGCATTGTAGCACACTGAGCTTCCCACTGCAACTTATGCTTCATGTCCATGTGCCGGTTCATGCATGAAGTACTCAAACTATGTATTTTTTGGCCTCTACTTAGCTTTTGCTGACAAATGTTACAGATAACACGAGTTGGGTCATCTTTATCGATCTGAAAAAATGCCCAGGCTATGCAAGGCTTAGCACCCATGCGACCTGAAGAGCCACCACGACTTGTGGTGAGAGGCAGAGTTGTGTTTGAGGATGCAGTTGTTGACGTGCTTCCAGTACTACGTCTCTGTCCAGGAAGGCGCAACCTGACCTCGTCGTCACTAGCATCTTCCTCCACCTCCTCTGCTGACCTCATCTCTTGGCTGACTGTGGGTTGACAGTAAGTGGGATCTCCGACCTCATCGTCATCACCCTGTGCGTTATCACACCCGTCGTCCTCAGAGCCAACCTGTTCCTGCCCTGACAAAAAACTAAAGTTGTCGCTCCAATCAGGTATTTGAGTCTTATCATCGTCTTCCTCATTGTCTCCACCAACAGGAGTTACAGTTTGGGAATGAGGGTCTACATTATGGTCAGAACCTTCTGCGTCTGGTCCTGGATCCGACTCATAAAGATTCTGGGCATCAGTGCAGATCATTTCCTCGTCTGGATTCACAGAAGCGCTGGAGTCGACCTCTGATTCCCAGGCTATAGTATGAGTAAACAGCTCTGCAGACTCAACCATCTGTTCTACCTCATACTCAGACGGGCAGCTGGAGATTTGGGAGCTGTGAGGAAGCAAGTGCGATTTGGGTGACACCTTTGAGGACTGGAGTATTTGTGATGTTGAAGTTGATGTGGAGGAGAGCCCACTTCAAGGAACACTTGATATCCGTTGAAGCACCTGCTGTTTTTGTGCCTCATCTGGAATTTGTAGCGATTGGCGTGGCCGTAAGAAAGGGATCTTATCACATTGTCCGCTAAAAGAAGTAGACATTTTAGTTTGGCTGGAAGATGGTCTTTCTTCTGCAGATGTTACTGTTGCTTTAACACCTACCCCACGGACACAACCTTTTTTCCCCTTCCCAACATGCCTATTCCCCTTTCCACCAGCAGCAGGCCTTTTTCCACTCATTTTGGTGGTTAACTAATTCACAACTCTGGAGTTGTTTGCACAAAAAAACAATGGATGGTAACCGAGCAGAGCTGAGTGGCCAAACTGTGGTATTAGGCCAAAACTATTGGCTGGGTTAGATGCAGAAAAAAATTATTTTGAATTTGCAACCTAATGGAGGTCAGTATAGATGGACTAATAGAGAAAGTCCGACACACTACTAGAAGGCCAAATATTTTTTCAGAGCTAGATGCAGAAAAAAATATATTCAGTTTGCAACCTGATGGAGGTCAGTATAGATGGACTAATAGAACAAGTCCCACACACTGCTAGAAGCCCAAATATTTTTTCAGAGGTACTGTAGATGCAGATAAAAATTAGTTTTAATTTGCAACCTGATGGAGGTCAGTATAGATGGACTAATAGAGAAAGTCCGACACACTACTAGAAGGCCAAATATTTTTTCAGAGCTAGATGCAGAAAAAAATTATATTCAGTTTGCAACCTGATGGAGGTCAGTATAGATGGACTAATAGAGAAAGTCCGACACACTACTAGAAGGCCAAATATTTTTTCAGAGGTAGATGCAGAAAAAAATATATTCAGTTTGCAACCTGATGGAGGTCAGTATAGATGGATTAATAGAACAAGACCCACACACAGCTAGAAGCCCAATATTTTTTCAGAGGTAGATGCAGAAAAAACTATATTCAGTTTGCAACCTGATGGAGGTCAGTATAGATGGACTAATAGAACAAGTCCCACACACTGCTAGAAGCCCAAATATTTTTTCAGAGGTACTGTAGATGCAGATAAAAATTAGTTTTAATTTGCAACCTGATGGAGGTCAGTATAGATGGACTAATAGAGAAAGTCCGACACACTACTAGAAGGCCAAATATTTTTTCAGAGGTAGATGCAGAAAAAAATATATTCAGTTTGCAACCTGATGGAGGTCAGTATAGATGGATTAATAGAACAAGACCCACACACAGCTAGAAGCCCAATATTTTTTCAGAGGTAGATGCAGAAAAAACTATATTCAGTTTGCAACCTGATGGAGGTCAGTATAGATGGACTAATAGAACAAGTCCCACACACTGCTAGAAGCCCAAATATTTTTTCAGAGGTACTGTAGATGCAGATAAAAATTAGTTTTAATTTGCAACCTGATGGAGGTCAGTATAGATGGACTAATAGAGAAAGTCCGACACACTACTAGAAGGCCAAATATTTTTTCAGAGGTAGATGCAGAAAAAAATATATTCAGTTTGCAACCTGATGGAGGTCAGTATAGATGGATTAATAGAACAAGACCCACACACAGCTAGAAGCCCAATATTTTTTCAGAGGTAGATGCAGAAAAAACTATATTCAGTTTGCAACCTGATGGAGGTCAGTATAGATGGACTAATAGAACAAGTCCCACACACTGCTAGAAGCCCAAATATTTTTTCAGAGGTACTGTAGATGCAGATAAAAATTAGTTTTAATTTGCAACCTGATGGAGGTCAGTATAGATGGACTAATAGAGAAAGTCCGACACACTACTAGAAGGCCAAATATTTTTTCAGAGGTAGATGCAGAAAAAAATATATTCAGTTTGCAACCTGATGGAGGTCAGTATAGATGGATTAATAGAACAAGACCCACACACAGCTAGAAGCCCAATATTTTTTCAGAGGTAGATGCAGAAAAAAATATATTCAGTTTGCAACCTGATGGAGGTCAGTATAGATGGACTAATAGAACAAGTCCCACACACTGCTAGAAGCCCAAATATTTTTTCAGAGGTACGTAGATGCAGATAAAAATTAGTTTTAATTTGCAACCTGATGGAGGTCAGTATAGATGGACTAATAGAGAAAGTCCGACACACTACTAGAAGGCCAAATATTTTTTCAGAGGTAGATGCAGAAAAAAATATATTCAGTTTGCAACCTGATGGAGGTCAGTATAGATGGATTAATAGAACAAGACCCACACACAGCTAGAAGCCCAATATTTTTTCAGAGGTAGATGCAGAAAAAAATATATTCAGTTTGCAACCTGATGGAGGTCAGTATAGATGGACTAATAGAACAAGTCCCACACACTGCTAGAAGCCCAAATATTTTTTCAGAGGTACTGTAGATGCAGATAAAAATTAGTTTTAATTTGCAACCTGATGGAGGTCAGTATAGATGGACTAATAGAATGATGCTATGCCCAAAAGATTTTACTTCACTAGGTGCAGTAAAAAAATTGGTATTCTATACACAGGTGGTATATCTTGCAACACAGATAGGCTACTCCACTGACTAACACACTCTGCAATAGGCCAAAAAGGATTAGCTTTGCTAGATTCAGCCAAATGCTGTGAAAAAAACTTGCACAGCACTGGCACAGACCTGCCTGGCAAAAACTGATAGGAACTCATGTAACCTAGTCCTGAAAAGGACTGCAATTACAATTAGTCTTTACTCCCACAACCGATCTATTTAAGAGCACAGACCTCCCTGATAAAAGTCGTAGGAAATGCTGTAACCTAGTCCTTAAAAGGACTGCAATCACAACTATTCCCTACTCCCAAGCTATCTGTATATTTGTGCGAAAATTGGCTTGAAATTAACAAGGTATAGCGCACACAGCAACAGCGGTGCCGTCTAACACGCAGCTGCAGCAGTGAGAAAATGGTGGCGACGGGGAAAATGGCTTGGTCTTATAGGGCAAGGACATGTGACATACACTGCCAATGACACATGCCCTTGCTTGTGTGAAAAAAAGCACTTCGCTTCGTGTGTGCGCTGCTGATAGGCTGACAGATTGCACCTCCCCACTGTAAATGCGGGAAAGAGAAAAAAAAATGGAGATCTTCATTGTTCCTGCAGAGATCCATCCCCTGCCCCTCCCCCCACCCCGCTGTACACTCAAACTGCGTATTAACATTAATTTTCATCATTACTGAGAAAAAATCCAGTTATGATTTTGGTGCACGAACAGTTATCGAACATAACCTCGAACAGCCGAATTTTTCTCAAATTGTTCGTGTTCGCCGAACGGCTCGAACACCGCCCAAAACAGCTCGAATTTGAGATTGGCGAACAGTTCGAGTAGAACAATGCTCATCTCTAATTATAAGTATTTCCAGGAAATCAACAGATGCTCGAGGATTTCTTCTCATAATTTAGTGCTTCCATCAATGTTGTGACTTTATTATATATAAATATCTTTATTCTATATCGAATTGATCATGTCTTTGCTTGGGTACTTACCATCCATTGGTAGCCATTCCATGTTCTCTTAGATCATATGTTTGCCTGGGTGCTCATCATTTAATGGTAGCTACTCCATGCTCTTCACAAAACTGAAATGAACCCGCGCTACAATAATAATCTTGAGGAATGTGGTGCCAAACACCAAAAAAGAAGTAATAAGAAAGAAAAAGAGGGAGGTGTAAATCAGGCACCCAACATCCACAAAGACGAATGAATGTCAGTAAATAGGCTATGGAGATTATATATATATACTGTATATCTATAAAAAATCTTTATTGATACCACAAACAAACACTATTATATTATATTAAAATATACTTCAAGGGAACCTGTCACATCCTAGCTATCCTCTACACTACCCCGATAGCATTGTTAGTGATGCAATGTGCATCACTAACAAGCTTTTTCCATTAAAATTGGTGCAGCTACAATGATTTTATAATCTTTAATATACTTAAATCCTACCTGCTCGTTCAGTCATAGGGGTGTGCTTGTCATACTCAGTCATGGGCGGGCGCAGCATTCACTCACTGCTGGCGCCGCCCATGTATTTGAATACTGCTCCCGGCAAACGCTGACATTGTGGGGCGCATGCGCACTTGTAAATGTCTGACACATAGCCTCACTGCGCAAGCGCAAGGAATAGAGCATCATAGCGCATGTGCAGTGAAGCTGTGAACTACACTGCTTCACTGCGCATGCGCAGGGAACATAGCGCATCATAGCGCATGCGCAGTGAAGCTGGTAATCACACAGCCTCACTGCGCAAGCGGCCGGACATCTACAAGTGCGCATGTACCTCACAATATCAGCGCTTGCCGGGAGCAGTATTCAACTACATGGGAGGCGCCAGCAGTGACTGAATGCTGCGCCCGCCCATGACTGAATATGAAAAGCACACCCCTATGACTGAACGAGCAGGTAGGATTTAAGTATATTAAAGATTACAAAATCATTATAGCTGCACCAATTTTAATGGAAAAAGCTTGTTAGTGATGCACATTGCATCATTAACAACGCTATGGGGGCAGTGTAGAGGGTAGCTAGGATGTGACAGGTTCCCTTTAAAAACAAGAAAATTCCAAGAATTATCCCCTTGCAATAAGGCATACTGATTAATGTATAAATGCTTAAGAGATAAAGCACAGAACTAACTCCCACAATTTGATAATATACACAGTGTGGTCTGACAATAAGTAAATAATATGTTACATAAGGAATAATTCTATATATGTGGATAATATATCATCACTATCAAATAAAGTGATATACATAGAGAGATATCTGTACCAGGGGTATGCACAATAGATAGATACAGATATAATAGAATAGCCTGTGAAACATAAAGCATATTAGTGCAGCAATACTAGGTTACAGCCGCATAAATAGAATTTCAAGTAATGAGATATCCATACAGACAGCCAGTATATGGAGGGGAGAGGGTAGGAGACCTTTACTCCACATTTATGTGGCTTCCTCAGGGTAAAGTACTAGTGCTTGATAAGGGATGGTATAAATAGAAGAAGTCCCATATGAAAATAATTAAATGATAATTACCCAAAAGGATAGTATTAAACTGTGCCCAGGATCCAAAAGTTTCCATAAATCAAAAGTGCCAGCAACATACCAGTCGTAATGAAACTCTCTACCGGTAGTTCCTATAACTGTGGTTATCTATTGCCGGCATGCGTGTCATAGTGTCACGAACACAGGAATGCAACTTGAACACATGTGACTGGAGGTAAAAGTCAACATATTCACACGATCTTTCATTTAATCCTCCAATACCTGCCACAAAAGGGCCTATCAGGGGAAGCCGACATTGACTTATGGATTTTCGGCAAAAGATAAAAGGTGGGGACAACAGGTTTAGCAGTCAATAAAAAGTCGCATTCACTTTTATCTATAGTACCTTGCCTGAATGCTCCCTCCAGAAGGGAGTCCGGTTTCTTCTTAAATATTGGTGTTGGATGTGAAGGGAGAGCCACATAAAATTCCTTGTTGTTTAATTGTCTCTTAACTTCGGGAAAAGATAGGATTCAATATGCCAAAGCACTATGTTTCCTCCCTTATCTGCCTCTTTGATGACGAATAGTCGATTATGTTTAAGGGAGACAATGGCATGTTTTTGCTCGAATGATAAATTATTGTGCTTATTCTTACGCAAATTCAGATTCCCAACATCATGGATGTCTAAAAAAGGTTTGAATAGCGGGCAGGATACCAAAAGAAGGTGTTGACTGTGATGAAAGACGTGAATTAAACTACTGTTTGTGGTTTGGACCTTGTCCCCTCCAATATTCGAAAAAGTGACACAACTCCAGCTCTTTTGCACTTGGAATCCCGCTGGATCTACAAGATGAAGTGTGTATCTCCAAGGGGCATCAATGAGGAGCTGCTATTCACAGGCTTTTATAAAAGATAAAAAATAAGTATCAATAGCCATATGTACTCTTTCTACTTGAATCTGTTCTGTGGATAATCTAACACTCTTTCAATGTATCAGTACTGATCAAATTTGGCAAGCATGTCATATTGACATATTGACATTTGAACCAAACATTTAAATTTGTCTGTCCATGCTCTATGAAATGGTCTTATAAAGAAACACTGTACATGTATATATTTCTAAACATTGACTAACTTTTCCACTATTGTGTATTTTGTAAATTCTGATTCATCAGAGGTTTTTAACATTTAATAATCTCCTTTTTTACCTTTTGTTAGTAGCAGCCTTGGTGATCAACTACGTGGCCTTCTATTTTGTTGTACTTATGAGAACTTGATTTTTTGTGCAACTCTAATTCCCTTCAATTAAGGTCTTTTTATAGGTGGCTACACTGGATCACTTTGGTGCCATGATTTATTTGATTCATGTATTCTGTGCTTTATGATATATTCTACCATTTGCCCCTTTATTAGCTTACTGGCTGCCTCTGCCTCTTTTTGTGGAGCGCGCGGTCCTTCCATGCATTCCGGCGTGACACTCAATAGACTTCCCCTCCCCTTTTACTGTGTGAGCTGCGATGACCGTGCTTGTGACCCCTCAGTTTCATACTATCCTTCTGTGTAATTATCATTTAATTATTTTCATATGGGACTTCTTCTATTTATACCATCCCTTATCAAGGAGAGGAAATTAACACCTGAGGAAGCCACATGAATGTGGCGTAACGCATAGGGTCTCCTACCCTCTCCCCTCCATATACTGGCCATCTGTATGGAGATTTCTGTTTCACGCACGTTGCTAGGTTCAGATAGAGCGAGATGGGTTTCATGAATTTGTTGGAATCCTGGGAGAACCGTTACTCAGGGCGACCATAGGCTGCGGCTTCTCTTAGGCACACGATAGATTCAGTTGCTGACCAGACACATCTGACATGAGTCTTTTTCAACAGTTTAACAGTGGAATTTAATCTAAAGCACGGCCAGTGCAACCCAGGGACATACAGCAACAATCTTCATTACAGTACAGTCTCATAAAGCAAGCACAGTATCGTCAGTCTGTTCAGTAGCATAATTCAGTACAGATAATTCTCTTGGAAGGACACTTCTATGCATAAACAGCAGGCTTTTCCTTCACAAGGACTCACTAGTACACAGCATTCTTTATCCTGCATGGAGATGGAGGGGGAGGTTTGATGAGGGAGATGATCGCTATGACACGATTCCTTCCAGTCCTTATCTTTCTGCCCGATAATACTCTACACTGTTAGCTCAGGGAGTCTATATGACCTGTGTTTAGCTTCCCTCCTGACCTGAATTCTGTTCCCTTGTCTTCTGTGAGATACAGATCACACGCCACCTTTCTCTATGGCTCCAGCCAGAACAGTAAACAACTTCCCCACAATCCCCCTGGGGCTCTGCTAAAACACTCACTGTCTCCTGTGACTGTGTTAACCCCTCTAGTTGCTGGATGCTTCAGAAGCAACAGCACTACTTCTGCATGTCACATTTCATTACTTAAAATTCTATTTATGTGGCTGTAATCTAGTATTGCTGCATTAATATGCTTTATGTTTCACAGGCTATTCTATTTTATCTGTATCTATCTATTGTGTATTCCCCTGGTACAAATATTTTTCTATGTATATCACTTTATTTGATAGTAATGATATATTATCCACATATATAGAATTATTCCTTATGTAAAATATTATTTTCTTATTGTCAGACTACACAGTATATATTATTAAATTGTGGGAGTTAGTTCTGTGCTTTAACTCTTAAACTTTTATACATTAATTACTAGGCCTTATTGTAAGGGGACAATTCTTTGCATTTTCTTGTTTTCAAGTATGTTTTAATATAATAGTGTTTGTTTGTGGTATAAAAAAAATATTTTATTATAGATATATATAATTTCCATAGTCTATTTACTGACATTCATTCGTCATTGTGGATGTTGGGTGCCTGATTGATACCTCCCTCTTTTTCTTTCTTTAATTACTTAATGCTCTTCTGGGCCGGGCAGCCAACTTTGGCAACTATCTGCTTTTTTCTTACATGCTCTTCTTATAGAGGAGTAGAGAGATCCCTCTTAAACAGCATTTTCTTTCTCTTTTGCATCCAAACAACTCTCTTCAGCAGGGATAGTATAACACAAAATCTGAAGAGTCACATATTTATACACAATAAGACACAGAAATAATGCAATAGATGAGACAAGTGACGTAAAGCAGAACTATGAGTATGGGAGAGGGATAAACAGTCATGGCCATAAATATTGGAGCAGTTCATAGATAAGGAGTGTGAAAGTTTTATTGTTCTGTGATTGAAGTCTGGGTCGAGATTTATGATGACCCCACATGTCCGAGGTGCACATTCCTTAGTTGATGTAGAATGACATAAATCCATGCGACACATTCATTCCTGCATTGATTGTGTCAAAGGTTTTCATAAGTTTGTATTCCCAGACTTTTCTGTCTCTCTGAGATTTGAAATTACCTATCAATACCAGTTTTTTCATGTCCATGATTCTGTGATCAGGGAAACAAAATTGTTTTTCCACAAGTAGATCTATTCTTTTTTGTTTTATTGTGTGGTGATGAGAATTAATCCTTGTTTTAAGTGTTTGCCCTGTCTCCTCTACATACAGACCCCCAGTTGGACATATGGTACATATAATTAAGTACACCACACCACATGTGAGGTAGCTGAAAGTACCTGGGATCTTGTAGTCCTGATGTGAGTTGGGAATCTTTATCTTGTCCATCGTCATTATAAATGGACAGGTTTTACATTTTTTCTGGTTGCAGGGAGAAGACAGAGAGCTTCTAAAAATGATGCTTCTTTGATTTGGGGGCTGACTAAAACACAGAAGTGGGGAGTCTGGAAATATGGATTGTAATCGGGCATCTTTTTGTAGTAAAGGTTGTAGATTCCATGCAGCTCCCCTTAGCACCTCCAGATATGGATTATAGGTGACTACTAGAGGCACTTGGTTGCTTTCTTGTTTAGTTTTGTAATGTAGGAGGTGATTTCTTATATTGTGATGGCTTTTGTAATCTGGTGCTCAATTGTTCTTGGATAGTAGCCCTGATTCCAAAAGGTCTTTCTGAGGCCACCATGTTGTTTGTCTCTATCCATAGGGTTGGAACTATCCTATTGTATCAGATGCCTGCTGTAGACAATAGAGTTTTTTTGTGTTTTGGATGTCCCATTTAAAGGGAACGACCCTCAGCTAGAAACCGGAGGCTGTGACATTTTATGTGGCGCAGCCCCTCGCTACACCCGCTAGGAAGGCACCACATAGGGTCAGGGAAACTGGCGCCAAGTTTACCAAGAGGAGGCCCGAGGCAGCCGGACAGAAGGGTTGGTAAGAAAGGCCAGACAAAGGACACACAAAGGGGGTCCTGTGAAGCGCTCCAAAGTTATCTGGGAGTTGTCTGAGCCCCTCACCTGGTGAGCACAGTACGACGTGGGCAGCCGTTACCTGCAGACGTGGTCTGGATAATAAGAACTGTGAGTAAAGGCCCTGGACTGCATCACTGACTCCGTGTCGTTACTGCTGCTGCCCTGCACCATCACCCCCATCCTCCGCATACACTGCACTGAGGCTATACTCCTCCCGTGGGGAGTTATGCTACACTCTGCTGCACCCACAACACCAGCCTCAGCGGTCTGCCCTGCAGCGGAGGTTCACTCTGACCGCAATCCACGGGTGGTGTAGTCGAACATTTAAACATCAAAACCACATAAATAGTTCCGCCACTGGTTTGACCACCCTGAGCCACGGAACCGGGTCGCCGCCACGAAGACTACAACCACCAGCATCCACCAAAAAGGGTCCGGCTCCGGGTGTCCCAAGGCCCAGGAGGTGCATCAGAACATTTTCATCACCTTTCACAATCACCAATGGGACAAGGCAGGGATGTCCTCTGTCCCCTCTCTTATACATCCTAGTGACGGAGCACCTGCTCTCATCAATTCGCCATAACCCCAATATTAGGTGGATTGAGGTGGGAGGCACCGAGTACAAGTGCTCTCTATTTGCTGATGATGTCCTAGTATATATCACTCAATCACATATATCCATCCATGCTGTTATGGCTGAAATAGATCACTTTGTTACATGGTCAAATTTTAAAATCAATGCAGCGAAGTCTGAGGCCCTCGATGTCTCCCTCCCCAAATCCATATAGGATTCCATCCAGTCCAACTTTCTCTTTGCCTGGCCCTCACAGGGTATCAAATACTTAGGAATTCCTATTCATAGAGACCTCTCCCATCTATGTTATCTTAATTTTGGGCCCTTTATTGAACAACTCCATACAGACCACGGTTGGCAAGTTAGAACTGTAAGATTCACTACGTGAACCACTGGTGTTTTGTGGAAAAGCACATGTACACTGTGTTCCAAATTATTATGCAAAAAGTGTTTAGGAGTGATAAGGGAAGAATTTGTTTGTTTGTCAGTTAAACTCATTGATGGTGATGTGTGTCAGGGCTCTTTATATCACTGTAAGCAATTGCAGACACCTGTGCTAATTAGTTTGGCAGGTGTGTCCAATGAAAGGCAAGACTACTTAAGAAGGCTCTCTCACATTATTAAGCAGCCTACATTTTCTGCCAAAATGGGAAAGAAAAAGGATGTGTCGGCTGCTGAGAAGCAACAAATTGTGGAGTGTTTAGGTCAAGGCATGACTACAATCAACATTGTGCGATGATCAGGATGAAGTGTCTTGGCAATCAAGAAGTATGTAGCTGATTCACAGTACACACGTGTACGTGCTGATAAGGGCAAATTGAGGACTCTTTCCTACAGGCAATTACGTCAGGTTAAAAGAGCAGGGGCAAAAAAGCCTTGTCATAGCAGCAGACAAGTTTTTGAAGCTGCTGGTGCCTCCAACGTCCCCCGAACAACAAGATGCAGGGTCCTTCAGAGGTTTGCAGCTGTGCATACGCCATCCTGTCGACCTCCTCTATCCACTTCACACAAGCAGAAACGGCTCCAGTGGGCCAAACATTGCATGAAGACTGATTTCAAAACTGTTTTGTTCACGGATGAGTGCCGTGCAGCGCTCGATGGTCCAGATGGATGGAGTGGAGGATGGCTGGTTGATGGACACCCCACGCAAACACGGCTACAGCGCCAACAAGGAGGAGGTGGAGTAATGTTTTGGGCTGGAATCATGGGGAGAGAGATTGTCGGCCCCTTTAGGATCCCTGAAGGCGCTAAAGATGAACTCCATAATGTATGTGGATTTTCTCAAACAGCACTTCCTACCATGGTTCAAGAAGAAGAACCGTGTATTTCACAGCAAGATCATTTTTTTGCATGATAATGCACCATCTCATGCTGCACATAAAACATCTGCATCTCTGGCTGATATGGGCATAAAAGGGAACAAACTTATGGTGTGACCCCCATGCTCCCCTGACCTCTACCCCATTCAGAACCTCTGGAGCATCATCAAATGGAGTGTCTATGATGGCGGGAGGCAGTTCACATCTAAGCAACAGCTCTGGGAGGGTATTCTGTCCTCATGCAAAACAATTGAAGCAGAAACCATCCAAAACCTGACAAATTCAATGGACGAGAGAGTTCAGAAGCTCGTTTCGAACAAGGGGTCCTATGTGAAAATGTAACATCACCTAGAATAAAGTTTTGAGTTGAAAACTGTTTGATTTCAGTTTCTAATAACCTGCTAATGCTTATAATTTCAAAAATGACCATTTTTTTGGTTTATTAAAATGAAAAGGTTGATCGAAAAGTTTGGGGGATCTAAGAGTGTGGCAACCCAGTAGTCATGATTACTTCGAATTCTGACAATATGAGGGTCATGTTGCAGGTAGTGCAGCAAGAAGGCACTTATGTGTCTTGCGCATCTCGGAGCCCCAAAATTATTTTCCGGGCTAGATGCAGCTAAAAATTATTATTAATTTTAAATCTGGTGGAGCTTAGTATAGATGGCCTAATAGGATCAGTGCTGCACACTGCTACAAAGCCTAAATTATTTTCCAGTCAAGATACAGATAAACATGATTAGTAATTTTAAATCTGGTGGAGCTTAGTATAGATGGCCTAATAGAATCAGTGCTGCACACTGCTACAAAGCCCAAATTATTTTCCAGCCAAGATACAGATAAACATGATTAGTAATTTGAAAGCTTAAAACGGTTGGTAGGGTGATTTTAACCAATCATCAAGCTTTTACTCTCCCCAGGATGACACAGGGGTAGAAAAGTCATTTCGGATCCATGATTTGTTCATCTTTATGAACGTGAGTCTGTCTACATTATCAGTGGAGAGCCACGTGCGTTTATCTGTCAGCACACCACCAGCAGCGCTGAACACACGTTCAGACAGAACGCTGGCTGCGGGGCATGACAAGATCTCCAAGGCGTAAGTGGCTAGCTCCGGCCATTTATCCAGATTGGAAGCCCAAAAAGAGCAAGGGTCCAGTGACACAGTCATGGCTTCAATGTTTACTTGGAGATACTCCTGTACCATCGTCTCTAGGCGTTGACTATGTGTCAGACTTCTTGTCTCCTGTGGCCTTGCAAAGGATGGGCTTAAAAAGTGGTGAAATGATTCCGCAAAATTGATGTTACCAGCAGATACTGTGGTTCTGTTACGGTTTGAGTGCTGAATAGAGATGAGCGGTGTTCGACTAGAACTGTTCGCCAATCTCAAATTCGAGCTGTTTTGGGCGGTGTTCGAGTTGTTCGACGAACCCGAACGATTTGCAAAAAATTCGGCTGTTCGAGGTTATGTTCGATAACTGTTCGTGCACCAAAAGCGTGTCCTGCATGTCTGGCGCTATTTAGAGCACCAATCATGCAGGGATTGTCTGCCACTCACTGTAATGCCACAGCCATGGTGGTTGTGGCATTACAGTGATTGCCCAAATCGATGGGAACAGTGCCAACAGTGAAACATGAAAAGCCGGCAATTCAGCAGCGGCATACACCTGTACCCGACAATTTAGAACCGAAAGAATAGAGCTTCACACATAGATTAGATAGATATAAACATGTCAGCCACATATATATGAAGTACAGTGACAGTGTTGCTTACTGTACTTGTCATTTAGCGTAAAGGATTTATCAAAAAAAATAATAGTGTTTTCATGCACCGTCTCTTTAAAAAAGCCGGCCGGCAATTCAGCAGCGGTACCCGACAATTTATAACAGACAGAATAGAGCTTCACACATAGATTAGATAGATAGAAACATGTCAGCCACATATATACGAAGTACAGTGACAGTGTTGCTTACTGTACTTGTCATTTAGCGTAAAGGATTTATCAAAAAAAATAATAGTGTTTTCATGCACCGTCTCTTTAAAAAAGCCGGCCGGCAATTCAGCAGCGGTACCCGACAATTTATAACAGACAGAATAGAGCTTCACACATAGATTAGATAGATATAAACATGTCAGCCACATATATATGAAGTACAGTGACAGTGTTGCTTACTGTACTTGTCATTTAGCGTAAAGGATTTATCAAAAAAAATAATAGTGTTTTCATGCACCGTCTCTTTAAAAAAGCCGGCCGGCAATTCAGCAGCGGTACCCGACAATTTATAACAGACAGAATAGAGCTTCACACATAGATTAGATAGATAGAAACATGTCAGCCACATATATACGAAGTACAGTGACAGTGTTGCTTACTGTACTTGTCATTTAGCGTAAAAGATTTATCAAAAAAAATAATAGTGTTTTCATGCACCGTCTCTTTAAAAAAGCCGGCCGGCAATTCAGCAGCGGTACCCGACAATTTATAACAGACAGAATAGAGCTTCACACATAGATTAGATAGATAGAAACATGTCAGTCACATATATATGAAGTACAGTGATAGTGTTGGTTACTGTACTTGTCATTTAGTATTAAAATAAAGGATTTATTATTAAAAAAATTGGCGTGGGGTTCCCCTTAATTTTAGGCTCTAGCGGAGGTTAAGCAGACGGCTGGGGCAGATGTTTGAAGCCTGGGAAGGGGGTAATACCCACGGAGCTTCCCAGGCTACTAATATCAGCCCCCAGCTGAATACATAGCCTTTACTAGCTATTAAAATGGGGGACCCCCCCAAAAAAATGACGTGGGGTCCCCCCTAATTTAATAGCTAGCAAAGGCTAGGCAGACAGCTGGGGGCTGATATTAATAGCCCAGGAAGGGAGCCATGAATATTGGCCCCCTCCCAGGCTAGAAACACCAGCCGTCAGCCGCCCCAGAAATGGCGCATTCATAGGATGCGCCAATTCTGGCACTTAGCCTCGCTCTTCCACGCTGCCCTGGTGCGGTGGCAGGGGGTAATAGGGTTGGGGTTGATGTCAGCTTATAATGCCAGCTGACATCAAGCCCAGGTTAGTAATGGAGAGGCGTCTATAAGACACCCCCATTACTAACCCCATAGTCAAAGTTAAAAAAAACACAAACACCCAGAATAAAGTCCTTTAATTGAAATAAAGACACAATCCTTTATTGTTCTAAATTAAACCATACTTACCGTCACGCCCATTCCAGCTGAAGCCAACGATCTCCTGCAATAAAAGAAAAATAATAAAGCAACCTCATCCTTACCTTTCCATGGTTCCCACGACAGCTTCAGCTCTGCTACATCGAGATGACAGGCTGGACCGCAGCAGAACGCTGCCATCCAGCCTCTCATCCCGCAGACACTGAGAAGCGCAGGCTTGCTTGCGCTGCTCAGCGTCTCTCTGTGATGACATCCAGATGAGCCGAGTTCATGTCCAATGAACTCGGCTCACCTCATGCACGTCACTGACAGCGTGGGAAAATTCTCACGCTGAAGCGGTGAGTGCATGAGAATTCTCCCACGCTGTCAGTGACGTGCATAAGGTGAGCTCATGTCCAATGAACTCAGCTCACCTCCTGCACGTCACTGACAGCGTGGGAGAATTCTCCTGCACTCAGCGCTTTAGCGTGAGAATTCTCCCACGCTGAAGCGCTGAGTGCAGGAGAATTTTCCCACGCTGTCAGTGACGTGCATGAGGTGAGCCGAGTTCATTGGACATTAACTCGGCTCATCTGGATGCCCTCACAGAGAGACACTGTGGAGCGCAAGCAAGCCTGCGCTTCTCAGTGTCTGCGGGATGACAGGCTGGATGGCAGCGTTCTGCTGCGGTCCAGCCTGTCATCTCGATGTAGCAGAGCTGAAGCTGTCATGGGAACCATGGAAAGGTAAGGATGATGTTGCTTTATTATTTTTCTTTTATTTCAGGAGATCGTTGGCTTCAGCTGGAATGGGCGTGACGGTAAGTATGGTTTAATTTAGAACAATAAAGAATTGTGTGTTTATTTCAATTAAAGGACTTTTTTCTGGGTGTTGTGTTTTTTTTAAATACTTTACTAGAAATTCATGGTGGTCATGTCTAATATTGGCGTGACCCCATGAATTTCGGGCTTAGGGCCAGCTGATAATGCCAAGCTGGCCCTAACCCCTTTATTACCCAGTGAGCCACCGCATCAGGGCCCTGGATGAGTTGGGTACAGCGCCAGAAGATGGCGCTTCTATGAACGCGCCATTTTCCGGGGTGGCTGCGGACTGCAATTTGCAGCGGGGGTGGCCCAGAAAGCTTGGGCCTCCCTGCGCTGCGGATTCCAGCCCCCAGCTGCCTAGTTGTACCTGGCTGGACACAAAAACAGGGCGAAGCCCCACGTCAATTTTCTTTAAATTATTTCATGAAATAATTAAGAAAAAAAGGGCTTCCCTATATTGTTGTGTCCGGCCAGGTACAAATAGGCAGCTGGTGGTTGGGGGCAGCCCGTTCCTGCCTGCTGTACCTGGCTGGACACAAATATAGTGCGAAGCCCCACGTCAATTTTTTTTAAATTATTTCATGAATTTCCTGAAATAATTTAAAAAAATTGAAGTGGGGCTTCGCACTATATTTGTGTCCAGCCAGGTACAGCAGGCAGGAACGGGCTGCCCCCATCCACCAGCTGCCTATTTGTACCTGGCCGGACACAACAATATAGGGAAGCCCTTTTTTCTTAATTATTTCATGAATTTCATGAAATAATTAAAAAAAATTGAAGTGGGGCTTCGCACTATATTTGTGTCCAGCCAGGTACAGCAGGCAGGAACGGGCTGCCCCCATCCACCAGCTGCCTATTTGTACCTGGCCGGACACAACAATATAGGGAAGCCCTTTTTTTCTTATTTCATGAATTTCATGAAATAATTAAAAAAAATTGAAGTGGGGCTTCGCACTATATTTGTGTCCAGCCAGGTACAGCAGGCAGGAATGGGCTGCCCCCAACCACCAGCTGCCTATTTGTACCTGGCCGGACACAACAATATAGGGAAGGCCTTTTTTTTTTAATTATTTCATGAATTTCATGAAATAATTAAAAAAAAAGTACGTGGGGCTTCGCCCTATTTTTGTGTCCAGCCAGGTACAACTAGGCAGCTGGGGGCTGGAATCTGCAGCGCAGGGAGGCCCAAGCTTTCTGGGCCCCCCCCGCTACAAATTGCAGTCCGCAGCCACCCCGGAAAATGGCGCGTTCATAGAAGCGCCATCTTCTGGCGCTGTACCCAACTCATCCAGGGCCCTGGTGCGGTGGCTCACTGGGTAATAAAGGGGTTAGGGCCAGCTTGGTATTATCAGCTGGCCCCAAGCCCAAAATTCATGGGGTCACGCCAGTATTAGACATGACCGCCATGAATTTCTAGTAAAGTATTTAAAAAAAACACAACACCCAGAATAAAGTCCTTTAATTGAAATAAAGACACAATTCTTTATTATTCTAAATTAAACCATACTTACCATCACACCCATTCCAGCTGAAGCCAACGATCTCCTGCAATAAAAGAAAAATAATAAACCAACCTCATCCTTACCTTTCCATGGTTCCCACGACAGCTTCAGCTCTGCTACATCGAGATGACTGGCTGGACCGCAGCAGAACGCTGCCATCCAGCCTGTCATGCCGCAGACACTGAGAAGAGCAGGCATGCTTGCGCTCCTCACTGTCTCGCTGTGACGGCATAAAGATGAGCCGAGGTCATGTCCAATGAACTCGGCTCACCTCATGCACGTCACTGACAGCGTGGGAAAATTCTCACGCTGAAGTGCTGAGTGCAGGAGAATTCTCCCACGCTGTCAGTGATGTGCATGAGGTGAGCTCATGTCCAATGAACTCAGCTCACCTCCTGCACGTCACTGACAGCGTGGGAAAATTCTCCTGCAATCAGCGCTTCAGCGTGAGAATTTTCCCACGCTGTCAGTGACGTGCATGAGGTGAGCCGAGTTCATTGGACATGAACTCGGCTCATCTGGATGTCGTCACAGAGAGACGCTGAGCAGCGCAAGCAAGCCTGCGCTTCTCAGTGTCTGCGGGATGACAGGCTGGATGGCAGCGTTCTGCTGCGGTCCAGCCTGTCATCTCGATGTAGCAGAGCTGAAGCTGTCGTGGGAACCATGGAAAGGTAAGGATGAGGTTGCTTTATTATTTTTCTTTTATTGCAGGAGATCGTTGGCTTCAGCTGGAATGGGCGTGATGGTAAGTATGGTTTAATTTAGAACAATAAAGGATTGTGTCTTTATTTCAATTAAAGGACTTTATTCTGGGTGTTTGTGTTTTTTTTAACTTTGACTATGGGGTTAGTAATGGGGGTGTCTTATAGACGCCTCTCCATTACTAACCTGGGCTTGATGTCAGCTGGCATTATAAGCTGACATCAACCCCAACCCTATTACCCCCTGCCACCGCACCAGGGCAGCGTGGAAGAGCGAGGCTAAGTGCCAGAATTGGCGCATCCTATGAATGCGCCATTTCTGGGGCGGCTGACGGCTGGTGTTTCTAGCCTGGGAGGGGGCCAATATTCATGGCTCCCTTCCTGGGCTATTAATATCAGCCCCCAGCTGTCTGCCTAGCCTTTGCTAGCTATTAAATTAGGGGGGACCCCACGTCATTTTTTTTGGGGGGGTCCTATTTTAATAGCTAGTAAAGGCTATGTATTCAGCTGGGGGCTGATATTAGTAGCCTGGGAAGCTCCGTGGGTATTACCCCCTTCCCAGGCTTCAAACATCTGCCCCAGCCGTCTGCTTAACCTCCGCTAGAGCCTAAAATTAAGGGGAACCCCACGCCAATTTTTTTAATAATAAATCCTTTATTTTAATACTAAATGACAAGTACAGTAACCAACACTATCACTGTACTTCATATATATGTGACTGACATGTTTCTATCTATCTAATCTATGTGTGATGCTCTATCTTTCTGTTCTAAATTGTCGGGTACCGCTGCTGAATTGCCGGCCGGCTTTTTTAAAGAGACAGTGCATGAAAACACTATTATTTTTTTAAATAAATCCTTTACACTAAATGACAAGTACAGTAAGCAACACTATCACTGTACTTATTATATATGTGACTGACATGTTTCTATCTATCTAATCTATGTGTGAAGCTCTATTCTTTCTGTTCTAAATTGTCGGGTACAGATGCTGAATTGCCGGCCGGCTTTTTTAAAGAGACGGTGCATGAAAACACTAATATTTTTTTTAATAAATCCTTTACACTAAATGACAAGTGCAGTAACCAACACTGTCACTGTGCTTCTTATATGTGTGACTGACATGTTTCTATCTATCTAATCTATGTGTGATGCTCTATTCCTTCTTGTCTAAATTGTCGGGTACCGGTGTATGCCGCTGCTGAATTTGCCGGCCGGCTTTTTTAAAGAGAGTGTCTTCTGAGCAGTTTGTCAGCTTTTGGACACCTTTGCAGGTGTTTTCTATGTGCTTCTATGTGTTTTTGTTTGCCTGCCATTGGTTTTAACGGTGTTCGACGGTGTTCTAAGGTGTTCGACGAACAGTTCGACGAACAGTTCCTCGAACATCCCGGTGTTCGACGAACCGAACCGAACCCGAACACTACGGGGGTGGCTCAACACTAGTGCTGAACACTTGACGGTCCCACGGTTGGCAAGTTGGAACTGTGAGATTCACTACGTGCACCACTGGTGTTTTGTGGAAAAGCACATGTAAGATTCTGCAACAGTCTCTGCTGATACTCCTGCATGCGTGCATCCCTTTCTATGGCAGGAATAATTTCTGCAAATTTACTTTTGTACCGGGGATCTAACAGTGTGGCAACCCAGTAGTCAGGATTATTTCTAATTCTCACAATTCGAGGGTCATGTTGCAGGTAGTGCAGCAAGAAGGCACTCATGTGTGTTGCGCATCCAGGAGCACCAAGTCCCTGTTGTGTTGGTGGCGAGGTAACAATCATGCTTCCTTCCTCTGTCCTCTCCCCCCAACCTCGCACAACAGAAATGTGATCAAGGTCTCCCTCATCTGATGAGTCTTCCATCAGTTCATCCTCCACTTCTTCCTGGGCTCCTGCACCTTCCTCACTAGTTTGGCTGCTACCATGCGCCCTGGTAAAACCATCTCCCCCACCCTCACATGCCTGCCGCCTTGGTAGTGCCGACCGTCTGGACCTTGCAGATGTTAGCCCTTCCGCATACAACTCCTCCTCCTCTACTTCCTCCACCTCCTCTTGTGTCACCACCTGACTCCGAATTCTGTTTAACATGTGCTCCAGCATGTAAATCACCGGAATAGTCATGCTGATAATGGCATCGTCAGCACTAAACATCTTCGTCGCCATTTCAAAACTGTGCAGAAGGGTGCATAGGTCCCTGATCTGAGACCACTCCTCCAGCGTGATTTGCCCCACCTCTGGATCTCGTTGGCCCAGGCTATACGTCAGAACGTATTGCACCAGGGCTTGTCGGTGCTTCCACAGTCGCTGCAACATGTGCAGAGTTGAATTCCACCGGGTAGGCACATCGCATTTTAGCCGGTGAAGTGGCAGGCCCAACGACTTCTGTAGAGATGTAAGTCGCTGAGCTGCGGGATGCGAACGACGGAAGTGAGCACACAGCGACCGTGCCCTCTGCAGAAGGCCATCTAGTCTGGGATAGTGGGCTAAAAATTGCTGGACAACCAGGTTCAACACGTGAGCCATACAAGGCACGTGTGTGACATTGCCCCGGCGAAGGGCCGCACCCAGGTTTGCAGCATTGTCGCACACGGCCTTCCCTGGTTTCAGGTCCAGTGGAGACAACCATTCATGAAATTGGTTCTCCATAGCTGACCACAACTCCTCAGCTGTGTGACTCACATTTCCCAGACATTTCAAAGTAAAAACCGCCTGATGAAGTTGAGCCCTACTGCCAGCATAGTAAGGAGGTGTGCAGGATCCCTTCTGCGCAGTTAGAAAGCTTGTGGCATGACCAGACAGGCTTTGGGTGCAGGTGGAAGACCGAGAGGAGGTTGAGGAGGCAGAAGCAGTGGAGGAACTTTGACATAAAGAGGATTGACGCACAACTCGTGGGGACGGCAAGACTTGGACAGCAGCCCCTTGTCCTGCTGTCACCATAGTTACCCAGTGCCCAGTCAGCGACATGTAACGCCCCTGTCCATGCCTACTCGTCCAAGTGTCTGTGGTGAAATGCACCCTGTCACACACAGAGTTTCTCAAAGAAGTGGTGATGTTGTGTGCGACATGCTGGTGGAGCGCAGGCACACCTTTCTTTGAGAAGTAGTGCCGACTGGGCATCTGGTACTGGGGCACTGCGACGGACATAAGGTCTCGAAAATCCTCTGTGTCCACCAGGCGGAAAGGCAGCATTTCTGTAGCCAAGAGCTTGCAGATGGTGAAATTCAACCTCTTAGCTTTCTCATGGCTAGGAGGAAATGGTCTTTTACTTGTCCACATCTGAGGGACCGAGGGCTGGCTATTGTGCTTACACGGGGTTGATAAGGGTGTCCCCGGCAAACTGCCGGTCTGTGAGGAAGATGCAGGCGGACATGTTAGGTTGCCTTGATCCAAAGGTGGTGCTATCGATGTCGGACAGTGCTCAACACCAGCTGGTGTTACCACCTCCAAAGAAAATGATGACCTGCCAATCACGCTGGCTGTTGCGGGTAAAGAGGTGGCAGGTCTGCGCCCCAAAACAGGTGTGACTGCTGTCCCCCCAGTCACAGAGGATGAAGAGGCCGCGGATGCACAAGATATGGCAGACGGTGGTTGGCCCGGCCGGCTAGGCCGCATTGTAGCACACTGAGCTTCCCACTGCAACTTATGCTTCATGTCCATGTGCCGGTTCATGCATGAAGTACTCAAACTATGTATTTTTTGGCCTCTACTTAGCTTTTGCTGACAAATGTTACAGATAACACGAGTTGGGTCATCTTTATCGATCTGAAAAAATGCCCAGGCTATGCAAGGCTTAGCACCCATGCGACCTGAAGAGCCACCACGACTTGTGGTGAGAGGCAGAGTTGTGTTTGAGGATGCAGTTGTTGACGTGCTTTCAGTACTACGTCTCTGTCCAGGAAGGCGCAACCTGACCTCGTCGTCACTAGCATCTTCCTCCACCTCCTCTGCTGACCTCATCTTTTGGCTGACTGTGGGTTGACAGTAAGTGGGATCTCCAACCTCATCATCATCACCCAGCGTTATCACACCCGTCGTCCTCAGAGCCAACCTGTTCCTGCCCTGACAAAAAACTAAAGTTGTCGCTCCAATCAGGTATTTGAGTCTCATCATCGTCTTCCTCATTGTCTCCACCAACAGGAGTTACAGTTTGGGAATGAGGGTCTACATTATGGTCAGAACCTTCTGCGTCTGGTCCTGGATCCAACTCATAAAGATTCTGGGCATCAGTGCAGATCATTTCCTCGTCTGGATTCACAGAAGCGCTGGAGTCGACCTCTGATTCCCAGGCTATAGTATGAGTAAACAGCTCTGCAGACTCAACCATCTGTTCTACCTCATACTCAGACGGGCAGCTGGAGATTTGGGAGCTGTGAGGAAGCAAGTGCGATTGGGGTGACACCTTTGAGGACTGGAGTATTTGTGATGTTGAAGTTGATGTGGAGGAGAGCCCACTTAAAGGAGCACTTGATATCCGTTGAAGCACCTGCTGTTTTTGTGCCTCATCTGGAATTTGTAGCGATTGGCGTGGCCGTAAGAAAGGGATCTTATCACATTGTCCGCTAAAAGAAGTAGACATTTTAGTTTGGCTGGAAGATGGTCTTTCTTCTGCAGATGTTACTGTTGCTTTAACACCTACCCCACGGACACAACCTTTTTTCCCCTTCCCAACACGCCTATTCCCCTTTCCACCAGCAGCAGGCTTTTTTCCACTCATTTTGGTGGTTAACTAATTCACAACTCTGGAGTTGTTTGCACAAAAAACAATGGATGGGAACCGAGCAGAGCTGAGTGGCCAAACTGTGGTATTAGGCCAAAACTATTGGCTGGGTTAGATGCAGAAAAAAATTATATTCAATTTGCAACCTGATGGAGGTCAGTATAGATGGACTAATAGAACAAGTCCCACACACAGCTAGAAGCCCAAATATTTTTTCAGAGGTAGATGCAGAAAAAAATTGTATTCAGTTTGCAACCTGATGGAGGTCAGTATAGATGGACTAATAGAACAAGTCCTACACACAGCTAGAAGCCCAAATATTTTTTCAGAGGTAGATGCAGAAAAAAAATATATTCAGTTTGCAACCTGATGGCGGTCAGTATAGATGGACTAATAGAGAAAGTCCCACACACTGCTAGAAGGCCAAATATTTTTTCAGAGCTAGATGCAGACAAAAAATTATTTTGAATTTGCAACCTGATGGAGGTCAGTATAGATGGACTAATAGAGAAAGTCCCACACACTGCTAGAAGGCCAAATATTTTTTCAGAGCTAGATGCAGACAAAAAATTATTTTTAATTTGCAACCTGATGGAGGTCAGTATAGATGGACTAATAGAGAAAGTCCCACACACTGCTAGAAGGCCAAATATTTTTTCAGAGCTAGATGCAGACAAAAAATTATTTTGAATTTGCAGCGTGATGGAGGTCAGTATAGATGGAGTAATAGAACAAGTCCCACACACTGCTAGAAGGCCAAATATTTTTTCAGAGCTAGATGCAGAAAAAAATTATATTCAGTTTGCAACCTGATGGAGGTCAGTATAGATGGACTAATAGAACAAGTCCCACACACTGCTAGAAGCCCAAATATTTTTTCAGAGCTAGATGCAGAAAAAAATTATATTCAATTTGCAACCTGATGGAGGTCAGTATAGATGGACTAATAGAATGATGCTATGCCCAAAAGATTTTACTTCACTAGGTGCAGTAAAAAAATTGGTATTCTATACACAGGTGGTATATCTTGCAACACAGATAGGCTACTCCACTGACTAACACACTCTGCAACAGGCCAAAAAGGATTAGCTTTGCTAGATTCAGCCAAATGCTGTGAAAAAAACTTGCACAGCACTGGCACAGACCTGCCTGGCAAAAACTGATAGGAACTGATGTAACCTAGTCCTGAAAAGGACTGCAATTACAATTAGTCTTTACTCCCACAATCTATCTATTTAAGAGCACAGACCTGCCTGATAAAAGTCGTAGGAAATGCTGTAACCTAGTCCTTAAAAGGACTGCAATCACAACTATTCCCTACTCCGAAGCTATCTGTAGATTTGTGCGAAAATTGGCTTGAAATTAACAAGGTATAGCGCACACAGCAACAGCGGTGCCATCTAACACGCAGCTGCAGCAGTGAGAAAATGGTGGCGACGGGGAAAATGGCTTGGTCTTATAGGGCAAGGACATGTGGCATACACTGCCAATGACACATGCCCTTGCTTGTGTGAAAAAAAGCACTTCGCTCCGTGTGTGCGCTGCTGATAGGCTGACAGATTGCACCTCCCCACTGTAAATGCGGGAAAGAGAAAAAAAAATGGAGATCTTCATTATTCCTGCAGAGATCCATCCCCTGCCCCTCCCCCCACCCCGCTGTACACTCAAACTGCGTATTAACATTAATTTTCATCATTACTGAGAAAAAATCCAGTTATGATTTTGGTGCACGAACAGTTATCGAACATAACCTCGAACAGCCGAATTTTTCTCAAATCGTTCGTGTTCGCCGAACGGCTCGAACACCGCCCAAAACAGCTCGAATTTGAGATTGGCGAACAGTTCGAGTCGAACAACGCTCATCTCTACTGAGTAGTCTCGAAAGCTTGCAATTTGTTACCATCTTTTCAGTTAGCCATTAAAAGGTATCAGGTCAACCACTGAGGACTCTCAAATCTAAATATTTTTCTATTTACTGGCTAACACGGTACAAAGATATATATTTTCCCTGTATTATTGCTACCAATAATATGTATTAAGACTGGATGTTGTATTACTCCATTCACATAGAAAATGTGTGACATGTTCATCTTAGCCGACAAGTCTGTCGATTTCGGATTCCTGGTGCCCCGTGTATGGTTCACAGTGTATTATACATACACTCTTGCAATTTTCTTTGATGAAACCTTGGCATGTACGTACCACTGCCCACTACAATTGTGGGTACATATACCGATGGGAACGCGATCACATCCGTGGTTACTTTCATCTCCTTGAGACGTCACTCTGAACAGACATATGTGCATGCGCCATGAGAGTCATGGATTCGGACGCAGGGCTTGACGCGCAAGAGCCGCTACTCCAAGCAATCCCCGGCTAATACATCTGTAGGAGGGCGACTGCGTCCCTGGATATGGGTGGCCTCTATTGAGATGTCACTTCCGGCTAATGTGTGAGCATGCGTCAGCGTCCAGCATGGGCCGTGAACGGATTGTTTATCTGTATAATATGGTTGGACTACTAGTATATAGCGTTTCTTCTTTCATGTCTCCACCCCAAGTGCCTCCTCCTCTCCAATACTTTACCACCACCAGTAAGTGATTATTTTAATTAGGATATTTTTATGCATTGCGTTATCTATATGCCTCCCTTACACTTTCCCTGATGAAGCTGTGACTAACAGCAATACGAGTGAGGTGTTGTGGAAGCAGACTTTGTG
Organism: Phyllobates terribilis; assembly: GCF_046119375.1. Lineage (NCBI taxonomy): Eukaryota > Metazoa > Chordata > Amphibia > Anura > Dendrobatidae > Phyllobates > Phyllobates terribilis. The sequence goes on along the minus strand of NW_027362768.1, from coordinate 51,006,139 downwards.
GGCTCTGCCAATTTGTGATTTCAGGTTATTGGGGGTTCATGTATGGCCATGCTGTTGATGCGATTACAATCTAACTCTATTGCATGATATATATCATCTTATGGTAGTCATTCTAATGTATGTTTGGATGATTGTATCTGATTATTGCATCTGTATGACCTAGGTTTATCATAACCATATACATATTGATAATCATTGATCAATTAGGGCATTACTATGTATTATGTACACCAACAACTATAAGCGTTATATATATACTAGCTATTGAATCCGTTCTACGCCCGGGTGGCGAGCATTTTTATTGGTATATGGTCCCCCATGCTGGTATGTGCTGCCCTCCATCCTGGTATTTGTGCTGCCCGCATCCTGTCCCCCCATTCTATCCTGGTATGCCTAGCACCCCTCATCCCTATCCTGGTATGCATGACACCCTTCACCCCCAATACTGGTATGCATGGCACCCCTCACCCCCAATCCTGGTATGCATGGCACCCTTCACCCCCAATCCTAGTATGCATGGCACCCCTCACCCCCAATCCTGGTATGCATGGCACCCCTCACCCCCAATCCTAGTATGCATGGCTCCCCATCCCTCATCCCTATCCTGGTATGTATGGTGCCCCTCATCCTGGTATGGATGGTACCCCTCATCCCTATCCTGGTATGCATGGAATCCCATCCCTCATCCTGGTATGCATGGTACTCCTTATCCCTATCCACGTATGCATGGCCCCTCATCCGAATCCTGGTATGCATGGCACCCCCACATCCCTATCCTGGTATGCATGATACCCCTCATCTCTACCCTGGTATGCATAGCACCCCTCATCCCAATCCTGGTATAGATTGGCACCCCTCATCCCCAATCTTTGTATGCATGGCACCCCTCATCCCCAAATCCTGGTATGCATGGCACCCCGCATCCCCAAACTTAGTATGTATGGCACCCCTCATCCGAATTGTGGTATGCATGGCACCCCCACATCCCTATCCTGGTATGCATGGTACCCCTCATCCCCAAACCTGGTATGCATGGCAACCCTCATCCGAATCCTGGTATGCATGGCACCCCCACATCCCTATCCTGGCATGCATGGCACTGCTGATCCCAATCCTGGTATGAATGGCACCTCTCATCACCAATTCTGGTATGCATGGCACCCCTCATCCCCAAACCTGGTATGCATGGCACCCTTCATCCCCCATCCTGGTATGCATGGCACCCCTCATCCCCAATCCTATTATGCATGGCACCCCTCATCCTCAATCCTGGTATGCATGGCACCTCTCATCCCCAATCCTGGTATGCATGGCACCCCTCATCCCCAATCCTCATATGCATTGCACCCCTCATCCCCAATCCTGGTATGCATGGCACCCCTCATTCCCAATCCTGGTATGCATGGCACCCCTCATCCCCAATCCTAGTATGCATGGTACTCCTCATCCCCAATCCTGGTATGCATGGCACTCCTCATCCCCAATCCTGGTATGCATGGCACCCCTCATCCCCTATCCTGGTATGCATAGCATCCCTCATGCCCAATCCTGATATGCATGGCACCCCTCATCCCCAATCCTGGTATGCATGGCACCCCTCATTCCCAATTCATGTATGCATGGCACCCCTTATCCCCAATCCTGGTATGCATGGCACCCCTCATCCCCAATCCTGGTATGCATGGCACCCCTCATCACCAATCCTGGTATGCATGGCACCCCTCACCCCCAATCCTGGTATGCATGGCACCCCTCATCCCCAATTCTGGTATGCATGGCACCCCTCATCCCCAATCCTGGTATGCATGGCACCCCTCATCACCAATCCTGGTATGCATGGCACACCTCATCCCTCATCCTGGTATGCATGGCACCACTCATCCCCCAATCCTGGTAAGCATAGCACCCCATCCCTCATCCTGGTATGTATGGTACCCCTCATCTCAATCCTGGTATGTATGGTACCCCTCATCTTGGTATGCATGGCACCCCATCCCTCATCCTGGTATGCATGGGACCCCTCATCCTCCAATTCTGGTATGTATGGTACCCCTCAACCCTATCTTGGTATGTATGGTACCCCTCATCCTGGTATGCATGGCACCCCATCCCTCATCCTGGTATGCATGGTACCCTGCATCCCTATTCTGGTATGTATGGTACCCCTCATCCTGGTATGCATGGCCCCCTCATCCCTATCCTGCTATGCATGGCACTCCTCATCCCCCAATCCTGGTATGCATGGCACCCCCTTATCCTGGTATGCATGACACCTCATTCCTTATCCTGGCATGTATGGTACCCCTCATCCCTATTCTGATATGCATTGTACCCCTCAACCCCTTTTCTGGTATGCATGGCACACCTCACCCCCATTCCTGGTATGTATGGCACCCCTCATCCCCAATCCTGGTATGCATGGCACCCCTCACCCCCAATCCTGGTATGCATGGTCCCCTCAACCGCCAATCCTGGTATGCATGGTACCCCTCAATCCTATTCTGTTATGCATGGCACCCCTCATCCCCAATCCTGGTATGCATGGCACCCTTCATCCCCAATCCTGGTATGCATGGCACACCTTATCCCCAATCCGGGTATGCATGGCACCCCTCATCCCCAATCCTGGTATGCATGGCACCCTTCATCACCAATCCTGGTATGCATGGCACACCTCACCCCCAATCCTGGTATGCATGGTACCCGTCATTCCCAATCCATGTATGCATGGCACCTCTCTTTCCAAATCTGGTATACATTGCACCCCTCATCTCAATCCTGGTATGCATGGCACACCTCATACCCCAATCCTGGTATGCATGGCACCACTCATCCCCCAATTCTGGTATGCATAGCACCCCATCCCTCATCCTAGAATGTATGGTACCCCTCATCCTGGTATATATGGTACCCCTCATCCTGGTATGCATGGCACCCCAACCCTCATCCTGCTATACATGGAACCCCTCATCCCTATTCTGATATGTATGGTACCCCTCATCCCTATTCTGATATGTATGGTACCCCTCATTCCTTTCTTGGTATGTATGGTACCCCTCATTCTGGTATGCATGGCACCCCATCCCTCATCCTGGTATGCATGGTAGCCTGCATCCCTATTCTGGTATGTATGGTACCCCTCATCCTTGTATACATGGCACCCCTCATCTCAATTCTGGTTTGTATGGCCTCCTCATCCCCCAATCCTGGTATGCATGGCACCCTCATCCCCAATCCTGGTATGCATGGCCCCCTCATCCCTATCCTGGTATGCATGACACTCCTCATCCCCCAATCCTGGTATGCATGGCACCCCATCCCTTATCCTGGTATGCATGGTACCCCTCATCACCAATCCTGGTATGCATGGCACCCCTCATCACCAATCCTGGTATGCATGGCACCCCTCACCCCCAATCCTGGTATGCATGGCACCCCTCATCCCCAATCCTGGTATGCATGGCACCCCTCATCCCCAATCCTGGTATGCATGGCCCCCTCATCCCTATCCTGGTATGCATGACACTCCTCATCCCCCAATCCTGGTATGCATGGCACCCCATCCCTTATCCTGGTATGCATGGTACCCCTCATCCCCCAATCCTAGTATGCATGGTACCCCTCATCCCTATTCTGGTATGCATGGTACCCCTCATCCCTATTCTGGTATGCATGGCACCACTCATACCCAATGCTGGTATGCGTGGCACCCCTCATCCCCAATGTTGGTATGCATGGCACCCCTCACCCCCAATCCTGGTATGTATTGCACCCCTTATCCCCAATCCTGGTATGCATGGTCCCCTCACCCCCAATCCTGGTATGCATGGTCCCCTCATCCCCCAATCCTGGTATGCATGGTACCCCTCATCCCCCAATCCTGGTATGCATGGTCCTCCTCATCCCCAATCCTGGTATGCATGGTACCCCTCATCCCTATTCTGGTATGCATGGTATCCCTCATCCCTATGCTGTTATGCATGGTACCCCTCATCCTGGTATGCATAACACCCCATACCTCATCCTGGTATGCATAGTACCCCGCATTCCTATCCTGGTATGCATTGTACCCGTCACCCCCCAATCCTGGTATGCATCGTACCCCTCATCCCCCAATCCTAGTATGCGTGGTACCCCTCATCCCCCAATCGTGGTATGCATGGCACCCCATCCAACATCCTGGTATGCATGGTCCCCTCACCTCCAATCCTGGTATGCATGGTCTCCTCACCCCCCAATCCTGGTATGCATGGTACCCCTCATCCCCCAATCCTAGAATGCGTGGTACCCCTCATCCCCCAATCCTGGTATGCATGGTCCCCTCACCCCCAATCCTGGTATGCATGGTACCCCTCACCCCTCAATCCTGGTAGGTATGGTACCACTCATCCCCCAATCCTGGTATGTGTGGCCCTCTCATTCTCCAGTCCTGGTATGTATGGCACCCCTCATTGCTTTCACGCTACACACATACAAAAAAACCCCACCTGTACTCACCTTTCTTCCTTGTGCTGCAGCACTGCTGTGTCCTGTTTTGTCAGAGGCCGAGGGAGGAGTGTGGCGCTGGAGTACACGCGTGCCCATACCGCGCTGTCCAGCGCCATTTAGCTGAAGACACACTGCAAATGTGTCTTCAGTAAAATGGCACCGGATAGCGCTATGCGCATGCGCCAATTCCGACGCTTTCACTCCTGCCCCGGTCTCCGGAGAGAAGAGATGTGCTGCAGCAGCACTCCTCCCGGTCAGATAAGTATGTAAGTATGGCACCGGAGATCACAGTATGCGTTCAGTGTCTACGCATATCGCGATCTCCGGCGCCATACACACTCCTCTTACCTGTAACGGCTCCATGTATTCTTCTGTCTGGAGCCAGACTGCTCATGCATGTCACACTTGCGCAGTCTATAAAGGCTTCAGACAGAGGGACGCTTGTAGCGTTATATTATATATATATATATATATATATGTATAATGTTTTGAGTTAGTTCTGTGTATAATATTAATACTCATCTATTATAATTCCTGTATCATACATAGCTGAAGGCAATACCACCTTTCAGCCTGTTATTTGTTCATGCTAATTCTGGGCTTTGTGCAATATATTGTTACCCATCCGCAATGTATTTATTGGGCATTCCCACAGTGCACTTGTATTTCTGTCCTTTTATAGGTTTATGTTAATACATAATGGGGCACCCTATAGTTGTATAATGACTGTGCATTCAATTTTGTCTAAAATAGTTATATCAGGTGGTGAACTTTGATTTTTACCTTTTTGAAAGATCCCTGGAACAGACAGTTCATTGGTGAGCATGGATGAAAAATGCCTGTTTAATATCTCAGCCTTTTCTTTGTCCTCTATAATTATCTTATTATCATCTTTTGAGGGGTAATGCCACCCATTTCTTTTCTTTTTGGTATTGATGTATTTATAACATTTTTGGGATTTATTTTAATGTCTCTGGTGATTTGTTTCTCTGTAGATAACTTTGCTAGCGTGATTTCTTTTTTACATGTATTTTTGAAATCTTTATACTCCTGAAATGCTATTTCTGTATTCTCAGCCTTCAAGATTTTGAATGCCCTTTGTTTTTGTCTTATTAAATTTTGTACTGTTTTATTCATCCACAATGGTTTCTTTTTATTCCTGAACATTTTTTTGTCAGATGGTATAGGTTTTCTGCGGGATTCTAGTAGTATATCCTTAAACATGCCCCATTTATGTTCAGTATCCTCAATTACCATGACATAGTCCCAGTCTACACGATTAAGTTCTTCCCTTAATTTGTTGAAATCAGCTTACCGAAAGTTCCTGGTTTTTGCATTTCCCTTTTTGAATGTTTAATTCAAAATTACATTGAAACTTACCATATTATGGTCACTGCATCCCAAATGCTCTCTGACCAGTAGATCTGAAATTGTATCTGATCTATTTGACAGAACCAGATTCAGCAGATTATCTTCCCTGGTTGGTTCATCTATCAACTGAGAGAAGTAATTATCTTTAATTGCGGATAAGAACTTGCAGCTTTTAGCACAACCAGAAGATTCTATATCCTATTAAATGTATGGATAGTTAAAATCCCCTATAATAAGGACCCTATTATTTGCAGCCTTTTTTAATTTGTTGCAGAATTTCATCCTCTACCTGTTCTGCTATATTAGGAGGCTTGTAGCAAACTCCAATTAACAGTTTTTCATTATTGCCATCCCCATGTACATTTCCCCACACTGGCTCTACATTGTCGCAGCTCCCCCCAATGTTGTCATTGAGCACAGGTTTTAAGTTGGATTTAATGAAAATACACACCCTTCCACCTTTTTTTGTCTTTCCTGTCCTTTCCAAATACAGTGCAACGTTTGTCATCCAGTCATGGCTTTCATCCAGCCAGGTTTTCATAATGCCTACCACATCGTAATCTGTGGCTGACATAAGAGTCTCCAATTCATTCATTTTGTTTACAAAACTTCTTGCATTTGCCAGCAGATATTTAATACTATTAGCACATTTGTTACTCCTACTCACCTTCCTTTGTTCCTTGCATGTCCCAGCCTCCCCTAAATCCTTATTGACCCCTACTGTCTCACTCTCTCTGTCTACTCTATCTATCCCCTCTTTCATGCAGCTACCCTCCCTCCCCTCAGTTTAAAAGCTCCTCTATCTGTCTGACCATTTTTTCCCAAGCACAGCTGCACCCTCTCCATTGGGGTGCAGCCCGTGCCTGCCATAGAGCCTGTAGCTGGCTGAGAAGTCAGCCTAGTTCTCCATGAACCCAAACCCTTCCTTTCTGCACCAATTTCTAAGACACTTATTTATCTCCCTAAGCTCCTGCTGTCTTTCTAGTTATGCTCATGGCACTGGTAGTATTTCTGAAAACATCACCTTGGAGGTCCTGGCCTTCAGCTTCTCTCCTAGTTCCCTGTAATCATTTTTAAGGACCTTCCACCTCCCTCCAAACTTTGTTATTGGTAACAATGTCTTCCATGAGCACTAGTTTTCACCAGCCCCACCAAGCAATCTGTCTGAGAAAGGCTGACTGCAAGGACTACAAGTCAAAAGCCAACCAGCAAGGCTGCCGAGCGTGCAGAGGCTGATTGAGCATGCCAGAGGAGGCATAAGTACAGAGAGGCAGATAAGTTAAACGCAATAACATAGTTTAATGCAAGAGCATAGTTTGGTGTTTTCCTTACTAGAGATGAGCGTTGTTCTACTCGAACTGTTCGCCAATCTCAAATTCGAGCTGTTTTGGGCGGTGTTCGAGCCGTTCGGCGAACACGAACGATTTGAGAAAAATTCGGCTGTTCGAGGTTATGTTCGATAACTGTTCGTGCACCAAAATCATAACTGGATTTTTTCTCAGTAATGATGAAAATTAATGTTAATACGCAGTTTGAGTGTACAGCGGGGTGGGGGGAGGGGCAGGGGATGGATCTCTGCAGGAATAATGAAGATCTCCATTTTTTTTTCTCTTTCCCGCATTTGCAGTGGGGAGGTGCAGTCTGTCAGCCTATCAGCAGCGCACACACGGAGCGAACTGCTGTTTTTCACACAAGCAAGGGCATGTGTCATTGGCAGTGTATGTCACATGTCCTTGCCCTATAAGACCAAGCCATTTTCCCCGTCGCCACCATTTTCTCACTGCTGCAGCTGCGTGTTAGACGGCACCGCTGTTGCTGTGTGCGCTATACCATGTTAATTTCAAGCCAATTTTCGCACAAATCTACAGATAGCTTGGGAGTAGGGAATAGTTGTGATTGCAGTCCTTTTAAGGACTAGGTTACAGCATTTCCTACGACGTTTATCAGGCAGGTCTGTGCTCTTAAATAGATAGATTGTGGGAGTAAAGACTAATTGTAATTGCAGTCCTTTTCAGGACTAGGTTACATCAGTTCCTATCAGTTTTTGCCAGGCAGGTCTGCAAACTGAATATAATTTTTTTCTGCATCTAGCTCTGAAAAAATATTTGGCCTTCTAGCAGTGTGTGGGACTTTCTCTATTAGTCCATCTATACTGACCTCCATCAGGTTGCAAATTAAAAATAATTTTTATCTGCATCTAGCTCTGAAAAAATATTTGGCCTTCTAGCAGTGTGTGGGACTTTCTCTATTAGTCCATCTATACTGACCTCCATCAGGTTGCAAATTAAAAATAATTTTTATCTGCATCTACCTCTGAAAAAATATTTGGGCTTCTAGCTGTGTGTGGAACTTGTTCTATTAGTCCATCTATACTGACCTCCATCAGGTTGCAAACTGAATATAATTTTTTTCTGCATCTAGCTCTGAAAAAATATTTGGCCTTCTAGCAGTGTGTGGGACTTTCTCTATTAGTCCATCTATACTGACCTCCATCAGGTTGCAAACTGAATATATTTTTTTCTGCATCTACCTCTGAAAAAATATTGGGCTTCTAGCTGTGTGTGGGACTTGTTCTATTAATCCATCTATACAGACCTCCATCAGGTTGCAAACTGAATATATTTTTTTCTGCATCTACCTCTGAAAAAATATTGGGCTTCTAGCTGTGTGTGGGACTTGTTCTATTAATCCATCTATACAGACCTCCATCAGGTTGCAAACTGAATATAATTTTTTTCTGCATCTAGCTCTGAAAAAATATTTGGCCTTCTAGCAGTGTGTGGGACTTTCTCTATTAGTCCATCTATACTGACCTCCATCAGGTTGCAAATTAAAAATAATTTTTATCTGCATCTACCTCTGAAAAAATATTTGGGCTTCTAGCTGTGTTTGGGACTTGTTCTATTAGTCCATCTATACTGACCTCCATCAGGTTGCAAACTGAATATAATTTTTTTCTGCATCTAGCTCTGAAAAAATATTTGGCCTTCTAGTAGTGTGTGTGACTTTCTATATTAGTCCATCTATACTGACTTCCATCAGGTTGCAAATTAAAAATAATTTTTATCTGCATCTAGCTCTGAAAAAATATTTGGCCTTCTAGCAGTGTGTGGGACTTTCTCTAGTAGTCCATCTATACTGACCTCCATCAGGTTGCAAATTAAAAATAATTTTTATCTGCATCTACCTCTGAAAAAATATTTGGGCTTCTAGCTGTGTGTGGGACTTGTTCGATTAGTCCATCTATACTGACCTCCATCAGGTTGCAAACTGAATATAATTTTTTTCTGCATCTAGCTCTGAAAAAATATTTGGCCTTCTAGCAGTGTGTGGGACTTTCTCTATTAGTCCATCTATACTGACCTCCATCAGGTTGCAAATTAAAAATAATTTTTATCTGCATCTAGCTCTGAAAAAATATTTGGCCTTCTAGCAGTGTGTGGGACTTTCTCTATTAGTCCATCTATACTGACCTCCATCAGGTTGCAAATTAAAAATAATTTTTATCTGCATCTAGCTCTGAAAAAATATTTGGCCTTCTAGCAGTGTGTGGGACTTTCTCTATTAGTCCATCTATACTGACCTCCATCAGGTTGCAAATTAAAAATAATTTTTATCTGCATCTACCTCTGAAAAAATATTTGGGCTTCTAGCTGTGTGTGGGACTTGTTCTATTAGTCCATCTATACTGACCTCCATCAGGTTGCAAACTGAATATAATTTTTTTCTGCATCTAGCTCTGAAAAAATATTTGGCCTTCTAGCAGTGTGTGGGACTTTCTCTATTAGTCCATCTATACTGACCTCCATCAGGTTGCAAATTAAAAATAATTTTTTTTCTGCATCTACCTCTGAAAAAATTTTGGGCTTCTAGCTGTGTGTGGGACTTGTTCTATTAATCCATCTATACAGACCTCCATCAGGTTGCAAACTGAATATATTTTTTTCTGCATCTACCTCTGAAAAAATATTGGGCTTCTAGCTGTGTGTGGGACTTGTTCTATTAATCCATCTATACAGACCTCCATCAGGTTGCAAACTGAATATAATTTTTTTCTGCATCTAGCTCTGAAAAAATATTTGGCCTTCTAGCAGTGTGTGGGACTTTCTCTATTAGTCCATCTATACTGACCTCCATCAGGTTGCAAATTAAAAATAATTTTTATCTGCATCTACCTCTGAAAAAATATTTGGGCTTCTAGCTGTGTTTGGGACTTGTTCTATTAGTCCATCTATACTGACCTCCATCAGGTTGCAAACTGAATATAATTTTTTTCTGCATCTAGCTCTGAAAAAATATTTGGCCTTCTAGTAGTGTGTGTGACTTTCTCTATTAGTCCATCTATACTGACTTCCATCAGGTTGCAAATTAAAAATAATTTTTATCTGCATCTAGCTCTGAAAAAATATTTGGCCTTCTAGCAGTGTGTGGGACTTTCTCTAGTAGTCCATCTATACTGACCTCCATCAGGTTGCAAATTAAAAATAATTTTTATCTGCATCTACCTCTGAAAAAATATTTGGGCTTCTAGCTGTGTGTGGGACTTGTTCGATTAGTCCATCTATACTGACCTCCATCAGGTTGCAAACTGAATATAATTTTTTTCTGCATCTAGCTCTGAAAAAATATTTGGCCTTCTAGCAGTGTGTGGGACTTTCTCTATTAGTCCATCTATACTGACCTCCATCAGGTTGCAAATTAAAAATAATTTTTATCTGCATCTAGCTCTGAAAAAATATTTGGCCTTCTAGCAGTGTGTGGGACTTTCTCTATTAGTCCATCTATACTGACCTCCATCAGGTTGCAAATTAAAAATAATTTTTATCTGCATCTACCTCTGAAAAAATATTTGGGCTTCTAGCTGTGTGTGGGACTTGTTCTATTAGTCCATCTATACTGACCTCCATCAGGTTGCAAACTGAATATAATTTTTTTCTGCATCTAGCTCTGAAAAAATATTTGGCCTTCTAGCAGTGTGTGGGACTTTCTCTATTAGTCCATCTATACTGACCTCCATCAGGTTGCAAATTAAAAATAATTTTTTTTCTGCATCTACCTCTGAAAAAATTTTGGGCTTCTAGCTGTGTGTGGGACTTGTTCTATTAATCCATCTATACAGACCTCCATCAGGTTGCAAACTGAATATAATTTTTTTCTGCATCTACCTCTGAAAAAATATTTGGGCTTCTAGCTGTGTGTGGGACTTGTTCTATTAGTCCATCTATACTGACCTCCATCAGGTTGCAAACTGAATATAATTTTTTTCTGCATCTAGCTCTGAAAAAATATTTGGCCTTCTAGTAGTGTGTGGGACTTTCTCTATTAGTCCAGCTATACTGACCTCCATCAGGTTGCAAATTAAAAATAATTTTTATCTGCATCTAGCTCTGAAAAAATATTTGGCCTTCTAGCAGTGTGTGGGACTTTCTCTATTAGTCCATCTATACTGACCTCCATCAGGTTGCAAATTAAAAATAATTTTTATCTGCATCTACCTCTGAAAAAATATTTGGGCTTCTAGCTGTGTGTGGGACTTGTTCTATTAGTCCATCTATACTGACCTCCATCAGGTTGCAAACTGAATATAATTTTTTTCTGCATCTAGCTCTGAAAAAATATTTGGCCTTCTAGCACTGTGTGAGACTTTCTCTATTAGTCCATCTATACTGACCTCCATCAGGTTGCAAATTAAAAATAATTTTTATCTGCATCTAGCTCTGAAAAAATATTTGGCCTTCTAGCAGTGTGTGGGACTTTCTCTATTAGTCCATCTATACTGACCTCCATCAGGTTGCAAATTAAAAATAATTTTTATCTGCATCTAGCTCTGAAAAAATATTTGGCCTTCTAGCAGTGTGTGGGACTTTCTCTATTAGTCCATCTATACTGACCTCCATCAGGTTTCAAATTAAAAATAATTTTTATCTGCATCTACCTCTGAAAAAATATTTGGGCTTCTAGCTGTGTGTGGGACTTGTTCTATTAGTCCATCTATACTGACCTCCATCAGGTTGCAAACTGAATATAATTTTTTTCTGCATCTAGCTCTGAAAAAATATTTGGCCTTCTAGCAGTGTGTGGGACTTTCTCTATTAGTCCATCTATACTGACCTCCATCAGGTTGCAAACTGAATATATTTTTTTCTGCATCTACCTCTGAAAAAATATTGGGCTTCTAGCTGTGTGTGGGACTTGTTCTATTAATCCATCTATACAGACCTCCATCAGGTTGCAAACTGAATATATTTTTTTCTGCATCTACCTCTGAAAAAATATTGGGCTTCTAGCTGTGTGTGGGACTTGTTCTATTAATCCATCTATACAGACCTCCATCAGGTTGCAAACTGAATATAATTTTTTTCTGCATCTAGCTCTGAAAAAATATTTGGCCTTCTAGCAGTGTGTGGGACTTTCTCTATTAGTCCATCTATACTGACCTCCATCAGGTTGCAAATTAAAAATAATTTTTATCTGCATCTACCTCTGAAAAAATATTTGGGCTTCTAGCTGTGTTTGGGACTTGTTCTATTAGTCCATCTATACTGACCTCCATCAGGTTGCAAACTGAATATAATTTTTTTCTGCATCTAGCTCTGAAAAAATATTTGGCCTTCTAGTAGTGTGTGTGACTTTCTCTATTAGTCCATCTATACTGACTTCCATCAGGTTGCAAATTAAAAATAATTTTTATCTGCATCTAGCTCTGAAAAAATATTTGGCCTTCTAGCAGTGTGTGGGACTTTCTCTAGTAGTCCATCTATACTGACCTCCATCAGGTTGCAAATTAAAAATAATTTTTATCTGCATCTACCTCTGAAAAAATATTTGGGCTTCTAGCTGTGTGTGGGACTTGTTCGATTAGTCCATCTATACTGACCTCCATCAGGTTGCAAACTGAATATAATTTTTTTCTGCATCTAGCTCTGAAAAAATATTTGGCCTTCTAGCAGTGTGTGGGACTTTCTCTATTAGTCCATCTATACTGACCTCCATCAGGTTGCAAATTAAAAATAATTTTTATCTGCATCTAGCTCTGAAAAAATATTTGGCCTTCTAGCAGTGTGTGGGACTTTCTCTATTAGTCCATCTATACTGACCTCCATCAGGTTGCAAATTAAAAATAATTTTTATCTGCATCTAGCTCTGAAAAAATATTTGGCCTTCTAGCAGTGTGTGGGACTTTCTCTATTAGTCCATCTATACTGACCTCCATCAGGTTGCAAATTAAAAATAATTTTTATCTGCATCTACCTCTGAAAAAATATTTGGGCTTCTAGCTGTGTGTGGGACTTGTTCTATTAGTCCATCTATACTGACCTCCATCAGGTTGCAAACTGAATATAATTTTTTTCTGCATCTAGCTCTGAAAAAATATTTGGCCTTCTAGCAGTGTGTGGGACTTTCTCTATTAGTCCATCTATACTGACCTCCATCAGGTTGCAAATTAAAAATAATTTTTTTTCTGCATCTACCTCTGAAAAAATTTTGGGCTTCTAGCTGTGTGTGGGACTTGTTCTATTAATCCATCTATACAGACCTCCATCAGGTTGCAAACTGAATATAATTTTTTTCTGCATCTACCTCTGAAAAAATATTTGGGCTTCTAGCTGTGTGTGGGACTTGTTCTATTAGTCCATCTATACTGACCTCCATCAGGTTGCAAACTGAATATAATTTTTTTCTGCATCTAGCTCTGAAAAAATATTTGGCCTTCTAGTAGTGTGTGGGACTTTCTCTATTAGTCCAGCTATACTGACCTCCATCAGGTTGCAAATTAAAAATAATTTTTATCTGCATCTAGCTCTGAAAAAATATTTGGCCTTCTAGCAGTGTGTGGGACTTTCTCTATTAGTCCATCTATACTGACCTCCATCAGGTTGCAAATTAAAAATAATTTTTATCTGCATCTACCTCTGAAAAAATATTTGGGCTTCTAGCTGTGTGTGGGACTTGTTCTATTAGTCCATCTATACTGACCTCCATCAGGTTGCAAACTGAATATAATTTTTGTCTGCATCTAGCTCTGAAAAAATATTTGGCCTTCTAGCACTGTGTGAGACTTTCTCTATTAGTCCATCTATACTGACCTCCATCAGGTTGCAAATTAAAAATAATTTTTATCTGCATCTAGCTCTGAAAAAATATTTGGCCTTCTAGCAGTGTGTGGGACTTTCTCTATTAGTCCATCTATACTGACCTCCATCAGGTTGCAAATTAAAAATAATTTTTATCTGCATCTAGCTCTGAAAAAATATTTGGCCTTCTAGCAGTGTGTGGGACTTTCTCTATTAGTCCATCTATACTGACCTCCATCAGGTTGCAAATTAAAAATAATTTTTATCTGCATCTACCTCTGAAAAAATATTTGGGCTTCTAGCTGTGTGTGGGACTTGTTCTATTAGTCCATCTATACTGACCTCCATCAGGTTGCAAACTGAATATAATTTTTTTCTGCATCTAGCTCTGAAAAAATATTTGGCCTTCTAGCAGTGTGTGAGACTTTCTCTATTAGTCCATCTATACTGACCTCCATCAGGTTGCAAATTAAAAATAATTTTTTTTCTGCATCTACCTCTGAAAAAATATTGGGCTTCTAGCTGTGTGTGGGACTTGTTCTATTAATCCATCTATACAGACCTCCATCAGGTTGCAAACTGAATATAAGTTTTTTCTGCATCTACCTCTAAAAAATATTTGGGCTTCTAGCTGTGTGTGGGACTTGTTCTATTAGTCCATCTATACTGACCTCCATCAGGTTGCAAACTGAATATAATTTTTTTATGCATTTAGCTCTGAAAAAATATTTGGCCTTCTAGCAGTGTGTGTGACTTGTTCTATTAGTCCACCTATACTGACCTCCATCAGGTTGCAAATGCAAAATAATTTTTTGTCTGCATCTAGCTCTGAAAAAATATTTGGCCTTCTAGCAGTGTGTGGGACTTTCTCTATTAGTCCATCTATACTGACCTCCATCAGGTTGCAAATTAAAAATAATTTTTATCTGCATCTACCTCTGAAAAAATATTTGGGCTTCTAGCTGTGTGTGGGACTTGTTCTATTAGTCCATCTATACTGACCTCCATCAGGTTGCAAACTGAATATAATTTTTTTCTGCATCTAGCTCTGAAAAAATATTTGGCCTTCTAGTAGTGTGTGTGACTTTCTCTATTAGTCCATCTATACTGACCTCCATCAGGTTGCAAATTAAAAATAATTTTTATCTGCATCTAGCTCTGAAAAAATATTTGGCCTTCTAGCAGTGTGTGGGACTTTCTCTAGTAGTCCATCTATACTGACCTCCATCAGGTTGCAAATTAAAAATAATTTTTATCTGCATCTGCCTCTGAAAAAATATTTGGGCTTCTAGCTGTGTGTGGGACTTGTTCTATTAGTTCATCTATACTGACCTCCATCAGGTTGCAAACTGAATATAATTTTTTTCTGCATCTAGCTCTGAAAAAATATTTGGCCTTCTATCAGTGTGTGGGACTTTCTCTATTAGTCCATCTATACTGACCTCCATCAGGTTGCAAATTAAAAATAATTTTTTTTCTTTATCTACCTCTGAAAAAATTTTGGGCTTCTAGCTGTGTGTGGGACTTGTTCTATTAATCCATCTATACAGACCTCCATCAGGTTGCAAACTGAATATAATTTTTTTCTGCATCTACCTCTGAAAAAATATTTGGGCTTCTAGCTGTGTGTGGGACTTGTTCTATTAGTCCATCTATACTGACCTCCATCAGGTTGCAAACTGAATATAATTTTTTTCTGCATCTAGCTCTGAAAAAATATTTGGCCTTCTAGTAGTGTGTGGGACTTTCTCTATTAGTCCATCTATACTGACCTCCATCCGGTTGCAAATTAAAAATAATTTTTATCTGCATCTAGCTCTGAAAAAATATTTGGCCTTCTAGCAGTGTGTGGGACTTTCTCTATTAGTCCATCTATACTGACCTCCATCAGGTTGCAAATTAAAAATAATTTTTATCTGCATCTACCTCTGAAAAAATATTTGAGCTTCTAGCTGTGTGTGGGACTTGTTCTATTAGTCCATCTATACTGACCTCCATCAGGTTGCAAACTGAATATAATTTTTTTCTGCATCTAGCTCTGAAAAAATATTTGGCCTTCTAGCAGTGTGTGGGACTTTCTCTATTAGTCCATCTATACTGACCTCCATCAGGTTGCAAATTAAAAATAATTTTTATCTGCATCTAGCTCTGAAAAAATATTTGGCCTTCTAGCAGTGTGTGGGACTTTCTCTATTAGTCCATCTATACTGACCTCCATCAGGTTGCAAATTAAAAATAATTTTTATCTGCATCTAGCTCTGAAAAAATATTTGGCCTTCTAGCAGTGTGTGGGACTTTCTCTAGTAGTCCATCTATACTGACCTCCATCAGGTTGCAAATTAAAAATAATTTTTATCTGCATCTGCCTCTGAAAAAATATTTGGGCTTCTAGCTGTGTGTGGGACTTGTTCTATTAGTTCATCTATACTGACCTCCATCAGGTTGCAAACTGAATATAATTTTTTTCTGCATCTAGCTCTGAAAAAATATTTGGCCTTCTATCAGTGTGTGGGACTTTCTCTATTAGTCCATCTATACTGACCTCCATCAGGTTGCAAATTAAAAATAATTTTTTTTCTTTATCTACCTCTGAAAAAATTTTGGGCTTCTAGCTGTGTGTGGGACTTGTTCTATTAATCCATCTATACAGACCTCCATCAGGTTGCAAACTGAATATAATTTTTTTCTGCATCTACCTCTGAAAAAATATTTGGGCTTCTAGCTGTGTGTGGGACTTGTTCTATTAGTCCATCTATACTGACCTCCATCAGGTTGCAAACTGAATATAATTTTTTTCTGCATCTAGCTCTGAAAAAATATTTGGCCTTCTAGTAGTGTGTGGGACTTTCTCTATTAGTCCATCTATACTGACCTCCATCCGGTTGCAAATTAAAAATAATTTTTATCTGCATCTAGCTCTGAAAAAATATTTGGCCTTCTAGCAGTGTGTGGGACTTTCTCTATTAGTCCATCTATACTGACCTCCATCAGGTTGCAAATTAAAAATAATTTTTATCTGCATCTACCTCTGAAAAAATATTTGAGCTTCTAGCTGTGTGTGGGACTTGTTCTATTAGTCCATCTATACTGACCTCCATCAGGTTGCAAACTGAATATAATTTTTTTCTGCATCTAGCTCTGAAAAAATATTTGGCCTTCTAGCAGTGTGTGGGACTTTCTCTATTAGTCCATCTATACTGACCTCCATCAGGTTGCAAATTAAAAATAATTTTTATCTGCATCTAGCTCTGAAAAAATATTTGGCCTTCTAGCAGTGTGTGGGACTTTCTCTATTAGTCCATCTATACTGACCTCCATCAGGTTGCAAATTAAAAATAATGTTTATCTGCATCTAGCTCTGAAAAAATATTTGGCCTTCTAGCAGTGTGTGGGACTTTCTCTATTAGTCCATCTATACTGACCTACATCAGGTTTCAAATTAAAAATAATTTTTATCTGCATCTACCTCTGAAAAAATATTTGGGCTTCTAGCTGTGTGTGGGACTTGTTCTATTAGTCCATCTATACTGACCTCCATCAGGTTGCAAACTGAATATAATTTTTTTCTGAATCTAGCTCTGAAAAAATATTTGGCCTTCTAGCAGTGTGTGGGACTTTCTCTATTAGTCCATCTATACTGACCTCCATCAGGTTGCAAATTAAAAATAATTTTTTTTCTGCATCTACCTCTGAAAAAATATTGGGCTTCTAGCTGTGTGTGGGACTTGTTCTATTAATCCATCTATACAGACCTCCATCAGGTTGCAAACTGAATATAATTTTTTTCTGCATCTACCTCTGAAAAAATATTTGGGCTTCTAGCTGTGTGTGGGACTTGTTCTATTAGTCCATCTATACTGACCTCCATCAGGTTGCAAACTGAAAATAATTTTTTTATGCATCTAGCTCTGAAAAAATATTTGGCCTTCTAGCAGTGTGTGTGACTTGTTCTATTAGTCCACCTATACTGACCTCCATCAGGTTGCAAATTCAAAATAATTTTTTGTCTGCATCTAGCTCTGAAATAATATTTGGCCTTCTAGCAGTGTGTGGGACTTTCTCTATTAGTCCATCTATACTGACCTCCATCAGGTTGCAAACTGAATATATTTTTTTTCTGCATCTACCTCTGAAAAAATATTTGGGCTTCTAGCTGTGTGTGGGACTTGTTCTATTAGTCCATCTATACTGACCTCCATCAGGTTGCAAATTCAAAATAATTTTTATCTGCATCTACCTCTGAAAAAATATTTGGGCTTCTAGCTGTGTGTGGGACTTGTTCTATTAGTCCATCTATACTGACCTCCATCAGGTTGCAAACTGAATATAATTTTTTTCTGCATCTAGCTCTGAAAAAATATTTGGCCTTCTAGTAGTGTGTGTGACTTTCTCTATTAGTCCATCTATACTGACATCCATCAAGTTGCAAATTAAAAATAATTTTTATCTGCATCTAGCTCTGAAAAAATATTTGGCCTTCTAGCAGTGTGTGGGACTTTCTCTAGTAGTCCATCTATACTGACCTCCATCAGGTTGCAAATTAAAAATAATTTTTATCTGCATCTACCTCTGAAAAAATATTTGGGCTTCTAGCTGTGTGTGGGACTTGTTCGATTAGTCCATCTATACTGACCTCCATCAGGTTGCAAACTGAATATAATTTTTTTCTGCATCTAGCTCTGAAAAAATATTTGGCCTTCTAGCAGTGTGTGGGACTTTCTCTATTAGTCCATCTATACTGACCTCCATCAGGTTGCAAATTAAAAATAATTTTTATCTGCATCTAGCTCTGAAAAAATATTTGGCCTTCTAGCAGTGTGTGGGACTTTCTCTATTAGTCCATCTATACTGACCTCCATCAGGTTGCAAATTAAAAATAATTTTTATCTGCATCTAGCTCTGAAAAAATATTTGGCCTTCTAGCAGTGTGTGGGACTTTCTCTATTAGTCCATCTATACTGACCTCCATCAGGTTGCAAATTAAAAATAATTTTTATCTGCATCTACCTCTGAAAAAATATTTGGGCTTCTAGCTGTGTGTGGGACTTGTTCTATTAGTCCATCTATACTGACCTCCATCAGGTTGCAAACTGAATATAATTTTTTTCTGCATCTAGCTCTGAAAAAATATTTGACCTTCTAGCAGTGTGTGGGACTTTCTCTATTAGTCCATCTATACTGACCTCCATCAGGTTGCAAATTAAAAATAATTTTTTTTCTTTATCTACCTCTGAAAAAATTTTGGGCTTCTAGCTGTGTGTGGGACTTGTTCTATTAATCCATCTATACAGACCTCCATCAGGTTGCAAACTGAATATAATTTTTTTCTGCATCTTCCTCTGAAAAAATATTTGGGCTTCTAGCTGTGTGTGGACTTGTTCTATTAGTCCATCTATACTGACCTCCATCAGGTTGCAAACTGAATATAATTTTTTTCTGCATCTAGCTCTGAAAAAATATTTGGCCTTCTAGTAGTGTGTGGGACTTTCTCTATTAGTCCATCTATACTGACCTCCATCAAGTTGCAAATTAAAAATAATTTTTATCTGCATCTAGCTCTGAAAAAATATTTGGCCTTCTAGCAGTGTGTGGGACTTTCTCTATTAGTCCATCTATACTGACCTCCATCAGGTTGCAAATTAAAAATAATTTTTATCTGCATCTACCTCTGAAAAAATATTTGGGCTTCTAGCTGTGTGTGGGACTTGTTCTATTAGTCCATCTATACTGACCTCCATCAGGTTGCAAACTGAATATAATTTTTTTCTGCATCTAGCTCTGAAAAAATATTTGGCCTTCTAGCAGTGTGTGGGACTTTCTCTATTAGTCCATCTATACTGACCTCCATCAGGTTGCAAATTAAAAATAATTTTTATCTGCATCTAGCTCTGAAAAAATATTTGGCCTTCTAGCAGTGTGTGGGACTTGTTCTATTAGTCCATCTATACTGACCTCCATCAGGTTGCAAACTGAATATAATTTTTTTCTGCATCTAGCTCTGAAAAAATATTTGACCTTCTAGCAGTGTGTGGGACTTTCTCTATTAGTCCATCTATACTGACCTCCATCAGGTTGCAAATTAAAAATAATTTTTTTTCTTTATCTACCTCTGAAAAAATTTTGGGCTTCTAGCTGTGTGTGGGACTTTCTCTATTAGTCCATCTATACTGACCTCCATCAGGTTGCAAATTAAAAATAATTTTTATCTGCATCTACCTCTGAAAAAATATTTGGGCTTCTAGCTGTGTGTGGGACTTGTTCTATTAGTCCATCTATACTGACCTCCATCAGGTTGCAAACTGAATATAATTTTTTTCTGCATCTAGCTCTGAAAAAATATTTGACCTTCTAGCAGTGTGTGGGACTTTCTCTATTAGTCCATCTATACTGACCTCCATCAGGTTGCAAATTAAAAATAATTTTTTTTCTTTATCTACCTCTGAAAAAATTTTGGGCTTCTAGCTGTGTGTGGGACTTGTTCTATTAATCCATCTATACAGACCTCCATCAGGTTGCAAACTGAATATAATTTTTTTCTGCATCTTCCTCTGAAAAAATATTTGGGCTTCTAGCTGTGTGTGGACTTGTTCTATTAGTCCATCTATACTGACCTCCATCAGGTTGCAAACTGAATATAATTTTTTTCTGCATCTAGCTCTGAAAAAATATTTGGCCTTCTAGTAGTGTGTGGGACTTTCTCTATTAGTCCATCTATACTGACCTCCATCAAGTTGCAAATTAAAAATAATTTTTATCTGCATCTAGCTCTGAAAAAATATTTGGCCTTCTAGCAGTGTGTGGGACTTTCTCTATTAGTCCATCTATACTGACCTCCATCAGGTTGCAAATTAAAAATAATTTTTATCTGCATCTACCTCTGAAAAAATATTTGGGCTTCTAGCTGTGTGTGGGACTTGTTCTATTAGTCCATCTATACTGACCTCCATCAGGTTGCAAACTGAATATAATTTTTTTCTGCATCTAGCTCTGAAAAAATATTTGGCCTTCTAGCAGTGTGTGGGACTTTCTCTATTAGTCCATCTATACTGACCTCCATCAGGTTGCAAACTGAATATAATTTTTTTCTGCATCTAGCTCTGAAAAAATATTTGGCCTTCTAGCAGTGTGTGGGACTTTCTCTATTAGTCCATCTATACTGACCTCCATCAGGTTGCAAATTAAAAATAATTTTTATCTGCATCTAGCTCTGAAAAAATATTTGGCCTTCTAGCAGTGTGTGGGACTTTCTCTATTAGTCCATCTATACTGACCTCCATCAGGTTGCAAATTCAAAATAATTTTTATCTGCATCTACCTCTGAAAAAATATTTGGGCTTCTAGCTGTGTGTGGGACTTGTTCTATTAGTCCATCTATACTGACCTCCATCAGGTTGCAAACTGAATATAATTTTTTTCTGCATCTAGCTCTGAAAAAATATTTGGCCTTCTAGTAGTGTGTGTGACTTTCTCTATTAGTCCATCTATACTGACATCCATCAGGTTGCAAATTAAAAATAATTTTTATCTGCATCTAGCTCTGAAAAAATATTTGGCCTTCTAGCAGTGTGTGGGACTTTCTCTAGTAGTCCATCTATACTGACCTCCATCAGGTTGCAAATTAAAAATAATTTTTATCTGCATCTACCTCTGAAAAAATATTTGGGCTTCTAGCTGTGTGTGGGACTTGTTCGATTAGTCCATCTATACTGACCTCCATCAGGTTGCAAACTGAATATAATTTTTTTCTGCATCTAGCTCTGAAAAAATATTTGGCCTTCTAGCAGTGTGTGGGACTTTCTCTATTAGTCCATCTATACTGACCTCCATCAGGTTGCAAATTAAAAATAATTTTTATCTGCATCTAGCTCTGAAAAAATATTTGGCCTTCTAGCAGTGTGTGGGACTTTCTCTATTAGTCCATCTATACTGACCTCCATCAGGTTGCAAATTAAAAATAATTTTTATCTGCATCTAGCTCTGAAAAAATATTTGGCCTTCTAGCAGTGTGTGGGACTTTCTCTATTAGTCCATCTATACTGACCTCCATCAGGTTGCAAATTAAAAATAATTTTTATCTGCATCTACCTCTGAAAAAATATTTGGGCTTCTAGCTGTGTGTGGGACTTGTTCTATTAGTCCATCTATACTGACCTCCATCAGGTTGCAAACTGAATATAATTTTTTTCTGCATCTAGCTCTGAAAAAATATTTGACCTTCTAGCAGTGTGTGGGACTTTCTCTATTAGTCCATCTATACTGACCTCCATCAGGTTGCAAATTAAAAATAATTTTTTTTCTTTATCTACCTCTGAAAAAATTTTGGGCTTCTAGCTGTGTGTGGGACTTGTTCTATTAATCCATCTATACAGACCTCCATCAGGTTGCAAACTGAATATAATTTTTTTCTGCATCTTCCTCTGAAAAAATATTTGGGCTTCTAGCTGTGTGTGGACTTGTTCTATTAGTCCATCTATACTGACCTCCATCAGGTTGCAAACTGAATATAATTTTTTTCTGCATCTAGCTCTGAAAAAATATTTGGCCTTCTAGTAGTGTGTGGGACTTTCTCTATTAGTCCATCTATACTGACCTCCATCAAGTTGCAAATTAAAAATAATTTTTATCTGCATCTAGCTCTGAAAAAATATTTGGCCTTCTAGCAGTGTGTGGGACTTTCTCTATTAGTCCATCTATACTGACCTCCATCAGGTTGCAAATTAAAAATAATTTTTATCTGCATCTACCTCTGAAAAAATATTTGGGCTTCTAGCTGTGTGTGGGACTTGTTCTATTAGTCCATCTATACTGACCTCCATCAGGTTGCAAACTGAATATAATTTTTTTCTGCATCTAGCTCTGAAAAAATATTTGGCCTTCTAGCAGTGTGTGGGACTTTCTCTATTAGTCCATCTATACTGACCTCCATCAGGTTGCAAATTAAAAATAATTTTTATCTGCATCTAGCTCTGAAAAAATATTTGGCCTTCTAGCAGTGTGTGGGACTTGTTCTATTAGTCCATCTATACTGACCTCCATCAGGTTGCAAACTGAATATAATTTTTTTCTGCATCTAGCTCTGAAAAAATATTTGACCTTCTAGCAGTGTGTGGGACTTTCTCTATTAGTCCATCTATACTGACCTCCATCAGGTTGCAAATTAAAAATAATTTTTTTTCTTTATCTACCTCTGAAAAAATTTTGGGCTTCTAGCTGTGTGTGGGACTTGTTCTATTAATCCATCTATACAGACCTCCATCAGGTTGCAAACTGAATATAATTTTTTTCTGCATCTACCTCTGAAAAAATATTTGGGCTTCTAGCTGTGTGTGGACTTGTTCTATTAGTCCATCTATACTGACCTCCATCAGGTTGCAAACTGAATATAATTTTTTTCTGCATCTAGCTCTGAAAAAATATTTGGCCTTCTAGTAGTGTGTGGGACTTTCTCTATTAGTCCATCTATACTGACCTCCATCAAGTTGCAAATTAAAAATAATTTTTATCTGCATCTAGCTCTGAAAAAATATTTGGCCTTCTAGCAGTGTGTGGGACTTTCTCTATTAGTCCATCTATACTGACCTCCATCAGGTTGCAAATTAAAAATAATTTTTATCTGCATCTACCTCTGAAAAAATATTTGGGCTTCTAGCTGTGTGTGGGACTTGTTCTATTAGTCCATCTATACTGACCTCCATCAGGTTGCAAACTGAATATAATTTTTTTCTGCATCTAGCTCTGAAAAAATATTTGGCCTTCTAGCAGTGTGTGGGACTTTCTCTATTAGTCCATCTATACTGACCTCCATCAGGTTGCAAATTAAAAATAATTTTTATCTGCATCTAGCTCTGAAAAAATATTTGGCCTTCTAGCAGTGTGTGGGACTTTCTCTATTAGTCCATCTATACTGACCTCCATCAGGTTGCAAATTAAAAATAATTTTTATCTGCATCTAGCTCTGAAAAAATATTTGGCCTTCTAGCAGTGTGTGGGACTTTCTCTATTAGTCCATCTATACTGACCTCCATCAGGTTTCAAATTAAAAATAATTTTTATCTGCATTTACCTCTGAAAAAATATTTGGGCTTCTAGCTGTGTGTGGGACTTGTTCTATTAGTCCATCTATACTGACCTCCATCAGGTTGCAAACTGAATATAATTTTTTTCTGAATCTAGCTCTGAAAAAATATTTGGCCTTCTAGCAGTGTGTGGGACTTTCTCTATTAGTCCATCTATACTGACCTCCATCAGGTTGCAAATTAAAAATAATTTTTTTTCTGCATCTACCTCTGAAAAAATATTGGGCTTCTAGCTGTGTGTGGGACTTGTTCTATTAATCCATCTATACAGACCTCCATCAGGTTGCAAACTGAATATAATTTTTTTCCGCATCTACCTCTGAAAAAATATTTGGGCTTCTAGCTGTGTGTGGGACTTGTTCTATTAGTCCATCTATACTGACCTCCATCAGGTTGCAAACTGAATATAATTTTTTTATGCATCTAGCTCTGAAAAAATATTTGGCCTTCTAGCAGTGTGTGTGACTTGTTCTATTAGTCCACCTATACTGACCACCATCAGGTTGCAAATTCAAAATAATTTTTTGTCTGCATCTAGCTCTGAAAAAATATTTGGCCTTCTAGCAGTGTGTGGGACTTTCTCTATTAGTCCATCTATACTGACCTCCATCAGGTTGCAAACTGAATATATTTTTTTTCTGCATCTACCTCTGAAAAAATATTTGGGCTTCTAGCTGTGTGTGGGACTTGTTCTATTAGTCCATCTACACTGACCTCCATCAGGTTGCAAATCGAATATAATTTTTTTCTGCATCTAACCCAGACAATAGTTTTGGCCTAATACCACAGTTTGGCCACTCAGCTCTGCTCGGTTCCCATCCATTGTTTTTTTGTGCAAACAACTCCAGAGTTGTGAATTAGTTAACCACCAAAATGAGTGGAAAAAGGCCTGCTGCTGGTGGAAAGGGGAATAGGCGTGTTGGGAAGGGGAAAAAAGGTTGTGTCCGTGGGGTAGGTGTTAAAGCAGCAGTAACATCTGCAGAAGAAAGACCATCTTCCAGCCAAACTAAAATGTCTACTTCTTTTAGCGGACAATGTGATAAGATCCCTTTCATACGGCCACGCCAATCGCTACAAATTCCAGATGAGGCACAAAAACAGCAGGTGCTTCAACGGATATCAAGTGCTCCTTTAAGTGGGCTCTCCTCCACATCAACTTCAACATCACAAATACTCCAGTCCTCAAAGGTGTCACCCCAATCGCACTTGCTTCCTCACAGCTCCCAAATCTCCAGCTGCCCGTCTGAGTATGAGGTAGAACAGATGGTTGAGTCTGCAGAGCTGTTTACTGATACTATAGCCTGGGAATCAGAGGTCGACTCCAGCGCTTCTGTGAATCCAGACGAGGAAATGATCTGCACTGATGCCCAGAATCTTTATGAGTCGGATCCAGGACCAGACGCAGAAGGTTCTGACCATAATGTAGACCCTCATTCCCAAACTGTAACTCCTGTTGGTGGAGACAATGAGGAAGATGATGATGAGACTCAAATACCTGATTGGAGCGACAACTTTAGTTTTTTGTCAGGGCAGGAACAGGTTGGCTCTGAGGACGACGGGTGTGATAACGCACAGGGTGATGATGATGAGGTTGGAGATCCCACTTACTGTCAACCCACAGTCAGCCAAGAGATGAGGTCAGCAGAGGAGGTGGAGGAAGATGCTAGTGACGACGAGGTCAGGTTGCGCCTTCCTGGACAGAGACGTAGTACTGGAAGCACGTCAACAACTGCATCCTCAAACACAACTCTGCCTCTCACCACAAGTCGTGGTGGCTCTTCAGGTCGCATGGGTGCTAAGCCTTGCATAGCCTGGGCATTTTTTCAGATCGATAAAGATGACCCAACTCGTGTTATCTGTAACATTTGTCAGCAAAAGCTAAGTAGAGGCCAAAAAATACATAGTTTGAGTACTTCATGCATGAACCGGCACATGGACATGAAGCATAAGTTGCAGTGGGAAGCTCAGTGTGCTACAATGCGGCCTAGCCGGCCGGGCCAACCACCGTCTGCCATATCTTGTGCATCCGCGGCCTCTTCATCCTCTGTGACTGGGGGGACAGCAGTCACACCTGTTTTGGGGCGCAGACCTGCCACCTCTTTACCCGCAACAGCCAGCGTGATTGGCAGGTCATCATTTTCTTTGGAGGTGGTAACACCAGCTGGTGTTGAGCGCTGTCCGACATCGATAGCACCACCTTTGGATCAAGGCAACCTAACATGTCCGCCTGCATCTTCCTCACAGACCGGCAGTTTGCCGGGGACACCCTTATCAACCCCGTCTAAGCACAATAGCCAGCCCTCGGTCCCTCAGATGTGGACAAGTAAAAGACCATTTCCTCCTAGCCATGAGAAAGCTAAGAGGTTGAATTTCACCATCTGCAAGCTCTTGGCTACAGAAATGCTGCATTTCCGCCTGGTGGACACAGAGGATTTTCGAGACCTTATGTCCGTCGCAGTGCCCCAGTACCAGATGCCCAGTCGGCACTACTTCTCAAAGAAAGGTGTGCCTGCGCTACACCAGCATGTCGCACACAACATCACCGCTTCTTTGAGAAACTCTGTGTGTGACAGGGTGCATTTCACCACAGACACTTGGACGAGTAGGCATGGACAGGGGCGTTACATGTCGCTGACTGGGCACTGGGTAACTATGGTGACAGCAGGACAAGGGGCTGCTGTCCAAGTCTTGCCGTCCCCACGAGTTGTGCGTCAATCCTCTTTATGTCAAAGTTCCTCCACTGCTTCTGCCTCCTCAACCTCCTCTCGGTCTTCCACCTGCACCCAAAGCCTGTCTGGTCATGCCACAAGCTTTCTAACTGCGCAGAAGGGATCCTGCACACCTCCTTACTATGCTGGCAGTAGGGCTCAACGTCATCAGGCGGTTTTTACTTTGAAATGTCTGGGAAATGTGAGTCACACAGCTGAGGAGTTGTGGTCAGCTCTGGAGAACCAATTTCATGAATGGTTGTCTCCACTGGACCTGAAACCAGGGAAGGCCGTGTGCGACAATGCTGCAAACCTGGGTGCGGCCCTTCGCCGGGGCAATGTCACACACGTGCCTTGTATGGCTCACGTGTTGAACCTGGTTGTCCAGCAATTTTTAGCCCACTATCCCAGACTAGATGGCCTTCTGCAGAGGGCACGGTCGCTGTGTGCTCACTTCCGCCGTTCGCATCCCGCAGCTCAGCGACTTACATCTCTACAGAAGTCGTTGGGCCTGCCACTTCACCGGTAAAATGCGATGTGCCTACCCGGTGGAATTCAACTCTGCACGTGTTGCAGCGACTGTGGCAGCACCGACAAGCCCTGGTGCAATACGTTCTGACGTATAGCCTGGGCCAACGAGATCCAGAGGTGGGGCAAATCACGCTGGAGGAGTGGTCTCAGATCAGGGACCTATGCGCCCTTCTGCACAGTTTTGAAATGGCGACGAAGATGTTTAGTGCTGACGATGCCATTATCAGCATGACTATTCCGGTGATTTACATGCTGGAGCACATGTTAAACAGAATTCAGAGTCAGGTGGTGGCACAAGAGGAGGTGGAGGAAGTAGAGGAGGAGGAGTTGTATGCGGAAGGGCTAACATCTGCAAGGTCCAGACGGTCGGCAGCACCAAGGCGGCAGGCATGTGAGGGTGGGGGAGATGGTTTTACCAGGGCGCATGGTAGCAGCCAAACTAGTGAGGAAGGTGCAGGAACCCAGGAAGAAGTGGAGGACGAACTGATGGAAGACTCATCAGATGAGGGAGACCTTGATCACATTTCTGTTGTGCGAGGTTGGGGGGAGAGGACAGAGGAAGGAAGCATGATTGTTACCTCGCCACCAACACAACAGGGACTTGGTGCTCCTGGATACGCAACACACATGAGTGCCTTCTTGCTGCACTACCTGCAACATGACCCTCGAATTGTGAGAATTAGAAATAATCCTGACTACTGGATTGCCACACTGTTAGATCCCCGGTACAAAAGTAAATTTGCCGAAATTATTCCTGCCATAGAAAGGGATGCACGCATGCATGAGTATCAGCAGAGACTGTTGCAGAATCTTACATGTGCTTTTCCACAAAACACCAGTGGTGCACGTAGTGAATCTCACAGTTCCAACTTGCCAACCGTGGGACCGTCAAGTGTTCAGCACTCAAACCGTAACAGAACCACAGTATCTGCTGGTAACATCAATTTTGCGGAATCATTTCACCACTTTTTTAGCCCATCCTTTGCAAGGCCACAGGAGACAAGAAGTCTGACACATAGTCAACGCCTAGAGACGATGGTACAGGAGTATCTCCAAGTAAACATTGAAGCCATGACTGTGTCACTGGACCCTTGCTCTTTTTGGGCTTCCAATCTGGATAAATGGCCGGAGCTAGCCACTTACGCCTTGGAGATCTTGTCATGCCCCGCAGCCAGCGTTCTGTCTGAACGTGTGTTCAGCGCTGCTGGTGGTGTGCTGACAGATAAGCGCACGCGGCTCTCCACTGATAATGTAGACAGACTCACTTTCATAAAGATGAACAAATCATGGATCCGAAACGACTTTTCTACCCCTGTGTCATCCAGGGGAGAGTAAAAGCTTGATGATTGGTTAAAATCACCCTACCAACCGTTTTAAGCTTTCAAATTACTAATCATGTTTATCTGTATCTTGGCTGGAAAATAATTTGGGCTTTGTAGCAGTGTGCAGCACTGATCCTATTAGGCCATCTATACTAAGCTCCACCAGATTTAAAATTAATAATAATTTTTAGCTGCATCTAGCCTGGAAAATAATTTTGGGGCTCCGAGATGCGCAAGACACATAAGTGCCTTCTTGCTGCACTACCTGCAACATGACCCTCATATTGTCAGAATTCGAAGAAATCATGACTACTGGGTTGCCACACTCTTAGATCCCCCAAACTTTTCGATCAACCTTTTCATTTTAATAGAGACCAAAAAAATTGTCATTTTTGAAATTATAAGCATTAGCAGGTTATTAGAAACTGAAATCAAACAGTTTTCAACTCAAAACTTTATTCTAGGTGATGTTACATTTTCACATAGGACCCCTTGTACGAAAGGAGCTTCTGAACTCTCTCGTCCATTGAATTTGTCAGGTTTTGGATGGTTTCTGCTTCAATTGTTTTGCATGAGGACAGAATACCCTCCCAGAGCTGTTGCTTAGATGTGAACTGCCTCCCGCCATCATAGACACTCCTTTTGATGATGCTCCAGAGGTTCTGAATGGGGTAGAGGTCAGGGGAGCATGGGGGTCACACCATAAGTTTGTCCCCTTTTATGCCCATATGAGCCAGAGATGCAGATGTTTTATGTGCAGCATGAGATGGTGCATTATCATGCAAAAAAATGATCTTGCTGTGAAATACACGGTTCTTCTTCTTGAACCATGGCAGGAAGTGCTGTTTGAGAAAATCCACATACATTATGGAGTTCATCTTTAGCGCCTTCAGGGATCCTAAAGGGGCCGACAATCTCTCTCCCCATGATTCCAGCCCAAAACATTACTCCACCTCCTCCTTGTTGGCGCTGTAGCCGTGTTTGCGTGGGGTGTCCATCAACCAGCCATCCTCCACTCCATCCATCTGGACCATCGAGCGCTGCACGGCACTCATCCGTGAACAAAACAGTTTTGAAATCAGTCTTCATGTAATGTTTAGCCCACTGGAGCCGTTTCTGCTTGTGTGAAGTGGATAGAGGAGGTCGACAGGATGGCGTATGCACAGCTGCAAACCTCTGAAGGACCCTGCATCTTGTTGTTCGGGGGACGTTGGAGGCACCAGCAGCTTCAAAAACTTGTCTGCTGCTATGACAAGGCTTTTTTGCCGCTGCTCTTTTAACCTGACGTAATTGCCTGTAGGAAAGAGTCCTCAATTTGCCCTTATCAGCACGCACACGTGTGTACTGTGAATCAGCTACATACTTCTTGATTGCCAAGACACTTCATCCTGATCATCGCACAATGTTGATTGTAGTCATGCCTTGACCTAAACACTCCACAATTTGTTGCTTCTCAGCAGCCGACACATCCTTTTTCTTTCCCATTTTGGCAGAAAATGTAGGCTGCTTAATAATGTGAGACAGCCTTCTTAAGTAGTCTTGCCTTTCATTGGACACACCTGCCAAACTAATTAGCACAGGTGTCTGCAATTGCTTACAGTGATATAAAGAGCCCTGACACACATCACCATCAATGAGTTTAACTGACAAACAAACAAATTCTTCCCTTATCACTCCTAAACACTTTTTGCATAATAATTTGGAACACAGTGTACATGTGCTTTTCCACAAAACACCAGTGGTGCACGTAGTGAATCTTACAGTTCTAACTTGCCAACCGTGGTCTGTATGGAGTTGTTCAATAAAGGGCCCAAAATTAAGATAACATAGATGGGAGAGGTCTCTATGAATAGGAATTCCTAAGTATTTGATACCCTGTGAGGGCCAGGCAAAGGGAAAGTTGGACTGGATGGAATCCTATATGGATTTGGGGAGGGAGACATCGAGGGCCTCAGACTTCGCTGCATTGATTTTAAAATTTGACCATGTAACAAAGTGATCTATTTCAGCCATAACAGCATGGATGGATATATGTGATTGAGTGATATATACTAGGACATCATCAGCAAATAGAGAACACTTGTACTCGGTGCCTCCCACCTCAATCCACCTAATATTGGGGTTATGGCGAATTGATGAGAGCAGGTGCTCCGTCACTAGGATGTATAAGAGAGGGGACAGAGGACATCCCTGCCTTGTCCCATTGGTGATTGTGAAAGGTGATGAAAATGTTCTGATGCACCCCCTGGGCCTTGGGACACCCGGAGCCGGACCCTTTTTGGTGGATGCTGGTGGTTGTAGTCTTCGTGGCGGCGACCCGGTTCCGTGGCTCAGGGTGCTCAAACCAGTGGCGGCACTATTTATGTGGTTTTGATGTTTAAATGTCCGACTACGCCACCCGTGGATTGCGGTCAGAGTGAACCGCCGCTGCAGGGCAGACCGCTGAGGCTGGTGTTGTGGGTGCAGCAGAGCGTAGCATAACTCCCCACGGGAGGAGTATAGCCTCAGGGCAGTGTATGCGGAGGATGGGGGTGATGGTGCAGGGCAGCAGCAGTAACGACACGGAGTCAGTGATGCAGTCCAGGGCCTTTACTCACAGTTCTTATTATCCAGACCACGTCTGCAGGTAACGGCTGCCCACGTCGTACTGTGCTCACCAGGTGAGGGGCTCAGACAACTCCCAGATAACTTTGGAGCGCTTCACAGGACCCCCTTTGTGTGTCCTTTGTCTGGCCTTTCTTACCAACCCTTCTGTCCGGCTGCCTTGGGCCTCCTCTTGGTAAACTTGGCGCCAGTTTCCCTGACCCTATGTGGTGCCTTCCTAGCGGGTGCAGCGAGGGGCTGCGCCACATAAAATGTCACAGCCTCCGATTTCTAGCTGAGGGTCGTTTCCTGCCTCCACTAGTTTCGGGGACCGGTCTCCCCCTTTGGCCTGACCCCTCCACGCAGGTGGATTCGGGCGTGCGGTGGCGACTCGCCCGTCCGCATCCCTGGGATCCCTTCATTCCTCGTTCCTGGAGCCTTCTCCGCTCCTCTTCCTTCCTTCTCCCTCTTCCAGGCCTGGGCCTCTGTTACTAGGCCCGCCTCCGGAGCAGAGCTCATGCAGAGCCCCTGCTCCCTGCCACTTCTGCTCAGACTTCTCTGCACTGAACTAAGATGGTGCCCACCTTTTATACTCCCTTCTCAATGCACCCAGGAACTGCTTCCTCCCTGCTCCTGCACTACAGGGTTCCCCTTCCTCAGTGTTCCCTCCCCCCACTCCAGCCAGGGACAGGGACTGTCGTGCCCATCTCAGAGGCATATTGGTCGCCCTGCCCCACGGCAATGTGGTGTAATGCATGCAGGTGTCGGGTCCTGATCCACACTCCATCCTTACCTGAGAGTGAGATATCACACTTCTGGGTGAGGTGCAATACCTCTGTAGCAACCGAGCCCTCAGGGTGCTACAGTTCCATTTATCTTCAGCCTAGGTGACGTATTGCGATACAGGGCCGTGATTTTGGCTATAAAAGGGTCCCCTAGACCCCTACCCCAAGCTTTTTAAGAGAATCATATATGGTATGCCAGGAGACTCTATGGAATGCTTTCTCAGCATCCAACGAGAGTATCTAATTACAAATTTTTAACTGCATCTAGCCCAGGAAATACTTTGTGCCTAGTAGCAGTGTCTGCTAGTCAGCGGATTATCCCGACTGTTAAGCAAGCTACACCACCTGTAGTTTGGACACTTAATTTTTTCAAAGGAAATGCTTCGGGACCACGGGATACTCAGTGAAGAGCATCAGGAGGCACCCAAAGGCATAGGGGCTGGGACTGGCAGTAGGATGCCTTGCGGTGGACAGCCGAGCTCGATCCTTAAAAAAACTTTTTAACTGCAGCAGCTTTAGTGGACGCTACTGGAGCTGGAATTACGCGGCTGCTGGCATGAGACTTGCCCTCCAATAGATCCTTGTAAATGGATTTAAAGTGTATTCATTCAAATTAGAGAGACAATTTAAATTAAAAAGCTTAGAGCTGCCTCCACCACAGGGGGGCTCGCTCGACCCACCAGCGGACAGGCACCAGTATTGGAAGAGGGGGGCTGGCCGTCAGGGTTCACCGCGGCTCTGGCACAAACCCGGCGACACGGAGGTGGCACGGGCAGGAGCGGACTGAACGTGTCGGCTTCTCACTTTTTGGATTTTAGAAGGGCATGACATGCCTATATCTGTGTCTCCCCCTCCTTTTACTCCTCCACCTCTTTTCTTTTCGCATGACTATATGTACTTGTCACTTTTCCATGTGTTAGTTGTGTCTTCTGAGCAGTTTGTCAGCTTTTGGACACCTTTGAAGGTGTTTTCTATGTGTTTCTATGTGTTTTTGTTTGCCTGCCATTGGTTTTAACGGTGTTCGAAGGTGTTCGACGAACAGTTCGACGAACAGTTCGGCGAACACACGGGTGTTCGACGAACCGAACCGAACTCGAACACTACGGGGGTGGCTCAACACTATTCCTTACTTGCCTTCTATTTAGTTTTTCTGCTTTTACTTATATTGTTTATCCCCATATAGTATGTGCTCCATGGATAATGCTACCAGTTGTGCATCTTGTGAGATGTATGCACGCCTTGAACAGCCATTTGAGGGTGAATATGTCTGCGCTTGATGTCACGAGTTACATGTTTGGAAGCCCAGATACTGGATCTAAATGTGCAGCTAGCAACACTCAGGAGCACTGCAAACCTGGAGAGGAGTTTAGAGCTCGCTGAGCTTGCAATGGTTGGGGCCAGTGATATGGAGGAGGGTGGAGGTGGGGAGGATCAGGACCCAAAAGTAGGTAGCTGGGTAACAGTTAGAAGAAGAGGTAAGGGGAAAAGTGCCCGGGAGCCCCGTCCTGATCTGGCACAAGGTCTGTGTGTTCACCATTGATTCATAAAGCTGTGGTGGTCACAGCATTTTTTTCTGTCTTGTACTAATCTGACTTATCTCTGGGTGGGCTTTTGTACTTTAGAACTGATGATCTCTGGACCCATTGAGATAATGATCATGATATAGAATTTAAATTATGCGAGATACATACTTTAGTTCTTAATATCCATTTCAGAATCATGTATTGCAACTATATTTACTGTTACAAATGGTTGCTATTATAAAGCTGTATATGTATGAAATTTATAATATATGCTATCTATGTATATTTCTATCTCTGGAATGTATGAATTATAATTTTGTATCATGTTCACCACTAAACTCTGATGACATAATCATGGTGCCAAATAATATTTTCATCTAGAACCACACTGCCCAAGTCTTTTTAATTAGTCTTTTTAGGGGCTATTTTATAAAAGGGCTTTGTCTGTTGACTGTGTAATTTTATAATTTTTGATGTAATAAACTTGCAAATTTTGATAGCACATGAATTACTACTCTTTGATTTATTATAATGAGGTATGAGAATTAATGCATTTAATATTGGGTATCCTCATTATTCTTTCGAATAGAACATTATATTGGAAATGAGTCTAACTATCCGTTTATGCGTGTTTATACTTGTCTTTTTGGTGGATATAGGCTCAGCAATGGACTTTCGTAGTCGTTATGCAAATTGGTCTATACAGCTCATGGACATATTTGGTAATGGGACTACAAGTGGAACAGAATCTCCTTCACAGCAATGTCATGAATTACAAAATAATCTTAAAAAACTTTTATATAAATGCACCAGACCCTGGTGGAACAAGGCTTCACTGGAACAGTATCTGAGTAAGGAAATCATCCATAGAGGACTTCGTGTACAGGTATTTCCTTCCTGTCCTTTAGAGGACGCTAATTTCAAATTACGCTGGGAAGAAGCTAGTAAAAATTGTTCACGTATAATGCTTGAGCTTTTGATCGGCCTTGATAAAACAGCTAGATAATCAAGAAACTGAAATAGATAAAATACAAAAAGAACTAAAAAAATCACTATCCAAAGAGGCCTGGGACACTCTGGATAGAGAACTTATGAAAGATCTTGATAAGTGGGAATCAGAAATAAAACAATATAAAATGAAGAAATATCATCGGG
This sequence comes from Phyllobates terribilis, assembly GCF_046119375.1. Taxonomy (NCBI): domain Eukaryota; kingdom Metazoa; phylum Chordata; class Amphibia; order Anura; family Dendrobatidae; genus Phyllobates; species Phyllobates terribilis. The sequence continues at coordinate 50,971,522 of NW_027362768.1, read as the reverse complement.
ATGTATCTGACTACAAAAATGGGCGTGTCTATAAATGGTATCATAATCAACTACCAAGTCAGAGATTTCGCTCACAGTCTAGACAGGACTCTATTTCTTCTAGTGACAGCTCCTCCGCGGTCCATTTTTTGGACAAGTGCCATATTCCAGAGGACGATCCAGGCCCAAGGCAGGGAGGGCGTATGGAAACCCGCTACACTACCTCCAACAACCTCAAGAAAAAGCAGGGGTCGGCATGGAGAAAAAAGTAGAGCAAGACGAATTAAAGGTAATAAACCTCTCTGATAGAGCCCTTACAAAAGAGGAATTAGAGGTGCTTGCTAGGGGGTTGACTTTTTCGCCTGTAGCAAACTTCAATTGCTTTACAGCTATAAAGGATATTCAACTATTTAGTCGCAAACTTCTCTTGAAGAGACATTTTTCAAGATCACAGGATGAATTCCTCCAAGGTGCTACACTGGAGGAAAGAGAGGCACTATCTGTGCTTGAATCTTTCCTTGCAGAGCAGGATGATTCATCTAACTTCCCATTGCATATAAAGAAAAAATCCACAGCTTTCCCTCTTTTGTCCGCCTGTCCTTCAATAGAACTATTCACCAAGTTGGTGGTACAGGATTTGAGATTGCTTCCGGGCCATAGATCCCATGATAACCTCAACCCTAAGCAAAGAACAGCACTAAAAGAACTTAGAACAATGAAGGATATTGTAATTAAAAGGGCAGATAAGGGGGGGAATGTCGTAATATGGCCCACAGCAAAATATGAAAAAGAAGCCTTTAGGCAATTATCAGATTCATCATGCTATCGGAGATTAGATAGCAGTCCTGATGACTGCAGTGGAGAAAAATATTATCCCAAAATCTATCTTTGAGGGATTGATTTCAGATTACCCCACTACACCTACACTGTACCTTTTCCCGAAGGTGCATAATAATATTACTGAACCCCTGGGGCGGCCAATAGTGTCGGGCATGAATGGACTGTGCGAACCAGTTTGTAAATTTCTTTATCATTATCTAAAGCCACTTGTACAAAATCTTCCCTCATACATTAAAGACTCAACAGATTTGTTGGTTAGACTCCAGTTCATAACTTTTGACATATGATATTATCATGGCAACTGAGGACGTTGAGTCTTTATATACGTTAATAAATCATGAGTTGTTAAAGACGGGAGGGGATCTCGCTTCTTCTCAGGTAGACGAATTAGAAATAAGGATTTCCTATAGGAATGACGCTTCAAATAAGACACTCACTACAGACTGTCTCAAGAGAATGATTCTGTTTATTTTAAGATGTAATGTAATTATATACCCCAATCAACGTGGGTTGTGCTTTGATACATGCGTATGAGATTATGTAAATAATATGTTATCCTTGGCGTAAAATAATTAAATAACAGGTGCTTGTCAATACATCTGCAGGATATTCATGATCAAGCAATGTGAACTGAGGTCTAAGATGGTAGACATGCAAGAATTAGGAGCATGTTCACACTAGCAAAAAGAAGCAAAACCTGCAAAAGACAAAAGACAAAAATATATCTCATACCCTACCATCATTATATATAAATGTAAAGCAAAGTTGCATAATAAATATAGGGTACTTAGTGAACTATTTTTGATCAAAAAAAGTATACAAGCCGTCCCACCAGCGGCAAGGTGACCCTAAATTGGGACGGTACCTATACTGCCTATATTAAAAACCTTACTGTATATCAAAGTTGAAGCAATGCATATAAAAGGGTAGACAAATAGGACCGGGTCCCAACTCCAGACCACCCAGGCCCGTGGTAAGCTACATATATACCAGTCAGCTCAACAAAGGGGATGCCACACCCTTAAATTGCACAGAATGCAAACAAGACAAAAAACCAGACAATGTGAACTGAGGTCTAAGATGGTAGACATGCAAGAATTAGGAGCATGTTCACACTAGCAAAAAGAAGCAAAACCTGCAAAAGACAAAAGACAAAAATATATCTCATACCCTACCATCATTATATATAAATGTAAAGCAAAGTTGCATAATAAATATAGGGTACTTAGTGAACTATTTTTGATCAAAAAAAGTATACAAGCCGTCCCACCAGCGGCAAGGTGACCCTAAATTGGGACGGTACCTATATTCATGATGTATGATACTCCCAACATCCTTTCTCACTGATAATACTGAATACAGTCCAGGTCATGGTGAACTTAGGGAGTTTGCTGGTGGTGATATATCGGAACTTTATTTTGTGTACAGACATAGGACAAGTATGATAATTATGAACCAATGAGCCAATTCTTATAAAGGTCATGAGAACACTACAAGAAAACAGAACAAACAAAAGTATTGCTAAATAAGGATTATCTGACTGAAAAACAAGTCTTCTTAAAGGCAATGATTTGAAGCTGAACCATTATTTTAACAATTCCCCTCTTTTTATCATCTTGTCATAGTGTCTGTCCCTCATGTCCCTACCTAAATTCTAGGCCTGCAAATTAACCCTACTTCACGACATCACGGGGCTTTCCCTCCGTATATAGTGGGATGCCAGTCCTGCTGCGCATCCGTTCAAATTAATTTGTAATCAGACCCACTGTCCCTTACTTTCCCTACCATTTTCTGAGTATAGTTGCTATATGTATAGAGGGATTGTCAGGTATATGTCTACTTTATTATAATAGACTGCTGTGTATATACAACTACAAGTTATATGTTCGGTATCTTTGAGTAAATAGTAGCAGAGAGTTCAGCATCTATCAGGTTCCATCCTCTGCTAGTAGGATTTGCTTTTCAGACCAATGGTTTTGCGCAGAACATACAATCCGATAAGTCTGCTGCAGTCATCTTGTTGCAGAAGATGCATTCTCGCTGTGCTGTGGTTATTATTGTAGTCAGGACTTGGGTTTGTTTCACTTCAGTGCATGTATCAATTTTATGTTGGGATTTACCTGGAAAACATTTACAATTAGAAGCAAGAATTTTCTTTATCATCATCACAAAAAGTTTTATGATTATTGCAACCACCACTATTATAAACACAGCCTGGATCAAGAAATGTATGACACCACTTATCCACCCTCCAACTCCCCTAAATAAGTTTAAAGGATTCATCCAAGCGAGCCACTCGGGTAGTGGTAAATTATCTAAGGCATTTGCCTTCCGCACACCTTCTTTGATCCGTTGTGCTTGTTCTATATCATGTGTGACTTGCATTAAACCAGTGGGATTTATAAAATGGCAACATGCTGGACCTACAACCTGGCAAAAACCTCTTTACGAGGCAGTAAGCTAGTCTAGCACCATAGAGTGTTGATTAGTGATCATTATCAGTTGTTTCATGTAAGCGGATTCCACATTAATTGCATCAAATAAATAATCAGTTATATTATCAAAAAGGTCCCCCAGCTCCTCTATCATCTGGGCATTTCTCATTGTGCCAAAGGTTACCCCCAAGGGACCAGTTAACACCATTCTTGCCTTGAGATACCAGGGTGTTCCCATGAGATGTTTTCTCAGGGGGGGGGAGTTATACTCCTTTTTGCAAGCATATGGCTGGGCACATTCTTATAGGGGAAGTCTTCATCTTCCCAAACCCATGTGGCAGGCTCTAATCTAGCCAATGTACAGGTGCCTTCTGCACCTTTGGGTATCCATCGGTAGGCCTTGTCCCCACATACTATATATACGCCCTTTGGCAACTGAAATTGAAATTCATTTAAAAATGCCATAACGATAGTTACTAAACGTACTGTTTTTGGGTATAAACACCAAGAATCCTCTAAATCGGTAGTGACTGCTCTATAGTATTGGAGAACCAAACATTTTGGTTGGGTGTTAATACTTATGGATATTTCGGATGCACCATCTCCCAATTGGCCTTCCCTTGTTTCTTCATCTATATATATAGCTCCTCTTTCTGTACATTGGTGGGTATCTCCTACGGTAAAGAGGTGTTCCTTTGTCCAATTCCTATGGATATGCCTTTCCAGGCAAGTTGGTTTACATTGCTGGCCACATTTACTGACAACATAAGGGACAGGGTTTTTTTGCTGCGAAGCTGAGCTTCAATTGTTGATCAGGTATTTTTCCCAAGTAATGTCTATTACTTTCCTTGTTTCTCCAGGTACCATCAAATTCCGCAAATTCATATATATTATTTTTGTCTTTGCTAGTTAGTGGCTCGGTCAAATTGACCTGAAACCAGGGCTGTTTGGTCCATCCCGTAATTGGCAGAGCTGATAAAGTTTTACTCTCTTGGGACGGTAAATTTAATGCATACATGTCCCAACATCTTTCCCTAAGGATCTCATCTTCAGGGATGGGGGTTGCATAATAGGACATAGTTTTTGCAGCTATGGGGGCATGTGTGCAAATCCAACAATTTGAAAGATTCCTAGCGCGGGCTACATAATCATGATATTTTACAAACTTATTACTCCACTGTTTTGTTTGATCATCATCCCACTCTATTGGTATCTGGGCACCCCTTTTTCCTTGGAATGACACAAGTAATATAACCACATGGAGAAAGTAATACTTCCCAAAGCCCATTCTTTTGGTTTAATTCTTGTAGAACTTCTTGCAATGTGAAGCGTGGATCCAGGTAGGTTTTCCCTCCACCTTTACTGACGTAGGTGTTGTCAATTGGATTTGGTAAGGTCCTTCAAATCGTGGATCCAAGCTTTTCCTTATGTGTTTTCGTATCGTCACCCAGTCCCCAGGGTTGAGGCTGTGCGTGCCTTGCAAAGAGGTAGGATCTGGAATGGAACTGAAAACACGGTCATGAATCTGTTGTAACACAGTTTGTAAAGCTCCCACATATGATGTCATATTTGAATGTAAGGCCTGCAAATGTTGAGGGAAATAAAGCCCAGTCTTTGGTGGTCCCCCAAACAATATCTCATACGGACTGAGACTAGTTTTCCTCATTGGGGTTACTCTAACAGAAGTACAATGCTATGGGGAGGCACTCAGTCCAGGGCTTTCCTGTTTCTGCCATTGCCTTTTGTATTTTTGATTTGAGTGTACCATTCAGTCTTTCCACCCTACCACTGCTCTGTGGGTGGTAGGGAGTATGGAAAGACTGTTGGATCCCTAAGGCGTCCAAAATTTCCTGACAAACTTGAGAAGTGAAATGGCTACCTCTGTCACTTTCTATCACCTCAGAGACTCCATATCTGCACACCACTTCAGAGAGCAGTTTCTTGTCTACTGTTTTAGCATTAGCTTTTGCAACTGGCCAGGCCTCTGGCCATGATGAGAATAAGTCGATACAGACAAGCACATATTCATAAATGCCTACCTTCGGAAGCTGAATGAAATCTATCTGAAGTTGCTGAAACGGGTATAATGGTCTCACGGTGCACTTTGGTGGCACTTTCACCATTTTTTCCCACATTATGACATGCACAGATGATGCATCCCTGTATGAATTTAACAGCAGCATAATGGAATCCTGGTGCTACCCAATAGATCTTTACCTGACTTACCATTGCATCCTTGGACTGATGGGTTGGTCCATGAGAAAGAGTGCACATCATAGAGTACAGGGATCTTGGCAGACAGTATTTGCCATCTGCTCTCCACAGTCCATCCTTTCCCTGTTTAGCTGAGTGTTTAGTCCATTCTTCCTTTACTGGTGCAGAGGCCTGATCCTGTAGGCTCTGCAAGAGATCCAGGTCCACATTCCCAGACACTAGCACAGTGTATGTTTCTACTGGGAGGGGCAACAGGGCTGCAGCTTTTGCAGCTGCATCCGCCCTCCTGTTTCCCTCAGCCTCTTTTGTGCACTCTTTGGTGTGAACTCCAATGCTCTGTGGAGTTGTGCTACTGCTTCTGCATTCTTTATTGGTTTACCAGAAGAACCAATAAACTTTCTGCTTTTCCATATGGGACCATAATCATGGCAAATGCCAAATGCGTAGCAACTGTCTGTAAAAACATTCGCAATTCTGTTTTCTGCAATTATACATGCTTCAGCGAGTGCTTTTAACTCAGCTTCCTGGGCAGACATTCTAGGGGACAGTGCCTCATCCTTTAATACTTCATTTTGACTGACTATGGCATAGCCTGTATGTAGTATCGGGAGCCATCTACATATAGCTCTAGATCCACCTCGGAAATTGTTGTTTCTTGTACATTGGCTAGTGGTTTAGTTTCTGCGTCCTTTAACTCAAAGCAGTTATGCTCAAGGTGTAATGTTTCATCATCAATTGGTTCAGGTATTAGTGTGGCAGGGTTAAGAGTTGTACACCTTCTGATAGTGACATTTGGGGGAGTCAATAATGCCACCTCGTACTTGGTCAATCTGCTCATGGACAGGTGTTTTGTCCTGGCCTGGAGCAGAAGTTCCTGTACTGAATGGGGAGCTTAAATTTCTAGTGCATTGTCTAGCACTATATCAGCCACCTTTTCTTTCAACATTGCACAGGCGGCTACCGCTCTGATGCATGAGGGTGCCCCCTTTGCAACAACATTGAGCTGAGCAGAGTAGTATCCTAGAGGACGATGTCTACCTCCATGTTTTTGGGTGAGCACACTTTTAGCATGCCCCCCTGATTTAAGACAGAAAAGGAAAAATGGTAGGCCGTAGTTGGGGATTTCTAGTGCTGGTGCTGAGAGAATGGCGTCCTTGAGCATTTGAAACCCCTGTTTTTCTTCTAGGGTCAGCAAATAAAGCTGACCCTTATTGCATGCAGAGAGCACGTCAAATAGGGGCTGCATCATGGCAGATGCAGAAGGAATCCACTCTCTACAGTAGCTGACCAGCCCCAGGAATGTTCTTAATGCGCTGGAAGTTGTTGGTTCTACAGCCTGACTGATTGTTGTTTTTTTTTTTTTTTTTCCTTTCTGGAGTGATATGTTTGAGTGGGAATGAGATACAATGTCCTAAGAACACTACTCTTTCCTTTGCAATTTGCAGTTTTTCCTTGGATACCTTGCAACCTTCGTGGTACAAGAAGATTAGTAAAGATAATGTCTCTTTTAAACATACATCCTTACTTGGGGTACACAACAGTAGATCATCCACATACTGAAGTAGCTGAATGTCTTGATTCTCAGGATGCCAAGAGAGAAGTACTCCTGCCATTGCCTCTGAGAACATGGAGGGAGAAGTTGCTCCCCCCTGAGGTAACCGGGTCCAGCAATACTGCTTTCCTCCATGGATGAAGGCAAACAGCAGCTGGCTCTCATCATCTATTGGCACTGAGAAGAAGGCATTACTAAGGTCAATCACTGTGAAAAATTTTGCATTAGATGGAATTTGATTCAATAGGGTATGTGGATTTGGTACTCTGGGCGTGTCTACAACCATTAATTTATTAATCTCTCTCAAATCATGGACCATACATTCCTTGATTATACCTTTTTCTAGGTATTTATTCACCTGTAGTGCAATTGCTTCTGTTTGCTCCTTGCTCAGGGGATATTGTCTCATACGTACCGGTGCAACACGAGGCTTCAACCTAATTGTCACTGGGGTTATTTTTAACAGTCCAACATCCGTTTTATCTTGTACCCATAGTACGGTTGGTACGTTACCAGGCATCTCCTGTATGTCGTCATCGAGACCTGTATCCACCTCCTTTTCAAGTTGAATTATTGACATCATTGTTTATATTGTTGTTTCAGATAATGGACCTGCAATGGTAACACCTTTCTTTCCAAATTTATTGATCGCATTCATTGCATTAAGAATGTCTGCACCTATTAAATTTCTAGGATATTTATCTGAGACAAGTAGATGGGTACATAAGTCAATAGCATGTGCTATCTTTAACATTTACAGGTTCAGTTTCCTTTAGATGTGACCCTTCTCACCGTACCCAAAACAGAAACCCTTTGTTTACAATCCTCTGGGTCCATTTTTTTTCTTGTCTACTCTTCCGCCTAAAGTAGTTCGAGTGGCTGACTTCACTGTGTCCTTAGTAGTGTCCTGAAAGGCATCTGGGTGTATATTTACCATAATTGGGGTGACCTTATCTTTCTTTTTCTCTTATTTATGGCCTGTTCTAATCCTCTGAATGTGGATATTGACTGCTCCAAGGGGCATATAAGCATTCTGGGTGCAGCTTAAACACCTCTGCCCTGAGGTCTTCTCTGAGACCAGTGATAAACATATTTCTCAGAAACCCCAATTCCCTTGGATTATTCAAATTATAATCATGATCTTTAAACACAGCTACATACCTAGCATGAAATTTATCAACCGTTTCCTCAGGTTCTTGGAATATCTCTGGCAGCCCTGAGATAAGGCTTTCTGCCATTATTTTAGTGACTGCATTTAACCGGAGGATAAACTGTTTCCCCGATTCTAGGGTCTTAGTGTCACCCGGTAGCGCTCCTATTCCGTCTCCTACGTGGACCTGTTTAACCATTTCCACAAGTGGTACTCCACCATTGAGACTACAGAGCGGTACCAGATCACTCCAAGTGGCATCATAGTTCTCAGCTACTCCTTTCACCGCCTTATAATATCCTATCGGATTCTTATACATGTCTGGAAAACTATTTGCCATGGACAATTGTTCTGACCTAGACCACAGTTTATACCTAGTAGTGGTATCAGTTTTCACCTGTTGTTCACCCTGTGTGCCCGTGGTTGTCTGTGTAATAACTGGGAATGCAGCAGTCTCTGGTTGTCCTCTAACAAAGTTACAATTTTTACACTCGGATTCTACATTGCTGTTGCTATCCTGACATCCAGGGCAAATCCATGTTTTAGAGCGTAGTGCTATTGTTCCTCTTAGCTGCTGAGTGCGGGGAGGGGCTGTGGGCTGCACGTGTGTTCTCCTCTCCACCGTCCTCCTCACTGGCAACTGAGCTGATAGCTAGATTTTCCCTTTCTCTCTCTTTATCCTCAACCCCCCAAGTCCCGTCCTTGCCTACTTTTAGTTTTAAAATTATTGTCTCACGTGGAGTCATGGATGGGGATGGTGTCATATGCAAGTGAAGGGATCTGTCACTATCTGTAGTAGATGCAGTACTATGCGGGGTGAAAATTGATAGGGGTCGTTCTCGGGAGGACTTTGTTTCCTCTTTGTTGGGGTGGAGAAACTATCAGTAGACCCAGATGGGATCCCTGGAAAATGGTTTCCTATAGCGTAGGCGGGGGGGTTCTCAGGTGTACCTGGACTGACTAGGAGTGACGGATACAAAATGTGAGAATACTGATAGCCCTGTTGCTGTGGCATCAGGACGGGTGTCTGATACTGCAGCATCAGAATGGGTTGTTGGGCATAGGTGTAATGAGGTGAGTGCTGTGGCTGTGATGGTGTAAAGGGTTGCATCATGGGTGGTGGTGGAGAGTGTAGAGCCTGGCCGGTTGATTCATCCATATACGGGATAGTGCTAGCACTATGTGTGGTTGCTGGGGAGGTAAAAATCTCGGACAATGATTTTTCTTTCTCAACACTTACACTTGACTCTGACCTATCACTTGGCTCTAATCTATTCTCTGACGGAGCGGAGGGCACAGCCTGGATTGGACCTTGTTCCCGACTAGGTGTCGGGGGTTGTATGGCATGAGATCTGCTTCTGATCACTACCTGATCAGTTTCATCGTCATCATCGGGAATTAAAAAGGAATGATGTCTCTCACTAGTTCTCAACCAGGCTGCAACCTGTAGTGCCGGCATCCCTGCCCTCTGCTAGGCAGGGACGCTGTTCCCCTCACCTCTCTGCTCTGTGCCCGGCGTCCTCCTCCCACTCTGCTGGCAGCGCACGCTCCTTCCTGGCCACTGTGCTTAGGGCGCGCGCGCGCGCGCTCCCTCCCTCTTAAAGGGGCCGCGCGCGCCGTCCTAAGGAGTCCCCGGCCAATGGCCGGAGGACTTCACCATATATAAGGCACCTCCTCCAAAATGGAGGTGCCCGAGCAATGTTGTTGCACTGTTCACTACTCTGCTTCAGCCCTCAGGTCCCGTTGCCAGTTACCTGCCAGATACCTGCCAGATTCCTGCCAGCTTGCTGTCTTATTCCTGCCTGATATTCTGCTACCTGCCTGCTAGCCTGAGGTCCGACGGTCTGCCTTACAACTCCTGTCAGTCTGTCTAAGGACCAGCTTGCCCGCTCACCTGGGAGCGCACATCAACTACCTGCCTGCTTGCCTGAGGTCCGACGGTCTGCCTTCCAACTCTTGTCAGTCTGTCTATGGACCAGCTTGCCCGCTCACCTGGGAGCGCACATCTGCTACCTGCCTGCTAGCCTACCTGGAGGCTCCGCCGTCACGTGCTGTGACCACCTGCCCGTCCAGTGACTCCTGCCCGCTCACCTGGGAGCGCTCATCTGCTGCCTGTCTGCTAGCCTACCTGGAGGCTCTGCCGTCACGTGCTGTGACCACCCGCCTGTCCAGAGACTTCTGCCCGCTCACCTGGGAGCGCTCATCTGCCGCCTGTCTGTTGGTCTTCCTGGAGGCTCCGCCGTCACATGCTGTGACCACCCGTTTATCCAGAGACTCTCGCCTGCTCACCTGGGAGCTCACGTCTACCATCAGCCGCCACAGGTCGTACCAACCCTTTACCCAGAGACTGCCCCGGTCACTTGCCGTGACCATCTGCCCGTTCACCCAGAGACTGCCCCGGTCACTTGCCGTGACCATCTGCCCGTTCATCCAGAGACTGCCCCGGTCACTTGCCGTGACCTCCTGCCCGTTCTTCCAGAGACTGTCCCGGTCACCTGCTGTGACTGCCTGCCTGGTCGCCACCCGCTCCCTTACAAGGACCGCCCCCTTGTATAGTAGCTCAGAGGTTCCGCCTCCCAGACCCATTACAGTTTGCTCGGGCCATGGAACCCGGTGGCACCCAAGCTCCCTCGCTCTCGGACCTGTGTCATGAACTGTCCCGTCAGAGGTCCCAACAGGAGTCCATCCTGGGTCACCTGCGGAATGTCAATTCTCGCCTGGACACTCTGACTGCTCCGCCAGCAACCTCCGCCAGTGCCATGACTCGCAATCCGGCAGCTCCGCTGCCCACTAATACCATGGTATCCTACCCCGGACCCCGGCTTTCTGCACCTCCTCGCTTCGGAGGCGACTCCGCCCAGGCTCGGGGCTTCATAAATCAGTGCACCCTGCACTTTGAACTCCTGTCCCACCAGTTTAACTCCGACCGGGCCAAAATTGCCTTCATCATGTCCCATCTCACCGGGGAGGCCCTGGCCTCGCTAAATCCTCTATGGGAGAGAGGAGACCCCCTGGTGTCCGACTTGCCTGCCTTTCTCACGGCTTTCCGGAAAGTCTTCGACGAACCCGGACGGAAGACCTCATCCGCATCATCACTGCTACGCCTCCGCCAGGGAAGTCTCACCGTGGGCCAATATGCCATACGGTTCCGTACCCTTGCCTCGGAGCTGGCCTGGGATAACGACGCTCTGGTATCCGTCTTCTGGGAGGGTCTGTCCGGCCGTATTAAAGATGAACTTGCCGGTCGGGACATTCCTACCACTCTCGATGACCTAATAACTCTTGCCACCCGGATTGACCTACGGTTCCAGAAGCGTGCCAAAGAGGTCACCCGTGAGAGGAGGTTTCCACGTCTAGCTCCTACTTTTCAGAAACCCGTCACTCCCTCCGTCTCTCCCCAGGTACACTCTCCTGAGCCTATGCAGGTCGACCAAACCAAGATGGTCAAAACCCGTCAGGACTTACGCCGTGCCGAGGGGAGCTGCTTCTACTGTGGCAGTAAGGAGCACCGGATCTGTGCCTGCCCGGAGAGGTCGGGAAACGCCTGTGTCTAGGTTCGCTCAGAGAGGTCGACCTAGACAAGAATAAATCCTCTCCATCTCTGCTGCTGTCAGTCTCAATCGTCTGCGGGGAGAACCATTATTTCGAACTAGCCCAACTTGACTCTGGAGCAGCCGGGAATCTTATTTCACTGTCCCTGGTAGAGAAATACCGCATCCCCACCAAACCTCTGGCTGTACCCTTGTCTGTTGCTGCCGTGGATGGGGGTCTCTTACCACGCCCCATCCAACTCATCACCGAATCCATTACTCTGCAGGTGGGAATGCTGCATTCTGAGAGTATCTCCTTTCATGTTCTGCCTGGACTCTCTCACGCCCTCTTGCTAGGTCTACCTTGGCTCCAGAGACATGCACCCGTGCTTGACTGGCAGACCGGAGAAGTCCTTCACTGGGGACAGGACTGCCATAAGACCTGTCTGGTTCCCGTCCATCCCGTCCGTCCTTCTCCTACCCCAGCTAATCTACCTGGACTTCCGATCCTTATTGGTCTTATGCTGATGTCTTTAATAAAAAGGAGGCAGAGACACTACCCCCTCATAGACCATACGACTGCCCTATCGACCTGTTACCCGGTACTACTCCTCCCCGTGGGCGTATTTATCCATTATCCGCTGCTGAGACCCGGTCAATGTCCGAATATATTGAGGAGAATCTGGCCAGGGGATTCATCCGAAAATCTACCTCCCCGGCGGGAGCAGGCTTCTTTTTCGTCAAAAAGAAGGACGGCTCTCTCCGTCCCTGTATAGACTATAGAGGCCTTAACCAGATCATGGTGAAGAATAAGTACCCCCTTCCGCTCATTCCGGAGTTATTTGATCGTCTGAGGGGGGCTAGAATCTTCACCAAACTGGACCTCCGTGGGGCGTACAACCTGGTTCGTATCCGTCAGGGGGATGAATGGAAGACGGCATTCAACACCCGGGACGGCCACTATGAATATCTGGTAATGCACTTTGGTCTCTGTAACGCTCCTGCCGTCTTTCAAGAGTTGGTCAATGACATCTTCCGGGACCTTCTCTACTCCTGCGTAGTGGTGTACCTGGACGACATCTTGGTCTTCTCTCCGGATCTCCAGACTCACCGGAGGGACGTTCGTCAGGTCCTGCTCAGGCTCAGGCAGAATCACCTCTTCGCTAAATACGAGAAGTGCCTCTTTGAGCAGACCTCGCTTCCGTTTTTGGGCTACATTATTTCTCAGACCGGCCTACGAATGGATCCAGAGAAACTGTCTGCCATCGAGAAATGGCCTCGACCGGAGGGGTTGAAGGCCATTCAGCGGTTCCTGGGCTTCGCCAACTACTACCGCCTCTTCATACCGCACTTCTCTTCCCGGACTGCCCCAATTTCCGCGCTCACCCGTAAGGGTACTAATCCCAAAGAGTGGCCGCCCGAAGCAGAGGAGGCCTTTCTTTCCTTAAAACAGGCCTTCTCTTCCGCCCCGGTGCTGCATCGCCCGGACGGCAACAAGCAGTTCTTCCTGGAAGTTGACGCCTCCTCCTCTGGAGCCGGAGTGGTACTTACTCAAAAATCATCTTCCGGGAGGATGGTAACTTGCGGCTTCTTCTCTAAACTCTTCTCCTCCTCAGAGCGCAATTATTCCATAGGAGACCGAGAGTTATTGGCCATCAAACTGGCATTGGAGGAGTGGCGTTACCTGCTCGAGGGGGCTCTTCACCCGGTAATAATTTACACTGACCACAAGAACTTGGCTTACCTCCAGCATGCCCAGAGACTTAACCCGCGCCAAGCCCGGTGGTCCTTGTTTTTTGCTCGCTTTGATTTTGTTCTTCATTTTCGCCCGGCTGACAAAAACGTCAAGGCGGACGCCTTGTCTCGATCCTTTCTGGTGTCTGATCTCGAGGAAGATCCGAAACACATCATCGATCCCGCCAGAGTAATGCAGGTGGCTCCCGTGAGTCTAAATCGTCTCCCTCCCGGAAAGACGTTCGTATCAGTACCTGATCGGGAGAAGATCCTTCACTGGGGTCACTCGTCTAAACTGGCTGGCCACGCCGGTCAGAAAAAGACCCTCCAGCTTATTACCCGGCACTACTGGTGGCCTACCCTGCACAAGGACGTAATAGACTTTGTTTCTGCCTGTGTGTCCTGCGCCCGCAACAAGGTTCCGAGACATCTGCCAGCCGGTCGCCTCCTTCCGCTTTCTGTACCTGCTGCCCCCTGGCAGCATATAGCAATGGACTTTATAACTGACCTCCCAGTCTCTGCCGGTTGTACGGTCATTTGGGTGGTCGCTGACCACTTCTCCAAGATGGCTCATTTCGTTCCCCTGCCAGGCCTCCCGTCTGCACCCGAGCTAGCTAAAGACTTTATTCGTCACATCTTTCATCTTCATGGCCTGCCCCTCCACATCGTGTCGGATCGTGGGGTACAGTTCACCTCACGCTTCTGGAGAGCCACTTGTAAACTGCTAGACGTCACCCTGGACTTCTCTTCCGCTTACCACCCACAGTCCAATGGTCAAGTGGAGCGGATCAATCAGAACCTGACCAGTTACCTCCGGCACTTCGTTAATGCCCATCATTCAGACTGGGTGGATCTCCTACCATGGGCCGAGTTCTCTTATAACAATCACGAGAGCGAATCCTCCTCCAAATCCCCGTTTTTTGTAGTCTTCGGTCAGCATCCTCGGATTCCTTTTCCTGTCTCCACCTCTGTGGACAACCCGGCTGCAGAATCTCTCGTTAGCAAATTTTCCTCCATTTGGGAGAGTACCCGATCCGCACTCCTTCAGTCGTCCGAACGGATGAAAAGACACGCTGACAAAAAACGCCTGGATCCTCCACAATTTCATCCTGGAGATAAAGTCTGGCTCTCATCTAAATATGTCCGACTCAAGATACCTTCTTACAAGTTAGGGCCTCGGTTCATCGGCCCTCTGGAGGTCATCAGTCAGATCAACCCGGTGGCCTATAAATTGAAACTCCCGGCCAACTTACGGATCCCTAACTCCTTCCATGTATCTCTCCTCAAACCTGTGGTACTTAACTCTTTTTCCAAGTCTACAGGTACGCCTCCTGCTCCGGTTTCTGCTGAGGACGAGTTTGAGGTAGAGAACATTCTTGCCACCAAAAGGGTAAGAGGAAAGACCTTTTTTCTAGTAGATTGGAAGGGGTTTGGTCCTGAGGAGAGAACGTGGGAGCCCCGGGAGAACATCCATGCCCCGCTCATCCTTGCTAAATTTCTGTCTGGCCTAAAAAAGGGGGGGCCTAAAGGGGGGGGTACTGTAGTGCCGGCGTCCCTGCCCTCTGCTAGGCAGGGACGCTGTTCCCCTCACCTCTCTGCTCCGTGCCCGGCGTCCTCCTCCCGCTCTGCTGGCAGCGCGCGCTCCTTCCCGGCCACTGTGCTTAGGGCGCGCGCGCTCTCCCTCCCTCTTAAAGGGGCCGCGCGCGCCGTCCTAAGGAGTCCCCGGCCAATAGCCGGAGGACTTCACCATATATAAGGCACCTCCTCCAAAATGGAGGTGCCCGAGCAATGTTGTTGCACTGTTCACTACTCTGCTTCAGCCCTCAGGTCCCGTTGCCAGTTACCTGCCAGATACCTGCCAGATTCCTGCCAGCTTGCTGTCTTATTCCTGCCTGATATTCTGCTACCTGCCTGCTAGCCTGAGGTCCGACGGTCTGCCTTACAACTCCTGTCAGTCTGTCTAAGGACCAGCTTGCCCGCTCACCTGGGAGCGCACATCAACTACCTGCCTGCTTGCCTGAGGTCCGACGGTCTGCCTTCCAACTCTTGTCAGTCTGTCTATGGACCAGCTTGCCCGCTCACCTGGGAGCGCACATCTGCTACCTGCCTGCTAGCCTACCTGGAGGCTCCGCCGTCACGTGCTGTGACCACCTGCCCGTCCAGTGACTCCTGCCCGCTCACCTGGGAGCGCTCATCTGCTGCCTGTCTGCTAGCCTACCTGGAGGCTCTGCCGTCCCGTGCTGTGACCACCCGCCTGTCCAGAGACTTCTGCCCGCTCACCTGGGAGCGCTCATCTGCCGCCTGTCTGTTGGTCTTCCTGGAGGCTCCGCCGTCACATGCTGTGACCACCCGTTTATCCAGAGACTCTCGCCTGCTCACCTGGGAGCTCACGTCTACCATCAGCCGCCACAGGTCGTACCAACCCTTTACCCAGAGACTGCCCCGGTCACTTGCCGTGACCATCTGCCCGTTCACCCAGAGACTGCCCCGGTCACTTGCCGTGACCATCTGCCCGTTCATCCAGAGACTGCCCCGGTCACTTGCCGTGACCTCCTGCCCGTTCTTCCAGAGACTGTCCCGGTCACCTGCTGTGACTGCCTGCCTGGTCGCCACCCGCTCCCTTACAAGGACCGCCCCCTTGTATAGTAGCTCAGAGGTTCCGCCTCCCAGACCCGTTACACAACCTGTGCTACGTAATCATGCTTATCAATCCATTGTGAATGTTACTGAGTGAACGGTTTCCATCTCTCAGCATCTAGGCATCCCTTGGCTGGCATACCAGCCCTTTTCAATATCTTGTTGCATCTTTTACAGCTGCCCTGCCGTGCTCCCTTCTCACAAGATCACACATGGTGCACCTCGGATCCTTATTCCTTGATCTGGAGACTCGAGCACCCATAACAGGATTTGTCAAGGGTTGCGATCCCTATCTTCAATATCCTGCTATATAATCAGCTGGGTCAACCAGTCAGATACGTTAGCTGGTTACCCCTGATTCAATCAGCTGGATCAACTGGTCAAGTACGTTAGCCAGTTACACCTGATTCGAGGGCCTTAAGCTGAACTGCAACTCTTTGCTCTGCTCTGATGCTGAGACAAGTTCGTCTAAACAAATAAATGTAGACTATTATAAACAAAACCGTTCCAAAAGCAATCGCTATATATTTTTCATACATCTGGGTCAGAGTCCTCACTTGAAAAATATCCTATGTCTATTCCTGAGTCCGTGCCAATATTGGCAAGATAATTATTATGAGTAATAATATCCTGTCACACAGGCATATACCATCTGTTTTCTATAATATACTTAGAGATGAGCGTTGTTCGACTCGAACTGTTCGCCAATCTCAAATTCGAGCTGTTTTGGGTGGTGTTTGAGCCGTTCGGCGAACACGAACGATTTCAGAAAAATTCGGCTGTTCGAGGTTATGTTCGATAACTGTTCGTGCACCAAAATCATAACTGGATTTTTTCTCAGTAATGATGAAAATTAATATTAATACGCAGTTTGAGTGTACAGCGGGGCGGGGGGAGTGGCAGGGGATGGATCTCTGCAGGAATAATGAAGATCTCCATTTTTTTTTCTCTTTCCCGCATTTACAGTGGGGAGGTGCAATCTGTCAGCCTATCAGCAGCGCACAGACGGAGCGAAGTGCTTTTTTTCACACAAGCAAGGGCATGTGTCATTGGCAGTGTATGTCACATGTCCTTGCCCTATAAGACCAAGCCATTTTCCCCGTCGCCACCATTTTCTCACTGCTGCAGCTGCGTGTTAGACCGTACTGCTGTTGCTGTGTGCGCTATACCTTGTTAATTTCAAGCCAATTTTCGCACAAATCTACAGATAGCTTGGGAGTAGGGAATAGTTGTGATTGCAGTCCTTTTAAGGGCTAGGTTACAGCATTTCCTACGACTTTTATCAGGCAGGTCTGTGCTCTTAAATAGATAGGTTGTGGGAGTAAAGACTAATTGTAATTGCAGTCCTTTTCAGGGCTAGGTTACATCAGTTCCTATCAGTTTTTGGCAGGCAGGTCTGTGCCAGTGCTGTGCAAGTTTTTTTCACAGCATTTGGCTGAATCTAGCAAAGCTAATCCTTTTTGGCCTATTGCAGAGTGTGTTAGTCAGTGGAGTAGCCTATCTGTGTTGCAAGATATACCACCTGTGTATAGAATACCAATTTTTTTACTGCACCTAGTGAAGTAAAATCTTTTGGGCATAGCATCATTCTATTAGTCCATCTATACTGACCTCCATCAGGTTGCAAATTGAATATAATTTTTTTCTGCATCTAGCTCTGAAAAAATATTTGGGCTTCTAGCAGTGTGTGGGACTTGTTCTATTAGTCCATCTATACTGACCTCCATCAGGTTGCAAACTGAATATAATTTTTTTCTGCATCTAGCTCTGAAAAAATATTTGGCCTTCTAGCAGTGTGTGGGACTTGTTCTATTAGTCCATCTATACTGACCTCCATCACGTTGCAAATTCAAAATATTTTTTTGTCTGCATCTAGCTCTGAAAAAATATTTGGCCTTCTAGCAGTGTGTGGGACTTTCTCTATTAGTCCGTCTATACTGACCTCCATCAGGTTGCAAATTAAAAATAATTTTTATCTGCATCTACCTCTGAAAAAATATTTGGGCTTCTTGCTGTGTGTGGGACTTGTTCTATTAGTCCATCTATACTGACCTCCATCAGGTTGCAAACTGAATAAATTTTTTTTCTGCATCTAGCTCTGAAAAAATATTTGGCCTTCTAGCAGTGTGTGGGACTTTCTCTATTAGTTCATCTATACTGACCTCCATCAGGTTGCAAATTAAAAATAATTTTTATCCGCATCTAGCTCTGAAAATATATTTGGCCTTCTAGCAGTGTGTGGGACTTTCTCTATTAGTCCATCTATACTGACCTCCATCAGGTTGCAAATTAAAAATAATTTTTATCTGCATCTAGCTCTGAAAAAATATTTGGCCTTCTAGCAGTGTGTGGGACTTGTTCTATTAGTCCATCTATACTGACCTCCATCAGGTTGCAAACTGAATAAATTTTTTTTCTGCATCTAGCTCTGAAAAAATATTTGGCCTTCTAGCAGTGTGTGGGACTTTCTCTATTAGTTCATCTATACTGACCTCCATCAGGTTGCAAATTAAAAATAATTTTTATCCGCATCTAGCTCTGAAAAAATATTTGGCCTTCTAGCAGTGTGTGGGACTTTCTCTATTAGTCCATCTATACTGACCTCCATCAGGTTGCAAATTAAAAATAATTTTTATCTGCATCTAGCTCTGAAAAAATATTTGGCCTTCTAGCAGTGTGTGGGACTTTCTCTATTAGTCCATCTATACTGACCTCCATCAGGTTGCAAATTAAAAATATTTTTTTGTCTGCATCTAGCTCTGAAAAAATATTTGGCCTTCTAGCAGTGTGTGGGACTTTCTCTATTAGTCCATCTATACTGACCTCCATCAGGTTGCAAACTGAAAATATTTTTTTTCGGCATCTAGCTCTGAAAAAATATTTGGGCTTCTAGCTGTGTGTGGGACTTGGTCTATTAGTCCATCTATACTGACCTCCATCAGGTTGCAAACTGAATATAATTTTTTTCTGCATCTACCTCTGAAAAAATATTTGGGCTTCTAGCTGTGTGTGGGACTTGTTCTATTAGTCCATCTATACTGACCTCCATCAGGTTGCAAATTCAAAATAATTTTTTGTCTGCATCTAGCTCTGAAAAAATATTTGGCCTTCTAGCAGTGTGTGGGACTTTCTCTATTAGTCCATCTATACTGACCTCCATCAGGTTGCAAATTGAATATAATTTTTTTCTGCATCTAGCTCTGAAAAAATATTTGGGCTTCTAGCAGTGTGTGGGACTTGTTCTATTAGTCCATCTATACTGACCTCCATCAGGTTGCAAACTAAATATAATTTTTTTCTGCATCTAGCTCTGAAAAAATATTTGGCCTTCTAGCAGTGTGTAGGACTTGTTCTATTAGTCCATCTATACTGACCTCCATCACGTTGCAAATTCAAAATAATTTTTTGTCTGCATCTAGCTCTGAAAAAATATTTGGCCTTCTAGCAGTGTGTGGGACTTTCTCTATTAGTCCATCTATACTGACCTCCATCAGGTTGCAAATTAAAAATAATTTTTATCTGCATCTACCTCTGAAAAAATATTTGGACTTCTAGCTGTGTGTGGGACTTGTTCTATTAGTCCATCTATACTGACCTCCATCAGGTTGCAAACTGAATATAATTTTTTGTCTCCATCTGGCTCTGAAAAAATATTTGGCCTTCTAGCAGTGTGTGGGACTTTCTCTATTAGTCCATCTATACTGACCTCCATCAGGTTGCAAATTAAAAATAATTTTTATCTGCATCTAGCTCTGAAAAAATATTTGGCCTTCTAGCAGTGTGTGGGACTTTCTCTATTAGTCCATCTATACTGACCTCCATCAGGTTGCAAATTAAAAATAATTTTTATCTGCATCTAGCTCTGAAAAAATATTTGGGCTTCTAGCTGTGTGTGGGACTTGTTCTATTAGTCCATCTATACTGACCTCCATCAGGTTGCAAACTGAATATAATTTTTTTCTGCATCTAGCTCTGAAAAAATATTTGGCCTTCTAGCAGTGTGTGGGACTTGTTCTATTAGTCCATCTATACTGACCTCCATCACGTTGCAAATTCAAAATAATTTTTTGTCTGCATCTAGCTCTGAAAAAATATTTGGCCTTCTAGCAGTGTGTGGGACTTTCTCTATTAGTCCATCTATACTGACCTCCATCAGGTTGCAAATTAAAAATAACTTTTATCTGCATCTACCTCTGAAAAAATATTTGGGCTTCTAGCTGTGTGTGGGACTTGTTCTATTAGTCCATCTATACTGACCTCCATCAGATTGCAAACTGAATATAATTTTTTGTCTGCATCTGGCTCTGAAAAAATATTTGGCCTTCTAGCAGTGTGTGGGACTTTCTCTATTAGTCCATCTATACTGACCTCCATCAGGTTGCAAATTAAAAATAATTTTTATCTGCATCTAGCTCTGAAAAAATATTTGGCCTTCTAGCAGTGTGTGGGACTTTCTCTATTAGTCCATCTATACTGACCTCCATCAGGTTGCAAATTAAAAATAATTTTTATCTGCATCTAGCTCTGAAAAAATATTTGGCCTTCTAGCAGTGTGTGGAACTTGTTTTATTAGTCCATCTATACTGACCTCCATCAGGTTGCAAACTGAATATAATTTTTTTCTGCATCTACCTCTGAAAAAGTATTTGGGCTTCTAGCTGTGTGTGGGACTTGTTCTATTAGTCCATCTATACTGACCTCCATCAGGTTGCAAACTGAATATAATTTTTTTCTGCATCTACCTCTGAAAAAATATTTGGGCTTCTAGCTGTGTGTGGGACTTGTTCTATTAGTCCATCTATACTGACCTCCATCATGTTGCAAACTGAATACAATTTTTTCTGCATCTACCTCTGAAAAAATATTTGTGCTTCTAGCTGTGTGTGGGACTTGTTCTATTAGTCCATCTATACTGACCTCCATCAGGTTGCAAATTGAATATAATTTTTTTCTGCATCTAACCCAGCCAATAGTTTTGGCCTAATACCACAGTTTGGCCACTCAGTTCTGCTCGGTTCCCATCCATTGTTTTTTTGTGCAAACAACTCCAGAGTTGTGAATTAGTTAACCACTAAAATGAGTGGAAAAAGGCCTGCTGCTGGTGGAAAGGGGAATAGGCGTGTTGGGAAGGGGAAAAAAGGTTGTGTCCGTGGGGTAGGTGTTAAAGCAACAGTAATATCTGCAGAAGAAAGACCATCTTCCAGCCAAACTAAAATGTCTACTTCTTTTAGCGGACAATGTGATAAGATCCCTTTCTTACGGCCACGCCAATCGCTACAAATTCCAGATGAGGCACAAAAACAGCAGGTGCTTCAACGGATATCAAGTGTTCCTTTAAGTGGGCTCTCCTCCACATCAACTTCAACATCACAAATACTCTAGTCCTCAAAGGTGTCACCCCAATCGCACTTGCTTCCTCACAGCTCCCAAATCTCCAGCTGCCCATCTGAGTATGAGGTAGAACAGATGTTTGAGTCTGCAGAGCTGTTTACTCATACTATAGCCTGGCAATCAGAGGTCGACTCCAGCGCTTCTGTGAATCCAGACGAGGAAATGATCTGCACTGATGCCCAGAATCTTTATGAGTCGGATCCAGGACCAGACGCAGAAGGTTCTGACCATAATGTAGACCCTCATTCCCAAACTGTAACTCCTGTTGGTGGAGACAATGAGGAAGACGATGATGAGACTCAAATACCTGATTGGAGCGACAACTTTAGTTTTTTGTCAGTGCAGGAACAGGTTGGCTCTGAGGACGACGGGTGTGATAACGCACAGGGTGATGATGATGAGGTTGGAGATCCCACTTACTGTCAACCCACAGTCAGCCAAGAGATGAGGTAAGCAGAGGAGGTGGAGGAGGATGCTAGTGACGACGAGGTCAGGTTGCGCCTTCCTGGACAGAGACGTAGTACTGGAAGCACGTCAACAACTGCATCCTCAAACACAACTCTGCCTCTCACCACAAGTCGTGGTGGCTCTTCAGGTCGCATGGGTGCTAAGCCTTGCATAGCCTGGGCATTTTTTCAGATCGATAAAGATGACCCAACTCGTGTTATCTGTAACATTTGTCAGCAAAAGCTAAGTAGAGGCCAAAAAATACATAGTTTGAGTACTTCATGCATGAACCGGCACATGGACATGAAGCATAAATTGCAGTGGGAAGCTCACTGTGCTACAATGCGGCCTAGCCGGCCGGGCCAACCACCGTCTGCCATATCTTGTGCATCCGCGGCCTCTTCATCCTCTGTGACTGGGGGGACAGCAGTCACACCTGTTTTGGGGCGCAGACCTGCCACCTCTTTACCCGCAACAGCCAGCGTGATTGTCAGGTCATCATTTTCTTTGGAGGTGGTAACACCAGCTGGTGTTGAGCGCTGTCCGACATCGATAGCACCACCTTTGGATCAAGGCAACCTAACATGTCCGCCTGCATCTTCCTCACAGACCGGCAGTTTGCCGGGGACACCCTTATCAACCCCGTCTAAGCACAATAGCCAGCCCTCGGTCCCTCAGATGTGGACAATTAAAAGAACATTTCCTCCTAGCCATGAGAAAGCTAAGAGGTTGAATTTCACCATCTGCAAGCTCTTGGCTACAGAAATGCTGCTTTTCCGCCTGGTGGACACAGAGGATTTTCGAGACCTTATGTCCGTCGCAGTGCCCCAGTACCAGATGCCCAGTCGGCACTACTTCTCAAAGAAAGGTGTGCCTGCGATCCACCAGCCTGTCGCACACAACATCACCGCTTCTTTGAGAAACTCTGTGTGTGACAGGGTGTATTTCACCACAGACACTTGGCATGGACAGGGGCGTTACATGTCGCTGACTGGGCACTGGGTAACTATGGTGGCAGCAGGACAAGGGGCTGCTGTCCAAGGTTTGCCGTCCACACGAGTTGTGCGTCAATCCTCTTTATCTCAAAGTTCCTCCACTGCTTCTGCCTCCTCAACCTCCTCTCGGTCCTCCACTTGCACCCAAATCCTGTCTGGTCATGCCACAAGCTTTCTAACTGCGCAGAAGGGATCCTGCACACCTCCTTACTATGCTGGCAGTAGGGCTCAACGTCATCAGGCAGTTTTTACTTTGAAATGTCTGGGAAATGTGAGTCACACAGCTGAGGAGTTGTGGTCAGCTCTGGAGAACCAATTTCATGAATGGTTGTCTCCACTGGACCGGAAACCAGGGAAGGCCGTGTGCGACAATGCTGCAAACCTGGGTGCGGCCCTTCGCCGGGGTAATGTCACACACGTGCCTTGTATGGCTCACGTGTTGAACCTGGTTGTCCAGCAATTTTTAGCCCACTATCCCGGACTAGATGGCCTTCTGCAGAGGGCACGGTCGCTGTGTGCTCACTTCCGCCGTTCGCATCCCGCAGCTCAGCGACTTACATCTCTATAGAAGTCGTTGGGCCTGCCACTTCACCGGCTAAAATGCGATGTGCCTACCCGGTGGAATTCAACTCTGCACATGTTGCAGCAACTGTGGCAGCACCGACAAGCCCTGGTGCAATACGTTCTGACATATAGCCTGGGCCAACGAGATCCAGAGGTGGGGCAAATCACGCTGGAGGAGTGGTCTCAGATCAGGGACCTATGCACCCTTCTGCACAGTTTTGAAATGGCGACGAAGATGTTTAGTGCTGACGATGCCATTATCAGCATGACTATTCCGGTGATTTACATGCTGGAGCACATGTTAAACAGAATTCGGAGTCAGGTGGTGGCACAAGAGGAGGTGGAGAAAGTAGAGGAGGAGGAGTTGTATGCGGAAGGGCTAACATCTGCAAGGTCCAGACGGTCGGCAGCACCAAGGCGGCAGGCATGTGAGGGTGGGGGAGATGGTTTTACCAGGGCGCATGGTAGCAGCCAAACTAGTGAGGAAGGTGCAGGAGCCCAGGAAGAAGTGGAGGACGAACTGATGGAAGACTCATCAGATGAGGGAGACCTTGATCACATTTCTGTTGTGCGAGGTTGGGGGGAGAGGACAGAGGAAGGAAGCATGATTGTTACCTCGCCACCAACACAACAGGGACTTGGTGCTCCTGGATGCGCAACACACATGAGTGCCTTCTTGCTGCACTACCTGCAACATGACCCTCGAATTGTGAGAATTAGAAATAATCCTGACTACTGGGTTGCCACACTGTTAGATCCCCGGTACAAAAGTAAATTTGCCGAAATTATTCCTGCCATAGAAAGGGATGCACGCATGCAGGAGTATCAGCAGAGACTGTTGCAGAATCTTACATGTGCTTTTCCACAAAACACCAGTGGTGCACGTAGTGAATCTCACAGTTCCAACTTGCCAACCGTGGGACCGTCGAGTGTTCAGCACTCAAACCGTAACAGAACCACAGTATCTGCTGGTAACATCAATTTTGCGGAATCATTTCACCACTTTTTTAGCCCATCCTTTGCAAGGCCACAGGAGACAAGAAGTCTGACACATAGTCAACGCCTAGAGACGATGGTACAGGAGTATCTCCAAGTAAACATTGAAGCCATGACTCTGTCACTGGACCCTTGCTCTTTTTGGGCTTCCAATCTGGATAAATGGCCGGAGCTAGCCACTTACGCCTTGGAGATCTTGTCATGCCCCGCAGCCAGCGTTCTGTCTGAACGTGTGTTCAGCGCTGCTGGTGGTGTGCTGACAGATAAGCGCACGCGGCTCTCCACTGATAATGTAGACAGACTCACGTTCATAAAGATGAACAAATCATGGATCCGAAACGACTTTTCTACCCCTGTGTCATCCTGGGGAGAGTAAAAGCTTGATGATTGGTTAAAATCACCTCACCAACCGTTTTAAGCTTTCAAATTACTAATCATGTTTATCTGTATCTTGGCTGGAAAATAATTTGGGCTTTGTAGCAGTGTGCAGCACTGATTCTATTAGGCCATCTATAATAAGCTCCACCTGATTTAAAATTACTAATCATGTTTATCTGTATCTTGGCTGGAAAATAATTTGTGCTTTGTAGCAGTGTGCAGAACTGATTCTATTAGGCCATCTATACTAAGCTCCACCAGATTTAAAATTACTAATCATGTTTATCTGTACCTTGGCTGGAAACTAATTTGGGCTTTGTAGCAGTGTGCAGCACTGATTCTATTAGGCCATCTATACTAAGCTCCACCAGATTTAAATTTAATAATAATTTTTAGCTGCATCTAGCCCGGAAAATAATTTTGGGGCTCCGAGATGCGCAAGACACATAAGTGCCTTCTTGCTGCACTACCTGCAACATGACCCTCATATTGTCAGAATTCGAAGTAATCCTGACTACTGGGTTGCCACACTCTTAGATCCCCCAAACTTTTCGATCAATCTTTTCATTTTAATAAAGAACAAAAAAATGGTCATTTTTGAAATTATAAGCATTAGCAGGTTATTAGAAACTGAAATCAAACAGTTTTCAACTCAAAACTTTATTCTAGGTGATGTTACATTTTCACATAGGACCCCTTGTTCGAAAGGAGCTTCTGAACTCTCTCGTCCATTGAATTTGTCAGGTTTTGGATGGTTTCTGCTTCAATTGTTTTGCATGAGGACAGAATACCCTCCCAGAGCTGTTGCTTAGATGTGAACTGCCTCCCGCCATCATAGACACTCCTTTTGATGATGCTCCAGAGGTTCTGAATGGGGTAGAGGTCAGGGGAGCATGGGGGTCACACCATAAGTTTGTCCCCTTTTATGCCCATATCAGCCAGAGATGCAGATGTTTTATGTGCAGCATGAGATGGTGCATTATCATGCATAAAAATGATCTTGCTGTGGAATACACGGTTCTTCTTCTTGAACCATGGTAGGAAGTGCTGTTTGAGAAAATCCACATACATTATGGAGTTCATCTTTACCCCTTCAGGGATCCTAAAGGGGCCGACAATCTCTCTCCCCATGATTCCAGCCCAAAACATTACTCCACCTCCTCCTTGTTGGCGCTGTAGCCGTGTTTGTGTGGGGTGTCCATTAACCAGCCATCCTCCACTCCATCCATCTGGACCATCGAGCGTTGTACGGCACTCATCCGTGAACAAAACAGTTTTGAAATCAGTCTTCATGTAATGTTTGGCCCACTGGAGCCATTTCTGCTTGTGTGAAGTGGATAGAGGAGGTCGACAGGATGGCGTATGCACAGCTGCAAACCTCTGAAGGACCCTGCATCTTGTTGTTCGGGGGACGTTGGAGGCACCAGCAGCTTCAAAAACTTGTCTGCTGCTATGACAAGGCTTTTTTGCCACTGCTCTTTTAACCTGACATAATTGCCTGTAGGAAAGAGTCCTCAATTTGCCCTTATCAGCACGCACATGTGTGTACTGTGAATCAGCTACATACTTCTTGATTGCCAAGACACATCATCCTTATCATCGCACGATGTTGATTGTATTCATGCCTTGACCTAAACACTCAACAATTTGTTGCTTCTCAGCAGCCGACACATCCTTTTTCTTTCCCATTTTGGCAGAAAATGTAGGCTGCTTAATAATGTGGGACAGCCTTCTTAAGTAGTCTTGCCTTTCATTGGACACACCTGCCAAACTAATTAGCACAGGTGTCTGCAATTGCTTACAGTGATATAAAGAGCCCTGACACACATCACCATCAATGAGTTTAACTGACAAACAAACAAATTCTTCCCTTATCACTCCTAAACACTTTTTGCATAATAATTTGGAACACAGTGTACATGTGCTTTTCCACAAAACACCAGTGGTTCACGTAGTGAATCTTACAGTTCTAACTTGCCAACCGTGGTCTGTATGGAGTTGTTCAATAAAGGGCCCAAAATTAAGATAACATAGATGGGAGAGGTCTCTATGAATAGGAATTCCTAAGTATTTGATACCCTGTGAGGGCCAGGCAAAGGGAAAGTTGGACTGGATGGAATCCTGTATGGATTTGGGGAGGGAGACATCGAGGGCCTCAGACTTCGCTGCATTGATTTTAAAATTTGACCATGTAACAAAGTGATCTATTTCAGCCATAACAGCATGGATGGATATATGTGATTGAGTGATATATACTAGGACATCATCAGCAAATAGAGAGCACTTGTACTCGGTGCCTCCCACCTCAAGCCACCTAATATTGGGGTTATGGCGAATTGATGAGAGCAGGTGCTCCGTCACTAGGATGTATAAGAGAGGGGACAGAGGACATCCCTGCCTTGTCCCATTGGTGATTGTGAAAGGTGATGAAAATGTTCTGATGCACCCCCTGGGCCTTGGGACACCCGGAGCCAGACCCTTTTTGGTGGATGCTGGTGGTTGTAGTCTCCGTGGCGGCGACCCGGTTCCGTGGCTCAGGGCGGTCAAACCAGTGGCGGAACTATTTATGTGGTTTTGATGTTTAAATGTCCGACTACGCCACCCGTGGATTGCGGTCAGAGTGAACCGCCGCTGCAGGGCAGACCGCTGAGGCTGGTGTTGTGGGTGCAGCAGAGCGTAGCATAACTCCCCACGGGAGGAGTATAGCCTCAGGGCAGTGTATGCGGAGGATGGGGGTGATGGTGCAGGGCAGCAGCAGTAATGACACGGAGTCAGTGATGCAGTCCAGGGCCTTTACTCACAGTTCTTATTATCCAGACCACGTCTGCAGGTAACGGCTGCCCACGTCGTACTGTGCTCACCAGGTGAGGGGCTCAGACAACTCCCAGATAACTTTGGAGCGCTTCACAGGACCCCCTTTGTGTGTCCTTTGTCTGGCTTTTCTTACCAACCCTTCTGTCCGGCTGCCTCGGGCCTCCTGTTGGTAAACTTGGCGCCAGTTTCCCTGACCCTATGTGGTGCCTTCCTAGCGGGTGTAGCGAGGGGCTGCGCCACATAAAATGTCACAGCCTCCGGTTTCTAGCTGAGGGTTGTTTCCTGCCTCCACTAGTTTCGGGGACCGGTCTCCCCCTTTGGCCTGACCCCTCCACGCAGGTGGATTCGGGCGTGCGGTGGCGACTCGCCCGTCTGCACCCCTGGATCCCTTCGTTCCTCTTTCCTGGAGCCTTCTTCGCTCCTCTTCCTTCCTTCTCCCTCTTCCAGGCCTGGGCCTCTGTTACTAGGCCCGCCTCCGGAGCAGACCTCATGCAGAGCCCCTGCTCCCTGTCACTTCTGCTCAGACTTCTCTGCACTGAACTAAGATGGTGCCCACCTTTTATACTCCCTTCTCAATGCACCCAGGAACTGCTTCCTCCCTGCTCCTGCACTACAGGGTTCCCCTTCCTCAGTGTTCCCTCCCCCCACTCCAGCCAGGGACAGGGACTGTCGTGTCCTTCTCAGGGGCATGTTGGTCGCCCTGCCCCACGGCAATGTGGTGTAATGCATGCAGGTGTCGGGTCCTGATCCACACTCCATCCTTACCTGAGAGTGAGATATCACACCTCTGGGTGAGGTGCAATACCTCTGTAGCAACCGAGCCCTCACGGTGCTACAGTTCCATTTATCTTCAGCCTAGGTGACGTATTGCGATACAGGGACGTGATTTTGGCTATAAAAGGGTCCCCTATACCCCTACCCCAAGCTTTTTAAGAGAATCATATATGGCGTGCCAGGAGACTCTATGGAATGCTTTCTCAGCATCCAAAGAGAGTATCTAATTACAAATTTTTAACTGCATCTAGCCCAGGAAATACTTTGTGCCTAGTAGCAGTGTCTGCTAGTCAGCGGATTATCCCGGCTGTTAAGCAAGCTACACCACCTGTAGTTTGGACACTTAATTTTTTCAAAGGAAATGCTTCGGGACCACGGGATACTCAGTGAAGAGCATCAGGAGGCACCCCAAGGCATAGGGGCTGGGACTGGCAGTAGGATGCCTTGCGGTGGACAGCCGAGCTCGATCCTTATAAAAGCTTTTTAACTGCAGCACCTTTAGTGGACGCTACTGGAGCTGGAATTACGCGGCTGCTGGCATGAGACTTGCCCTCCAATAGATCCTTGTAAATGGATTTAAAGTGTATTCATTCAAATTAGAGAGACAATTTAAATTAAAAAGCTTAGAGCTGCCTCCACCACAGGGGGGCTCGCTCGACCCACCAGCGGACAGGCACCAGTATTGGGAGAGGAGGGCTGGCCGTCAGGGTTCACCGCGGCTCTGGCACAAACCCGGCGACACGGAGGTGGCACGGGCAGGAGCGGACTGGCCGTGTCAGCTTCTCACTTTTTGGATTTTAGAAGGGCATGACATGCCTATATCTGTGTCTCCCCCTCCTTTTACTCCTCCACCTCTTTTATTTTCGCATGACTATATGTACTTGTCACTTTTCCATGTGTTAGTTGTGTCTTCTGAGCAGTTTGTCAGCTTTTGGACACCTTTGAAGGTGTTTTCTATGTGTTTCTATGTGTTTTTATTTGCCTGCCATTGGTTTTAACGGTGTTCGAAGGTGTTCGACGAACAGTTCGACGAAGAGTTCGGCGAACACACGGGTGTTCGACGAACCGAACCAAACTCGAACACTACGGGGGTGGCTCAACACTAAATATACTGCCACTCTTTACCTATAGTGTGTGGATGTGGAACAATATGGCAGGGAAAACTCGGTATGTAACGTTACTTCTCCTATACTGGTGTGCACTTACAGGGTACAAATGTATTCTTTCCAGAAACGAAGCAGTATCCCTACGATGAGGCTTTCGCTTTCTCACTACTGTAACCGAGCACAAACACTTTTCACAAGTCATGTATGCTTTTCCAGCCTATCAATTATTCATTTCTCTTAATCACCACTTCAATCATTAACACTTCCTCATTCTCCACCACAGCACTTCTCGTACTCCAATTCCTATTAAAATTTTCTAGGGCAACTGGGCAAAATAACTTTATATCCTGTGAATCCTGGATTCTATTTATTGCTCTAGCTGAATCAATATCACAATATTCATAAATGGTATAAGGTATTATCTTCCTCCCGTAGCCCCCAACCTTCAGATTCCACACTAATCTCGCAGCTTCCTAAAATGCGTGACAGCTCCATTGTTGTATTTGCTAACCAGAGTACTACACACGCATTCAGCACACGTCATCTAATCACTTATATCTCGTACATTTTTGCTATAATAAGCATGAACTTAACACAGTTACACTTAGTATGAATGTTAGTTAAGTTGGAAGCAGCAATGATTGGGAATGTAGAAGTGCTATATATATATTATATGAAATAGTTAATGCATGCAAAAATACAGATATATGATATAGTATTTGAATTAGTAATTTTCCAGTTTTGTGAAATTGTTAGTAATAATATATATTAAAAAAATTAATAATTATAATAATAAAATTGCTACCTGAGGGTTTCCCGTTCAAGATCCCCGGAGACTGACCTAGATCGACCCCACCTTTCCCGGAGAGAAATATGCTCAGAGTGTTAAGGCCACTCACTTACCCGGCCGGGGTTTGTTTCTGTTCGGGATAGGGGTAAAACTGTTGTTCAGTCTCAGATGAAATTAAAAGGAAAAAAAGGAAATAGATCTCGCTGAAGGGCCTCCAACTGTTAAAGACGGGAGGGGATCTCGCTTCTTCTCAGGTAGACGAATTAGAAATAAGGGTTTCCTATAGGAATGACGCTTCAAATAAGACACTCACTACAGACTGTCTCAAGAGAATGATTCTGTTTATTTTAAGATGTAATGTAATTATATACCCCAATCAACGTGGGTTGTGCTTTGATACATGCGTATGAGATTATGTAAATAATATGTTATCCTTGGCGTAAAATAATTAAATAACAGGTGCTTGTCAATACATCTGCAGGATATTCATGATGTATGATACTCCCAACATCCTTTCTCACTGATAATACTGAATACAGTCCAGGTCATGGTGAACTTAGGGAGTTTGCTGGTGGTGATATATCGGAACTTTATTTTGTGTACAGACATAGGACAAGTATGATAATTATGAACCAATGAGCCAATTCTTATAAAGGTCATGAGAACACTACAAGAAAACAGAACAAACAAAAGTATTGCTAAATAAGGATTATCTGACTGAAAAACAAGTCTTCTTAAAGGCAATGATTTGAAGCTGAACCATTATTTTAACAGAGTACGGATTGACAGCAGCCAAATTTTTCCTGGGTCTGACTAACATGGATCATCAGTTGATTGAACTACTTCTCCAGTTGCTGCGGTATATCCTCTCGCATAACTTTTTCCTTTTTAAGGACAGAATATACCTCCAGGAGAGGGGCACGGCTATGGAGCCGTCTTGTGCGCTCTCATATGCGTACCTCTTCCTGGGGTATTGAAAACATAGTATTGTGATGCTCGCAGCCCTGCCCTGGGAAGATGATGGGGGTACTCTGAGCCGGGTCAGATGACGAGGGGGATGTAGCCATGGCCTGGACCCGTTCCGCGCCCAGGGCCTTCACATTAAAAATAATGGGCTATCGGTGTTGATGAGGACGAGTGGTGAAATTGAGACTACGCCACCTGTGGTGTCTGGTGAAGGCCACCAGCGCCGCTGCAGTCCGCTGAGGCATGGTGTTATGGCGGCCTGAGATGTTATGACTCCCCACAGGCGGAGCAGGGCCTCAGGGCAGGGGGGAGCAGGAGGATGGAAGAAGTAGTTATAGGAATACTCTGGTGCTGTGTGGTGAGGTGCAGAATAAAGAGTCCGGAGGCCTTAGGGGTAGTCTTCCAGGTCTTTTACGGTCACCAGAGACGAGGGCTCAGCGCACCCAGGATATTCAGGCACTTCGATCAGGACCCTCTGAGTGTTCCTAAACTGTCCCTTTTGACCTCCTCTGTCCGCGTGCGTGCAAAGGCTGGGTCTCCCTCTGGACTATGCACAGATTTGGGGCACGGCGGCAATTGCTGTTCCATCCGTCCCGCGACGGGATCCACTGTAACCTTCCGGGCTTCTCTGACAGAGACGTGAAGTGGCAAAGTCAGATGTCGGGGGCCAGTACCCCTCTTGCAGCAGGAACCCCCGTGGCTGGGCCAGGATGGAGAGTACAGGTGGCGTACGCCACTCCGTCCGTACTCCCTGGGATCCTTTTGCTTGTGGAGCTATTTACTGTAGCTCCCGACCTTCTTGAGCAAGGGAACTTGACCGGGGCAGAGACACTGTTAACTCATACCCACTCCTCGTGTCAAGGTCAGGGCATGAGGACCGTGCATCTACAACATGCTGCAGGCTCCAACACATGGCCGCTGCCAGCTGTGAAGATCGCACCCATCAATAGGACTCAGAGTCGAGAACAGGGGCCAAGAACCTTGTGCTCAAGATGGCTGGCTATTATATAGCAAATTATGTGTGCAAACTAAAACTGTGTTCTACCCTTCACCCACTACATGGTTCCCCCTACTTTTGGGTCCCCTCACTTGTGATCCTGCTGAGGCAGCACTATGGTGCATACTTGCCTCCCATAGGTCAGGAGTGTGCAGTGTTGAATGTAGATTAGGGTCCTGACCAGTGTATCTTCCTTACCTGGGTGGGGAGACACTACACCTGCTGACAGGCTACAGAATCCCCCCTTGTGGCGACCGAACCCTCAGGGGCGCCACAGTATAAACTACCCGGATAAAGATGACGGAGAGGTCCACATGTGGGTCCGCTTCATTGATGACCTGTTTTTGATATGTCGGGGAGGTGCACCAACTGGAATGTTTTTTTGATGAACTGAATAGAAATGAACGTAACATACGACTGACATATTCATTGAGCCCTGTGGAAATTGAATTTCTTGATTTGAGAATTAGGAAAGAGATGGATGGTCAAATTTCAACTGATATATATAGAAAAAAAACGGCAGTAAATTCACTGCTGAGTGCAAAATCTTCTAACCCTCCTCAAGTAATTAAATCTATTCCTACTGGTTAATTCCTCCGGGCTCGGCGAATATGTTTCTCTAGTGTTTTATTTGAGAATCAAGGCAGGGAATTGAAAAAATGCTTTAAAGCCCGTAATTATAATAATGATGTCATCCAACAGGGCTATAGTAGAGCAGCGGTGACCTCAAGGGATCAACTTCTGAGAAATAAACAAAAGAAAAAAGATGATCAGGTGAGACTGATAACACCATATCATGCACAATGGAGGGACATGTATGCAATATTTACAAGATACTGGCCAGTATTAATGTCTGATCCTATTCTTAAAAATATTATATCTCTGAAACCTTTAATAACCCCTAGAAGATCTCAAAATCTAAATGACATATTGGTAAGAAGCCACTACATACCACCTCGAGTAGAAGGGTCTTTTTTTGACTCCCATAATCCAAAATGAGGTTGTTATTGACGCGCCCTCTGGGCCGTGGGGTACCCGGTGCCGGGCCAGTAGATGCTGGGGGAATGTCACAGTGGCGGTGACCCGGTCCGTGACCCAGGGCGGTCAATAAAAGGGGTTATGTATAGGGGATTTATAGAGTTTTTATAGAGTTCGTGACGCCACCTGTGGAATGTGGCTAAAGGGAGCCGCTGCTGCGGAGCAGTCCTCTGAAGCTGATGTTACTGCAGCAGGGATTGTGTGGCTCTCCACAGGAAGAGCTAGCTCCAGGGCAGTGTAGATGATGTTGCAGGTTGTGCTGGGCATTGTAGTGCAGGGGTTGATGGCGCAGCAAGAAACACAGAGACAAGGAAGTGCAGTCCCAGGGTCTTTACTGGTGCTGATTAGACAAGCCGAGACTAGGGTACTGTCTAGAAGTGGAAGTCCGGGCAGCCTGGAAGCAAGTAAAGAATCCTCCTTGCCAGGTGAAGTTGGAGGCCTTCCCTTTCCACTAAACTCTTTGGCCCTGCTACTTGTAGCGGTGCGGTGGCCCTCTTCCCCGAGTGCAGCGTTTTTGTGCTCACCCGTATGGCAGGCAGCTCGGGCCTTGCTGGCACGTCACTCCCACGTGGCGGTGCTGGACCCTGCGGTGCTGCTGAACCTCCGGGCGTCTGATGGGGCCAGGAGACCGGCCATCTCCTGCCCTCCGGTTTCTACTGCTGGGCCTTTCGGTGCCCCGCAGTCTCGGACTCCGGTGTCCGGTTCTTCTGTGCGGTACTTCTGGGGTGAGCTGCCGCGCAGCTCCAGTCCCCAGCTCCTCTCTCCTCGAGGTCCTCGCTTCAACTTCTCACACTAAGACTAACTAACCCCGCCTCCCGATCCCAGTTGCCAAGGGGAGGTGCTCCCCTTGCTGGTCTGGAGCCAGGACAGTGTTGCATGTTTAGTACACCTGACTAGGGGATCCCTGCTTGCTTCCAAGCATGGCATTACCTGTTTTGAGGGAGGCAATGCCACTGTGGCAACCGGACCCCTGGGGTGCCACACTACCCCTGTGGTTCTTGTGGGGCATGTCCCCAGGTAGACAGAGCCTTTGATTTTCATGATTCTTCTAGTACTCGCACTTTCAAAATTCTTCATCGTATAACTTGTCGATCAACTGATGTAATCTATTGGGCAATCTGTCCATGTAAGTTAATTTATGTAGGATTAACATCCAGAGAATTTTGTGTCAGAACCCTAGAGCACATACGGGATATTAAAAATGCGGCTAAAATTTCTGATCCAGAACAAATAGCCAAATTAAAAAACATCCCTAAACATTTTAGTGAGTCCCATAACTGTAATTGGCGTCTTCTACAATTTCAAGGGATTGATCAAGTCCATCTGGGTGCGAGAGGAGGAGATGCTAAAAAATTACTACATAAAACAGAAGTAAAATGGATTACTATGTTGGATACTGTCAAACCTAATGGTTTGAAGGATCTAGTGAGCTTTGCCCCATTTCTGGCGTAATCATGCTCTTCCTGGGAGTTTTAGACTATTCACACATTAAGAATAATTATCTTGTTGATTGATTATGGGATTATATAAAATGTTAGAACAATTATTGAATAAGAAATATATATTTGGGATAGATTATTTTGTTTTTTTAATTATATTAATGATTGATAATGTCGATTTGAACTTTGGAGGCATTAACAATACTACCATCTTTATTTTTAAGATTTTGAATCCTGATTGCATGATGAATCACTACAAATGAAGAAAATACTCTTTGAAGCAACAAACAATATAGGATATATGTATATATGAGTCTTCTGTTATTTATCTGTATGTAATGCACTGTATGCGGTTATAAATGGGCATTGGGAGAAGTTTGCCCTAACCCAAAATGGCACCTTGTGATCTCTCATGTGGTACTCGTATGCGCCGTGTCATCGTGACCTCGTCTCCGTCGCTAGGCGTCAAATCGGAAATCTGGCATTGCGGGCATGCGCAGCTGGACTTTCGGGCCGCCGGAGCGCGATGTGCGATGGGTGGAATACACGCGTCCATTGATCATGGGATGCTCCAGGTGACCTGAATTTATTTACCATATAAAAACCCAGGTATGGCACTGCCTCAGTACTCCCCGAAGAAGCAGAACATGAAACGCGCGTTGGGGTACGAGGCAGTGTGGTTCCTTACAAGATGGCACATGGTCTGTATGTTCACCATTGATTCATAAAGCTGTGGGGGTCACAGCATTTTTTCTGTCTTGTACTAATCTGACTTATCTCTGGATGGCCTTTTGTACTTTATAACTGATGATCTCTGGGCCCATTGAGATAATGATCATGATATAGAATTTAAATTATGCGAGATACATACTTTAGTTCTTAATACCTATTTCAGAATCATGTATTGCAACTATATTTACTGTTACAAATGGTTGTTATTATAAAGCTGTATATGTATGAAATTTATAATATATGCTATTTATGTATTTCTATCTCTGGAATGTATGAATTATAATTTTGTATCATGTTCACCACTAAACTCTGATGACATAATCATGGTGCCAAATAATATTTTCATCTAGAACCACACTGCCCAAGTCTTTTTAATGGGTCTTTTTAGAGGCTATTGTATAAAAGGGCTTTGTCTGTTGACTGTGTAATTTTGTAATTTTTGATGTAATAAACTTGCAAATTTTTATAGTACATGAATTACTACTCTTTGATTTATTATAATGAGGTATGAGAATTAACTGATCTGGCACAACCTAGTAAATATGCCTGTTTGGCTGATATTAGGAATGCTAGCCCAGGGCTGGGATCACTTCAGCAGGACATTGCTTCTAGCAACCAGGAAGACGACTGCTGTAGGAAGGAGGGAAATAGGAGTGCAGCAAAGGCCAGACAGATGTTGGTGGTAGGGGACTGTATAATTAGGTGGACAGACAGGGTCATCTACCGCCAAGACTGTGAATGCCGAACAGTGTGTTGTCTGCCGGGTGCTCGTGTTGGACATATTGGAGATCGGATAGACAGATTGCTGGGTGGGGCTAGGGAAAACCCAGTGGTCATAGTACAGTACACATCGGTACCAATGACAAAGTTAGAAGGAGGTGGAAGGTCCTTAAAAATCAGTATAGAGACTTAGGAGAGAAGCTGAAGACCAGAACCTCCAAGGTGGTGTTTTCAGAAATACTTCTGGTGCCATGAGGGTCACTAGATAGACAGTGGGAGCTTAGGGAGATAAATAAGTGGCTCAGAAATTGGTGCAGAAAGGAAAAGTTTGGGTTCATGGAGAACTGGGCCGACTTCACTGTCGGCTACAATCTCTATAGTAGGGATGGGCTGTATCTCAATGGGGAGGGTGAAGCTATGCTGGAGGAAGACATGGTCAGACGGATGGAGGAGCTTTTAAACTAGGATCTGGGGGGAGGGAGGGTATTCGTGCTAATAAGGGGATAGATAGAGTAGACAGAGAGAGTGGGACAGCAGGGGTTATAGAGGATCCAGAGGGGCTGGGATACGCAAGGAAAGTAGGGAGCTGAGTAGGAGTAACAAATGTGCTAATGGTATTAAATATTTGCTGGCAAATGCAAGAAGTCTCGCAAATAAAATGGCTGAACTGGAGACTCTTATGTCGGTCACAGAATACGATGTGGTGGGTATTACGGAAACCTGGCTGGATGAAAGCCATGACTGGGTGACAAACATAGAGGGATACACTACATTTAGAAAGGACTGGAAAGACCAAAAAGGTGGAGGGATGTGTATATTTGTAAGATCCAAATTAAAACCTGTGATCAATGACAACATTGGGGGAGAGCTGCGACAATATAGAGTCAGTCTGGGTTAATGTACATGGGGATGGCCATAATAGAAAGCTTTTAATTGGAGTTTGCTACAAGCCTCCTAATATAGCTGAACTGGTAGAGGACGAAATGCTGAAACAAATTAAAAAGGCAGCAAATAATAACTGGGTCCTTATTATGGGGGATTTTAACTATCCAGATATCCAATGGGACATAGAATCATCCAGTTGTGCTAAAAGCTGCAAGTTCTTATCCACAGTTCAGGACAATTACCTCTCTCAGCTGCTAGATGAACCGACCAGGGAAGGTAATCTGCTGGATCTGGTTGTGTCAAATAGACCAGATACTGTTTCAGATCTACAGATCCAGGAGCATTTTGGAAACAGCGACCATAATATGGTAAGTTTCAATGTAATATTCAATAAAACAGTTCAAAAAGGAAATGTATAAACCTGGAAATTTAGGAAAGGCTGATTTCAACAAATTAAGGGAAGAGCTTAATCGTGTAGACTGGGACCATGTCATGGTAACTGGGGATACCGAACGTAAATGGGGCATGTTTAAGGAAATACTACTAGAATCCTGTAGAAAATGTATACCTCTGGTAATAAAATATTAAGGAATAAAAACAAACTATTAAGGATAAAAAAGACAGTACAAAGTTTAATAAGACAAAAACAAAGAGCTTTCAAAATCTTGAAGGCCGAGAATACAGAAATAGCATTTCAGGAGTATAAAGACCTAAATAAGAAATGTAAAAAAGAAATCAAGCTAGCAAAATTATCTACAGAGCAACAAATCGCCAGCGACATTAAAATAAATCCTCAAAAATGTTATACATACATCAATGTCAACAAGAAAAAATTAGATGGTATCGGCCCCTTAAAAAATAATAAGAACAAGATAATTATAGAGTACAAAGAAAAGGCTGAGATATTAAACAGGTACTTTTCATCCATGTTCACCAACAAACCGTCCATTCCAGGGATCTTTCAACAGGGCAAAAATCAAAGTTCAACATCTAATATAACTAGTTTAATACAAAAAGAAGTACGCCTGTGTCTGAGCAAATTAAACATTGACAAACCCCTGGCCCAGATGGTATTCATCCACGGATACTGAGGGAATTAATCTCAGTAATTGACAAACCGCTGTATCTCATATTCTTAGACTCTCTTGTAACAGGGATATTGCCACAGGATTGGAGGATGGCCAATGTGGTACCAATATTTAAGAAAGGTAAGAAGGTGGATCCAGGTAACTACTGTCCGGTAAGTCTGACATCAGTAGTGTGCAAAGTTTTTGAGGGCATCATAAGAGATGATCTGCAGAGTTATATTGCAGAGAACAATATAATAAATGATAATCAGCATGGATTCATGAAAAATAGGTAATGTCTAACCCACATGTTGGGGTTCTATGAGGAGGTAAGTGCAAATCTGGATGTTGATAATGCGGGGATGTGATTTATCTGGACTTTGCAAAAGCATTTGATACTGTACCACATAGCAGCCTTGTACTGAAGCTACAGAAGCAAGGACTTGGGGGAACTATATATAGATGGGTAAGGAATTGGCTAAATGATAGGAAAAAAAAGTCATCATAAATGGTACGTTCTCTAAATGGGATACAGTCAGTAGTGGGGTGCCGCAGGGATCTGTGCTAGGACCGATTCTTTTTAACTTCTTTATTAATGACCTTGGGGATGGGATTGAGAGTAAAGTGTCAGTTTTTGCTGATGACACCAGACTGTGTAGGATATTAAAATCTGATCCTGACATTACAATATTGCAGAACGATCTGGATAAGATGACTAAATGGGCAAACACTTGGCAGATGAAGTTTAATGTAGATAAATGTAGAGTAATGCACCTAGGATGGAGTAATCCCATTACTGCATACACATTAAATGGGGGTATACTTGGGACTACAGAACACGAAAAGGCCTTGGGTCTTTTGATTACAAGTAAGCTGAGCAGCAGTACTCAATGTCAAGCAGCAGCCACAAAAGCAAACAAGATTTTAGCATGTATAAAAAGAGAAATAAAATCCCGAGATCCCAATGTACTGTTACCCCTTTATAAATCACTGGTGAGGCCACATCTGGAATATGGGATCCAGTTTTGGGCTCCACATTTTAAAAAGGATATTCAAAAGTTAGAGTCAGTTCAATGGTGGGCAACTAGATTATTACAAGGGATGGAAGGCCTCTCATATGATGAGAGGTTCGAAACAGTTGAGTCTGTTTAGCTTAGAAAAACGACGCCTCAGAGGAGATCTCATTTACATGTATAAATATACAGCTCTGGCAAAAATTAAGAGACCACTGCAAAATTGTCATTTTCTCTGATTTTTCTCTTTATAGGCATATTTTTAAGTAAAATGTACATTATTGTTTTATTTATTTTATAAACTACTGACAACTAGTGATGAGCGAGCATGCTCGCTACTGCTCGGTGCTCGCCCGAGCATCTCACCGCTCGAGATGCTCGGCGCTCGCCGAGTATTTCCGGGATGCTCGGGCGGGAACTCGGGTCCCCTCCCTGCATGTTTGGCGCTCTTTAGAGAGCCAATGAACATGAAGGGATTGCCTGCCATGTACTGTAATGCCGTAGCCATGTTGGTTGTGGGCATTACAGTGATTGGCTGGCCGCACAGCGTCATCACTTCTATATCAGACCTGGCGCCGCCATGCTCGTCACAGTCACTCTGGATCAGACAGTGTAGGGAGAGCTGCTGCTGCGTCAGGGAGAGATTTACTTGTGTATTAGGTAGTGTAGTGAGAAAACCGTACATTACACATATCCATCTTAACAAACAGTCCTTCTGAGGACTAATCCATCTGCAGAGATATCAGGCAGGTAGGGTGTATAGGCAGGCGGTGTATATAGCAGGCTGCAGTGCATATAGCACAAGAGGCTCACTTCCAATTCTGCCTTCTGCTGCTGTTAGATATTTCTATACAAAGGCACAGGTCTCAGGGGCCAGGAATACTTTTCTTTGGATCTTAATCCTTATTATTTGCTTAAAAAACAATCCAGAGAACACCGTTTTTCTGCGCCATTTGCTTGTTTTGGGAGAGGTGCTGCTGCGTCAGGGAAGATTTGCTTGTGTATTAGGTAGTGTAGGGAGAAAAACCTTACATTACACATATCCATCTTAACAAACAGTCCTTTTGAGGACTAATCCATATGCAGAGATATCAGGCAGGTAGGGTGTATAGGCAGGCGGTGTATATAGCAGACTGCAGTGCATATAGCACAAGAGGCTCCATTCCAATTCTGCCTTCTGCTGGTGTTAGATATTTCTATACAAAGGCCCTGGTCTCAGGGGCCAGGAATACTTTTCTTTGGATCTTAATCCTCATTATTTGCTTAAAAAGCAATCCAGAGAACACCATTTTTTCTGCGCCATTTGCTTGTTGGCACTGCAGAATACAGCCAGATCCTTTCCATATCAGAGCGCTAGAAATCCAGCTATTTAAAACCCTGTTTTCTCCGTCAAATGGATCACATATACGTTGTCAGAAAATACTGCCATTT
The DNA here is from genome assembly GCF_046119375.1 of Phyllobates terribilis. Taxonomy (NCBI): domain Eukaryota; kingdom Metazoa; phylum Chordata; class Amphibia; order Anura; family Dendrobatidae; genus Phyllobates; species Phyllobates terribilis. Next base: position 50,930,908 of record NW_027362768.1, on the reverse strand, counting down.
CTGACCTCCATTAAAAATTTCCTTTAGTGTGTCATTGAAACAATTCACCGGAGTTTGCTGTTCAAACTACTTACCTACAGGCCAGGTATTTCTCTGTTTTCTCTGTCAAATGTATCACATATACGTTGTCAGAAAATACTGCCATTTGTGGCCTCCATTAAAAATTTCCTTTAGTGTGTCATTGAAGCAATTCACCGCAGTTTGAAAGACTTACCTACAGGCCAGGTATTTAAAACTCTGTTTTCTCTATCACACGGATGACATATAAGTTCGCTCCAAGCTCAGTCATTTGTAGTGAGCGTGGAAGATACAGTCCTCCATTTAAAATGAGCAAGGCACGTGGCAAGGGACGGGGAACTGGACGTGATGGTAATGGTGAATGCAGAGGCCGAGGACAAGGCCGAAATTGTGCCACAACAAACACCCACATCTTCTCGCCTGACCTTCCTGTCCCAATTTCTAGGGGACCGCAGCACCCCACTATTGAACCCAAAGTAGTGACAAAAGGTTGTTGGTTGGATAGCAGATAATGCTTCCAGTCACTTAGGCACCACCACCACCACTGTGTCTTCCACACGGTCAAGTCTCAGTAGCCGTGAGTCTGGACCGCATATTCCTCACCCTGATCCTCCTTCCTCCAACCATGCCGAGTACCCAGAGACAACTGATCCCACACTTGGACACTCTGAAGAGCTGTTCACTTTTACATTTATAGATTCAGGCCTCTCGCCCGGTCCACTTGAAGCGGGGCAAGAGGAGATCGCGTGTAGCGATGCCCAAATATTTGAGGAGCCACGGTCACATGAAGGCGATGGTGGGAAAGTGTCACAAGAGGTGGACGATGATGAGAAACAATTGGCAGAAAGTCAGGAGGAGGACCAGGGTGCAGAACTGGAAGACGAGGTGGTCGATGATATAGTAACTGACCCAACCTTGCAGGAGGACATGCAGAGGGAGGACAGCAGCACACAGGGGCAGGGAGGAAGAGCACCCCAACAGGCGGGAAGAAGAAGTGTCGTGGCCGCAGACAGAAGGCGGGCAACCGTTCCCTGTAACACAAACACGAAGGAAGTTGCCAGTACAACTGTTAGGTCTTCCCGAGTCTGGTTGTTTTTTAAAGACTCTGCCGATAACCCCAAAAAGGCCATTTGCACCACCTGCCAGGCCAGCATCAGCAGAGGTGGCAAAACGACCAGCCTGACCACCACCAGAATGATCAGGCACATGGCAGAAAAGCACCCGACTTTGTGGGCCGAACCCCAGGGTTCAGGAACAGTGTCTGCGGGTGACACCATTGCTTCTTCCGCTGTTGTGCATGCAAGCCAATCCCCTGTCCATGGTGTACGCGAAGACGCCTCCTGCCCTGCACCTGTCGTTGCACACTCTCAAGCAGCTCGTGGAAACGGAAGCATTCCGCAACCTGATGGCGGTGGCCGTCCCTCGGTACTCAGTCCCCAGCCGCCACTATTTCTCCCGGTGTGCCGTCCCCACATTACACAAACACGTGTCCCAAAACATTAGCCGTGCTCTCAACAACTCAGTTACCGGTAAAGTCCACCTAACCACGGACACGTGGACAAATGCTTGTGGGCAGGGACTGTACATCTCGCTGACGGCACACTGGGTTAACATAGTGGAATCAGTGACCCAGTCGGACCTTGGGATGGAACACGTCCTCCCGACTCCAAGTATTGCGGGCCCTAGATCAATCAGGGTTGCCCCCACGGTCTACAGCTCCTGCACCTCATCCTACTCAGCCTCCTCCTCCTCTTCAGCCTCCATCTCCGAAATGACCACATCAGTCACAAGCTGGAAGCACTGCAGCACTGCCTCGGCCTAGCGGCAACAGGCTGTGCTGAAGCTAATATGCTTAGGTGACAAACCGCACAATGCTGAAGAGTTGTGGACAGCTCTGAAAGAGCAGGCAGATCTGTGGCTCACACCACTGAACCTACAGCCAGGCATGGTCGTGTTTGACAAAGGTTGGAACCTGGTGGTGGCTCTGAGGTGAGGCGAGCTCACACACATACCATGCCTGGCCCATGTGCTTAACCTCGTGGTTCAGCGGTTTCTCAAATCCTACCCGGAGCTGCCGGATCTGCTTGTTAAAGGATGCCGCCTGTGTGCCCATTTTAGAAAGTCAGCTACAGCTTCTGCCGCCCTTACAGTGTTTCAGCAGCTTTTGCAGCTTCCGGCTCACAGACTGGTGTGTGATGTCCCCACGCGTTGGAACTCTACACTGCAGATGTTGGGAAGGATTTGTGAGCAGAAGAGAGCAGTTGTTGAGTACCAGCATCAACAAGGGCGTTGATATTCAGTTCAGACTCCACACATAAGACCTCAGGAGTGGACATGGATGTCAGACATATGTACCATCCTCCAAAACTTTGAGGACTCCACCAAGATGGTGAGCGGCGATGACGCCATAATTAGCGTCACCATCCCGCTTCTCTGTCTTCTGAAACGCTCTCTGCTCACAATGAAAGAGGATGCATTGCAGGCAGAGCACGATGAGATGGAGCAAGGAACCATACAGGGTGATTACACACAGCCAAGCCTCATCTCATCCCAGCATGGATTGGGTAAAAATGAGGAAGAGGAGGAGGAGGAGGAGGAAGGACAGAAGCTAGTTTCATGCACTATAGATGGTAGAACCTGCACAGCTGTCATACCGTCTGTTCAGCGTGGATGGCCAGAGGAAAGAGAGAAGGAGGAGGAGGAGAAGGAGGAGAGCATGGTCAGTCATCCTCTTGGTGAGGACATGGAAGTCTTGCCTGTTAATAGTCTGGCACGCATGGCTGAGTTTATGTTACGCTGCCTTTCCCATGACCCTCGCTTTCTCAAAATTTTGGGTGACAGTCATTACTGGTTGGTGACACTTCTAGACCCACGCTACAAGGAGAACTTTATATCTCTTATTCCTGAGGCGGACAGGTCTACAAAAATGGGGCAGTACCAGAATGCCCTTGTTGTGGAACTATTAAAAAAATTCCCATCTGAAAACACTGGCGGCAGAGGGCACACTTAGTTGGACAACCAAGGAGTACAGGCGAGAGAGACACAACTTTATTCCAGCAGAGGCAGGGGAACACTGTCAAAGTTCTGGGAGAGTTTCTCAGACCCTCCCATCGCACAGGCCCTGAGGCATGGGGTACTCTCACAAGGAGTGCAAAGTTTGGGAAGATGCTGAGGGAGTACCTTGCCGACCGTACCAAAGTCCTCCGTGATTCCTCTGTGCCTTATAATTATTGGGTATCCAAGCTGGATACGTGGAATGAACTGGCTCTCTATGCCTTGGAGGTCCTGGCCTGCCCTGCCGCCAGCGTTTTATCAAAGCGGGTTTTTAGTGCTGCTGGTGGAATTATAACTGATAAGCACATCCGCCTGTCAACTGAAAATGCTGCCAGGCTGACTCTTATAAAAATGAACAAGGGCTGGATTGGGCCAGACTTCTCAACACCACCGAATGATAGCAGCGGAACATAAACTCAAATACAGTGTCTTTTCTTGGGAGTTGTATTCCCATGCACCTTTTCACACCCACACGTGGGTATACGCTTCCTGATTTTGTCTATTTGCTCTTCTCCTCCTCCTTCTCCTAATCCTCCACCACCATATCACCCATATCACCAGGGTGACCGTGGTCCGTGATGCAACACCCACATAATTTTTTAATTTTTTTAAAGGGTGTTTATGATGCCCGTAAAAATATTTTTTTATACAGTATGTTCATGTATACCCCACAGGGGTAAATGTTTGTCAGCCCATACACTTAGTGCATGGGCATTACAAGTATAGGAGGCCCGCTCCTTTCTAATGGGAACATTTTTTTATGAGGCCCTCCTCCACGTCTCTTCCAAGGGGCATTGAAGTTCCTCCAAATTTTCGGCAGGCCTTGCATTCACTGCATAGGCCAACACTATGGGAGACTCTCTCCTTTCTAATGGGAATTTGTCGTTACTGTGGCCCTGCTCTGTGTGTCTTTAAATTCTTAGAGGGGTTTTTCCTATTATTGGTCAGCTGTTGGACTCACTGCATACCCTATAACAGTATAGCAGACCCTCTCCTTTCTAATGGGAACATGTCGTACCTTGTTACTGTGGCCCTGCTCCATGTGTCTTTAAATTCTTAGTGGGGTTTTTCCTAAAATTGGTCAGCCATTGTACTCACTGCATACCCTATAACTGTATAGCAGACCCTCTCCTTTCTAATGGGAACATGTCGTACATTGTTACTGTGGCCCTGCTTCATGTGTCTTTAAATTCTTAGTGGGCTTTTTCCTAAAATTGGTCAGCCGTTGGACTCACTGCATACCCTATAACTGTATAGCAGACGCTCTCCTTTCTAATGGGAACATGTCGTACCTTGTTACTGTGGCCCTGCTCTATGTGTCTTTAAATTCTTAGTGGGGTTTTTCCCAAATTTTGGCAGCCCTTGCAGTCACAGCATGGGCATTACCACTATAGAAGACACGCTCCTTTATAATGGGAACATTTTTTTACTGAGACCCTCCTTTATGTCTTTTCAAAGGGGTATTGGGTTGCGTCCAAATTTTTGGCAGCCCTTGCAGTCACTGGATACGCAATAACAGTATAGGAGACCCACTTGTTAATAATGGGAACAACAAAGCATAGCCGACTGATGGCTCTCTAACAATAGCTAGGGCCGACTGCTGGCCTTTTAAGAATAGTAAGGGCCGTCTGATGTCCCTATAAAAATAGGCTTTGCGACTTTTAGAGTCCCTCCATCATAAAGAAAAAAGGATGTGTCTGATGATGTGTCACATTGCCAGATAAGGTTGTAAAATGTTAAAATGATATTTCCCGGTGAATGCATTTGTCTTAAAATATAAAGTAAAAAAACAAAACAAAAGGATCTTTCTTTAGTATAAAAAACAGCATCACCAATTTAACCTCAATTTAATCACATTGTTCAGCTCATGTGTGTCACCCTGGCCTGGATGCCACAAGTGTAATTAAAGCTCTGTCTGAGAGCAAGGGGGAGGTTCTCTAGTCAGGGGAACATTAGCATGCAATGCCTCCTGTCTCAGGCCAGTAGGGGGAGCTGGCTGCCCCTATAAAAGCTGGTACTGAGGGCAGGGTTAGGGAGAACTTGACGGTCTGTCTCAGGACTGAGACTTGTCCCAGAGCAGAGCAGGGACAGACAGTTTTGTATTGCACCTAAGAGGAAGTGTGGCAGGAGGAGAGCCACAAGCCAGAGACAAGAGGCGAAGAGAGCCTGTCTTGGCAGATCACGGACTTACTTTACCAGACTTTGGTGTCTGAGGCTGGGAGGATTCTACATCCCCCAGCAGAGAACCAGTCCGCAAGGGACTGTATATTCCTTGGCCTAAGAAGCCTGGAGGCCCTGCCACAACCGAAGGGACCAGTAAAGCCGTACAAGGCTGGGAGCAGAAAGGAACCCACGTCGCAGGCCATACAGGCGAGAATACACGGAAATCTCGGAAACGTGGGCTGCTACCCTATAACGAGGGGATAGCCAGAAGGAGCGCAGAAAGCACGGTAGGCCTACACCCTCACCCTGACCAGGGCCAATTTCCCCGTTGCTCTCAGACATCCAGGTCCCCTCCTAGCTGGGACTGTTTGTGGGTCAGTTTGCCTGTTTAGTAAAGACCCTGGACTGCAACCTGTTGTCTGCGTGCTCCTTGCTCCTCCAGCACTATCAGCACTGGGACTCCCACTACCATCACTCCCACCATCCACTACACTGCCCTGGGGCCGCACTCTTCCCGTGGGGAGTCACACCATCCCAGCTGCACACACTATCAGCCCCAGCGGTCTGCCTTGCAGCGGCGGTTCCTAATGACCGCAAATCCACGGGTGGCGTAGTCGGACATAATCAATAACACATAACGGACTACCACTGGCCTGACCACCCTGAGCCACGGAACCGGGTTGCCACTACTACTCCCATCGTTTCCCTAATTGCCCGGATCCGAGTGCCCCACGGACCAGGGGGCGAGTCAGCGTTGGCGTAGTCGGCAGGATTGCAACCAACCCGCCACAAACGGGTATTGCGTGCCTGAAAGAGACTTTGCACTTACCTGAAAAGAGGTTTCCCGCCATCCGGAGCCGATTCCCGCCATCAGACGCCATCTTGGACCGTTTCCCGCCGTCCGGAGTCGTTTCCCGCTATCCGGAGCCGATTCCCGCCATCAGACGCCATCGTGGACCGTTTCCCGCCATCTTCTGCCGTCTTCCCGCCATCCGCAGCTGCTTACCGCCATCGGACGCCATCTTCAGGACGCCGCGCGGGAAGAAGAGGGGCGTGGACGTCCAAACCGCGCGAGATCCGAAGCTCCGCCCCACGCACCGACGCTGCGCAAGGTCCTGGAAGGGAGAGAGAGCGACGCTGACGTCATCAGGACGCGACGCCAGGTCCTCGTCCATAGCAGCAGCAGCGGAGCCGCGGCCTACAGAAGAGGATCATCGGAAGGTAGGCCACGCTTAACTAGGGGGGAGGAAGATGTCGGACACAGAGACGCCCACTACCACCAACGCAGCTGCAGCAGCGGTGATGCCCTTTTCCCTGCCTTACATCCCTGGAGCGGCCTGGCTGCCCAAGTACTCAGGGGAGCCCCATGCCCTAACTGACTTTAAGGAAAGGCTGTACAGTTTGTTCCAAGTCTACCCCCTGACAGAGGAACAGAAGGTCAGCATACTAACAGGGCAGTTAACTGGCGCAGCCCAAAGGGAGGTAAAATCATGGCCCACTGAGGAGAAAAGGACTGTGAAGGGTATTCTGGCCCGGCTGCAGGGTACCTTTGACACACGTACCTCCGCTGAAATTAAAATGAGGTTCTATGGATGTAAGCAGCGGGCACAGGACAGCATCAGAGACTATGCCCTAAATCTGCAGGAAGCCTTGAGGGCTATCCAACAAACTGACCCTGGCAGTGTGCAGGAAACAGATAAACTACTAACAGAACAATTCATAGAAGGTCTGCTGTCCAGCGCCCACAGGGCCCAACTGCGCCTCATGTTCTTTCAGAACCCTGATCTGACCTTTGCCCAATTTAAGGACAGGGCCATAAGGGTGCTCCGTGAATCCGCAACCAGTGGCGCTATAAACCCCCGGCGTCCTGCTCTCACCTACCACCAGGAGGCGGCGCCCTCCTCTATGGACCCCGTGGGTGCTGATGCACAGGCCCTGAACCAAGCCCCGTCGAAAGACCTGCACCACCAAGTCCAGGAGCTGACCAGGAGCGTCGCGGCGTTGACCAGGACCGTCCAGGCGTTGCAAGTGGACCCGTCAAGACCCATCGAGCTGGCTTCAAGTCCGGAGGATGTCCCGTGGCGTCGACAGAGGAGGATCCCGTCGTTCTGAGGGAGGCCCACAGACCGCTACGCAGAGGATGGACAGTCCATTTGCCATCGATGCAACAAGCCCGGACACATTTCCAGGTACTGTAATTTAAACGGGTCCAACCTGGGGCAGAGGGCCGACCCCCAGGCATAAGATCACCAGGCCCTTATAATTGGCGTGATAAGTACGTTGGGGGGCGCCCGGTTTTACCCGTGGTGCTGGACGGTATCCCCATGAGCGCCTTGCTGGATACTGGGTCGCAAGTAACCACTATCCCTTATGTACTTTTTAAGCAGTATTGGACTGATGCTGATATCACACGGTATCCAGACAGTAACTTGAGCATCATCACCAGTAATGGCTTACCCGTGCCGCAGATGGGGTTCAAGGAGATGACCATTAAAATTGGTAAAGTTGAACTACTGGCACAGGGAGTAATTATTGTGGACATTGACCGACGTGAAAGTCACCCTAAAATAACTGTGGGTACTAACGTAATTGAAAATTGTCTTTCAGAGGTAATTGTAATTCTACAACAGGTGGCGGTGAATGCTAGTTCCAGCCAACAGAGAGTCCTCAACAAGGAGATAAAAGCCCTGATGAGACGGCAGCAGGTAGAACTGGTGGGTCTGGTGGTGAGATCGGTAGCGTAAGACTGAGTGACCCATTCCCCATTTCCATGCCTCCCAAAAGTGAAATGATGATCTGGTGTCGGACTGCAATCGGGTTGAGAGGTAGAGACTACCAAGCCATGGTAGAACCCGTGTACTCAGACAGCAGGCCCACCATTTTGACAGCCCGGGGGGTGGTTGATGTCCGTCATGGGAGGGTGCCCGTCCGCATCCTCAACATTGGGGAGAGGGAAGTACACTTACCCAGGTACACTACACTCGCCAAACTGTTTGTTGTCGAACACAAAGCTATCAAGGTCATGGAACCCTTGCCTCCATCTCCTCAGGCGGAGGGTAATGGCTCCCAGAAACAAAAGGAGGACTGGTGCCAGAAACTCCACGTGGGTGCTGACTCCACTCCCCTGCACCAAAAACAAGGAGTCTACCGGGTGGTACAGGAGTACGAGAGAGTCTTTATTAAGCACCCGCTAGACTTCGGCAGAGTAAAAGGGATAGAACACCACATCCCCACAGGGAGCCACCCACCGATAAAAGAAAGACACCGACCTGTACCCCCTACACATTATCAGAACGCAAAGGGCAAGCTAAGAGAAATGAAGGAAGCTGGGGTCATTAGAGATAGCTGTAGCCCCTGGGCAGCCCCCTTGGTTCTGGTGAAAAAGAAAGACGGCACCATGAGAATGTGCGTGGACTATAGACAAATCAACCGTATCACCCACAAAGACGCATATCCGCTGCCTAGAATAGAGGAGTCTTTAGCCGCACTAAAATCTGCTAACTTCTTTTCTACTTTGGACCTTACTAGCGGGTACTGGCAGGTTCCTGTGGCAGAGGCTGACAAGGAGAAGACCGCCTTCACCACCCCGATGGGACTGAGTGAGTTCAACTGTATGCCCTTCGGGCTCTGCAACGCACCAGGGACCTTCCAGAGGCTGATGGAATGCTGTCTAGGGCACCGAAACTTTGAAACGGTCCTCCTTTACCTGGACGACGTGATCGTCTATTCGAAGACCTACGAGGACCACCTAAAGCACCTGGCCGAGGTGTTCGAAGCCCTGGCAGGCTATGGCCTGAAGGTGAAACCATCGAAGTGTCACCTGTTGAAACCAAAGGTCCAGTACCTAGGGCACGTGGTAAGTGCGGAAGGAGTGGCCCCCGACGCTGACAAGGTCACGGCAATCAAGAGCTGGCCAAGCCCCTCGAACATCAAAGAGGTGAGACAGTTTCTCGGGTTGGTAGGCTACTACCGAAGGTTCATCCCCGGGTTCACTAAGATGGCAGCTCCTATGCAGGACCTCCTGATCGGACAGTCTAAGTCCAGGAGTCAGAAGCCACCCTTCAAGTGGGATAAACCGGAAGAGGAGTCCTTCCGCCAGCTAAAGATGGCCCTCACGGGGGATGAGATCCTGGCCTACCCTGATTATGGTCAGCCTTTTATTCTCCACACGGACGCCAGTAATGTGGGACTGGGAGCCGTACTGTCCCAAAACCAACAGGGCAGAGAACGGGTGATCGCATACGCCAGCCGGAAGCTGAGGCCCACCGAGAGGAACCCGGAGAATTACAGCTCCTTCAAGCTAGAATTCTTGTCGGTGGTGTGGGCCGTGACGGAACGCTTCAAGCATTACCTGGCCTCCGCGAAGTTCACCGTGTACACGGACAACAACCCGTTGACACACCTGGACAATGCAAGACTGGGTGCCCTGGAACAGCGGTGGATGGCCCGTCTCTCCAACTATGACTTCGTGATCAAGTACCGGGCAGGCAAAACCAATGCCAATGCGGACGCCCTATCAAGAATGCCTCACTTACCTGAAGGTGACGAAGACCCAGAAGAGCTGGAGGAGGTAGAACTCCCCGCGTTTCACCGGTATGGAGCCGCTCAACACTCCCACCGCGTGAAGGAGGAGGATCTAACAATCGTGATGATCAATCCCCTACCTCACCACAGCTGGGCTGAGACCCAAGATAGTGACTCTGCCATCCGCCTGGTGAAAGATCTGCTGACCCAGGAAGACGCCCGCATGGATCCGGACGCCGCAGAGGAAGCCAAGCAGCTATGGAAAGAGAAGAGCAAGCTGTTCCTCTACGAAGGCAAGTTGTGCAGAAGGATTGTCAACCACCGGACGCACGAGCTGACCTGGCAAGTCGTGGTCCCAAGGCGGGATGCAGCTATGGTCCTGGGGGCTTACCATGACAGAGCGGGACACTTCGGTTGGAAGAAACTGGAGTTCCTACTAAGAGGAAGGTTCTTTTGGGTCGGCATGAGAGGAGCTGTAGAAAAGTGGTGCAGAGACTGTGGCCCTTGTCACCTGAGGAGGAAGGACCGCACCAGCCAGAAGACACCCTTGAGGCCCATCGTCACCACGCAGCCTCTTGAGCTGGTAGCTCTGGACCACGTCAAATTGGCTCCAAGCCGGTCTGGATACATCTATGCCCTGACAATCGTGGACCACTATTCCCGTTTTCTAGTGGTGGTCCCGGTAAAGGACTTGACAGCCCAAACAGCGGCCAGAGCCTTCCAGCAATATTTCTGCCATCCACACGGGTATCCGGAACAGGTCCTGACAGACCAGGGTCCAGCGTTTGAGGCTGAAATCTTCCAGGAGTTCTGCAACCTCTATGGCTGTAAGAAGATTCGTACAACTCCTTACCACCCCCAAACCAACGGGATGTGTGAGAAGATGAACAATATAGTCATTGATCTCCTGAAGACGTTGCCCCTGGAGGAACGCAGCCTGTGGCCAGAAAAACTGCCGGACCTGATAGACCTATACAACAATATCCCGGTGAATGCTACAAACTGCACCCCGGCTTACCTGATGCGAGCCAGACCAGGTAAGCTGCCCGTAGACCTGGAGATGGGAGTCCTAATACCTGAGGACACCTCCCCGGATGCGGACTGGGATACGGAAAGGCAACTGCAGTACAAGAAGGTACAGAAGTGTGGAGAAGAGCCTGGCCCAGGTGAGAGAGAGGCAAGAAAAACTCTTCAATCAACACGCCTCTGCTGGTCCCCTAGAACCTGGTGAGCAAGTCCTAAAGCGAAAAAGAAGGCTACATAAGTTGGACGACCAGTGGGAAAGGGAACCCTACACCGTACTGCAGTCTGACCATGACAACCCAAAGGTGTGCGTAATCACCAAGGACGGAGGAGAAACCACTAGTGTCGTCTCCAGAGACCACCTCAAAAGGTGCCCCGAGCAACTCCGTAGTGCAGAAGAGGATCAGAGTGACCTTGAACCCACAGAGGACAAGGAAGAAATGATCAGCACCGTTCTCGGAGAGTTCCCTCAGTCCTGGACTCGCATAAATGATGCCATAGTGGTACCTGTCCTGCATTTCCTGCAACCGGCTCAGCAACAACCAACACCAGAGCCGGAAGGTGAAGAGGAGCAAGCGGTTCCAGAGGCAGAAGAGTCTGTACCAGCAGCCCAGGAGAGTCAACCCTCTGCTGACAGTGAGCCTGCCATGCCTGCGGTAAGCCAAAGGACCCGCAGACAGCTGCCTGCCCTACCTGTACACCCAGCTGGTAGCTGTACCCCTAACGCTAGTGGGGAAAGCCAAGTCAGTCCACCACCAGACAGTGGGTTAAGGAGATCAACCAGGAGCACAAAGGGGCAGATACCCGCTCGCTGGAAAATATAGAGTGTACTAAAATTGTAAATAACCCTGTTGCCAAATGTTGAATTGTTTGCCAAGTTACATGCATGTTTGGTAATTCTATGTTTCAGTTTCTTGCAGCTACCGTAAGGACTCAAAGGTTATGGACTTTTTATAACCGGGACCTTGTATGGACTGCGTTCGGAGCCTAACCAAGGAATGAACTAAGACTGTAAAGGACTTGGGGTAGGACAGACCCCCACCTGGTTAAGGCTCCCCGTTGTATTGGTGATATGGACACCCGGTCACAGGCCACACTGTGACCTTAAGAACTCAATTTGTGTGTCGTCTGTCTATTAATGTTTTATAGTTATGCTTATTGTCTTTGTTTATTGTTTAGTCCCGGAGTACTAAATTTCACTAGGGGGGAATGTGTCACCCTGGCCTGGATGCCACAAGTGTAATTAAAGCTGTGTCTGAGAGCAAGGGGGAGGTTCTCTAGTCAGGGGAACATTAGCATGCAATGCCTCCTGTCTCAGGCCAGTAGGGGGAGCTGGCTGCCCCTATAAAAGCTGGTACTGAGGGCAGGGTTAGGGAGAACTTGATGGCCTGTCTCAGGACTGAGACTTGTCCCAGAGCAGAGCAGGGACAGACAGTTTTGTATTGCACCTAAGAGGAAGTGTGGCAGGAGGAGAGCCACAAGCCAGAGACAAGAGGCGAAGAGAGCCTGTCTTGGCAGATCACGGACTTACTTTACCAGACTTTGGTGTCTGAGGCTGGGAGGATTCTACATCCCCCAGCAGAGAACCAGTCCGCAAGGGACTTGGCCTAAGAAGCCTGGAGGCCCTGCCACAACCGAAGGGACCAGTAAAGCCGTACAAGGCTGGGAGCAGAAAGGAACCCACGTCGCAGGCCATACAGGCGAGAATACACGGAAATCTCGGAAACGTGGGCTGCTACCCTATAACGAGGGGATAGCCAGAAGGAGCGCAGAAAGCACGGTAGGCCTACACCCTCACCCTGACCAGGGCCAATTTCCCCATTGCTCTCAGACATCCAGGTCCCCTCCTAGCTGGGACTGTTTGTGGGTCAGTTTACCTGTTTAGTAAAGACCCTGGACTGCAACCTGTTGTCTGCGTGCTCCTTGCTCCTCCAGCACTATCAGCACTGGGACTCCCACTACCATCACTCCCACCATCCACTACACTGCCCTGGGGCCGCACTCTTCCCGTGGGGAGTCACACCATCCCAGCTGCACACACTATCAGCCCCAGCGGTCTGCCTTGCAGCGGCGGTTCCTAATGACCGCAAATCCACGGGTGGCGTAGTCGGACATAATCAATAACACATAACGGACTACCACTGGCCTGACCACCCTGAGCCACGGAACTGGGTTGCCACTACTACTCCCATCGTTTCCCTAATTGCCCGGATCCGAGTGCCCCACGGCCCAGGGGGCGAGTCACATGCACCTCCTCCTCCATCTCCAAAATGACCACATCAGTAACAAGCTGACAGCACTGCAGCACTACCTTGGCCAAGCGGCAGCAGGCTATGCTGAAGATAACATGCTTAATGCTTAATTGACAAACCGCCCAACACTGCAGATTTGTTGAAAGCTGTAACACAGCAGCCTGATCTGTGTCTCTCACCGCTGAACATACAGCCAGGTATGGTGGTGTGTGACAATGGGCGGAACCTGGTGGCGGAGAAATGACAGCCGGGGTAGATACGGTTTCCCTCTATGCCAGTCCTTTCACCGAGCTAAAGAATATGGCTGTGGTGAAATACAACTCCCACTGAGAAGCTGTTTCAGATTGAAAAACATTGTGCCCACCAGAGGATTTGATTCTGAGGGCTAACCTTTCTCACCCGCTCAAGAGCCCCATAGCAGCTGCAAAGTTAGCGTATCATGAACTCTCCTGAGGTAGAAGCCAAGGCACACCAGAGGATTCTCTGGTGGGACTGTCCAACCCTGCCAAGAAGCAGTCCTGGCTAAGAAAAGTGTGTGGGAAGGTTCCTGGACACTATATGGCTGCTTTTTTACTGAGGAGGAAACACACGCAAACACGGGGAGAACATACAAAGTCCTTGCAGATGTTGTCCTTGCTGGGATTTGAACTGAGGATCCCAGCGCTGCAAGGCTTCAGTGCTAACCACTGATCCAATGTGCTGCCGTTAACCCTCTAATATCTAACAGGCTGGAGAAACTTGCACCTACTGCCACTCTATCTTCAGCTCCTTTGTGAGAAAATGTAGTTGGGCAGCCACTCAGTCTACCAAATAAAATTCCTGAGAAGGAAATTGGGGATGGCTTTGCTACTGGTACTGGGGGCAGTGTTAATAGCATGGCATCGTACCATAGTTTGCTGGAAATATTCCAGGCTGGTAGGAGGCAAGCAAATTCCCACAGAAAAGTACCAGCTGTAATGTTCTGATTTCAAGTGCAAGCAGCTTTAGAGGACTTCCTGGGAGAAATGACACGCAGGGTACATACGGTTTCCCTCTATGCCAGTACTTTCACCGAGCTAAATACAACTCTTAGCAAAAAAAGTTGTGGACTGGCTCCGTACCGTCCCTGGCCACATTCACCTGTCCACATGTTTGTGGTTAGGCGGTCCTTCCCAGTAAGTGCATTGGGGAGGGCACGGGTAATGTTGTGGGACCCGTGCTTGTGGAAGGCGGAGGCAATACCTGGAAATATAGTGATGGCTGGGGACCGAGTATGGACACCTGGCCGCCGCCGGCATGAGGTTGTGAAAAGCTTCTGCTTCCACGACCCTAAAAGGCCACATTTCAAGTGCAAGCAGCTGTCAAAAATTTGGCAGTATAGTATTGCAGTCTGTGGGTGGGTGGGTGGCTGCCTGCATACTTGCACTTGCATTCCAAGGAATGGGGTAGGGACAACTGAACGCTGCAATGGGACAAGGACGTGGACGGTGATTGTTGCAAGTCTGCAACGACAGGTGCATGGTGGGAGGCATCTTCGCATGTGCCAAGGATCACTTATGATGGGCACACTTTTAGGCAGTGACCTGGGAGTCAGAGATGCTTCCAGAGGTCTTCCCCATGCTGTTACCATGTCTTTTCAGCACTGCATGCATGTGTCTGATGATGTGTCACGCACCACATGACCAGATAAGGTTGTAAAATGTTAAAATGACATTTCCTGGTGAATGCATTTGTCTTAGTTGAAAGCAATTCAAAAGTGGAAAAACGCATCAAAAACGCTATGTGTGAACATAGCCCAAGTTGTGGAGGAGTATTTTTGTTTTTGGTTATTTATTTTGCCTTATATACAAGTCATTACCCTGGAAAGGATGTTCCTTAACATATTTCCCAGGAAAATCCATATTGGTTTCGTTTTTGTATTTTTATTGTGAGTCCGTAAAAGTGGCGTAATACTCTGACCACGTTGCTGACAGCAGTGATCTGGGAGTCAGAGATGCTTCCAGGGGTCTTCTCCATGCTGTTCCCATGTCATTTGAGCACTTTTCCCATCGATTTGGGCAATTTTTATGCCCTCTGCAGACCGCCGAGGGGAGTCGCCTGAAAAATGCTCCAGTTTCCCATAGACTTACATTGAGCTCATTGCTCAGGTCGAGCACCTGAGTATTCCAAATTGCTCGACCCAAGCAATGAGTACCCGATCATATTAGTGCTCGCTCATCACTACTGACAACATGTCTCCGAAATTCACAGCTAAAATGTTGTATTTATTTGCAGCAAATGATAAAGCGTCAAAATACTAAAAAAGAAACAGCGCTTTCAGACCTCAAATTACTCATGATTTAACTCATGAACAGTTCAGAAATCAATATTTGGCAATATTTGGTGGACTAACCATGATTTTTAATCACAGCTTTTATGCATCTCGACATGCTTTCCATCAGTCTTTTCATGCCTTCCAATAGAAAACTGTTAAGTGGTCTCTTAATTTTTGCCAGAGCTGTATGTGTGGTCAGTCCAAAGGACTGACACATGACTTGTTCCTTCCAAAGCCCATACTAAGGACCAGGGGGCACTCATTATGGGTGGAAGAAACGCGATTCCGGAACATAAACAGGAAAGAGTTCTTTACAGTCAGAGCAGTTGGACTGTGGAATGCCTGACCACAAGAGGCAGACACTATAACAGCTTTCCAAAACGGACTGGACGATTTCCTCGATACACATAACATTGTGGGCTACAGTTAAATTAGACAAATATTATACCTACAGTAGTACATTTAATATGTTAATAGTAATTACATAACTGGTATCATAATTAGGTTTAATCCAGGGTTCTAGGACTGATCGCTTTTTCTCAGGGGGCAAGAAGGAATTTTTCCCGGTGATGCAAATTGTCTGAATGTGTCTTGGGGTTTTTGCCTTCTTCTGGATCAACAGATTTAAGCATAGAGATTTTAGTAATACCATTATTAGAATCACAACAGTAATACAACAGTAATACAAAATATAAAACTAATTAAAAAATCATAAACGGGTTCATTTTTAATTGTAATAGTGTAGCAATAATAAAAATGGTAATAATACATTTGTGAGGCCAAGTTCCAGTAAGTTAGTGTAGTTGTAAGGGGGTGTAAGTACTTTCAGAGCAAGGGATCCAGAACTGCTGGGGTCGTGCCTCTGGTTGCAGGGGGAAGACAGACTGCGAGCACAGGAGTCAGGTGACTGGGAAGCTGGGGGCGTGTCCAGAGTGAGACCTGGGAGGTCAGGTGACCAAGAGACTGGTGACGTGGAGACAGAGAGGAAGAAACAAGGACGTTTGCACGGGAAAGCAGAGCTGGGTCCTGCTCAGCAGAGCAGTGTGAGAGGGTCCAGGCTCCTGGCTCCGGTACTGGGAGCTAGAGCCGAGTGCAGTGGACCAGAGGAGTCAAGCCGACTAGAGAAGAGACTCAGGGTCTGTGGAGCCGGGCACGTGAGGTGCTGTGCTATGGACTACGGGCTCAGCGGGTAAAACCGGAGACCGCCCGCTGCCGCCAGAAGATGGAGCATTGTTTGGGCGGGAAAGCCTGAAGAAATTAACAACGGCCACAGCTGGCAACTGCCTTCTGCAGGAAAAGAGTCAGCTAAGTGTAAAAACTGTCGTTTACAACCGGTTTGACTCTGCTACATCTAGTTAAACTGTGAACTGTCAGTTAAAGACTTTTACCTGCTACTTTCCTTGTTTTTCCCCATATTTTCCCCTGTTACTCCCTGCGTGGAGATTTACCCTGCTATTATTAACTTCCCCCTGTTTATTAATCCTGTATTGGCTGCTCTGTGTTTCTGTGTCGCTGCATCTAAAGTACCCGTGTTACATAGTGTTAGTGTAGGGAGTACAATTGGGGGAGAAAGGTTGAACTGGATGGACCTAGGTCTTTATTCAACCTACATTACTATGTTACTACTGTATGTCTATCCGATCCGCAATATGCCGAACCCGAGCATCTAGCAGACAACACACTGTTCAGCATTCACGGTCTTGGCGACAGATGACCCTGTCTGTCCGCCTAATTATAGAGTCCACCAACATCTGCCTGGCCTTTGCTGCACTCCTATTTCTCTCCTTGCTATAGAAGTCATTTTCAAAAGTCATCCTACTGTAGCGATCCTAGTCCTGGGCTTGCATTCCTAATATCAGCCAAACAAACATATTTACTAGGTTGTGCCAGTACAGGACTGGGCTCCCTGGCACTTTCTCCCCTACCCCTTCTTGTAACTGTTACCAAGCTACCTACTTCTGGGTCCTGATCTTCCCCACCTCCACCCTCCTCCATATCACTGACCCCAGTCAGCGCATGCTCAGTGAGCTCTAAACTCCTCTCCTGCAATGCTCCTGAGTGTTGAACACTATATTGCACTATAAAGTGGAAATCATGGTCTTCTATGAGCTTCACAGGAGTACCATAATGATAGCAACAAAAGCCTACAGCATGCCCTAGGATGCCATGGTAACCAACAATTGCAGGGGCCATAGTAAGGCGGTTCATGCACGCATTAACAACCCCACTGCATTTACATACTGCCATCAGAGATTGGCAGTGGCATCTAAATGGTTACTAGTAGGAGTTAGAATTCAACTCTGACTGCAGCTGTTGGAGTCAGTATAACATATAATGTACGTCATTTCGCGCTAAGGGGTTAATCATAATGACCTGGAGGATTAGGCTGCCATGTCATTTTTAAAATGAATGTTGTTAAATCAAAACCCAAAAAGCAATTGCATTTATTTTACACCATTTAACAGCACTCGAGCTGTAGCTTTGGATATGCAAGGATAAAAATAAATCACAAAAAAAATCACAGTGTTCTTAAAGTAGCACTCCTGTCAATGTTTTACTCCCTAAGCCTAAATATATGTATATGTTAGTGTAGAGTGCTCACCTATTGCCATCTTCTACATTATACATTATCCAGCTCCGTTCTACCCCTCTTTTGATTCACGTGATGACTATCCAGACTCTGTGGATCACACTGAGGTCTATGTGTGACCTGGATGTCTTTTTCACAATGTAAACCTATGGAACATCAGAGCTAGGATCCATCCAGAGCAATCCTTGCGGTCAATCAGAGCAAGTTTCACTCTCCCCGCCTTCAGACAAATCACATACATGCGGAATAAGTGAGTGCTGCTGCTCTCACTTCCTCCCGACATATGAGATTCATCCAAAGGCGGGAGAGTGAAGCTTGCTCTGATTGGCCGCAGGGATCACGTGACATAACAACGTCACGCAATCTATGGGAGAGACAGACAGTGATGACACTGCTGGGACGGCACTGGAACCAGAGGTGAGTATAGATGTTATTGTTTTACAAGAGGGAAACATAGGGATTCAGAAGGGGTTGTCCAAGTAGTGGACAACCTCTTTAAAAGGAAATCTAGCAAAGGTAACATTTTTAAATGATTGATAACAGATAATGTAATAATGTAATTTTTTTATTGGAATCTGTTTTTATTTTATGATTGTACATATTTGTATTCTATTTTCAGTACACTATTATTTATCTTGCTTGAGCTTCTTTTAGCAGCATAAGCCACTGTGACCGTAGATAGCAATAGATC